>NC_059128.1:64418741-65679455 GCF_020740605.2 Lemur catta
CTGGATTTAGAGGCTGTTCTTAACCTCTATGCTATACTCTCCTAATAGACAACTGACTAGCCTCTACATTGGAAATATTTTTTTAAAAAATCATAATCCATAATTTATTTACAAATTTACTTTCCAGTTGTTGATGAAAATCTTCTTAGCAAGCACAAAACAGTGATAGCAGTGCACTAATGGAGTTCCTCAGCCTATACATTTTTCTCAGTAATCACAGGGAGTAAAATAGGTGAAATCTCAACTCTTTAACTTGCTTAGCATAAATTGTTATTTATGAAAAATAAAGAACTCTGAGACAGACTAACCTCATGCCATTCTTACATGTAGAAAGATATCTATATGACAAGTCAGAGCAATGTTGCGAGCCCAAAGACATTTAGAGGAGCTGTTTTAGAAAGAGTATTTAATCTCTTCTATTAGTCCCATGCTTCTTGTCCCAGTTTTTGCCACCTACTTGCAATCCCCATGGTGTTATGCTCCCTTTAGCAAGAATTTTTTCTCCTTTTTTTCTACCAGGAGTTTGCTAGACAGATTGGAAATCAAACAAATGCGTATTTATTTATACAAAGAAGAAAAATAGTAAGAAAGAAATAAGCATTAAAGCCTCTTGCCAAAAATTAAATAAAACTAGGCAGCCAGGAGAGCAGAAATATTTGGGAACATGTCAGAATCCTTACTGCATAAATATTTCCATTTTAGCAATACTGTCCTGTCTTTGTTTTACATCCAAGCCACTCTGAAACACTTGCCCCTTCCGAGTTTTCTAGGTACTGTAATATGTTCCAGGGACTTCTGGCAGGGGCAAGGCAAACTGCTTCTTTATTTGTGTTGTGAGATAACTTCCAAGCAAATCAGAAAGTTTGTTTTTAGCTAAGCCCAGATATTACCACTATACAATATATACATGTAATGGAATTCAACTTGTACCTCCAAAATCTATTAAAATAAAAAAGGGGAAAAGGGAAGAAACTCAGGTTTTAGTTCATTTCTTCTTCCTTCACATGTTAAGGTAAGGGGAAGAGGGAAATTATAAAATTTATTTCTGGAGGATATTTTCAGATTATAAAGTACTTTAAAAAACCTGTTATATAAGCTTATTCAATATTTTCCAAAGTCAATTAGTTATACAATTACTGCTACTTTGATTGGTTCATATATATGGTCTTATTAATCTTTAAAGTAGAATTACTATTCCTGTAGATCATACTGGGCAAGAAAAAAAAAGTGGAATTATTGGTTTCTAAGAAATTACTCAAAAATTCCATGGAGTTGAGAAGTTTCTAACCGGAGAAATGCCAGGACCATTCTTTGTCCTTCCTTGGGGACAGGACAGCTGCTGGACTGAACAAGACACAGGCTTCCCTCCCCCCACTGCAATTGTAGTTTCACATTTTTGGAGGAGACTACCTGAGTTATCTGTGACATTATCTCACAAGGTGTTTTCTGGCCATTGTTCCTGTGGTTGTTTTGCCTGTAATTGCTTGTGCCTTAAATGGAATTAGTCTTGTTTAGTTTTGCCAGTTATGGTAGGAAACGTTCTGGTCCACAGTAGCTGAGATCTTTGTGTTCAGCTGTTTGTAGTGTGCTTCACGTGAAGCTGAAACCGGGCAAGGGCTATCTTTATCTAGGTGCACCGCATAGTGAGCAGTGGAAGGGACTCTTAGGAGAGCAACGTCTAAACCACATTTTGTGAATAAGTAAATGAAAATGCATCTAGGGGAATACACCATTTAATAAAGTTCTATTGTAAATTCACCTGTAAGATAAAGTGTCAACCCTATGTAATTCTGTCTTTACATGTCATGTGCTTTGAGCATGGGGTGAATTTGTAACTGCGAGTAGTTTATCAAATTGAGTACAATATCCTCAATGTGGAATTAAACTGAAACCTGCTAACCATATGGGCAGAAGAGTATCTTGGTCCAGTGGTATCTTATTTCTCTTTTTATGGTAGTTGAATTTTAGCTATGTCTCTTTTAGAAAAATTTGCAGAGACAGGAGTTCAGCAGGTATTGCTTCCTTGTGTTAATTCCTTGAACTTCCCTTTGCAGAATAGTTATTCATTCCTGTAAGTGTGTACCTCCAGCGGTTACTTGTTGTAATCTGACATGTTAGACACAGCGTGACCTTGTGTGTGTCCTTCACTGATTGTGAGTTCCCCCAGGACCCAGGGTCTATAGCTTAGGGGATCCTGGGTACCCTTTGGCATCAGACAGGCTAATGAGAATGTAGAAATACCAAACAAGCAACAGACAATTCTTATTCTTAATGATCAAGAAGTAAATCTTAGTTTTAGGTGGATCATGACCATTGCCACCCTCATTTTTGTTCTTACTACTCTCTTGGCATTTGAGGTTTTATCTGTTTCTAAGTGAACTCAAAGGTCTGTATAGTGGTTTGTAATTTTTGTGAGGAATAATTGCATCACTGGCTTAGAAATGAGTCACTTAGACTTCCCTGGGAAGATGGCTCACCAGAGACACCAACTGCCAGATCATCTCAGAAGGAAGGAAAAGTTTTAGATGAAAAAGAAAAACAAGCTAACAAACAATCGTAGATTGGGTATAATTCTGAGGGAAAAGTGCCAGAACCTACAAGAGATTCCAGAGAAAGAAGTTGTGAAGTAGAACAGGAAGGAGCAAGATATTGGCAGAGGTCAAACCCCAAGAGGTGTGGAGTCCAGCGAAAAGGGCAGGTGGAGCAGTTTGTTTTTCCTTCCTTCACAGCTCTGGCAGTCAGAAGGCTGCTGAGCTACTAGAGAGCCCAAAAGCTGCTGCCACCAGTGAACTGGGACCTTTTTGAGGTTAAAACACCAGGCTGCCGGCACCCTTGGGGCATTTCCCATCACTACAGACCCAAGCCAAGATGGCAGGCACCATATTGCTTCTTCACCCACCCTGTACCTTCACCCCCGCCACGGGGCTTCAGCCCATCAGTTTTCATCTTGCCCATTCCCACACAAACATCTCCCAACTCTGGACTGCGGGAGCCACAGGGAGTTGGTGGGTCCCAGGGGATCTACATGACCCCAGAGCCTGGACATTCCCAGTGAGAAGAGGCAGAGATGACCAGAGTGATGGCTTCCTCCATTCAGACTCTGTTCCTCTCCTTCCCCTCTTCTGCCCTTGGCTGCTGAGAGAGACACTTGAGCTGGGGCTCTCAGGGGCTGCTGCTTCCCCTCTGTTGAGGCTTCCACAAAGAACAGGGCTCAGACCTTTCCTCTTAAAGACCTGCAGCAGACTAAGGGGTCCTTGGACTATGAGCTCTCTACTCATCAGTCCTCCCTGGTGCTGTTTGCCCAGATGCTCCATCAGAGCAGGGCACATTCTGAAGCAGAGGGACATCAAACCTGCTTGAGCAAGACCTGCACACTTCTCCCTGGAATAGTCAGGGAGTGATCTTCAGAGACCCATGGACAGGCCTACAGGCCAGATCCTATACCTGCAGGACTCGATCTTGTTGCTCAGGGGCACAGAGGGGAGATTTCTGAACTAATATTGAGAGGTCAGGGTGCCCTTATGGGCAGAACTGAAAAGAGAGTGCAGTGTGGGTCCCAGCCACAGTGCACTAGTGGGGTACTCCTCCCCCCCACAGGAAGGCCATGCTCTCAGCTCAGGGTGGGATCCTGGACAGGGATGCTCCCAGCCCACAGCATCCTCATTGGGGAGCTCAGCTAGTTTGAGTTCCTGTCTGGTGGGAGACACCAGAGGGAGACCACGGAGTGAAGATGGCGGGTAGAAGAGCAAACCCTACTTGTGATTATCAGATTGTGAATCTCAGATGATCCCGCCTGCATAAGCAGACTTTCTGGCTGGGGGGAGCCACCTCAGCCTTTCCTTCACTGCTTTACCCAGAAACTGGGAGAAGACCTTTGACCCCTGTTGAAACAGCTACCTTACCAGCATTTGTGGAGCCTGACAGCAGGCTCACCCTACCCATCCCTGCCCGCCACGCTTCCTCACCTGCTTTTGCTGTGATGGGGAGTAAGGACTCACCTGGAAGTTCCAAGGCCCCATCCACCACCTGGGGCATTTGAGTTCTTTTCCTGAGGGACTAGAGCTGGTCACAAGTCCCAAAAACAACACTGCAGCTTGTTCCTTCTAGCATCACCTATCGACAGGGAGGTCAATTTGCACAGTCCTTTACAGCATTTGCCAACTCAGTCATATAGGGTGTGGCTGATTCTTACCCACAAGCACCACCTACTGGCTCAGAGATTAAACTGGGTGTGCCAATACAATTCACACTGTTAAGAAGACTGGGGCTGGAGAAAAAGAAAGGATTTCAAACACCTCCATCCTCCCTCATTAAAGAAAGACAAGGAACTTGCCCACACACATAGCTCACTGCTGGTACAGCCTACAAACAACTAGCAGCTGAGAAAACCTCCACACCAAGGATATCTGTAACCAAGGTATCCATCCAGAAACCAAAGTGAAGCCAAAAGTTCTTACCCAACATATGTTACAGACACTCTCTTATGAATGAGAGGGAAGGGAAAAAAAGCCTCATCTAAACAAAAGAAAATACAAAAATGAAAAGTGGCAGTTGCCCCAGATGAGAAGGAATCAGCAAAAGAATGCCAGAAGTATGAAAAATGAGAGCAAAAGCACACCCCCAAAAGGGAAAACCAGCTCTCTAGTAATGAATACCAACCAAAATGAAAATATTGAAATGACAGATAAGGAATTCCAAATATGGATTGTAAGAAAGCTCAATGAAATCCAAGACAAATGGAAAATCAACTCAAAGAAATCTGAAAAACAATTCAGGAATTGAATGAAAAATTCACTAAAGAGATCAGCATATAAAAAAAAAAAAGAACTTCTGGAAATGAAAAATTCATTTAAGGAAATACAAAACACAATGGAAAGTTTTAAGAATAGACTAGACCAGGAAGAAGAAGGAATCTCAGAGCTGAAGACAATTCTTTTGAATTAACTCAGTCAAAATCAAAGAACAGAGAATTCAGAGGAATGAACAAAGCCTACAAGAAATATGGGATTATGTAAAGCATCCAAACATAAGAATCATAGGCATCCTTGGGGGTGAAGAAGAAAACGCACAAGGGCTGGAAAACCTATCTGAGAGAATAACTGAGGAAAATTTTCCTGGTCTTGCTAGAGATTTATATATCCAGGTATAAGAAGCTCAACAAACACCTGGGAGATTCATTGAAAAGAGGCAGTCACCATCATCAAACTGGCCAAAGTCAACATGAAGCATGAATTCCTGTGAGCCACGAGGTGAAAACATCAAGTAACTTGCAAAGGAAAACCCATCAGGCTAACTGTAGACTTCTCAACTGAGACCTTACAAGCCAGAAGGGATTGGGGCCCCATCTTCAGTCTCCTTAAGCAGAACAACTGCTAGCCTAGAATTTTGTATCCTGCAAAACTAAGTCTCATATATGAAGGAAAAACAGACTTTTCCAGACAAGAAAACACTGAGGAGATTTGTCAAGACCGTATCTTCCCTGCAGGAAATAATCAGAATGGCATTATACGTGGATCAGCACAGTAGACACCTACCAGAGTAAAACCATCCAAAAGCTAAAGCTCAGAGCTCCAATAAAACAATAGCACAAGTGGAACGATGAAGCAATAAGGTACTACCCAACATGATGAACTCAACAGCATCCCACATATCAATTCTATCAATCAATGTGAACAGTCCAAATGCCCCACCCAAGAGACACAGGCTAGTTAAATGGATGAAAAAATAGAACCCAAGTATCTGCTGTCTCCAGGAAAGATACCTAAACCACAAGGACTCATACAGACTCAAGGTGAAGCAGTGGGAACAAAAGAAGAAATGAGTCACTTAGCTTATTGTGAGTGCACCTGTCAACCACTCAGCATCTCCATCTTCAGTTCGGTTGTGGTCTGTATTTATCCTAGAATAAGAAGAACTTTTCTGGGCCATTTTCACAAACATATAAACTGCTAATACAGCAAAGTGAAGGAGACAAATTAATGATCCATGTGTATATAGAAACTTGATATCTGACAGGTGGCATTAAAGGGAGAGGGTGGGCTAACTGCTCAATAATTGGAACCGTGATATGTGATTATTCATAAGGAGAAGAAAGTGGACCTCTAACTCACACCATATGCAAAAATCAATTCTATGGATTAAAGATCTAAATGTAAAAAAAGCAAAGCTTTGAAGCTTTTAGCAGAAAATATATAGACATATATTCTTATTTCTCAGGGTAAAGAATGATTCCCTGAACAACTGCAGAAAGGACAGATTATAAAGGCAAAGATTGTTAACTTGAGTGCATAAAAAGTGCCTCTGTATTCTAAAAGCACCATAAACAAAGTGAAAAAACAGCCACATGCAAGGGAAAGATATTTGCAAGTTTGTGTAATTGATAAATAAAATATAAGAATTACTATAGAACACTAAGAACAACTCAGTAGAAAATGGGCAAAAGCTATGGACAGGTAGCTCAAAGAAAGGGAAATGCAAATGACCAGTAAACATGAAAGATACTCAGCCTCACTAGTAATCAAGAAATTGGATGCCATTTCACACTCATCAGAGTGGAAAAAGTTTCTGAAGTTTGCTGGTATAAGCATTGGTGAGGTGGAGCTCTAATACATTTTGAATAGGAATGTAAATTGATATAACCACTCTGGAGAACTGTTCGGCAAAACCTTCTAAAGTTTAAGATGTGCTTATAGGGCTCAGCTTATACCCTAGAGAAATGGGTATGTTCATGAGGAAACATGAAAAAGAACATTTAGGACAACAGTCCTTATAATATTGAAAACTTGAATGTAACTATCTGTAAATAGGAAAATGGATGAAAAAATTGTGATATTTTTAATAAAATAGAATACTATACAGCAATAAAAATAAATAAAGCTACATTAATTAATATGAATAAATCCTACAAACATAATGTTGAGCATAAACTTCTAGTTACAGGAGAATATATTTCCTATACTGCCATTTATATAAAATTTAGAAACATATAAAGTGTTATATAGGATTAGTATTTATATATATATATATATTTATATATAAAGAAAAGAACAATGACATGTATGGGCATTACTAACATCAAATTTAGATTTTTGGTCACCTTTGCTGGTGGTAGGGGAAATATCACAAATATATAAAGACATCTATGGTTATGGGTTATTTCTTATATTGGGTCATGGATATGTGAATATTTGTTATTGTCTATATGTTTTTATATAGCTCAGTTTACTATATTATAGAGTTATTTATTTTTAAATATATATATTTTTAATTGACATGTAATAAATTTACATATTTTTGGGGTACAATGTGATTTTTTAAAATTTCAGAGTACTACTGGGGTACAAATGTTTTGGGTTACATGGATTGCTTTTGTAATGCTTGTGTCAAGGTTAAATGTGTGCCTGTCACCCAGATAGTGTTCATTGTACCCATTAGGTAGGTTTTCCCCTCCCCTACAACTCCTGCTTGATTTCCACTGAGTTTTATTTCCCTCTATGCACCTATGTGCTCATCAGTTAGTTCCAGTTTAATAGTGAGTGCATGTGGTGTTTGCTTTTCCATTCTTTAGTTACTTCACTTAGGAAGTATCCATCCAAATTGTTGCCAAAGACCTTAATACATCCTTCTTTGTGGCTGCATAGTATTCCTTGGTGTACATATACCACATTTTGTTAATCCACTCAGGAAGTGATGGGCATTTAGGGTAATTCCACATCTTTGTAATTGTGAATTCTGCTGTAATAAACATTCAAGTGCAGGTTTCTTTTTGATAAAATGACTTCTTTTCCTATGGGTAGGTACCCAGCAGTGGGATTGCTCGATCAAGTGGTATGTCTGCTTTTAGTTCTTTGAGAACTCTCCATACTGTTTTCCATAGAGGTTGTACTAATTTTCAGTCCTACCAACAGTGTATAAGCATTTGTTTCTCTCTGCATCCATGCCAGCATCTGTTGTTCTTGCACTTTTTAATAAAAGCCATTCTAGCTGGGGTAAGGTGATATCTCATTGTGGCTGAATGTCAGAAATATTTCATATTAAAAAAAAAATGTAAGCAAAAGGAAGAAATACTTAACTGAGAGATAAAAATTGGGTTAAAGATTAGAATATTAAATTCAGAGTGGCTCAAATCTGTGGCATAAATAAGTCCATCATTGAATTGGATATGCCATTCTTTCATGTAAATTCATTAATGGCCAGAATCATCTTCTCTATTATTATGTCTAAAGTGCATACTTGGGGGTGGTGATGGCATGGAATTCTTGGGAGGTTTCCCTCATGTATGTCAAAGATCCACTCTGCTTAAGGTGGAATAAACAGGGAGTATTTCCTAGGGAGACAGATGTAAAATAATGTGTCATGGTCACCAAGTAGGTGTCCAGGCTGCTGCTGGAAATGACAGCATCCCCATGTCCTTGTAGGAATTGGGAGATCGTAGAGATACACTCTTAGGAGAATTTTGAAAACAAGCAGAATTGTAGCCACTAAGATTTAGTAAGAGCAAAAGAGATTATCTTTACAGAGTTGATCGCCTGGCTGTGGCAAGAAGGAGATCTGCCCTTGACTAAACGTATTAAAGAAAGGGAAAGTAATGGCATTGATAGCTCTGCTGGGTGAGAGCAGCTGCAGTGTTGAGAACACATCTGATCAGGAATCAAAACGTGGTAATCACTGCTCCCGGATCCCCCACTCGCTAACTGGGTGCCTTTGGAGAGGTCGCTTAATTCCTCTGAGCACCAGTTTCTCACATATGAAGTTAGGGAGTTGGTTTTCCTGACACACAAGTCTCCCTTTAATCTTGAGCTTCTTTGCTAATTTTCCATTAAGGATTTGCTGGAGAGAGGGAAGAGTGAGGGAGAGGGGGTAAAAGGGAGGAGGCAGGAGATAAATAAGGGACAGAGGACTTAGCAGAAGAGTTGGAGCGTGACTCATTCTGGGGACGTGGCTGCTGACGCAGTAAATCAGATTGTACAAAAACTCACATGAACGAATGCAGGATGAAAGTCCTGGCCAGGCCTAGAATGCCATGCACGGTGTTCTGAAAAAGTGGGGGGGATGAAGATTGAGGAATGTGGGAGTCCACTGAGTGTCCTACCAAGGGTGACAGTGTTGGGGGCTGCAGAAAGGAGCATAGAGACCCAGCAATGGAAAGGATGGGATGTGGGGGCCATTTTGCAACAAGAAATAGCTGAAATGTGAAGGGAAGGATTGGGGATTTTTTTTTTTTTTTGAGCTGTTATTTAAAAATATAGCAGGAAAGGCAGTAGTCAATAAAATGGGTTAAAATAGGCAGATGGGAGCAGTTTCCTTCCTAAGAGAAAATGGCTAATTTGCTGCTTGGCTTTCCCAAGCCGCAGGGACTCTGCATGTGCCTGTGCAGTGCGGGTCGTTGTTCGGAAGGAAAAGCAACAGGCCTTGCAGTTGGCATTAAAGCGGATGGCTCCTGCTATTTTAATTCTAGTTGATTCCAAACCTTGAATTGGTTTAGCCTCCTACCCTCTTATAATAAAGTTGTATTTAAACAAAAAGAAAGAACTTAACCACTAAACAGATACCTTTTGATATTCAGAAAGAAAGGATATTATATAGGTTGAATTCAGGTAATGCTTTGTAGTATGTGTGTTTGCAAATACTGGAAAATTTTAGTAAAATTGCATGTCTTAGAAGGTAACTATAAATTCCTTCACAGAGATCACACTCTGCTCTAAGCATCTTATTAAACTGTTAGGGAGCCCTCAAATAGATTTCTGGTTGAAGCTGGGATTATATAGCTCATATCAGGTTTGCTTTGTTCAACGGAATGATAACAGTGGTAATTGTTACCTTTCATTGAGATACTGTATTATATGTATAACATTGCATTAGTTAAGCGCTTTACAAGTATTTCTTTGGCTCTTCACCACATCCCTGTGAGGTAAGTGATGCTATTCCCATTTTACAGATAAGAAAAATATGGTTTAAAAATATTACAAAACTTGCCTACTAAGTGGCAGTTACTAAAAGATCAAGCCTATTTGAAACCAGGTCTCTGCCTCCAAAGCCAGATGTATTAAGTATTAAGTCCTTGCCTTGTGTCTGTTGCACAGTCAGCAATACATCCCACATACCAGATTTCTAGATCTTGTGTTTGCATCATCTCACGTGGTCATGGCGTGTGCTGCTACATGGATAACTGGGCTCATTTTCCTGTTTCCCAGAAACAAGCAAAACAGACCACACTTTGTGAGAAAAGACAGTCTCTCCTTGTGGATACGAGTTGCTTGGCAAACCCTTCATACTATTCTGGGAAAGCCTAAACCTCTTAGAACAGTTGATACAGAAGGCAAGACACTGTGAAGTGGTTTAGGGGCTTGAAGGATGTGGCGTCGAGGAGGCGTTGGAGATGGGGACAGGTAAGGAAGACTGGGGCCAGACTTGTCGAGGTCCTCTGGGAGCAGCGTGGCTCCCCTGGGCCAAGGCCCTGCCAGCTAACAGAATTTTTCCCATTCAAGTGGAGAATGGTGAGTCGTATTTAAAAAGAGAAAAAGAATAGCTAGAAATGTGCACTTAGCCTTGTTTCATTCTCACTAAGCTAGAAAAAGGATATTTAAACTATTACCAGTAAGGAAGTATTACACACCCCATGAAGAATCAACTCAGCTTTTTGGAAAAGAGAAAGAGGTGAAGTGGTGTTGATCAAATTTTAAAAATAGTTAAGGATTTTAATGACCAAATATTTTTAAACTGTCAGGAAAAAAAACATTAAAAAATAAAGTATAAATGATAGACTTGTTATTTTAGAAAATGGCCACATCTAACACCTCTTTAAAAAAATTAGTGTACAAACACAAGAACATTTACACACCTTCCTCCACCTGTGTTTTGAGCATAGAGTTCCTAATTCTTTCTTTGCTTTCTGAATACCAGGAGCAAGTACACTAGTGAGTTTCAAGATATGTTCGTGGTGCTTTCTGACACCTAGATACTGTTTGATGTTCTGTCCTAAAGCTATGCATAAGAATCACAAAAACATTTTAAAGGTTCTAGTTATCAAAATCTCTGGAAATCTAAACTTTCCCCAAAGTTTCTCTCTTTTCACTTTACGTTCTTTGGTAGGCCACAAATGAAACTTCTGTAATTTTCAATTTGCCCTAATTTGTCTCTCTTAGATCCTGTCATATGTGTAGCTATTTCTTTCTTTATTACAAGCATACTTTCATACTTTAGGCTCTTGGGTACCATAAGCAAGTAAAGATTATAAGAAATTAGCCTATCACCCACCTACACCATCCTTAACTAAGTATGCATGCCTCACCTTCTCCCACTACTGTTTTCAGTAACAAATATTCATTTATTTCATTAACCAAATCACTGTACTGCACAAAGAAAATTAAGGGTATGGAGGCAGAAGTATATTCACAGGTTTGTTAAAATTGTCATAGATTGGACAAGATCACTCCTCCAAGATCCCAAGTAGGAATCAAATTTAATCTGAGGTATTTAGCAACTTGAGGGCAATTTGATTAAAAAAAAAAATCACCTTGTTGAGTCTCTCTGAAGAGAAATAATTCTTCTTTAAGGAAAGCTGATGAACCCTAAAGGTAACTTAAAATTTGTTTTTTGCTTTTTATTTTTTGTGTTTGTCAGTTGTTAAAACATTCAAAATGTTTTTGTGAAGAATTGGGAAATGAAATACTACACATTCCTGCCAGTGTATTTGTTGTAGGGTAATTTTTCCTTCTTAGACAGTGTCTCAGTTTGTTGAGCAGGCTAGAGGCAGTGGCATGATCATAGCTCCCTATAACCTCAAATGCCTGGGCTCATACAATCCTCCTGCCTCAGCCTCCCGAGTAGCTGGGACTACAGGCATGGGCCACCACACCCAGATAATTTTATTTATATTTTTGTAGAGATGGAGACTTGTTATATTGCCCAAACTGTTCTCAACTCCTAGCCTAAAGTGATCCTCCTGCCTTGGCCTCCCAAAGGGCTAGGATTACAAGCATGAGCCACCCTGCCTGGCTGCTTTATATATTCCTGATACAAGTCCCTTACCAGATACATGGTTAGAAAATATTTTCTTCCATTCTGTAGGTTGTCTTCTCACTGTATTGATGGTGTTCTTTTCAGCACAAAGTTTTTAATTTTGTTGAAATCCAATTTATCTATTTTTTTCTTTTGTCTCTCGTGCTTTTAGTGCCATGTCTAAGAAACTTTATCCAAAGGTCACATAGATTTATATCTACATCTTTTTCTAATATTTTTGAAGTTTTAGCTCTTACATTTATGTCTGTGGTTAATTTTGAGTTACCTTTTGTATTCATATGTAGCGTGAGGTTGGTGTCCAACTTCATTCTTTAGTGTGTGGATATCCAGTTTTCCCAGCACTGGGATGCAGTTAGTTTCTGATTGAAAATGTTGACCTCCCAGAGATTGTCTTTGAGTATTTTGGGTGCTGTTGGTGTTTGGGGAAGGCCGTTGCTAAAGCTGTGTTCCATGTTTGGAACCTCCTGTGCACCGTGGTAACAGCCTTTCTCACAGCCGTCTTCAGCGAGGAATGTGTGATGATCCTTCTCTTCCCACATGGGTTGCCGGTACCTTGTCAAAGTGTGAAAAATAGAGGAAACTAAACATATTTTTGCCTACCCCATTTTGTCATCTTTTCCTCTAGTTTTTGTTTCATTCCTGATAGTATGAGGTTTTTCTATAAGATCATTACATGAGTTGCTATGATTAGGAATAGCGTTGAACAAGCATTTTAGCATTACCTTTACCTCACGAATGTAGAGTTGTTCAACTCCTTACCCCCCTAGAAATAAGCAAGTGGATGAGGAGCACAACTGCATTTTCTTCGTCCTACTCTAGTTTTCTGGATTTTTCTTAGCTACTCCTAAATCATGAGACTACTCTGTGCCAACCCTGGTTTGTCCATGATAGGATGACCTTGGGAAGTCTGGTCTAGGAATCTCATATTTGTGTCCAAGAATTAAATACCTCTAATTCCTAAGGTGAAGAAGTCCATACTCTGAAAAGGACTAGTTTTCTAAATCAGCTCTTCTCAAGCTTGAAATGTACATGCAGATCACCTGGGGATCTTATTAAAATGCAAATCTTGATTCATTATGTAGGGTGAAGCCTGAAATTCTGCATTTCTAACAAGCATCCAGGGGTACAGAGCTGTTTGTCAATGGACCACATTTTGAGAAGTAAGGTCCCCAAGGGTCATAGATCCTAGGGAGAATTCAGAAGCTGGGAAACTTTGGAGGTATTCTACTCCAGAACCCTGAGTTGTCCGTAAAATTTCCTGGAGATCAAAAAAGATTTTTTAAATAAAATACTCCCCACACACCCTGCAAAACAAATTCCAGACACCCTCCAGTAGCTGCAATCAGGTAGAGATTAAACTTTTTAAAGAAATTTAAATTTTCCCTTAGAATAATCTGCAGAAATTTTGCTATGCTAGTTACACGGTCGCAAACCCTAGATTTTTATGCCTCAAGTGATGTCAGGGTGATGTCTCTGGTCTTTTGGTATATTCTCCACATCATACCTCAGAAAGGTATTATGTGATTTATGCTCTGATGAACACAATGTCCAACCAACTACTATATAGATTTCCCCAGCTGATTTAAGAATGAAAGGAGATGAGTTGGGCCTTCTCCACCTGGTCAGTCTTACTTCTCTCTAAGCTCAGTTAAGCTTTCATAGAAATTTGGGCAGATTCCACCAGATTCCCTTATCATGAAACTCATATCTATCCCAAACCTGGGGCCTGAGGACCTCTTATGTCGTATTTCTTGGGAGTGATTTTACCTTAAGTTATACAGTGAAAGGCTGGTAACTCTCTAACCCGGGAATATGCCTATTAGAGTCTTTCTGGTTTTCTTGGTAGTTACTTCAAAATCACAGTTATAACTATATTAACTATTATAGTTAAAACATCATGATTTTTAAAAAAAGACATGCATCTATCTGTTAAAGCCTATTAAGAAATCAGTTCTGAAGTATTAGTGAATTTTTGAGAGTATAAACTGCATTTCTTTGTTTTATTTTTATGATCATTGAAATTTTCTTTTAGGTTCACATTTATCTGTTTTGTTCTATAAACCTTGGCCTGGGAAAAGAGAGAGAAATTGATTGATTGACTGATTCATTTATTTATTTCACCTTCCCCAATAAAGATTATTTATCTTGCAGCTGGATTAGAACTAGCTGAACAGAGTTGTGGGTATGCATCTTGATCAGAAAGGGGTAGAAAAAGAGAACATTATTTATTGGCAGAAACATACCATGACCTCATAGTTTATGATAATTTCTGTTAACTAAAAAAAAAATCTTTATAGCTTAGCTTCTTCACCAGAAGGATGAAGCAAATAAAAAGTTGTGTATCCCCTTACTGGACTGTATTTAAAAGTCTAAATGATTTACCTGTTCTTGGTAAGCAAGAACCATTGCATTGTGATGATTAGCTTAGGATAAAATACAGCTGCAATAGTAATCATAATAGTAATAGTAATATGAATGCTAATAGTAATAGTTATTCCATTGTTTTAGTAGTGAAAGAATCCATGCTCCATACCATGTGTGTAATTTCTGGGTAGCTCAGTGGACCATGTTTGTAGACGGTTTTTGAAAACCTCACTTCTACCACTATCTGAAGGAATTGTATCAGAGTGTAATTCTAAACCATAGTTGAAATGAAAGAATTTCCAAAACCATCTCATTTGTGCTCTTATCTCAATTTAGTCATTTTTGTTCTGTCTGTACATTGATTGAGGTTGTTACAGGAATGCTGAGAGCTCCAAGTCTGACCTCTGTAGACAGCAGTGACGTGAAATGCAATTGTGTACTTTTGTTAAGCTCTGAGAAACAAGACAAATTGTCCTCATCTGTGATTCCCCTCGCTCTTCCTTGAAGAAGACAGTGTTGACCCAAACTTTGTGATAAATAACTTCTGATAATAATAGTGAAAGCTGTGGGAGACTAATGTTTTGCTTCGTGGCAGTCCTGCTGCCTGGTACCTATATGTTTGAAACACTCCAGACAATAATTTTCTGAAAATGAGCAAAACCTGTTAAGCTAAGAGCTATATCCTTTGGAAATGTATGAGTGAAATACTGAAATGCTATCAGGCAAGCTCATAAATCTTGATTCATCATTGCAAACCTCTCCATCAGAGAATTATGTGCAAGCCATCTTTCTAATGTGCATTTCAAATGCAAAAGGTAAAAAAGGAAAAAGTCTTTGTGACAATGGATAGATTAGGGAAAAGAGAGACATCTATGGGGAGCCAGCAGAGTCTA
This sequence comes from Lemur catta, assembly GCF_020740605.2. Taxonomy (NCBI): domain Eukaryota; kingdom Metazoa; phylum Chordata; class Mammalia; order Primates; family Lemuridae; genus Lemur; species Lemur catta. Next base: position 64,434,020 of record NC_059128.1, read on the forward strand.
TGCCAAGGCCGTGAGGGGCTGTGGCCCTGGCACGCAGGATAGTTGCATGTGGTCTTTTAAATGAGAAATAAAAGGGATGGATATTTTCTTTAGCAAAGGGGAGGACAATACAGTCAGCCTGTCTTTGAGGCTTTGTCATTGTCACAAGTTCATAGATTTTTCATCCTTTGACTTATTAAGGACAGTATAAGGAATCATTGCATTAGCTAGTATTTTGAAATTCTATTAAAAAACAAAATAAAAAGCTAAGCATTTGACTATTCTGTTTAATATGCAGATGTTGCATCTCAATCTTGTGATTGAGAGTATATAAAATAGTGCTATGCATATTAATAGTTAAGTGGTACTAATCTGTCATACTAAAAAATAAGGGCAAGGACAACTTTAAGCTATATCTTGTGACCAAAACTTGGAACACAGTCCTGGGATGACAAATGATTAATTAGAAGCATGTTGACCTCAGCCACCAGAAATTAAGGTACCTGTAAGATAAAATCTATGAGAAATTAATTTTAAATAACTCTATTTCTTGCATCACAGTGGCATGTTTTCTGATACCAACTTTAGTATCTGTTACCAAATGACAGTGAAAGATGATGTATAATTTAAGGCTCAGTAAATCCCGGTAAGCCTGAGTTGCTGGAGAATGACATGTTGACATCAACAGCAAGGCAGAGCAGAGGAAAGGGAAGGGCCAAGCTGCCTATCAACTGCAGTGCTTCTTGAATCCTTCCCCACAGCCTTAAACCCTTCCGTGGAGTAGAAACGATATTCCCTGTATCCTGCCGACCCCTTTATCCCATTTCCACTTGCTTGGTGATGCTTTTTTTGATATTGGTAAAATGTGAACCAGGGCAGCAGCAGGGTTTTTCCAAAAACTGTAAAGATTTCATCTCTCATTGTTTTTAATTGATGTCTTTAAAATCCAAGGTTAAACATGGAAATTATATACTACAGCAAAGCAATTCACTTTTCAAATTGTTTAAAAAATTTTCAGTGAAGTCTAATTGCCTTATAGTCTTTCATCTCCTTCCTCACAGCATAGCTCTGAGCTGGGGTTCTAAATGGGCTTGCAGACATTTCCTTTTCCAAGTAACCCAGGACATGAACAAAAATGATCCATTCTTTATTAAGTGGCACTCGTCTCCAGGGCTGTGGCTCTTCAGCAAGGAGGGAGTAATTCCTGTTTGGCCAGTGAAGGAAGGAACGAGTGGCTGTAATAGTTGAGCTGCTACTTTTTGGCTACTTTCCCCTCAATGGCAGTTCTGCTGTTTGGCGTCCTTTAAGATAGTTTGAGTTTCATATCATTTAATGATTCTGTGAATTACTCCCTAATTATACCCGTCTCCTGGCAGTGTAGGTGTTTGCAGCATTAAGATTGGTCTCATAAATCAGGACTGCAATGAAGAAATTATGTAAATAAGAAAAAGAGCTCAAATCCCAATTAACCTAGTGCTGTCTTCTGAAAATATCTGTAGTGAAGGATCCGTTTTTAAATTTCCAATCTATTTAGACCAATGCTTTAGTAAAATAGGGTTAAAATGAATTGCTAGAAAGATGAAATGAAAAAAAGACAAGTCCATATTTTCAAAATATTAGATTCAACAAACATAAAGCTACTCTGTCCATTGTCTATAACAATTTCTAAGTGGTTTATCTCAATTTTTGTTCTTATTGTGAAAGAGTAACAGATAGCATGGTCTGTAGACCACACTTTGAATGGCATTGGTCTGTTGTACTCACATCTACTCATTTGTACCTTTTGCCATTTCAAGTCATCATATTCTTTCGTAAATTGTTGTTTAAGCCTTTAGGTAAAGTATGCACTTAAAACAAGGCTGTGTGATTTGTTTTTAAATGGATAGAAGTACATCTAAATTGCAAACTCCATTCGTCGCTAAATAGAGGATTTTAATGATTATTTGGCACATACTGGTTGCTGCATTTCACTTTTATAGGACATTTTATTTTCTATCACCTTGTTATAAACCTCATCTAGCCACCTATCCCTGTCACAGTACCAAATGGGGTTATCAAGTGGTTTTCAGTAACATCCATCCAAGATACCTTTCATATCTTAACTTAAAATCTTGAACTATTTAATTGAAAAAGATTGGACCTTGGTTTTGTTCAGAATTTGAAAGGAAGAGGCTACTTTAAACACTACAGGAAAATAATCACACTAAATTCTAATCTCTCTCAGATCTCAAGCAGTTAAAAAATTTTTGAGTTCCATGAATTCTTTGTTAAGACAGGCTACATAGAAATATAGCATTACTTATACAGAATACCAGCTTGCTGGGACTCTCATACCAAACAGATAGATAATGCCTACCACTGGTGGTTACATTAGCATCTCTCTTTCCATTGCACAAGTTGGACAAGGTGGTAATGTTTAATGTGGGAAGGACTCAAGAGGACATACCTGCTGTCTCATAATATTTGGAGGGCTGCCGTGTGGACAAGAAAGTTGAATAACTCTCTCTGACTGGAGAGCACACAGGCCAAAGGGTGGAAGTCAACAGAGAGGCTGATTTCTGTTAAATGAAGGGTTTCTAAACATGCACACAAACGTGCATGCATACACTCAGAGGAAGACAGGGAGGAACTGAAGAACTCTTCTGGTTTTTCTCAGCTGTGTGCTCTGCTGTGGATGAGGCTGCTTCAGTAAGGATGATAATAGAATAAAGGTCTAGAACACTCACTCTGAGGAATGGAAGGAAGCATCCGGTATGATTGTGTAAAGGAATTATCAAACCGCACTGCCAGGAAAATGACTGACTTTTGGACTATTAGAGAGGGGACTCAGGCTTTGGATAGAGATTGATCTGGATGACTGCTAAGGTGTTTTCTAATTTTCAGAAGCTGATGTCTATAATCGGGATGTCCTACAGCTTTCATTTCTTTTTGTTTTATTAATTATGAAATAGTTTGAACCTATATAAAATACATCCAGATTTAATGTTTTGCCATATTTCCTCTTTGTCTTTTTTAATGTTACAGATAGAGCTAAAACCTTAGCACCACTATTCCATTCTTTTCCCTTTTTTCCTTCCCAGAAGTGGCCACTGGGTTGTTCAGGAACTGCTTGCTGTCTGTCATAGGGTTCTTCTGTTGCGGGAAATTTTTTTACTTTCTAACTTTTTTACAACGATGGCAATTCTGGGTGGTGATAGTTATTTTAACATCTCTATTAGCAGTACAGATAGAAGTAGAAGGTTTGAGGGTTTTGCTAGGATTTATGTTGTTGCACTTGGATTGCCATATACATACATGTGTTTAATAGACCTGTGATCTGCTAGTTTCTATAAAACAATTAAGTTGCAAAGTTTACCCTGATTAAAGACATGGATTTTAATACCAAGAAAGCTATAGATAACCTCTCTTATGTATAGACAGAAGTCTGTAGACAGACCCAGAAAGGATTAGAAGGTGAAAATCACAATGTAGTCATTCATACAATTGGTATATTCAGTTTTCATCCATTTATCAGATCAGTGTTTTAAGCGCGTGCTCTGTACCAGGCTTCAGGGTTACCAGGCAGTGAGCAACATAGGCAAAAACCCTGGCCTTCATGAAATTTGCAATCTAGTTGTGGGAAGACAGACAAACAACTAATCAGCTATATCAGATGGAGAGTAAATAAGTTAACTATCAAGCAATGTAGGTGAAAAAGGAGTGTGGGTTGGGAGTGGGGTTGCTGTTATAATTTGGGTAGTTGGTCTACTATGGGGACATTTAAGCAGTGGCCTGAAAGGAAATGAGAGACAAGCTGTGGATATCAAGAGAAGAGCATTCTAGCAATCAGCAAGTGCACAGGCCTTGAAGTGGGAGCATGTTTTGCATGGGGACAGCTGCCAGGCCAGTGTGGACGGGTGGTGTGAGCTGGGACGAGCCATAGGAGGTGTGAGTAGAGGTCACGATTACTCCTTAAAACAATCCTGTGGGAGAGCTAAAGATGTTGTTATACTCATTTTTACACATGAGGAGGAAGGCCCAAAGAGGGTGACTCACTCAAGGTCATGCTTGCTAGTTGGTGACAAGGCAAGATTTAGCATTTCTCCTGGATTCCAGAGCATTGTAGTTTTCAGGTACCACAATTTTATTTTTTAATGTACTAGGATTGAGAAGAACATGGTCTAGTGTCTAGTCTTTATAACTGATTCCTTGGTCAAATCACATAAAATCTCTGGCCATTAGGTCCTGCATCTGTCGCTATGAAAGCCAGGAGGTTAATGTGCATCGGCCTTTGGACTGCAAAGCACTCTGCACACAGTGCTGCTGGGGCCGCACTGCCCCTGTGGCAGGGGCTCCGACTGGCAAGCCTCAAGTTTGTAAACTGACCTTATTCAAGGCCAGGCCTGCATGCCAACGTGTAACACTTCTGATTCTATAGATGCCCATATTCTGATTTTTCAGGGATAGTAGAGGTAAAGTTAAATGCAGATTCAAACAAATTTAGAAATACTTCAGTGGTTCTGTGTCTTCTTTCCTGCTTGTCCCTAAAGATAACACAGAAATGTAAATATGGTTTGATGTATTTAGCTGGCACAAATTCTACTACTGTGTATTTTACCTATTTCTATTTTAAGTGCATTTTCCTTTGTAATTTCTTGTTTCCTTTAATGTTCTGCCAAAGCCCATTAACTTGTCCTTGAGCTATGTAATCTAGAGTCTAGTTGCTGTTGGGTGCTGGGCTTTGCCTGAAGTGAGACCTGACTGCAGGAATAACTCGCTCCTTTGCAAGTGCTGCAGCTCAGCCCAGACATCCAGGAGGGCCGTTGGATCTCCTGAAAGCAGCTGCTGGTCTGGCATTCCTGGCACAACACAAGCCTTATGAAACTTGGGACAAGTTTCAGATATGTTTTGCTCTGAGTAACAGGGGAAAGACTACTTGTGGAGGCAGACCTGAGAAAGTGTTGTAGGCAGAAGAGACAAAAAGTGCAAAAAGTTTGATGCATTTGAGGGACCAAAGAAAGATCAGTGTCTGGAGCACAATGGGAACGAAGAAATAAGATTGAGGAGGTAGGTAGGTGGGTCCAGATCCTGTAAACCCTTGTCAGCCATGATATGGAACTTGTCATATGCATAGGGAGACATGGGGGCAGTTTTTAAGCAAAGACATGACATGATTGGGCTACTCTGGAGACAAATGGGATCAGAGTGTATACCACTTAGGAGGCTTGCACAGAGGGCAATGTGATGGTGTCTTGGGACAAGTGAAAGCCACAAAAGTGGGGACCAGTGTTGTGTTTAGGATATATGTAGAGGTGGCACTAACAGGTCTTAATAGTGGAGTGAGTTGGGTGAGATGGTAAGGAAAAGAATGGAATCAAAGATAATTTCTACTTTTTTGTTGTAAGCAAATGAGTAACGATACCATTTACTATAAAGATGAAAGATGAGGAGAGGGAAAAGATAGCAAATCAGTAATGCTGTTTGACCACATTAAGTTTGAGAGGCCTATTACAGACACCAAGTGGGGGGTTGTTGATTAGACGGTTACACCCCGGAGTACAAGGAGTTGATGTGGGCTTGAGATACAGACTTGGGATTCCTTAGCTTTGAAGTGGTGTTTGAAGCAATGCTCTGGATGGTTGAGATCACCCAGGAAGACAATGTAGCCAAGACAGAGACCTGGTATGCTCCAACATTTAGAGATCTAACAGAGAAGGAGAAACACGCCCCAAAGCAAATGGAAAACAACGATTTGGTAAAACAATTTTGAAAAGAGGGACTAATATAAGCTTCTCTTTCATGCACAGAATGTTATCTAATATTCCTTCAAGTACAAGAAGAACTTGAGATGACTACCTTGTTTTAGGGTTTTGGTTTTTTTTTTTGATTCTTAAAAAGCAATATATTTTTATTCTTAAAAAATAATAAGTATGGAGAAGAAAAGTCACTTAAAATTCAAAGTCTCTTTAATGGCAATTCTAACTTAACATTTTGTTGTATTTTTCCAATCTTCTATAATGCCCCTGAGACATTTTTATATAAATGAGGTGATATTATATAGATATAGGTAACTGTGTATAATGCTCTTTATATTATAATGGAACCAATTTCCCATGTTATACATTTTTAAATAAAATTTTAAGACCTGCATGTGTATTGTTCATTTATTTGTTTTTTATTGATACATAAGGATTGTACATATTTCTGGGGTACATGTGCTATTTTGATACATGTCTACTATATATATTGATCAAATCTGGGTAGTTGGGATATTCATCAACTCAAATAATTATCATTTCTTTGTATTGGGAACATTCTAAGTTTTCTAACTATTTTGAAGTATACGTAAATTGTTAACTATAGTCACCCTACTATGCTGTTGAAACTAGAACTTATTTCTTCTATTTAACTCTATTTTTGTACCCATTAGCCAACTTCTCTTTGTCCCTCTCTGCCCCCACCCTTCCCAGCCTCTGGTAACCACCGTAATATACTCTGCTTCCATGAGATCAACTTTTTTTAGCTCCCACATATAAATGAGAGCACTGCATGTGTATTTTTAAACTTATTTTTTAAATGCTTCCAAATATATGTTTTTGCTATCCTTTGAGTGGTTTCTGCTTTCTTTGTTTTTCTTCTTGGAGAACATAGTGAAGTAGACAGATCACCTCCTTGACCTGATACATTCCTACTACATCAATTTACTGCAAAGAAAAAGTAAAAAGTCAACTGCCAGCTTAGAAATTTGACTTAGCTATATTGCCTGTAGTGAGGGAACCACTTGACATGGAAACCTTGTGATTCAGCACCCCCCTTCATTTTCCTTTAGCTTTAAATGAAAATTTATCATGAGTGTTCCATTCTCAGGTTAGATTTTATAACAAAACAATCCTTTAAAATATCTAACTCAAATGACTTTAAAAATAAGATGACCGATTAAAAAAGGAACATTGCTGAAATATACAGTACTCTGAATTTGACATTCCACAAGCATCGAAAGCTAAATATATTTTCTGCACACAAAAGATCATAATCAATGTCAATTGAGACAATGGCTATTTTTGGCCTGTTGATTGAATTGCACTATATAAAAAAATTATTAAAACGCCTTCATATAAAAGACTAAGTAGAATATATGCTGTACACCTACCTGATATTGAAATTTTTTATGCATTGTAGAATATCATTAATATGTCCTTAACTCTGCATATTTTTAGCCTAAAGGATCAATTTATATGTAAATTGAAAAGGAAACACATAATATCATTCATTTTATAGCAGTAAGATTTGGGTTGAGAAAAAAGAGACCATTCTGAAATCCTCCAAAAAAAAAAAATAAAGGGATGAAATTGTCATTCATAGGCTTTTTAAAAAATCTGATTATTTGGACAATGGAAAGACATCTTTAATCAAGATACATTCACCTTCTGGGGAAATTTAATCATTAAGAAATGATAATAATTAGAAAGTTGATTGAGTGTTCTGTGTGTATTCATGCATGTCGTTTTTTCCACTCAAAGTTTTTACCCTCAGGTTTCTATAACTACTTATTACAATGGATAAGATGATTTCCATTGCCCACAATTTATCTTGGCTCCATATTCTACAAAAGGGTGTGTGCATGCACACACACACACACAGGTGTAGGAGCAAAAAGCTTCATGAGCTTCAACTACAAGTAGATCCTATCTTGGTCCTACATTGTATATCCCCTGATGGTTTTGTTTAGGAACTGACACATAAAAAGCCTTACATATTCGTTTGTTGGAGTAAAAAGACAGTGTTATAGAAACAAAGGTGATTCCTGCTTGGGAAGATTGTACAATATGTGGAACTGGATTGAGACAACTAACCTCATGGTTCTCTTCCTCCTTTGGCAGTGTTTGCTTCATAGGTCACAGAGCCATAGGTTCCGTGTTGTTTGTAGGTCAGAATAGCAGGCTTCCTGTAGATTCTCAGAGTCTTCTTCATTAGGCAGGGACAGGAGAGCAAAGAACCAGAACCTGAGGGTGGGGAGTGCAAAGGAAGATCCAGATTCAACAAATACGTATTAAATGTCTGCTGCATTCCAGGCACTTTGCAATCACTTTCTCGTGTTCCTTATGTAACGTAGCACTCCTGTAAATAGGTATTACTAGCCCATTGTACTGAAGAGCAAGCTAAGGCTTAGAAAATATACATAACTTAAGCTAAGGGTATCTTGTGTAAAAGTGGTCCTGAGATTTGAACTGAAGTCTCCTGACATTTAAGACACCATAGGGATTTTGAAATAAATAACTCAAAAGAGTAGGCAGTAAGTCTGAATCAATCCTATTTGAGATCATTCTAGCCTGTCCCTTTTCTGGTCTCCAATAAAAAAAAAAAAATTCATAGAAACTGGCAAATTCAAATAAATCACAGGATTTTTTATTTAGATAGGACACCTATCTATAATAGATGGGAAACTGAGACAGACACAACGAGGCTAAATGATTTACCCCAGGCCACGTTTCTACTGTTGGCAAAACCAAGACTTGAACTCTCAAGCTGGAGCCTTTCAGTATCTTCTCTAATAACCAATATTTGAATGTGATGATAATTTTCCAGTGACTATCTATAATCAAATAGAATGGCTCTAGATGCTATATTCATCTAGTAAGGCTACCATTACAGAATACCACAGATTGGGTGGCTTAAACAACAGAAATTTATTTTCTTACAATTCTGGAGGCTGGAAGTCTAAGATGTAGGTGCTGATGAGCTTGATGTCTGGAGGCCACTCCTCCTGGCTTGTAGACTGCTGCTTTCCTTCTGTGTCCTCACATGGCCTTTCCTGTGCCCCCATGCACTCCTAGTGTCTCCTCTTCTTTACAAGGATATCAGTCCTATTGGATTAGGGTCCCATCCTTATGACCTCAATTATTCTGAATTGTCTTTTTAAAGGCCCTATGTCCAAATACAGTCACATTGGAGATTAGAGCTTCAACATCTGAATTTGAGGGGGCGCACTGTTCAATCCATAACAGACACATAAAGGGTTTATTAGAGCAGTGGGGCCCTATCAACTTAGATGGGATAATTAACCATTTAGGTATGAAGTTGTGGTTAGATGTATTCACCTATGTTATTTACGTAAAACCAGTAAAATGACTTTGCATCTGTGTTTAAATTGGAGGTGGGGGATTTGGGGGCAGATATTTTATTTCGTTTTCTTAATTCTGTTGTTTTTAATATGAGCAACTGACAAGGTCACTCATGAGTGACACTCCCGGGGCCAAGCCTCTGACATCCTTTGCCTACACCCTGAAGCCAGCCCTTGAGTTGTGTGACTGAATGTCATTGTTCTTGCTCCAAAGGGACTATTCAAAGCCTGTCTAGGTCTGGTTGGCCAGACTATCTTAATGCAGCAAAGAGTACAAAGATTTGGTCAGGATGGGGAGGAGGGACAGAATCAGAAAATAAAACTAGTATATACATGTACGAGACCTCTGGAAAAAATCTCATTTAATTCTAGCAAGTATTCTGTGAAGTAACATTCCTATTTTTATACATGAGAAAATTGAAACTCAGTGATGTTATATATTTGTACAAGTTTTTTAATGGAGTGAATGGTGAAGCTTTGCTTTAAACTTGGATTTTTTAACTTTGGAGTTCATGTTCTTTTTATCCATCCATGTTAGATTCATAAGGTACAAATAACAAAATATAGTATTCTTATTTTGCAGATTATTTTTTGACAATAGAGAGATCTCACTTGGATGTTCTGGTTTTCTCTGTCTGAAATTTTAGGCATCTTAAAACTTGGAATTTTGTTTATGTACCAATTGTAACTTATACCACAAATATTTATAAAGAGCCTTTGCTTAAGGGACCATCCTAGGCACTATAGAAAATCCAGATGAAAATACTCTGTCCTTATGTAGCTTACAGTGTAGGGGAGAGAAAACATAAAGTTACGTATGTGTGATGTAAAGCCATATGTGTAAGTGACAGGGCCATGAGAGAGACACAGACTGGGCCGTTGGGCAGTAAAAGGAGAGGTGGCTTTTAGACAGGAGCCCAAACACCTAAGCATGCTTGTGTTACCTTGATTCTCAGAGTAGATCATCCAATCTGTGCTCAATACTGTTTCAACAAAACAACAAAAGCAGAAAGTAATCAAATCAAATTCACACACCAAAAAATGGGAGTTATAAATCAGGAAATTTTACCAGAAAGCCTTAAGCACATGTAATAATTGAGAGGAATTCAATGAAGAAAGCTTGGTTAGTAAAAAAATTTTTTAAGCCTCTGCTAAATGGTTATAAGTGGCTTGCTGTGAGCCACCTTTTAGTGTGATTATTAGCCATCTTTCATAGATCCAGCAAAGTTCAATGAAATGTAAACTCTTATTCAAAGACCAACATATTCCAAAATATTTTACATAACTCATTGTGATCCTTGGTGAAAGTGTTTGGATCACCTGCTGGTTATAGAGTTTTAACTGAAGACCTGCCACTACCCTCATATTTATACAAAGAGCCCCTGAAATTAGAAATAGAAAATGTCTAAATGAAGCAGTATCCCAGAAACTCTGCTATACCCATCTCATCAACCTGCCTTACTTAAGATATTTTAAGATTTTATTTCTTAATTAACTTTCTCATATTTTTCTCTTTTGTTATAAAATAGGCCTAAGTTAATGCAACCAGTGCTCCTATAAAACTAGTGGAAGAGATAGACAAATAGTGTTTATAACTTAGTACATCATCAAGCCATAATGTGTTAGTGAATATTTGATGATCACTTATCAGCTGTCTGTCCAAAGAGCTGTGAAGTTACCAAAAAACAATGGCATGATCCTCATTCTTGGGATACTTAGGGAAGCAACTGTGACAGGCAGAATAATGGCCCTATCTTCAAATATAGCCACACTGGGGATTAGGGGTCCAGTGTATGAATTTGGAGGGTACAAACACTTAGTCCATAGCAACCATATATGTTTTTATACCCCATTTTTCTTTTGCTAAATCTTATCATTCCATGTCTATGGCAAATATTAGTGCAGCACTTTAGTTCAGGTATAGAGTTCTAAGATAAATATACCCACAACCAGTCCCCTATTATTGGACATTTAAATCTGTTTTTCTGATTTTTGCCTATAAGAAACAATTTTACAATCAACATTCTTGCAGCTAAATCATTGCACTCATCCTTTCATTAGCAAAAAATGGGTATTTCTTAAATTTCTTACTTATAAACAGATTTTTGGTTGTCTTTTAGATGTACAGATATCAAATTAATTAATGGTAAAAAATTTAGCATAGTAAAAGCTAATGCTTTATTGTTATTTTATTGAGGTGCAATGTATATGCAGTAAAATGCACACGAGTGTGCAGCTTGATATTTTACTTGTGTGAACACCCATTTGAACACGACCCAGATCAAGCTATAGAACATTTCCATCATCCCAGGAAGCTCTTTTATTCCCTTTTCAAGTTAGTAACTCCCATGCTTAGAGATAAACATTCTTCTGATTCTTATCACTGTAGATAGTTACGTTTGTTCTTGAACCTCATATGAGTGGAATCGTACATCTTGTATTAACTGTTTTACGTGTTGGTTTCTTTCCTTGAGTATGTTTTTGAGATATATCCCATATTGTTTCATGTGCTAGTGTAAATAGTTTTTTTTATTGCTGACAGTATTCTGTAATATGGATATGTCATAATTTGTCCATTCTCCTGTTGATGTACATTTGGGTTGCTTCACAGTTTCCAACTTGTGAATAAAGTTGCTTTGTACATTCTAGTATAAGTCTTTGTGGACATATGCACCCATTTCTCTTGGGTACACAGATCACAATGGAATTGCTGGATCATAGAAATGTTATATTAATACTTAATCGTATCAGAAACTGCCAACAGTTTTTCAAGTGGTTGTTATATTTTTTTTTTTGGTTGGTTGTTATATTTTATAGTCCACTTGTAATGTTTAAGTGTTCTGGTTGTTCTAAATCCTAGCCTTCACTTGGTATTACTATTTTTTAAAAAAAATTAGCCATGCTAGTGGGTATGTTGTAGTAATTCATTCATTTTTTTAATCTTAGAGAAGTATATATGTCTAAAATTCACCTAAATAGCTAGATTTGAAAACATTTTGATTTTACATAATGAAAGAAAACGTTCATAATATAGCCTCTACTTAGTCCTGCTTTATAATAGGTAAAAAAGCCAAAAAACAAACAAAAAACCTGTTAGTACAGTTCAAATAAATCATTTATTTTTCTCCATTTATTTAAAATGAGACTAGTAATTCAATTTTGAGGTTTGGCTTTTAAGTAAAATTTCTTGTTTTAAGAAATTTCTTGTTGTAAATTTTGCAACTCAGTCTGTCCGGAGGTAATACAGTTTGTGCTGCTACAAGTAGAATTTCTCCTCCTTCTAATTATGCATCCATCCCAAATTTTACTACCTTCCTCTCTGCTTTAGATTTTGTTGGTCAGCATTTATTTCTGATATTTAGTGAGAATGGGGCCATTGAGAGTCCTGGTTCCTTTGAAAAGACAGACACTGTACTTGCCTTGCAGGAAAGGCTGATGCTCCTGTTCTGGGTGGGAGGTAATTCATTTTCACGATTTTTATGGCAGCATCATTGCACCCTGTCATCTTCACAGTCTGATACGGATCTCATTTCCTTCTCCTTCTATCCCATGAAGGATGGGTCCAGAAACTTCTAAATAACACACTGAAAAAATTAGGCATGACTAAGCCACAGTAGCTCAGGGGAATAATTTTGTAGAACTTTCTCTTGTCATTTAGCCCAGCTATTTAGTGTAGAGCTCTCCCAACATCTCTCTTCCAACAGAGATCTGACTCTCTTAATCGATATCAGATGCGATGAGGAAGCCTGGAGTTTATTTTGGACTTCATGATAGATTAGAAAATAAGCATACACAGAGCTTCTTTCTTGCTGTTGGCAAGTGGTTTCATTTTGTTTTGACTCTTACACTGCTTTCCTGTAGTTCAGAGAGTTCCGTTGGAGTTTGATGTTTTACAAAGCCTGGGATTGTGCCACACCCGGTAGGTGCTTTGATGAAGACATTTCAGTGATGATGTTACCCCACCGGGGGTGAAATGTAACTCTGTGATAGAAAGAACTGAGAGGAAAGAGGTTGAGGTCTGCTAGCCCTAGGATTTCAGGGATATAAGTTCTCCCTACAAACCACGGAAATGTGCCTTTAAAAAGCTAATATTAGGATCAAAATTGAGCAGATAAGATTGTTTACATTCATTTTTATCTTGCTCAGTGTTCATAAATTACAATCTGTACAACATAATACTGTGTTTACCTATTAGATAATTTGTTATGTGGCATTTAGCAAGTTGCTTAACCTCTCTGTACTTCTCTTTCTTTGTGAAAGTTGGCACTAATGAGATCCCGTGACCTTCTCACTTCACAGCTCAGTGAGAGGCTCCATAGTGTGGTGTCTGAGAGACAGCCAGGGTTCAAGTTCTTACCAGATGTCCGACATCTGAGCTCTACTCACTTTCTTGACGCCCTGTGTAACAGTTTAGTATTGATAGCGCCCACCTCACAGGATTGTAATTGTGGTTCAAAGCACTTCTGATTTCTTCTGGCACAGAAAAGGGTTTATTAAGTAAGATATGCCTGTAATGTCTGTGCTAATTTGAATTTTCTTATTTCCTAGGAAGTATCTTCCAACATTCTTACTGGAATAAAGTGGAAGACAAATTAGTTTTGACTTTTTATTTAATATAATATTTTAATTTCATTGAAATAAATTTATAAACCAAATTTCTGTACAACATCTAAAGATATTTTGGGAAATATAAACTGGTTAAAAAGAAAATAAGTGGCCCATGTGTTCACCAACCAGATATAATTATTTTCTTTTATTTCCAACCGGGCTTTGATTTTTTTTTTCTATTTATAGATTAACTTCACTTATTTACCAAGCTATAATTATTCTTTATAAATCATCATGATTCCTGATCTTTTCATTTACTATTCAGTCATAAGCATTTTCCTGTTATTACCTAAGATTAATTAAGCACCACTTTACTGGTTGCATAATATCATTTTGAATAGACTCTTTGATTTATTTATCTTTCCCAGATTATTGAACATGATGGTTATGATTTTTTCAGTGCTATACATAATGGTGCAATAAATATCCATGTTCAGACTTAAGTCTACAGGGTTCATTATTTCTTTAGGGTAGGTTTCAAATACAGAATTACTAGGGTAAGTTATACGAATATTTTGAGGAACTTGAATATGTTAAATAACTTCCAGAAATGGTTGCTACTAGTAATATACCAGAATATGTATTTCATCACATTTCACTAGCACTGATTTTATCATTTTTCTGATCTATGCCAATTTAGGTAAGCTATGGTACTGCTACTGTTTTTATTTGTGTTTCATTATGGAGTACCTAAACATTTTGTCATGGATTTGCTTACTAAAGTTATTAATATTCGTTCTGTTGGGGAATGTCTATTCATGTCCTTAACCTGATTATTTAGGAATGTTGGTGTTTTTCTCCCTAATGTAATTAAGTTCTTTGTAGAAGAAAGAACTCTGGACCTATATGTGAAATATTTGCTAAGAATAATTCCTCCTATCTTATTTGCTTCTTATTTTGGTTTTGAGCTTTTAAATAAAAGAAATAAATAAGAATGTATAGTTAGATCTTTATATCTTTTCCATTGCCTTTTTTTCTGTAGTTTGTAAGTTTAGTTCTTCATTCTATAAAGGTTTGGTAAGATTCAGTTTTGTTATCCTCTAGTTTTTCTAGGAGTTTGCATGAGCGTATACATATATATAATACCTTATATAAACTTAAATGCCTTTAAAAAATACTTTGGGTATTTCCTTAGCTTTTCTTCATATGAGTCATTGATATAGCATGGACTCAAATCTGAATCCCTTACCATTTCAGTACTTGGTTAGAAAAGTATGTGGTTCAATGGGGTTCAGTAATATTACCCAGTGGTGTAATTATACTTATAAGAATCACAATTAAAGAGTATTTATTAAATGCTTCTCGAATAGTCAATGTCTAGTCACAAGAGATGAATCCTTTGTTCTGTAAGAGATTGTAGTCAGAACAGAAACTTGGGGTAGCTGTGAAAGCCTCAGAGGTGAGGTCTCTAGCAAATGACTTCTCTCTTTTAACCTCAGTTTCCTCATCTGTGTTCTGAACGAGTTGAACTAAATGATTTCTAAGGAGCTCTGCAGCTTTGATATTGCTGGATTTTGTTATACAGAAACACGTGCATACACAGACAGCCGCGCAAAGATGAGACAGCCTTTGTCTACATCACTTCGCCACCTATTTTCCAATCTGCAGCGTCATATGCTTTGTTTATTCACACTCAGGGGGACAGGGAGGCAGAGGCTGATAACAGTAACAGAGAAGAATTATAATAGCCAAACCACTTAGACCACAGGCAACTGCCCTTGTAGACAAACCTCCACAGCAAGTAAGTGGTCACAGAGAATTGGCCACTGATTACCCACACTTATGTATAACCTCTTAAAAGGTCCCCTTCGACTGTTAAAGCATCGAGGGGCTACTTAACCTGTCCTGTTGTTGGCGAAGATCCGTGATCCCTTATCAAAACCTTAGTCCCAGATGTGTTTTGGAATTCAGAGTTTTTCTGAATTCAGAAATGCTACATAGTACATGAACTAAATTTTATGTAATATCCCCAAGTGGGGTTTGGTGCAGCACCCCTACTCAAACACGTTAATATTTTTGCAGCAAAATGTGTGAATATTCACAATAAGTTGGATAAACAGCGACTATAGGTAACCTAACTTCATTTCATGGCAGGTTTTTCAAAAAAAAGAGGATATAAAAAAACCTTTGGTTTCTATAGCTTTTTGAATTTTGGAAAGTAGATAAGGGATTGTGGGCCTGAAATCTGATTATGACCCCTCTGCAGAAACCTTCCACAGTGGTTTAGAGCAAAGAGACACTGGAACCCAGACTCGGACTAGCATCGAAGGCCTTCAGGCTTGTATCTCATCCAGCTGTGTGACCTTTCTCCCTCTACCAAAAACAGTGACCCCTCTCTACAAGCCCACTTGGACCTCAGTAACACTATCTGCCCAGATGTGTTCCAGACACGCTTACTCCTGATGCTTTTGTGTAGCTTCTTCCCTCCACCTATGACAGTTCTTGTGTTCCTTTTCTCCTCATTCCTAACCCAACTTTTTCCTGCTGTTAGTCCTAACCACCTCCCAAGTTCCCAGTCTGGGAGGTTCTGCTAGATTTTCCGGTTTGGAATGACTCTTTCTCTCCTTTGTTCAGCTTTTATATTCCATCTCTTTATTGTGGTACCTATCAGAAACTGCCTAGTATTAGAAAAACTTGTGTGTGTATATATCCTGTGTCCTCTACTAAATTATGAGCCCCTGGAGCAGTGGTTCTCAAATCTTAATATGCATAGAATGCTGCTTGTTATAATGCAGATTCCTGGGTTCCGCCTCCTCCCTCCCAAGAGACTCGTTTCCAGTAGGTTTCAGTGGGACTCAGGTAAAGATATGTTAGCAACTCTCTGATTACTTAAACTCTTCTGTTTCATCTCCTTGACTAGGAGGAACCTGACAGCAGGTTCTGTCCTTGAAACAAGGAGCTACCCCAGGGCTCTGGAATCAGAACCTAAAACTGAATTGTGGCCTCATGATCAGTCCACACCAAAGCTCTGCCTTTGTTTTTCTTGCTGTCTAGTTTCTTCTTGTTTGTGTAATTCTATGAGAAATGAAATCCTGAACAGATATTGTTGATAACGCTATAGTTTCTACTAACATTTATATAGGACATTTCTTGGTATGGCAAAACTTGTCAGTCATGCTTTTCGTAGTGTCAAAATGTGGGAAGCAGCCACAACCAATACACAACAGCCAAGCGCCACCAGGCTGACAGGTTGATATACGTCCTAAGAACACTGGATTGTGGATTATTAAAAGCTGAAGACTTCATGCAGTCACATCCTCCTCCCAGGACATTCATTTCACAAGTGTTGCTGCCTATTCTATAGTTAGGTTTCTGAGGCTGGAGAGAGCCCAGTTGTAGCTCATACTTCAGCCCCACCAAAGATACCCCACACTCCTCTTTTTGGTTTCTAATAGTAATGATGTTGACAACCAATAATTAATATAGCTACTCTTAAGTGAGTTCTGTGTGCTGGAACTGTGTTAATCACTTTATGTAAATTATCTCATTTACTCCTCAAGACAGCGCCAAGAGAAAGTGTAATTATTGCCCCGCCTACTGGTGAGGACCTCGCATTCAGAGGTCAGGCAATGTGCCCATGGTAACACAGCTCATGGGATGTCAGCCCAAGTGAGCTGACTCCAGAGCTCACGCTCTGCTATTGCTCTAGCTACCACTTTTGAAGTTCTTAGTGTACTGACTTACTGTTATAGTTGAATTTCTGCTCTGTCTTTTGTGCATTTGAGAGGATTTATTTTTTTCCTGTCCTATTTTTGAGTATGTTATATTGTTATATGTAAATGTGTCTAATCTCAATTCTGTGGACTTCTACTGGGCAGAGTTTGGCGTATGGGCAGCTTGCCCAATACAAGAACATGCCACCAGGAGTGGCTGTGTGCTGCCACAGCTCTTAAGAGAAGAGAAAGTAAGTGCAACTCCTTGTAACCCCCTTCCTTCCTTTCACTGGAGACAGAGCCAGAAGCCTAGGCCTGTTGTTCACGTCAGAGCTGAAGAATGGGCCCTCTAGCTGGAGTGCAAACCCACCCACCACATTTAAATCACTTCAAAACGCTCTTCTGTAATGGGACAAATAGAAATGGATGAACAGCAAACCATGGGAATTCCTTGTGGTTTTTAATTAGTCTCATGGCTGCAGTCAATCAAATGGTCATTTCACAATGAAAAACTCTGGACATATTCACATTCTGTTCCTTGCTCCTTTGCTGTTGGTATTGGAAAATGCCACTATTTTGACGAACTATAAATTAAACTAATTTTAGTGAGCAAAATAGTTCTTGGGAACATTTAGGTGCTTAACACATGGGCCATTGTTAGTGAATGAGATGAAAATAGAGATATTGACTTGGCATTCTTTACTTAGAAGCTTATTTTAGAGGTTAGAGTTAATACGTGAGAAGTAAAGGGAAATAGCCAGACAGGCCGGAGGCAAATATCATAAAGCCACTGGGACATGACATAGATGGAGTTGGAGAAGTTTTTCTGAGCATAAAAACAGAGAAAGGGAAGGGTTAGAATGAAAAACTTTAAAAACAAAGTTTTGAGAGATATGCACATAGAAATCCATATTCTCCATCAGCTTTTCACTGGTTGGTAGCTGCCACTTATAGCACAATGTGAGAGTTCCTTAGGCTGGGTGGGGAGGGTTGTATGTCCCTGCCTCATTTGCCTGCAGGGGACAGCTATGCAGGTGGGAGCAGAGTTGTGAGACGTGGGTAAGTACCCCATAAAGCATATACACGTGAGCAATGCAAACTCTCAGATGATGAATATAGCAAAAAGAAAATGCAGTGTGTTCTGTGGGTCAGGGGACAGGGGACCTGTTTAGAGCTCTTCTAACCAGCATTGTTTCCTGTTCCTGGGACACAGACCTGTCCTGGTTTCCCTCCAGTTAACAGGACTGCCTCTCGTCCACCCTGCCCTCGCTGTCCGGTAAATATTTCCACCTGACCAAAACCTAGGCCAACGTAGCACCTCCTGGCATTCCTCAAGAATCCCTTCATGGTTAACTGCATCACCCTCTATCCCTTCCCCAAGCTAGAAACCTTAGCATTGGACTTGGTCTTCCAATTCATTCACCTTTTACGTTCAAATCAGTTACTAAGTGCTGGTCACTTTACACTGGTCTGTTTCAGGCCCACATCTCATCTCTTATGAAACGTTAAGGTACTTTCCGAATTGGTCTTTGTTTTTTTCTGTCCTTTCCCGTTTAGGCAATCCTCAGCTCTACCAAAACTTTCTAATTTCTAAAATGAAAGCCTAATTTTAACAGTCTTGCTTAATTTTCTAAAACTAATTCCAAATTCTTTAACATAACTTAATCCAGTCCCATCCTGCTTTTATTATAGAGCGCATATATCACGTACTTTTTCTGTTTCCTGATTTGATGCTGTATACCTATTTCTGTGATCCTTGGTTCTGATTTTTATTCTTATTTATATTTCAGCATTATTTTATATTATGTGATCTTTTTAAAAATGCTACTTATGCAAAAGAGACATGAATGAGTAGATTAGAGTTCATACCCAGAATGATTTTATTATAAATCCTTAAATATGCCAATATTTGTGATCTTAAAGTTAAATGTTACTAAAGAAGTCTATTCTCTAATTTGGAAATTCCTGGAAAATATTAATGGGAGGAGCGTATCTATTTTATTCCCCTTCAAACATGAGAATGTAGTAACTCACCGCTGCGTATCCCTTGAAGCCCCAATTTCTGTTTGTTATGCCTCTTGTGTTGGGAATTACGAGATTTTAGTCATAAGTGAAAGTCACAGATCCCCCTTTACTAAACCCCACATTTTGTATAGATGCAGGGTTTTTTGTTTTTATATATATTGTTCATTACCTAACACTTTTAAGCTCTTGGGGATTCCCAGCCGAGGGAGGCAGCACTGCAGGGCGATATAAGATGGAAGCCATGGCCAAGGCTCTTGTCTCCATTCTGCCACTTCCTAGCTGTGTGGCCTGGGGCAAGTTCCTTAACCTCTGTGTACCTTGGTTTCTCCATCTGCACAGTAGATTTAAGAATGGTAAGTTCTCAGGTTTGTGGTGAAGATTAAATGAGTTAATATATGCAGAACACTTAAAATAGGCCCTGACACATCATAAGCACTCACTTGTTATTTTTGTTGTTAGAGCTGTATTTGTTCATGTGAAAGGCCAGTTTCCCTTTGTTCTGTGTTAATATTCCTATCATTGGATCAAAGTGAATAATTTTTAGACAGTCAGCATCTCTGGGTATCTTAGTCTCTTGGGTCTGCCAGCATGTCCCACCTAGAGGACAGGGGCAGGTGGCATTCACCATATCCTGAGGGGTGGGAGCGCAAGGCCCTCTGCAGCCTGGCAGGTGGAAGTGCAGTTCTTGGGCTCTCTTCCTGCTGAATGTCTCCCCGCAGAGTGCTTCAGAGCAGTGGAATGTGGAAAACAAGGCTTATTCTGTTCCCTCTTTGGGGCTATGGGAGTTCTAGTTACAGTAATTGATAGTTGAAAATGTGCAGTGTCCACTTGGCTCTCTCTCGTTCCTCTCCCAGCCTTGTCTTGGGGACATCGTGGCAGTGTGCCTCACACTTGATATTCTCCCATGTGTCTGTAGCACACCATGTCTCAGCAGCCCTTGTGGTCCATGGGCAGCATGGAGCCAGCGTGGGAGCAGCACAGCCCAGAGGATTACAACTCAGTGCTGTCAGTGGGACTCCAGGGCACAAGGACCAGGGTTCAGAGACCTGCCCCAGCAGTCTGCCCTGAATGCTCACAGGAGACAACGTGTGAGCAGGAGAGGGGCAGCGGCCCTGCCCTTTGCATGACTTCAGAGAAGAAAGAGACTCTCAATCCAAAGGGTGTGGTTGTACCAGAATCGGGATTACCTTCTGAGGATGCAGCCCGTGATTTCTTCCTTCTCAGAATCATTTCCCCCTAGAGGAATATAGAAACATCAGGCTCATTTTCTAGTCCTCTGGCAGCCTGTAAAATTTCTAAAGCAAAATAAGTGTGTGTGTGTATATATATATGATAAAAACTAAGTATTTCCACCTAAACTCAGGATTTGTACTTAGAACTTTTCTTTCTTTCTTGCCCCTTCCTTCCCCTGCTCTTTGTCCCTCTCTCCTTCCCTCCCTCAGTGTTTTCCTTCCCTTTCTATTGACACACCTTTTTCCCTCTTTTATTTTTATTAAGTAATTTATATATTCCCTATTTATAGGCTGCCTGCATTGTGTTAGACACTGCGAATACATGAGTGAGCAAACAGACACCACCACTCCATGGAACGTAAAGACTTGATGTGTGCATGTGTAAGAGGGGGTAACACAGTCAAATAATTTCAGAAATATATAATTATACACTGAGATCATTGCCAAGAAAGAAAAGTACTGAAAGCCAGGAACATTTATAAAGGGAGCCTGATCTGGTCCAGGAGCTATGGGAAGGCTTTCCAGGGTATGTGACTTGTAGGAGCAGGAAAGCCATTCCAGAAAGAGGAAACTTCCTGCTTAAGGATCATGAGATGGAAGGACCATTGCATGTTCAAGACACTAGAAGAAATTTTATGATAGAAATGTCAGAAGAGAAGAAACAGTGTTCCATTAGAGTTATCTTTTAATTTTGTGTAGGAGATTTTATGTATATATTGAGCAAACCAAAGCATTTTCCTAAATATTTTTCTAGATAACTCTTCCTAATTTATCAAGGAAATGTGGATTTCCTCAAGGCCAATGCCAGTGGTGGATAAAAAGAATATCAGTTTTCTTCTATTTAGCTAAATGAGATAGATTATAATGTCCAAAAGAAATTCCAAGTAAATTTCCTAAGGAGTCTCCTGACATTTTTCTTTACAGGATGGGGAAAAGAGTATGAATCAATGGTGAGGTTTTAGAGTGAAATGAGATTGTGGTCTTTTACTAATGTCTTACCATTTTCCTTGTCTGTTGACCTAGCGGCTCAGCATATACAGGGTGTGAGCGGGGGTATATGTTCAGGGTACAGTCAGCCCCTATTTATTCTTCACAGGGAGCAGCATGAGTCTGTGGAGAGATAGACTCAAACCCCCGGTTGATTGCCCTATCCTTTATTTAAATGTGGCACATTTTTGTCTGAGAATGAAATGTTCCTAAACCTGTTAGAAAGACTCCATGATTGGTAGAAATAGTCTCTTCTCCTCATTTGTTTTAGGCCTTATTTGCACCCCTAATGAACACACCACCCAGAGGTATCTGTGCACAGAAGATGTTATGAGCCCTTCCTTAGGAAACTCTTGGAGAACAAGGGCATATCTGAGCAAGAGGAAAACATGCGATATACAAAACAGGGATTCAGCACAGGAGAGAGGCAGAGAGAAGTCTCAGGATGAGCCAGGATGCTGGCCGTGCACTGGTGTGAACAACTTGCCTGTTTGAAAATATAATTCTACCCTGATACTTGATTGATAGCGCGGCTGGGTATAGAATTCTCAATTGGAATAAATGTGTCAGATTTAAATAAAAGATAGGGAAATCAACTGGGAGTTTGAGTCTCTCTCTCCACAGCACTGATCCCTCTGAAGAATAAATAGGGGCTAACTATACCTTGAATACCTGTTTATGTCCTGTTTTGATTTATTTCAAAGGAAAAAATTTCTTTTGAAATTTTGTAGGTGTTGTTCCTTTGTCATCCAGATTCCAGTATTGTGTTAAATCCAAAAGGATTCTAATTTCCTGATTTTTTTCTATATGACATTTATTTCCCTCCTCTCCGAAAGCTTATAAGAGCTTTTAATTCCCAGTGTTCTGTAATTTCACAGTAATATATCTAAGGAGTGGTTTCTTTTCATCTATTATACTAGAACTCAGTGGGCCCCTTCACTGTTGAAATTCCTTTTTTCAAATTTTCTTAAATTAACTTCATGCGTGAACCCCATCCACCCAAACCCGTGTTCTCACTCTCTTTTTTTTTCTTTCAGATACTTTGTTATTCAGATGTTGAGGATCTTGTGACAGATAGGAATTATGTCACATCCATTCCAATTCCCTTCCAATTTACCTTTGGGTACTGCAGAGGCTAGAAAGCTAAACATTGTATTATTAATATTTCCCAGACTCTTTCGCAGCTAGTGTTTTGCATGTCATTTATTAACAGATTTAGCTGTACTTCTTCCTATTCTGTTGGCAGGCACAGCTGTGGAGGCTTTTCACTCTGGGACAGCATTAGCAGGCATCCCAGCGTTTGGTCACCAGCTCTGTGAGGGTCAAGACGCACGCTGCTTACCATCCAGTTTGCTCATGTAGATTGCAGCAGGCACAGCCTGGCTTCGCAGCCAGCAGCAATAGCTGTGAATCCCTGATCTTGGCAACACTAACATGCTTCTGGAGTTGGCAGCTATGGCAGCAACTGGCCACTTTAAGAGGCAGTCTCTGCATGTTAGAAGAGGTACTGCTTCCTTCGTGGCCTATTTGGGAGTTGTACTGAAAGTTCAACCTCAAGTCTGTTTCTTTAGCCCTTCCATAGATTATGTCATCTAATGTATTGTAAGAAATATTTTAATAATTTCTACTAAAACAAAATAGCATGGATTCACGTCTCTGCAAAGGACCTTGATCGGTATGACCCACCTGGATTTATTCTCCTAATTTCTTTTCATTTTTTTTCTGTCTTCCCACGCTATTTTTGGGAGAAGATTTTCTTAACTTTAGTCTCTAAGTCTACAATTGAGTAATTGAGTTTTAAAAATTTATATACACACACATATAAAATCTAAGTATACTTTTTTCCTCTAAATTTTCTTATGGCATCCTGTTCTTGTTTTATGAATAGACCATCTTC
Source organism: Lemur catta (assembly GCF_020740605.2). Taxonomy (NCBI): domain Eukaryota; kingdom Metazoa; phylum Chordata; class Mammalia; order Primates; family Lemuridae; genus Lemur; species Lemur catta. The sequence continues at coordinate 64,457,501 of NC_059128.1, forward strand.
TGTTACCTTTCTGAGAGTATTAATGATAAATTAAAAAAAAATCTTTTTCCCCTGCATAGTTCTGTTTTCTCCAAGTTGCTTGTAACTGTCTATGTAGGTCTTTAATTTTTATACTAGAGACTTGGCTCAGTGATCCTTGGTTGTCTGCTCATATTTAAGAGTAGAGCCTGAAAGCCAGTTATAAGCCCTGATCATGTAGTTGGGTGTTGTTACCTGTGGACTTCACTGTAAGGTGATCCGACTATGTTGTTTCATGGGGGAGCCCCTGATGTCCACATCATAATGACTTTCTTCTTGTCCAGGTTAGATTCCCCAGGGAAGGATTTTCTAATCGTCTGCCTGTACTTTTAGTATGGTCTAGCTGCCAGGTTCTTGGAAGCTAGCCTAAATTGTATCTGGTACACAGAGGGTTGCAAAAGGCAGGCATCTACCGATAAAAGCAGAGAAACGAACTGGAGCATCTAAATGCTTCTTGAACAGACTTTCAACCCTGCCTTTTATTTTACCTCCATCTTCACCCCTACTTCCAAAGGTACCTGATGCCTTAAAATCCTTAGCTTTTAGGAGGTTCTGTGCTATAATTGGGTTGCTTTGTGGCATTACCCCACTGCCAGCTTAGGTTTCAGCTTTCTTGGGCCTGCTCTGGTCGCTAACTACCTATACATTTCCTCTGTAGCTTGCAAAGTTTTGTTGATGTTGTATTCTCTTTCATTTTGTTTTTCTCTGCGGTATTTGTGTCTTTAAAACACAATCTCCCAATTGTCATTTTAGTCACGTTTAAGAGAAACTACAAGTAAAGATGTATATGCAGACCATGGTCTTGACCTGGAATTTGGTTAATTTTTCTATGAATTATGAAGAATACAAGGATATTGGCTTTGCTTTCCATATCATCACTTGATTAATTATTAAACTTAATTGTGCAATGTGTTGCTTCAAACTGTGTTATTAAATTTAATTGTGTGTGTGTCTCTAAGCTTAAAATAGAATGGTGAATAGCTGAAATAAAGAAATACAGTGTGCCTTAAAATATACACCAGTTTCCTTCCCTCACTGCCGGTAGGACTTGCTTCAAGCTGCACTAGCAACAAGGATTTATTCTTCACACTGATGTGAAGATACTTAGTGGGAAGCATCTGCAGTCAACATCTCTGCATTACACCCTTAGTGTAGGGAGGTGGATGGGATTTTTTTTATTTTCTTTTAGTGCGTTTTATGTGATGTGAATTTATATTTGCCACCCAAACAGCATGCTTTTGGTGCATTTACTATTAGGGAGTTGTGGCAAATCAGAAATGATTTGCTTGAGTTCAGTGAAACCTTTCACATCAGCATATTCTCACTGTTCTTCATTTCTACTGCCTACAGCAAAGATTTTATAAGCCCTGTTTGCAAAACAAAAAGAGAAAGAGGGTAATGGCTCAATGGAAAACCCTAGTAATGTTGCAGACCACTGAGTGCTGAATCCAAATATAGATTTTGGGAAGGAGGGCTGAGAAAAGTGAATTTCCTCTAAAACATAAACCTTTTTATTTTTGCTATGAGGAGATTACAATTGAATCACGGAAGGGGAAAAATTAATAGTGGCAGTGTGATCGAAGTCTAATGATTGGTTTTTGTTTGGAATTCCTTAGTTTCTAGTGATGATAAATTAACGGGTTCAGGATTTTGCTGTTTTTGAGGGAAAAAATAAGGATGCGTACATGACTTACCTTTTACCACTTACCAAAAAAAAAAAAAAAAAAAAAACAGCTATAATGAAATAAAGCACCAAAGAGTAGACAGAGAAAAGGTATATCTAATATAATAGTTTAAGAGATATTTCATTGAGGCCTTAACTGTCAAGAGCTCATAAATTTACGGAAGCAAAATACATTGCCTGCCAAAATATGTTCTTATTCAAGCTTTGAGCCCTACTATCACTTAGGGTGGGGCCGAAGCTAGATGAAATTCTATAGTTCCATGTTAGTTGTTTAGAAACACAGAGGTAGGGGGTTCATGTTTTCACGGCCTCTTTTGAGAGGATTCAGGAAGTAGAGGGCATTGCTCGGTACCTATGAATTGGATTCAAGAAACAGCAAGATATTCTAGTGTTTAACTAGGAGTTGGGAAACTTGGATTTTAGTCCAGATTTATTTACTTACTAGTTGCAAGTCCCTTTTCAATTGCTTTATTGGTATTTCTTTTTAATTCTAAGGTAGCTAAAATGCATGTGGCACAAGAATAAAGTGATATAGAATGATAATGTTACTTTGAAAGTCTGGTGTAAGTTCAGATTGCATGAAGTGCTAGAAAATGTATAAATATTTAAAGTTAATATAAAACAAGTCATAAAGGTGGAAAGAATTGTTAGCTATTAATACCACCAAATTCCCGAGTAAAATAATGAGAACATCTAATCTGAATTGTTGATGAGTTCTAGGTATCAAAGATTTCCCAGAGATGATTATTATGATAACCAGCACTTATTGAGTAAATTATATGTCAGGCCCTTTACTAAAGGTCATTGAATGAATTATCTTATTTATGATCCTTGTAATAACTCAGATTTATAGTTACTATTATCATTCCTATTTTATATATGAGAACATTGAGGCAGAAAGTATTGCAACCAAAGTCATACGGATAAGAAGTGGCAGATTAAGCACTTGTAGCTGGATTTTACTCAAAAGCAAGTTGTTTTTAATCAGGCTTGGTAGCTCATACCTATGTAATCCTAGCACTCTGGGAGGCCGAGGCAGGAGCATCGCTTGAGCTCAGACCAGCCTGAGCAAGAACGAGACCCCATCTCTACTAAAACTAGAAAAAATTAGACAGGCAACTAAAAATCTAAAAAATTAGCTGGGCATGGTGGCACATGCCTGTAGTCCCAGTTACTCAGGAGGCTGAGGCAGTAGGATCACTTAAGCCCAGGAGTTTGAGGTTGCTGTGAGCTAGGCTGATGCCACGGCACTCTAGCCCGGGTGACAGAGTGAGACTGTTACAAAAACAAAAAAATAAATAAATAATAAAACAAGGTGTTTTTAACCACTATGCTATGTTTCAAAAATTGGCACCAATTGAGAATTATATTAAAGACTACAATATCAAAAATTAATTAATAATTAATGCTTCCCTTCTCTCTTTTATGAACTCTAAGCTATTGAGGAGAGTAGAGGACTCAGCAAGTTATATACAAAAAGTGTTTGTCTCCTCCTTCCCCAAAAGAGATACCAGTCTAGCTGAGGAGGTTGGGGATTAGAGCAATTGAAAAAGGAGACAAAGCAGTGTGTAAATACAGAGGAAGAAGCCAGGCATATTTCCTCTGGATGAGAACAAATTCATGAGGATCATAAATGAAAGGCAAACCAGATTTGTTTTCTGGGATTCAAGAACCATATTCATGTATTTCTGAACATGGAGTCAGTGTCATTCATTCACAAGAGGTGGCAAACTTCCTACCACTAGGTGAGGTCAAGTGACATGGATGTCATAGAGGGGAGCTACATGACCAGTGTTCTTTAGGGTCCTTTTAACCTAAAAATAGAGACCAAAGATATTTAGATCAGTCTGGGCTAAACACTGGATGAACGAGGAGGATTTCAGGGGAAGGCTGATACCTGAGAGAATGAATGTCATTCATTTGTGGATTTTTTTTTTTTTTTTTAAACAGAATGCTTTATTGACTTTAGGTCAGCTGGGAAGAATTTATGCTTTAAAGTATTTTACCTCATTAAAAAAAAAGATAAATATATTAGAGACTTCTGACTTTCATATGTTTGCTGCTTGGGGCTGAGAGAATGTTCAGCTCTCTCCTGTAATATGTGCTTCAATATTACAACTCATCAACGAAAGGTGTATGTCCCAAATTTCCACTTGCTGCCATTGACTTCTGGCCAGAAACAAACACACATTTGTGGATTGTTAACAAGTCCAGCTGCTCTTACTAGTGGAGAAACCAGAAGAACCAGAACTACCTGAGTACTACTTCTCCGCACGTTTGCCCTTCTCTGGCCCATGGTGGCCCCCTGTGAAGGTGGGGGGCTGAAGGTAAGGGTCTCTGAGGCCTGTGCATTCCAGGCACTGCCGGGGTCCTGGGGTGGCTCTCCTGTAGCAAGCCTGCCCAGCCTTAGCCGTTCGCCCTGTGGCCTCTGATATGCCAAATCTCGAGTATAGGAAAACAGTCTCTCTGCTCAGAGCACTTATTTTGGAGATGGGGAGACTCATCAGAGCATTACAGGTAGCTTTTTTCGGCAGCACCTGGGAAAGGTGGCAAACACCTCAGAAAATTGCTCAAATCCCAGTTATCAGATGTATTAAAAAAAAAAAAAGCAAAGCTCTTGGATCAAAGTAATGAATAAAAATATCACAGAAACTTAGTAGTCCTCCTAGATTTTCAGAGATACCACAGTAAGTTTTATTTTACCCTGAGCAGGCAGAGTAAATCCTTCTAAACGGGTAATTGCTTCTTGATTTTCCTTGGCTAGGCCAAGACAAAACACTAGGGAAAGCAGTGGGGTCAGTCTTGGAAAATCTAGGAAAGCAGTTTCTTTACTTGTGTTTCCTGATGAAACACAGTAAGAAGAAACACAGTGGAAGACATCCTTCCTTTTGTTTATAGGACTTTAAAAATATTTGTTTCTCGTGTAACTTTAGACTTAAAGGCAAAAGTCACATGAAGGCACAATGAGGAGCTTTAGAATTCAATATTTCATTTTGAATGTACCTCTCATGGGGCGAAAATATGAAAATGGAGGGTTCATAAATAGTATTAATAAACATTACAGATCCATATGCTTTTCTGAATACGTGCATATTTGGGGGAAGTTAGCACTGAAGGTTGATTTGCCAGGAGGACTACCTTGATGCCAAGCCATTCTATGTGGGTGCTTGGGGAGAAGACATAGCGGCACAGTCTTTGAAATGCCGTGTCAGCAAGTGCTGCCCCTCTCTTCCTGACTCTTGGCTCAGGCAGGCAAAGCTTAGGGTTTTTTATTGCTTTTGCAAGAGAGGGCTGTGTTAGAATTACTGTCCTTCGGGAAACAAGTCAAAATAAGATTCCTTCTGTGTGTCACTGAAATTTAAAATGAAAATTTGTTGATTCAGAAATGGAGATATCGGTGCCTTCTATTACTGAGTTTCCATTATGAGTGAAAGATGGAAATCGGGAGCTGTTTGAAGCTGCTCTTCAGGTCCTTTTAGCCAAAGTTCTTTAAAATTGTGTTTGAAGACATGAATATGTTTTGACATGAGGAAATTGTTCTGTTTTTTTTCTAGTATACCTTTTAAGAATTAGATTGGTCTGCAACCAGTCCCACTCCACAGCATACAGGTGGCTGATAGATCTATCCAATCTCAGTGGCTTGCTGAAGTCTTCTTTATCTTTTTCTTCTGAATAAGATGTGTTCTTTTTGTAGAGATAGCTAGTTAGATGCTAAAAAGTGATTATGAGACTTCTTAAAGAGAGGAAGGCAGCCTTCAATAAAAGAGGGCTTTGTTTTAGTTCTTCCACTCCTTTAAACATAGCTTGTTATTTTGTTCCTTTGTTTGCCAATTATTTAAGAGCTTGTGTTGTAGGAAAGTTCCAATTCAAAACATTTTTTAAAAGCATTCTTTGTTAAAGGGGATAAGTCATGCATTTCCATTAGCTTTTGCAGAAGAATCCCAGGGGATTTAGACACTATGGAAGAACAGAAACTGGTCAGTAAGCCAGCACTCAGAACCTAAACAGGACGATGGAGACTCTCTTAATTCCAGGCTAGTGATTTCAGTGGGTCATTTTTCTGTAACAAGTTGAATATTTTTGGAGTTTTTCACATCTAACAGCAGCCTTTCAAAGTATTCAACACTTTTGGGAGTAAAGATAGTTCACTTACAGCAGACCCTTCAGCAGTTGCAGATTTAATATTCAAGGTTTCTGCCACTCATGAGCACTGTCTCAATGGTTTATGGCATAATTTTTTGTGGCTTCCTTGAACACAATTTTTTAGCAATATATTTTTTATTACCAAAAAATATAGTGGTATACTTGATGGGACCCTGGAATAAAAGACATTATGTAAAAACAAAGGAAATCTGCATAAAGTATTGGCTTAATAGTGTATCAGTATGGATTCATTAGTTGTGATGAATGTTCCCACCTAAGATGTTAACAATAGGGGAGAATGGGTCTGGGGTACCAAGGAACTCTCTGTATTATTTTTACAACTTTTCTATAAACCTAAACCTATTCTGAAATAATGTATTTAAAAAATGCTTGTAGAAAATTTGGGAAATACAGAAAAGTACTGGGTTTACACAGAAATAAACACTCAAAGGAACACTATTTTTGTGTTTGTTCATAATAGTCATGAGACCTATACACATATTGTTTCATAATTTCCTTTTCTAAATGAACATCTTTCCATGTCATTATTTTATAGCATTATAACTGTTCCATAATATCCAATTACATGAAAATATAGCAATGCATGTAACCAATCCCCCTCCCCCTGTTTTTTTTTTGAGACAGAGACTCGCTCTGTTGCCTGGGCTAGAGTGCTATGGCCTCAGCCTAGGTCACAGCAACCTCAAACTCCTGGGCCCAAGTGATCCTCCTGCCTCAGCCTCCCAAGTAGCTGGGTTACAGGTGTGTACCACCATGCCCAGCTAATTTTTTCTATTTTTAGTGAAGATAGGGTCTCCCTCTTGCTCAGGCTTGTCTCGAACTCCTGACCTCAAATGATTCTCCTGCCTCAGCCTCCCAGAGTACTAGGATTACAAGCATGAACCACTGTGCCCAGCCACCTATTCCTCTTTATTGGAAATTGAAGTTATTGCCTATATTTCATTATTATAAACAATGCCATGACTTAGCCATGTAATTAAAGCTTTTTTTCACATTCACTATTATTTTCTCTGGAGCAGTTTCTAGAAATAATATTACTGGCTCAAAGAATATGCAAAGTTTCAAAAATATTGCTTTTAGGTACGTAAGTTTGAGTTACCTACCAAGTGGAGCTGATTATATATGAAGGATTATTATGAACAATTGAACAGAGAGTGGAGAGGTAGGCAGGAAGTTGAGGGAGATCTCATTTAAGAGTTCTGTTTATCTATTTATTTATTTATGAAGTTTTGTTGAGAATGACTAGAGGTGGCGTAGGGAGCTAGAAGAGAATGACTAAGTAAATCCCCAGTGAGGCGTGTGAAACAGAGAAGGGGAGCTCTAGAGACAGGTAGGGCAACTCTGTGGTTGGGGGTGCTCAACCCCTGCTGCTGCTTCTGAGGAGGAAACAAAGGCAGTTCTGCCTGAGGTTCAGGCATCTCAAGGTTAGTTAAGTTGGGACCAGGTCCCATAGGTATGGGAAGATCCCTTTTACACCCAGTCACCCAGAACAGGATAGTCATTGATGGCCAGTTCAGGTAGGAACCTGTCTTGAGATAAGTTATGATATGTCAGACAGTGGGAGGAGGACACTGCCAAGGTATAGGGAAGAGAAAACTAACACCCCCAGCCTGTAGGCCACTGTCCTCTAATTTTGGGCAAATCAGAGTGGATCTTCTCCATTAACAGAGATGTTTGTAAATCTGTCTTACATGTCATCTCTCCAGCCAACCACTAGCCCGTGTAGGCACAGTTTCTCTCTCTTCCCCACCCTTTTGGTAGCTGTACTCCAGAGTGATGACCGGAGCTGTGCTTACCTCTAACATTGCCATTATCCTCCCAAGCATGCCAGCTCAGACCATCAGCTTTTAAACATGCATCCATGTCTTTGCTGGGAACAGTCCTCACATGATTTCCTCATCTGTTCCCCTGCCTTCTGGATATTTAGGTAAACTCAGTCCAGCCCAGCTGCCTCCATGCCATGAGTAGCTGTAAATGGACATCAGTAGTAAGTTCTGTTTCTGTATTTCAGATACACAAAATTTGTGAATGTCATCTCCATTGTTGTACTCAGACTTGTCATTCTTAACATTTTGTCATTTGTTTCAAATGTTTTCCTAATACAAAGTTTAAATGTGTTTTTCATGATGATTTGAATGGAGGCTCAAATACTGAGTTGAGTTTTTTCTCCAAAGCCTATTCCCTAGACAGGGATTTGCTTTTCTGCCATAGCTTGAGGAGTATTCCAACATAAACTGCATCTGCTGGCTGGAGCTCTGGCCACAAACTACGGCCTTCAGAAAACAAGGAGATTCAGGAAGTCATAGAGTTCCAAGGAAGATGTAGAGAGTGGCCTCTCAGTTTTACTCTTGCATCATTGGCCCACAGGCACTGAGTACAGCTTGGGAATTTCCAATTATTCTCACCATTCTGTTCAGATTTGCCAAAAAACCCAGGAGATCAAATCTCTGGACAGCTCACTAGAAGTAACATCACCTGCAAAGTAAGGCATTGTAGGGCAGCAAGTAGGGGAGTGAAAAGAGTGTGAGGACATTGGCCATAAAATAGTAGAAGAGTATCTGAATAGTATCCTTGGTTTTGGGACTTTCAAAATAATGAGAAAACATCCTTTCAGTGGATGAATGTAGAAACCTTATGCAATGTGACTCATCTAACCTTTCAGAAACTGGAACTGCCCTGCAACACTGCTCTGTTAAGTCCTCTTCTCTGCCCTCTAGCGTCCTTCTCACCAGTGCAGAATTAGAATCATCATAATCTTTGATTCATGACATGTTCTCATCATTGATCTATACCTGGCCCACCTTTTATATTTGGTTATTTTTAATTAGTGTCTTTTCTATTAATGGGAACTGGGCTATTTCCAGATTTTACTCTTGTGTCTCCCTTTACCTTTTGTTCTCACATACAGAGCCCATATTCCCAGCACCAGATGATGGGGAGCAGTCCATCATGCCCCTGGACTGCAGATTCTGCACTGGGGATGTGGTCCTATTACTGCTTCCTGTACTTTTCCCAGTTACGACCTTACCCCTTCTTTAGAAGTTCTTCCTCTCTGTGCACATTGAGCAACCTTTGACAGGACAAGCCTCGGTAGTACCCATGGCATAGTAAACATGTGGACATGAACTAAACATTAATGTTCCTCCAAGGTGTTGGGAATAGGTTTTACATTCTCTGGGAAATTTTTAAAATCTTTTTTTCTGTTCCTAATCACTGCATTTTTTTTGTTTTCAGTGCCAAAAGTAAATTTCTAGTGCCTAGCTAAGGAAATTTTCCATAGGTTTCCCTAGGGAATATTGTGAACAATATAGTGAATTAGTAAATCTATTTTTTAAAGTATTTTCCCAGTACCCTTTAGCACAAGACAACTTGGAATGTGACATGGAGAGAAGACAAATGTCAGTTCAGTCATTAATGTCATATCTTAGTCTTTCACTCACAGATGCAGCCAGACCCTTCTCAGAGTACGTGGCTGCCAAGCCGAGTGGTAGAAAGAGATTCAGCACTTACTAGGTGAAGGGGAGTGTATACCAAGAGGATAGGAGCAAGAAATGAGTCATCGAAGGGTAGCCCCCATATTAGCAGTGGGTTGGGGGCAGACAGCCAGACACCCCCAGCAGGGAGTTTGCTGCCTGCCACAGTCTCTCGGGAGCTGCCCTGCAGTTGTGTGGGAATCATTATCTCTGCTGGGCTTTTCATTGTTTGCAGGGGGCAGCTCCTGCCAACCAAGATCCTGTTTCTGTTTTGTAAAAAGAGTGCCCGGAGCTCAGGGAAAGAAAGGCTCTGTGGAGAGGCAAGGAACATTAAAAGGAGAGGAGTAAAATGGATTCTGTCAAGTTGTTTGTATAGTCTCTCTCCTTTTTCCTCATCTCTTCTTGAAATAATTGGTTTAGGACTGTAATAGAATTGCCATCAAACAAACCCTGAGAGTCAGTTATCTTGGATGCAAGCAAGAAAGTAACAGTGTACCAAATGAGATCATGGAGTCTGAATGAAAAGAAATATTGATCCACAGCTGAGAGCCAGTCTGGAGCAGGGAAGAGGGCAAGAGGTTTTTTGTTTTATTTTTTATTTTTTGGATCAATAATATCTTGATACTAAGTATTTATTCCAATATCAAAATGGATTACTGGAAAAGCATTAAAGTACAGAGTTCTTTACTCTTAACTTTGTTCTTTTTCTTTTTTTTTAAAGAAGGAAAACTCTATTATGATTTGCTTCTCTATATAATAAACATTCATTATATATAGGGCTAGAGAAGATATGAATGACCATAGCAAAACCAATCTTACATATTTTCTAGTAATATTTGATTATTGATAAGTAGAAATGATGACCTGAATAATGGAAATTTTCTTCTTTTTCTTTAAAAGGAAGCTGTTTTCTTCCCTACTTTAGTGACATGGCTCGTATAGTTTAAACTTACTTGGCCATTAGTTTTTTGTTGCTTATTTTCTTTTTTAAGAGTTCACATATGTTTATTCTTTTATAGAATGTCAATAGACTTTCATATGTTTATCAACTTAAACATGTTTACAGCCTGTGGCTGTTCAGGTCAAACACTGTATGATGAGAACTTAGATACTGTGTACTGTTATAGTCATTCTTTCTTGCTCACAGTTTCATTGCTGTAAGAATGAGCACAGGCAATTTGCATTGCTCACACAAATCTGTTCAAACACATATCAAGTCACCTCCAAAGGAGAAAGCAATTAGTGAATTTTTGTCAGACAGAACACCAACTAATGAGGATAAAACATGTCTTGGGGCTGAAAGTCCCAATGTGTCTTTGGAGAAAGTTCAGTTTAAGAAAAGGTCGTTAGATATTTGAATTTAGGTCTTTTTCCAGCACTGAATGAGGTATCTGGTAAAGGCCACATGTAGAATTTGTGGCCACCACAAATGCATGGAGAATTTGGTGCAGGATAAAGGTAGTATCTCAAATAAGAGACAGAAAAAAACTGTTAATAAATGGTATTGGAACAAACTGAATCATCATGTGGAAAAAATAAAGTTGGATGCATGCCTTCTACCACACTCCTTCATAAATTCCAAATAGCTTAAATATTTAAATATAAAAAATGAAATCAGAAAAAATTTTAAAAACAGAAGTCAGATTCTTTGGAGTGGGGAAGGACTTCCTAACTATGTCTGAAAATCATGAAGCCATAGAAAAAAAGATTGATGAATGACTGTTTTTTTTTAAAAAGTATAACAAAAGTATAACTGCCAAAATATCATGGCACAAATCACTAGATTTTAAAAGACAAATGATATACTGAGAGACTAATCATATCACAAAGGGCTAATCTCCTTAGAATAGAAAAAGCCACTAGAAATCAATAAAAAAAGATGACCACACAATAGAAAAATGGGCAAAAAACATGAACAGATGATTTGCAAGAAAATAAATACAAATGTACCTTAAACATAATAGTAAGACAAATGCAAAAAGACTACATTGAATGTAATTTCTTATCTTTCAGATTGGTAAAAATGTAACTTAACTTATACACTGTCTTGGCATATGTGTGAGGAAATAGATATCTTAGAGATTTCTGGTAGGAATGCAAGGTGTTATAATGCCTATGGAAGGCCAAGGGCGATGTTTATAAAATTACAGGTGCATTTTCTTTTTGACTTTGTAAGCCAACCTACTTTTGGAACTTTAGTTTCAAGGTGTACTTGCAAGATTATTCATGTGTCATTGTTTGCAGTAGTAAAAGCTTGGAAACAATTCACTGTCTATCAGTGGGGGAATGGTTAAATAATCCATGGAACATCCTCCGGATGGAGTAAATAGTATGCAGCTGCATGAAGAAGTTCTCTATGAATTTGGATCTTTCTATGAATCTTGAAAAAGTTCTAAGATATAATGTTAAGGAAAGTAAGGAAAGAAGGAAGGGAGGAAGGAAAGAAAGAAAATGTATATAATGTGCTACTTTTGTGCAAGAAAGAGGGAAAATGAGACTATTCCTATTTGTTGTTTCCACCAAAAGAAATTCTCTAAAGGTATACAAGAGGGCAGGAGAGGAGGAGGGAAGGAATGGAGTAAGTGGACACAGGGTGGAAGTAAGATGTCTCAATATATTGTTTTTGATTCATGTGAATGTATTACCTGTTTAAAAAAGAACAAGTAGTCAGAAGGCACTGACAGTATCAATAAACAGCTTTGAGGTCTTTGGGTACAGAGCATGATGGAAGAGCCATTTTATTCAATGAACAGACGTCTAGCCAATGCCTTCTGGATGCCCCTGTGAGTGGCCAGATCTCTAATATATTCACAGATGTTCTTTGCTATTTAACCATGCTACCTTAATAAAGCTCATAACATCTTCACTTTCCCTACAGGCTTAAGTAATACCGACTGCACAGTAGGTCAAATTTATACCTGCTGAATTGAATTAAGCACTTTAAAGGTAGAGTTTTACACAAAGGGAAACCAAGCTTGAAAAGTGAAATATTTTGATAATCCCTGTCATATAAGAAAATTTAAGAAAACCAATCTCAACATCTTTAGCTGAAAACACTAGTCAGCTGTGTGTTAAATTATAGTGCCAAATTTCATTCATTTTCCATTTGCATCTGATTCATCATTGTTCCAATTTTTAATGTTCTTAAACATTACCTGTTGAAGCTGTGAAAATCCAGTAAATGTCTTCGCATACCCAATTAAATGCCCAATTACCAATTTTAGGCTCTTGACTTACATTTTAAAATGAAATGAACCTAGCCCTGCAGCTGAATTGTTAATGGGTAGCGGATCTCGAGGGAAGTACGATCCTAAGTGCTCCTTACTGTTCCTGCAGTTTAAAGAGAAACACAAGCATGTCATTGCTGCTTCCACATCAAACCCCATGCACTGTCCCACACCAGCGTGCGTTATAACTCTGGGTGTCCTTAAAGAAGAGGAAGAAGGCTGAGGGCAAACAGGAGTTGTCAGAACCTGGGCAGGGGCACTGGAATAATTTCCTTTTCGAGAAGATAATAGTGCCTTTGTGTTGAGGCCAGGAAACAAGACCAGGAAGCTTAGAGTTCTGCTTTTGAGTATAAATATGTATTTAACAAGATTACTTCCTAAACATTAAATTTGAGCATAGAGGAGTATTCAGGATTCTTGTCCAGGATATGAGTTGTGTTAAGATTCATCCCAGGTCAAGGCAATATAAAAGAAATCAGCTGCTCACTTGTTGGCTTTATTTCTACACTTGTAAACTGACCCTTCTCAGTTGCTGGGGCTCATTTTTTTAGCTATGGAAGCATGAGGGTGGTTTGAGGAATAAATCAGATCTATTTTGCTTCTCTTTGTTTTGATCCTTATCAGCCCCACCTGTCCTTTCGGTCACAGCTCAAATGACACTTCTTCCATAAAGAAGCTGTCCTGCATGCACCGAAAACCCACCTCCTGCCCCACCCCTCCACTCCATCTAGTGCGTGCTCCTTCCCTCCTCCAGACACCTAATTATACACTTGCTGGTGGTAAGAAATACACACTGTGGTATTTATCATCTCCTGCTTGTATTTCAGCACTTAGGGACTTGTCATTTCTCTTCTGAAATGCAGACTCCCTAACTAGTAGGGTGTACTTGAATCACCTCATACTTATTCTCACCCCTCAACCCATCTCCCCTCCCTCCACTCTTACCCCTCTTGCATCATTTTTCCTTCAATATGCACAGAATAAATATTTGTTTGAATGAATGTTCTTTGTGCCTTCAGATTTTTGCAGAAGAAATGGATAGTCACATTGCTTTATGATTCAAATGTTGGCAGTTTAAATTCCTCTTAATTCAAACAGAAAATTTACATAGACTTCTCATATTCAGCTATGATTCCATGTAGGGGAATTTAGCAAAGTTATAACATTTTGCCACTCCCAACAGAATAGCTTTCCCCTAGCATGAAGCTCCCTTCCTGCCAAGACACCCTCCCCGGCCACCCCCACCCCAACAGTTCATCCAGCAATCTCTTTGGCAATCTCAGATGAGTCTTAAAACAAAGACTGGGTATACGGAGTTGAAGATAACTCTGTGTGTTAGACATTTAAAAATGAATAGATGTTTTACATTTTCAACTTTTATTTGGAAAGATTGACCCTACTATTTTTAATCTACAAGATGGTATTCTGTTTATCATTATATTTACTAGTGAGACACCTGGGCTTGAGAGCATGGGTGTCACCGTGTGCAGCATGCATTTACGTGACTCATAGAGTCATAGAACACTAAACCTGGAAGGGCCTCGTGTTGTCCTTCTGGTCTAGTTCTATCTTACAAATGGTGAAATTGTAACTCACCCAGACAAGAGAAGACACACGTCTGACATGCCCGTGGACAGGCGGGCAGAGCGGGCACGAGAAGCCCGGCCCCTGGCGCGCAGTCCAGTGCTGTCTCTCTGATGCTTCCCCCCCTCCCCTGCTGCCTGCTGTTACTCAGTCAGCTGCCGTCCTGTGCTAATGGGTACCAGGTTCGTTCTCCAGGTAGAGCAGCTTTGTTTACAGAGGGGATCGCTTAGTTTCTAGGCCAAATCCTGTGTCTCTGATGCTGTTTTGGTACATGATGGAGCAGGTGAAGAACTACAAGGCGATCTGACACCGGAAACATTGACCTCCACTGGACAGCCACTTTAATGAGCATGTGCTACCGACAGAGAGTCAGGAAAGAGCGTTGCCTTTCTCTCAGGAGACAGCAGGTTGATCTTCTGAAGAGCCATTTTATGATGCCAGGACCCCATGCAAATGGACCTTTTCTAAGGCTTCCAGAAGGAAATATTTCATGATTTCTCACATAAATTTCCTTTTACTTTGTTGTCTCAGCTAACAACTTTTTTTCATATCTGAAAAAATAGCCACTTAATTAGGTTTCCACTTTAAATTAAACTGCACTTCTACTGTGACAATGCATGAACTGTACTGACTTTCTGTTTGGCTTATGCTTTGGTGAACAGAGCTCATTTGCATTAGGAGGTAATTTGGATTCTAGCTGTGTTTCTCCAGAGCCTGTAGAGTGGAGTGGCTGACACGGCATGGATGGGATGGATGGGATGGAGCCGGTAGCATAATGAGATCTGTACCTGTGGGTAGAACTTGGGCAGGGACATATCTGAGCAACACTCCATGGAAATGTTGAGTAGGAATAGAGGTCAGTAGTATGAGCTGAATCATAATAAAAATCTGAAATCAAGGACTGGGCACTGGACATCAGGATCTGAGTGGTCATTCCTCTCGTGCCCCGGGATGTCCTCTCCCCAGCCCCCTGCCCTTGATTCAGACCACTGACCAGGAAATCTTGCTTGTGGCCTCAAAAGGAGGAGAGAGGGAATGAGCAATTTTCCAAAGAAAAAACAAATGGTCCCTCTGCCCCTACCCCCCAATCTCTTAAAAATTGCCATTACTTAAGATTTGGGAGTTCCCATTTGGAGTGCTCAGTGTGTGGTAATTCTAGTTTGTGATCTTACAAATGCTTCTCTTATATCATTTATAGGGCAGCAGAATTGACAGTGGATAGCTTTTGTGTCTGCACATCAGAAATACTAGACACATGGTTATGTGGGGCTGGTGCGGTGGTCTGTAGATTGTTAGACATGTTGTCTTAAGAACAGAATGTGCACAGAGTACAGGCAGATACTGCCTGTGTCTGTTATGTTTGGACACCGTCCCCGTGCTCTTCCCCCACACCCTCACTGTTCCCACCAGCCAGGGAAAAATGAACCAGGGCATGGACTTGCATCTGCAAAATAAATCTCCTTACAAAAGAGTTCTCAGGAGAAGGGAGAAAGTTAATGGTTGTGTTCCAGCACAAAGGAGGAAAGATAAATGTCACATGAAGAAGGTAGTGACCTTTCCTGTATTTCCTTTCTTGAGGAAGCCACAATGGCCTGAGTCTAGAAATGGAAGTCATTGTTTTCATTGTCCATCTCATTAGCATCCCAAACCACTCACACTGTGGCCATTTCCACCTCTATTCTCTTCCCTTTGGAAATGTGGCTTTTTTGCCATTCATTCTTGAACTTGAGAGTGTGACTATCCTGTGAGTTTATTCCTCCTCTTTTCTGGGAGATTCAGTTTCCTCTCTTTCTTTCTTCAAGTCTCCATTTAGAACTTGCCTCTCTGAAAACTCTCCCGGCTCATCTGGATTATTGAACCCTCTGTTGGCACTGAAATATAACTACCATTTCTTGCTTGATTTTCTTTTCATCTAAATGTAACCTGAAAATCATTGAAAAGAAGAGACCATATCCAATTTTGCAAAGAGTACCAAAAAACTAATGAACAACAAGATCCTACTGCAACATTATCAGGGAATACATTTTCATTTGAGGGAGGTTCATGCATTCTGGATTTAGAATTTTTGATAATTCATCACAAGTTTGTCTGAAGCTTCATTGCATACTACCTGTGGGGGGAAAATACGTCCCAAGCAAATGAACAGAATGAATAAGATGTACAAAAAAGGTTTAATCTATTAAATTAAAAATAAAAAACAAAAAACCTGGCAGTTTAGGACCAATCATTTGCTTGCAAACAATATCCTTTGTGTTTCCAAATTAGATTCAGTATAACAAAGTCCCAAAGTGAGTGCTACAGAGAAATACCAGACATGTTTTCAGAAAGGGAGGGAATGTGGGAATCCAGATGCCTGAGAAAAGTCTTGGGGCAGAGGGAGCATCTCGACTTGGCCTGTGAAGGATGGGCACACTCTAGATTTGCAGGAAGTGGCCGTGAAGCGATCCCAGGCTGAGAAGTCACAGGAGCAGCAGTGTGCAGATGGGATGAACTATGACATGTGCAAGGCCCTGGGAGGACGCTGCCACTTGGGTGGTGTCCAGTCTCTGGGGCAGTCAGTTATGGAGTGTGGAGTAGGAAGTGAGGCTGAGAAGGTGGGGACCAGCCACGCATTCAGTACCCGGGGCAGTTATGATGATCCATTGCATTGCTGAATGAATCAAGCCTTTATTTTTCTAGAAATAAGTCCTGCAATGTAGACTTGAATCATTAGAGTGGTTTTACCCATCAGGGTAGCGTCTTCTACGTATGACAATGAGATCATCGACAGCAGTGGTAAGGACTCGCACTCAGGTCATGTGCACAGACTGCTTTCTAACTGGGAGGATTTGGAGATGTGGCCTGTCGTCAAGAGGGCAGCTTTTGCAATATGTTTGTGTGGACACTGGCTTGTCCCCATAGAACTCTCAGTCACATCCTTGACCTCTTTGGCAGAGGAAGCACATAGAAAGGAGGCATGAATGCTATCTTTGTAATTACATCGGACCCTAAAGTGGCCTTTGTTAGTCACCGTGTCAGTCACTTCCTCTAAGTCTGCTTAGAATTGGTACACTTTTATCAGTATTTAAGATTTTAGGATAGATTGTGTGTCTGTGCTATCCAGGGTCACAAGTGCCTTGGAACTCCAAAATGTGCATGCCCAGCATTGTATATTATGACTGACTTCAAGTATGAAGTCACAGCAGCTGAGATACGATTTAGTAGGAGAACAGTTGTATAATCATGGCCCGTACTTCATCTGTAATTGTTGACTAGCCAAAATAGGTTTGTATTGCCAGACACAAATGTATTTGTCTTTCATTCTTTTTTTATTTTGCATTTTATTCATGAATATGTATTTTCTGAGACCCATTTGGATTTCTTGTTCATACTACAGAGCGTCTATGAGTTTGCTGATTTGCTGATAGACTATAATTTGAATTTGAAGAAATGAGTCTTTGTGGGAATTTTGGCATACTTTAGTTTTTCTGATTATTTATTTAATATTGGTAGTTCCTGGAATGTTTTCCTTCTTCACAGAAGTGTCAGTACGCCTTGGTGCTAAGGTACGCTGAAGGCTTAGCAAAGGCTGAGAGATGACTCTGTTGGCCATGGAGATCGTGGCCCATGAAGCCAGGTGGAGAAAAAGCTGGTACAACTGTGTACGTGATATAAGAAATCAAGGATGTTTGAAGACATAATCAAGAAGTTAATCCCTTCGGCTGTTAGACGGAGCAAGGCAGAGGCACCAGATTGTTAGTGCAGACTCAAGCAAATGAAGTGCCTCTGTTGCCTCATTTGTCCCGGAGAGGCTGGTTCCTATAAAGTTACTGCCTCTGAGCAGGGAAGGGAATGTTTTGATCCATAGTTCTAGGCAGATATGTGTGTGAACTACAGTTTAGGTTATGGGAAGACATCAGAGTCTCTGAGTTAGTGATCTTCACATTTAAAAATTTGCTTCATTCTTATCTCAAGTCCTGCAGGCACCATCCAGGAGTGGGCATTGGCTGGAAAGCAGCTACACAGTGCAAACAGTCTATACTCTGGAAAGGAGGTATTTTATCATTTGCTTCTGCAGGTAGTAAATATTCAGCTGGTGGCTGCATTGTGAGAATTCTTGTGACCTTTGAACCCCTGACGGCATCATCCGGCACATTCCTGATGTATAGCTTGACAGAGCAAGACCTGCAGCACATATTCATCCTCTCCGTGGAAGTTACTCAAACCGTGGCAACTATCAATTACACCTCCACGAGCAGACTTCATGCAGAGCCTTTCATTTTTCAATCTTTTTTCCCAGTGCCATCCTCTCACTTCCAACAGCCCATCCCCCAATAGTCATAGGAGCCATTCAGTGGAGACTCACTATTGATGCTTACTGTGTGCAATGAACTCTGCAAGGTACTTCACTGTACTTTGATTAGGAGTAGAGACTGGGGAAGGGATGGAAGCAGAAGCCTTGCCTCTCTAGTATAAAGTTCTGTGGTGAGGAGAGGAAATAGCTTCTTTCCCTTGAGGAGTTCAGAATGAGCTTTCTTGCCATATGAAAATAGAGGCAAAAGAACATAATAGTATGCAAAATATTGGTTGGCTTATAAAGAAAAAATAAGTTTAAGATTTCAGTTAAAATTTTCCTCTATTCTCTTTGAGAAGGTTATCAAAGAAAGGGTAGATAATAAGGTGACCATGAACATGTAGCATCACAGTTTTTAAAAATACTGGCATTCTCAAATAGGAGTTCAGATCAATGTGACGCTGAATGTGAACTTGTGTTGTGTTTGGCATTTTTGTGATGTATTTGGAACTATGCTGCTTAGGTCTGCCTCCATCTGAAAGGGAACGTGGTGCGCTCAGCTGGGGTCAGTGGAGGACCACACAGTGGTGGTGACTGAGGAGAAAGAAAGTCCTATCTGGGGAGGCTGAATGAACCGGGATGGTTTCAATATGGAGAAAACTGGAGACCATTTAAATGTCAGCTTTCAAGGATGTGAAAATATAGACAAATGCAAATGGCTATAATCATAACTTGAAAGAATTTCTTGTCAGTGAGGCTTTTTAATCATTAGGGTGAGTTGTAAATTATTTGTATGACAGTAAAAGAAGTTAGAAAAAAACACCTATATAATGTAATTTAGAAGGTAACACGCCCAAAGGTAAGACATGGAGTGGAGAATAAACCTCTTCAATATCTTCCCACTCTATAATTCTGTATTACCTTGATTACATAGACAGAAATGCAAACCATACATGTAAAATCGGTTAAATGAACTTTAATTACATCAAATTGGTATAATAAGCTGAACAGAACTTTAGCTTCTTCATTAAAAGACTGCACACACTGCTTTTGAAGGAGCCAATAGAAGTTAGAATTGTTAGTGTTTCATTGATCTAAGGACTTCACATATTTGGCCCTTGTTAAATTTAGCTTTAAAACTAGCATAGGTTACCTTGCAATGCAAAGGTGGTAATTTGTGCTCCAAATTTCAATCGAAGTAAGCTGAGATTCTGGTACCAAATTAATTTCATGCAAAGGATTTGAGAATTCAGATTGGTAGGCGCACTTATTGGCATACATGATCCTTCAATAAATTTATTTTCTGCCTAACACAAACCATTATTCATAATGCTTGTTCCCACTACTCTTTTTTTTTTAATGTAATGCCTTTACCTTCACAGTGACATCCAGTAAAACTGAGGAACCGCACTCCATAGTGTAGGCACCAAAAGGTAGGAGAAGCACTTAGCTATATCCCTAAGCCCCAGGGAACAAAGTTTAGTGACTACCTTTATGTTTACTGAGAGCAGCAGCTTCTCTTTGTCATGGAATAATGGCTTAACATGGTGACTGTTCTCTGATTCCAATTGGCTTTATCAGAATAATCTCTACTCTAGGCTTTAAGTCTGAGGGAGGGGAAAGATACCATGGAACAAGCAAATGCAGGTGTGCAGACATCATGCCCAGCTGAGTTTTGAGAAGAGCTAATGTGTTGCTAGTTGTGCCTCATCCCCTTAAGAAAGTTTGTCCTCTAGTTATCTCACAATTTATATGGGAATTGTCCCTGGGGAATTGAACAGAGAAAGCTGAGGCTATCAGCCACTCATCTAGCACCAGAGGGTCAGGTGTTTTATTTCCTTTGTTCTGTATCTTTATCAAGGCTGTGCTATGGAGAGACCCTCAGGGAGTTTTCCTAGGAAGAAATCATTTAACACAAGTAGCATCATTTATTTTAGAAATGATTCATAGGCTGCTACATAAATACTAATGATGTGCATAACAATGTGTTCCACTTTGGAATTCCCAGCAGAAGCCGTGGAGATGCTGGCTTTCTGTGTGAGAAAAGCAGCTCTTTACGAGGTGGCAGAATTTGGTCATCAGGTGTGCCTGCTTGCTCTCCCCCACCCCACATTGCCTTAAATGACCCTAGAATTTAAAAAAAAGAGAGAGAAAAGAAAAACAGAGACATGGCCAAAAAAAGAGAGGATGGTGGGTGAGATACTGCTAACCACAGTCATCAGTACACACAACAAATACTTGGTTATTTCTGCTGGGAATGGAGAAATGTCATGTGATGCATATTTGAATTAAAATTCTGGGTAGAGCACCATACCAGGTACTCTTAGGAATGCAAAGACATAGTCTTGTATTGGGGTATTCATCATCTGGTAGATAAGACAGCACATACAGATAAATAAAAATGCAAAGTAGAGAGCGATCTTTATTCTGAGATATATTAATACAAAATGTGATATTCATTAAACAGTGGCCTCCAATACACTAGATATCAGGTGTGAAGATGACTAGGACTTGGTGACTGACCTTGGGGATTTTCATCTAGAGGAGCTACAGCTGTGGAGAGTAGAGTAGACTATCCCCTTTTCTCTCTGTCTGCCCCATTGCCATCTGGTCTTAGCCACTGTTGGCACCTCTCTCCTGGACTATTGCAATAGCAGTTCTAAAGGGTTTCTCTGCTTTCATGCACACTCTTCCATGATCTGTGTGCCTACAGCAATTGGACGATATTTTTTAAGATGTAATCAGATCCTATATACCCCTGCTTCATGTTTATAAAGCCTCGCACATGAGAGTCTCCGTGATCTGCACTTATTTCATCTCTGACCTCACCCATTCTTTCCTTTCCTCAGCGTGTTTTGCCACCATAGTCATCTTTCTGTTTCTTGAATATATCAAGTTCTTTTCCACCTTTAGACTTTGGCATCAGCTGTTAACTGTTGTGTCCAAAAGACATGTTGTACCTGAAGAATGTCTTGAAGTTTGTATTAGTCAGAGCTCTCCAGAGAAACAGAACCAATAGGAGATATATACATGTCCTATATAGCTGCAGTCCCCAACCCCTGGGCAGCAGACCGGTACTGTTAGGAACCAGGTCACACAGCCAGGGGTGAGTGGAGGGTGAGCGAGTGAAGCTTCATCTGTATTTACAGCCGCTCCCCATCGCTGCCTGAGCTCCGCCTCCTGTCAGATCAGTGGTGCATTAGATTCACCCAGGAGGGCGAACCCTACTGCAAACTGCACATGCAAGAGATCTAGGTTGTACACTCCTTATGAGAATCTAATGTCTGATGGCCTGAGGTGGAGCTGAGGTGGTGATGCTAGCGCTGGGGAGTGGCTGCAAATACAGATTATCATTAGCAGAGAGGTTTGCACAATAAATGTAATGTGCTTGAATTGTCCCCAAACCATCCCCCTCTGACTCTGGTCCGTGTAAAAATTTGTCTTCCATGAAACTTGTCCCTGGTGCCAAAAAGGTTGGGGGGTGCTGCTATATAGTATATATATGTATATACATAGAAGTTTATTATGACACATTAGCTCACAATTATGGAGGCTGAGAAGTCAGTCCCAAGATCGCCATCTGCAAGCTGGAGAACCAGGAAAGCCAGTGGTGTAGTCCATTCTGAGTTCAGATGCTTGAGCACCAGGGGAGCTGAGGGCATAAGTACACTCCTGAAGGCAGGAGAAAATGAGATGTCCCAGCTCAAGCAGTGAGGCAGCAGAAAAGGAGCAGATTCCTCCTCCTCCTGCCCTTTGTTCTGTTCAGGCCTCGGTAGATTGGATGGTGCCCACCCACACTGAGAAGGACAACGCACATTACCGAGTCCACCAATTCAAATACTAACCTCACCCAGAATCACCCTCACAGACACACCCAGAAACTATGTTTAATCTGGGCACCCCTTGGCCCAGTCAAGTTGATGCATAAAATTAACCATTGCAGGGTTTGTCTGGATTTAGGGAGTAGTGCAATGAAACAAGAAAGATGAGCAAAGAGGAAAAATGCCTGTAATTAGGAAGTCTTTTAATTTTCATGGAGCAGTTTCTGGACAGTATTGGAGGCAGAGAAGTGATGGGTTGAGGGGTGGGTGGGGGGTGAAGCAGCAGCAGGAGGAAGCACACATCACTCTCTCCTCTCACCACACTTCTCAACAGAAGGGATACGCCTTGAAAACCAATGCTGTGGATGAAAGAGTCTCATAAGAAAAGAGAATGTCAAGCCTGTTCACAGGCAGGGTGAAAGAATTCTGGGAAGAGGGAGAGATGGAAGCTTCAACTAAGAGGGAGGGGTGATTGAGGGAGAATGGTTCCAGAAGAGATGGGGCAGGAAGAGGACCATGAACCCGAGAGGAGAGTTTTTTCAAATAAGACATTTTAAAGCCCCACAGGTAGATTTTTGTCAAAGCAAATGTCAGAAATGCAGTGAATAAATACACTTCCAAGTTTGCATATTATTTCTCTGTGGATACTGGTTGGTGTGATCCTCACACTGACAGTAACCTTGGAATGCACTAGGAGGGGGCAAATGCTGAAATATCCCTGTCAGGTTGGTGATTACAAATTGGTGGCAGTGAAATTTATCGCATCCCTAATGGGGAATTCTCAAACCCTGCTCTTGTTATTATCGTTATTATTATTAATTTACTTTTTACTAAGGTATAACTTATATATCATAAGGTATACAAATCTTAAGTGTATAGTTTACTGAGTTTCGTACATGTGTATAAACCCATGCAAGCACCACCCCTATCAATACATAAAACCTTTCCAGTACCCCAAAAGGCTCCACCTCTGTCAAATGTAAGCTCTAAGTTTTTACATGTATACCCCATGAAATTATCACCACAATAAAAATGATGAACCTGTCCATCACCCCCAAAACTTTCCTTGTACCCCTTTGTAATACCTTTCTTGTAGCCCTGCCTGGCCCTCAGTATTCCCACATCCCACCTTATATGTGCAGTCAGTTTGCTTTCTGTTCTGTACATTAGTTTATATTTCCTAAAATTTTATATAAATGGAAGCATACAATATGTACTCTTCTTTGGTCTGCCTTCTTTCACTCATCATAATTATTTAGAGATTCACCCATACTGTAATGTGTATCAATAGGGCATTCCTTTTCATTGCTCAGTAGTATTCTATGTATAGATATACCAAAGTTTATCCATTCTCCTGCTCTACAGTTTGGTTGTTTCCAGTTTTGGAATATCACAAATGAAGCTGCTCTGAATATTTGTGTACAAGCCAACACTTGGTATGGTCAATCTTTTAAATTTAATTTTAATAGGTGTATAATGGTATGTTATTGTAGTTTTAATTTGCATTTCCCTAATGACTAATGATGTTGAGCATCTTTTAATGTGCTTATTTTCCACCCACATCTTCTTTAGCGAAGTGTTTGTTCAAAATATTTTGCTTGTTTTTTAAATTGGATTGTTTATTTTCTTTTATTGAGTTTTGAGGGTTTTTAAGTGTATACTCTCAATCCAAGTCCTTTATAAGGTAAATAATTTGCAAATATTTTCTCCCAGTTTGTGGCTTTTCTTTTTATTCTGTTAAAGAGCAGAATTTTTTGGTAAAGTCCTTATTTTTAATATGTTTTTTCACAAATTGTGCTTTCAGTGCCATATATATAAGAAGTCTTTGCCTAGCTCAAGGTCACAAAGATTTTCTTCTTTCTTTTCTTCTAAAAGTTTTGTAGTTTTAAGCCTTTACATTTAGATCTGTCATCCATTTCGAATTACTTTTTATGTATAGTACAAAGTGTGAACTGAAAGTTCCTTTTTTTTGCGTGTGGATATCCAGTTGTTCAAGTCCCATTTGTTGAAAAGACTCTCCTTGCCTTTGTGCTTTTGTTGAAGTCTGTTTTCCCTGTATGTGCAGGTCTTTTCCTGGCCTCTCTATTCTGTTCCATTGTTCTATGTGCCTGTCTTGATTCCAGCAGCACATTGTCCTGATTAGTTTAGTGTTTTGGTCTGTTTGTGTTGCTGTGGCAAAATACCTGAGACTGAGTAATTTATAAACAGAAATTTATTTCTCACAGTTCTGGAGGCTGGAAAGTCTAACATCAAGGCACTGGCAGGTTCAATATCTGGTGAGAGCCTGGTCTGTGCTTCCAAGATGGAGCATTGTTGCTGCATCCTCTGGGGGTGAATGCTGTGATGCTGTGTCCTTACGTGACAGAAGGGCAGAGAGGCCTGGCTACGTTCTGCTCAGCCCTTCGACAAGGGCACTAAGCCCATCCATGAGGGTCAAGTCATCATGGCCTAATCACTTCCTGAAGCCCCTACCTGTTGATACTGTTGCATGAGGATTAAGTTTCAACATGAATTTTGTAGGATACACAAACATTCAAACCATAGCATTTAGTTTTATAACAAATTGTAAAACCAGATACTGTAAGTCCTTCACCTTTGGGTTTTATATTTCCAAAGTTGTTTTGCTCTTCTAGTCTTTTGAATTTCCATATGAATTTTCATAATAAACTTGTCATATTCTACAAAAAAAAAAATCCTACTGGAATTTTGATTCAGATAGCATTAAATCTATAGCTCCAACTGTGGAGAATTGACATCCTGATAATATTGAGTCTTCTAACCCATTACCATGGTATCTCTCTCCATTTGAATCTGTAGAGTAATTTGGGGGTTATTACCATCTTAACAATATTAAGTCTTCGAGTCCTTGAACATGAGATGTTTTTACATTTAAGTCTTCAATCTCTTTCAACAATGCTTTGTAGTTTTCAGTGAAACTTCTTTGATTAAATGTATTCCTAAGTTTGTCATTCTTTGTGATACTTATGTAAATGGAATTGTTTTTCTTGGCTTATTAGCTATTATATTAGTCATGGTTCTCCAGAGAAACAGAGCCAATAGGATATGTATATAGAGAAAGAAAGAGGAAAAAAAGAATTTGTTTTAACGAGTTGGCTTATGTAACTATGACTTGCCGGTCCAAAATCTGCAGGGCCGGCTGGAGGCCCAAGAAAGAACCAGTGCTACAGTCTAAGCATGAAGGCCGGCTGCGGGTAGAATTCCTTCTTGCTGGGGGAGATCGGTCCATTGTTGTATTCAGGCCTTCGCCTGATTGGATGAGGCCGACCAACGTTAAGGAAGGCAATCTGCTTTACCCAAAGCCCACCAATTTGTAGTAAATGTTAATCTCATCCAGAATCACCTTCATTAAAATGTCCAGAATAATGTTTGACCAAATATCTGGGCACCATGGCCCAGTCAGGTTGACATAGCCATTAGAGTTAGAGCTCTTTTTTGTTATTTTAGTGGTTGCTTCAGAGTTTATAGTATACATCTTTAATTTAACGTACTCTATCTTCAAGTGATATTATACTACTTCATATATAGCATGACGACATTCCAATAGTTTGTTTCCGTTATTCCCATCCCAAATTTTGCTATTATTGTAATACATTTTACTTTTTTATATGGATAAACTCCATACTACATTGTCATTTGGAAGGCAGGACTAGACTAGAGCATTCCTCTATCTAGGGCGAATTATTCATTACTAATGAAGCAAGACCCTTCTGTGTATTCTACCCAGTGCCACATGAATCTTGAGGCTTTCCAGACTGGCTGGTAGAAGCAGGCACCATTCCCAGCCCTATGTGAGCATGGAGTACTGTAGTCTCTATTCATTTTAAATGATTCTTTCTCTAACCTTACCTAGTTTCCTCGCATATGTGTGGTGAGCAGCAGTCAGCTGAATACTCCAGGCCAAATCTCTGCAGATCTCTGGAGTTCACTGTCTGTGTAGTTCTCTCCTCTCTAGTACTCCGTCCTGAGAATTTTAATCACCTTCATCTCCCTGGGCCCTCGACTCTATCTTTTCAACTCAGGGCGGGGGGGGGGGGGGTCTGCCAGTCTCCCCCTGGGTTCTTCCTTTCTGCACCACAGCCCAGAAACTCTTTGAAAGTAGTAAACTAGTGAAGTCGTAGGGCTCATTCATTCCCATCTCAGGTATCACTGTCCTTCATTGCTTGATATACAATAACTTGAAAACCACTGTTTCATATATTTTGTTCATTTTGGGTTGCTTCAGGCAGGAGGGTGGACATAGCACTCATCTTGATTGGACATAGCAACAGGACTGGAAGTGCTGGGTCATAGAGTATAGACATGTTTAGCTTTAGTAGCTACTGCCTAACGTTTACCAAAATTCAGCTAATGTTGATTTTCACTAATGTAGTTGATCTTGGTTTTAACCAGAACATGTTGCTGGATTTTACTCCCTAATCTCACACAGTAAAGAGTGAAGGTGGCACATTCTTAGTGATATCACTCACTTTTTTTAGAACTTCAGTGATGTATCCCCTCATTTAAAATGTATAATTAAGAGTACTGAGCAAGGGGTGGTGGTGAGAAGGGAGGAGAGCCCAGAGAGCTGATGAATCTGCCTTTGCTTGACTGATAATGGTTATTGTATTTGATAGTTTGTGCTTGCTAAGTAGTAACACCTTTGAATTTTCCAAAAATATCACCTAGTGATATTTTATGTTTAGGACCTGGTCCATTAGAAAATTCCCTGTCTGCTACTCTGCCTCCTTCAAATTTTAGTCATCCTTTCTTTTGACAGGGGAATGGTCTTTTCACATTGAAGGAGATCCATACCCACATAACCGTATAATATCCTTCCATGGTTCTTTTCAACAAAATACATTGTGAAAGATAATACTCAGCGAGGGGTATGTGGTATCGGGGAGCATAGTAGTAGGTCCAGCCTTCACCCAGTGGTGACCCAGTGCCCCCCTTCTGTAACTGGGGAGGGAAAAGGAGGTAGAGGCTGCAGAAATGCTTCCATCTCCTCTCACTGTAAAGGGTATGTGAGCTCTAAGAATGCTTTTTATCAGCTCTTCCAGGCAAAATATGTATTGAATTTCTACCAAGTATGGTGTTTTCTTGAAGAGAGTTTGCTGCTTGGCCTACACTTTTCAGTAATATTAAAGGAATCTCTTTTTTAAGTTTTTATTTTCAGACTTTGAGCTTCTTGTGTATAAATTTAATACATTTTTTGAATCAGGTAGCTGTTTCTTTGATGCCTTTGTTTTTTGAAACTGTTTGTAAATCTCTCCTAAGAATAGATCAAAAATGATGTTTACATCTGTTTCCAGAATTGAGGAAGTAAGAACAGAATAAGACTTTATGACTGTAGTTAACCCCTTCTGTTATTTTCATCGTATAGTATGGTAGGTGGCGGTCGATTTAATCTCTTTCAGAAACCATCACAGTTGTCACAACTCTGGGTATTTACTTTCTTGGCTTGGGCCTGTAAATTTTATTGTTCCACAGTT
Organism: Lemur catta; assembly: GCF_020740605.2. Lineage (NCBI taxonomy): Eukaryota > Metazoa > Chordata > Mammalia > Primates > Lemuridae > Lemur > Lemur catta. The sequence goes on from NC_059128.1 coordinate 64,485,237, forward strand.
ACAGTACATGAATCAGACATGTTATACCCTTTCCGTATAAAATATAAAGTTGACATAACTAATATCAACCAGGTTTTATAATTCATTGTGTGCTTCCCCTTTATCCAAAATAATTAATTTTTTCTGCAGATCTATGGGGAAAAGGCTAAGGAAGTCAAAAAATCAAATACAATGGGAACCTTGGGTTGCTGAATCTTAAGACTGGAATCATATCTTTAAGGAGGCTGAAATAATTTCTTAAGAGAGATGCAGCTAGAATAAGGATTGCAGAAAAAGAGATTGTTGTGAGAGGTTTTAACCCCCAAATTCCTCTCTTTCTGGTCTCCTGATATTTCTATAACTTCTTGGTTATTACCATTTTCTGTATTTTACCTGTAGTTCTCAGGATACCCCTCTTTTCCAGTAAGAAAATGATTGAATCTCTTAAAATTGCAGCTTGATTTTTAAAACTGAACAATTGAACCTGAAATAAGTCTTTAGTTTGTTCATAGTTTCTGGTGGGCACAAGAACAGTTCTTCATTTATGCATGCATACATCAGTTAGCAGTGCGGATCAAGTTATAATATAGAAGACATCATGGTCTTAGTCTGGCTAGGCCAGTGGGAAATGCAAGCCTTCTGGGGGTTAAGCTTTCTGATTTCAAGGTTAAAATTTAATATTCCAATACTACTTGTGATGTACCTGAACCTCTCATTTACTTGAAAAACAGAATACCCTTTCAAAATAAAAAAAAAAACACATATTTTTATCATTTATATAAAGTTAAATTATGAGCAGGGTAAAGAATATTAAAATTAGAAGGGACTAAATTTTAAAAATACCAACTAGATCTCATGGGCCTGTGACATTGAAATTGTACATTACAAAAATAATGCTGCTTCCTAGTTGGTAGTTTGAAATATTAAAACCAGCTAGGCCAGGTGCGGTGGCTCACTCCTGTAATCCTAGCACTCTGGCAGGCCGAGGCGGGTAGATCACTCGAGGTCAGGAGTTCAATACCAGCCTGAGCAAGAGTGAAACCCCGTCTCTACTAAAAATAGAAAGAAATTAGCAGGCCAACTAAAAATATATAGAAAAAATTAGCTGGGCATGGCGCATGCCTGTAGTCCCATCTACTTGGGAGGCTGAGGCAGAAGGATTGCTTGAGCCCAGGAGTTTGAGGTTGCTGTGAGCTAGGCTGACACCATGGCACTCTAGCCTGGGCAACAGAGTGAGACTCTGTCTCAAAAAAAAAAAAAAAAAAAACCAACTAGTACTTCCTACAAAGTTGCTGTAGAGCAGTCACTTGCTTTCTTAATGTATATAGCTATTTAACTGTTCTGGACAGGTTCTGTGCCTTCGTATTAAAAGCAGCCTTCCTATAGAATGTTTAATATAGGATGATTTTTATTCCTCTCTTTGTACTGAAAGACCCAGACTTACTTACAAAGGAAAATGTTTTCCATACAAATGATTCCTCTTTTGGTATCCCTTTGGAGAAATTTCCTAGACTTTCCCTTAATCTCATTTATTTCCTCCCCCTCCTCCTACTCCAATTTGGAGATGAGAATATGATATAGGGGATACCTTGTTTAGTGATACCAAATAAGGAATCTTTTGTATGGAAAACTTCTTTCTTTATGATTATCCCTTCAGTAAATTGAGGAAGTCAGCTTCCTTGAAGCCCTATGCACTGATTCTACTGCTTCCTTCCCCTTTAGGGTTAATGGAGCAGGTCCTGCTGAAGAGCATCCTTCATTCTCCCCACTGGCTGGGTGCTCGTGACTGAGATGCCACCATTTTTCTTGTTGTTCCTTTGAACTAAACACACACACCTCTTCTTCCTGAAAATATGCAGTTTCAAGAATACTTTGTCAGGCCCATTTGGGTCTTGTCAGGACTCTGGCCAAAGAGCCCCCAGTACCTGAGATGGGGGGAGGCAACAGAAGGAGACAGGGAGGACCCCAGAGACAAACTTGACCATTTGATGAGTTGGTCTGGTTTTGGAACTTAGGGTTATGTGGCCTGGGGAGTCTAAACACTTACTATGTCCCTAAATTATAACACATTGAGAAATAGTATGAGAAGTAATAGATCAACCCTGTGTGGGGAGCACCATGCTCCATTTCCCACTAACTATAGCAGAGAGGATGCTTCCCTGTTCTGAGAGCATTTGAGGTAACAATCTAGATGTTTTTGCTTTTACGCTTTGTAAACATTCAGCCACCTTACCTGATAAAATTGCTGATGCAGCCACAGACCTGATATTTATTTCCCATGGATACTGTGAAATCTACCTAAAATTATCATACATTAGACTTTTGGAAGAACAGTAAAGAAACTAGCTCCAAATAATCATTTCTTACCTTGGCCTTTTAAACAGTTCCCTTTCTATAGCAGCACCCAGAAGGCATGCTCAGTCTTGCCTTTACTTCCTGAATCCACATTTCAGAGGATGTCTTTTTTTTTTTTCCTTTATCAGTCACCTCCCGCTTCACCAAAGAGCATCCCTGATAAGATTCTATGTGAATGATGCTCTTTTTTTTGGCTCCAAATTGTTTGTCATTAACATTCTTGTTGAGGTCAAAATGTCTGGCCAGTAGACTCCAGCAGGGCAGAGAGCGAAATGCACCACAAAATGCTGGCCTTCCCTTAACTGTGAGATAGTGACAGGACTGCGCATGATGAAATTTTAAAGTATCTTAAGCATGCAGGTATAGTAATTTATGCATTTTAGCTCCCTAGCCTCAACGTCAAACTGTAATGAGGATACTATTTGTCCTCTTTTAGCACCTTTGCTTTTTCTTTCTTTTTTTTTAGAGAAACAGCTAATAGAAAGTTATAAGATGATTCAATTTAAGTTCAATGTGTATAAAAGTAAGCGTACAAAAATACTGAAATATGAGATAATAGGGAATGTACAGGTAGTGAGTAATCATTTTATTTATATGCTGATTGTACTCTTCAAAATAGATAATTTGTATCTTAGGCAAAATTGATTTTCCCTTTTGGAATTGTTGAGAGACGATGCTGTGAATAATGAGATTTTAGGTGAACGAGTGTGGCTTTTTGAAAAACTTGATCTCTCTACCATTGGAACTTGAAATGGAAGATCAGCCTCTGAGTCATCGGCAGGGTATTTGCTCTTCTCACATTTTGCTTAACGTGCAAGTAACTTGCATTTCTCTTTCCTTTCCTCGTCAGTCCTTGTTCCCTGTTCCACCAATTCTACCTTCCTGACTTGTTGCAGGACCAGGTTTGATATGACTAGGTGGTACTTTGTTATTGGCTGGCTTATTGGTTTTTAATTAAATAGAATTTTCTGATTGGGACAAACAAGGCCAGTGGTCTCCACCTTTTGATTCTAGCCAGGTATCTGGTTGTATTTTTTGTAAAATGTCTCAGGAGGGGCCATTTTTAAAAGACCTCCTTAGACCTTTAGTTCATGAGATGGAGATGTTACATCACTTGAGTAATGATGGTAATGATGCTCTAGATATAATGGTTCATATCACTGCTTCTTAACCATAGCTGAGATGTAGCATGACATCTACATGAAAGCTAAAGAGAAGGTATGGAGCTATGAAAACCACATTCCTTTTTCAGAGTTGGTAGGAAAACGACCTAGAGTGGGTTGCCCCCATGCTTCTGCCTGCCTCTGATACCAGTGCAGGTAGCAGGGGCACAGGCTGCTTCTGGGTGGTCTTCAGTGTTACCTGAGAGCGTCATGCCCATTCTGCCCCTTTTAAATGCCTCTGTCTTTTCCTCATGAGTGTTGAAGGCATAACATAAATGCCCTGATTATCTGGCCTTTAAAGTTATTCAGAATAATGAATTTGGGATTAGTATGGGGGTATCTGGACATACAGCACTGTGATATGACTGACCCAAGTGATTTGGTTGCATTTCCCAGGGTGTGGTATCAATTAGCTTTCCTTTGGAAGGAGAAGGTAAATTACTGTTTTTTAGTAGACATCTGGAATTTTGAGTGACTGACTTGTTTTTTATCAGCTATTGACCCCGAAAACATGGTTAAGTGGTTACACCATGGTTTCTTCAAGTATGGTACTCAAAAAAATCTGGCAGTGGTATGTTTATGCAAGTGTTTTGATTTCAGAAGGGGAAAAGTCTTTATTTAACTCTATATAATGTGTATATAATAACGTAATTTTAAGGCATCTGCTTCAAAATGGAAACTAGGATGTTGGAGATAATAACAATAAACAAAAATTAAACCAAACCAGGCTCATTGCCCAGGAAAACTAGCCAGACTCTAAGAACAGAGCAAGGAATAAACTAACAGGGAAAAAAAGACAGAAATGGACAGCAATACAACTGCCTCCATTAAAAGTGCCTGCTCTGCAGCATGACTGCTGTTGAGGAATTCCGTGGGGACATTTGTCATTGTGGGTGGGGTTCCTGCCTGCCTCATTTCGATGACAAACTTCCAATGGAACTTGCCTTCCTAAACTGTGAATTCTACACATGCCAGTAATACACAGTGATCTTACATTGTGTTTGAGCTTTAAAAATGCTGTAAACTACTTGGAAACAAATGGACCAGAAATAAAAATAGGAGTTCATAACTTTAACTAAAGTTAGAAGGAAAACTTTCGTGTTTCCCAGGATACTTAACTGTCGTCTGATTTACATAAACAGAGGAGGAAATCCTCTTTGTGTGTTTATGGGTGTGTGTCTAATACAGGAACCCATGTTTTCCTGTTATTTAAAAGCACTCTTTAATCTTTTAAGCACATTTTAGGACCTGCATATATTCCAGGTGCGCTGTTTTCTTTAACATTGAAATATAAGAGCAGGGTACGACCACTAGAGAAACCTATTTGGTCTCCCATTTATGTCACAGAAGACACAAAAAATAAATGAATCAGATTAAATAGATGGACAGAGCCCTGGGAAGACTGGTAATATTGCCTGAATTCAGTTAGGGGAATGGTTATTCCTAATGGGACTTAACAGGCTTGGAACCTGATAAAGAGAGGCCGTTTGTGAACAGACGACTATAAAATTTCCTCTGATCATGGATGTTAAGGGAATGATGACTTTTTAACCATGAAAGTAAATGTAGTTGGTGTAAAATGTTCAGAAGCTTTTAGCCAGATATAACTGAAATAATTGGTAATAAACCAAACCATTATTTGAAGTTAAAAATAATCTTTGCTAGGTTCTGGTTAGGAACAAAGGGAGAAGATAATACTGAGGTCATGAAGACAGTTTTCGGTGGCAGGAAAGTAGGTTGTCACCAGATCTAAAGGCAGAGAAGCCACCTTTTATGCCCCTCTGGGTCTCTGCTTTTCTACTTTCATGAGCCCAGATGCTGAAACTGCAATAGGCCATGGGACACATGAACCATAGGGTCTTCTTACCACCAACTGTGACTGGAGCAGGAGCTTTCTGTCCTTCATCCCTCAAGAAATCTTGTTGCCACCTGTTGAGCATGTGCATAGTTATTTGAAAATATGGAATCCGTAGGGTTATTTGAGACAAAGAAAGAATATGCCATGGATGCATCATCTTGATGCAAGTCAGTGAGTAGGATTGAATTCATTACAACCAGTGGAGATTTCCACTTTCCCTGCTTCCTTTAGAGCATCATTTCTATTTAAACTTACTAATTTCTACAGCCAGAGCTCATGAGGAGATTTAGGGAAGCCCTTTTAAGACCCTTAATTACCTCCCAACTTTTGAGTCTGTAAGTCATAAAGTAAGCAGTTGCAGAAATAGTCAGGGTACCTCTCTCCTGGCCCTGAAGCTTGACATCAGTCTGAGAGGTGATGCTGTCCCTTTTCGGCACAGAAGAAGTTGGGGGAAGAACTCACTAAGGCTGGGAGAAGAAATTGTCCTGGTTTTGCAAATGTGGTGACCATAGGAATTTGTGTGGGAGATATGCCCAGAATGCCAGATACAATCATTAGATGCAAACTAAATACAAAGATACAAACTGCACAATTTATAGAGCTGAATAGTTTTTTTTTTTGTTTTTGTTTTTGTTTTTTTTTAGTGAGTATCACTCCTTATCACTGAAGACTGAGTTATTTACACTGGGCTATAAATTAGAGATATGCACTATAGTTCTCTAGGAGAGCCAGTAACCTGCATTGCCTTTAAAATTCAGTTTGCCTAATGAACCCTACCTGATGTCTGTCAGCCCTGCATGCTTCTTTTCTTGCAAGCTGTAATTATGCACTTGTAGCCTCTATTAAAGGTGCTTGATGTTAATTCAGTTAAATTGTTTTTAGTTTGAATGGATAAAGACATAAATGGACCAGCCCTTATAATTATAATTATATTGTAAATTGCTTGAGAGTGGAGATTATAACTTCTATTTCCTATGTGTTCACCCTTCACCAAAGGCACGTATATTCATTCATATTCTCTCCCTCCCCCTCAATGTACATACGCGCACTAGGGGTCATACAGAAACAACACTGAATGAGAAAACAAACCACCAACCTGCAGATGCACTAATCTGAGCGATCTCTTCTTGGCAGTGACAAACAAGAAACCCACACAGGCGTCCATCACGAAGGTCAAACAGTTTGAAGGCTCCACATCTTTTGTTCGGAGATCACAGTGGATGCTCGAGCAGCTTCGCCAGGTTAATGGTATTGATCCTAATCGGGTGAGTGAATTGTTCAATGCTGAGCAAAGGAATTGTCTTCACAAGATGACTCTGATTGACCTTGGTAGTGGTGATTTGAATCATTCTTAACAAGGCTATTTATTTCAGTTACATGACTAAAAATTTCTGATGCCTGTTCCCTTCTTATGGGAAATTATAAATCTTTTCATAATGTTTAATGAAGGAACCTAAGGGGATGCATATTGAAGAAATGCTACCACCAGTCATGTTTATCAACAAAGTACAAAAGGCAGAGTTAAGATAATCATATCCATGGTTATCAATATGAAAAAGACTATGTTCATCAGAGCTTCATTTATTTCCTAATGCCACCAATGATGAGGTTTATTTACCAAAATCTAATGAATGAATGGTACCTTAAAAATTATGCATTAATATTCCACTGGATTTAATAAGATAAACATTTGATGATATAGCTATCTATTCAAAGTGCATGCCCTTCTCTTATACACACCCCACACAAAACATCAATAATGAAGCATAATAAAGTATGAACTGTTATTGTATACAGTAGATATATTTAGGGAATACATAGTATATTCCCTAAAATAATAAAAAGGAATCCTCTACGAAAGTGTAGGAGTGAGATTAATATAGGTCACTGCTGAGAACCTGAAGGAATCTTTATCCATATAATTGGGAAGACAATATGTGGTCTGAATTCTGGCGTCAGTGTGTATTTAGATTATCTCAACTTCTGTGATCCTAGCTTCCCAGGGACATCTATAAATACTGTAAGGTTTGGGGTTTGCTTGGTAAACAGAAAAATGTGGAATTTCCATACCCTTGGATGCTAATAAAGAGGAGCCTTATGATTGGAATCAGAGTCTTTGTTTTAGCCTTTATGAGTCCTTTGACAGGGGTAAGCTGGAAGCGGCAGTTGTTATAGATTAAGATCAGTCATTATTTCACTGTCTTTTCCAGGATTCTGCAGAGTTTGATCTGTTGTTTGAAAATGCTTTTGACCAGTGGGTAGCCAGCACAGCCTCAGAAAAATCCACCTTCTTCCAGATCCTCCACCACACCTGCCAGAGGTATCTCACGGACAGGAAGCCAGAGTTTATTAACTGCCAATCCAAAATTATGGGAGGTGAGTGGACATTTGTAGGACTTCAGTCATCCTATTTCCCTAGGTTCACTTTTATATAAAAATTAGGTGTCCAGCAGCATAATGAAAGATAAAAACAAGAGAAGAATCAAAATGCTCAGAGTCAGACAGCATGAGAACCATTCTAAGGAGGTCGTTGTATGTTAAATCTAGACACTGTGCTATGTTTTCACTCTTATCCAAAAGCTGATCTTTTAGAAGAGTTACCCACTAGCTAAGATTATTCATACTATGGGAACAAACCAGTCCCTTTATTAGAAAAACCTTTTAGTTTAGTTTCTTTACTACTTTTTCTATAATTTCATTGCAGAACACAGTTTTCTGGGTTGCTTTTTCCTATTATTTCTCAAGATGTTTTACAAGTATTAATATAAAAATCTCAACAGATGCTATCTCTTTCTTTCAAGTAACAGCTCATTTATTCCTTGAATGGCACACAGAGCTGAGTTGGGATAAGTGCTATAAGCCAGTGTTACGGGTGAGTGGCAGCGTTGGCAACATAATGAGAAACAGTTAGAGGGTGCTTAGCACATTTCTTTTAGGCGACATTTCTTTATAAAAGAATTGAAACTGTGCTAAATTTATAAAAAAGCCTTGCCAACTCTGTGAGTTGGGAAAGAGCGTTTATGTCATTGGTCTTTTCAGTGACCCGTTTTCTTGGGTTTTTGGGGTTTTTGTTTTTGATTTTTTGAGACAGCGTCTTGCTCTGGCTAGAGTGCAATGGTATCATCATAGCTCACTTCAACCTCAAACTCCTGGGCTCAAGCAATCCTCCTGCCTCAGCCTCCCAAGTAGCTGGGACTAGAGGTGCATGCCACTGCGCCCAGCTAATTTTTCTATTTTTGGTAGAGAGACAGTCTCGCTCTTGCTCAGGCTGGTCTCAAACTCCTGACCTCAAACTATCCTCCCATCTCAGCCTCCCTGAGTGCTGGGATTACAGGTGTGAGCCATCATGACATGTCTGTTCTCTTAGTTTTGAAAGACTTTTTTTTGTAAATGCACCATCTTTGCCTTAATCAGATGTTAAGTGAAGATCACATTAAAGATTAAAAATTCTCCTTGGGCTGTATAGATCTTTCATATAAACATGGGGCAGAATCCACTATTCTTTCTTAGCAACTAACACTCACATTGTCATTTTGCTATTAGTCTGCTAGTTGTTGTATGGAGAAGTCACTGTTCAATTCTTCACTATTATCCACCAAAGTATTGGTATTCCTCTTAAACAGGAAGTTGCTTACGTCATAAGAACCTTGAAAGGCTTTCCTTAGGCATTGATGCAGACTCTATCATTATAGTTTTTTCTATTTAATCCTAGAAAACTACAAAAGGTCATGAGTAGTACATATTTTCTTCAAAGTGACCACATCCTGTGGTTCGAAAGTGAAAAATATTAGATATAGATGTTTAAAGGACAGGGAATTTCAAACACTGACCTATTTGGAAAATGTAATGAGATACAGCTCTCTATCATGTCTGTGCCCCCAGTGCTCTTCAAATGACTCCTGCTTTGAAAGTCCAGCCTTAACAGACTTGGCACAAGATCGAAGCACACCAGGCTTAGGACCACAGATGGCCGCATTTTTAGTGAATAGAAAGTTGGCCAGGAAATCCCACATTTCCCTCATCCTTCAATAGGTGGGATCTGCTCTGCTAGCCTAGGATCAGGTTTGTTTCTTGATCCTGCTATGAAACACTTTCCTCATCCATGTCCATATGGTCAGTAGCTTGCATGCGTAGGCATGTAAGCACAGAGTTTTCTCTAAAAATAACCTGACATTATGTATTTGAAATTTCTGTTGCTTTTGGAGAAAGACTCCCCTCAAATGTTCTACTTCTTCGTGTTCCATCCTGAGCAAAGTAGCCAGAAACAGACCCAGTGCCATGGGTACTACTGTACTTCCTGAGAACGGAAATGTGGATGGAAGCAAAAGGGCCACAGACTCACTGTCCTTGCAAGGGGAACAAGGTACCTCCTTCCTGCTAAGGCTAGGGATAGCTCTGCTCGCTGTTCTCCTCCTCCCCTAAGGGACGACACTGGGCAGACCCTCTTCTCTACGGCCTCTAGAGCTCTCGCTTCTTCTCAGAACAGGTCCTTTCATTCGTTCATTTGCATACTCGCAGTTCATCATCCAACTACACAAAAAATAAGGACTAAGTATCTCCTACATGCCAGTCACTGTCCTAGATATGGAAAATAATTCTATATTTGGTCCCTTAATATACCCTAATTGCCACTACCCAAATCCCAGACTGACGGACCGCCTCATATGTTATTCGTTTACCTTCCTGAATATCCTGAAACCTTCCCACACAGCCCCACCCTGCTGCTTCTGCCGATCGTTGACCCAGTCCTTTGGGTGTCATTCATTGCCTTATGAACCCCAAATGATGCAGGGTTGAGATGAGAACCCGTGTATCCAATATGTTAAATTGTTGGTATGTGTATTGGATAAAGCTAAAGACTGGTCTCCTGTAGTGAGAAAAAGCAAGACCAAGCGCCAGAATTGGCTTTGCCTCTTGTGACGGTGGGTGTTTCTCATCCTCTCTAGACCTCAGTTTTCCCGGGTGTGGCATGTGCAGGTTACACTAGATGATATCTAAAATCGCTTTCGGTTCTATCATTTTGAACATCTATAATTCCTAAATTATAGTTTTATTATATAGGTTAATTGCTTCTTAACTGAAGAATCAAATAAAAGATTTAGTGCAGTTAAATATTGACAAGTCCTGTATTCCTAAGGAAGGCAAAAAATGTTTGAATTAAACGTGTTGTAATTTGTTGGCAGCACGTATGTCCTTAATGAATGCAGTCTGTCTTATTTAAACAGTTTCTTATCCTCTATAACAGTTGTGCCAACACACCCTGATAAATTAGTGTGCTGATTCGTCTTCCTTTCTGCCAGTTATCACAGTTGTAAGATTTAAAGATTAAGCAATTCTGGGGTCACTGCATTCTGATCTCTTTAACTTCTGGGTACCTTCTGAATCTTTAGCAGATGAAATCTGTTCCCAGTTTCACAATATATTTTGGTCTCTCCTTATAGTATGGGCCAAAAGTCCTAAACACAGTTGTTTTTGTACTGTGAAATAAGATAGTTTTGTGATTTTAGAGAATTAATATTGGCATGGGTATGCTGCCCTACACCAGGCTCTGTACATATGGTATCTAATTTAATTTTTATAGCAGCCTTTGGAAAGACAGTTTATTTTCTCCATTTTACAGAGAAGGAAAGAGGATCAGAGAGATTATTAAATAGTGTGCCAATGGTCATGTAGCTAGTTAGTGGTAGAGATAAGACGCCAGCACAGGCCCACTCCACTCTAAAAGCGTCTTCCTCAGGGCCACTGAGTGGCATATTCTTGGAGACACCATTGATGTTGTCTTTGTTATGAATGGTGCCCTCTGGAGTTGTGCAAGAATTGTTGGAACTATTATGGCATTAAAAAAGGGAGGTGGGAGAAGATGACCAGCAATTATGAATAGTTTTAACTTTTCTATAGTTTTGTTGCAGGTATATATTTAAGATAATAACTCTTTTTTTTTTTTTTTTTTGAGACAGAGTCTCACTCTGTTGCCTGGGCTAGAGTGAGTGCCGTGGCGTCAGCCTCGCTCACAGCAACCCCAAACTCCTGGGCTTAAGCAATCCTACTGCCTCAGCCTCCCAAGTAGCTGGGACTACAGACATGTGCCAACATGCCTGGCTAATTTTTTCTATATATACTTTTTCTTAGTTGTCCAGATAATTTATTTCTATTTCTAGTAGAGACGGGGTCTCACTCAGGCTGGTCTTGAACTCCTGACCTCGAGCGATCCACCCGCCTCGGCCTCCCAGAGTGCTAGGATTACAGGTGTGAGCCACCTCGCCCAGCAACATAATAACTCTTAATCTATATTTTCATCCTAAGAATAATAGAGTCATCAAGGACCTTTAAAATCATCTTGCTTTTTGTTATTTGTTCGTTTGTCTTTGTCCACCAGAACTTCAATAGATTAAATAGATGAAAGCATCGGGAAGGTACAGCAGCCCAGGCCACCTGCAGGGTCTCTCAGATACTCTGTGTCGACCTAAAATAACCAAAATGGTCAGAATCCAGTTTAAAGAGCATTTATTTAAATGCAAGGGTTGAGGACAGGCCTGCCCAGGGAGCACATATTCCAAAGAATGGAAGTCAATGTTCCAAAGTGTAGAAATTTGGAATGGCTTATATAGACAAAGCTTAGGAAATTTTGGCAAAATTTCAACATCTCTCTGTGTAAGGCTTAATTTATAGTTACAATGATCTGATTAGTATAGATGGTCCTTTTCTTTTGGTAAAGGTTATTTAACATTCCACGCTAAAGATGTGACTGTCATAGGATCCTTGTTCAGAGTGCCTTCTGATCTGAGTTAGGTATAGGAAAATAAAGGAGGCAGTTAATCTATAACAAAGATCAATGATTGGAAGAGAGAGGTGTGGTCTCTGGTCCTGCCTAGCCATTTACAGAATAAGAACAATGAAGAAGGAAGTTAAACTATAATCTAAGCAGAATTGCAAAACATGCTATTTGACTCAGATCACAGTCACATATCTCACAAGGCTTGAAGTGTGTTTGGAATTCCAGCAGCTTTTAAATTTTATTTATTTTCACATCTGTATCTGGCTCAACCCTGCTATTGGAAAAACTGAGGCCCAGCAATTTTGAATGACCTTTATCAAGGTCAGAGAACTAGAAACAAATGCACCTGACTCTCCCTGCATGATAGTTTCTCTATTATCAGTTCAACATAGGTTTATCATTTAAATATCTACAATTTCATCCAGCTCTACTCTTATATTTTTTGATTGTGTATATCCCATATGACCACATTTTTCTTTTTCTCTTGAGGAAAGTGACACAGAAATGAAATGGATTCTTTGGCATCTTTGAAAATCTCTCTCCAAAATGGTATTTCCTTATCTCTAGAAGACAGACTGGGAAGCTTTGATCTTCTGACGCTAGTTCGGGAAAGATGCAAGTAAAGCCTACAGAGCTACTTGAAGGTCCTCACGAACTGCAAGAGGGCAGGCAGCTCTACTGAAGTGTGGAGGGAGGGGTTCCTTCTCATACCCCTGCCAGCATCTCTGCGGCTGTCTTCTCTTCTCCGGAAGGTTGGAGGATCAGTAAGCTAGGACAAGGTCTTCCAGCCTTGGCCATTGTTCACCTCCGCTCTACCTCTCTTTTAGTTCATTTGAGATCAGTCACCTTTCAGAAATACAAAGCCATTCACTTAGTTGCTAGGTCATAACCTACAGAGATGGAAGGCAGAGGTGTGGAGCCAGTTCTGGCTGCTGAAATGTGAGATGGCCTCATGAATGATAAGGGACCGTGAAAGTGAAGTCTTAGGTTCAAATGGCTTGGATTTACTTCTTCTGAGACAGTAGCTTTTGTTTTTCTCTGTGTTTATTGTAAGTAGAGGTGATGTTATACTGTTCTATGTGTGATAACATATTTTTGTTCTTCAAAGGTGCCTCAGAGGAGCTAATCACATGTGTAGAACCTTAGACCAGAGGAGGGACTTGCTTTCAGCTAATTCATTTTGAAGAGACATGGTCTGCTCCAAATAGAGCATCAGTTTAGTTAAAGGGCATGTTATATTACGTGAAGCTCCCAAGAGAGACTTTGTTGTTTTACTTACATCTTTATTCTTAGTAAAATGTGAGGAAATCCCACATGGCTCACACACTGCTATTTTATTTATGCTGACCATTCATATCGATTACTCTTGGCCTAGTATTTATATGCCAGCTACTGTGAACTGTATAGAAAACTTCAGTGGTATTGGCAACTTCTGTGTTAGAACCACAAGGTAGGTTCTTTGCAAACCTGTTTTCTTTCACAATAAGTGGTATAAATTATTTGCAGGGGGAAAAAATGACTTATGGTTCAAGACAAGTATAAAATGAAGTATATCCTAGCATTTTTCTTGAACTCTAAGCCCAGACACCGTGGCTAACTCATTCCATTATCTCTTATTCTTTCATCTGTTGTATAGGATGATCCTTCAGTGGGCTCGGCCTACTGCTGTTTGAGGCCTTGTTGTGCACATTTCCTCATTGACCCCACATTTACTCAGCACTGCCTGTGTGGGGGTGTAAGGGTGAGGGGAAACATGCCCTTCCGCCTGAAAGTTCACAAAAGATCAACTCACAATTAAGGTAGATTAATAAGAGAAAGGTTTATCTACCATGCACATGGAGAGAATCACAGAGTGATTACTCAGTATCCCAGTGGAATCCAGATATTTTTATACCTGCTTTTTAGAGGGGACGAGGGAAGATGAGGAATATAGGTAATTCTGTTTAGGGGCAATAAATAAATGGATACTTGGGAGAATGAATGGATGGAGGGAAACACATTGACTTGTAAATTAACCTGAGAGACAGGTATTATGTTTAAAACAATTTGGGCCAGGCCTGGTTGCATTCTCAATTTTCTTTCCTACAATATAGTGAGATAACAGGGAAGGGAAAGGAAGTCAATTGTACTTTTCCAAGGGCGTGTTAATCTCTAAGGGCCTTAATTCAAAATACCAAGGAGTCATATTTTGGGGAAGAATTTCCGGAGCTCCTTCAGAGGCACTGAGCTAGCTGTGGAGATCCGACTACAAAGTAGGCACCTTTGCCAACTTTACTTACCTTTCTGGGCAGACATAGGATGTAAACAGGTATAAAACATTGCCATGACAGCAAGGTGATAGCTGAGCTGAATTTTAAAAGATGGTTAGCAGTTTCCAGATAGACAAGGGCAGAATGAAATGAGCTCTCTCTTATTGCAACAGTTAATCCAGACAGTTTTATTTCAATGTTAGCTCTGTTACTGAAAGTTCGGTACTTGTCCCTGAGGCAAAATGAAGAATGAGGACAAGTGGTTTGAGGAAAAGGAAAGAGAAGTTTATTAATTTGCAGGCAAATTAGGAGGATGGCGGACTCTTATCTTAAGAACCATTGTCCCCGCTTTAAGCAAAAATACAGGGTTTTTAAAGGAGGTTTTCAGCTTCGCGCTTATTACTATTTAACTATACCATCTCCAGTGAAGACAATCTTGTGACCTCTGTCCAGATAATTCTATTGAGGTATCTGTTATGGTTTAAGATACTCGAAAACAAAGAACACTGCTCTTTCCCTCTGATTACTGGCCTTGGGCAGGAATGCAGGTTTTTATTCCTCAAAAAGGGTGAGGGATTTTAAAGAGACAACTCATAAAACATTTTGCTGTTTTTCAGACCCTTACTTCTGTTTCATAGTCCTCACTGTCAATTTTACCCTTCCGTATCTATGGGAGGAAGGGTGACGTAGTCATTGAGCTACTTGCTACTGAATTGGGGTGATATTTTAGATGGAAGGTTTGTACTTAATTATGCCATTGCTCTTTCTGGTTTGTACAAAAATAAAGGATGCAACAGATTACCAGGTGAAAAAGAGCATAAGCAACAACTGCAACCATGAGGATTGACAAGGCCAAATGGAGGATACCTGATAAGAGATTTTACCCCACTTGGTATCTAAGACACCAGGAGGACTGTGGGTCCTTACTGTCATCTTGTACATAATGTCTGATACAAGAGTGGGTAGGATAGAAACATGGACACAATAACAAACCCAGCAGCGAAAATCCTCATTGAGGAGTTGTCTCTCCATCTTCATAGGGTCCCTCCCATTGGACCAGTTGTTGTTTGGGTCCTTATTCTTTCCAAGCTTTAAGCAACACCCAGTCTCCTGGTTTAAAAAGGTAGAGGTGTGCTTTCAACTGGAGCAGGGACCTTAAAGAGGCAAACTCATATATAGTGGTTAGTATTTGATTTATTTGTTTGATATATTGCTTTACTCTGTTTTCTTCACTTATGGTTATATTACCATACTTACCTTGGGGTGCTAGGAAGGGTCTCCCATAAACTATTTCATAAGGGTTTAACTTAAGCCCACTTCTAGGGGCTACCCTTATCGGGAGGAGGGCAAGCAGCAACTCCCACTTTAGATGGGTTTCCTGCATCAATTTTGCTATAGTTTTCTTTAAAGTATGATTCATTTTCTCCATTTTTCCCAAAGAATGAGGTTTCTAGGATGCATGCAATTTCCATGCTAGATGTAGGGCTTTATTTACTTGCTGAGTTACTGCCAATATAAAGGAGGGTTCATTATCACTCTGTATGGAGGAAGAGAGTCCATACCTTGGAATAAATTCCTTCAGAAGGATTCTGGTAACTTCAGATGGTTCTCTATTCAGGTAGAATAATCCTCTACCCAGCCTTAACAGGTATCTACTAATATTAATACAAGCAAGTATTTGAAGTTTCCAGTTGTTTTAGGCATCTGAATGAAATCAATTTACCAGCCATCAAAAGGGTGGGTCCCCACATGTTGGGTTCTCTGTGCAGCAGATTGCTTTTCTGTTTTTGGATTATTTCAAACAAGTAAAGCGCAGTTATTTTTCAAACGGCATTCTCTTAAATGAGGTCCTACCAAATCCATTAAGGCATCACATCCATAATGTGTGCATTCATGTAGGTGCCTCATAAAGGGCCAAACCAAGGCTTCAGGTAGAAGAAAGAGTCCGTGAGAATTCTGTCTCCACTTAGCTGTGGCATCCCAAGTATCAGAGCCACAGTCTTTAGCACTTTTTTTTTCACCCTCCTTAGTGTAGTGGGGTTTGTATTGATCTAAGCCTAGGTGGAGTATCAAGGCCCCAAGGAACAGATCACCTTTAACAGCCTCCTCAGCAGCCCTGTCAGCAGCCTGATTTCTTTTTGCAACATCAATGTCTCCTTTTTTGGTGACCAGGATAGTGTATGATGACCATCTGCATGGGCTCAGCCACAGCCTGTATCAGGGCCATTATTTCAGTTACTTACTAATATCCTTGTTTCCTGCCATCAGGAGCCCCGTTTCCTTCCAAATGGTATGCACAGATCCATCCTGCTAGAGTACACAGCCTCCAGAACCTCTAAACAGTCATGCTATAAAGGCTCATTCTCTTCAGCTGGTAACAGGGTGGCTGGATTGATAGTAGCTACTGCCCCAAGGCAAGGAGGCCATCATCTCACAGTATGGTCCAGTTGCTTTGACAAGTATGCCACTGACCGTGGGATGTCTCCCAGCATCTGTACTGAGACTCCCAAGACTCATCCCTTCTTTTTCTCATGAACATATGGTTTATATTCTTTCTGCAAGTCAGGTAACCCCAAAACAGGGTAGTCGAAAGACTCTGCTTTGGTTTTTCAAAGGCATTTTGACAGCCTGTGGTCCAGATCAGGGGCTCCACCTCTTTCCCTCTAACAGCCTCATCCAAAGGCTTTGCTATTAGTACAAAGTTTGAGATCCAGATGTGACAGAACCCTGCCATTCCTAGGAACCCATGCAGTTGTCTTTTATTCTGGGCACCTTAAAATTCAAGATGACTTGCTTTTGGTCTGACATTAGGCTGTAGGTTCCCTTGCTAATTTGGAATCCCAAATAAGCAAGCTGCTGTTTGCAAATCTGCGCCTTTTTGGGTGATACTCTATAGCAGAATCCTTTGGTCCAATTGCAGGTTCCAGCAGTCCCTTGCTAAGCTCTCACTAAACAGGGTAGGAGAGTTTTTAAACCCCTAAGGCAACACAGTCCAGCAGTGCTGTGGGGTCATCCTAGTCTCAGGATCCTGCCATTCAAATGCAAAAACTGAGTACCATTCACCATTAATGGCACATAGATCCTGCACGAATCTATACTCATTGGTGTGGGGTTTCTTGACAGGAAAAATTGGTGTACTATAAGGGGACTGACAGGGACAATTAGCCTATGCCCGGGAAGTCCTCTTAATTGCTGTGGCTGTTCACATCCCAGGGTCCTGTTGGCCATGTGGCCTTACTCACTTTTTGGTAGACCTCAGGAGGAATAGAACTTGCTTCTTGTAAACGCTGCAGTTGAAGTCAAAGATGTGGAAGTCTGCTAAGGCCCAAACCAAAACAAACTGCTTTGCAGTGGCAGCTTCCTGTGTGCTTCACCAGGCCCTGGTATTCAAAACCAATAGGAGCTTGGCAGTACCCTAGAAGGTGAGCTTCTGGAATAGCTCCTAGTGCTCACCCAGGTCCAGCATGGCCACCAAAGATTTTGGCGGCAGTTCCTCAGGGCCCACTTCCTGGACCCGTGGCAACAATTCTCTTAGCCACCAACAGCTGCCTCACCATTGCCTGGCCCCCACCCCCTTCCTGGCTCACAGAGCGCCATGCATGGCTGGTGCTGGGGGGCCAGGGTGGCAGCCATAGGGGCCCTAGACCACTTCTATCCACACGGCTTGACAGCGGCGGCACTTCTGCATCAATTAAAAAGTCCACTTATCAAGTCCCCACTGTCAGTCTTACCCAGGGTTCCTGTGGAGATACTTAGATTGGAGCCAGTAGTGAGGCATGGAGCCCCAGGCTCCCTTCTTTGTCATCTGAGTCCTGGACTCTGTTCTTCTCTAGCGTTATATACTTTAAAGGTGATATCAACAACCTGCAACGGATTTATGCCAATTGCTCATTCTACACGCTGTATGTTCCTCCTTATATCTGGAGCACTCTGTCTTATAAAGGTCATGTTAACCATGCACATATTTTCAGGGGCCTCTGGATCTGCAAGTGTATATTTCCAATATGCCCTACAGATGTGTTCCAGAAATTCACAGAGATCTTTATTAGGTTTTTGTTGTAATTCTTGGACCGTGTTTAAACTCTTCTGTCTAGCAGTCCCCTTCAGAAGCCTACCAGGATACGCTTTCAGTAATGATTTATTCTCACACTGTCTGCATCCACATTAGGATCCCAATTTGTGTAAGTCCAATAATACCCTGCCAGCTCTCCTTGCACATTCCAGCCCCCTATCTGATACTGCCACAATGGCAATTCCCCTGCCCCAGCTATGGGTGCTCACTGGCCAGATTGAGTTCCCTGCTGGGTCTTGGAAGGAGAGACTATTCCCACTCCCAAGTCATAACCCGTGGGCGTGGGACTGAAGAATTAGTTCCAGTCATGCCCTCCCCAACTCCTCTCACGGTGCCAAGATGGCAGAGGCACAGGGCAGCAGAAGTTGCCCCAGGCCTGGCTCTGCATGGGGTTGCTTCCTGGACCATCTTCAGGGCTCCAGTGGGGCCAGGGGCCACAACAGATGGGGCAGCATGGCCCCAGCAGTACAAGCTTGAGTACAGCTGAGCCCATAGTGCTTTCCCCAATGGGTGGAGAGCTGGCAGCAGAGGAGCAGGTTCTGTGACATTAAGATTGAAAGGGCTCATGGGATCTAATCTGGTTAATTCCTATCCGATTTTATCACCCAGAGTCTGACCATTCTTACCATTAACTTTGTCGTAGGCCTTTCAACCTCTTTATTATGCAATTGCATGAAAGATTGTACATATGAGATCTCATCCCATTTACCTGAACTTGGACAAAATAATTCCGATTGTAAGATAGCATAATAATTTAAGGTTCCATTCAATGGCCACTTCTCACACTCCAGCACATACATTGGCCAAGCACTATTACAATGAAACACCATTCTCTTTTTAGACAGACTTACAGCTGTAAGTTGGCTATTTAGCCAAGAGACTCCTTCAGGGGTTTTCTGATGGAATAAAAACAGAGCCTCCCATGTTGAAACACAACTCACAAGCAACAACAATAAACACAAGTTAACAATTGAAACAAAACTCACAAACAACAACAAACACAGATTGACAAGTAGACAATACAGAGAATTTCCAATTTAAACAATCTCAAATGCTGAGGCCTGCTAAACAAATGGGAACTGTACAAACGAGAAATGAATTCTCCTAATCTGAAAGGGAATGAATTCTCTATGTTCCCTAGTTCTGCTCAACTGTGACTTCCACCCCTATGGTGCCTACAAATGCCCTAATACAGCACTGGAAGGTTCACAACCTTCCCTAAATGGGTGGAATCAAGGGTCTCAGTGTGCACACCAGGAAACTCACCAAAGGGGCCAAGTCATCCTGACTCTTCCAAAATCATTTCCTTTTCCTCAGTGAGGTCCACGTTGTGAGGAGTTGCATCTAATTCAGGGAGGGAGAGGCAGGAGATGCCTGGAGCTAGCCAAACAGGCTCCATCAGCTGCTGGGGTGGTCCCTCACCCTCTCACCCCAAAAAGGCAATGCTCCTACTGGCGAAGACCCACAACTTGACCCAGGGCTGCTCCCCCCCTCTTCCTGCCACAGCAGCAGTCACAGGGTGCCATTCCACTGGGGCACTGATGGGCCTACCCAGGAATGCCAAATCAGTCACTGAAAGTTCACACACACACACACACACACACACACACACACACACACACTCACATGTTCATTGTCCCTGAGGCTGAATGAAGAATAAGGACAAATGGTTTGAGGAAAAGGAAAGAGAAGTTTATTAACTTGCAGGCAAATGAAGAGAATGGCAGACTCTCATCTTAAAGAACCATCATCCTTCCTTTAAGCAGAAATACAGGGTTTTTAAAGGGCGTTTTCAGCTTCGGGCTATTACTATTTATAGTATCTCCAGTGAAGAGGATTTGTGACCTCTGTCCAGAAAATTACATTGAGCTATCTCTTGTGGTTTAAAATACTAGAAAACAATACCATTCTTTCCCTCTGATTACTGGCTTCGGGTAGGGATGCAGGTTTTAATTCCTCAAAAAGGGCAAGGAGTTTTAAAGAGACAACACGTAAAACATTTTGCCCTTTTTCAGATCTTTACTTCTGTTACAGCTATATTCAGCTATATGGTAGATTGTTTTTCCACAAAGGAGGCTATTTTGAAGTGCCATATATTTTCATTATCATCAAAGGGTATTTGCTAAGCATTGCCCTTGTATGCATAGCCCTTCAGATGATAGTATAAATCCCAGACTTCTGAGCACTATTAGAATTCCAGGGACACAGATGTCTCTGATATCTCCTTCATACCAACTGGCCCTGGTTGCCCCTGCTGATTGGTATGCTAAAGGAAACCCGAGTGGCTCTACTCTGGATTCCCCTGGGGTGAAACAGAATCTCAGGATTCAATCAAAATGTGATTTTTGTATTGTACTTTTCTTCCAAACAGTGCAAGGTCAACCTTCCATGAGATGTGCACGTTTCGCCTTGTGAGTGCCCTCGGAGGCAAGTGTAAGGCAAGGTGACACATTATTGTTTTTTAAACAAGCATACCTGTGCTTTCTAACTGAGTTCTTGTTTTTAAAAATGTGATTAATATGGTCATTCTTAATACCAATATATTAGTATAGTGTTTTAAGCAGATCTGTAACATTTGCCATAATTTTTATATTTTTTCCTCTGTTTTAACATTTTCTATAAATGAATAGAGGCTTTGTGGGGTGTGAAGCTCACACTTATACACATACTCTGACCAGGAGCAAATTAAAACGAGTCACTTATTTCTGAAGAATAAAGTCATGTGTAATTTTGCCCCTACTGCTCAAACTTCAGTATCCTTGGGAGATGCACACACACACACACTCACACACACACACACACACACACACACACTTATAGTAGAGACTGTAATTCACAAAGTTAAGTTGTGTTAAAACCACCATGTTGCTGCCTGATGCCTCAGTGTAGACACGGTGCTGCGGAGGAGGCCAGGCTTCTTAGCTGATTCACTGCTATGACAGAGCAGTGAAATGTTTCTTATAGTTCTTTAAATCAAGAGGAATCCATGGCATAGTTCCTCTAGTGACTATTTTTGTTGCCCTTGGAAGAGTAACAAAATAACAAACTTCAGTTATCCCCCACCATAGTACAAATGAGGATAATGATTCATCCGGAATTTACCCAAGATCCCACAGCTATTAAGAGCTAGAACTGGTGTTTCAGTCAAGACCTGCCACTTATTCCCCATCCACTAATTGGAGACTCTGCCTTCCAAGTTCCCTTAATAAGCACAAGTCGTCTTTTCCTTCTATTGATACAGTTAAGCAGAAGAGGGGACGACCCCAATTTAACAAGATCTTTGTGAGGACTGAATTAAAAATTATGTGTGAAAGTTCTCTGTAAATGACTGTTAATTATATTAATCATGTACACACACAGACCTATCATCCACTCTTTCTTCACTCCATCCTCCTCGCTGCAGCCAATACATCTTTTCCTAGACAGCATGATATTTCATTGAAGACGTGCCTTATAGAAACTGTAGAGGCCAAGGGAAAACTTGCCCTTTGCTCTCTGAAGTTCCACTGAAAATCACTGACAAGAAGCAGATTGATAGGAGAAAAAACATACCAATTTATTAACGTGTACATGGGAGCTGTTAGAATGAAGATCCAGAAATAAAGGGGAAATTGTCCATTTTCATGCTTCTGTTCAACAAAGTATGAACAGTCATGTGGAAATACGAGTGAACAAGAAGGGTATAAGCTAATGCTAATAGACCAAGTGGGGCAGCTCAGCAGAGCCTGTCTAGGTTCTTCTTGGCCTCTCTGAGCGGCAATCCTTCCTTCTGAGTATGTGGCGGGACCTTCCCTAGAATGCGGTCTTATGACCTACAGTCAAACAAGGTAGGTCAGATCATTTCTTTACGACCAGGTTTTACACAGAAAGGAAGGAAGAGGGAGTAGAGTTAGAGTGATATTTTTAGTTTTTATGGCTGGCTTTGGGGAAAAGAGATTCTTGTTTCTAGGACCCACCTTGGGGAAGGGGGATTCTAATTTCTGTGGCTAGCCTCAAGGGAAAATGGGTCTGAGAGACAGAAGGGCCTGAGAAGCTTGGAGGAAAACTTTTGCTTCTGTGGCCTTTATCTTGAGATATTGTTTTCTGAGTCCCAACAAAACCTTTTAGAGAGAGAAAGGAATAAAGAATTGAAGCAAAAAAATGCATCAATAAAAATAACAGTATGTATATTTAAAGTATACAATTAGAACAGCCCAATTTGGGAGATTTGGGGGCTTTTGTTATTGGGATCCCACCAGTGTACCCAGTACATCAAACACAAGTGTGTTTACGGTACTGTGTGACCCACTAACATAACCATCTGATGGCTACAGAACACTATTAGGAGGATGACATTCTGGCAGAAGTTATATTAATAAAATGTTTCTAGATATGAATTTTTTATGTATTTTTTAAATTTAGGAAGACATTACTAGTCATTATGTTTGGTATGTTATGTACTTTCTCGTATTTTCTGATTCAGCCATTCAACCTCATCTTGTTCCCAGGAGGTGAATAAAAGGTAGATGCTTTTATATTAAGTTAGGAAATTGAAGTAACTAAAATTGAAGGACTACTTTCTTGGGTTCCATCCAATTTGGTGCATGATATAAATGACTAGAAACTAAAGAAAAATTGGGTCACAGATGCAATTTTTTCTTTTTCCTTGCTCTTCGGCCGTAAGCTACCCTGAAGTGCATGCTGTGAAACAGCTGGTGGGTCATGGTGTGCCATCCTGAGCCAGGAGTGACTGTGCATTAAATGCTTTGGGATCGTATCTCCTCATCAAAATCTTGTAACAAACTAACACGCTATAAGGGGACTTCCAAGGTATCATTTACTGGCTTGACAAGGATCGTGGACATATTTTGTCTATCCCATGGTTAAATAATCCTCAACAGATGAGAGCTATTCCTATTTTCAGAGTCAACCAGAAGGCATAAATATACAACGTGATCTGGAGACAAGAGCACAAACTGGACTCACTTATCCCTCCCTTTGATGGCATCACTCATTAGCTCTGTAACTTTGAGCTGCTTAAATTATACTCGGCCTCTCTATACTCTTTTTTTTTCAGGGTAACATATACCTTAAAAGGGTGACATGAGGATTAAAGTAAATTTTAAAATATTAGATCAAATGGGATTTTTTTTAAATGCTAGTACATGCCTAAATATTCTATTTTTAATAGTTATTGTTATATGCATATTTATAATATTACATGATTTCTTCCAACATATTAATTAAAAGCCTTTTCTTATGAAAGAAGTAAGAAAACATTCTTGAGCTATCCTAATCCATGTTGGCTATAAGAATTGAAAAGATAATAGTATATCTTTGTTCCAAGTGAGAATGAGCTGAGCTATATCACAGATATTTCAAATATCTGGAATGCTGAGTTGTTTGCCATGGTTTATAGAATGCTGAATGTGTTGCATTTTGTGTTCGACATTTATAGAGTGCATATGTTACTGCTGACTTACCAAAACAACGATGTTTAAAATATATCGAGTGACACTGTGCCAGAGATCAGGGCACATAATTCAGATCTTCTGGCAGGAAAGAAAAAACCTAAAGCACATTTTCTGAACTTTATAAGAGAATGGAAATATTCTTTTTTAACCAACATGTCCTCAGCCTAGAATATTTTCTTGAGTCCAGTTTTCTTTCTTCTGTCAAAACTGGAGATATGTGAATCAGAGGCAAAACTGTTTAATATTGTTCAACATGAAGTGGTAGTTTTGAAACAGACATAAAAAACATTCTGCATGATGCCCATACTTTCAGATTTACGGACAAACTTGTTAAAAGAATTTGAGTGGCATAGTTTGCCAACCAATTTTCTCATGAAGGATAGGAAAACAAACTATATCCAGTATCACCATAATTTCATAAAAGAAAGTTTACTTTAATAATAAAAGATAAAAAGGACATAATTTTTGGAAATAAAGTGACTCCTTCTTAAGTTGAAAAGATTTACCTTTATGAAAAACTTAATTCATTGTGCTTATTTATCTTATGTCACATAGGCCAATAAAAACTCCACCAGCAGCTAACACTTAAAAGCTCTTGCTCTGCTGTAACATAGAAACATCAAGAACTAAAAATTACATGGAATTTTAGAGAAGAGAAGCTGTAAATTCTCAAGAACAATAACTGGTTCTAAAAGTGGTCCTTTGGCAAATTCATCCCCACTTCTGGGGAGACCACTCAGAGTACACAATTTGTGGACAGCAGATCAGAATATAATCTTCAGGGTTGAAGGCTATAGTTCTATTCCTTAACTGGGATAGAAGTAAGGAAGTTAGGTGAGCATAGTACCTGAGGAACTACATAGGAATATAAGATTTCTAAAGCCTTTAATGAAAGAGTGAATCAAATGGCTTTAAAAAAACATTCACATTACATCCTAAACTTCTAAAAATTTCAGCCTTGTTTCTGATCATTAAAATGAGGTTAAATCACTAGATTTAGCATAGTTAGTTGTTTGAAATTTGGACATTGATGTAAATCTCAGGATGGAGACTTCAAATTTATAAGAGCAAACATTCCTTCCCCTTCTGCCTGCAATATGCCCACCGAAGATTGGGTTTGTTGCAAGAAACAAGAGCATTAGGGTTGCCAGATTTGGCAAATTAAAAATACAGGACATATTACATGGAACATACTTACACTACAGAATGATCCATTATTTACCTGAAATTCAAATTTTATTGGATGTTCTTTTTATCTGGCAACCACTCTCCCAGTTTATAGGCAACCAAAACAAATATGGAAAACTAAGTAAGTTTATTGTTATGTAAACAAACTTTATGATGGCCAAACAATGACAAGGACTTTAAGAGAATGTGAAATGGATATCTCAATGGCATAATGGATTAGTCATTCAAAGATACAAACAGACGTATAAAAATATGAGAGGCTGCTAAAGGAGGGATGTTCAAAGAACTTAGAGGATCAGTGCCTTATTGTGGCAATTCTATAATACATAGACTAATGTTCTAAAAATGTAAATTATAAGTAGTGGTAAGTGTAAGAATTCTACTAAAGAACTTTTATAACTGAACATCAGATTCCTGGTTAATTTTGCACAGGAAAGATAGTTTCGTCTTGAGTCAGCATGTCTCTGGCTTGGTTTTGAGGAGTTATTGTCAAGAACAAGGAAAAGAGCTTGAGACAGACTCTTGGGTGCACCCAGCCAAACAGAGGCTCCCAGTTATGGAGGAAGAGTAGGATGCTTACATCCTGAAGAGCTATAAGAATAAAAAAAAGTCTAACAGGAAGCTGCCACTTCAAAAATTTGGCTTCCTCTCTGACCAGTTTAATGGCTGTCTTGGTAATGGAAGCGACTGGTCTCCCTAGGATCCTTTTTTTTGTTTTGTTTTGTTTTTGTTTTGTTTGTTTGTTTGTTTTGAGACAGGGTCCCGCTTTGTTGCCCGGGCTACAGTGAGTGCCGTGGCATCAGCCTAGCTCACAGCAACCTCAAACTCCTGGGCTTAAGCCATCCTACTGCCTCAGCCTCCCGAGTAGCTGGGACTACAGGCATGCACCACCATGCCCGGCTAATTTTTTCTATATATATATTTTAGTTGGCCAGATAATTTCTTTCTATTTTTAGTAGAGACGGGGTCTCGCTCTTGCTCAGGCTGGTCTCGAACTCCTGACCTTGAGCGATCCACCCGTCTCGGCCTCCCAGAGTGCTAGGATTACAGGCGTGAGCCACCGCGCCCGGCCTCCCTAGGATCCCTTGATAAACCTCTTGCCTACCAGCTCTGGCTCACTTTTATCTATACTTTTTGAAAATCTAAATATAATTGTTATAATTACCTATAATACTATGCCCAGTAGAAAAGAACTTTCAAGTGGAATCAATGTCTCCTTCATTAACCTAATTGAGAACATTCTGGTCCTGATCGGCCTTATGCACCTTATAACAAGGAGGATTAAACAGGGCAGAATATGATGCACATTTAACATTGCACAAAGATCTAATCTCCTTGTGATTGTTCTTCTATATTGTTATATATTATTCCCTCTGTCAATATTTTACTCTGTCCCATGAACCTTATTTTCACAGTTGGTTGGTTTTATTGATCTTCTTCCCAGTTCCCATTATGAGAGGCTAAGACTTATGAGGGGGGAAAAATGTTTTACACAAGGTCAGAGTAGATTCACGCATCTATGATAAAAGCCAAAGCTTGTCCTGATGGCTGGTTTCTAGGTATGTTAGATGTTTTTGGAGACCAGGTAAAGGGGCAAAAAATACTTTTTGCAGTTGTAAGAAAGGTTTTATGGTGTCAGTATATACCATGCTTGTGTGTTTTCTTTAAGCTACTGACTTTTAAACTTATAAGATAAAATATAATATTTTTTAAAAGATTTACATCATTTAAAAGCAAATGTTCATCTCAGAATCGATGTGTATTTTAATTTTGCCAGCCCCAGGAAAGTTTATCACATTGGCCGTTTATATTAGTTTCCTTTTGCTGCTATAACAAATTACCACAAACTTAGTGGCTTAGAACAACACAAACTTATTATGTCATAGTTCTCAAGTTGAGAATTCTAAAGTGAGTCAGTAGTGCCGTGTTCCTTCTGGAGGACCTCAGGAAGGATTGGATTCCTCAACTTTTCCACCTTACAAAGCTGCTTGTATTCCTTGGCTTGTGGTCCCTTCCCATGTTCAAAGTCCCCAGCACATCTTCAGCTCTCTCTCTGTCTCTGACACTCCCGCCTCCCTCTTAGAAGGACCCTTGTGTTTATATTGGGTCCACCCAGATAATTCAGCATAGTCTTCTCATCTCAAGATCCTCAACTGCAAAGTCCCTTTACCAATCACAGGTTCCAGGGACTAGGATGGGAAGTTTGGGAAGCCATTATTCTACCTACCACACCATTTTCCTAAACAATTCTAAATGCTGTAATACACACTCTTGTGTAATATTGTCCTACATTTAAATTTTTTCTTTTCATAAGATACACTTTCATATACTTCCTATAGAATCTATTACTTGTACTAATCTGTTATAATTGTAAGACATTTAAATTTAGAAGCACCTAATTTTTTTATGAAAACCCAATACTTAACTAGCCGAAAGGGCTTGCCATGTTCTGCAATATCAAGAAGGTCCTTAATTTTTACAAGCCGTATATTTGTACCTTGGCCCTTCCTTTTTACTTAAGGAATTTTTTTTTTTCTTGCTAATTGCACAGACTTTTTACAACTTTCTAGGAAGTCTTAGGGTACTTGATATTTAAAGCTTTTGATGATGAAGATATTGTAGGTCACCTGATTTTGTTAAAAATTATCCTTTTCCTTGATGTGTTCCTTCCCTGCCCCCTCATAAAATGGTCATAATGCCTTACTTTTAAATAATTTGGTGGTGCTCCTCTTGAGAAACTGACAATTCCCTTTACAGCTTTGATACAAAATGTCAAGGTCAAGTTTATTTAACACATAATCATTACAGACAAGTTCACATTAACTAGTTGGATATCTTTCTTTAATTCAATATAATTTAAAAGTGATTCAACACGAGCACCTGAAATGCAGTTACCACGTTAATTTAACAGTTTTCTGTATCACTTAGGGTATGTAATTCCTTCTCTATAGTGTTGTGTTGTCACTAATAAGATCTGTTTCTATTCACAGAACACTTCTGACATCAAATGTGTAGGTTTTCCACACCAAGCAATTCTCCAATTCTCTGGGGCAAGACCTGGGTGTCCTACAATTTCATCCAATTCTGACACTACCCAGAGTTAGTGCAGACCCTGCAGGTTAAGGGTTCAGTCCCACAAGACTAACCCCCACTTCAGATGCCAGTCACAGATACTGAATTACCCACACATCTGTCCCACTTGGCTACAAAGTGAAGCTTTCCATGATTTCCTCCTCAGTCATGATGATTTACTGTAACAGCTCACAGAACTCAGGGAAACACTTCACTTTCATTTACAGGTTCATTATAAAGAACACTGTAAAGGATACAGATAAACATCCAGATGAAAAGGTACATGGGGCAAGGTCCACAAGGGTCCCAAGCACAGGGGCTTCTGTCCCCATGGAGTACAGCTGTACCACCCTCCCTGCCTGTAGATGTGTTCACAACGGCAGCTGTCCAAATCCCATCAGTTTGGGGTTTTCATGGAGCTCTCTATACAAACATGCTTAATTAATTCAATGGCCAGTGGTGATCAGCTCTATTTCCAGGCCTTGTCCTCTCCCTGGTGGTCTTGGTTGAAGGGGTGGATTACAACCCTGTAATCTTAGGTTGGTTCTTCTGGAACCAGCCCCTATCCTCCAAGAGTTACCTCATTAGCATAAATTCAGGTATGGTTGTAGGTGGCTTATGATGAACTACAAAAAATGCCCCATCACTCAGGAAATTCCAAGGGTTTTAGGAGCTCTGTGCCAGGAACTGAGGGCAGAGACCAAATATATATGCTTATTATGTCACATGTTGTTTATAAATCCTGTCTTCCTGGTAGGATGTGGTATGATGTCATCTGAAAGAAAAAGGCTTTGGATATACAGAGCTAGGTTTGAATTTCTGGTCTGTCACTTACTGGGCAGCCCAGGTCTGTTACTGATCTTTGAATGAGTTACTTAAATTGTAAGCTTCACTTCTTCCTCGTAAATGGAATACTAATGCTTACCCCACAGGGCTGTTGTAAGGATTAAACAAGATCATGTATAAAACATTTAGCATGGTGCATAGGGAGTACTGTGGAACATAGTGAGGCCTCAGTGGTAGCTGTTATAATTAATGTTTTCTTTTAATCCTATCCTCCCGTTCTTGTCCTGCCTTCTCTCCTGTTAAGGGAAATTGGTATAGAATTTTATTTCCATTCAGAGAGAGGAGCGAGTGGAGGTAGAAAAACATGACTTTCAAAATGTCCCTTACATCAGATACAGTAGCGATGCAGTCATATGTATTTGTATTTGCATTTTTCTTGTCACCCAGGAAAAAAGCCAGTGAGTGATAACACTGACAGTGGCCATATTGATTCCTACTATATACCAGGCAACTTTTTTAGTTCACATTTCACTCTAAAAAGTAGTTATTGTTATTCCTGTTTACAGGTGAAGAAACTGAGCCTCAGCAAGTTGACTTAGCTAGCCTCAAGTCACACAGTCACTCAAAGTCAAGATTTGAAGCCAAGTCTATCTCTAAAATCTGTTCTTGCCACCTTCCCCATCAGAGAAAAGTAGAAAAACTCTTCAAAGAAACTATCATGAATGTACGTTTTTGTCTAGAAGTTTTAAGTACTTCTCCAATAAAGTTAAATACTGTTCTCATTTCATTTGCAATTAGTATTGCTCTTGACATTAGGTGCTATGTTTTAGTATAACATTTGAATTAAGGAATACATTGCTCTATCATTAAGTTATTATCTAGTTAAGTGCTTGACAGTTAAGTTCACTTTCCTAATGCTGCTTTTTCTTATGGTATTTCAGATCATATTTTCTTTTCCTCTAGAAACACGTTTGAAATTATAATTCAAAAGGAAAATGCAATTTGATGTGTTAAAATTCAACACATACATAAGTTTTCAGGAATACATGTCTCATAAAGTGTAGTACATTTATATTCCTCAACTCTTGTGCATAATAAACACTTATAGGCCAGCAACATTCATGAGTAATTGAAATGGAGTCCTAGGTAAGGCAGCCTTCAGAGGTAGAATATGTATAAATTTTTTGGGAAGTAAACAATTTGGACGAATGTGATAAAGCTTTCTTCAATAATCACTAAGAAAATAATTTCAAAATTATGATTCCCTCTTTTGGGCTTATTATACTTCTCAGCTTCGTTCCTTAAAAGCTGAGTAAATGCATGCACAAATAGCTGATTTCTCTCTGATTAAGATTAGGTAAAACTGCAGCAGTTTTACGTTGTAATGCAGATGATAATAGATAGGATCACTGAATTGCTGCTGCTGCTTCTCAACCCTTTTTCTTTTTTTTTTTTTTTTTTTTTTTTTGAGACGGAGTCTCACTCTGTTGCCCGGGCTAGAGTGAGTGCCGTGGCGTCAGCCTAGCTCACAGCAGCCTCAAACTCCTGGGCTTAAGCGATCCTACTGCCTCAGCCTCCCGAGTAGCTGGGACTACAGGCATGCGCCACCATGCCCGGCTAATTTTTTCTGTATATATTTTTAGTTGGCCAGATAATTTCTTTCTATTTTTTTAGTAGAGACGGGGTCTCGCTCTTGCTCAGGCTGGTCTCGAACTCCTGACCTCAAGCGATCCACCCACCTCGGCCTCCCAGAGTGCTAGGATTACAGGCCTGAGCCACCGCACCCGGCCTCAACCCTTTTTCTTTTCTGCTGACAAAAGTAAATTAAAACTTACCATTTGGGGCCATCCACTTTCAATTAGCCGGCAGTAAATAAGTGAATGTGTCAGGAATAATCCACTTTTTCTTTGTTTGCTAGTTAAAACAAAGGGAAAAATAAGTATTACCTTTCCTGAACAATGTAGAATTTTTAGATTGTTGTATTGATAAAAATGAATGTTTGGAAATTGAATATTGGAGCAATTTGACATTATAAATTTGTATGTTGAAGCTCCTTCAGCACCATCACATGCAAAATAGAAGAAATTAAAAAGAATAGGATACACTTATTTTTTTTTCAGAAAAAAAAAATAAGCATATCCATAAACCAGAAACATAACAGAATCAGTGAGCAGTTAGCAGGAATGAAGCTCCTTGTCTGCTGGGCCCCAGGTCTGGAAAGAGGATGTTTGAATTCTGTGCTACAGTAGAGACTAAAAGTACCCAAAGCAAGATATGGGAGCCAGATTCATTGCTTGGAACCAAGTCTTCTCAGCCCATGAAAGGAGTCTACAGATATGCTGACCATCTATTCCCCTGGGTCAGTGGCTGATAAGAATCTGCATTCCAGAGAGGCAAGAGAAAGTAGACATAGTCTCCCACCCAAGACCTGGATCCAGCTGGCCACTAACTTAGGGCTGGTTCTGCTATGTCCAGAATATCACCCAGGACAGGAGCTCCAGACCATCACGTTAAGTCTTGGTTGCATTAGGGGCCAGTATAGGAAACAGTAAAACTGTTATATAGGGAGAAAGGGTCAAGAGAATGAAGAGAAGAAGGAAGAAATTAAAATCTCCCACTAAAGAAGAATGTTTACACCAAATTCTATAATACATGAGAAAGACAACAAAAAGAATAATTGAGAGTTGCATTCACCCCAAATGAAATGGAAATCAGAGAAATCTGAAAATGAGTTTAAAGTAAATATATTTAAGATACTCAAAAGATAAAAGAAAGGAATTAGAAAAAAACAATAAGATGCTATGAAACAAATAAAAACAAATGAAAAGACAAAGTGGTAGGAAAAAATTCTGGAAATGAAAACTATAATCTTTTAAATATACTCCTTTGATAGAATAAACTCTAGACTGGGCATAGTCAAACACAGAATGAATGAATGGCAAGATAATGAGAGATTCAGCCATAATATAATAGAGTGATGAAGAATATAGAAGAGTAGTTGTACATGGAAGATAG
Source organism: Lemur catta (assembly GCF_020740605.2). NCBI lineage: Eukaryota > Metazoa > Chordata > Mammalia > Primates > Lemuridae > Lemur > Lemur catta. The sequence goes on from NC_059128.1 coordinate 64,517,202, forward strand.
AGTGAGAGGTTCTACCATTCATCTTATAGGGGTTTCTGAAAAAGAGGATTTAAGAATGGTACAAAAACAATATTCAAAAAAAATGATGGCCAAAACTTTTCCTGGATTGAATACTCAGATTAAGAATATCGCCAAGTGCTACACTTGAAAATAAAACAAAGCTTTACCTAGAGAAAAACATAATGAAACAGCAGAACACTCAGGACAAAAACAAAATTTTAAAAGCTACTGAAAACAAAAGATAGTTTTCCTACAATGGAAGGACAAACTGATGGCTTGTCCTTAGCAACAAGAGATGCTAAAAGTCAATTAATGTCTTCAAAGTTCCAGAAATAGCTGTCAATCTAGAATTCCATGCCCAGCTAGACTATAACATAGATGTTAGAGAAATACAAAGATAGTTTTTAAAAAGTAAAAATTGATTATTCACCATCTCCAGACCCTTGCTGAAAGAACTATGAATGCTAAGTGGTGTACTTTGACATGAATATAAGTGAGCCCAAAGGGTAGGAATAAGATGTAAGAAACAATAGTGATCACACATATGGTAAAAATGCATTGCCAAACTTAATTGCCTAATGATTATTTTAAACATATTTTGGATGTTTTCTTAAAGTAACTGAAGCTAAAATTCTAGACAAAGTAATAAGGAATGTATGCTATGTGTATTCAATGGATGGTTAATCCATGCTGAAGTCCATTCCAAGATGGATAATTACTGAATTCATTTGACTTTCTTTTTTTTTTTTGAGACAAAGTCTTGCTCTGTTGCCCAGGCTAGAGTGCTGTGGCATCAGCCTAGCTCATAGCAACCTCAAACTCCTGGGTTTAAGCAAGCCTTCTGCCTCAGCCTCCTGAGTAGCTGGGACTACAGACATGTGCCACCATGCCTGGCTAATTTTTTTCTATATATATTTTTAGCTGTCCAGATCATTTCTATTTTTAGTAGAGATGGGGTCTCACTCTTGCTCAGGCTGCTCTCGAACTCCTGACCTCGAGCGATCCTCCCACCTCGGCCTCCCAGAGTGCTAGGATTACAGGCGTGAGCCACCATTCCCAGCCTCATTTGACTTGAATAGGGAAAAAAAATCAAAACTATATTTGTTAACTCCTGCTTTAAAATGATGGACTAAAAAAGGGTATTCCCCTCTCTTCTTGAAGATTACCACAATCAACTAGGAGAATATAGAAATGCAAACTCTGTCTCTGATGAGATGAATAGCTATCTCTAATTACAAAGTTCTGTATGTGGGAAGGGTTGCCAAACACAGTAAAGGTCAAGGTAAATCCCAAGAGAGAACTCCCATAGCTGTAGCTGCAGACAAAGGCTAAAGTCTACAGGATGAAATGACCCAAAGTGTGTGCCAGTAATACCTTCTTTGGAACAATGGGGAGTTTGAGGGACCCAGATAGGCATTGATGCCTGGGCAAATAAGGAAAAAAGGGCTGAACAAAGAATCCACATTCTTTGTTATCCACAAAGCCTTATTTGCAGGAATCAATCTCTTGATGGGGTTAGGTGAAGGAAAGAATCTGAATTCTAAGCAACCTTGTGGTACAGATCTTGTATAAGGAAAGTGAAGGTTCAAGAGGCTTCTGTCACATACATAGCCCTACATCATAAGGGGAGAGCCTGCTAGCCTGGAATACTTCCCTTCTCCGTAACACGAATCTCCTGCAGAAAGTATTTAGAAAGTGATTACCTTATTTTCAAATGAATGGTAATCCCAATAGAACCAGCATAGGTGGTTCCATCACCTACCACATGTATGTCCTTGAGCAATTCATAACTTTCCTAAACCACTGTTATCATTTTTGTAGAACAGGGTAGTAGTTCCTCCTATATAGTACTGTGGCCAGGATTAAATAACCCTAATATATGTGAAACACCAAGCTTGCTATTCATCACATGGTAGGGAGTCAGTAAATATTTGCTGATCAACAAAGACCTGCCAGGTGAAATTCCCAGGGCTGAGCCCTGACTTGCCTTCCTTTTCCTCTTCCTGTCCAGAGAGTAGTGATTAAGAGCACAGATTCAGTAGTAAGAATGCCTGCGTTCAAATACCATCTCTCTCACCTACTAGCCTTATGGTCTCACCAAATTATTTATCTGGTTCTCAGTTTTCTCATTTGTAAAGTAGGGATAATAATAGCACCTACCTCACAAAGTTGTTTTGAAGATTAAATGAGTGAATTGTTGTTAGATGCCTTTGGACAGTGCCTGGTACAGGTAAGTATTCAATACATATTAGCCATTAGTACTTTTATTTTTCAAGAATGATAAGTCACACCATATATATGATTACCGTACATCTTAGGTTTTTAGGGGTGGTCACCTTCTTAGGAAATGTGATTCTTTAAACATAGAACCAAATATTGAGTGATTGGGTTTTTTGGGGGGGTTCTTTGGGGTTTTTTTGTTTTGTTTTGTTTTGTTTTTGTTTGTTTTTGTTTTTGCAGGGCATAGGATATAATACCTTATTGTTCAAGCATATATTCTAAATTTTGGTTTGGAGAATAGGGGACACTATATCGATAGATCATGAGCCAAATTCTCTTTTACTCATGGTTAATCATCTCTTTAAAGTAGATCAACACCATGTTTTATATAAACTGGTATTGTGCTGGTCCCAGCCAGTTGTGATAATTCATTAGATATGACCCTAGAGCAGAGGTCCACAAACTACAGGCCTTGGGCCAAATCCAGCCTGTTTTTGTAAATAAAGTTTTATTGGAACACAAACATGCACATGCATTTACATATTGTGTGTGGCTGCTTTCACACCACAGCAGCAGAGTTGAGTAGCTGCAGCAGAGACATTATGGCCTGCAAAGCCTAAAATATTTACTCTTTTGTTCATTACAGAAAAAGTGTGCTTATTCCTGTCCTGAAGAATAAGTCTTAGTCAGAAATGGCATTTTTTTTAGATATGTTTAATAAAAGGCTTTAGTGTACTCTGGAAATATCAAGGGTGGTATAATTAGAAAGAAATTGGTATGGATATGGTTCCAGTCCTCTGTGATGTTCTTTGTGATTACATAAAAATTGTTAACCTACAAGAGAATGGTAAGGGATTCCACCCCTTTCTCTTAGTGTGGGAAATGTCAGATTTAGGACTTGAATTGCTTGCTGCCAATCTTTTTGTTAAAGGATACTGCCAAGGCCGATATGTCTAAAATTAGAGAACAGAACACAAGGAGGGCAGACAGGGACAGACAATGCAACTTTCACTCATAATCACAGAGCTCAACTCCCTGTGGGGTTGCCTGGCCAGGTTCCCAGTTGAGAGGGGAGATCTTTGTAACATTTCCAGCCTTCATTTTCATGGCCTGGTGGCCTTTGGATGATCTGGGCAATCTTTCTCTTTCTTTTTTTTTTTCTTTTCTTTTTTAATGGTTTGGATTTTTTTTATTGTTCTTTCATTTTCTTTAGCCTGATTGATTTTTTATTCTCAACCTTTAGAAAGCATCACTATTTAAATTTGTTGGGAATTTTTAAATGTGTGAGAAGTAGCAGGAATTAAAGGAGGAAGCCCAGTTGAGTTGATCATGCTCAAACTTGCTCACTCCCCCTCAGTACCTTTCTAAAAGAAATTAAATGCTAGATACCTAATAATAAAACATGGAAGGGCCCATAAGTTACTGGCCATTTTTGAAAATCTCTACATTTCTTTCAGTTCCACAATTACAGACCACAATAGATAAGTTGATGCTAATTTAAAAACCAGTGAAACTCTCAGTTGAGGAACTGAATCCAGAGCTTTGATCAGAATTTAACAAGAAGGAAAAGATTCTTTTTGGTTGCTAAACCCCAAGAGATCATTAGCTGTTGTTCTTCCTTTCTAGTTACTATTTCCAGCCACCCACAGCCCACCAGGACATCTCAGACACTTGCACTTCCTAGAGATGACTCAGTCTGGCAGACACCCCTTAGTATGGGACAGTCCAAGATAAAGACTAGTCATGTTAGAGCAGCACCCTAGACCTCTTTGATTAATAGCAGTATTATATGCCCTACTTATTGGTTGGCTTTTTTTATTTTTCATTTCACAGAGATTAATTCTGCCCTAGCTCTTGCTGAAATGAGCACAAATCCCCGTGTAGCAGAGCTCTAAGTTGGTTGTTGTGTTAGATGTTGTGTATGCACCCAGCCCCAACATCCTAGGAACTGAAATTCCAGCCTGCCCACTACCCTTAAAGCCACAGAAAAATATTTTGCTTGCTTGTTTTCTTTTGACTAAACACAAACACAAATAAGTCTGCACGAAGAACTTCACTTGTGATTAATGTGACTAACTTGTATAGTTAGGTGGCAATTTCAGATTTCAAATGATGGATATGCTTCTATACCTGAACTTAAACAGAGAAAGATACTACTAGCTTCTTAGAAAAGTAATAATTTAAATATTTTGGTGGAAATAACTGTCTGAGTGACCTCCAGGTTTGCATAGGTCTCAGACCATTTTTTTTATCTTTAAAAATACTAAATTTTCCTGTGTTCTACAGAGCTTGGGAATTTGTCCTATTTTCTTTCATTTTCCCTGCTGTTTCTACCCCTTGTTTCAGATCATTTGTGTCAAGTTACATTTATTCAAAATAAGCAAAGCATTCAATTACCTAAAAAAAGGGAATAGAAAAAATTACAATGCCATATATACCCTGTAACCTCTAATAATGATGTCTGTATCAGCTAACATATGAATTAAAATATTCATGTTCTTGATGTCTTTTAGTCCACAAAAGGAAATGATTACTACATTTTGTCAAACCAATGCCAATATGATGATATGTTAAAACATTTAGCTTGCAGCTGCAAGTTAGTAAGCCATATAAGGTAAGGCTTTAATTATAGCTCCATCCTGCAGTAAAAGTGCTTAATTAGACTCATGTAAGATTTTACTTGAAGCCAGATTTTTTTTTTTTCTGAAGATTTAAAGAATTGAGGAAAAGAATATCTTTTCCTGTTCACCTTCCTTTTTCTTTTGCTGACCTCTGTCTATCCTTCCACCCATCTTTATCCCATTGTAAGAATTAACATAAGGAAAATTTTGTCTATTGCTTAGTAGCTGCCCTTTTGGCTGGTTATTGATGTTTTCACTTCTGAGTTGTGAATTTTCAAATGCTATTTATTTTTAGTATTTTGACTAGGTCTTGAGTGTGGAATACTTTACATGTACAAAGTCCCTTTCTGTACTTAATGGAGTAGTACTGGTATTAAAGGCATGCTGCCAATCATTTTACTAAAAATCATTAAAGGACCAAAGCGTGAGTGTGATTTCATACACACATTCAAGACTATTGTTGACTAACTAATGTTGCTGCTGGCTTTGAGTGGCAATGAAAAGAGTGAAGTGACAGCCACCACCTGCTTCTCTCTGCTGCTGCTTCTAGTCCCCCGGAAGTTATGGTGACTACACTGTATGGTCACACCTGGCTGCTACGACATTCTTCACCTTACTGCCATTTTTTTTTATTTTAATTTACCCATGGATGCATTTTTAATAAGAAGGGAAGTGGATAATGGGTATCTCTATCCAAAAAAGAACTTTCAAAAAGTAAAATTTAGTTTTTTTTTTAAATTAGATGATCTTCACGTACTCCGAGCACTTTAGGAGACCGAGGCAGGAGAATCGCTTGAGCCCAGCAGTTTGAGACTAGTCTGGGCAATAGTGATACTCTGACGCTCCAAAAAATGTAAAAATTAGTCAAGTGTGGCATGTGCCCTGTAGCCTCTGCTACTGAAAACCCTGAGGCAGGAGGAACACTTGAGCCCAGGAGTTTGAGGTTGCTGTGAGCTCAATGATATCATTGAACTCTAGCCTGGGCAACAGAGCAAGACCCTGTTCAGTCAATAAATCAATAAATAAAATGTTCACTTTTTCTTTTAAAATAATATTTTAAAAATCTTTGAGTTTCTAATTTTATTCATTACATGCTTATAGGATGCATGTATGACTTCTACCACTCCTACCCTCATATATAAAAATAATGGCATTGACTTGATTTGTTTTAGTGAAAAAAAATTTTTTTCAAAAGGGTCTAAATCTGGGTACTCCCTCAGAATGTACTGAAAGTTGTGAACATCACCCCTTTTATTGGTCAGAGCAACACTCAGTGATGCTGCAATAACAAACACATCTCCCAATCTCAGTTGCTTAGCAAACAAAACATTATTTCTCACTCCAACAAGGTCTGTGAATTTAGTGCCTCTCTAGAGCAACTCCTAAGTGGCGACTCAAGGATCCAATATGCTTGCATCTTTGTCATTCCACCATTGCAACACTGGCCTTCCAGAGGCAAATTCCACAGGGAAGAAGAGAACTGGAGGGCTACTCAGGGTCTTCTCCTTACCTCAGCCCAGAAATAGCACTCATTGCCTCTGCTTACAGGCTGCTGGCCAGCTAACCAATCTAACTGCAAGGAAGGCTTGCAAATATATACTTTCTATGTATTCAGAAGTTTTGTGAACACCTAGCATTAGTTCTACAGACCCTCCATGTGCATCATGGAGGAAAAGTCTCAAGAAGCACTTTTTGAAATTCTCAAACTCACATCAGGTAACTTGAATTTGATCTTATAGTCAGACTCTGCCATTCCCCCTTTAGAAATCTGTGACTGATCTGTTGTCTGCAAACAAGCCATCTTTAACAAGCCCATCTCTCTTGGGGTCTCTTACGCTCCACTTTTTCATTCTAATATTTACTATTATAGTTCAGGCCCTTCTTATCTTTTCGTGGAATATTTGCAATGGTCTAATCACTGGTCACCTTAATTCCTCTCATGCTCCCACCCCAACCAAATCATCATTATTTCTTCAGCACTGCATGGTCTCTCCACCTTGTAGGTTCCAAGGCACATTAGCGTCTGAATTACTCATGTGGTGTGTGTCACTTACTTTAAAAGTGTGAGGATTGTTCATTCCTCAGTAGGTAAGATCCTTCCCACAAGGATTGTAAATGGTTTATAATACCACTTATTAAACCCAATAAGTGAAATATGAGATATTTTTAAATTGGTAGAAATCTTTTATGTTTTAGATGTCATTTTGTTAACATTTCAACCTGTATGTTGGCTAGAGATGGAATACACTAGAAGTTCATTCTTTTAAGTTGAGTTTTCAATCCGTAATCCTTTTAAAAAGTATGGTATTTAAACAGAGGAGATGTGAAAAACATGCCTTCCTTCATATTGTAAATGGAATAAACACAGGAAGAAGCAAAATCTGGTTTGGTTTTCACTCACTCTGTGTCATCTTTTTCCCGTCAGAACCATAACAACAATTTTGGAAATGATGCTGTTTTTATTGAAAACAAATTTTTCCATATTAATCAAATATCTTCAACTTGATGTATTTTGTATATGATTATATCTTTGACAGAATCTTTAAAAATCCCCCTCCAAAATCTAAAATTTTTAAAAATGTTGTATAACTGCAGTTTTATTTACCACATCCAGAAGTTGATCCTTTCTGTGTGCTAATTAGAATAGCACAATCCAAGATGAATGCCAATGAAAATAAGGATTTAGATATAAATAGTAACCTCATCACATCTTTGTAAAACCAGAAGCAGCTTCCATTCTTTATCAGTTCACTGTCCATTCAGCAGGCCTCTATTGTACACCTACTAATTGATAGATATGGTGCCTGGAAATCCCCAAAAACGATGAAGTTACCCCTCTGATCAAGAAGCTCCTAGTTTAATGAGCTATGCAAATAAGCAGACCACCAGTTTTGGTGCATTATAATAAATGTTCCATTAGAAAAATGCAAAGGGTGCCATGGGAGCATGGGTAGAATACCTCCCTCAGCCTCAGGGAATCAGTTCTTGGAAGAGGCATTGTGACGTAGCTCACAAAGCTGATGAAAAGAGCTGGAGACATCAGGCAGAGCAAAGGAGCATGCAAGTGCCCTGCTCATATCCTAGGTGTAACTATAACATCATGTGGCTGGGACAAATGAAAATCCAGTCTTTGTGCTTTAAGACTTTACCTTTAAGAAACTGTGAAAACTCTCATGGTACTAAAAATAGTGATTCTAGGAGTCAACCAGACTTGAATTCAAATCAAGATTTTATCACTAACAGTATAATTTTAAGCAAGTTTCTGAGTTTCATTAGTTTTAAAAGGGGAGTAATAGTATCTAACTTAAAGGTTAGCCATTAGGATTAATAGAATAATAAATATAAAGCATTTAGCACAGTTCCTGGTCCATAACAGGCACTTAGCAAATCGTAGTTTCTAATAATAGTACAAATGGAAATGGGTTGCACTTGTCACTTTGGTAATAGGCATCCAGGTCCTCAGTGGGCATTCTTTCCTTCAGTTTGCCTCTTGTTAATATGAATTGAAAACGTTTGTGTTTAAAATGATGCATTGTGGATTAACTCCTCTGTGTAATTGATAGTAATTTGATTCCATTGATGATAATTATAGTGGATTTTAATGACTGGTTGGCAAGGGTTTTTAGAGCATCCTTCTTGGGAAGTAAATATGTCACAGGAATTCATTAGTTACCCAACAAGACACATTAAGACCATAGAATGATGAATGGTCATAAAATCGATTGGGATTTCATATCAATTTCCAAATTAAGTGATACCAGAGAGATGATAAAAATCCCCCTGCAACTATCATCCTGGGAAGAAATTGTACTTGTGTTAGCCTGGCTGCTCATTCATTACCCTATTCCCAGTCTGTCTACAAGGTAGGATTTTCAGTTTTACCTCACCAAATTAAAACAAGAAATTAAATTATTCTCAAGTTCATGTGGGTGCCAGCATGAGACAGAGCCCTTGATGACAATATCTAAAGCATAATTGACCCAAACTTTGAAATTTAGGGATTTTATGAGCATGCAACCAAAGCTTGGTAGTGTTCTATATTGAAATCATGAACTGGTATATGTGTACGTGCTCACTAGGTTGAAGCTCTCCGAAAGGTAAGGGTAACACTTTCCAGAGGGGACATGAGCATGAATTGTTTTAAGGAAATCAACTATCAGATTCTTAACTTCCATATATTTAATTTTTCTTAAATTTTAGATAATATTCATACAAAAGGCTTAAAGATTAAGTAGTTAAAAACGTCAATGAGCTCCAACTCAGCAAACTTGGCTTCTAGGGCCAACTCTACAATTACCTGAGATGTGACCTTGAACAAATCCTTTTATTTACCCCTCTGACCACAATTTTCTATAGAAGCTTGACCCCTAAATTGCTCTCCAACTTAAACGGTGGTGTTTGTTTTTCATGAGGAAGTCATGCTCAATTCCCAAAAAAACCTCATGACTTCATGACAGCAAGTGTGAGATACAGTTCTAATTAGTTTGAGGTAAAACTTCTCTGGACATGTCCTAAATGTCACATATGTATTTTCTTAAGCTAAAAGCACAATAAACTTGTTTTTGCTTATTGCAAAGCATATTCAGCCTTAGACCTCATTCTTCTAGAGCCTCAAACAACTTAACCTTTTATTGTCTTAATGCAAGACCATTTAATTTCCCACCCTATGTTAACAAGTTAGCTTTGGTGAGCTCTTTCTCTTTGGCGAGCACTCTTTATGTTTTCTACCATTTATATTTTTATTTCCTATTTTTAAAAAATTGTTTATTTTCATACTCTAGCACGAGCCACATAATGCATGTGATGTATGGTCCTGGTACTCTGCATAGACCAAGTATACAGACAGAGATGAGACACAATCCAAGAAATATGAGAAGTTCATAGTCTAATTGACTAAACAGACACTTAAACTGATAATTGCAGTATAAGATATTGCCAACATGGAGGAGGAAGCACAACCTACTTTTTAAACTTTTGATGAAGTTCAATGTATCTACTTTTTCCTTTTGCTTGTGCTTTAGGTGTCATATCTAAGACCATTGCCTAAATGAGGGTCATGAAGTTTATGCCTTTGCTTTCTTCTAAGAGTTTTATAGTTTAGCTTCTGTTTAGGTCTTTGATCTATTTTGAGTTAAATTTGTATATGGTGTAATGCAGGGGTCCAAATTCATTCTTTTGCAAGTGGATATCCAGTTAGTTGTCCCAGTGCCATTTGTTGAAAAGACTGTTTTTTCCCATTGAATTGTCTTGGCACTCTCTCCCAGCTGCGTCCCTGATATATTGTCCTGACTTAACTTCCATTGTGCCAAATTCACCTTGTTTTTTCTTCTGCCTCTGAGGCTATTTCTCCTCAGTTTCCTTAGCAGCCACTTTTACCTTCACCTTACTCTCAATGTTATGATTCTTAAAGGTAGGGTTTGCAAACATTTTCCCTTCTCTCTTTGGTGTTGCTCTTAGGTAAGCTTATCCTTTCCCGTTCTCTCTCTATTCTGATGACTTCACAAATTTTATCTCTATCCCAGACTTCTCCACAGAGCTTCATAGAGGAATATCTATTTGCCTTATTGACTCCACTTGGATATCTCGCAGGCAGCTTAAGCATAACATTATCCAAAATGAAATACTTGATTCTCAGATCTGCTCACCCTCCAAGTAAATTTGTTTGTCTGACAGCTTTTTTTTATCTTGTAAATTGCACCACTATCTACCCAACTGCTCAAGCCAGAAACCTGGGATTCACTCAGTGCTCTTCCTTTTCCCTCATCTCCCATATTTGGTCCCCTGATATGTATCTTAAATCTTCTGCTTATCTCATCTCCACTGATATCATCCTAGTGCAGGCCACCGTTATCTCTTACCTGAATTATAGCAATAGCTTCTTTACTGTTCTTTCTATTCCCTTTCTTGCTCCCATTCCTGGACTATACTGTTGTCATAATAATAATTTCAAAAATTATCTCAGTCCAGATTGTTCCTATTTTAAAACCCTGCAATAGCTTTTAGTTGCATTTAGATCTGTCATTAGTGTGATCTGTAAGCCTCTACATAATCTGACTCCTGCTTATCTCTCTGATGTCTTCTCAAGCCACTTTCCGCCTTCTGTGGCCACACCAGTCTTCTTTCGGTTCCTGGGACACACAAGGGTTTTTTCCCCCCTTTCAAGCCTTTGCATGTGGACGTTGCCCCAGCTTGTCTCTTCACATCACAGCCTACCTCTTCAAACAGGTCTTCCTAACTGGTCCTGAGTCAGTCCCCTTCCTTTTGAATACACTTTCACAGCACGGTGTTCATTTAACTGTGTGGCAATTGTTTAATTGCATTTTAATCATTTAATTTGTAACTGTAACATGCATATACATGTGTTACAAATGTCCACCCAACCGTACACTCTGTCTCCTGTTTCTAGACCATAAGCCCCTTGCCTGGCATGGGGTGGGGATGTGTGTGGAGAGCACGTCTGCTTTCCTGTGACTGTGTTCCAACCTGCTGCTGGGCCCGTTGCAAATTACATGTGACCAAAAAATATTTCAACGAATAAAGAAACCAACAGGGAAATTTGAAAAGATGGAGTGACACCTGATGAGTATGAATTACCAGGTGGTTGTGGAAGGAAAGGGCATTACTGGTTGAGTAACCAGAGTGTACAAAGTCTCAGAGGCAAGAAAAGAGATGGTATATGTAAGGATGTCGATTATATTCCTTGGAGACTGATGGGATTTTGTACATGGAGAGGAAACATTTTGAGTATTTTAGATACTTTAAACAGACAAAACACGTGCAAACATAAGAATTACAAAAAGGAATATTACATTTAAACCTATTATCAACTAGCAACACCATTAGTTTACGTCTTCATTATTTCTTTACTCTTTCACAGATCTTTCACATTTAATCAAGTGATTACTTTCCTATTTCCTAGGGCATTAGGTTGTCAGTCAGTTGGTTTTTGGTGGTGCATAGGGCTTGCTTTCTTCCAAGGTGATTCAAACTTGAGTCTCTAGTTACCTCATGGGTCTTTGTGTGAACTTCATGCTTTACTTCGGTAGCCCTGTTTAAGCCCAGCAATTAGAACTGGATGGATTTTCTCCCAGAATAGTGAATCCTTTACTTTGCTTGGCCAGCATTACATAATCCTCCACCATGTCATTAGTATGCATTGATCCGGTATGTTAGCATTATTGGAAACATACAGATGCCTTATTAATATCTTATTGTAATTTGTCAAGTTATCTAGAGGTTTGTTCCCAGCAATCTCCCAGATAGCCAAATTTCCAAAGTAGAGAATACATTGACTACTTTGGACTGTGTCATTGTCACTCTTTCTACCAAGCGGATATATTAATATTTGACCATTAATGTTCATCAGCCCTTTCTATAAGTTGCTACTCTTTCTGAATTATTTGGCTTACTCATAATTTCCTGTATTTACCCACTGCTGCCACACAGATGGAGACAAATACATACCTTTGCATATAGGTAAATACTAAGAAGAAATACACAAATATTTCACTACTTCTTACTAATTAAAATTAATAAAATAAATTAAGCATCCAATTATAATCAATTTTGTATTTCAACTTCATTTTTGTACATTTTATATTAATTTTTATTTATCATTAAGAATTTATGACTTCCACAAAGTTACATAAAATTACTATACTACCTTTATTGTGATAACTTTTATTACTACTGATGTTCTAAATATCGCAACTTGCCCAGTGACCTGCTTGAAACTGGCTTCTTTTTCCTTTTAGCACTATCCTTACCATCTTGGAAGGTATCCTTGCTGTCTGGTAATAATAAGTATTTCAGGCCTATCTGAGTTTTCCTTGCCCCAAGGCATGGAATCTGCCACTTCCCAAAGAACTTTGCTTTCTTCTAGCAGAAAATATTGCTAGACACCAAAATCTGAGTGCTAGGTTTGCATCTGAGTACTGATGCTGCAAACAGGAAAAACAAAATCGTTACTGCTCATGTTGGGACACCCTTAGGAACAGAGCTGGACACAGTGTTCCTTGTTAAGCTTTTTATTCACATTTATTTTTTTTTCAAATTTATTTATTATATGTTCTATATGTTTCTTTAGTAAGAAACTGATAAAACTTTAAAGATTTTCTAAAACTTGTCAAGAAAACAGTGGGGCAGTAGACAGAGGTTGGGGAGCCTGTGGCAGGTGCCAAGTGAGTAACCTGGAGCTGGATCAAGAAGGGCCTTCTCTAGTTGCCCGTGCTGCGCTGTGGGCGAGCTGGCAAAGTATGGGAATAAGAAAGTATCGTGAGCAGGTTAGCAGTATGGAAAGAAGATGAGGCAGGTACTAGAGAACTTACAGACTGGTGGCAGGAAAACCATCCAGGCTGCTGAGGTTGTCCAGTAAGACTGAACAGAACCTAAAGGACCACAAGGACTAGAAATGACATGGAGGGCTAAGCGAAGAGCCCCTGCTGAGATACAGTGCCCCGGACTCCATGAACACTCAGGTGTGTGGCATCAGGTTGGAGTCAAAGGTGAATTGAGCATAGCAGGGCCATTAACTAACACGGTGAATTCAAGAGGAGCAGGTCAGATGGAGGGTGGTGAGGGAGAGATTGGGCTAACATTAAGGTATGATTCGTGAAGCAGACCAGTGTAGGCAGTGTCTGGCACACGTTTGTTCTGTAATAAACGGGCTCAGTGATTACTAATGGCACGAGCTGTATTGCATTCATACTGCATCACCAGCATATGCTAAGTATATATTTCAGTTAATTCTCACAAAGGGACCCTATGAAAAATAGGTACTGTTTTATCGTTATTAAACCGATGAGAATACATAGGTGTGTAGAGATTAAGTAACTTATCTGAGGCCACACGGTAGGTATTTGGCAGAGCCAGACTCAAGCCTGGACCTCTCTAACATCATACCCCTAACCAGGAAAGGAATGAAGGGAATAATCAAAGTGATGGGTGAGGATCAAGAGATGGTGCATTCTAGAAGCCAAGAGAAAGAGCAGCCTTCAGGAGAAGTCAGTCCATTTGTGGTCTGGTGGCCAAGTGGAGGTAACTTAAAATAGGCAATGGACTCAAGAGGTCACTGTGAGTTTGAGAGAGCGACGTTAGCAACGTGGGGTGGAGGCAGTCCCCTGAAGCTTCACAGTGATCGGGAAGTGTGAGAGGTGGCAAGAGTAGTAGACTACGCCGTCATGAGTGTTCACGGTGATGGGAATAGGGACAGAAAGACTCTTTAGTGCCAGGTAATTGAAGTTTGCCCCTTTAGTGATGCCTGAAGTTGAGTGTCTACTATGTGCCAGATACTGTTCTCAGTGCCCCATTTGTACATTACCTCATTGACTCTTCACAATGACCTTACGAGAAAAGTTCTAGACCAATCCCCATGACAGATGAGGAAACTGAAGCACAAAGGGGTAATTTGTTCAAGGTCGCACAGCTATCAATGAGCTGGCTCCATATGTTGAACAGAATTCGTTTTTTAACCAGTAGCATTGTGCGGAGGGTTTTCGAATTGTATATATCCAAACTTGAGATTATAGTTATTAAACAAAGTCAGTAACTTCCAACTGTAATAAAAGCAGAGACCTGCAGATCATAGCTGGTTTGTCATCAAACATAAACACAGGGAACAAAATCAATTTTGCCAAATTTAGAGCCACTTTAGGTTTTTAACTTCAGAACAAGGGTTCCCTCTTTGAGGCTGCACTTCAGCCACCTGTCTGAGAACCTAATATTCTCTGAACAAAATAGAACCAAAAGAAGTGTCCTTGAATTCATTCTTCTGAGACCCTATAACTCTTACATGAGCATATTCATAAGAACCAAGGTTAAATAAATATTAATACTAAAGATACTGGTGAGTTTTTCTGCATATCCTGAGTTTAAGTGTTTAAAGGGACATGAATAAAATACTAAATGTTTGACCTTTGTCACTGGGAATATTGGAACAGTGAATTGAAAGGAAAATATGAACTCATAGTTGTCTAGGACAGGGAGGAGGCATTGGGCTTTTTCCTGAATCTTTAGTTAGCCTCTAGGGCATGTTTGTGACTTGGAAACAGGCCCAGGTTCCACTAAATTACCTGAACACAGCCAACAGAAGACATTTACCTTAGACAATGGTCCGTTCTTCTTCCTTTGGCAACTCTAGCAATAGATAACTCCAAGGTCTCCTTCAAGTAGGCTTTTGAGTTTATGGTTTTACAAAGTATTCCTGAGCCCTGAGTCCATTTTTCTTTGTCATTCAGCTCCAGGCAACAAACAAGTTTCTTGGTCCCAGAAATTAGCCACCAACTTGAGACAAAAGATAACTCCAGAACTGCCATTCAACATGCTATATCTGTTCCACTGCCTCTATAAAGCAAGCCTTTGTAATGTAATTACATGACTTGTCTATCTATTATTAAATTGATGAAGACAGCCTGGATTTATTTATTTTTCCTCCTTTAACTTAGGAGTCAGTATAGTCTATTGTAGCATTTTCCAGCATGAATTCTGCAGAATTCCACCTTAAGATATGCTACACAAAAGAGCCCTGTGAGTAAACGTGTTTGGGAAGTCTGCATACCATACCTTTCCTACTCTCACCCCTGCCTCCTTTTCATTTGCAGTTTACATTAGCATATTAAAGGTTTTCCAAAGTTTTGCAATAAAGGAGCCAGGCTAGATCTCATTTCACAAAGTCATTTGCCATAGAATTGAGTTTTCCTTGTAACATTTTAACCCAAAGAATTGCTCTGGCAAATGCTGACATAGCTGTTGAGAGCTCTGGGGTCAATACCTGGGTGATCTTGGGTAAGATACTTCACCTTCCTGAGCATACATTTCCTTAACTGTAAAATAAGGGTAAGAATATCTTCCTTTGAGGAATGGTAACACCTTACAATAGTACCTGCCACCTAGTACACATTCAGTGAACCATAACTGTTCTGTGATTGTGATTGGCTGATGTTCGTACTGCATTGGTGCCCAGCAAGGGTTAACAACTCCTCTTAGAAAGGCTTGATGGAACCAGGATTTTTTTTTTCTTTTTTTTCTTTTTGAGACACAGTCTTACTCTGTTCCCCGGGCTAGAGTGCTATGGCCTCAGCCTAGCTCACAGCAACCTCAAACTCATGGGCTCAAGTGATCCTTCTGCCTCAGCTTCTCGAGTAGCTGGGACTACAGACATGCCCCACCATGCCTGGCTAATTTTTCTTTCTTTTTTTTTTTTGAGACAGAGTCTCACTCTGTTGCCTGGGCTAGAGTGAGTGCCATGGCATCATCCTAGCTCACAGCAACCTCAAACTCCTGGACTCAAGCAATCCTCCTGCCTCAGCCTCCCAAGTAGCTGGGACTACAGGCATGCACCACCATGCCCAGCTAATTTTTTTATATATATATATATATATATATATATTTTTAGCTGTCCGTATAATTTCTTTCTATTTTTAGTAGAGACGGGGTCTCGCTCTTGCTCAGGCTGGTCTCGAACTCCTGAGCTCAAACAATCTGCCCTCCTTGGCCTCCCAGAGTGCTAGGATTATAGGCTTGAGCCACCGCACCCGGCCTAATTTTTCTATATATATTTTTAGTTGTCTGGCTAATTTATTTCTATTTTCAGTAGAGACGGGGTCTCGTTTTTGCTCAAGCTGGTCTCAAACTCCTGACCTTGAGTGATCCTCCCTCCTCGGTGTCCCAGAGTGCTAGGATTACAGGCATTGAGCCACCGCGCCTGGCCAGAAACAGGATTTTTAGAAGAATTTATCTGCTAAGTCATTACCGCAAAAGTACAAATGAAATTTAACCTTTTGGAAGAATCTTCATCTTAAAAGAGGATACTAGAGATTGTCCAACATTGAAATGCAGTGGTGTGATTTAGTATTGATTAGTCAATGTAATGTAGAAAGAGCTTGGTATTGTCTGAGCTCACAGATCAGTAATGGAGTCTGTGAATTAAGAGCTAACTTTTTTCACTAGGTAGGCCTTTGCATTTAATCACTTTGTTTATAGAAGTAAAAGCTAATATCATCATTTTTATTTAACTTATTATCTATAGAATGGTCCAAATCACAGTACTAAGCAAGCCTCCTTTGAAACATCATGATTACCATGCAGCTGAATGACCACTGATGGGAACAGAAGAGTGTGTAAGTGGCACTGAGTGGCTTTAGGACTAAGAAGAAACCAAGCTGTCAGGGAACCAGGTCTCCGTGTAACTTTTATTTTGCTAACGTGTCCTCTAGTGGTGGAGGCACTGAGCAATAAAGTGGTCACAGATTGGAGGTAGAAAAGAAACAACAACTTTGTATCCAGTAAAATTCATTTGAATGTTACTACTACTGAATCAAACTTAAGTTGTACCTATGCCCTATCCATGAAAATGGTTTTGCTAAGAAAATTAGTACATTAGATGAGAACAGAATAGGGCCTAATCTACTCAGAGAATAAAATATTACTGAACACTTTGGGCACACTATATGAGAGTTACTAATGTTCCTGGTCTATTAACAGATTTAATATAAAAGATCTCCCTACCAATTTTTGTGAGTTTATTTTATTTGAATGCAAATCCATTTTATACATATATGTAAATTTTCCCCATAATTTCACATTGGTTTTCCTCTAAGATAGTTTAGATACATGAGGCTTTATTCCTAAGTGGTTAGATTCATTGTGGAATAGAAGTAGTCCAAGCAAAACTATTAAGAAATTTCTGTTTTAAAAGAATGCTCTTAGTTAAGCATGTTGACTCAGCACTGAGTATATAGGTGGGCATATATTTATCATTTATTTATTTTTTAGATGATTTTCTTGCTGCCTGATATTCCAAACAGGATGAGTATTTTTACATTTCAAATGTCTATATATGTATTTGATTAAGGGCTTTAATTACCAAGATACACCCTGAAGTCCAGGATGATCAAATGGAATTATGTTGGTATTTGAGCTGTTGGTATAGTTTATGTGCTTCTAAAAATCTTTCCTCTCCTTCTTACTCTGCTGTTGTCATTTTTCAATATACTTCACTCTTTTCCCTCATTTTCCTATATATTTAAATTTCTTTTAAGTATATATTCTAACAGTGACTGAATACCATTTTTTTGTATTTATCTCAAATTGCTCTCTCAATAAAGTCTTCTAAATCACTTGACATATAAGATGCCAGCATGTATATTTTTTAAAGCACACATTGAGTAGAACTGATGTGAAGGCAACATCGATGAAGCAATATTGGTCTCTGCTCTATTCTCCAGAGACTAATTCAAAAATTAGTTGACTTCATTTGCTGTGGTTGACATCTTCTCAGACTGCTTGAATAAATTTGGGTATTAATATGCATCCTGTCTATTTGGAGAGAATTACTGTTCTATCTGCCTCAGGAGACTGCTTTATTTTCAGATTTAACTCAGCTCGATATGATGGGCCCCAACTTTTGAGTTAGGTGTCCTATTAACGAAGCATGCCTTGATTTAATAAATATGTGTTCAGCTCCCTGTCTGAGCAACATGCTGTGCTACACACAGCAGGATATACAAAGATATATACTGAGTATCTTCTGCAAGCCCCAAAGCACTTAGCCCCAAGGTAGGAGAGAAGAGAGGGAGACATGCAATGGAATTGGGTGGGATTGTGCCATTTTCCCAAAGTTCCCTAGACAGCAGATGTGGTCTTAAGGCGGAGGGACAAACTTCCATTGAGCACTGACAAGCACTGTTTCTTCATCTCCACAGTAGCCATATGAGGTGAATGGCATAACCCACATTTTATAGAGAAAAAAACTGAAGAGCAGATCAATGACATCACTCCCTCAGTCAGTCAATCAATTGTGTCAACATTAACAGTGCCTGGCACATGGTAGGCACATCGTGAATAGTTTGGAACGGTTGAGTGTATCTTTCAGGGAAGCAATTTTCAGCATACACCAAGAATCTCAAAAACATTTATGCCCTTTGAACCAGCAATTTCTAGTAATTATCAAAGATGTAGTAAAGTATTTGTATATGTGCAAGGCAATGGGAATGGTAAAGAGGGCAGAGTGGAGAGCTGTATAAGAGGAGACCCTTACTTGTACAAGGTTAAAGTGAGGGAGGAATCCCAGATTTCTAGCTGAATTGGAATCCTGGCAGATATTGGGGTTATTCACTAAGAAGGGACCCCCAAAGGAAAAGCAGGTGCGAGGGGAATCAAGATAATGTGGTCAGGATTAGATGTACTGAATCGAGATGATTCTGGGTCATTCAGTTGGAGTTGTCCAGTAAGAAAACATAGGGGTCTGGAGCTCAGCAGCACAACCTAGTGCAAGACAAGGATTTGGTCACTGAAGCCACAAGCTGGATAAGATTGCCCCGGGGAGAGTCTGCAGAGTGCAAAAGAGAAGCGAGCACAGGACAGAACCCTGAGATTGCAGTATGAACAAGAGGAGCCCAGAGAGAAGAAAGTAAGTGTGCAGAAGATCTAAGCCAAAAGAGAAGAAACATTAAAGATTTAGGAGATGGTCAACAGAGTGAAATGGTGCTCTCAGGGATTCTGTAATCCAGGTGAAGAAGTCAAGTAAGAGAAGAGTTGCCCATGATTGCACTTAACTAAGCACTCAAGAAGGGCATAGGCAGTACTTACGGGGTTGAGAATGGAATTGACCTGAAATTTGATAAAAGTGATGGGACTTAACTGGGCCTGAGATGTGGGTAGAATTGAAACTGGGAGGGGTCTTTTCAAATGAGATTTGTTCAAATTCATTCTTATACCTAAAATAACTATTAATAAAAGTGGATTTCCTATTGACAGCAGTCAGCAATGTCATCTTTGAATAGTGAAGACAGCATTTGGTTCCCTTTTAGTTGTAACATTTGGTTCTAACTATGACTATTGGCTAAACAGTATCATACAAAACTGGGTGTGGTATTACCTGACATCATCATGTACAAGATTAAATTCAAGGACGTCATGACAAGAAAGCAGTATGGCTTATGTGTAGCGAGTTCATTCCAAAAAAACAGATGTGTATAACTTTTAGGAGATCATGTGAGTCTATTCCAATGGGAAAAGGAGGGTCTTGGCTATATGCCCTCTTAATTTTATGGCATCTAATTCTAAAATTCCTTTGATTTAGTGAAGCTATTCCTAGCTGTGAAGTTGCAGATTCCGTGCCCCATCTTTTCCCTGTCTTCTGGTGGCTAAACTGTGGCTATATGTGAGGAAGCAGGAAAAGGAGATTTTCTTGTGCCCTTTCCCGACTCCCCTGCACCTTCCAGTCCCTTTTCCAGCTTCCTGTTCCACCCCATTGGCCTCTTCCTTCTTGGGAACACTTGACTTGCAATGCAGCATGGGCAATAATTCTTAATTTACCAACAGAAGTACCTTGAAGACAGACACGGTCAGGCGTTACTTTGGGAAATAACCTGTCAAAACCTGTCTGTAGGCGAGTCTGCCCACAATATTTCATAGTGATTGCTTCCCCGGACCAACACCATATCTGCAAAGAAGGGACAGAATAAGGAAAGTCATTGGAAAACCAGGTTCCTGTGCTAGCCATGTCATTGTCCTGGTGATAAAGTCTTGTGCAAGGTTCTTAACCTCTACTAGGCTCAATCTTCTCAGTGGAATTGTGACAATCAAATGACATAATATTTATGAAGCTACTGTATGCTTGCAAAATGCTATTCTCATGGCAGGCAGTGGTGGTTGGCTATCATCGTAGTCATGAATATAATGTGAAAGCAAAGGGGGACTAAATATCTCCTCCTAAATCCATTCTGAAGACCCCGACCTTGCATTCCAACTTATGTGTTCAACCAGATTTCTCCAATGCTACATCTACTTTGCTCCCTCTTTGTCTGTGCTGATTTATCCTGGTTTATGTAGTGCTTGATGCAGTTGAGTAACACTAAGTTAATCCCATTCTGCTTCCCTTAGTGCATAGTTGAAGCCCTTGAAATCCACCCTTAAAGAAGAAAAATGGAAAACCATTTACTAAGTGCTTCCACCGGGCCAGGCACTTTCTTTGTCTGAGATCCTTTCCCACAAACCTCAGACGGTTCCCACAGAGGAGAAATTAGGAAGCCTTTGCAGCTGAGACTAGTGGAAATTGCATTTCTATTAAAAGCTGTCTGGCTAGATGTATCCATCCCAGATACAAAGTTAAATGATGTCATAAACTTATTCAAAGATATAAAGCTATTATATAAAATGCCATTAAATATCTTGTACTCAATGTTAACAAAATACAGCTATAAATCTCCTTGTTGACATTTTGCAAGTTGCTAGTTCTCAGTGGGTTATACATCTGCAACTTCTGCACTATTGAATTTTGCTGCCCAGTCCTAGCAAATGAGATGTCAGGAATGCATGACCCTTTGAGATGTCATGGTTTTCAACTTTCTTGGTATCATCACTCTTGAATTTAGGAGTGCCACATTTCTTCTAGGGCTGGTTTCTGTAACCATTTTTTACCCACTGGTTAAGTGTGGTGCTGAGGCTCCAGGTACTAGAGACCAGAAGCAAGGAGGCCCAACCGTCCGAGCCATGGTACAGGATTCAAGGCTGGAAGCCGACACACCTGCTTTGAACTTTGAGACTAGCTCACAACTCTCATATGGAGCTGTACAGTTGTGGGTATTGCTTACTTGCTGGGTGAAGGGGTAGAGTGGAGAACAAGACTTGAAAGGAGAATGAAACATTATATCGAGAAAAGTTCTATGGCCCCAGTTTTCCTGTGGTAGTTCACCTAAACCACAGGTCAAAAGGAAATGCACATAAGATATGTCTCCATGAATGTGTACAATTCTGTGAACTTGTCAGAATTCTCATTTACCTTTGCAATCCAGGTCCTAAATCCAGACAGGCACTGTCCTTTTGAGCCTCCGCAGATAGCACACTGGCAGAAGGGAAATGTCTGGCATGTCAGGGATGGGAGTACATAGCAGCATTGAGCATTTGCCCAGGCCCTACAGTCAGTGGCTGTTCTTCCTGCAAGTGAGTCAGTGACCGAATCAGAAGAAACGTCGACTTGTTTCCTAGACACCAGACTGGGGGCCTTTCCACGGTGTGACCTGCATTCCTCTTGCAGGGCGCTCCCAGCACGGTCTGGTCACCGTAGGTCTGCCACGCCAGCTTCTGAGGCTCTTGCTTTCCTTCCTTCAGGAAACAGCATCCTCCATTCAGCTGCCGATAGCGTGACCAGCGCCGTGCAGAAGGCGAGCCAGGCCTTGAACGAGCGCGGGGAGCGGTTGGGCCGGGCGGAGGAGAAGACAGAAGACCTGAAGAACAGCGCCCAGCAGTTTGCAGAAACTGCGCACAAGGTGGGCCGACAGAGGGGCGGGGGTCTCAGCGCTCGGTTACCAGGGAGCTACGGTGCCAAGAAACTTTATTTCAGTATTTTCCACGGTGGGAGATAAAAAATCAAGCTTTTTTTTTTTCTTGGCCCCTTTATACAATTCCCATCTGCTGCTTACTAAATGCCAGAGTCACGAGAAATTTATTCTTGTACGTGGTTTCTGTGGTTATCTCGTTTCTGATGGCCTCATCCCTCTCTGACCTTCTGACTTTGGATCTTTAGGAAATATGGACCAACTTTAGCTCCTGCCCAGGGTTCAAGTTTCAGGGCACAGAATGAGGAGGGACAAAAAGAAGTCAGGTCTTAGAATATCCCTCTCCCTTGGCCCAGGTGTGGAGGACTTCAGGCTGCTCGTGCTTACTGTCCTGAGTCTCCTATGCTATGTCTTCACCACATGCAAAGCAAGCCCAAGTCCCAGGGCACAACGTGCCTCAGGGCTAGTTTTCCCTCTGAGCAGGGCCTGGATTGTTATTTCGAGGCCGCAGTTCTTTAGGAGTGACCAGACTGGTGCTGAGCTGCCAACAAGGTTCCCTCCTGCCTCCGAGCCTGGAGAATGGCGTTTCCCACGTGACTGAGCGTGCACTGTGCACATCGGCACAGTCGCTAAGAACTGTACCTTCCAGAAGGGAAAAGGGGAGTTGTTATTGGCAGCCGTCTATCTAAGCAGTCACAAACCAAAAGAAAGAGGCCCTGTTGTTCAGGCGATAAAGAGGATTTATTACTGTTCTTGTGCTCGGATCAAAGGGCAGTTCTCTTCTGGTTGGTTTGAATTTAGATTTCCAGAAACACCGTCTGCTGATGACTTGTGTTGGCATGTCAGACCCATGATCTAGCCCTTCGAACACGCTTTTCAGGTGACCTTTGGGGAAAAAAATTAATTGGCTTTAACAGAAACCCCGCTTTTGCTGTTTAAACAAGAATGGATAACCTAAAACTTTCCACAGCTGAGCCAAGGTGGCCCCTCCTGGAGGTTCACACTCAGGCCCAGCTGGGGATCCGATTCCAGTGGATGCTTCCTGCCTTCTCTTCCTGCATCCCCCTCGCACAGACCTGTCTTGTTGTCTCATTTATTCTCTATCGTGACAGGGTCCTACTGCACGGCTGCAGAGGGGCCCACTTGGAGCTCCATGGAGGAAAACAGGCCAGGTCTGTCTGGAATTGCCCAGAGCCTCAGACTGCTGCGGCTGTCACAGAGGGAGTGAGCTCAGATTTCAGGTTTCCATGATGCCTCCTCCCTTTGTAATGCAGAAATAATGATGAAATGGAAATGCTAGAATTCATTAGAAATGTTAATCTTCATTTATAACAACCGTAGCTTATGTGATTTAAATGGGGGATGGACAGTGGAATCTGGGGAAACAAAGTGTCGAGTTAGGGAAGGCAAGGCTACAGGGAATAACTTGGTAACTGTCTTCAAGTCTGGGAAGGGTGATGGTGCAGGCAATTATTTTTCATGTCTTCCCACACAGAACAGAGCAATCAATAGTGCACTGATAAAATTCTGCTAAAACAAGAATTCAGGTTAATGATTAAACCATGAACCAGGTTACCAAGGAAGACTGTGAAATCGCCCTTCCTAAAGTGCAGTAGACAATGCCTGGATGTCATCCATGGAGGCGTCCCTCTCAGAGGGGGTTGCGTAAACACTGATTGGATAACCTAATCAGATGGCCTGAATTCTTGGCCCTGGGAGCCCTCTTTCCCCGATACTGTGGCCAAGTTTGCTAGGTAGCTGGGAAAGCAATACGGTATAGTAGTTAATATCTTGTGTTTGAATACAGCTCTGCCATTTACCATCTTGGTGACCTTGGGCAAGCGTGCAATTTCTCTAAGCCTCAGTTTCTTCATAAGTAAAATAGAGCTAATTAATAATACTACCTACCTCCTAGCGTGTTGAGAGAATTGAATGAGTTCAAAGCTCTTAGCACAGTGTGTAGCACGTACACATTTGAATTGCTATTATTTATAATTATTTCTATAACAATCATTTCTGCTGAACCTGCCCTGTTCAGTCACCTGGCGGGCACTGCAAGGGGCTGGAGAATCCTCACTGGCACTTGAGGGTCCTCAGCACACAGTTAGGGAAGAAATGGAGGTGAAGATTTTGTGTCTTCCAAACTCTAAGAGAAAGGGGGTGAGAGGGCTCCCCGCTAAATGTGGATACTATCTAAACACACAGCATCCTCAAAATAGGACCTGTCAGAACAGAAACTTATGAGGCCCCCAAAGGCAAAGAAAGGGGCCTCTGGCTTGACCAGGGGAGAATCCATGCCGGACAGTTACCTGCTTTCAGTACAGAGGGACGAGGCAGGGGCAGTTTGTATTTATTTAGGTTTCCCCTCCTGTAGGTGTTCTCAGGGAGAGCGCGAGGGGCTGCTGTTGTCTGTTAGTGCATGAGAGGGAGTGTGAGAGAGACGGTGTCATAGCCAGACTTGCAGTTTTCTAAAACTGGGAAGTGTGCCTGTGAATCACTGGCATTGGCAGTATTCCTAACGAGCAGGCTGACCTCTTTAGATAAGGTGGGACTATTTTCCCAGGGACTGAGATTCCTGATTTGGACCCACCAGTGTAGGCAGGCCGTGAAGAGGTCATTTCACTGGCCAGGTCCCAGCCAGACCTGCTGGTGAGGGGAGAGTTCAGAGATGGAATCCAGGGCTTCCCCCCAAGACAGGTGTGGCCCTGTAGACTCACAAAGAGAGGGCTGTGTTTACAAGTGGAGGCTCAGTGCACACGGTAGAGTCCTTAGCAGAGACATGGCACGCCTCTCTAGATTGGAGTACAAAAAGATCTTTGGCCTTCAAGCTTTTCACAGGACTCCTGCAATGATCCAGGTATGAGAGTGAATGGATCATTTTTGTGTAACCCTGCCTTCTAGGTCTGTGGGTGCTTGTCCTCTACAGAGCAAGACAATGATCCGTTGCCCCCTCAGCCCCCAGATCCAGTTTGCCTGGCTTGCGGAAGTGTGGTCCCTTCCCGAGCTGTGGGCTTGGCACAGGCCCAGCCCTTAGGAAAGTGCAACTCGACCACAGAAGCAGGCCCGCTCGCTTCACCCTGCCCCAAAAAGCACAATGTTATGATGTGTGCAGGGCTTTGATGGCCTGCCACGGGCAGTGAGTCAGCAAGCAAAAGCATTACCCACACCTAGGCATCCTCAAATGACATTTCTCGCAGAAAAGAACATTGATCTGCCTTGTTTTGCACAAGCCTACATCTATGGGGGAAGGAAGGAAGCGTGGCATTTCTCTCCCTGGGAGGGAATGGCTGTCTCTACCATCCTATAGTCAAGAGCTTCCCTGGGGTCTTTAGGTCAGAAGTGACCTCAAGAACTCAGATCTCTTAAAGTATCTCCCTGGTATCACTCATGATTTTTTATTATCATTATTTAGGTGGAATGGGTTACATAGCATTGAAAGAGAAAGCTTCCCATGAGAAATGAAGAAAACAAAATATATCAAAAGGATATTTTAAACTGCTTTAGAAACTGTGACACCTAAATTAATCCATCAGCATTTAGAGTTGAACACTTTTTTACAGAAATATGAGGAAGCTGAGGTATGGAGCAGCTGCGACTCTAGAGCTCAAGGTCGTGCAGCAGATTTGTAGCGGCAGGTATCCTGTCCTCGCTGAATCCAGGGCTCTTTCTGCCCTGCCTTCCTGCCTTCCGTATTCTAAAGCTCCTCATTCCCAGGGAATTTTTTAAAAACTAGAATGATGCCACTTACTTAGTCTGTTTAGGCTGCTATAACAAAATACCACAAACTGGGTAGCTTACAAACAACAGAAATTTATTTCTTACAGTTCTGGAGGTTGGGAAGTCTAAGACCAAAGCACCAGCAGATTGAGTGTCTGGCGAGGGCCTGCTTCCCGGTTCATAGATAGCACCTTCTCGCCCTGTCCTCACATGGCAGAAGGGACAGGGGTCTCTCTCCAGCCTCTTTATAAGGACACCAGTTTCATTCACAAGGGCTCTGCCCTCATGACCTAATCACCTACGAAAGGCCCCACCTTCTGATACCATCACCTTAGGGGTTAGGTTTCAACATATGAATTTGGGGGTGGGGGGCATGGAACATTCAGATCATGGCAATACCTCAAGTAGCAAAGTGTCCAATCCAGCTGTATTTCTGCAAAGCTTAGTGATCACGGCCCAGGGGCTCCTCTTAGCTCCATTCCATACTTACCGTCGTGGCAACCAGGGTCTGGTTTGAGCAGCAGCACAATCACTGCTGAAGGTTGATGTCAGTGGGTAAGTTGGCACAGGCCCGTTAGTAGAAAGTTAACAACTGAATGAATACCAGGACAGCAGCACTGATCAAATATTTATGGTTGATATTTATTATGCACAACACTTAACAGCTCTGTGTTGATTTGATGGCCCATGTTGCTGAATAATGTATAAGAACTAGAGACAGAGCAAGAAGTGGTGGGGCTCAGTGTGTGGCCAGGAGTGGCACAGATCTGAGGTGTAACCCTGGCTGTGCCATTTGCACCAACCATGTTTCCTGGACTGTAAACTCTTTGAGGTGAAGGGTCATTAGCCTCCTCCACCCTTCTTGGCAAAAGCCCACAGCACTCAGCGTGGCAGCCTGGGCATGCTCAGAACTTCACAAACACCGTGTCTGACAGTTGACGATTGTCAGCATCAGCACTGCAGCAGGCCTCCGGAGGTCTTCACTGCCAGACAGAACTAACAGGAGCTCTTGCAGCTGAGCTTGCCCAAGCAGAGATTAATCCACACGAGGACTGGATCCGCAGCCCTCTCCATCACATGCAGGCCTGGCCGGGGCACTAGTGCTTTTGCTGGTGGCCTGGAAGAGATGGCAGCACCAAGGTTAAAACTTCTTTGTCAAAGACATCAAGAAGAGAGAGAAAAGACTTAGATTTCCCTGGGGTTTGCTGGAGGAATGGGTTATTGATGTCATCCAGAATGATGCAAAGCACCACAGGGTGGAATCAATGGGCTCTGTCTTACTAATTCTTAAAAGGCAGATAGCCTGGTTGGGACACAGATAACAGGGCTTTCTACAAAGTTATCACCTACATAGAATAGAATCCCCTGTTCTTCCCTCAAAGGATTTCTGAGCCTCGGAACCCCAACCCCAGTCGCTCCCAGCCCCAACCACGGGGATTAATCCCTAAACATGAGGAATTACAATTCAGCCTCTGCTTTGCCTTCTGTTCACAGCAGTGTATGGGCTCCTTGGAAAAGAGCTGGCTGAGAAAAGCGAAGACAGATTTAATTGTATGTTCTGTACCTGCATATAATTTCCTTAAATACATCATCGTGGGCTCCATCCAGTTGGGCTTAGGAAGTTATTGAATGATACATTGGTATTTGATGTTACCATTTATAAAGATCTAGCATTTCAATAGACCACCTTTCTTAAAGGGGAAGGAATAAGTTAAAGTCTGGATTTGGTCTATTGTTCGGCCTTAGTAACACAATTAAATTGCCAGGTGCTTTGGACTTAGTAGAATGTCCAGGCTGGATGGAGAGTAGATTATTGCAGATTGTCTCTCTACAAGCTGTTGATTTTTAATACTTCATGAGATGTCAGTAAATCCTTACACTTTAGGAGTGTTGCTTTTCCCGGATAACCAGTAACTTGGGAACCCCAGCTGCTCTTTCTGCCTGTGCATTGGTTTTCCCATTTGTTCCTCTAGTGGGATGAAACACCACACAGCATTCTCTCCCACCTGGACACATGCACCAACAACAAAATCACTGTAAGCAAGAGTAACACATGCAATGTTACATGAACTATTTGAGAACAGGTTGTGTATTTACTAGGTGCCACTGCAAATAGTAACGGTGATCTGCCACACAGAGTAGAATCCTGGTGTTGCTTCTCACTGTGGATGTGGAGAGAGGGAGCAGCACAGTGAAATCTCCCCGCCAGTGAGGTCTTACTTTTCTCCTTCTCTCTCTCCTTAGCTTGCCATGAAGCACAAATGTTGAGAGACTGCCTATCCTGGTGACCCTCTTAAGAGAGATGGAAGAGTTTATTCAGCAGTTTTTACAAGAATTCCGGACCTCTGCTTGCTTCTTTTTTTCCAATATTTGGACATTTAGAGTTTTTTTGTTTTTCCTTTTCAAATGTTACTATGAAAGAAAAGGTGTTATGTTTATACATTTCCCTAATGATCTTGCTAAGAAATGCTACAATAGCATCAGCTTCATTTTGGTTTTGGTTTTATTCCCTGTGCGTGTGTATGTGTGTTTGAATGTGTTTTTCTTTTCAAAAATATTTTTTTGTAGTTTGAATATGAAATTGGGACCAAATGACAAACGGAGCTAGGTCAAAGTTGGCAACATGTAATTTTTTTCCCCCTGATACTAAGCAGGAAGACATCAGATGTTATTGTTCTTGGATGAAAATAGAAGTCAAGCAGTGATTGGTTTCACTCATTCTTCTAGCTACTCCTAATTTGAAGGTTAAAATTCTATATTATGGAAAACAATTGGATATATCATGGAAATAGCAATCTTAGATTTTGCCCTTTACATAGTAATGTTTTTGCATGAACCATCACCAGCATTCAAAAACACAAATTAGAATCACAGATAGAAATCTGCTTTCTGAGCTACAGTTTAAATACTTGTGCTGTTGCTTCCAGGCTGATTATTTGGAATTATCATATGAAGGATAAAAATTTGAGAGTAAAGACCTAAGGAAAAGCCTATTTAAAACCCTCTGTGTATTCACGGATGTTTGTCTCTTTTGTCATTGCCCCAATTGTGGTAGCTGCTATTGAAAGGCTGTATTTTGATCAAAAATTGATTTGTCCGGGTAAAGGTCTGTGTCAATGATAATGTAAAAACATACTACATTGAAAATCTTTTTTCTTGTCTTACAAAGTCTTGCCTATTTTAGAGACAACCTCACAATGTCCTTGGGAAAGGGCCTTCAATTTTTTGGTATCTGAGTTTTTGGAGGTTTTGATGTTGTTATTGCTGTTTATTTATTTAATGTAATTTAACATGTGGGTTTTTGACAAATTGCATTTCATGGCAATTGCAACTTGCGGAGTATGACATAAAACACCACAGTCATGACGCCTTTGCATTGCAGGCAGATTAAATAAAATTGGTCACATTCCTCCTGATTTTCTGTTAAAATAATGCAGGGTTGAGAGTCTAGAAGTTTTGTTTCCTAGAGTGTTAAAATGCTAAACTTAAAAAAGCTGTCCTTTTTCTTAATGAAAAAGGAGGCAGGCTGCACAACCCAGGCACGGTGTGAGCCTCCCACAGTGGTGCATTTATTTTTAAGCTGCCTGAATGGTCAGGACCCCTTCTGTTCCTTCCTATCCATTGAGCCCGTACAGTCTATGTGTACTATAGCCTCTTACATGGCAGCGTAAGATGACTCTTGGATTATTAGTACTCATTTAAATAGCTTAAATTCTCCTGATAAAGCATTCCCAAGGACACAGAAAGTCTATTGGGGGAAAAAATATTGCAAGCAGTGCATGTCAAAGGGAGATGGGACTTGCTGGAGACAAATTGCTGAATCCTCTTAGAGAGGATGATCCAATTCAAGAAAGCTCTGTAAAATTTATACAAGTTTAATATTTTGTACCTTTAGTGTCTTAAAAGTTTAAAGAAGTAAGGAACATGCCATTTGGTGAGTACCATCAGAAGACTATATAATTGCTAAGAAAAGCCCCAAATAGCACTTCAAACAGATTTTGTTTGCAGACCTCCGTTCAGAAAACATACACATATACACACAGAGAGAGAGAGAGAGAGAGAGAGAGAGAAATATTCATCTCCCCAAATTGGATTCTGGTTTCAGAAATAGTTGGTATAAATAATTGAAAGGGTAAATCTAAAACCCCTTGACAATCAGCCAAAGTCAAGAATAAAATTGGTTGCCAACTATCTAACAACAGTGTTTGAGAAGCTGCTTCTGAAGTAGCAGAAGGTGAGGTCATAAGCATACTGTGAAATCCGAGATCCTTCCTCCCTGGTAGAATCGTGATAGTTACTCTTACCATATATGTAAATATTCCACATCTTGCCCTCATTCTCTCTCCGTTTATCCCTTTAGATCTAACTCTTGCTGGAAATAGCCTGGATTAGAAGAATGACTCATGCCCTTGTCCTCCCTGTGTCCAAGTCCTGCCTAGGCCTCCACCAGCAGAGAGGCTGTAACAGCAGTCCCTGCCCCTCCTCCACCCCCAGCCTCTTCCAGAGGAGCCCTGGGATAACACATGTGAAGTTCTTTGCTGTGTTTTTGTAGAAGGTGCTGCAGTCCAAATATTATTACAATCTAACCTAGAGAAAATTGCTAAAATAACTCACATCATTTAGGACCAATTTGAGCTTGCTAGAAGACAATTTCAGTTTGTTTTATTTCTGCACTTCACTATGAATTTGAGGGATACTATATTTCTGTGAAGGACTTCTCAAATTATATTGATAACACACAAAAGAAACTTTCCAGTGTTACCACTTCTTCCTGGAACGTAGCTGTAGTATTCCTCACTAGTATTATTAGATATCTGTGTACAGGAAGTATGCAGTTATTCAGGTTAATGTTTCATATTAAAGAATGTATTTGTAAAATGTAACAACATCAGTAGTTAACTTTTTTTAAGCTCTTAAAAAGTTAAGATTATGTGTTAGACTTAAAATTACAGTGAAATCTGTTTTAATACTACTTTTGTGGCTAGCAAAGGTTGTGTATTTATATAAAAATATTTACAGGATGCCCTAAATAAAGAATATTAAAGATAGGTTTTGCTCTTCATTTTCAGAATTGTAACATTGCTGATGTCTGTTATACAGCTATTCTCCAGAAGTTCTGTAAGATGTCAGATATAATTTTTGTTTAATTTAGAGACAAGTAACACCTGCTCTATTGACTCACTATTACAGCAAACCCTAATTTTGTCATTAAATGTTTTAACTCTGTGATGAAAGTGTGTTTCTTTCAGTTATTTGTGAAATCTGGAAAGTACTACCAAATAGGTACACATCACCACCCTTGTGGTGCTAATGGGAAAATCTGGTATGCCTAAATGGAGACCTCGGAACCAGAGTTTGCACTATAATAAAGTTTCACTACATACATACTAATAAAAAAAAACTTGAAATACAAAAAAGACTAAAGAGCTAACCTTAATTTAGACAATGGGCATCTATCCAGCAAGAGTTAAGTATTTTTTTTCCCTCTCAGGGGTGAAGCAATTAAGGCAATTGACAGTCACCTTTCTGCTGATGTTAGTGATGTGCTCAAGTACTTATTATATAGCAGGTGCCCTCATTCAGCAGACTAGTTTCATGCCCTGTTAAACTGGGAAGAAGACTGGCTCGTATCATGTCAATTTATTTTTATGGAAAAGCAAATGCAACTTATTCCATCGCCCCATTTGTTTCTGAGGGGAGTGACTTGGGTGACTACTGTAGCAGAACAGCCATCTCTGGGTTGGCATGGACACTCGGTAAAGCAGACAGGACTTTGAAATATTTCCTGGGAGGACTGCAGGTGGGAGGGAAAGATTGCAGCCTCCACCTTTCAGAGAAGAAAAGATAGAGATACTGTTTGGCTAGAGGAGGACTCAGCCTTAAGTTAATTATGCATTTGAAAGCACCTGCTCTTGTGAACGAAATTATAAGCAGAATGCCTTGCAGAGATATATCTTTTTTCCTTAATATAGTTTTTATTAGCAATTATGCCACAGCCAACTCTCATAGTTTATGGGAGGATTAATATGAAAAGTAGATGGTGCCTTTCCCCTGTTCTGAATGGGAACATACTTAGGAAAAACTCTTAGTTTATTATAATCATTGTCTGCCTAAACAAGCAGATTGGGGCAGGTGTGGTAGGGGAGGGTAGAGAGAAGAAAAGGGGGGGGGGGAAATACCAGAAATAAATTTCAAACCAAAACAAAAGTCCAAGTATTATTTCCTGTCGCTGCGCATTCCTTGTGCCTCTCCCCTGACATGGGCTGGCCTGGGTGGCAGCTAGACACATGTATGCATGTTCACATGTGCACGCACAGCTGGCATCAGGAAAAAAGCTGTGCTGTGGTCCTAGATAACCCCCTGAAGTCATTTCATGAACCCTCTTGCCCATCTGGACATGGGTGGGCAGGAGACAGTACTTCCTAGGGGCAATGAAACTGGAAATGCCAGAGCTGGGCCATTATCAGAGCATGGAAAGAAGCGAGGACATAAGAGACTTATATGCCGCCTACAAGGCATGTCTCAGTTTATGTCTCTACATGTGAACGCACCAACAGTCCTTTTAATAAGATGGTGCGAAGGATGGATTTTCTTCTGGTTTGCTTTTTGAAAATCCAGAAATTGCCTTTTGGACAGTCTCCTTTGTCCCTTCCGTGTCCCTCTCCTTGCTTCCTGACCCTTCTTAGATCCTGCTTTAACTCACCCTTCCTAAGGTGTTACCCACAAATAAAGTGTGGGTTTACAGTGGCTTAGGGCAGTTCCTCCACCATGGCTGCCTGTCACAACCAATTGGGGAGCTTTTAGAAATACACGTTTTACTCCCAAATTTGCCTTTTTGATGTCCCTGGTCATCTTTTGTAAAGAAAAAAAACAAACACTGGTGGGGCACCTGGCTTCTCCACATGCTTCCTAGATTCAAAGCGGCAAGTTAAAGCCGTCAAGGAAATTAAATGTAATGTGCACTTAAGCTCTGTTGCTGCTACAGTGTAACCTGGCCTGACCCCCGTTGTATTTCCTTCTTGGGCCTCACCTGGAGACTCTGGATTTCCTGAGTTGTATTTTCGACTTCCTGCCTCCCTTCCTCCCTGCCCTAAAGTTTTCTACCACATTTTCTTCTTTGTGCTGATGAGTCGTTGTCCCGGGCATCACAGTTCAGGGGTCTGCTTCAGTGGCCCATCACACTGGGCACCTGCTCTAGGTGCACTCCAGGTAGAGTGGGGGACACAAAGCCACCTTGCCTCCTCCAGCCCACAGGCACTCGTGCACAGGCCTAAGTGATTCTGAGTTGGTTGCTGATGTCTGTTGTTGCTGCTGTCAGATTTTGCCTATTAGACATTTTAAATGCTATTGATTCTGTCAGATGAAGGTTTTTTTTGATATTTTTCCTGCCTTTCACATGCTCAGCCAGCCCAAGGGTGCCTATTTATATGGTGCCTGGCCTCATCACACAACCACACTTAGGTGTGTCAAAAGCTGGACAGGAATGTCTAGCCCTGCAAGTCCCAGGTGTCACTTGTCAACAGTAGATCTGGAGCCTCTGTCCCATGACATTGTATCACAATTGCTTTGCCACTTGTCAGGTGACATGGAAAGAAGAAAAGTGAGCCCATGAATTCTCTGAGATCTAAAACACGACTTGGATGATCCACAACTTCCGAAGAAAATTCCTGTTATATGCTCTGACCATGTGCACCAATAATCTCTTTAACTATAATGCTACATCCTCGGCGATCAAAGCCTCAAGCTTTCTCTTAGTTTTCCTTAAAACCAATTCTTTCTTTTACTGCCCCAGGAAGGAAAATCTGGTTCCTGTTATTGAACATGTCGTTTTATTCACAGTGCGGTGTCTTATCATGGGGTTGGGGGAGAGGGTTAGACCTGGAGTTACAATGACCTATACTGGTAGAGACATTTACGTTGGTCTGAAACTTACCGATTTTGAAGGAGCCTTGGCATTTAGACAGAAAGAAAACGCAAGGAAAAAAGAATATGAATTATGCCCTACCCCACAGCTTCCCGGGTGGAAATATAAAGCACATCTTTTAACTGGCGTGGACGAGGGCAGGGCGCCGCCTTGCGGTGATTACTGGAGGCAGCGTTGCATACTGGTTAAGAGTGAGGTCCGAGGTCCACCTGCCCTGCTTGAAATCCAGCTCGGCTGACCAGGTGTGTGGCCTTGGCAAGTTACTATCTCTCTCTCTGCTTGTTTTTCTTAGCTTTAAAACAGGGGTGATTAGCTACTTCCCAGGTTATTGTAAGGATTAAATGAAATAATGAGTGTAAAGCCTTTAGCTCCTCTGCCACGTGGGGGCTCAAGTTCATTAGCTCAGCAGTGGGCTGTAATGGACCCAAAACAAAGTAGGAGGCCTGACAGGCTTACAGTGCTTGCCAGACCGTGCTGCTGGATGGCAGAATGGACACACTTTCCTTAAAAATGTTGGCACAGGGCACACGGGGCAGACATTACCCAAGCCTCTCCGGCCATTTTTGTGGCCCAGGGATATAGAACCCTTGACATTCTACAGATACCAGCTTTAGGATAAAGGATACTCCTGGCCAAAAGGCACCCAGAAGTGGCCACTTTCTGAAAGAAATTTCCAAAAAGGCTAAATTCACAAGAAAAAGAAGTGAGACAAATTGGCCTCAATGTCATCAACTATGGGGAGGGAAAGAAATGATTTTATGGTCTCGGAGATTATCTGACATGTCCTTTGGACAGTAATTCATACCCCTCTTTAAAAAAGAAGTTCAAGGTGGTTCTACAGATGTTTTCTGTATGATTCTAAGCACGCTGAGAAGGCCTTTCTCAAAAATCAACCATTCTCAAACGACTTAAATTGGAAGTAAATTTAAAGCAGGGGTCTCCAACCTATGGTGAGTTGTATAACCATTTCATTATATATTACAATGTAATAATAATAGAAATAAAGTGCACAGTAAATGTAATGTGCTTGAATCATCCCAAAACTATCCCCCGCCTTGCTGGTCCATGGAAAAATTGTCTTTCATGAAATCGGTCCCTGGTGCCAAAAAGGTTGAGGCCGCTGAAAAGAGAATCATTTACTCCACAAATTGAACCTGGGCCTAGAGTGAAAATAGCCCTAAGAGAAAAAAAAAAAGGAAGCAACTAATATCTCACTAAAGCGTAAATCAATAATAACACACCTTTTCTGGAAGCATCTTGAGGCATTCAACTAAAAGAAGGAAAGAAGGTCTCAGAAAAACTGTTGTCAGCATACTATGTTTTTCCCTAGTTGTCATGCTGCTATCACTTACTAACATCAGTATTAGGCCATTTGCAAAGGACTGTCCAGAAAAGAGGGATCAGGCTATTTATAATAGTAGACCTGCTCCCACCCAAATCCCAAACTATTAATAAATATGCGCTAAATTCCTCTAAATATTGCACTCTGCGTTGTTTGTTTTTTACCAAATTGCAAGCCATACAAATTTCTTTTTGAAAAAGTAAATTCACTAGGATCCTTCCTAGCAGAGAGCCTCCTGACTTTGTCACTAGCTTTGTGTCTTTAGGCAAATTATGTAATTTTTCTGTATCTGGTTCTTTGTGTTTCAAAGGAAAATAATCTCCACCCTGTCTACCTCAGAGGCCTGGGGAGATGTGGAATGTGGAAGAGCTCTGGGACGTACCAAGTGCAGAGGAGGTGTGAGTTGCTCACTAAAACTTCCGTCTTCCACTGTTCCTACCCAACATTTAGGGGATTCCTTTATCCACCACCACCGCTTCCCCTATAGGCCCATCCCTGTAGATGGTATCATGACTTTCTTGTCCCCCTCAAAGAATAAGCGATCTCCCCAGACACTTGGGCTCTACTTGCCGTCATGGTACAGTCCCAAACTGTTCAGGGCAGAAGGTAGCTGGACTGGAGACCACTCCATGGGGAAAAGTTCTGAGCACCCCAGGGGTCAAGGGAGCCCCAGCACAGTGCTAGAAGGGTCAGCTTGGACACAGCCCACCCTAAGACCCCTGGCAACTCTTGAGAGGCTGACACCTTGTTGGAGAAACTGATCTCTCCCCACCTGGGCAGACTTGTTAAACAAACAGAACAAAATTTCAGAAACCAGCCAGGGAGGTCAGACACACCTCCCCATGTCCAGGGAGGGACTGAACCAAGGTACACTCAGGTCCTTACTGGGTATGGTCGTCCTAACAGGAGAGTAGCATGGAGAGGGCACAGCAATGGCCAAAGCCTTGGGAATTCCCTGGGTAAAAGTGGAAGAAATGGTGGTGATTCGTCAGTTATCTTGGGGAGACGGGATACAGATGAAAGGATGCGATCCAAGGACGTCCTTTCAGAGAGAGGAAAGACTCGGCTCTCCTCAACTCCACACACTGAGAGCCACGTGTCATCCTGACCAGGGAGACTCGCAGCCAGCTCTGTGCTTCCGTCTGGGGGTGCCCCACCTGGCCCCACTTTCCCTTTGGAAACAGCAGCAGGGAGGACTGGAAGAAGGCATAATGGTCTCCCTCTTGCCTGAGGCTGAGCTGGTCTAAGCTCGCTACCTCATGTTTCTGTTCCTCTGGGCGCCCCATGATTTTTCATGGTGGGCAAGCCATTCTCCCTGACACAAGGCTGCCCTTGTGCGCACACTGCCCCCCCCCCCCCCCCCCCCCCGCGTGCTGGGCATGAGAGTTTAAGGATACGGCAAGGAGGAAGGAGCATGAACCACGGGCCACAGCATCGGGCTTCCTGAGGGTCCCTGTTCTGTTTCCCACTGTTCTGTTCCTCCCCCCGAGGTGACATGAGGGTGAATGAAGGCAAAAATGAGGGGCAGGGGTGAACTCTAATGAATATTAACCTTACACGGTATGAGCTGCAGGAAGGGGGCAATGCGGGGGGGGGGGGGGGGGGGAATGTGCTGAATCTACTTTCTGCAGCCACTGGACAGATGACAGCTCCTAAAATTCCCCTCAAGCCTTAATTCCATAAGCAAACCACAAAAGACATTGGCCTAAAATTTCTTTGCAGGGTTTTATTTAGAAAAAGAAAGCCTTAAATATAGCTCCTGGGTCTGCTTAGGCCTAGAGAGTTCTACCCACCCTGATCTCAGTCAGGACCAGGATAAATGCCCCTCACACTCACAGTGCTTTACCTGGCCCGGCCATCCTCCAGGTCTCCAAACATGCCAGGCTCTTTCGCCCCTGAAAATCGTCTCAGGCGCTGTGTCTGCTGCCAAGACTCCTTCCCCTCACTCTCCACACAGCTAATCATTTCTCGACTCTCAGGTCTCCACATAAATGTCTCCTCAGAAAGACCTTCCCTGACCACCGTGTCTAAAATCGATGGCGGGAGAGAGAGGTTGTCACGGAATACACTTCCTTCCTTCCACAGAGCTTACAGAGATGTGTGTTTATACATTTGTGTACTTCTTTACTGTCTCACCCACGATACATTTATCTCTGGGAGCCCAGGAACCACGTCTGTTTTGCTCACCAGAGTGCATCTGGAGCCTAAGATTGGCCGGGCACAGACTCTTTTTAAAAGATTCTTTTAAAATGTACCTGCCCTATGCTTCACGGCCCCATGCAGAAGGACACCAATCAGAGTTCGCAGAAAAAAGTCCAAATAACTAAACACATGAAAAGATATTCAGCATCACTCATAATTTAGAGAAAAGCAAATCTTTGAAAGGGTAGCGTTCAAAAGCTTGATTACACCTGAAAATCAGATCTATTGAGTAGGAGTGTGAATTGAGATCACATTTTAGAAGGCAAACTGTCAACACTTGTCAGGATTCAAATTGCCTGGACCTCCCACTCGAGCTCAGCCCCGCCCAGCTCTGCGCTCCGCGGGTCTGTGACCACCAGCCTCTCCTGCCCACTCGGCACTGTGCACTCTCAGCACTCTGCTCTGAGCTCACCCTCACTGGAGCAGCTGCATTACAGTAAGTTTCCCCAGCCACTGGAAGGCAGGAAGCAGTAGTCAGAGGTCATTCGATTTCCCAAAACAAATAAATAAATGAAATATACCCTGCTTGCTATTGTCCTATTTTGCATTAGATATGGCCGAGTACCTCCACTGCTCCTGCCCAACGTCTACAGCCATGAATTTCCCCTGACTCCTCAGTTCTTTCCTTTTCCCTAGGATTTTGAATCTGGAAAGAAGGAATAATGGGTTTCTAAGCTGCAAAATTATTTATCGATCATATTGGGCAATCTTTTTATTCATTTGGATGCGTTATCAATTTATTGTTCCCAATGCCAAACCTGCCCGTCTTTGCCCTGCTTTGTGATACTGGAGCTGGACTCTGTGAACACTGCACCAGCTACTTCTGGGTCCCTTAGTGACTAACTAGTTTTTACTAATTAACAGTTCCTTTCATTAAAATCTTCCTGTTCACAAAACTGGCCTGGAGCATGCCTGGTAGATCATCTCAGTGGATCCTCTATCAACTTGGCATAGCACCTGGGCAAAGGCACACCTTTATCATTCTCTCCAAGCCTCTTTTGCCAAATCCCTTACTTTTGGCAAATGCTCTAATTTTCGACTATGCTAAGATCAGGACTATCCTACTTAAAGTAGTTTCACTTCCCCCCATCTCCTGGTCTAAGTTGCTTTGCATCTCTACACACCCAATCGTCACAGCCCTCTGCCTGTTTGGGGAGGATCCTTCTTCCGGAGCCCTGCGTCCCGACTCCGCAGGGGACATCTGCATCCAGGACCTGTTCCATCTTCAACAGCCTCCTTTGTCTGCGTCTTTGTTCTCTCCCTTCCCACTTTTCCTTCTCTTGGAAGACAAGTGCTGTCTCCTCTATCATGACGGCTTTAGGATACCATCCTCTCGCCACCTCTGCACAACAAACATCATGAGGGAGTAGTCTCGACTCTCTAGCCCTACAAGTCTAACTCCTTCCCCGTCACACTGCTGTGGCGGCTCTCTCAGGGCAGTCCCAGTCAAACTTCCAGTGACCAGTTCTCTGCAAAAGCACTGGGTCTCTAGCTCTCTGACTCGCCTTCTTCCCAGCTGCTAAGAGCATATTTTTCCAAAAATTTTGTCCTGCCCTCCTCTCTGTTTTTACACACTTTTTCCAAGTCAATGAATTTATTCTACAAACTGATTTTTTCTTTTTTACTTTTATGCAGTAGTAGTACTCTAGCCTTGACCTTTCTCCTGAACTCCAGAACTGAATTTCTGATTTTCCTGCTGGAAATTTCCACATAGCTCAATATGTCCAAATCTGAATTCCTCTTCATAAGCCTGTTTTCTTTCTGTCACACCCTGTTAAATTGAATCTCAATGCAGTATCAAAAATAATCCCCAAGTTTTTATGCCACTAAAATCTCAGTAGAAGCCACTTTTAGTTGATGGTGAATAAAACAGACATTTTACTTGACTGTCTCAGTCCGCTTTGTGTTACTATAGCAGAATACCTGAGTCTGGGTAATTTATAATGAGCAGAAATTTATTTGGCTCATGGTTCTAGAGGCTGGGAAGCCCAAGATTGAGGGGAGACATCTGGTGAGGGCCTTCTTGCTACATCATCCCATGACAGACGGTGGAAGGGTGAGAGAGCATGGGGGAGGGGAAAGGGCAGGGAAAGGAGGAAAGACAGGAGAGGAGAGGAGCAGAAAGAGAGAGTAAGCAAGAGGGGCCAAACTAGCTTTTATAACAAACCCACTTCCAGGATAAGGGCATTAATCCATTCATGAGGGTGGAGACTTCATGACCTAAACACCTCGCAATACCGTTGCATTGAGTATCAGGTTTCTAGCACATGAACTTTGGGGGATACATTACCATACAGTACTCAGATTCTCTTACTGACAAATTGAAGTGAGGAAATGTAAGTCACATTATCTAATGAGATAGAGTGATTCTGATGAATGACACCTGCAGTTGAAGCAGCTAGTGTTCTGTTTCGTTTTGGTTCGGTTTTTAAGTGATACTTATGAGAAGGATGGTGGTAGTGGATGAAGAGTTGAAGAAGAGAAAAGGAGGAAGAGTTGAGAAAGAGTATAAGAATATAAGCAACGTTGAAGGGCAAAGAAAGTGAGTCCTAGATGTCTTACCATATTTACAGGGCTTGAAGAGGAATCGTTGATTCTACCCCCTGAACTTGAGTCTCAAGGTGTTATCCTTTCAAAGACAGGTGCTGCTCCAGATGGGGGGTTAAACAGTGGGTGCTCCTGAACTCTGAGTCTGTGCTAGCAGGGGTCTCAGGAGTGCAAAGGTGAAAACCGAGTGTGGCACTTTGAATCTATCTGTCACATC
Organism: Lemur catta; assembly: GCF_020740605.2. NCBI lineage: Eukaryota > Metazoa > Chordata > Mammalia > Primates > Lemuridae > Lemur > Lemur catta. Next base: position 64,557,268 of record NC_059128.1, read on the forward strand.
AAACTAGGTGTGGGCCGGATCATGTCACTCAAATTGGTCCATAAAGGGATGAAAATTAAAATGCTGACAAAAGGAGCACAGCAAATTATAGGAAGCTATTTAATATGCTCAAGTTCACACCTACCTTTGGGGGATTTTAATGAGACTCTGTCTTCCAGCTGTTTTTTATCTTCCAACAAACTTACTAGCCAGGATTGACACAACATTTAATGTGGGATGTCTTTTAAACATATCTCTTCTCTCTTGATTCCTCTTTGCATCTCTCCTTCCCTGGGATAGCCCCCACCCCCACCCCGGGACTCCGTATTGATTCGGTGCTGTCTCCCTTCCCTTTGCGCCTCCTGCCTCCACTCTCCTTTCTCGTTCCCTTCCCCTCACGCCCAGCCTCCTGGAGGCAGCAGTAACTTTTCTCCTAAGATATGTGTGTATTTTTGTGAGAGGAAGAGAGGACAAAAGAGAAAGGACGAGAAATGGGCTAGTAGAAGCAGCCTGAGGTGAGGGGACAGGGAGGGGTTCAACACAGGGCAGGGTGTTGGGGAGAAGGAGGGAGGAAACTGGGAAGAGGAGTAGAGGGACCGAGGGGAGGGGAAAGACAGCTAAGAATTCCTGATCAGTCACAGGCCGTGTCCCCTCCATGTTTTAATGTCTCAGACATGCTGAAAACGGGTCTGTGGGAAGTCGTAACACTCACCAAACCCTTGACAGCAGCTATTCTTCAAAGAGCCTGTGAACAATTGCCCGCCTGCCAGTGTCTGACTGAAATAATAGCTGTACCTACAGGATCATTTGGAAGACGGATGGCAGAGGCAACCCCATTCATCTGCCAGCAGCCATTTCATAATTCTCACTGTCCTGTCAGGCCAGCACGGGAAGGCAGAATGCAGTCTTGCTAATCATCAAAGATCATTAGATCGCTGCTGTTTTGAGGACGGTACCCCCACCCCACCACACCCCCGTCCTGCTCCCCAACCCCAGTCCCACCGTGCCAAGCCTACTACAAGGTATTTTCGGAAATGCCTTTGGCACTCTTAGAAAAAGCAGGTTTCCAAAGCCTAAAAGCCTTGATGTTTGCTACCTGGGTTATTTTTTCATTTTTTCACTCCGTTCTCTTTCCTTCTTGCAGCTCCAGAAAGAGGTCCTGCACTTTCCCTACTATTTGCTGCTTCCATGGCTGGCCTGTCAGTATTCCACAGTTCAACCACATGACTTTTCCTACACTGAGTTCTATTTTCTGTTTAAAGTGCCCTACACTGTTGTTATCATTTTTATAGCATGCATTAAGCCAAAGACTTCTTCTCAATGCAATGTTTATTGATTTAGAGAACCTTAAGAGCTTCACATCATTCCAGTACATCTGAGATCCTTGGGGGTCATTCAAAAGCACTTTCTGAGAACTCACTGTGTGAACATGAACAGGAGTGAGAATGGAGAGACCCTGCAAAGGTGGGAAGGCTTTGGAGCATTAACCTATGCAGTGACACAGGACCCCACACTCGCTTTAATACTCTGCAGTCACTGTCTTGAAATTCCTAAGCATTTCTGAACAAGAGCCCCACACTTTCATTTTGCACTGAGCCCTGCAAATTACATGGCTGGTACTGCTATTAATAAAATTGTTGGGAAAGTATAGAACAGGTGAGGGCCCAGGAAGGAATACCTCCAGAGCCAAAGTTGAGAGACTAGAAACCTCTCAGGGGTAACAGAGATCAGCAAGTGGAGGAGAAGGCAAAGATCAGACCACGCCACAAGGGAAACCCAGATGGCAAATCTTACTAATGTTCATTTGAGCATTACCCCAGGCGGAGGCCTGCTTTTGATGTGCTGACAAAAATCAATTTTCTGAGCCTGAAGATTGAAGACAGACCCCAGATCACTGTAAATTCATGAAGGTAACAGCACCACCTGTGAAACCCCCTGGGAAACAAGTGGCTGATGTTGCCTTTCACTATGTACCAGTTCTGCTAGAACTTTAGCAGAAGATGCATTAGAAAAATTTGTGAGAAATGAGGCTGAAATGTAAGTGGGAGCCTGTAAAGAAAAGCCTTTAGATGCTAGACTGAGGGGGAATGGGGACATTCATGAGTATCCGGGGAGGGAGAGTGACTGCAGAAGCTCTGGCTGCCCCAACAAAGGAAATATTCTGCTAGACACATCCGGCCTTTTTTCACAAGGCTGAATAATAACAAATAACTCACCACCACCTTCCACTGTGGCATGGCCCCACTAGTCTTCTTCCTCACACTGCCTCTCAGACCCCACACACAGAGTTCACCTATACTCCGCAGCTTTGGCCCGGCTGTTGCCTAGACCTCCCTTGAACTCAAGTCATGGACCCTACATCAGTCCATCACACCAAACATGCCTGAATTCATTCCTCTGACCTCTCCCATATTGCTAAGGTGAGTGATTCCACCCACAGCCGTATGTGTGGCAGGCAGAATTCTAAGAACGACCCCAGTGAACATCGGCCTTGCACAGTCTCCCCACCTTGAGTGTGGGCAGAACCTCTGACTATGATGAGATACCATTCCCTCACTGATGCCATGTTATATGGCAAAAAGGATCCTGCCCATGTCAGTAAGGCTACAAATCAGTCAGGGTGGGCCTCTTCTAATCACACGAGACATTTAAAGGCAAAGAGCTTTCTCCAGCTGGTGGCAGCAGGGCAAGTCAGAGAGGTTGGAGCATGAGAAGGACTTGATACACTGATGCTGCTTTGAAGATGGAGGGGACCATTGGGAAGGAACCTGGGTGGACCCTCAGAGCAGAGTGACCCCCAACTGATGACAGCAAGGAAGTGGAGACTTCAGTCCTACAGCCACAAGGAACTCAGTCCTGCTGACAACCTGAATGGCTTAGAAGAGCCTTCTCCAGAGCCTCCAGGGAAGAGCCTACTCTGGTCTGGCCAACACCTTGATTTTGACGTTAGAAGACAATAAGCTTAGAATCCGACCAAGTCTACCAGACTCTGACCTACGACACTGTGAGACTATAAATGGGTGTCATTTTGAGATGTTAAATTTACGGTGATTTGTTATGCAGCAACAGAAAAATAATACAGTGGTTTAGACCTTCCCAGCACTCACCTATTCTGTGGCTGAAATCCTGACACTTTAGCACTTAGGCAGAGTCCTAATGAAAGCAAACTTCAGAACTATATCCAAAGGGATAGTGGATTGAAAATGAGAGAAGAGAGTCAAGTCAACCAATTGGGAGATTATTGCAAATGACCAATGTGAAGTAATAACATCCTAAATTTAATGGCATTGGATGCAGATAAGAGTGATAGATTTGAGAGTCCTTATGAAAGAAAATCTGTCCAGATTTAGCAATTGATTGGATAGGAGGGAGAGATGGCTCTATTGTGTTGGCTTCTGGAAAGAGTTGAAGAGAACAACGGTCATCTGTGATTGTGTGTCCATTAAACTAAATGAAAATAAAAAGTGCTCAACTCCTGAAGATGACCCTTCTAAGATCAGAAGGAACCATGTTAGTTAAGATTGTTGGTTGCAAGTAACAGCACCAATTCAATTGAAAACAGCTTAAGGGGGGGAAATAGAGGGTGCTACATATTAAGAGACAGTTGTTTCATAGACTCTCGAGGCAGGAAGGCAGCAGAGCCTCAGAGAGGACTTGACCAGGTTATGGAAAATCCCTGGGACCAGAGAGGGTGCCCTCTATCTCTCATCTTCTCTTCCTCTGAAGACCATCCTTCTAGACCAACTGGGCCACACAGCTGACAGAAGACCCCCATAACATAGCTATGTTGTTAGAGGGAAGCCCAGGATAAACTGGAATTGCTTAGTCCTTATTCCAGACCTCCAGGGTTGGCTAACATGGTTGTCCCACCTCTCACCCTACCAACATAGTGCTCCAAGGAAAAGAGTAGACTAGGTTCTTAAGCAGGAAAGATACCCCCAAAGTTGTTCACCCTAAAAGCAGAAGATGCTTTTCAAATTTTAATTTCCACAGACCCAAGGACATATTCTATTTTCTGTACAGAAAAGCGTAATCTCATGCAAAAAGCAGCTGGATTCTAACCCCAACACTCCCTGTAACTAGTGGTGTAAGTGACCCTCAGTACTTCTAGCTATAAAATGTGCAGCTTGTTCCAGGGGGCATTGAAGGGTCCCATATTTAATGCCCTGTGATTCTAAGTCTTTGTGAGCAGAAACAATTCTGTATTGATCCAGTTTTCTTGTTTAACTTTCCCTTGCCCTCCCAAACATCAGAAATAAAGCCTCTTGCCATTAATCCTCCCATTGGCTTACAAGAGGATAAAAGGCACACAAGGGAAATATATATTAATAGTTTGTATTCCAGGAGAGCTGGACCACCTAAAAACCTATTTTGTAATTTAAAAAAACACCAACCTCAAGCCCAGTGTGAATTGGCTTTAGGTCTCTCCCTTTGCAGAGCAGTTGTTCTGTACTTCTTACCACCGCAGCCAGAAGTAAAGGGCCTGGTGGAAAACCAAGGTCTCTTTCTAATACTGCAGGAGCAAACCTGGGGTCTGACCAAGAAATGCCATATAAAGAACATGGTCTCCTATATCCTAACTCTCAAAGGGAGAGTGAAATGGGGCCCAATGTGAGTCTGGCACCATGAGATGCAAATTCATCTACTTTGAGTGCTGGTGGCATTTTATATTGTGAGATCAATTCAGGAAATTAAGAAATAGTAATAATAGAATTTTAACCTTTGCAGAGTAGCATTTTAAACTGTTGTACAGTACTTAGAAAATGTTTTGGTATAACATAGGCTTCTCTATGTCCTTGTCTATACAATTTGTCAATATAGATGTTTTATGGTAGCTAGCAATATAGGAGGATGTTAACATGGGACACAGTCTCAATTTCAGCAGACTTCAAGACTGTAGACCCCTCTCTGGACCACTTACAGAGGACCTAGAAAAGAGCCAGTTTTTGTGACTCTTAGCCCATCACTCATCTTTAGCCTATAAAAGAGGTTGAAGAAGCCAGAAAGAAGGATTGGGACTAGAGAAAGGCTTTTATTTTAATGGAAGTTGTCTCTGAGCCTCTTTACCACCTCATAAGGGAGGCTCATGCCTCCCTCCCTGCAAGCCTAGTGATCAGGGCTTCACGGAGATCCTGCAGAGGTCTGCAAACGAGCCCAGACAGCAGCTCTCTGGTGTCCAAATCACAGCTAAGAAATCCAAACGGTCCAGAAGATAGTGGCATATCATGTGGCAGCAGTGTAGAGCTCCCTGTTTTGACAGTAATTTACATTCCCTCTATGGAAGGATGTAAGATGAAAATATTTTTTTGTGCTCCAGAGATAAGCAGAGAGGGGTAGAAAGAGAGAAAGACAGAGACAGAGACAGAGAAAGTCTAGACCATCTCAAAGGGACTTTGCCCATGAAGTCACCTGAAGGAACAGTGGGAAAGGGTCAGGGAAGGTAGATCACAGAGAATTGGGGTCTGAGGCAGCCAGCTGGAAAGTACATCCACTGAAGCAGAGATTTATAGGTGAATGGTCCCCAGTGATGGAGAATCTCCAAAGAGCCCACAGAATATCCAAAATAAATAGATTCTCCTCACAAAGAATCTCCAGAACTAGTGCTTTCACTAAACATTTAAGGAAAAAATAACACTAAACTTATATAACTCTTCCAGAGAATAGAAAAAGAGTGCATACTTCTCAAATCATTGTATGAGGACAGCATGACCATAACAAAACCTGATAGTGACATTGCAAGAAAGAAAAATTTTACAGGTTGAGTATCCCTTGTCCAAAATGCTTGGGGCCAGAAGTGTTTTGGATTTCAGATTTTTTTTTAAATTTTGGAATATTTGCATTATACTTACCAGTTGAGCATACCTAATCCAAAACTACAAAATCCGAAATGTTCCAATGAGCATTTCTTTTGAGTATCATGTTGGTACTCAAAAGGTTTTGGATTTTAGAGCATTTCAAGTTTCAGATTTTTGGCTTAGGGACACTCAACCTGTATAAGCCAGTCTTTCTCAAAAATACAAATACAAAATCTTACAATATTAACAAATTGAATCCAATGATTTATGGAAGAAAAATACAACATAACTGAGTGGAGTTTAATCCAGGAATGCAAGAGTTAACATTTGGAAAATTAATTAATGCAATTCATGCAGTAATAACATAAAGAGAAGACATCATATGATCACCACAATGGATGTAAAAAAAATGTTATAAAATTCAATGGTCATTCATAGTAAAAATTTAGCATATGGTGATAAATCTGATAGTGTCTACAAAAAATAATAAACCCCCAAGATCAGAAATGATCCACACTGAACTTAGTGGTGGCTCTCACCAGTGCAATAAGGCAAGAAAGCTCTAAACATCTGCCCCACCCCGAGAAGGCAGTGCCAGTTCATGACTGCACCAGTCAGCTAAGACCTTTCCAGACCTATCACCTCTGTCCCTCCTCTCCACTCCAGCACCAAAGGGGAACAGAAGTTCCAACTAGCAAATTGGGAATGGAGTGGGGAGAGCTGTTGGCAGAATTGGGAAAGAAGCAGCCAGCACCCCAGCCTCTTTCTACCTCCCACCTCATGTTCCTTTCCACTGTAGGCTTCCTATCTTGAGCAAGGCCAAGCTGGGGGAGGGAGGAGATTCAAACATATTTTTCAAATGGAAGTTTGGGTTTTGATTCTTGCACAAGGCTGGACATTTTAGTTACTGAGCTAGTTCGTGTATTTTATACGTGGTGGCTACAGACTTTTTCTTATCTGAGAATGACCCGGAAATGATGGAGTCTGGTCTAGATTTCACCAGAAGGGTAAGAAAAAACTATATCACAGAGCAGGTGTGAATAAGGAAAATTCTTTGAAAATTTTGCTTATAGTACTTTTGTTAATGTGCCCATCGTTAGTCTTTAAAGTACAAACACTTCCCTTAGACCACACTTTCCTTGGTTTGTTGGAAAGAGAGCCTTCCTCTACCTTCTTTCAAGACTCACCTTTTGGCCTGGATTGTTCCTGAGTGCCTGTTGCATACATTCTTGACAGACAGAAGGAGTGGACTTTGCAATGGTCACAGGTGGCAGTTTCTGTGTTGGTGTGAGCAGGACACTGCTTTGTGCTATTGCCAGCTGCACCCTCCCCCACCCCACTCACTCGCTTTGAAACAAAGTAAAGCAAGAACAAAGCACAGGACTGTGGGAAACTCTGTCAACACATTAAGACACTCTGGCTCTGAAGGGCGTCACTTTGCAAGTTTGAGACAAGCACCAGTAGAGGCAGCCCAACCTTAGGGCATATTTATTGTGCAAAAGGGACTCAACTTATTATAAGGATTTAGTAAATATGGTCCTCAAAGAATTAAAAATTATTAATAAAAACCAAAAATGGAACTAATATACAAAGAAAAGGACTATAAAATACATGCAAAATGAATATACAAGCTTATAAAATATTGCCTCAGGATTGCTAATGTCATGACAGCCAGTAGAGAGTCCAGTGTCATTAAAAATTAATTATTTATTAAAGGCCACTTTCTTAATATCTGACTCTAGTCCATGCCAGATTTTAGCAAGGCATTTGGCCCATTCTGCTATTATTTTCCTTGAAGTTCATTTCTTATCTTACTCCTGTCTTGGAAATGTAATGCATCACTGAGGTTGTTCCTGAGTTTATGTTGTGTTCACTCTTAATGTGCGCTGATTGGAAATGAGAAGCAGATGGACACTTGGCCCAGAGATTAACTCCATCTCCTGTAATTAGATGGTGCCAATTAAGGCTTCCATGGGGTCCATATCCTCACTGCCAAGTAAAAGAGCTCTCCAGTGGGGCTCCTCAAAGCACTGGGAACTAATGGCTTGTTCAGTTCCTCCTTTGCACTTATTCACAGATACTGAGCAAAGAGGAGCCGAGTTGTCTTTGTCTCTTCGGCTTTTCTTTAAAACCTTCATCATTTGACTTTTCCTTTTGGCAAGAGTTGAAACCAAATAAAGGGAATTCTGGATAGCCCCTGGCTGAACTTTGCATTCTATTTTGAGTTAGCAGAATTTAGGTGGGGAAGGTTTGGGGCCCGGAGGGCTTCTGAGTAGAGCACTTCAGAGCCTTAGGAAAGTGCCAGGCCCTGAAACTCAGCCTCTAGCTTTTCCTAACACAGGGGGACAAGAAAGAGTTTGGAGACCGGCAGACCTGAGTTTGAACCCTGGCCCAACTGCCTATTAGCTGTAAGCTGTAGTATGCTGGTGAATGTTTAACAACAGGCTCTCAAAATAAATATATAAAGCCCTAATTTGTAATGTGCCAATTTCTGTGGAGTAAATACTCCCAGCGTGGTTGATTTCAAGCTACCCATGTGATGCTACTGAACGCAAAGTTGGGAAGAGATTCATACTATTGGCTGTCACAACCCGTGAAAGTGGGCCCCAGTACGCCCCTGGCTGTAAGCCTCAGTTTCCACATCTGTACAAAAGTGATAAGGTACATTGCAGGGTCATTATAAAGATTAAAGTAATAATAGCAAAGTGCCCCAAACAGAGTCTGACTTACATTAGGAGCTGAATAAATTGTCCCTACATATTACCATTTTCAGCTGGGCCTGACCAATGGGCTTCACATAGCTGAGGGCTCTAAGAAGTCAGGGCCTCAGCCTTGAAATTTTAGCAACTAAATTTCATCGCGTAGGTATGACCGGGAATTTGAGGAATTGATTCACACTAATTGAACTCATAAGAGGCAATTTTATAAATCACAATTCCAATTTAACACTTAGATTTAGCATGTATACCAAATAATGATTTCCCAAACCTGAATTGGGTCATGTGACCTCACAAAGGATTTCTTTTTGTGGTTTAGGAATTTGTTTATATGCTAAGTGCTGTACAAGCATAAATGTTAATTATATTTAAATATACTTAATTATCTTGATTAAAAAATTAAATTGAGGGAGCTGAATTCTTACAGAATGAGTAAGAATTACCTTGGCAAAGAGGAACATCGCTGGTTGGGGTCACCAGGAAGCAGATTCTAAAAGGGGGATTAGCACATGAGACATTTATTAAGGAACACTCTTGGGAGGGGAAAGACACAGAGTTAGGGAGAGAGAGGAATTGAGCTGTGATATAGAACAAAGGCCTCAGCCAATGCCCTAAGAGCCCTAGAGCTGAGATAGCCCCTTCAGAGTCTTTTCAAGTTGGAGTGAAGGAGCCCAGCCTTTATGCCGCCATGTTGGTCAGTCATTGAGTAAGGGCCAACCCATAGAAGGAGGTGTGACTTAGGATAAGTCATGTTCTCCAAAAGAGGGCCAAGAGCTAAGGGCTGTTTTCCAGCAGCAGTTCCAGGTGCTGGGGAAATCAATCCTTCCTTTTGGAAGGGGATGTGGACAATAGATCACAGCCTCTACCACAAGGGGGAAAGGGTTTGCTATACAGAGGAAAGCACTGAAGAATGAAACAGTGATGCATGCTGACGTCATGCAAGTGGCTCAGTGTCTGTCATGAATAGGGTTCCATGGGAAACAGATTCTGAAACAGAGACAGAGATTTGCACACATATGGTTTGTTGGGGATTGGTCTCAGGAACAATCTTTATGGGAGTGAGGGAAGCAGGACCGGGTAAATGAGAAGTTAAACTGCAAAATATGTAGTTGCAGCAGAGAGAGTTCAGCCCTTCAGAGACATCCAGAGTCAAGGTAAATGGGATGGGCCTTATCGCACTGCACTGATCAGTCATTGAATAGAGGCTGACCCCAAGTGCATAACCTTTTGTAAGGCACCTCCCTTCAGTGCAGGGAAAGTCCTGGGAGAGACTCAGCTGTGAATCAGTGACAGTCAACACTCTTGACTGCTGGGGGAATGAGTATGTTGGTCTTTGAGGGCCACAAATGTATGCTGTTGTCCACTCCATGTGAATGTGAACAGTTTATGGGTCTCCTTCCTGATTGGGATGGAAGAGAACACACGTGCCAGACCAGTGGCATCAAAACGTGTACTTAACGCTGTGTTAATGTGCTATTTGGGTAGCAAAGATAGCACACCTAGGCTAGCATGGTGGCAGTAATGGGGGCCACCATTTGGTTGAATTTGCAGTACTCGGGTGCCATCCTCTAAAAATTGTCTTTTATTTTTCTGTCTGGGCCAGACTGGTGAATTAAATGGGACCATTAATCCTGCATCCTTCATTTCTTTAAGGGTAGTACTAATCTCTGCCTTGGAAAAGAATATTTTTTATTTTCTATCTTATCTGGAGGAGGGGTTAGTTTCAAGGAACCAATGTTGGGTTTCTGCCAACTACCATGTATGCAATGATTATATATTTGGAAGGCAGGGAAATGACCACTGGATGGTCAGTAAGTGGGAAGAATCAAAGCTGTCTACTAAAATTCTGGTTTGGTTACCTGGATGAATGGAGGTTAAAAAAAAAGTAAGAGAAAATATTGGCATGAGAGCCAGTTTAGGAAAGAATATGATGGTGCATTTTTGAATGGTACATTTTCAGCTCTTGAGTCTGAGCTGAAAATGCCTATAGAACAATTGGGTTTATGATGAGGAAGCTGAGGGAGCACCTACTAGAGATGGTGGTAACTCAATGAGAAGGATGAGATCACTGGGGACAGTGAGCAGCATGAGGAGATGAGAGGCCAAGTGTGGCACCTGGAAGAGCAATGTTCAAGGGCCAGCAGAGGAAGACTCTCTTAAAGGAGACACAGAAATGATCTGAGGTAGCAAAAGAAGTGGTTTGATAGAGCCAAGAGAGGAGGAATTTAAATGAGGAGTGTCAAGTTCTGTAGAGAGATTTAAAAAAAAATGTGGGTTTTTTTGTATTTGGTAAACTTTAGGGTTATGGTCATCTTAAAGTAATTTAGCAAATCTTAAAATGGTTAAGTGAGGGGACTGGGGAAGATAAATCACAGTGTAGTAAAGTGGGGAATTTACAGAAGCCAGAATTTTTGTAAGGTCAGCATAAAAATTACTTGAGCTATGAAGTTGTTCAGTGAAGCCTCTGTCAGTGAAGGTAAAGGTGAGTGGGCTTCTTTTTAACTCTTAACATTAGCATTTCACTTTTAACTTTAATCCTGCACTAACATCATAGAGGCACAAAATATCGAAGTCCTCTAGACTCTCTCCCAGTGGAATCAATAAGAAATAGCTCATTATTGCTTCTGAATGAGAAAGTATCACTCTTCATAATGGAGGCACTTAGATGTTCTGCTAATCAACTGCTTAGACTGGCTGAACATCTGTGGGCTCTTTATCTTCGTTAACGGGGATATTTCAAAGAGCCCAGCTTAAGGAAATTTTATGACTGGGCAAGTTTTATTCAGTGCTGGGTTTCCTGACTCCTACTCTTCTTCTTTTCCCTCCCCCTACCTCCCTAAATCGCTCCCTCCTTTCACCTCTGCAGTTGGAAGATACTTTGGTTTGTCTGGATAAAAAACTCTAAGCAGTCAGCCTTCCTTTTCCCTGGGTTCCATAAGGCAGATTCCACCAACCGCAGATCAAAATATTCCAGAAGAAAAAAACACAACAGTAAAAAATAATAATACAACAATAAAAAGTAATATAAACAAAAAATATACGATAACAACTATTTACATAGTATTTGCATTGTATGGGGTATTATAAGTAATCTAGAGATGAATTAAAGTATACGGGAGGATAGGCATGGGTTATATGCAAATACTACGGGACTTATAAATAAGGGACTTGAACATCTGCAGGTTTTGGTATCCGGGAGGGTCCTGGAACTAACCTGTGGATACTGAGGGACGACTGTGTAGTTATATGTTTGTCTCTTTATGCTTTGTACATTTATATTATTCTTATTCGTGTAAGTTATATTTATTTACCTGTTATTAATTTCAGCCAGAATTAATTTACGATTTAATTGAGATCTTGGAAAGGTGGAGGGCCGGCAATACCTCTTAAAGGGGACGGAAAATGCAGACGCAGCTATTGACGGGGAGTTTGTGGTTCATATCAAGTAGAAAGAATCACAGATGGGCTCTCCCAGCTTCCAGAAGTAGAGATCGTAGTGTCAGTCACTTTTTGTTTCTGCAGTATTTAGCACAGCAGCCCAGTACATGAACTTTTCATACACATTGCCTGGTGCTGCTGCTGCTAAGACCACTGAGGATGCTGATGGCATTGCAGAAGGAAGCATCGATAGCCTTTCATTCACTTTTTTTGACTTCTTGCCAGCCCTAACTCCCTTTCTTTCTTTAATGTTCGTGGTTTTAAGGGCCTGAGATCATATTTAATTATTCTCAGGTGACAAGGAGTTGGAACAGCTTCACTGCTCTTTAGCAGGCAGTGGATCCATTTCACATATTATCTGATTTTATGTACTTTTGATTGTTGCCTGGGCTTTCCATCAGGACAGTCTTGGGAGACTGGGGGAGCATGTCTGTCTCCTCTCCCCACCCCTGCGTGCCTGACTCAACTCTCGGTTGCTGCACGTATGTAAGAGTGCAGTCGCTGGGCATACTCAGTCCCCGGTTTTGAACCTCGTCTACTCCAACTAGCAAATATAGATCCAGAGCAGCCCATTATCTGCCAGTTTCCTTTAATAAAAGATGCCATTTTGTCTGGTTTCTGCTAAGGTGGATTTGTAGGTTACAGCACCCCAATGGTGGGCCTGATCTTTCCACCTGTTTTGGGAGGCCTTTCCTCTTCATGCTTAAAACTGACATAGAAGCTTGCACCATAAATATTTATTGAATGAATGAAATTTAATTTATTTCTATTTTCATGCTCTTTCTCAGGTAAGAAGTCTTTACTACCTTTGTTGAAGAAGCATGTAAATAATTTAAAAAGAACAAGTCAAAGCCTCCATTAAAATGTTTCCAGCTAGGAGTGAAAAAAAAAATTATTTGCTACTCCTCTTCCTTTAGTCCAGGTACTAACTGGTTCTTTTTTTTTTTTTGAGACAGAGTCTCACTTTGTTGCCCGGGCTAGAGTGAGTGCCATGGCGTCAGCCTAGCTCACAGCAACCTCAAACTCCTGGGCTTAAGTGATCCTACTGCCTCAGCCTCCCAAGTAGCTGGGACTACAGGCATGTGCCACCATGCCCGGCTAATTTTTTCTATATATACTTTTAGTTGTCCAGATAATTTATTTCTATTTTTAGTAGAGACGGGGTCTCGCTTAGGCTGGTCTTGAACTCCTGACCTCGAGCAATCCACCCACCTCTGCCTCCCAGAGGGCTAGGATTACAAGCGTGACCCACCGCGCCCAGCCTGGTTCTTAATCTTAAAAAGGCACATTGACTGTGGGCTCAGGTTATCTACCCTGCACCAGGGAGAAGAGCCGACAGTTTGCTACATCCAGGAATTCCCAGGAGCTTCTCTCCATTACTCAACAGATCATTAATTTAGAGCTTCAAACCCACAACTGAGCACTAAGACATTCTTGCCTTCAAAGAGATTAGTAATGATTCAGGTTTCCCACCATCCATAAACTTAAAGAATGGAGTTTTCCAAGAAGAAAAGCCTTCTGTCACTATTTCAAAGAATCCCAACAATATAATGAGTGCAGGATAATGGGAGGGGGATACTCCCCACCCCCAGACTACTGGAGGATAAGACTCAGGAAAACCTCTCTTGGCCAGGGCTGTTTTTCTCAGATTCTGGGAAATAATTAAACTTCCAGTCTGACGACACTGCAGTGTGTAGCACAGTGTTGGCCAGAAGGAGTTTTAGTGGTCATGTTGGCAACCTTTTCCATAAATCTGGAATTCTAAAACCACTGAACAACTCTGATATGAAACACAGGAAGTACAGCATAAAATATAACAAGTAGTTTTTAAATGCATGGCTGAATGCGAGGAAAGTAGGGAAATTGAGCCCAAGATGAAAAGGGTGCTACAGCAGAGCTGTAAACCAGATAGGAGCCCATTTCGGGAACCAGGAGGCTTGGGTGTCAATGGCCGCGCTGGAGGCAGGGACAAGGCTTGCCCCACGCAGAGTCAGGAGGGGGAGGCCCCGCATAAGTTTAGCTCCCTCAGAGGCCTCTACCCTAGAAAAAGGAACAACAGAGAGAAAAATCATCTCACCAGCAAAGAGAGATAAAGAAGCTTGCCTACCTTGACACGGGTTCTGGTTGGAAATTTTGTAACAGGTTCCTTGTCAGAATTTGCAACCTTAATGCCACCTTCGTGTGGGTTTGGCATTCTTTGTTACTACCTGTAAGATCCAGGAAACCCCTACAGAAATATTTCTTTATCCATTCCTGGGTAAGTGTATTGGCACACCTGAGTTACTGTAATAACCTGAGTTAGGAGCTAATATCTGATTTAGGAAGAAATGGTAGTTGATGAGCATATCATAGTTTTATTTGTAGAATGCTTGTTTTATGCATCTACAAGTCTTTATATCTATCTACCTACCTACCTACCTCCCTACCTAAGTAAGCTGCACAAGAGCCATCCATAATGTAACTGGTCCCTCTCAAGCAGTACTTTTTATCATCATTCTAAAAGTTGAGGTAGAGAAAATTTCTCTGTTACGCCGAGAGACTGGAATTTGGGTGGCTGCAGCCAATCTGTATGTTGGCCCTATCCTGGTGCTTCACAAGAGTAGTCTTGATTATATAGACAAGGTTCCAGGATGTTCTAACAGGTGAGAACCCTTTTAACATTCATGAGCCACATGCCCACCTTCAAGTAAACACAACTGAGTGCTTAAAATGAGCATGGTTTCAGTGCCCACAGTGACATAACGCCAGTTCTATTGTCCCTGAAATGTATTGTTCAGACCACACAGCTCTCCCTTGCCCTTGACTTTCAATTCTTGACCTGGCTCCAGGTCCCCATTTCCTACTGTCTTCTTCCCCTCTGTCTTCCCCTACCCTGCATGCTAACCTGAAGTCTCAGCTCTGAACCAGATCATTCCAGTCATCACTATTCACCCTGTAGGGAGGTTTGCCCTGTGCCAGCTCCATTAGTTTGTCTCCTAATGTCCCCTTACTTACAGGGTCTGGTTCAGAGTCGGCCAGAAGAGGCACTTGCATGGGATGTGGAAGGCAGAAGTGAGGCAGCCGCAGCTACTGGCCAAAGTCATCAAGGTTAGAGACAGAGACTGAAAGACACGGGGGTTCCAGTGGCCTCCAGCTTGTCCTCCCTGTCCTCCCCTCTGCATCCAGCTCTTCTTCCTGACTGTCAATCCTGTTGACCAAGGACAGCCCCAGGCCCCACTCTGTGCCAGCAGGCCCGCACAGCCGCCCATAGACCTCTCACGGCCCTCTCTTTCTCAAAGTCCCATCTTGAAAGGAGAACGTGCTTGGCTTCTCAGAGAGACCAGATGTTGTCCCCTCTGATCCTCCAACTTCCCTCCGGGACCTTCACCTCCCCAGCTCCTCTCATAATTGAGTTAGGACTGATTCCAATCACAAACCCCTTATCTTGCGATGAATAGTGGTTCTGTTTCCCCGATGGATCATGCCTGATTCACCTGTTATCTGGTGCCCAAGAGAGGCCTATGATATAGAAATGGGCGATAAATATTTGATATGCCACCATTCAACTGGGACATCTTTTTTCCTGGACTATGGAGTGATAGGAAATCAGACAGAAAAGATGGGGTGGTCCTTATCCAGAAGGGAGGGCATTGACTGCTACAGTCTGTGCAGTTCCTCTTTAGCTCACTTCACGCAAGCATCACGGTCGTGTTCTGCTGCCTCTGTGCTGCCTCTGTACCATTAAACGCTCAGGTTCCCAGGCTCCGGGCCATGGCAGAACTGCCGGGCAGCATCCCTCTCCCTGTTTCCCTCTATCCCCCACCAGCCCCCATCTGTGAACTTTGCATTTCTCCTTCTCTCTTGCACGGGGCCAGCAGCAATCACACCATTCTCACATGCCGGAGTGAAACTCTGAAAAGAACAGTTTCTGAGTTGTCACTTTTAAAGGTGCCTGGCTGGCACTGCGGAGCAGCACATCAGCTGAAAAAATGGGCAACCTTCATCTCGGCACACATTTCTCACTCAGCGAGTGCACCCCAGAAATTCCCATCTGGAGTTTTTAACAGAACAATTTTGTAGCATTTCCATTTATTACACATTTAATTGCCTTTTAATTGGTGCAGCTGTTTTCATCATGCTTGAGGCATCTCGGAACTATCTTCCTTAGAACCCATTTCGGGCTTACTTCCTGCCCCGGATTACATTATTGTCAGTCAAAACTTTGTGCTTGGGCCTCCAAGTTTAATCAAAGACTTACTGTCTAGTATAAAAGCTTCTAATAACCATATTTTCTATAGGCAGTGGGAAAAAAAACAGTACTGAAAATTGGAGGTTATCTCAAGAACTAAAACTCCCATTATAATGTACCAAGTCCATGTCAACGTGTAAATCATCACCAATGGGTCTTGGAGTCCAGCAACCTGAAGTTCTAAATCCGTTATTATCGAGCCATACATATGCCTGAGGCAAGTGGTTCAGCTTTCTGGACCAGGGAGGTGGGGCTGTAAAGTCCTGTCTGAATTTAATATTCTGTGAGTCTGACTATAACTTGACAAAGACCTTTATTACTTTTAGTAAATATTTGAAATATTTTTAGCATACATATTAATAGTATAGTTTTTATAGTTTGTGTTTGGATTGCTTTTACTTTTGGCACAAGTAGGATCTCCAGATGCTTGCTGATTTATGTGTTTACTTATTTATTTCTTACCCTGAAGAAGACAATGGCGGGCAGGTGTAGCAGGTCTAGGTTTAGGCTGGGAGAGTCTCTGAGCTCTCGTTTTCATACCTGTGACCCTGGAGTAATAATGTCTACCTCATAGGGGTTTTGTGAGGATAAAAGTGAAGGTAATGATCGTGGACGTGCTTTACAAACCAAGAGATATTACATAAATATAAGTGATCATTGTATTAATAAGAAATATATCCCCAGGTTATGTGAATAATTCTTTCTGAAAAAAATCTAAGCAGATTACAGCAAAACCTCAGTTATTCCAGGATCACTCACTCAGGTAACCAGTCATTTTTTGTCTCTGGGACTCTTTCCCTGCTTATTGGTATCTCTGACCAGAGTGGAAATAAGATGAAAAAATCTAATCAGTGAAGTTTGCCCCTTGAGAGAAACTCTGGTCAATGCTTTGGCACAAGAAGAGCGAGGAACTACATAACCCCTTCCTGTGAGGTTCCTGGTCGGGGTCTACCCCGAGGGGCACTCACCTGAGACTTGCAGGTGGGAGGGAAGTCAATGCCTTACTCTGGGGGGCAGCGGGGAATGACCATGGCAACCTGACGCAGACAGACCTGGGAGTCACGGCATCTTCCCTGCGGGCTTCTGATGTGTTATACTTTTATTATCACTCAGACTGAGATCATTGGTGGAAGTTCCTCAGAAGTTGTTAAGAACTGTGGTGATTTCTGGTGAGCTCAGGAGAGGCATCCACTCCAGTGATTCAGGCTGAGATTTGAGGGCTAGTTTCCCCAATGCTCAGCTCCCCTGGTTCCTCTAGTGTTTGTAAATCTCCTCAGTCTTCAAATTAAGACCTATTATTCCTGGGATGCACAGGATGGCTTCTATTTTACTAATTGGATCCTGTCTGATGTAGACCTTTCCCTTTTCACCAATGCCACATACAGCAAATTGTTGTTAAGCACTTACTATAAGCTACTATGAGCCAGTCGCTAAGTGCTTTATATGTATTATCTCATTTAATCCTCATCATAACCTTTCAAGATCAGTCCTATCACTTCCTCCAATTTACAGATAAGGAAACTGAGGCTTGGAGAGATTAACTTCCCCAAGCCCACACAATAAGATATAAAGAGTCATAGGCTTTAAGAACTACAGTATCTTTATGAAATTGGCCAGTAGGGTAATATTTTTCCATTAAAATACACTTTGAAAACCCAGTGAGAGATCAGAGTGAATCAGCATCCCCCCAAAACCATGGCCATTCTAACAGAGCGAGGCTCCAAGAAAACCACTGTGAGATCAGAGATCTAAAGTCACTGGTGAAACTAAGAACACAGGAGGGAAGTGTTTGGTGAAAATGGGCATTGTTAAAAGTCAGAACTGGTTTTGAGTTAAAGGTAGGGCCAGGAGAATTGTGGTGATGGTGATGATGGTTACCTCTTCAAGAAGCTATGCAAGTGAGTCTTGCATTCTGACCACTGGTACCTTTCTTACTGAACTGAGACCTAGAATATCCTTTTGTCTGACCTCAAACTTAGGATTCAGAAAGATCTCTTCACTCCAAAGAGACCTAGCTTGAGCCTCATGATGTTCACTGAGCAGGAGCCCATGTGGACGTTGCTGTGATTAAAAGGCTCAGCTGTGGTTATAGGAGCTTAAATAACTGACATCATTTCCTGAATTCCATCAAACTAGTAAGTGTTCCTTCCTAGAGGGACTTCAGAGATGACTCTTACAGGGTTGAGTTGAAGGAAGAAAGAGGAAGGAATGTAGAAGAAACAAGTAAGTCAAAGAATCACTTTTGTAGTAAACATATGAATCTTACTGCACAAAATAGAATGCACGAGATATCTCACATACTTTTTAATGAAGCTGACTCTGTGGTCCCCATCCCTCTGACTGGTGGGAAATTCAATTTCAGTCATTGCTAAGGTTTTCTCTCCTCTCTGCCCTCTCCCCAGGGAAATACGAAAGTCCTGAAGTTCCTTTGTAGAGCAGACTGTTCAGGAAGGCCTCCCTGGCAACTGGCCCCTGGCCCCCTTTCAAGCTGTCATCTTTCAAGCTCACGTAGGTCCTTGAAAATGAGAGTTGCTGTGACTATAACACAAACAGGCTCAGGAATTTTTGCACCTGTGGATCCTGCTTCTGGGGTGCACCTCCCTGGAAAGCATGAGCCATTCCTCACTAAGGTCCTGCTCCCTCCCTGGAATGCTTTAAGGAAGTGGGGCTCTGGCCCTGGTAACTTGCATCATGATCATTCCTGTGGCAGCTCAAAAGTCACTTCTATGGAGACCTTTCCTGATCATCTAATATACCATCCCTGTCCCCACCACTATGTGTCATTATCCTCAAAGTGTTTATTTCTCTCTAAATCAATGTGGTTCATTTATTTTAATTGTTAACTCCCACCTTCCTTTAGCCCCTACCCATATTAATAATAACATCAGACATTTATGGAGAGTTTACTATATGGATCCAGACTTTTAATCCTCAAAATAATCCTACTATATGGGGTCTATTTTATCAATCCCATTTTAAACAAGTGAGGCAACTAAGGCCCAGAGAGGTTGAGTAACTTACCAAAGGTCTTCCAGCCAGAAAGGCTGAGGCAGGATTTAGACCTGGAGCATCTGGCTCTAGAGTCCTAGTGCTTAACTACAATGCCACTCAGCCTTTCCCCATTACTATCTCCTAGGATTCTAGTTCTGCCTAACCTTCCCTTCCTCCCTTTCTTCCCTCCACTCTCTCTTCCTTTCTTCAGTACTTATTTAGGCAAAGCTTGAATTTACTAACTTGTATGTTAAAACTTTTGGGCCTGGTATATCATAGAATATCTTTATTTTACCATCATATTTAAATGACTGGTTAGATGTAAAATTCTGGATTTGAAGTTCCGTTTCTTAGATACTTGAAAAATATTATCAATTATATTATATCCAGGGTGGTTAAGGATACTAATGTCAATCTGATTCTTTTTCCGTTGAAGATGATCTGCTTTTTTTTCTAACCAAAAGCTTTTAGAATTTTCCCTTTGTCTTTTATTTTCGTGTTCTAAATGTGTGTGTATTTTAAGAATCTATTCTGCTTAGCGCTCTCTGAGTCCTTTCAGGATAAGATATTAACATACTGTATATCAGCTTTCTATTGCTGTGTAATAAACATGCTAAAACTTAGTGGCTTAAAAAAACCACCTTTCATTAATTTGTGTTTCTATGGGTTGGAAATTTGGGCTGGGTTCTGCTGATGGTTCTTCTGCGGTCAGCTGCTTATCAGCTAAATGGCTCTGCTTCCAGGTGTTAAATGGCAGTCAGCTGGTAAAACAAGGGCAATTGGGCTATATGTTTCTCATCATCCATCTGGCTCAGCTGGGCTTGCTCAGGTGCTGCTCAGGCTTCAGAAAGAAACAAAAGATGGTAAGTCCCACTGGGGAGCCCTTTCCTACCTAGTCTCTACTTGCATCAGTTTTGCTCTTGTCCCATTGGCTAAAACGTGCCGCTTGGCCAAGCCTAGAATCCAGTGTGGGAGACGACTAACAAAGGGCACGGATATAGCGAGGTGAAGCAACTTAGGGCCATTACTGCAAAATGTACCACATCCTCTTTTACTTCTGGAAAATTCTTGATTACTTTTCCAAGCATTTTCTCATCTACACTGACTTTTGCTCTCTCCTTCCTAACATACACATGTTAACTTCTATTTTTATCCTCCATCTCCTTAAATTTTATAGTTTCAACTGTTTTAGTCTTTCTTAAAATATTCTGGAAGGCTTCTTGACCTGAACTTTTATATCATTTATTCATTTTATTCTGTTCTGTTCTGTTCTCAATCTGTTGAATTCCTTATGTTGATAATTAATGTTTTATTCCTAGCATCTTCAGTTGGTTTTTCTTTCCTGTTCTTGCTTCATGTTTCCAAAATTCTCCCTTA
The DNA here is from genome assembly GCF_020740605.2 of Lemur catta. Lineage (NCBI taxonomy): Eukaryota > Metazoa > Chordata > Mammalia > Primates > Lemuridae > Lemur > Lemur catta. The sequence goes on from NC_059128.1 coordinate 64,577,793, forward strand.
TTCCAATAATAGGGTATTATCCTATATCCTAGTATACTGGTATAGGGTATTTCCTGTACTTATTTTAAATTTGATTCTGTCTGATTTATCAAGTCTGCACTCTTTTAAGTTTCCTTTTGTTGCTTTTCTTTGAGAGTCACCTTTTCTCTAAGAGTCGCATTACCCTGGGAGTATCAGTGGCCTTGGCTGGTAGTGGAAGGGTCCTTGCTCAGGGTTCACAGCCCAGTCCCCTGTTTATGCCTCTCCTGGTGAGTTTAGGGAACTGGCAATGTGTAAAAGACAGGCCTCCAGGCTCCACCATTCCCTATTTACTCCCCAACTCCCAAATAAGGGGCATTGCCCCTCAAGGCTACGTCCTCCAGTTTTCAGAACAACAGTTAATATTTCTTGAGCACTTAGTTTATATCAGTTCCAGTTTTAAGTACCTTCCTATGCATTGCGTCTTTTAAATCACCTAAGAGGTAAGTAGTATGATTATGTCCATTTTAGAGACAAGAAAACAGGGACAGAAAGAACTTAAGTAACTTTCCCAAAGTCATAGAGAAGTAAATGGTGGTGGCAGGATTGAAATCTAGGCAGTCTGGCTTTAGAGGCCATGCTCTTAACCTTTCTACCATGGGATGAGAGGCCTGAGGAAACAGTGAACCTCAGGGACCAGACCTCTGCCTGCCCGGTTTGTGATCTGCTCTCCAGCCAGTAGGGCTCCAGCACTGCCCTGATGTTCCCCAATGCTTCCACGGTTCTGGGCCAGCAGGACTATGTTTTCTGCATGGCAAGCAGTTTTCTGTACATAGCAATGCGAGAGAATGAGCAGGACGTAACTATAATATTAATAGAAAACAACTCTTCTGTAGTCTCTTTCCAATCTTGGCACCAGATCCACCCCCACCACACTCACTCGCCCATCCCTGTCCCCTTAATATACACTCTGGTACCCAATAACCAGCTGCCTCTCTAGTATCTTTTATCTTTTTTTGTTTTTTGCCATGTTATTAGATGGCTCAAACTTGTTTATGTGACATCTTTGGGGTTGGTTCAGGGGAGGGAGCCAGAATCTCATATTAGGTCACTACACAGTCAGGAAACATCTGTATATGTAATTTCCGGAGTAATTTATTCACTAACTCAAGTCCCAAAGAACATCTAGCTCCATGAGTGCTAACCTCAGCTCTTCACCAGATATTTCCTTCTGGCTCATATTCAATCCCCAAAATCAACACAGGATTTTCTATTGTTTTATCAGTCTTTAAAACTTCTTGGATCTCTCTGCACACTCACATACATACAAACACTCAGATTTAGGGCTATACTTAACTTTATAACAGGCAACATTTTTGATCTCTCCTCCACTGCCCCAGATAATTGACTTTCTCCTTCTTGACATTGATATTTAACTCCTGATGCTTTCACCATTTTTAATTTTTTTAAACTAAAAAATGCAAGCATCTAGATTTTTCTATAGCCACATAGCCCTTCTACGTGTATCCAGGACTGCACCTGTGGGGCCAGGCTAGGCCTGATGGTCTTATTCTCATTCCTCACCTGGATCGTGGCCATCCTTCAAAGTTTAGCTCAAATGACCCTGCCTCCAGGAAGCCTGCCTTCATTGCTCAGCCCAAGTAATCCATTTGAACTTAAATAGCACAGAGGCTGCAAAGGCTCACATGTGTAGGCTTTGCTTTCCTTTTCTGTATGTGTCTGCATTCAGGTTCTCCAAACTGCCTACTGGGCTATCTGTAGTCCCTCACAAGACTAAACCCAAGGCCAGAGGTCAAGACTTTTGAGTTCTGACTTTTCCCCTGCTCTGTAGATAGCCCCATCCTTTTCCAGTTTATTCCGGCATACACAATAGTGTACATATAAAATAAACTTTTCTGCATTGGGATTAGAATTATGGATGTGAGTTGTATGTGGCATGCCAGTCCTGGTTCTTTTATCATTTAGTTTTGTGACTTTAAGCCAGTCACTTTGCTTCTCTGATCCGTATTTTCCTCATCTACCAAAAAAGGCCCAGACTAGGTGATTTCTGAGGCTCAGTCTATGATTCAAGGTCTGGGCCCCCATGTCCTGATTGATTGATTGATTGATTGACTCTTGGCTCCGATAGCACCGTGAGCAAACATAGGTGCTTAGTATTGTTGGATAAAGAAAAGAATCAGTGACTATCTTAGGTACTTTGTAGTCCTATTTCCTTAGTAGGTGGACCTAATCTAGTGGATTGCCATCAGGGGCACGTTTTCAGAAATGATCTCTGGAAAACAGAAGTTACATTAACCAGCTGGCCCTGTTTTGTCAGGATAGTCCAAGTTCCCGGTGACTCATTTGTGATGACCAGCTTCCTGAGAAAATGTCCTTTAGGAAGCTATAGAGACACTGAGATGTGCTGCAGGTTGCCTTTCCCATACCTAAATTATTAATATATAATTCCTATTTTCCACAAATTGGAATTAAAATCCTGAGGAAAAATCTATTTCATCCAAGGTATTTTATGTTTTATGGCAGCGACCTTCCTGGGAGTCCCCACATACGTGGATGTGGTCTGAGGGTGGTAAAGATGGAAGTCGGCTCCTGCCTGGGCTTGCAGCTCTGGTTCCAGGAGGCCGACTGCCACCGAGGCCTGCAGAGAAGGGAGCAGAGCTGGCTTCAAATGCAGAAGCCCAGGCTCCCTTGGGAATTGCTGAAAAATGCAGCAAAAGCAGACCACTGGACTCAGCCTGGAGAGTGAAAGCTGAAGCCCCCAGAGCCACCCCAACAGTCACTGTGTCTCCTCCCTTGGCCCAGTGTGTCTAAGAGAGCTTAACAGGCCCACATCTTCACAGCTCACTCCCCACATGGGCACACAGCAGAGGGGCTGACTCTCCGCGTCACATCAGTTAAAACCCAGCCAAGCAGTGGGACTTCTCTGTATTTTGTTCTATTATTAGAATCCAATTACCATCTGGTGGTATGCTATAGGGAAGTGCTATTCTTCTGCACCAGCAAACACACAATGCAGCAGTTTGGTGTGCAAGCTGAAAGCTTTCAGAGCTTAGAGCAAAAAGTAGAGAAATAATTTTATTTCTGCCCAAACAATCTCATGCCCATCGGGATTCCCCTGGCTTCAGGATGCAGTTATTGAGCTTGACCTTATAAAGGGAGAACCTTATTCTGGTGTCATGCTGACCTTTGAAATGAGAAACCCATTGCCCCGGCCTAAGCCCATGTATTCAGGGCTTACTGTATGTGCCTACCTGTTTCCTTCCCTGCTGAATGCAGCCCCAGCAATCCCTGGGTGTCCAGCTCTCCCCAAGAGGTAAGAAGCTGCTCCTTCTTCAAGAACTGCTATCTGAGGCAACAGCCCCCAGCCTCGATGCCACCCACTTCCGTTTCCTTGACTCGGGTCCCCAAGGTGGCGGAAGCCACGGCTGCTTCATGGTAAATGATGTGACGGATGTGGAAATAGTTCGATGCATGTTTGATGAATATAACAAGTTTGATGTATGTTCAGCCCAAAAGTTCTCTCAGCAACCTCCTAAGATGATTTGTTCTACCAAGGTTGGAAAAGAAGTTGTGCTGTCTGAAACTTCTTCGGATGTTTAAAGGGAGGTATTGCTAGAGTGATAGAAACTTAGGGGCAGGGGGAGAAAGCAGGACAGCGTGGCCACAATTAACGTGGAGCGATGCTTATCTCAGATCTCCTGGATGCCTCTGAAGCAAAAGATTTTCTCTCTGTCCCTTTCCTCCATTGAAGTTCCCAATTTGACTGTTTTTGATTCACTCCATTCTGTCCCTTCCTTCCGTGTAGGTACACCAGTTGTTACAAATGGAAAGGCATTGAACAAGGTCAGGAATCAGGTTCCTGAATCCTTAAATCCTATACTCAGTGGGCTGCCTCCAAGCCCACCCCTTTGTGGCCAGGGAATTACCGGGTCTGGATGAAAGACAGATCTGGGCCTGGAGCAAAGCCGAACAGGGGATCCCATGTTTCTTCCCCTTGGGCTCACACCCCTCTCTGCCCTCTTTACCCCACCGCTCCTGCTCACAAGGAAGAGAACACAGAGCTCTTGTTCCAAAGTCTGGAGCAGAGCTGGTAGGAGGCCTCCCACACAGGTGTCCCACACAGGTGTCCCAGACCGGGACAGCAGCCTCTCACCTTGACCATCTGATCTTACCTTGAACTTTGTGAATTATTCTTGAAAGCTCTTTTTTTCTTCTTCTACTTGCAGTCAAAATAGTCCTATCAAATATAGCCAGGAATTATAGGAAACCAAAACATGGTTCAAAAGAATTATAAATTTTAGTCCCCCTTCTATTTGAAGGTTTACAACTGCACCAAACAAAATCAAGCGAGGTTTTTCCTCACAACCCTCCATTTTCCTGTTTTTGTCTTTGTCCACTTTTCCAAATCACCGGCTTCTCTCAGACACACAGGATCTCCTGGCACACAGCTTTCTGACATTAAACCCTGCTCCCAGAAGATGTTATCCACCCATCATGCCACGTTTTATAATCAGTAGTGTCTCAGAGTTAATGAAATACAGTATTAGGCACAGACTATATAGTAGGAATATTACACATTATTTCACTTAATTGTCACAAAATTCTATGAGGTTGGTAATATTTTATTCCTATTTAATAGATCAGAAAAACAAAGACCATAGACATTAATTGAATTATTCAAAGTCATGTGTCTGGTAAGCAATAGAGCTGGGATTTGAACCTGAGTCTTTCAACTCCAAATTGCATACTCTTTCCAAAACAGCATGTTGCTTCTCTAAAACAAATAGCACTGACCCCCATGAAGAGAGAGAGCTCAAAATGAACAGTAGGATTTCAGAGACTGTTCTGCTGCAAATGCACACACAGGCAGCACCTGAGGGATGAGCAGTATAAAAGAGAGCACTATTTGCAAGCTTAAGGCAAAGAGTAAAAGTGACAAGAAGGGCAACATAGGTTATTACATTGTGCAGGGAATAAAAATAAAAAACCCTTATCAGAATTTGTAGCAAGCATAGCAAATCTCTTTTAATTGAAGAGTTGTACGCTGAATACTTTGAAGAACTAATCTTCTGAGTCCTCTGTAATATAAATAAAAAGAAGACAACATATCAACACATAATGCTAGAGAGGCAGGACATGGACCCTTTACCTGGCTACTTCAGGTAAAGAGCTACTGCCAGTTCTCTGGTGGGTGGAATTGGTGGTCAAAACTAAGCTTAAAATAGTTGAAATGCTGATTTGAGGAATCCAGTAAATCCATTTAAGATTATTCATTCTGATAGTTCAGTTAAAAAAAGCCGTATTGGTTACAATTCTATTTTCAGAACCCCAATACAATAGTGTTGGGGACATTGTCATGTGTTCCAGGTGGACTTTCCCAATCCTTGTGTTCCTGCACTGATGCCCAGGGAGGACCATTCACCCTGCCTGCCTGCCCTCCCACATACCTCGCAGGGAAGGTGATTGGGGCAGGGAAAGGAACCTTGCGTGATTGTTGGCCTAGATTGAGTCTATATTAAAAGAATAATGATGACCAATTCTCCTGTTCTTGACAAGGATAATGTAAGCATAAAAGGAATAATGTATAAGCCTTCCCAGTTGTAGATTAGTTTTCCTTATAACATGGAAGTTAGTCAAAAAAATTTCCTTATAGTCAACCCATGGGCAGTATTTATTTTTGGAAAGATTATATAAATGTCATTTGGTCACCTGAGTTAAATGAATTAGGCAATAAAAGATTTGTTAAATACCTTTCTCTGCTGGGCACTGTACTAGGTGCTGTTTTTATTAAAGACTAATTGGGCATTTAGTTGGCCAGGGAATAGTAATTGCTCTGAAATGTGAGCTGTTTTGAATAATAGCTATCAGTTTAATAAGGATTTACTCTGCAGACTTTATGGGCACAGAAGGAAAGGGTTTCAGAAAAAGACATGAGCTGATAGGGCTCGTGCAATTCCATTAGGCAGTGTTTTCCCAGGAGTCCCTGGAAATGAATGTTGCTTTTCCTATGGGAGTAATAGGGCCTGGGTTTGTTATTAACCAGAAAGGAAGAAAAGGGTCTGAAAACCCAACCTTGGCTAATCTGAACTTTCTGGGATGGAGTTAGCTCAAGATCTGGCCTCTCAGACTTGCGGCAGGAGAGAAGCTAATGTATTTATTTAGCCAGCTTTAGTGAATGCTCAGTGAATATTTGTGGAAAGGATAAATAAGTCAAGGTAAGAACTTACTGAGGAAGAACAGGGAATAAAGAAGGGAAGGATGTTAACCTTTGTGTCCATTGTAAGAACAGCATGGGAGGAAAAAAATGAGAAATGGGACAATATTTATGATCTCATTGCCATATGACCAAGATGAAAACACAAAAGAAGTATTTTGTGATAAAAATTAAGACTGCCTCCTCGCTCTCTACCCAATAAGCCTACCCAGATTTAAGACTCAGTTCACCACTTATCTTAGAAGCCTTTTCCGATCCTTCCAACCAAAAGCATTTCCCCTGCCTGAGCTTCCCCAGGCACGTCCGGGGATGCCTCACGTTGGGACTGCAGATGCGAACCCGCCTCCCCCTGCACCGTGAGCTCCCACAGCGCAGGCTCCGCGTCACGCACTTTCTCTTTCTCTACGGTGCTGTGTGCACAGCATGCGCTCAGAACGAATCTTATGGATGAATGAATTCATAATGATTGAATAAACAGTTTTCTTGATATTCAAAACATTGGATAAATTTCTGTATCACCAAGAAATTGGATTTCAGGGGAAAGTTTTATCTTTTTGGAGTCAATATAGCAAATTTTTCTGATTATCTCAAATATATCTTTCTCTCTTAGGTTCACTTGAATCAGCATCCAAATGAAGTCACATATTATTGCGTTTGTTTGTTAACATCATTTCGGTGTCTTTTAATCGAACCCTCTTTTTGTTTTCCTATGAGTACGTGTTGAAGAAACCAAGGAATCTTTCTTGTAGAATAGTCCACATTCTGGATTTCACTGATTGCTTCCTCTTGATATTGTTTAACTTGTTCCTCTATCCTTGTATTTCCTGCACACTGGTAGTTAGATCTAGAAGCCTGATAAGATTCAAGTAAAATACATTTGGCAAGAAAACTTCATAACTGGTGCTATGTCTTGCTATTAACATTGCATCATGATATCTCCTTGTTCTAAGTTATATAAGATTGATCAAATTTTGATATCCATTATAAAATTCCCCATCAAGATTTAATATAATCCTTTTAGCAGCTATGAGGGCCATTGCTTAGGTCCTTTATTTCATTAAAGATCTCAAATTTGTGATTTTTCATACTATTATTCCTTCTACATATATTACTGTCATTCTTCTATAAAGAAATAGTATGCTTTTCTATGTCTAATATTTGGTAGCCTGAAATACAGTTTATATAGGAAGAATAAAAGAAATATTTATGTAATCCTAGCACTCTGGGAGGCCGAGGCAGGCGGATTGCTCGAGGTCAGGAGTTCGAGACCAGCCTGAGCAAGAGTGAGACCCCTGTATCTACCAAAAATAGAAAGAAATGATTTGGACAGCTAAAAATCTATATATAGAAAAAATTAGCCGGGCATGGTGGCACATGCCTGTAGTCCCAGCTACTCGGGAGGCTGAGGCAGTAGGATCGCTTAAGCCCAGGAGTTTGAGGTTGCTATGAGCTAGGCTGATGCCACGGCACTCACTCTAGCCCGGGCAACAAAGCAAGACTCTGTCTCAAAAAAAAAAAAAAAAGAAAGAAATATTTATTCTTTTCTTTAATTTATCAATTTCCAGAATAATAAATTAGTATAATAGGAAAATCCAATGGTAAATGATGAGATGTTGGTTTGTTAGTCTGGAATATTATTATGATCTCATGAATTTTTGCATATTTGAGGGTGTTCCAAACAATTGTATTCATTATTCTTTTCAATGCTCAAATTATCTCATCTTAGACCAGTGGGGACTTCAAATTGATTTCTGCTTTATCCTTAACCATTTCCTTTGAAAACTGTCAAAGGTACAGAAAAGTTTAAGGAATGATATAATAAACTTCCAAATGCCATCAACAGCTGGTAACATTTTGCTACTTTTGTGCTGAACTCTTTGAGAGTAAATTGCAGTCCTCATGAACTTTAAATATTTCAGCTTGCATGTTCTAAGAATAAGGACATTAACCTATAAAACCACAACATCACTATTTTGCTAAAAAAACTTCAGGTGACAAAATTCCATAATGTCATCTGAAACCTATCCAGTCTATACTGATATTTCTGAATTGTCCCCAAAATGTCTTTTATAGTTGGGTTTTTTTTTTTTTCTGCTTTTCAATATCCAGTTAAGTTTCCCATATCGTATTTGGTTGCTACATCTCTTTGGACACTTTTAATCTACAACAGTTTTCCCACTTCATTTTTTCTTTAATAACATTGACTTTTTGAAAGTCTACTCCAATTGTTATCCTGATATTTGAATTTGGCTAAATGTTTCCTCATGCACTCACTTAACCTATTGCTTCATCCTCTATTTCCTATAAACTGGAAAAGATTTCTGAAGTAGCACCATCCAATAGAATAAATAACATGAACCATATGTATAATATTAAATTTTTTAGGAGCCATATAAAATAATATATATAGTATCTTTTGATTGCTATTTTACTATTTTCATTTTAGAATAATTTATATAATGAATTATATTTATTTATTTTTTTATATTGAATCATCCTTACATTGTTGGAGTAAACTGCACTTCATCATGATGTTTGGTGGTGGTGGTGGTAGTAGCAGTAGCAGTAGTAGCATTTTACTTTCCATTATAGGAAATCTCAAGTGTGTATGAAAGCAGAGAGATGAGCTTGATGGGCCACTGTCTGACCACCATGCATGGATAATTGTTGAAGCTGGGTAATTGGTATATTCCTCTCACCCCTACTTGATTATTTAGATGCAAATTCCAGACATTATCATCATCTCATCCATAAATATTTTAGTATACTTTTCTGAAGAAAGAATTTTAAAAAAACATAACTATGACAAAATTATTACAGCTAAAATAACAATATTTCCAGAATATATGACATATGCAATCAGTGCTCAATTTTCCTTCATTGTCACATATTATTTTTATAGTACATTTGATTTAAGATCCATATAAGGCCCATACATTGCAATGGTTGATATGTATTTTAAGTTTATTTTCATTAGTAGGTTGCCCTCTGTCTCTTTCTTTTCCCTACGGTTTATATGTTAAGGAAACCTGGGTCCTTTGTCCTATGGAGGTTTCGTAGCATTGATTGGCTGGTTACATCCCCATGGTGCTATTTACCATGCTACTCTGTTTCCTGCTGTCAGTTCTTGTCATGGGGCTCTTCTTAGTCTCAACTAGATAAATAGACTCATTCAACCACAAAAAGGCCACACTTGGCATTGAGAATTACTTAGAAAAATACAAACACAGGAGTCACAGCATGCCAGCACAGGGCATTTCCCTTCAGCTGGAGTTCTAACAGCTGTCCACAGCCAAGTCGTCTTTGGGCTCTCAAGAGGGAGCTCAAGTGCACGAGAATGAGATCACTTGGTAAATGTGAGAGACCCTGTGGCCTAGAAACTCCACATCCCAAAAAAGGTCCAATATCTCTTCCAACACTTCTGTAGGCATGGCTGCTAAGGCTCAGCAAGGGATAAGCCTTACAAGAGTCATCACACTCAGGGGGGCCCATGGCTATGGCTTCCCTGCAGGTATTTACAGTTTGTTCATACTCTTCCCAGTAGATTTAGTTTAACCCATTAGGAGTCAGTTTTATCATAAGCAATGTCCGGTTTTCAAGCAAACAAAGCTAAACCAAGTTCCAATTTTCTATAAGGAAGAAGAAGTATTTTTGTTCATCCTTTACTCTCATCAGTATTTCCCATAAATTGATAGTTAGACCTACAGGCTTGATCAGATTCAGATTCACTATTTTGCCAAGACCACTTCATGATTTCGTGTCTCTAACAGGAGACACGTAATGCCTGCTGGTGTCCCTTTTTGTTATGTTAGCAGCCATTGATTATCAGTGCCCAGATTCATTAGTTCACTAGCATTTGCAGAAGGGGATATTCCATCATTCCTTTTCTGTTTATAAGCTGGAATACTCCCATAAAGAAAAATTTCCTCTCAGCAACCACTTGGTTACCCTGAGGTACCCTGAGTTCATTGAAAAAAGGCAAGATAAATGCCTGATTCTTCCCTTTATTTCCACTTATCATAATAATGAATTAATCCACCAGCATCTTTCAAAAGTAATAAATGAGGAAGCTGTTCAGCAGGAGTGAAGAAAAGAAGCACAAAGGGGGATAAGACAGCTCAAATGGAGAAAGTGCAAATGCAAGGATAATAAATGGATATATCTCCCCAAAGAGAGAAAAATAAAGGATTCATATGGACTACTTTGCTAAATTCTGTGCAAATAAATCTGGATGAGATGGATCACTCTTTAGGAAATATAACTACCTAACGATCAGAAAAAGCATTTCTCACACAGCATCAGTCCCAAATAGCTTCACAGGGAATTCTGCTAAATTCTTAAAAAACAGATAACCCTAATGCTATTGCAACTGTTCCAGAAAATTAAAAAAGAAAGAAAACTCCAAATTATTTTTTTGATTTGAGTATAATTTTGATACCCAAATCTGACAATGGTAGCACAAAAGGAACAAAAGTATAGACAGTTTCATTTATAAATATCAGTGCCCCAATTCCAAAAACAGCATTTGCAAACAGACCCAGCATAAAATTAAAAGAATAATACATTATGACTGTACTAGTCAAGGTATTTCAGAGAAACAGAACCAATAGCATGCCCTTGGCATGCCTCTGGTACACAACAGCGTGTATGATGTGTTACAATTTGGGTGATAAGGTAGGAAAATAAGAATATAAACTGATATTATCTTGAATATCACAAAGATATGCTGAATAGATAAGCAAACAATAATAGTGGTGCGGGAAGTGGTATGGATCTAAGCAGATGGTGAACACAGTTTGAAACTTTAATGTACACACACATATACACATGTGCATGCACACGTACACATCAACACGTATATATATATATGATTTTGGAACCATGTGAATGTATTATTGTATCAAGTCAATGTGCTCTAGAGAAACAGAAAAATAGAAGATATACATATGTATGTATGTGTATATATATAGAGAGAGACTAATTATGAGGCATTGGCCCATGCAATTATGGAAGCTGAGATCTGCCGTCTGTAAGTTGGAGACCCAGGAAAGCTGCTGGTGTGGTTCCAGGCCAAGCCTGAATACCTGAGAACCATGGAAGCCAATGATGTTAAGTCCTGATTTGAGTCTGAAGGCCTAAGAACCAGAGTGCTGATGTCCAAGGGCAAGAGAAGATGGATGTCCTAGCTCAAGCAGAGAGACCTAATTCACCCTTTCTTCACCTTCTGGCTCTATTCAGGCCTCAATGGATTGGCCGATGCCCACCCACATTGCTGAGAGCCATATTTACTCCATCTATCAATTCTAATGCGGATCTCTTCCAGAAACACCCTCACGAACATGTATTGCCAGATATCTGGGTATCCCTTAGCCAGTCAAGTTGACACATTAAATTAACCACCACAATTACCTATTAAAACTAAATGTAAAATGTAAATTAAAACTAAATGTAAAAACAGAAATGAGATAAATAGGGGTAGCTCAAGGAAACCCCCCACTAACATGTTTTGAGGAATGTTTGTTAACTTTATTTGATGTTTTTATAAATTTGCATTTTTTGTCATATTTTACAAGTAAGAGAAATAAAACTACATAAACTTTAACATCTGTACATAAAGGTCATCTAAAAGTACTTTATTTACATGAGATTTAAGCTTGGAAAAAATCACATATGCTTTAGCTGAACTTTATCATTAAATATTCTGATGATTCTGAATAGAGCATCTATTTGCCTCATTTGTCTCAGTTCCAGTCAGACTACATGCTGCATAATGCATCAAAGTTATATTTATTTATAGCCTATTAGTCACACGAGCTCTGTGTGGAAATGCTCGAAGAACTTTTTTGAAAATTGAGAAATAGATTTTATGGTCTAATTTTCATCCCTTCTGTATATGCCTATAACAGTGGAACATTCTAAGATCATTTACAACAATTTTCTCTATAATCCAGACCCTGAATGAACTGATTCTAAGAGCAGAGGCCAAATAGTTATATTTTACATAAAAATTTGTGGCGAAAGAGAATTTGAGCAACTTCCAGTTAGAGATCAGGAGTCCTCCTGAAGCTCCTGTCTTTGACTCTTCCATATATATTCTAAGGGAGAAATGACTGAGGACTATGAAATAGAGGCTTATTATCCTTGGAAACTGCTATAAATAAATTAGTATCAAGAAAAAAAGATAAAATTAAAGCAAGTTATACATATAATCACCTAAGTAACCTCCTCTGCCCTCCCAAATGTAGACTGGGGAATAGTCTCAAATGTTTCAGAATGAGAGATAATCACAGAACAGCACAGATGATGTAATTTATGGCAGCCCAACCTTCCTCAATCCTGAATTCCAAGAAGGAGAGAATCATGTCTGAGCCTGTTTTGGTTTAGAGAAGATAGAATTCAATGGAAAGGAAGTGGCCTTGCTAAGGTCCTGGAGGGACAGAAACCAGCAGAATACCTGTGTTAATCCCATCCACTAATTTTTTTTAAATTTTAGATATCATATTTTTCATCTCTAGAATTTCCATTTCAATCTTTTTATATCTGCCACATTTCTCCTCATTATTGTTAAGTCTTTCTTAAAATTCTTGAGGACATATAATAGCTATTCTAAAGTCCTTGCCTGCTTATTCAATGATCTTTATTATTTCTGGGTCTGTTTCTATTGACTGATTTTTCTACTGGTTATATGTCACTCCTTGCTTCTTGGAATATATAATAATTTTTAGTTGGATGCTGAATATTAAGTTTGTGTTGTTAAATGCTGGATTTGTTGTATTCCTTTAAAAAATGTTTACCTTTTTCTGGCAGAAAAAGTAAAATTGTCTTTATTCACAGATGATGCGATCATATAGGGAAAATACTAAAGAAGCTATAAAAAGCTATGAGAGCTAATGCACTTAGCAAGGTTACAGGACACAAGGTCAATATTAAAAATCAATTGTTCCAGCTAATATTAGACATAGCTTATTTTGTGTAATGGCTACAATCAAAAATCATATATAGAAATAATATCATTTAGATAGTCCTCATGTTGTTTGCAAGTACAGTATACAAAATATACAGTAAATATTACAAGTGGAAATTAAGGTGAAAGATGCTCTCATTCAATATGCAGTGTTGAAAATCAGTTGTAAATCAACTTTCAAGAAACATAGTTATCTGTAGAAATAATGCTTTTTGTTTTTTAAAATCAAAGAGGGTAAAAATTAAATAATTATCCGTCAACATTCATTCTTATATCTTTAACAAGTATTTGAGTCCTTGAGAACAAACACATGCATTAAATTCAACTTTCTGCTTTAAAAATGATATATCAATATCAATTGAGAACTACTTTTACTTTTGCTTTCCTAAAATTTAAATTTCTTTAAATATTTGTTGAATGCCAGCTGTGTGTAAGAATATATTATTATTAGAGGCTTGAAGGATAGATAGATAAATCAGATACTTTTCTTACCCTCAAGAAGTTTACAAAGGAAAGAGGATTTGAAAAAGTATAAAATCAACCTTGATATAAGATTAAAGATACCATCATCACATCTGCCCTGCCCTTGTCTCTTAAAGGGCAAACTTTCCTCACTCCTTCCCCACTTTAGCCCCAGGCTCCAGAACTATGAGACATAAATGTCCATTGTTTAAATCACCAAGTCTGTGATAATTTGCTATAGTAGCTCAAGCTGACTAAGACACGGGATGTGGTGTCTGTTGTCCTTGAGAAGTTACCCTCCAAGCATCTGAGCTCTCCCAGGGCTATGGAAGGTGGGGAGGTTGTTTCTGCAGAGTTGTGCACAGAGACAAAGCTCCCAACAGAGCCCTCCGGGAGAAAAAAGGTCCATCCCAGAATAGTCTAGAGGGACCTCAAACCAACTTGTAACCCTGGACACATCACACCCTGCTCAGATTCGTTCCTTACAAGAAGCTGTGGGACCCTAGGAAAAATTTAAATTCCTCTGAGCCTCAAGTTTTTTATCTTAACAAATGGAGAGGATCAGAATGAAATAATAATGCATATTTCTCATGCTTAAAGTCAGTTACCCATCCCTGAAAATCACATATTCTGCAAGAAAACACTAATGCAGAACCTCTCTGTTATTATTTTAAATGGAAAACTCACAATATACCTAAAACCAAACACCCACTCACTTTCCTAAAGTATAACAAAAACACCTATATTTTTAGTAACAAACTACCATGTTAGAATGGCAAATGCTTAAAACATCACTCCCAGATTACCAAACAATTAATAAGATGATTAATAATCTACATTTGGGAGGAGAGAGGCACTTAGGTGATTAACAAATGGTGTCTTCATATAAATAGTGACTTGCCCCTCAGTGCCACCAAGGCTGTTGTTAACACTGGTTGTGCTTCCCAAAACATCTACACATGGGATTCTTGTGCTCTACCAATGTTATGGTTGGAATGTGTTCCCCAAAGTTCATGTGCTGGAAATTTGATCCCCAATGCAACAGTGTTGAGAGGTGGAAACTTCAAGAGGTGATGAGGTCATGAAGGCTCTGCCCTCATAAATGGATTAATGTCATTATTTCAGGAGTAGGCTTATTATTGAGATGGTATATTTTAATAACAGCAAGTTCAGCTGCATCTCTCTCTTGCTGTCACTCAAATGCATGTTCTCTTGCCCTTCTACCTTCTGCCATGGGATGACACAGCATGAAGGCCCTCACCAGATACTGGCACCATGCTCTTGGACTTCCCAGCCTCCAGAACTGTAAGTCAATTAAGTTTCTGTTCATCATAGATTACTCAGTGTCTGGTATTCTGTTATTGCAGTGTAAAATGGACTAAGACAACCATTGATATTTGAAATGTTAACTCAAGACTTCTCCTTCATGTTGTTTTGTTAAACATGATTCATTGATTTGGGGAGATGTAATATAAATTTTTAAAAATTTAAACATCAGTCAAAAACCTATTAAGAAATATGTATGTTTTGTGAAGTTTGGTTAATAAATCCAAGAAGGAAATTTTTACTTGGTGATTGGTAATGAGGGTATACAGGGTAAGCCTATGTATGCTAAAACACTATAAAATGAAAGAGCTTTCCAGTACAATTTTTACCTAATATCTAAAGGCATCACCTAAGGTGTGTAAGAGAAGGAAGACCAGGCAAAACAAGAAGAGCCTGAGAATATTAATGGAAGAACAAGAGCAATAGTCTCTGATGTCTGATTAGTGGTTTTCAATTTACAAAGCACTTCCTGATTGTCATAAAATTCCTATAAGACAGAAGGGCTGTTTTTCTTACCTCTCCTTTGTTTCTGAAGAACCCAAGGTTCAGCCAATTTGAGTGACCAGCCCAAAGTTACACACCTGGCCTCCTCTGACCCCAAGGTTCTTTACACTAATTCTCAAGTTACACTTTGTTTTATTTTTGTTTGTTTGTTAGTTCCAGCTCATTATGGGGGTACAAAAGTTCAGGTTATATACATGGCCCATACCCCCCCATCCCCCCTGAGTCTGAGCTTCAAGCGTGTCCATTCCCTAGACAGTGCTCATCGCACTCATCACATAGGTATGCACCCATCCCCTCCCCCCATCCCCCCAGTCAGAACTTCAAGCGTGTTCATTCCCCAGACAGTGTGCATCGCACTCATCAAGTAGGTATACACCCATCCCTTCCCCCCAGCCCCCACCTCTGTCCGATACCCAATTGGTGTTATTCCCAAATGTGCACTTAGGTGATGATCAGGGAAACCAGTTTGCTGGTGAGTACATGTGGTGCTTATTTTTCCATTTTGGGGATACTTCACTTAATAGAATGGGTTCCAACTCTCTCCAGGAGAATCAAAGAGATGCCATATCACTGTTATTTATTATAGCTAAGTAATATTCCATGGTATACATATACCACATTTTGCTAATCCGTTCATGAATTGATGGGCATTTGGATTGTTTCCACATCTTTGCAATTGTGAATTGTGCTGCTATAAACATTCAGGTGCAGGTGTTTTTTTTATAGAATGACTTTTGTTCTTCTGGGTAGATGCCCAATAATGGGATTGCTGGATCGAATTGTAGGTCTACTTGAATCTGTTTAAGGTATCTCCATATTGTTTTCCATAGGGGTTGCACTGGTTTACAGTCCCACCAGCAGTGTATGAGTGTTCCTGTCTCTCCGCATCCACGCCAACATGTATTGTTTTGGGACTTTTTGAAACAGGATCCACAGCTTTCACCTCTCACAAAAATCAAATCACGGTGGATAACAGACTTAAACCTTAGATGGGAAACTATTAGAATTCTAGAAGAAAATGTAGGAAAGACTCTTACAGACATTGGTCTAGGCAAAGAATTTATGAAGAAGACCCCTAAGGCAATCACAGCAACAAGAAAAATAAATAAATGGGACCTGATCAAATTAAAAAGCTTCTGCACAGCCAAAGAAACAGTCATGACAGTAAACAGACAACCTACAGAATGGGAAAAAATTTTCACATACTACACATCAGATAAAGGACTGATAACAAGAATCTATTTAGAACTCAGGAAAATCGGTAAGAAAAAATCGAACAACCCTATCAAAAAGTGGGCAGAGGACACGAATAGAAATTTTTCAAAAGAAGATATAAAAATGGCTAACAAACATATGAAAATATGTTCAACATCTCTAATCATCAGGGAAATGCAAATCAAGACCACAATGAGATATCACTTAACTCAAGTTACACTTTGAATTTCAGCCAGGAGCTGAGTCCCTCTCTTCCTTGGTTCCCCCTTCCCCCTGCCCACAGACAGAAGTGAAGACCAAATCAACTTTAGTTTTATCTATTTCTAGTCAACTGACTTTGTCTGGCACATGGTGCTCAACTGAGTGTAGTTTATTGGTCTCAAGTTCATAAAAATATCTCTTAACCATAACTTTCCTGAAACAGCAAAGTTTTCCTATTTGCTTTCCAAAGAAGAGAACACTTGGCAGTTATAAGCTCACAGGCAACTATAAGAAACTACAGTCTGTCTTGGCCTTCCTTTCCACAGTGCTCCCCCAAGACCTTCACCTGCCATTACCTTCCCAGAGCCCTCAGTGCACGGGACCCACTCTACACTTCCCAAACTGTGAGTCCTCCCAATCCTCTACTTCCCCTTGCAGAGGATAGTGGGTCCAGATGGACCATAGTGGTAGCACCAGTCAAGATGGGGTAGATTATGCTTTGGAAACAAATAAGCCCCAAATCTCAGGGGCTTAACACAACAAAATTTTCTCACTCATACTACATGTCTGATGCAGGTCAGCAGAGATGCTCTGTTCCCTGGGGTCACTCAGGAGAACAGATTAACAGAAGCATCACTCAACATTGCTTCCATGATGACTAAAGTGATGAGAATCTGCTTGGAAGTAACAAATATCACCTCTACTCATATTCCTTTGGCTAAAATCAGTCACACATCCGTGGTTAACGTCAAAGAGGTGGGAAGTATGATCCTCCTCAGTGCCTGGTGGGAGAAGCAGAACATTGGTGACCAGACTAATGCCAACCATGGGGTCCAGTCCCCAGCTGAAGTTTGAGCCTCTCCAAGAACAGTCCCACAAAGGGGACATATCCTTCCAAAGAGGGATTTGGGAACTCAGTATTTAAGGGGAGAGGGTATACAGAAAGAAAAAGGAGGAGTGGGTGGGTAGTGAGGCAAATAGTTACATTCTAGTGAAGCCCAGGAAACTTAAAAAGTTCAAATAGTTTATAAATATTTTCTTCCATTCTGTAGGTTGCTTTTTCACTCTGTTGATTGTTTCCTTTGCTGTGCAGAAGCTTTTTAGTTTGATATAATCCCATTTGTTTATTTTTGCTTTTGTTGCCTGTGCTTTTGAGGTCTTAGTCATAAAATCTTTTCCCAAATCAATGTACTGAAGCATTTCCCCTATGTTTTCTCCTAGTAGTTTTACAGTTTCAGGTCTTAACATTTGGATCGTTGATCCATCTGAATTGATTTTCATATATGGTGAGAGGTAGGGGTCTAGTTTCATTCTTCTGCATATGGATACCCAGTTTCTCCAGCACCATTAATTGAAGAGACTGTCCTTTCCCCAATTTATTCTTGGTGCCTCTGTCAAAAATCAATTGGCTATACATATGTGGATTGATTTCTGGATTCTCTATTCTGTCCCTTTGTTCTATGTGTCTGTTTTTATGCCAGTACAATGCTGTTTTGGTTTCTACAGCTTTGTAGCGTATTTTGAAGTCTGGTATGAAATGCCTCCAGCTTTGTTCTTTTTGCTCAGGATTGCTTTGGCTATATACTGAATAAACAAAGATGTCAAACATCTCAACAGCAAAAAAGCCAACAATCCAATTAAAAAATGGACAAATGATCTGAACAGATATTTCCCAAAAGAATATATACAAAGAGCCAACAAATGTATGAAAAAAATGCTCAGCATCACTAATCATCAGGGAAAACAAATCAAAATCACAATGAGGTATCATCTCACCCCAGTTAGGATGGCTGTTATCAAAAATATAAAAATAACAAATGCTGGTAAGGATGCAGAGAAAAGGGAACTCCTAACTACTGTTGGTGGGAATGTAAACTAGTATAGCCACTGCAGAGAACGGTATGGAGGTTCCTCAAAAAACTACAAATAGAACTACCACGTGATCCAACAATCCTACTACTAGACATTTATCTAAAGAAAAGGAAGTCAGTATATCAAAAAGGCATCTGCACCACCATGTTTTTGCAGCAGTATTCACAATAACCGAGATATGGAATCAACCGAGGTGTCCAACATCAGATGAACAGATAAAGAAAATGTGGTACATAATGGAATACTATACAGGCATAAAAAAGAGTGAAATCCATCATTCAAGGCAACATGGATGGAACTGGAA
Source organism: Lemur catta (assembly GCF_020740605.2). Classification (NCBI taxonomy): domain Eukaryota; kingdom Metazoa; phylum Chordata; class Mammalia; order Primates; family Lemuridae; genus Lemur; species Lemur catta. The sequence goes on from NC_059128.1 coordinate 64,596,834, forward strand.
GACATTATGTTAAGTGAAATAAGCCAGAAACAGAAAGTTAAATGCTGCATATGTGGAAGCTAAAAAATAAGCTTATGATTTTGTAAAACTAAAAAGTAGAATGAAGGACACTAGCGGCTGGGAAGGATAGCTAGCAAGGCAGGAAGGATATGGAGAGACTTGTTAAAGAATACAAAATTATAGCTAGATAGGAGGAATAAGTTCTAGTGTTCTATATCACTGTTGGAGACTACAGTCAACAATAATATATAGCTTCAAATAGCTAGAAGAAGGATACTGAATGTTCCCAATACAAAAAAATGATAAATGTTCAAGATGATGAATATAGTAATTACCCTGATCTGATTATATGTATCAAAACATCACTATGTACTCCATAAATATATATCATTATTATATGTCAATTTTAAAGAAAAGTTCAAATAAATAAAATGAGTTTGGAAGCCAAATAACCAGTTGGGTAAACAAGTTTGAAAACTGTAGGAACATTTAAGATGTGAAGAAATGATGAGTACGAGAATTCTTATAATTAAGTGCCTTAATGAAATTCAGTGTGAACCTGTAGAAGAATAATCAGTGGAATGCGTACTTATTAAAAGCAGTGAGACAAGATGACCTATGTTCAGTTTCTCCAGAAAGAGATTATCAGTTGTGTAGAAGAAATGAAATGACAGAGCTCAGACTGTCCTGACCACATTTGTTCCCGGAGGCAGAGCCTCCCTTCAGGATGCCCAGGCAGGGTGCACCTTCCTTATATCTGTTGGGTGAGGAGAAAGGGGAGATTTGTAACCCTTGATCAAAGAGAAACCCCCTTTCTTCCTTATTAATGCCTGAAATAATTCCTCCAGGGTCCTCCTCAGAGGAACACGGGGGAGTGGAAGAGAAACCAAGCCCAGAAATGCTGAGACGACGTCACTGTTTTAACATGCTCAGACCCGCTGCCTTTGATGAAAATGACATTTCACAAGGTCAGAGGTGGGCTCTTCCATTCAGCTCTGCCCTAAATGAACATGCACTAGGGATGGCCTATTTCTGAACAATTGTGGGCAATCATAGACCACAATAAAAACAAAACTGCCATCAAAAACCCGTTCCTTCTTGCACATTAATCCTAGAAGCTCTTACATGAAATGAATTTCCCATCCAGTGCAGTCACTCTTCAATTTTCAGGGGACTCTGCTCTGTTCTAGTCCTCCTCGCCTTTGTTGTCTTATGCCCTTGAAACAAGAATGGCTCAAGGAAATCACTTGATTCCAGCGCCCTCTGCTGGTCCTTCAGAAGGGCAAGACACTGACACTACATCAGTACAAGCCAAATGCTTCACTACCAGGAAGCCATTTTATTATTTTATTAACCCCAAGGACTTCATATTTTGAAATCTATCTTTCAAGAAAACTCCATCTATTAAGTAATTATTAGTCTACCAATTTCCATTTATCAAAGTCATAGAAAATTGTCAATCAGGTTGTGCGACCAACATGAAATAAACTAAGTTTACTATACGAAGATTATATATTTCTATTCAAACATAAAAATTCATCTTTTACCATTATGGTGGGTAACTGTGCAATTTCTGTGAGGCTTTTTTACATACTGCAAATAACTTAAGGACCTGGTTCCTACCTAGAGATCCAGGGGCCCCAGGTTTGGAACCATGGAGTTAGAACATCTATCTCAGTACCTGAATGATAGGCATATTTCCAAAACATTCTTACTTATTAGTAAGAACTTCTGGTGATAGCTAAATGTTTTCTGCCACTTGGATATAATTCTTCAAATTATTTTGTTGTGTTAACTGGTCATATTTTTGCTGAAAGGTTAACACAACTTCCAGAATTGCATGTATCAGAGCTGAGTGTTCAGGTAACAGGTTAGTGCCAGCAACGAGTAACTGAGCAGGGGTTGTGGTGGTCGTGATCCATGTCACTGGGAGGTGGCATAGACGGGTACATGACCAGGGATATCTAGAATCCAGTTCTCAGTTGGCTTCCTGCCCCAGTGCCCTCGCAGTTCCAATTCCATTGCAGAATGGTTTCACGAACAGAAAGTTGATGTGTTCACAGTAGAAAAGGGGAAGAGATGTAGTCACAGGAAAAAAGAGAAAAGATGGTAGACTTAGCAAAGTGAGTGGGATGGGGCCTGGGTGGAGAAAGGCAAGGGAGTAGAAGAGTCAAGAAGCAGACAAGGAGGGCTCTGAAGTCAGGGACCCATTTTTCTCACCATAGTACCTGACACAATGCCTGATGCATGTCACGCCCTCAAATATCTGGTGAATTTCTGCAGGTATTATGCTAACTTTTCTAGAAACACCTTTTAGCTAGATGCAAAGCTTTACCACTGACACTAATAACCACAACTGCTAAGATAATAGCCAAGGGTAGTTTGTTCTATGGTAGAATTGAGCTTTGTATATGGATAAGTTTTGTACAGAAATGGTTATATTTTGGAAAGAGAAGAATATGTCTCAGAATGATTTTCAGTGTTTGATTTTTTTTTTTTGCTTTTAAAGTGAAATTTGATTATAATATAAATGGAAATACAAATGGAAAAGTGCACAAAGTGAACACAACTGTGTACACAACATTCAGATCAAGAAACAGATCATTCCAGCACCCAGAAACCCTTTTTGGGACTCCTTCTTGTCATTCTCTGTATCCCTGTCCTCGCTATTCTGACTTCAAACACCATAGATGAGTTTTGCCTATTTTTGAAACACACACACACACATACACACCACGTGAGTATATACCCTTTTATGTCTAGCTTCATTTGCTCAACATTATTTTTGTGAGGGTAATTCATGTTGTTAATTGCAGGTTGTTCTGTCTTATTGCTGTATTTTATTTACACAGTTTTTAATCAATTACTTATGATGAGTTGATTCCAGCTTGCTACTATTCTGAACAGTGCTGGTATGAGCATTCATATATGTTTGTTTTACATGCATACAGACCCATCTTTGTTAGGTATGTACCAAGCAAGGCAATCGCTGGGTCATAAGATATGCATACAACCAGCTTTCACAGATACTGCCAGATGGTTTTACAAAGTGATTGTGCCAATTTTGTGTGTTAGCTTTTGTGCAAAGCTAGATGCCAGAGATGTTTAGAGAGAATAAAGAACAGGGAGTGAGGAAATTGTCCCTAGGCCCATGATTTTTAGCCTACGGGGACTTTATGGAAAGGAAGACAAAGTAATCCTCAAGGAAGTAGACCCCACCAATCACGAACTCATCACTGGAGTGATCCGAAAGCCTGCTTCCTAAGGGTGAGAAAGGAAGGCGGAATAATAACAAAAAGGGAAAGGAGAAGAAAAGGAGGAGGATCAGAATGGATGCTAGCCCCAGATGCCGAGCCATTGCTGACAATTTTACCTTCATAAAAATGGCCCTGCAGTGAGTGTCCCAAGCCCTGACCCTAACAGGGAAGATTAGAACCCGAAGGCAGCAAAATATGAGTTCTGTATTTATCACCAAATTTCCTAAACTCGTTTGGGGCTTTTTGGGTTATTAATCAGGAGAACTCTTCTTTATTAATTTTAGAGTAAGGCTTTTTACCACTGCTGGTATTCACAGGAAAAGAATAAAAGCTTATTGTTGGGCTTCCCCATACGATTTTTGTAGAAAGTTTAATTTGCAAATAAGTAAGCCAAAATGGAAACACCAGATGCTATCAGACAGGAGGATCAGAGTTTCCACTTAAACGTGCTTGTCCCTCTTTCAGCTGGATTCAGGGCTTTCCTCTGAATGTCTCAGGAAACTCATTTGCCAAGAGTGACTCAGAATTAACCCACTCTGTGAGACTTGGTTATCAAAAGGCACTTAAAAAATCACAGAGGAATGCAATGCTCTGTTTACAAAAGGAACTTGATTGGTAATTATGAAGCCCTAAAAAATATATATGCATTTTATACTTATCTCTTTGCAATTGAGAAATATATCCTACAGTGGTTCTGTTCTTCTGTCAGCTGAAGTCGTCTCTGACACTTTGCTATGGCAGAGATCTCGCTGAGCACTCAGCCCGTTCGTATCTGCCTTTTCTCAAATTGGTTTTCAGCTCTGGGACAATTCGCTCTGCAGCAGATGCCTTCACACCCTTGTAGAGAGCAGCCCGGCTTACACTTGCATTCGTTTCCTTGGGGCCATTTTTGTGAATTAAACTTGGCACAACTCTGCCTGTTTGCTTTTGATCTGACGTGCTGGACAAGAAGTTCAGTTCATTTGCTACCTTTCCAGCAACCGTGTCCAAGAACATTATCCGGTAGGAGGTCTAAGGAAGCTGCCACTATCAGCAGCCAACAGGCACACTTGAAAATTCATGAGCAATTTGTAAAAAGGCAGGAGTTCTTCCTCTCAATGCTTTCACTGCCTTGCCACGGAGATGCTGGCTGAGCCCATAAAAAGAGGGGGAAATCAATTCGGCCGATAATTCAGTCGTAGCCCCAATGCACCATAGGAATTAAAGCCACTGATTTGCCTTTGAATAATACCCAAGGCTACAAAGAACTGGTGTGGCCAAAACTTAGCCAGGCTAGCTGCTAAGCAAATCAATTTGCCCACAGGAGCCCAGTCATGAACACCTTAGGAGCTCCCATATGCACAAATGGACATTTGTAAAGCACCAGTCTCCTGGAGACTACTTGAGTTGTCTCCTAAGTCAAGAAGTGACAAAGTTCTGGGTGAACACCATCTAGGAGCAATTTAAAAAACTATGCATATATCTCAGTCAAACAAATTTTCTCTCTCTTGTCTTGTGATTGCCATGGGGGACCTTCCATGCCATCCTCCCTACTTTTTCTTAGCTTCTCCCGCTTTCAGAGCTCAGTTAGTTTTACCTAAGCAACTCTATTCATCAAATCAAGGCACACACGTGCACATACCTCAACCTCACCCCTCCTTCTGCTCTCTCTTTCAATTCTGGCTTGTTTACCTTTGGAAATATTTTTTTCCCCTCTTAAAAGGTACTTTAGCTTGAAAAAAAAGAAGCAATTACTCAAAATTCCCAAGAAACTTTAGGTAAAATAAAACTACCCCTAAGGTATCAGTGTCATCAAATTCTAGAACACTTAAAAGTGCATAGCAGGCCAGGCGCGGTGGCTCACGCCTGTAATCCTAGCACTCTGGGGGGCCGAGGCGGGTGGATCATTTGAGCTCAGGAGTTCGAGACCAGCCTGAGCAAGACTGAGACCCCCATCTCTACTAAAAATAGAAAGAAATTATATGGACAGCTAAAAATATATATAGAAAAAATTAGCTGGGCATGGTGGAACATGCCTGTAGTCCCAGCTACTTGGGAGGCTGAGGCAGGAGGATTGCTTGAGCCCAGGAGTTTGAAGTTGCTGTGAGCAAGGCTGACGCCACGGCACTCTAGCCTGGGCAACAGAGTGAGACTCTGTCTCAAAAAAAAAAAAAAAAAAAGTACATAGCAAGCCTGTTCAAAATTTTATCAAAATTATTCTATCCCTTTATCATCTAAAACAGCCAAAATAAACAACAGCTATTAAATATTATTTCTTTTGCTGGCTAAATTTCTAGTGCTGCCATAATAACACTACTTTTTATTGCAAAAGTATAGTATTTCATTGTAAATGTGTGATCAAATTGTAGTATTAAATGCCCATATGGATCAGACAAGGAACCTAATCTTTGTCAATAAGATTACTTTAAGGCATTTTATGTTCTAAACAATTGACAATAAATGTAACCTGTTTATAAGCCAAGAATAGACTGTAGTATAATTCTAATCTGATTTTCCTTCTGGGTGCCAATCCTTGGTGAATTTTGCTGTCACATTTGCCACTCTTAACGTAATCCGTCTTGAAGGTGAGCCTCAGTGCTGGTCCGAGTTGCACAGAATCCTGGTGGGCAAGCATACTTTCTTTTTTGTATTTCCCAGTTATGTATGTGAATAATTATAACATCTGATTCTGACTAAATCATTACCTTAGGAAAACATTAGGAAAACAATCCGCTGGGAAAATATTCAAGGAGACGCGAAACACTGCACTTAACTACCATCACATTTTATCATCCCACTGTGGCTGTGACCTCTTCTGTACTTCAACAATTCATCTTTGGAAGTGGCACAGTTTTGTTGAAATAATGAAAATATAGATTATTGATGTGTAGCTAATTTAATCTCAGAGACCCAGAAACTATAAAAAGAACAGAAAAGAAAATGCCCAGTTAATCAAAAAACATTGTCATAAGAGAGGAAAATATACATGTTTGCAATGCTAGAATTAAAAAAAAATCTGGTTGAAAAAGTTTTCTAGCTGCTTGCCTCTATTCAATTCTGAAAGTGTTTTCCATTTTAGATATCCCTCAAGTCTGAATGATTCTTGATTAGCTGTGATCATGAATGGACAGTGGTAATAAGTTGAACATATACCATAGAGAATCCAGAAGTTGACATGAGCAACTACTTTTAACAGTGCATCTGGGTCTAACAGACAACATAATGAACTAATCTGAGTTTTCATTGCTTCCTGCTTATGACTAATTTCTGAGGGAGAGTTCTTAGCCTATGATATGAACAATATTCTTCTCCTTGACTTTGTTTCTTAAAAACAAATGAATTTATGGTAGTAGAGATGTTTAGGAATGTTTTGAGTCTTCCAACAGCAGAACCTGATGAATAATTTCTATATGACTTTTATTCCTTATTCACATCCCAAAGCACCTTTGCAGAGTAAGGTGCTGAGTGGGGTTCAGAGCGTCCACACAGACCTATCCACAGGTGCCACTGCTCCCCCGAAGTCGAGCTGAGGGGACCAAATAAATATCACCTCTCTTTCCTGCCCAAGTTCAGGACCAACTGAGTGACAAACAGAGGGTCAGACAGATGGACATCAACTATTAATGATAGGGCCCTTGGGAATCTGGCGTAGGTGTGAGAGGCAAATGGACTTACAACTGTTGGCTAAACTAAACTTCCCGGCTCCGAGCCTCTCTGCTAGGGGCAGTGCATGCCCTTCAGTCTTGCCACACAGTGGGGACAATAGGCCAGAACAGCATATTTCCCATCTACAGGCAGTTCCCAAAGAAAGAGAAACCAGAAAGGACTAAAGAAAGCAATGTCAGAAGTGCCTCAAATGCCTAGTTTCTTCTCCCAAACTCATTGACCTGATCAGTCACTCCCACTTTTTCCCTACTTACCGGGAATAAGCAAGAGTGGCGAGGGCGGGTGGAGTTACTCCTGCAGAGGCTGTCAAACTTGAGCATGTACCAGAACCGCTTGCAGGGCTTGTTGTAAATGTAGATTTCTGCACTCACTTATGAGTTTCTGATGCAGTTGGTCTGGGCGAGTCCTGAGAATCCATGTTTCTGACACGTTCCTAAGTGATGCTGAATCACCGCTCTAATGCAATGTTCTCAACCTTGACGAACATTGGAATCAGAGGAGAGTGGAGTAAGTGTCTCCTCCCATCATTCCTCAGCTTCAGCTTTTTCCCCCCTTTTGACCTGCAGGCTTACCCCCTCATCCAGCATGGCTGTGGCACCCCCTCCAGGGGAAGGAATCAGCCAGCTATCAGAACAGTGTAGCTCCCACTTCCCAGGCCTCTCCCTCAATATTGATCATTAGTCCTTCCTGGGACTGCTTGTGGACAGTGAGGATTTTTGTCCCCAGAAAGCTATAAAATGGATTAGAACATAAATAAACTCAAAGACCATATTAGACTCAAGCACTCCCTATTCTATTTCCCATCCTAAATTACATCCAGCCACATTGTCCAAAGTAGCTTATCAGAGATTCTGCAGTGAAATTAAGTGAAACTAAAATATTCCAATAAAATGCCAATAATAAAATGTTCCAAATTTGCACATAAGCCTTCTTCCATCACGAATTTCTCAGTTTGAAATTACAACTCCAAAATTGAATCCTCAGAATATTAAAGTCTAAAATCAAATTATCTGGCCTTTTTGCTAAAAGCCCAAAGACCCAAATTCCATCCTCTCCAATTTTTTATTCTTCTGAACCCATCAGAAGAATACTCTATGTCTACGTAGAATTGTAGTTCTTTTAGCAGCTGCAGTTGAGTTCTCTTCCACAGGAATAGGTATATAGTTCTCTTAGGATCTTAAAAGGTAAACTCTATGCATGTATGTCTCACTTTGAAGGAGATAAAGGAAAACACTAAATATTATCCAAGTACCAGTCTCACACCCACTTGTTTTGGAAAACATAGCAATCCTTAGAAGTTAGCAGATGTCCCAGGCAAAATTACATTCCCAGAACCTTCTCCTTATCATTGCTAAAGACCGTAGCAGAGACCCAGTGGTATCTGAGAGAGGGACCAACAGGCAGAAATGAGATGAAATCCTAAATTTTAGTTTTGCCATCATGCTGATCATTCTATGTCTTTGTTGGGAGAACATGACATTGAACTCAAAATTTGAATAATATCTCTCATTAGAGGCTAATTATGCACCATTTTCACCATATTAGGGGGAGGGAACAGAAAGGCCATCTATGTATATGCAATTAGAGGGTGGAATTTAAGACATGGATACCCACCTTCTAACAAAATTCAGAAATTTGCAGTAGTGGCCGTCCTAGTCACTGGGTTTTATTTTGTGGTGCCTTTATCTCCAATCCAGCATGTTGAAAACATCTTCATTCCATCTGCCTTTGAGAACTGTGTTTCTGGCATCCCACTGATAAAGAGAACATGGGTCCTGTCTAGTGACATTGTCTCCACTATTTCTTGTGAAGAGGTATTTTTAATCCTATGCCACAGTGGTGCTTGTCCCTGTTTTTTGTTCTGAAATTACTCATACCCAGCAAGCCTGACCCTCAGGAAAGCTTTCGCCCTCATTTCACATTAGTTTCAGTTGGAAAATCACTCTCAGCAGATTCTTGAATGGAAGCTGCTGCCGCTGCTTCTGAAGCCTGTGCCCCAGAGCCCAGTGCGAAACACGACTTCTGCCATGTGTTCCTCAAGACCTGTCTTTCCTCCCTTTGAACCATCCAGGTTCTGGTAGCCTTTCTTTGAGCTACATCTTATTCTGTAGCAGGGGAATATGATTTTTTATGCTCTATTCCCTCAGTTCTCTTATTTTCTGAAAAGTTCAGTAAATTTTATTTTAATCAGCTTTATCAAAGTATAATTTACATACCATAGACTTCACCATTTTTAAGTATACGGCTTGATGAATTTTAACAAACATATAGTCTTGTAACCACCATGACAATCATGACACACAACATTTTCATCACTCCCCAAAATTCCCTTGTGTCTCTTTGAAGTCAACACCCTCCCCCATACACAGCCCAGAGGATTCATTGATCAGCTCTGTCACTATACTTTACCTCTTTTAAAATTTTATGTAAATGAGTCATACAGCGTGTTGTCTCACAAGGCTGGGTTCATTCACTTACCACCAGCTTTTGAGATTCATCCATGTTGCTGCACGTGCCAACAGCGGTTCATTTTTATCCCTGAGTAACACCCCATGGTGTGGATATACCAGAATTTGTGTGCGCACTTACCAGCTAGTGGCTACTTCAGTAGTTTCCAGTTTGGGGCAATTATGAATAACCCCACTATGAACAGACATATACAAGTCTTTCTATGTACATATTTTTTAATTCTCTTAGATAAATGCCTAGGCATGGGATTGCTGGGCCATATTGTAAGTATATATTTAAGAAACTGCGAAATTGTTTTCTGAAGAGGCTGTATCATTTTGCATCACCCCCAGCAATGTATGAGCATTCCAGTTGTTTTGCAATCTCTCCATTATTTTGGGAAGTCTTTTAATATATTAAGACATTAAAAATATTAATATTTTTTGACAGTCTTTTTAATGTCAGCTGCCCTAGTGGCGATGTTTACTATCTCATTTGCATGTCCCCAATGCCCAGTGGTGCTGAGCATCTTTCAGGGGCTTATTGTGCAAAGCATCTATCTTCTTTAGTGAAATGTCTGTTTAAATCTTTTGCTTATTTTTTTTTAATCCAGTTGTCTCTTCTCATTATTGAATTGTAAGAGTTTGTTATATATTCTGAAAACAAATCTTTCTGCAAAATATATGTTTTACAAATGTTTTCTCCCAGGCTATGGTTTGCCTTTGGATTTTCTTAACATGCTGTTTAAAGAGCAGAAGTTTTTAATTTTGGTGTTCAAGTTCCTATGGAAGGAATTTTGGCCTACTTACAGATCACGAAAAATTTTTTCCCCTGTTTTTTCCCCAGAAATGTTGTAGTTTAGCTCTTATATTTAGGTCTATGGTTCCTTTCAAGTTAATTTTTACATATGGTGTGAGGTAAAAGTCAAAGTATTTTTTTCCTCATATAGTTTGTTCTAGCACTGTTTATTTAGAAGACCATCCCTACTTTGTTAAATTGCCTTGGTACTTTCCTCAAAAATCAACTGATCATCTATGTGTGAGTCTATTCTGATCCCCTAATATATATGTTTGTTCTTATGCCAACATGCCACTGTCATTACAAGTAACTTTCTAGAAAGTCTTAAAATTAGGGTGAGTCCTCTTTCTTCTTTTTCAAAATTGCTTGGTCTATTCTAGGCCTTTGCATTGTCATATAAATTTCAGAGTCACCTTTCCAATGTTTTTTAATTTCAAAATATTAATTAAAGGACGTACAAGTGTTTTTGTTAACTGGATATCTTGTATAATGCTTAAGTCAGGGTTTTTGGTGTGCCCATCACCAGAATGGTGTTCCTTGTACCCAATAGCTAAGTTGTGATCTCATATCCACCCTCCTTCTCCACCCCTTCTTGGTTTCTCATGTCTTTTATATAGCTTTGTGCCCATGTGTCCCTGTATATTAGCTCTAACTTACTAGTTAGAGCATAATGAATGATGTTTGGTTTTCCACTCCTGCATGAGATACTTCACTTAGGGTAATGGTCTCCAGTTCACTCCATGTTGCTGCAAATGATATTATTTCATTCCTTTTTATAGCTGAGTAGTACTCCATGGTATATATATATCACGTTTTCTTTATCCATTCATGAATTGAAGGGCACTTAGGTTGATTCCACATCTTTGCAATTGTGAATTTTGCTGTGATAAACATTTGAGTGCAGGTGTCTCTTTGATAAAATGACTTCATTTCCTTTGGGTAGATACCCAGCAGTGGGATTGCTGAATGGAATGGTGGATCTACATTTATTTCTTTAAGGAATCTTCATACTGTTTTCACAGAGGTTTTACTAATTTGCAGTCCCACCAACAGTGTATAAATGTTCCCTTCTCTCTGCATCCACACAAGCATCTATTGTTTTTTGACTTTTTAAAAATGGACGTTCTGATAGGGATAAGGTGTTCACTCATTGTAGTTTTAATTTGCATTTTCCTAATAATTAGTGATATTGAGCATTTTTTCATATGTTGGTTGGCCATTTATCTTCTTTTGAAAAACTACTTTTTATGCCTTTTGCCTACTTTTTGATGGGGTTATTTGGTTTTTTTCTTGCTGGTTTGAGTTCTTTGTAGATTCTGGATATGAGTCCCTTGTCAGTTGCATAGTTTGCTAATATTTTCTCCCATTCTATGGGTTGCCTATTCATTCTGTTGATTATTTCCATGCTGTGCAGAAGCTTTTTAATTTAATTAAGTTCCATTTATTTATTTTTGTTGTTGCTATATTTGCCTTTGGTCTTAGTTATAAATTCTTTACCTAAGCTAATATCTAAAAGAGTTTTTCCTATGTTTTCTTCCATAATTTCTGTGGTGTCATGCCTTACATTTAAGTCTTTAATCCATCTTAAGTTAATTTTTGTATGTGGCAAGAGATAGGGGTCTGCTTCATTCTTCTGCATATGGCTATCCAATTTTCCCAGGACCATTTCTTGAATAGGGCTTCCTTTCCCCAGTGTATGTTGTTCTCTGTTTTGTCAAAGATCAGATGGCTATAGGTAGTTGGTTTTATTTCTGGGTTCTCTATTCGGTTCCATTGGTCTATGTCTCTACTTTTATACCAGTATCATGCTGTTTTGGTTACTATAGCCTTGTAGTACAATTTGAAGTCAGGTAATGTGTTGCCTTCAGATTTGTGCTTTTTGCTTAAGATTTCTTTGGCTATTCGGGCTCTTTTCTTGTTCTAAATGAAGCTTAGGATTATTTTTTCTGGATCTATGAAATATGATGCTGGTATTTTGATAGGGATTTTATTGAATCTGTACAAGTTGTCTTCCCTGCCAGTAGGTGGCACTTGCAGGAAAGAGCCAACTGCAGTGGTGCTTTTTGGGACTTGTGGTTGGCTCTAGTTGACCAGGAGAAGCACTCTGATGTCCCAGGTGGTAGGTGGGGCCTTGGGGCTCCCAGGGGACACCTTATCCTCCATCACAGCAGAGGTGGGTGGAGGAGTGAGTCTGGGTGGGGCTGGGTCAGATGAGCCTGTGTTCAGGCTCCACATAGGCAGACACAAGAGCTATCTCTGCAGGGGTCAAAGGTCTGCTCCCAGGCTACTGGGAAAAGCCACCAGGGAGGAGTTGAAGCGGCCCCACCAAGACAGAAAGTCTGCTAATGGAAGAGGGGCTGTCTGAAATTCACAGACTGGCTGTTACAAGTGGATTTCACTCTTCTCCCTCCTCCCCTGCCCCGAAGTCTCCTTCTGGCATCTGGCTGCAAGCAGCAGCCCAGACTAGCTGAACTCACCAGCAATTGTGCCACAGCTGGGAGCTTCCCTGCCCAGGATCCCACCCTGAACCAAAAGCATGGCTTTCCTGTTGGGGGAGGGGTGTTCCATGAGTGCACTGCAACGGGGACCCACACTGCACTCTCCTCTGCGTTCTACTCATGTGGGCTCCCTCATCTCCTGAGATTAGTTCACAAATCTCCCCTATGTTCTCTTAAGCAACACAATTGAGTCCTGGGGGTATGGGATCCAGCCCGTGGGCCTGTCTCCTGGTCTCCCAAGTTTGATCCCTGACCATGTCTGGGAGAAGTGTGCTGGTCTTGAGTTGCTCATGGAGTGCTCAAGCAGGCTTAATGTCCTTCCACTTTGGGGTGTGCCCTGCTCTGATGGAGCAGCCAGGTGAGAGGCACCAGAGAGGGCTGGCAGGCAGGGGGCTTATAGTATGAGTATCCCTTGGTCTGCTGCAGGTCTTTAAGAGGAAAGGTGTAAGCCCTACTCTCTGTTGAAACCTCAGTACAGCAGAAGTGCCAACAGAGAGGGAGCAGCTGGTCCTGAGAGTCTTGACTCAATTGTCCCTTGGGGCACCTGTGCCACGTGGCAGCAGTGGGCAGGGGAGAAAAGGGGAAGAAAAAGAGTCTAAAGGGAGGAGAGCTGGCACTCTGGTACCCTTTGTCCCTCTCTCTCTCTCTAGGCAGCGCACCTGGAATGTCCAAGCTCTGGGATCACACAATTCCCTTGAAACCCACTGGCCTCTGTGGCCACTGCAGTCTAGGCAGGAGTTGGAAAATGTTTGTGTGGGGACAAGTGACATGAAAACTGAAGGGCTGAAGCTCCCAGGGGAAGACAAAGGCCCACAGTGGGGGGAGAAGCAGTATAGGCCCACTGTCTCAGCTCGGGTGTGTGGTGACAGACAGTGACCCCAAGGGGACTGGCAGCCTGGTGCTTTGTTTTCAAGAATCTCCCAGTTCACTGGTAGCAGCAGCTTTGGGGCTCATGAAGGTCGAGAAGCTCTCCAGCACCTCGGGAGCCTGCTGACTACCAGAGTTATGACGGAAGGAGAAACAAAACTTCCACCTACCCTTTCCACAGGACTCCAAGTTTCTCAGGGGTTAATCTCTGCTAATATCTTACTCCTTCTTTTTCTGCTCTACAACTTCTTCCCGTGGAATCTGCCCGTGGAATCTGCAATAGGTTCTGGCACTTTTCCCTCAGAATTACACCTGAGCTATGTTTTTTTCTTTTTCATCTAAAACTTTTCCTTCTTTCTGAGACTATTTAGAGAACAATGTCTCTAGTCAGCCATCTTGCCCTACCCGTTGATCTCTAATATTAAATCAGCCTTCCATGTCTCAGATAAACCCCACTTGGTCATTATGTATTATGCTTTTTAGACATTTTTGGATTCAATTTGCTAAAATTATATTGATAATTTTTACATCTATATTCATAAGAAATATTGGTCTGTAGTTTTCTTCTCTTGTAATGTTTTTGTCTGGCTTTGGCACCAAAGTAAAGCTGACTTCGTAAATGAGCTGGGAAATAGTACTTCCTCTTTTATTTTATGGAAGAGTTTCTATACAACTGGTATTATTTCTTCCTTAAATGTCTAGGATAATTCACAGTGAAGCCATCTGGACTTGGAGTTTCCTTGCCAATGTTTTCGTTCGAAGCTTTCAATTATGAATTAAATTATTTTAATAGATAGTGGTTATTTATCTATACCTTTTAGGTTTTCTATTTTCTTCCTATAGGATTCTATCCTTTAAAAAAGATGGATATTATCCTTTAAGTTTCTATTTTTTTCTTGATTGAACTATAATAATTTCTGTCTTGAATAGAATTTGTCCATGTCATTTAAGCTGTAGAATTTATTGACATAATGTTGTTCATAATTGTCTTTCATTATCCTTCTACCATCTGGAGAATCTGAAGTGATTCCTCTTTTTTATTTCTGATGTTGGTAATTTTTACTTTCTTTCTTGTTTTCCCAATAAGTCAGAGTATGGATTTATTTATTTTATTAATCTTTTAAAAGGATTAGTATATTACTTTCCTATTGCTGCTGTAATAAATCACCACAAATTTCATAGTTTAAAACAACACAAATTTATTACTTTACAGTTCTGGGAGTCAGAAATCTAAAATCAGTCTCACTGGACTGAAGAAGTGAAGGTGTTGGCAGGGCTGATTCCTTCTGGAGGCTCTGAAGTCAGCATCCATTTTCTTATCTTTTTTAGTTTCTAGAGCCCACTTGCATTCTTTACCCTATGACCTTTTCCTGCCTCTTCCAACTTCTTGCTTCTCCCACTACTAACTCTGATCCTCCTACCTCCCTCTAATGAAGATGCTTGTGATTACATTGGAGGACCCAAGGACCCACTTGGATAAAATCCTGTAAAGTCCCTTTTACCATGTAAAGTAACACATTCCCAGGTCCCAGACATTAGAACATGGACGTCTTTGGGGGAACATTATTCAGCCTACAACTATTAGGTTTTCATTTTATTCTTTTTCTCTATTGTTTCTTCATTTTCTATTTCACTAATTTCCAATGTTGTATATATTATTTCCTTCTTTTTTGCTTTAGATTTAGTATGCTCTCTTTTCTAGTTTTTTGAGATGGAAGTTTAGGTCTTTGATTCGAGGTATTTTTTCTTTTTTAATAAAAGCATTTAATGTTATAAATTTCCCTCTAAACATTGCTTATATAAAATATTTTTAATTTGTGATTTTCTATATATAGTTCTCTTCATTTCTAATTAATTCCATTGTGTGCTGGTTCTCTTGTATGTTTTGATCCTTTTAAATTTATTGAGATTAAGACTTGTATGACTCGAAATCTTGATGAATATTCCATATTCATGTGAAACAAGTATATATTATGCTGTTTTAGAGTAAAGTATTCTATAAATTTCAATTAGTCTAACTTGATTGATAATCTTATTTAGGACTTCTATGTCTTTACTCATTTTCTGTCTACTTTTTCTATCAGTTACTGGGAGGGGTATGTTGAAATCTTCAACTATAATTATGGATTTGACTCTCTATTCTTTTGGTTCTGTAAGTTCTTGCTTCATGAATTTTAAAGCTCTGTTATTAGATTCATACCCAGTTAGGATAGTTAATGTCCTCTTGGTAAACTGACCACTTTCTATTTACATAATGTCCCTCTCTATCCCTGGTAATACTTTTTGCTGAGTTTTCAAAATATTATAAAAGAGGACCAGAAGGTGGGCAGCTGATATAGCCATACCTATTTATGCCTGGCACATCATTTTAAAGGTAGAACCTCATATATAAATTTGTAGGACACATGAAATGTGTCTTCCTTTGGTTTCTAAAGTTTTGTAGTATAGATTGCAACGAAGCAATGAAAATGTTGTTTCCTCTCCTGTACTTAAAAGGCTGACATATGAAAACAGCACGGAGATTAATTTTTCCGGATTCCAGGCTGCACAGAGGCTTGCGCGCACTGCGCCACGAGGGTCTAACAGTTCTCCCAAAGGCGTTCGTCGGGCGCCCGTTCCACTGGAGCTGTCCCTCGCAAGGAAACCTGTTCGTCCTCTGAGTCTAGTCTAATCAAACGGCAGGCCCGGCAGGGAAGCAGGTTGGGGGCCTTACAAACGAAGGCACTGTGCGGCGGTGGCGCGGCGCCCAGACACACTGCATGTTACAGCAGGGCTGGGACCGATGCCAGGTGGCTGGCGCTTAGTCCCGAGAACTGTCGCCTGGGTGACTCGGTAGGACAGAGTGGCAGCTAGCCCAGAGCAAGATTAGGACACAGGGCGGAGGCCAAAGTGGTAAGATGCTTGCTTGTTAAGTGACGTGGCCTCCAGGGAAGGTGGGAGAGGATGAGCAGGGCTGATCTGGACCCGATTTTGCTCTCCGTGTTGGTGAGCTGGTATCTGGATACCCGTCTCCCAAAGAACCAAGTCCCAGGGAAATTCTCTTTAGATGCCTTTTGATTGTTTCTCATTCAAAGCTATTTTCCAAGACTAAGAATTTTGCACCACTTATATAGGATATAGGTGTAATACAGAAGAATACATATCCCAGGGGGACAGAGTTGTGTGGGGCAGAGCTTGTACTACAGCACGTACTAAAATCCCAGCCATCAATGTTATTCCCCTTCTGGGCTGTTCTTTAGTTCACTGTAGTAAACTGGTGTTTTAAATGGTTCAGATCAGCAGAGAGTGCTGTTTTGATGGCACTCTGAGGTAAACTCTTATGTGGGTGAGTCAACGATACAATGGGAAAAAATTACTGGTGCTTGGAATATTTTGAAATATTGGCCTTGCCCTTAAAATGGCAGCAGAAATGGATGTGTCATGGGTTTTTCAAAGTTGATGAAGGACAAGATTGTTTGCTTTTTTTCCCATCTGACTTTTCAGATACAGAGCTCAGGTGGTGATGGTAGGTGGGGGGGGGGGTGTCATTCTGAGAGAATTTTGGCCATACCTGCCACATGTGATTATGGCTGGATCCTAACCAGTACCCTGAATAAGGTTCAGGGACTGTGGCTGTCCTGAAATGTCCTTTATCCAACAACTGAGGATGGGTCATGGTCCAAAGTGCAGTCAAGACTCAATCACACCCCAGTCACAGCACAGCTGCTTCTCCCCGACCTCATCTCATGCCACGATGTTTGCATTCATGACACTCTAGCCCCACTGGTCTTCTTGCTGCTTCTCAAGCACACCAAGGCCATTGCCACGTTAGACCCTTTGGACTTGCTGTTCACTCTGCCTGGAATGCTCTTGTCCAAATCTGCGCATGGCTGGCCTCTTCACCAGCCTCTCCTGAGAGGCCTCCCTCACCAGCCACTCTGAAAGAGTTCCCCAGCCCTTCCCTTCCCTCCTCCATGTCTTATTTTCTTCATAGCAAGTGTTACTATTATTTTCTTATGTATTCACTCTTTCAGTCTCTCTCCCCCTCACTAGAACTAAGTCCTATGAGAGCAGGAACCTTGACTGACTTTTTCACTGCTGTGTTGTGAGCACCTAAAATACTGCCTGGCACATAGCAGATGCTCAAGAAATGTCTGTTAACTAGGTGAGGCAAGGATGATGGTGGGTGAGCTGTCCAGGGCTGTGTAATGTGGGGGCTGGCTGCTTCACTCACCCAGGAGGGACCACAAACTTGCAAGTGTTCTGCGGGCCTCGGGGGAGCACGTCAGGGCATTTGCACAGCTATTGTCTTGCCAGGGCTTTGCTGTTGGGCACAGAGTTGAAAGAAAGAATTATAGGATTTCTGCTGATAGTTGTGTCTGTCATGTATCATCTGGTTTTCAAGACAGTGAGGAAAGCCACAGAGCTTTCTCATTACACGCAGAGTGACCATTTCCTAACCCAGCTCTGTCCGTGGTGACCCACTTTTAATGACCGCAGTTTCTTTCCTTTTCTTTGAAGTGTATTCACAACATGTGGCCTTTACTGTCTGCGGGAGTTGAAAGATGGATCTGGGGAAAGGTGAAGAGCCACTGACACCAGTGCAGGAGGATTAGATCACGGTCCTGAATCTGTGCAAGACAATATGGTGGGCTTTATTAAGATTAACAGCAATCACCATTCATATACTTCATTTACAAGAATTTTAGAGTTGGTGGAAACTTCTCCTGAGTCACCTAGTTCAACTGTCCACTTTCCATGACATGGTTAATGAATATTTGTCCGGCCTCTGCTAGATCAGATTCAACCACACCACAGGGCAGGCAGCCAATATTTTAACCGTGAGAAAACTTTTCTGAGATTTTCCAATTAAATTGACTCTTTATTTTTCTTTAAATAATCTTCTCTGTGGGCAGTTGGTAGATATTTTTAAGTTTGGGATTTGGACCATATGGAGTGAAATATTTAGAAATGTTTAGAGCTATTTTGTCCCTTATGAATACAAGATTGAGAATAACCTAAGAGAAAATATAACACCATCGGCTTTCCCATTCATAAACACATTCTGCTTGGCACTTCCCTGACATTCTGTGATGTGAGGGAGGCTGGAGTTTAAATTTCATTTGCACATTATCCCACACTGTGATAGGAAATTATTTTTCCATAGCCAACTCTTATCCTGCAGATTGCTCTAAAATCAGGTTACAGCTGCTCGCTTTGATTGATTAGTTAGTTCTGCCTTTTAAAAAGTCACATATGTCTCTTATCAGTGAGAATAAAGCTAAGAAATCAATGCAACACTTATGGATTTCTGAGGGTGTTTAACAAGAAGCTGGGCAGAAGCAACTCCTATATAAAGGTAAGGCAGAAACAAACTTCTTACAATTATGAATAAATCTGTCAAATAACCCAAGGAGTTAGAGTATCATTAAATGCAATTACATTGCTTTGCACAGGACTGAGCACCCACTAAATGTCAGGTTATTCCAGGAACTTCAGGAGATAGACGATAAAGAGAACTTTGAAGTTTATACTGAAGGAGGCCAAAGAAGAAGCCTGCCCTTCTATCCACTCCCACCAGGGAAATCACTTAGCGTGCACACTTAATGTTCTGGCCAAGTGTAATGGGATACTTACAGGGATAAAAGAAATAGGGGCTTGGCTTTAGGGAGATGCCGTGTGTATTGCAGGCTTTGGGGCTGGACATTTTAGTGTGCATCCCAGCTCTGTGCTTGCTAGCTTTTTGACGTTGGTCACATTTTTTAATCTCTCTGCATTTGTTTCTTTGTCTGCAAAATAGTAAAACTATCTTTCTTGTAAGGTTTTTAGAAAGATTAGAAATCATATATGTAAAGTTCCTAGAGGAATGTGTAGCTCAGGGTAAGTTATCAGGGGTGTGTGTGGCAGCAGTTAGGTCTGGGTTTGTTTCTCCCTGTCAGGGGCCATCCTGTCAGCAGCAGGCATGCTGGCTGGGCACACAACTTTCAGTGGTTCCCAAGTTTGTCCTGCTGGAAGGTGACCTTGGAGGCTATGCGCCAAGACAAGCTGCTGAGGCCTTTTCTGGTCCTTGGTTCTTTAGCAAGGACTGCTCTTTGCAAGGGGATGATTCTAGGCACCGGGCGGAAACTCATGCCGCGCAGACAGAAGCGCTGAGAAGGCGGGTGAGAGGAGGCCAGGGAAGAAAATCCTGGATAATGTGTTTAATTTGATCCGTTCCCTGGAGTCATTAAAATGCATCCTCCCCTGGACTCTAAAATTCTTGAGCTGAAATAATCAGTCCAACAGGCTTTTTTGCTGAAAATAATGGAAGCATGTGTTATGACGCGTTCTAAATCCTCAGGCCTGTTGAAATACTGCCCTCTAGTGTTTCGGGCGGGGAGCAACCTCTTTGGGAACAGGCCCAGCCGCCCAGCCTCCTACCTGAGACACCTCCAACCGACTGAAAGCTAAATTACTGCAAGGCCGACCCTAAATGACTGATCTAATGTGAGGGGTTGGGATGGGGGTGCCTGGAGTCAAATTACTATCCACCGTGATAAAGAAACACAAAAGTCGCTGTTGCTTATTTTCAAGGCGTCCCTAACTGAATTCAGAGGGAATTATTGACCTCTACAGCATCCTCTCATCAAAGGAGAAAGAAAAATATTTTAGAAAACTGACCAATTTCCTCCCTGTTTCCCTCCTTCTCTGCCCCTCTTCCATTTGCTGCCCAGCTACCGCCGCAGAGGTGTCAGAACGTGGGCTCCGGAATCAGGCAGTCTGGGTTCACTGCCTGGCTTTCCAATTTGCCGTTTCTGTGAACTTAGGCAAGTGACTAACAGCCCACCTGTGCCCCAGCTTTTTAAATCTATAAAATAGGGATTATGATAGTATTTACCTCATAGCCATGTTCTAAGGATGCATGAGATCCTTAGAATACATTTAAAGTACTTAGAACACGACCAGTCACACTGTCAACACTTAAGAGAAGTTATTATTAATTGTTATGTCCTTTTCTATGTCTCTGGCTTTGTCTTAGGTCCTAGAGATGTAGCTGGGGAGGACAGACATGGTACCTGCCCTCATGAACATGTATCCACAAATCCTGGGCTTCAAGCTATTTGAGATTTTATCCACACTGGAGGGCACAGAAGAGTAAAGCTACCAACGTATAAAAAAAAATCCAAAAGAAAACAATCCATGATAGTTCAAGAACCCACTAGGAAATATCAGTGCCAATTTTCCTAAACAGAACCAGGATTTCCACAGCTAGGTCTCTGGATGCCTTGGAGAGCGCTTCTCCTTTTCTCAACCATTATTCATGAGATACAACTCTTCTTTTAATTCCAGGGCTTATCCACTTCTCTAGCTAAAGGGCAAGATTAGTCTTCAGGAAGGTAGAATATGGAGCTACTTGACTTGGGCCGTACACAGTCTCCTGGAGTCATCTGCTAAAATGCACACACGCCTGCACATGTTTATTATTATTCATTCATTACACATTATTAGTCATTAACACTAGGTATGAGATTAATTTGTTAAATCCTTCCTAACTTGATGGCTAAAGACAGGGGAGCTCAGAATGAATCCATTTTTAAAATAACTTTTTCTAATTTTAAAAATAATAAATTCTCATTGTGGAAAACAGAGAAAACTCTAAAGAAGAAAATCATCCCCCCATGAGATAACTAATCTTAACATTTGATTCTGCTTTCCAGCTACATAGTTATAGATGTATCTATAATCAATGGGTTAGCTGGAATTGCATGGATTTTGAGGTCTGCATAAAATGACACAAACACATTTCTCTCCTTGTAGAAGTCCAAAGCCCTCCCCTGAATTTCTGCAGATTGATGAGGAGATTATTTTCTCATAGTCAGCTCTTGCTTCCAGCTCCTGCCTCCAGAGATGCTATCTCTGCTCACTACCAGGTCTACCCCTCCTGCAACGCTTGTGCATTGTTAGTGCATGCACCCCCCCCCACGCACATGGGCCACGCACATTTGCACCTGTGGTAAGCTGAAGACCAGGGAGTAGATGTGATAAAAACTCTCAACAAATGACGTATAGAAGGAATGCATCTCCTCTTAGATCTGGAACAAGAGAAGGATGCCCATTCTCACTACTTCTGTTTAGCACAGTACTGTAAGTCCTAGCCAGAGAAATTAGGCATGAAAGAGAAATAAAAGGCATCCAAGTCAGAAAGTAAGTAGTAAAATTATCTCTATTTGCAGATGACATGATTTTATACATAGAAAACCCTAAAAAGCCCACAAAAAGCATAAACTTTTAAAGCTAATAACATTGAAAAATTGATGGGAATAGTATGCAATCTGTAGATTACTTTGGGTAGTATGAACGTTTTAGCAATATTAGGTCTTTCATCCCATGAACACAGATATTTTCCATTTATTTTTGTCTTCTTTGATATTTTTTAATGTTATATATTTTCTAGTGTACTAATCTTTTACCTCCTTCGTTAAGTTTATTCCTAGGTATTCTATTCTTTTTGATACTATTATAAATAGGATTCTTCCCTTAATTTTCTTTTTAGATACTTCATTGTTAGTGTATAAAAACATAACTGATTTATATGTGTTTATTTTGTCTCTTGTAACTACAAAATTCATTTATTAGCTTTAAAAGTTTATGAATCCTTCTCTTATTCCAGATCTAAGAGGAAAAGCTTTTGGTTTTTCACCATTAAGGATGATGTTGGCTGTGGACTTGTCACATATGGCCTTTATTGTGTTGAGGTGCATTCCTTCTATACCTCATTTGTTGAGAGTTTTTATCATGAAAAGATGTTGAATTTTGTCACATCCTTGCATTCCAGGGATAAATCCTACTTGGTCAGGGTGTATCATGCACACTTCACACCTATTAGAATGGCTGTTACCAAAGTCAAAAGATAACAAGCGTTGGTGAGGATGTAGAGAAATTGGAACTCTCGTACATGGTAGATGGGACTGTAAAATGATGCAGCCACTTTGGAAAGCAATGTGGAAGTTCCTTAAAAAATTAAAAATTAAACTACCATATGATCCAACAATCTCACTTATGGGTACAGATCCAAAATCAGAATCTCAAAGATATCTGCACTCCCATGTTAATTGCAGTATTATTCACAACAGCCAAGACATGGAAACAACCTACATGTCCATTGATGAATGAATGGACAAAGAAAATGCGGTATATACATTCAAGAAAATATTATTCAGCATTAAAGAAGAAGGAAATCCTGCCATATGTGACAACACAGATGAATCTGGAGGACAATATGCTAAGTAAAATCGAAGGACAAATACTGCATGATTCCACTTATATGAGGTTATTCAAAATAGTCAAATTCATAGAAGCGGAGACTAGATTGGTGGTTGTCAGGGTCTAGGGAGGGAGAAATGGGGAGTTGTTGTTCAATAGGTATAAAGTTTTATGACAGTTAGTCAAGATGAATAACTTCAAGAGATCTGCTGTGCAGCATAGTTT
This sequence comes from Lemur catta, assembly GCF_020740605.2. Classification (NCBI taxonomy): domain Eukaryota; kingdom Metazoa; phylum Chordata; class Mammalia; order Primates; family Lemuridae; genus Lemur; species Lemur catta. The sequence goes on from NC_059128.1 coordinate 64,619,794, forward strand.
CTATAGTTGCCCATACTCTATTGTGCTCTTAAAAATTTTGTTAAGAGGGTAGATCTCATGTTGTGTTCTCACCCTGCAAAAAGGAGGAGGGCACTAAGAAACGTTTGGGGGTAGTAGATATGTTTATTACCCTGACCTTGGTGATGGTTTCATGGATGTATGTATATGGCCAAACTATTAAATTGTATACATTAAATATGGGCATGTTTTTGGTGTATCAATTATACCTCAATAAAGCAGTAAAAAAAAAAATTTTTTTAAGAAAGAAAAGAAAAGCAAGCAAGCAAGCCCACTAGAGTACTCTTAAAGAAACTGCACCAGAAATGTCTTTCTTTTGCTTATTGGTATTTCTCCAAATCAAACATAGGTATTTTAGTCCAACTTTCTGTCTTTCTGCTATTTCAGTTTAAGATCCCTTCTTTTGAAAATCACCCAGCACTGCTAGCTCAGTTGTGTGCTTCCTCCCCAAAACATGCAACTAACGACATGGCTTAAGTTGCTAAAGCCTTTAAGTTCAAATCTTTGTGTTTCAAATTTTTGCTGTCAAATTCTATGTGAATAATCTGTTTTATTGCTATTTGTTTTTCTTTTTATTTTTTAGTAACTTCAGAGGTTATCTGTAAACAAATAAAAAACTTAAAAAGAATAAAATAAATTTTAAAGAATACTTTAAAGATGGCTTTTTATCATCTCTTTGTTCATAAGCTATACATGCTTATTGTAGAAGATTTAGAAAATATAATAAAGTAAATAAAAAATTACTTGGGCCAGGTGTGGTGGCTCACGCCTGTAATCCTAGCACTCTGGGAGGCCAAGGCAGGTGGATCATTTGAGCTCAGGAGTTCGAGATCAGCCTGAGCAAGAGTGAGACCCCTTCTCTACTAAAAAAATAGAAAGAAATTATATGGACAACTAAAAATATATAAAAAAAATTAGCTGGGCATGGTGGCATGTGCCTGTAGTCCCAGCTACTCGGGAGACTGAGGCAGGAGGATTGCTTGAGCCCAGGAGTTTGAGGTTGCTGTGAGCTAGGCTGACACCACGGCACTCTAGCCTGGGCAACAGAGTGAGACTCTGTCTCAAAAAATAATAATAATAATAATAATAATAATAATAATAATAATAATAATAATAAATAATTACTTGATTATTCATAACCCTACCACCATGAGAGACAACCCTATTGACTGTAATTTTTTTTCCAGTGGACCAAATCTGTACCTTTTTGAAACATGCTTTTGTTTTTCACTTAGCAGCATATAGAGAAGGGCATTCCCTGGCAGTAACTAAACATGTATACTATTCTGAGAACTGAGTAAGAATGTTGCCTTTTGGGGAATTATTTAAAAAAAAAAATACTTTTTAGTTAATAGCAAATTCAAAGTGAAATTCAACCCAACAACATAATTTTTTGGTGAAATTAAAAATGGCTTCTATATTTTATTAATGCAATTGATTGTTATTAAACATGTCCTATGAATTGTTTGGATATGAATATTTTTATTATCTTCATTTTCTTTGCATTTGAACAGTTCCAGTTGGCCAGTTTGCAAGTAAAGGTAATTAATGCTAGTTTCTATAGTAGTCCCCAACTTATTATTATATCATTATAATATCCCCAGAGGCATAACACAACAAAAATTTCTTTCTTGCTCATGCAATGTTTAATAAAGTGTGGGCAACTCCATTCACTGTCTCTGCTATGAGCAATAACTCAGGTATATGTGCTCTTTTCATTTATTAATAGTAGTTATACTGTTTGGAACATGTGACCATAGAAGGAGAAGGGAGGAGAGAGTGAGGAATCTCACAAGTAGTTTTATGTCCAACACTGAAGTGGTTTACATCAATTCTTCTCACATCTTATTGGCCACAATGCAGTCATATGGCCTGACCCTGACTGTGAGGGAGTCTGGGAAATGTAGTCTTCCTTTGTGCCTATAAAAAAAAGAAGCTGATTAGTAAATACCTAACAATTAACAAATGAACTGCACCTTATGCTTCCACCTTAACACCATTTGTTATTTTCAGCCATCACATAATTATTCATTGTACAACCAATTAGATTCCATAGTCCGAATCTCTCTTTGATGGCTAAAACGGCCAGAACATGGTATATGGCAACACACACACACACACACACACACACACACACACACACACACTCACGCCCTCCCTCTCTCTCTCCTTCTCATTCTTTCTCATTGCTAACAGTATAGTTGATCTGAGTATAGTAATGATAGATTTCTTTTCTTGAGGCAGGGTCTCACTCTGTTGCCCAGGCTAGAGTGCAGTGGTGTCATCATAGCTCACTGCAACCTCAAACTCTTGGGCTCAAGCCATCCTCCTGCCTCAGCATCCTGAGTAGCTAGGATAAGAGGTACATATCACCAAACCCGATTAATTTTTCTGTATTTTGTAGAGATAGGATCTGGCTTTTGCTCAGGGCTGATCATGAACTCCCAGCCTCAAGCAATCCTCCTGCCTTGGCCTCCCAAAATTCTAGGATTATAGGCATTAGCCACCACACCCAGCAAATAGATCATTGTAATAAGCATTGTTCTATGTCAGATACCGTAGTGGGTACTCTATTTCTATGCATTATCTCAATTGAACTTCACAGAATTATACTGAGGCAGGCATTAAATATTTTCCTCATTTTACAGATGAGAAAATGAAACTTGAGTAAAATAATTTGCTCAAAGTTATACAATGACCAAGTGGCAAGGCTGAGACTCCTACCCAGGTCCATCTGGCTCTAGAACCTGTGCTATTAGCTACTGTACTGCACTGGCCTCCTGTTTGGAAAGACACTGCCTGAAAGAGGAGGAAAAAAATCCCATGGGGCAAGAGCTTCAGGATTCTCTGCATCCTGTAGCCCCGCCCTCCGACACCTAACAGTTCTGCCACACATGAACCAGATTGAAGCTGCATGTGGCCCAGTTTTACATAGTACCACAGAATGATGGCTGTCACTGCTTTGCTCTACCTCAAAGCCTGCTTCGTTTTCCAACCTGATCTATGGGCTGATCCTGATATGCAGCATGGCTATAAAATGCAGCCTGTTACACTGAGTATGGCGGCGATCCCCAACCCACAGCCATTAAGCTATACTGGTCCATGGCCTGTTAGGAACTGGGCTGCACAGCAGGAGGTGAGCAGCAGGTGAGGGAGTGAATCTTAATCTGTATTTGCATCTGCTCCTCATCGCTGGCATCACCCCATAAACTCCACCTTCTGTCGGATCAGAGACAGCATTAGATTCTCATAGGAGCACAAACCCTACTGTAAACTGTGCATGAGGGATCCAGGTTGCACGCTCCTTATGAGACTCTAATGCCTGATGATCTGAGGCGGCGACGCTAGCGCTGGGGGGTGGCTGCAAATACAGATTATCATTAGCAGAGAGGTTTGACTGCACAATAAGTGCAATGCTCCAAACCATCCATGCTCCACCCTCCACCCTGCCATCTGTGGAGAAATTGTCTTCCATGAAACCAGTTCCTGGTGCCAAAGACGTTGGGGACCACTGGAGTATGGGCCATAAGTGATATAATGCTGTGTGCTATCTTTAAATGTTTACATGTGCCAGTTTCACCTCCCCTACTAGAGGGTAAACTCTAGACAAAAACTGCATTTCAGCCAGGCACAGTGGCTCACGCCTGTAATCCTAGCACTATGGGAGGCCGAGGCAGGAGGAACACTCGAGGTCAGGAGTTTGAGACCAGCCTGAGCAAGAAAGAGACCCCGTCTCTACTAAAAAAATAGAAAAAAATTAACCAGACAACTAAATATATGTACAAAAAATTAGCCAGGCATGGTGGCGCATGCCTGTAGTCCCAGCTACTTGGGAGGCTGAGGCAGGAGGATCACTTGAGGCCAAGAGTCTGAGGTTGTTGTGAGCTAGGCTGACGCCACGGCACTCTAGCCCTGGGCAACAGAGTGAGACTCTGTCTCAAAAAAAAAAAAATTGCATTTCCACCAGCACCTAGGACAGTACAAGGCACAGTAGAGACATCTGAGAAACTTGTGCTGATTTAGGGTGAGCAGCCTAACAACACACATTACCCTTTTGTCACCTCTATGCCTTAGTTTACTTTTCTGCCAATCAGAGGCTTTGGCTGGAAGAGATCTAAGAGCCTTCCCACTAGATGAGTCCCCATATTATTGGGCAGTGGTCTTCAAGGGGGCACTATCCAAGAGCTTTGTGAATTTTTCATGCAAAACCAAAGTCACTAAACGGTCACAGGCTGAGTATGGTCACATATTCACTAGCCAACCTCCAAACACACATGACCATAACTGAGTTCTATAAAGAAAGATGCATTTTACATTTTACTTTTTTTTTTCTTGAGACAGGGTCTTGTTCTGTCACCTGGCTAGAGTGCAGTGCATCATCACAGCTCACTGCAACTTCAAACTCCTGGGCTCAAGCAATCCTCCTGCCTCAGCCTCTCAGGTAGCTGGGATTACAAGCACCCACCACCAAACCCGGCTAATTTTTCTATTTTTTATAGAGACAGTGTCTCACTCTTGCTCAGGCTACAAAGTTGTATTTTCAAGTGACAAAAACTCATTATCATAAAATGACTAATAATGCAGCCAAGAGCCATAAAGTGAATTTTGCTCAAGTCATTAATCAATTGATACACTTTAAAGAGAAGCTTCCTTATGCATATTGCTAATCATTTATTCAAATCAAGTAAATATTGTCCACATGGTCTACTGAAAAATTATAGGGAGATTTATCAAGAAATTAAACAAATTAAATTTCTTGGAGAAATTTCACTAGTAAGGATTTTTTCAATAAAAGGTCGTCAAGGAGTTGGGCAGGTTCTACAGGCTGCAGCTTGTGTTTGCTCATCTTTGGGCCTCAATCAGATTCTAGTAATATCTAATAGTACAATGCAGGGAGGTTTGAGGTTTAAGGCGAACTCCATTTTTCTCATGGGTCTGTTGCTTTCCAGACATGGGGACAATATCTTTCAAGAGGCAATAGCTTTGTGACAAAGACATGGGAACCCATTGAGACTTTATCTTAAGTAAAATGCCTTGTCTGCTTGTCTGGTTTATCAAAAAGGTAGTTGCTTTGCAGGATCAAAAGCCTCAAAGTGAGGGGGCATCTCTAGAATGTGATGGCATCTCATAGAAAGATGTGCTATTTCAGCTCGTTCAGCCTTATTCTGTACCTGTTATTGCTACCATAAGGAGAAGTTGGAAAGAAGGATAGTTCTATGACCTGTAGCTGATGATCTTTTACCACATAGAAGGAAATGCTCAAAATAACCTCTGACGTGAGGCTACTGAAAAATTATAAATAATGATCCACTTTATCATTAGCCAGGATATGATGATAAAATAACTGGAGGTCAGAGCAATCTACAGGTGTGACGTTAGTTATATCTATTCACAGGTGAAACATCTAGTAAATGCAGGTAATTTTTTTAAGCATGCCCTTTAAGTCCAAGTAAACACTCGAATTTTTTTTTCTTTCAAGTGGACTTTTGAAACATCCTTGAAATACTGCCTTGAACTTCTTTAGGAGTTTTGTGATCTAAATTTACAAATTGGCTTCAAACACACACACACAGACACACACGTGCACACACAAAGAAACACATGCCAACACACAGAAAGCTTCTTCCCTTTTTTGCTGTGTCCCGCAAACACCTACAGGTCCCCCTGACCCCTGAGAAGGAAGGCCTCTACGAGGACAGAAGAATTTTTCTTCCTCCTTTTGAAGAAATGATGGTGCCAGAAGGGAGGATCTGTGTAAGCAATAAGTTATCTTAGCTTACCTTTCATTCTTGTCATAATTTGGTAACATTCTCAAAGAATAAATGACTTTTGGACTGTATTAGTGGGTGAAGGACTGCTTTGCATAAACATTGCATTGCAATCTGTCCTTCTCCCTGGTGTTCACTGAGACTCCTTGAGCATGCAGCTGGATGCACTGTCCATCCTGGCTCCTGGGCTGTGTGGCTGAGCACACAAAAAAATACCGCCTACTTCTCACTTTGACTTGTCCTCGACCCCAAATATGCAAGAAGGCTTCGTCAAAGCCACAGGCCATGGACAAGCCAATACTGGGTGTCAGTGTCCTAAAACCTCCTGCCTCTTCATTCAGCTCTGTCTCTTAAATGCCACAAAACAAGATGCTATACATTAATTAAACGCACTGACATAACTTGAGCATACTCTTTATTTCTCTAATCTAAGATCCCCAGTTTTGTTATGAATCAGGAGGCCTGTAACAGAAATGGAGACACAAATCTTGCATTATTACAGATAGCCAAAATCACCAGTTATGTATGAGGCAGCCCTGTCTAGCCTGGAGAAAAACTCTGAACCTAAGCTAGAATAGTATGCATTCAGCAGTCCCTTAGGAGCAATTTTTTATTCCACACTCAGAGTCAACAGCAGGGGCTTCCGTCAGGAAAGGATCAGCCCCTGCTGTGGCTCCAGAAGCAGGAATCTCCACCAGACACCCCTGCGTACAGGCTCCGGAACCGCCGCTTCCTGCGCAGCCTCCAGGGGTCGCTACAACGTTCCGAGAACGTGCTTCCCTCACAACAGCGTGAAATGCTGAAACTTGTCTTCAGTTTACTTTCTGGCTCCACTCCCACATCCTGTTATGGTCTAAGAACGCGAGAAAATGACCACTTGAAAGCCGAATTGAGCCAAATTAGGAGTGTTTATTAGCTGGCCAGCGACCACCCTCTGCACTGCCAAAGGCCGGGGCACAGGGAGCAGCGCTCAACCGGAAAAGAGGAAGGGTGTTTATACTATTTTACATCGTGGTCTTATGTGAGTCTGAGTACACAAGGTGGAGCCAGTTCTGTAATAAATTCCATTACCAGGGGGCCTGGGACCAGCCCCAGCCCACCTGTTTTGATTACACTCTATACGCAAGCGAGTTCACAGAAGCAAATAGCATCAGTTAAGTCAAGGAACACTTCTCAAGCATAGTAAAATTTAACTGTACACACCTACTGATTTTAAACAATCAATTACAAGTTAGTTACCTTATTTTTCCTGTTTTCCATATATGAGCTCATAGGTCACGGGCTCGTGAATCACACAGCAGCAGGGAGCCTGTTCACGAGATGGCTTCACTGCGGCTCACAGAGCTATGGTGATTACTGCGCCTCTCACCATCCTCCATTATTCAACATGTTGTCTCCACCCACGTGCTCCCGAAATGATTCCTCCCAAGGCCACTCACGACCTGCAAATACATAAACCAACGTCCACTTTTCAGGTCTAATTTTAACCTGATTCTCCACAGTAATTACATACTCCGCCTGTGATTTTTCACTCTCTCCCGTAGCCTCATTGTTCCATTGGGCTTTTTTCTCACTGATTTTTTTCTCATCCCTCTCCTTTAAAGGGTGCTCCTTCTTTATAGGACCTTTAAATATTGAGGGGCCCTAGGGTATAATCTAGGCCTTTCTCGTCTCACCTTTACTCTTCCCTGGGGCTTCAACCAGCATCTCAGTGAGTCACCGATGTGTATGTTTAGCACAGATCTCCCTTGTGAGCTCCCAATTCATTCATTTCTCTGCATATTCCCTTGACCCCTGAAAGTCAGCCTGTACAAAACTTCATGCCCTATTTATTCCCCCCATCACCAGCCTGGTTTTTCTTTAGTGTTTGCTCTGAGGAGAGGGCACCACCATCACCTGAGGGCTTTTGCCACACGTCTGAGTGTCATCCGCTTTTCCTCCCTTCCCGCCCATGTCAAGCACCAGGGCGCGCCCAGTCAGCAGATGCCCCTGCTCTCCACCTCCACTTCCCGCAGTGGTCTCCCAGCTCCCCACTTCCGCTCTGCCGCCTTTGATCCTCTCACTTCACAGCAGCCACACTGTCTTTATGGGCTCAAATCTTCCCTTCAGTGGGTTCCCAGCGCTTTTAGACCAAGTTAAATTCTCGTATGGGCTACAAAGGCCCACCCTGCCTGTCTTTTCAACCTCGTCTCTCTGCTCCCCCAAGCTGTCACCGCAGCAGAGAAACCAGGCTCCCTCAGTCCCTTCCGCGCTCTATCTGCAAGCTCTTCCCGCTCTCACCCCACTCCCCTGTCTTGCTCCTACCCCTCCTTCAGGCCTCAGTTTAAGTGTTATTGTAAAAGGGAATGGCCTGGGAAAAAAAATTGCAAAAATATTTTCTGTCTCTTTGAAATTTCCCCTACCCTTTTCGAGCCCTGAAACCTGAACCCCTGCCTCAGGCCGGTGATTGGGAGGAGCAGGGAGAAGGCCTTTTGTTCTTATCCCAGGGGCACCAGCCTCCCAGGTGGGCAGCAGGCAGAGTTCACAGGCTTCGTCTGTGGCAGAGATGGGAAGATTAGAATAGTTAACCACAATAGCCTAGAACTGAGAGACCCTCCCTTTAAAATCTCTGTATTTCTGCTTATGTTCAGGAAATTTGGATTTTGACACAAGAAGATCTACTATTTTTCATCCTTTGCCAGCAAAGTAATAAAACCTCTCTTCCCTTCTCCCCAAACCATTTGTCCTCATTCTTCTGATGTGGCCTTGCGGACAAGTGCAAAGTTTTCGGTAGCATCATTTCCTTGGGGAAGCCTCTCCTTACTCCCCAGACTGCTAGGACCCCTATTATACTTTCTCGTGGCACATTGTACTTTTCCTTCATAGCACTTATCAACTATAACTGAATCATTTTTCCTCCATGTGTTTAATAGACTACTTGTCAGTGCCACAGAGCAGACCAGAGCATGGGTTCTGGAGTCAGACTGCAGAAACTCGGATTCTAGTTCCACAGTCCCAATAGTTTAGGTAAATCACATTACTCCTCTGCACTTCCATTTATTTCCTCATCTGCCAAATGGGGTTAACAGTAGCATCTATTTCATAGGGTCACTTTGGGCTTTAGATTAGATAGCAAGTAGCCTGTGCCCAGCATATGGCAAGTACTCAATAAATATTAGGAAGGGAATCTTAGTAGGTACTAAATACTTGTTTGCTGAAAGAAGGAATTTTTTTAATTAAATAGCGACAACAGTGCTTGCCCTGCCAACCTCCCAAGATGGATTTAAGATAAAATCAGTTACTGAGTGTGAAAAGGTTTTTTAACTTGTGTTAGCCTCTGCAAACCTGGGGTCCTACCATTGCTGTTTGCATTCCCAGCCTTAATGCTTGTCTTGTTTGACCAAAAAGTCTCAATTTTTTTTTTTATTAACAAGAGCAAAATGGAAGCAGAGCAGTATGTACCATTATCTTACATGTAAAAGAGTTTGTCCAGACACCAAAGACAGCATCACCCCCATTCCCACCAAAGAGGGATGGTGTAGGGAGTACAAGAGAAAGCAGGGAAAAGGAACCTCCTGAGGCTTCTCTTTGAACTGTCTAAGCACAGCCTCCAAGGCCCTGGGGCTGACAGTCTAGCACTACATCCCCTGTGAAATTAGTAGCCTTTAGTAAATGAGTGGACCTTAAATTTTTCCTTCAGGGGAAGAGGTACTATTTAAAACTCTGCAACAGCTGAATGCCGATGCATAGCAGCGCTTGATACAGCCCCTAATTAATCAACTACTCCCTGCCCTGTCTGCAGTCAACACATTTTCTCTAATTTAGTTCATTGCCACATGGAAGAGTTTATTCCTGCTAGAGTTCTAGAGGTTTATGGATTCCAAGGACTAGAAGGTATCTTAGGACCATTGAACCCAAAAGCTGATTCCATGCACATCAGTAATTCTCTATTTGATTTAGGCTACAGACCCCAACCTTCCTGGATGGGGTCCCTCAGCACAAGGATAGGAAGACAGATCTTGGCTGACCCACCCAGTGGAGCCCTGGGTCAAGGGAGGAGAGCCAAATGCAGCTGGAAAGACACAGCCGAGGCTTGTGGTGAGAACTGAGAAAGGAGGCTGGGAGGCAGGAGAATTGGGCCAGGAGGAAACAGAGTTAAAGGAAGGCCCCAGAGATGAGGTGAGATGGCATGGAACGAAGTCCTCCCAGCACACGGGGAAAAACATTCCTCCTCTTAGATGCCCACGGACCTCAGGGATTCACAGGCAAAATGGAGTCTTCAGGGGTCCAAATCATCCCACACAATGAGAACTTAAGGAAAAAATAAAATACCATCCAAAGCTCTTGAAAAAATTGGGAGTCAAGAGCCCTGGGTTCTAGTTCTGACCCTACCACTTGAGCCATTTGGGTAAAGGATCTAATTAAAATAGAGTGGTTTCATGGTTGTCAAAGCACTCTCAAAACTACAGGCACCCAGAGGACCCAACGCTGAGCAATTTTATGTCAAAGTTGGTATAGTTAGAACTCCCATCTTGACCAAGAAAGTTAACACACAGCTGCCCCCAAAACCCAGGCATTTTGGAAGGTGGGAAGTTGTCAAGCCAGGTGTGATCAGCAAATGTATGCCAGTGTGACTATTCCAGAGGGCTGTCATGAGAGAGGGTCTCTGACAGGAAATGGCAAAAGATCCTCTCAGTAGCATTTCTTTTTCACAAATCTGAGACTCATCCTAAATGTCATACCACTTGCAAACCCACTTGATCATCTCAGTGGAATTGTGCCTTTCAGAACTCGGACTGTGGCCCCAGCTGTTGCCCTGAAATCCATCCCTGTGTTTGCACTGAGGCCATCCCTCCCCAGGGCTGCTTCCAGCCACAGACCGAGCATGACAGGGAAACTGAGGCAGGCCCATTCCTGGGAGACATGGGCCTCCGCTGGTGGCCAACTTTGACCTGAGGACCAACATTGCCAGATGTCCTCAAATTGCGCAGCAGCCTAGGATGCTTCATCCAACTTCCCTTCCCTCTGTCACCAGGAGTCAGACCTGTATCTCAGACTGATGACTCTCTCGGCCTCTCTGGCACCCGCCCACTCCCTCACAGGCAGTTCCCAGATAGATTTCTTACACATCTCATCCTGTCTTGGAGCCTGCTTCTTGGAGGGCCTGGACTCACACAGCATATTAACCAACTCATAACTCACTGAATGAATGACTGACTTCTCACCCCATTGTTCAGCCTATTCAGACAGAGCCATCAGGTCAGATTGTGTGTGAAAACGGTATTAAAATTTTGCCCAACTGAACCCAAGTAGAGATTTGTGTGTGGTGCTAGCAGTGGGTCTCCTTTCTGGTATCTGTGTTTATTGACTCATTTGCATTAAGACTTAAGAAGTTTCTGGCCAGGCGCGGTGGCTCACGCCTGTAATCCTAGCACTCTGGGAGGCCGAGGCAGGTGGATCGCTCAAGGTCAGGAGTTTGAGACCAGCCTGAGCAAGAGTGAGACCCCGTCTCTATTAAAAATAGAAACAAATTATCTGGCCAACTAAAAATATATATACAAAAAATTAGCTGGGCATGGTTGCGCATGTCTGTAGTCCCAGCTACTCGGGAGGCTGAGGCAGTAGGATCGCTTAAGCCCAGGAGTTTGAGGTTGCTGTGAGCTAGGCTGATGCCACGGCACTCACTCTAGCCCAGGCAACAGAGTGAGACTCTGTCTCAAAACAAACAAACAAACAAAAAAAGACTTAAGAGGTTTCTGGGACTGGACCTCAAATAGTATCAATGACTAGGGCCAGGCATGACCAGAAGACTGGACTGGAGGAACAAACAGAAGCCAGATTAGAATGGGCCACTGGGTGCCTCTGAACATGCACCTGTGAGCCAAACACTAGTGGACTAGTGGTTGTCATTTGAAACTGCCCCTGCCAGGCAGCCCTGTCAGTGTTTGCCTCAGAGGGGAAAGGTGGTGTTTCACTGACCTTCACCCATAGCTGCTGGGAATCCACAATAGTGCACCTGCTGTGGCCAACAGTTTCAAGGTTCCTCAAAAAGCTAAACAGAATTTCCATATGACCCAGCAATGCCACTCCTAGGTGTATACCCAAAGGAATTGAAAACGGACTCAAACCAATACTTGCACGTCAATTTTCGTAGCAGCATTATTCACAATAGCCAAAAGACAGAAACAACCCAAGTGTCACACTCATCAAGAGATGAATGAATAAACAAATGTGATATATCCATACAACAAAATGTTATTCAGCCATGGAAAGCAATGAAGTTCTGACACATGCTACAACGTGGGTGAAACTGGAAGACATTATACTAAATGAAAGAAGTCAAAAATAAAAGGACAACTATTGTGAGATTCTACTTACATGAGGTATCTAGAATACCCAAATTCATAGACAGAAAATAGATTAGAGGTTACCAGGGGTTTTGAAGGAAGAAATACGGAGTTATTGTTTAATGGTTAAGAGTTTCTATTTGGGGTGATGAAAAAGTTTTGGAAATAGTGGTGATGTTTGTATAACATTATGATTAATGCCACTGAGTTGTACACTTAAAAATGGTTGAAATGGCCAATGTTCTGTTATATATATTTTATAATCTTAAAAAATTAATGATGTAATATACCCCCAAAACATTCATTTGTACACTTTAAATGAAGTGTACAATGGGAAAATTGTAATAGTATGTGAGTATCTCAGTAAAACTGTTTTTAAACAAGTAAAAGCACGGTAGCAGCTCTGGACCCATGAAACCTTGCTGTGGGATCCTGGTAAAAGGTTCAAATCCAAAGAAGAGGGTGGCTATTTCCCTCTCCATTGACAAGGTGGTGGCAGCAGCAAGGGCCCAAGCACAGAACAGGCGGCAATTCCTGAGCCAGGTGGGCATCTCCAGTGGTGTCCTGTGTTTATGTGAGGGAAGGACCTGGAAAGAGGATGTAGGTGAATGACAGCAAAGCACAGACACTGCCCAGGGGAGTGGGAAGCAGTTCAGATGTTTTCTGGGTTGGTCCTTAAGTGACAAGTGACTCTTGAGGGCTCCTAAGAGAGTAGATGTGTGTGGCACCTTGAAAGGGGGCAGAGGGACAGATGTTTCAGATTTTCACTGGTGAGGGCTGTCAAACCAGCTAAACCTAAATATGTATGTCAATGTGACCACAGTTACTGCCTACGTCACCTGCACCCCCACATCATCAGCCCAGGGATACATGATATTTAAGTAAAGTGAAAAATTGATACAATTATATAACTTAAAAATAAGAAAGACAGTTTTTGCATTATTATCTGAGTTTCCTAGTTTTGTGTGTGTGTGTGGTGTTTGGGCTCTTGATTATATGTTTCATTCTGTGAATTTCCTATTTCCAGTGTAACTGGGTATACCTAAGGAGTGCAAGAAAATGTGAAAAATACGCTGATTTTTGTCAATGCGGAAAGATTAGCAGGACTCCCTAAAAGAGACTCTTCTTACAAATCTGTTGGTGCCTGCTCTTTTTTGAACCCAGGGCTTCTGTCAGCATAAATGAATGGAAACCCCTACATGTCCCAGATTCTAGGAGAAGGATACAAAATTTTTGAGCAGGTGTGATGACGTTAAAATAGGTTTCCGCATTCTCAGTGCTGGCCATGTTTTCTCACATCAAATTTCCACATTAAATGGACAGACTGTCGACATAACTCTGAAACACCTCCCTGGCTATGCCAGAATGCACTGGAATGAAGGTATTTGGGTTTACGTAAAAATATGAGCTAATATGTAGCACAGTGAACAGAACTAAGTATTATGGGAAAACTAATTATTTGGAATTATTGTTACTGACAATGCATTTTTTTGTTTTTAATTTTTGGAGAGGGTAATATGTGAAATTGGACATGGATAAACAGGTTTGTAGAAGAAGGTCTCTCTCTGCACTCTTTGGAAGCAACCATTGCTACCAGTTCCTTCCAGACACTCGATATGACTTTCAATAATGCTCAAAGTGTCTTTATACTTGGGATGGATCGATAGAGCCATTTTCAGATGGATTCTTTGTCCAAAAACACAATTATGTGTATTTATAAACACATACACACGGGTTAGTCAAAAGTCTAACAGACTGGAAAAATAACAAAAGAATGGATTTATCTCTGTCTATAAATAAAAAAATACTTGAAAGTTTATGGAATTCCTATACCTAAATATGTTTGTATCTTGATGATTAAAAGAATTTTTCTGACAACTGAGTTCCAGGAGTTTAGATACAATTTACCAGCAAAAAAAAAAAAAAAAAAAAAAGTATTTTTCTGGATGTGTTTTGTTTTTTAAAAAGTGGACTTGTCTTTTGGAAATAAATGCTCTTTGGTGATGACTCAGATTCCACGCACTATGTGTGGTATGTGAAGAAATATCTACACAAAATAGCTGTACCTTTTAAACCATTTTTCCCCTGGTCCATTACTCTGCAGGGGTAATTTGAGTAGGCATTGATGATGATAAACACCACAGTTTAGAAGATGTTAAACCAACCTTATCAGAGCTCACACAGAGAAACAAATTAGGCAAACTGAAGTAATTTCAGCTAATGAAGTTCGATTCTAAACATCCAGATCAATTAAGCTTCAAGTACTTGCTTGGGTTCCTGCTCAGTAAGGCCATGAGGACTTGCTACTTAGAGGACAGGGCCTGGGAGTGCTAATTGAGAAGGTCTGGAAATAAAGATGAAAGAACTGCTTCATGGGAAACATTTCACAGGCTTACTATTTGAGGATCACATCGTATTGAAATGAAGGGAAAGTGGGCAACACATCCATGTGTACCATCCTTATTGAGGGCCTCTCGGGTTCCAACATCCCAAAGACCTGGTATTGAGAATGTGGCCAGCCTTCAAAGCAAAAGTTGCCCTGTAAGAAAATGGGCATGAGTAAGGTGGGATGGCTTCCAGGGGTCGGTGGGGAGCCCAGAGGCTGGAAGTCAGGAAACTGAGAGAACTTAGTCCTGGTTCTGCCAGAAACTATCTGTGTTCCATATTTCTGAGCTTTAGTTTCCTAATGTGTAGAATGAGAGACCTAAACTGGATCATTCCTTCCATCCCTTTAATCTCTCACGTTCTCCATTTCAAGCCAGGTCTTCCTCCCAGCTGACAGGAAGATCCAAGTGTGGATGTGTGCACGCCTGAGCACGCAGTTGCAAATTGAGGGGAGGGGGAGGGACTAGGAAGTACTTTCAGCCTGGCCTGACCCTGACTTTGGATGGATAAATATGTCCTTCAAGGCTTTAGCCTCCATTGGGTTGCAGACCCGGTACTGCTCTGAGATTAGTCCAGGCCCCTGTTTGGTGTGGTGGTGGCAGGCAGGGGCATCTCCCTAGGTGTACATCTGAGAAAACTGGCCCTCACAGCCACCCGTGCATAGGCACCCCACACACAAAGACTCAGGCCAGAGGTGTCATCGCTTCACACCCTTCCCCTTCCACACCCTCTGTGCCCCTCACCACCATGGACACCCACTACCCTCATCCTGCTCAGAACTTCCTGGAAATGGATGGCAATATATGCCAAAACATTTCTGGAGCATACATTCCCTATCTGTGAATATTTATTTACTAATAAAATACACATGCATGAGTTGTATGCTATATAATTATGTACATTATAAAACTTACACAATATAGAAATTAAAATCATGTAAGTTTAGAAAAGTATAAAAATAGAACATTTTAATTTTCCTGCCAATCCTGAGTTTTATCTCATGATCCCCCTGGATGCACACAACAAAAGAGGTTTACATTTATGGCATTGGCATCACAGTGATGCCAATCAGATTGAACCTTGACTCTACCCCTTACCAACTGCGGGCAAGATACCTAAGCTGTAGTTTCCTCAACAATAAAATGACACAGTGTTATTAGAATTGTTTTCATCATCTAGACATTTTTTTCTTTCTTCTTCAAACTTTTTTATTCTGTCTCGCTGGTGCATTAAGTTATTTATCCTATAAATATTTTGTAAGCACTTTTTAGGCTTTTCATGCTGTTCTGATTGATGGGAACATATCAGGGACCAATGCACTCAAAGTGCTTACCCTCATGGAGTTTATATCCTAGTGGAGAAGATAAATATTAAACAAACAAACATATCACATTATGTCAGGTAGTGCATGGTCAGTATCATAAAGATATAAAAAGGAAATATAAAGTGATATGAAGTGTAGCAGGGGCTATTTTATATTGGGTGGCCAAAAGTCCTCATTGAGGGGTGACACTTGGATAGATACCTGAGTGCAATGGTGGAAGACACCATCTGAGGAATTTGATGAACAGCGTCTATCAGAGGGGTGATACAAGTGCAATTTCTGAGGCAGAAATTAGCTTGGAGCGTCCTTGGACCAGTGAGAAGCCAATGTAGCCAGAGTAGAAGAGAGATGTTAAGCAGTAACCAGATTGTCTTGGTTCTCAAGGCCATTTTCAGGGCTTTGAATTTTATTTGAAATATGCTGGGAAACTGCAGGAGAGGACGCAGAGCCAGTTAGCATGACTTTCAGGGACTCCTGGATAACAGATGCTAGATCCACACCACTGAGCTCAGAAATCACTTGGATCAGGCTATATTAGCCTGGGGGAGGTTGGAGGTGCTAAATGAGGGCTGTGTTTGTGTGTGGATGAACGGTAGCATGCTGTTCTCTCTGGTGATGTATTGAACGACTCTGGATGTACCTGGTTCAGAAGAGTTGGGTCCCACCACAGTCCAGACCAGCAGATACACAGAACTCTTCCAGCCTTGTAGGGATGAAAATGAAATGAGATAGTTAAGTTTCCAAGAGCTCTGCCGTGACCTTTACTCCCTCAGACATTGCTATCGGTGACTGTTCACTAGCTGGTGAGGCGTTTTGGAGTTGGAAAGCTTACAGTCACCACCTGTCCAGGAAAATGCTGCTGATCCATTTGACGTGTAGTCTGACTGCAGGGTCTTATACTATCCTTTAGAAAAGTATATTTAGTTTGATTTACCCAAGTGTCTGAATGTCTGAAACTGATCTTTCTGTCACTCTGATACTACTATTGACACTTGGCCATATAGAAACCCAGTGGCTGTGTAGGAACTAGGAAATTGCAGGGTTTGGGACAGGGGAGTAATAAGATATAATTTGTATTCTTCAAAGATCCCTCTGTCTGCTATGTGTGGGATTTATTGCAGGGGGTGATGAGTATTGCCTTCCTCTGTATCATAATTTTTATATTGATAGTGTTTGATCATACCATTGCCAAGAATCCAAAGAAAGATATTAAAATACTGCCATGCCATTTATTCTCTTCCCTCCAATTCCCTGAGGATCCTAGGGGAGCCAGCCACAGGGAATAACAAATAAGAATTAAAATATCCCTCTACTAATGTCTATTCAAGTGCCCAATACTCCAGGTCAAGGTCTAATAATGGTTGACTAAGACCCTCCAGCTCAGACTTCTTGTCCAAGTCCTAAATCCAATTCATGGGATCTTACCCTCTAGAAAATTGCAGGAAGAAGGTCAGTTGAAGAGAGTGGTCCAGTCTTGAATCCACTTACAGACCCCCATGGAGCAGAAGAGAGAGCAAGGGAGTTCTTACATCACAACTCCCCGTCTAATAGCTATTACGGCCCAGTCAAGGTATTGAGTTCCAGTAATTCACATGAGTGACTCTTCGTCTCTGGAAGGGGCAGCTAGCAAGAGTGTGCAGCGTCAAGTTCTCCTCACCCCACATTGGTGGTTGGTAGATAATTGTGGTATTTTTTCTATGGACAACTCATCCATATTTAACTGGGAACCTCTGAAGACAACATTCAAATCCAAAGGCATAGCCTTCCTAGTGGAAATTTCAGACTTGAGGTAATGCTCCTAAGCCCCTCAACTTTCCCTAGTGGTATAGCTGGTTCATGCAAAGTTCAGTCTCATTGGGGAACCTTTGCACATGCATCACATACAGGTTCTTCACTGTAAAACCTCTAGAAAGATCCTTTATGATGTCTGCTCTCACCCTCCCAGGACGCTCTCAAATAGACATTCTCTTTTTAAATAGCCCATAACTATCAAACCACTTGATTTTTATTGCCAAAAAAAGGGAATAATTGTACTAGAATCCAGTGACCATGCTTTTTGAGTAGCTCACAGGGAATTTCACAATTCAGAATTAATTAGGCAATGAGAGAGAACAGGAGGCATATTTTGGTGTATTAATTCATGCCAAGTTCAAACTCATTCCATCTCTGTTGCCCAATGTGAATAATTATGCCATTAATCCTAGGCAGGAGGAGAGCTATTGTGACTAAAACACATTTCTAAAGCAAATAAAGAAAAATGTCACTTCTCCCCTTCCACTAATGCTCTGAATAGAGCTACATAATAATAATAGTTTTACTTATTTATAGGACATAAATTCCCTAGGGCTCAATAAACCACAGGATAAGCAAAATGCTAGTTAAAGAGGAAAAAACAGAATTTTTCCCACTAATTCCGAAACAAAGCACTGGCTGGGGGAAATAACCAAAGAAAGAAGCTGAAGATTTAAAGAGACTTTGGAAAGGGCTAAAAGGAAGAGGCAGTGATGTAGCTTTTTTATATTCCTCTCCCCTTCTATTGCACGCTGCCCCCACTGACTCAGAGGGGTAGCTCCCTGGGGGAGAAAAGTTTCATACACATTTAATCAGCCCTGAATGTGACCTTGACTCTATACATCCTTTGCTGTGAAAGGATGGTGAAAGGATGGTGAGAAATAGATCCACCTGCTCTCTTGCCCACTTCTAGATGCCTTTCTGATTCATGTACGGCTTACTGAGCACAGATGTATGGGGGAATCAGTGTGGTTTCCCATCCATATCCTCTTAGGATGGAACAGCATTGCATGGCGTGGCCTGTGTGTGGCCTTTCCAGCTTGACAACATTGAAGAGCAGATGGGGCATAAAGAGAGGGGCGGCACTATGGAAGGGCAGTTCCGCGTCTCCCCCGGGACCAGAAGAAACAGGATCAAGGCCCACCAGACAGGGACCCTGGGTGCCAGAAGTCACAGAAGCAGTGGGGAGCAGTCCACACTGCCCTGACACCGGCCCTTCTGCGAGATGTGGTGCTGCTCTGAGCTCACGCACAGCCCTGCCCATTCCTGCCAGCTGCAGCTGGCGGGAGATCTTATAGCCACAAAGAGCAGTTGAATTGGGGGATGGGCAAGGCTTTCTCCTCAATGGCCCCCAAACCTAGCACAGTGTCTAGAAAGCAAGAGGAGTGTTGCATGAATGAAATGAGTCTGCCGCTCATTCTTCCTCTATTTGACTTGGGGAAGTCACTTTATGTCATTGAACTTCGGTTTCCCTATGTGTCAAGTGGTAATAATATTAAGAAGATGAACTATTTGAATTGCTATTTTAGTAGGACAGAACGTTTAGAATGTCAACAATTTCACATGGTCTAAACTAATAATTAATTCATCCCCTCATTCATCGAGTGGCCACTATATGTTTAACACTGAGAATTCAGAAAGGAACAAAACTAAATCTCTGGCCATGAATCTCATATCTTAGGGGAAGACAGACAATAAACACACTCAGAGATGAGAAATCTACTCTCAGGTGGTAAATGCTAAAAAGAGAAATAAACCAGGGTAAGAGAATGGAGAGTGTGGAAGTAGTTGTCTTTGACAAGGTGGTTGGGAGAGTCTTCTTTGAGAGGATGACATTCGAATCGGGACCTGAGGGAAGTAAAGGAGGGCACAAGGATGTGAGGATAAAAGATCCCAGAAGGAAGAAGGCAGGGGCAAGGCCCAGGGAACAGTGAGGAGGCCAGTGTAGCTGTAATGGAGTGAGAGTTGGGGAGGGTGGAGGGGAAAAGGTCAGAGATCGGGCCATGGGAAGGACTTTTGCGTCTCAATCTACATGAGACAGGAAGTCACTGGAGGGTTCTGAACACAGGCTGCATTTGTATAAGGTTGCTCTGCTTATTTAAGTGAAGAAGGTGGTGGGACGGGGAGGGGAGAAGGAGGCAGACAACTTAGGAGTTACCGCTGCCCGCAGGAGTAAGACAACGGAGGCTTGGGCTGCAGTGACAGCAGTGTTCGTGATAGGCAGTGATCATATTTGGAATATATTTTGAAGGTGGAGCCAACAGGAATTACCAGCGAATTGGATGTAAGACGTGGGAAAGACCCTGATCATCACCTAAGTGCACATTTGGGAATGACAGCAATTGGGTATCGGACTGAGGAGGGGGGGTGGGGGAGGGGATGGGGCATAACTACACGTGTGAGCGCGTTGCGCGCAGTCTGGGGAATGGACACGCTTGAATGTTCTGACTCGGGGGGATGGGCGGGACATGGGCAGTGTATATGGCCTGAACTTTTGTACCCGCATGATGATAAGCTGAAATAAAAAAATAAAAAAAAATAAAGATGTGGGAAAGAAAGGGGTCAAGAATGATTCCTAGGCTTTGGGCCTGTGTAACTGGTGGATGGCGGTGCCACGCGGGGAAGAGTGGGCAGGGGAGCAGGGCTGGGAGGGGGCTGAGTCAAAATTCTGTTTTGCACACAGTGGCATTTGTTGTATGGAGAGTCCTGCAGGCCGCTTCGAGCTTCACGGACAGGTCAGGGCTGGGGATAGCTCCAACTACTTCGAGGCTGAAATTTGATAAAACGCTCTCGGGGATCTCTACAGGACTGTGTGAACACAGGAATAAATGACTAAACGCTTTCTCTGAGTTGCTGTATCAAACATGCTCATTAATATTTTAGTAACCAAACCTCTCTTCTCATATTCTAATTGATCTTCTATTCAATCAATTGGACAATCTAAATTTATAAGAGTGAAGATTTTTCTTGGAGCTCAGTAAAACTATTATTTGAAAATAAAATAATGTCTTTTCCTGAATTGCTCCCTCCTGTGGTAGTAGGGGGAGGGGACACTGTTTTGGACTCTCTAGTCTTGAAGATAAAAGTATTTAGTCTGGACACCAGAGGGCGCCATGCAAACAGTCAGTAGCGGCAGTAACTATTAATAAAAAAGTGGCAATTTCTAGAGAGTTCCCAGATCCCTTATCTTCCCTCTCTCCGCTGATGCATAAATCAGGGTCCCTGGGACTATGAATCAAGGAGAACAGCCCCCTCAGGTCACCAGCATGTGACCATTTTGGTCAGGGGCTAAAGGGCCAGACAGGATTTTTCCAAACCCCTGGCAGACCTAACACACATCAGAGGAGAAAAGGGAAGTTAAGACGAATGGATATGAAGGAGAAAGAAGGAAAAATAAGAAAGCTAGCAACAATGAGGGAAACCAAGAGGTGCCTATTATGACTAGTGAGAGAATTCCAGAAAGGAAGGGCCAGAAGGAGCCTCACAAACCATTTTTGTTGGCCCTTCTGCTTCCCAGATAAAAGCAGTCGGTGGGGTTAGGGTTAGAGGCCTCCCCAAGCTGCTGTGCTCTCAGCCAAGGTTCTTCACCGCCCTACCATGTCATCCACAAAGTGTATAAACTTTAGCAGGTGCCTGCTAGATGGCATTTTATCCTCAACAAACCCAAATACGAGTTTCCACCTACGTTACATATTTATTTTGCAGAGCACCAAAGGCACTGTGAAGTACAAATATAGAATCTACCATGTCATAAATGTGATGATACATCTCAAGCTAATGTGCTACATACAATAAATCTTAATTTAAGATGCAATTATAATAATTGGTCTTGTGGTTGCAACTTTAGAAGGGCTCTGGGGAACATTAGATCTCCCAGAATTCTTAGAAAAGTAAAAAGTTTTCCATGCATGCAGCATGCAGAATTATAAATGAAGAATCAAAGTTTCAGTATCACACAGTCTGGAATAAAATTCTGACTTTCCTTGGTTGCTGGCCTATGATCTGTGGAAATATTTCTAAGCCCTCTTCACCTCTCATCTATAAAATGAACATAATAATAGTACTACGTCAGAGGATTGTTGTGAGGTTTAAATAAGATATTGTTGGTAAAGTTTCTAGTTCATCGTACCCTCTCAATAATAATTTGTAATGTTTATGCAAGACAAAATGTTAATATTCTTAAACAATAAAGAGTTCTTACAAATAATAGAGAAAATGAACACAGGGTAGGAACAGTTCACAAAAGGAGATAAATATATGCAAATTAAAGTTCACAAGTAATCGGAGGATGCAAAATAAAGCAACAATGGGAAACATTTTCCTCCTTCTCCTTGGTTTCTTATTTCAGTTGAATATAGCCTCACCCAATAGTTGTCTAAATCAAACACCTGGATGTTAAAATCTTCCTCAAATATGGAACAATTTTAGCATCAAAATAAATGGCAGTAAGGATTATAATCTATTGACTAAAGTAAGAATTCTCAAGTCCACACTGATATAAATAAATAAATGTATAAGTAAATAAATGAGAAAGAAAGAAAGAAAAAGAAAGAAAGAAAGAAAGAAAAAGAAAGAAAGAAAGAAAGAAAGAAAGAAAGAAAGAAAGAAAGAAAGAAAGAAAGAAAGAAAGAAAGAAAGAAAGAAAGAAAGAAAGAAAGAAAGAAAAAGGCTTTTCTTTACAGAAGAAAGTCAAATAGTGCAGAGCTGGTGTGCACAGGTTTGAGAAAAATTTCTCCAGACAAAGAAGGAAGAAGTTTATTTTACTTTTCCACATGGGAAAAGGCCAAACACAAGAGAGGAAGGGGAAAAGTGTGTTGGCTTAGAAAACTGGTTACTCGTATCTTTTATTTAGGAAACATGAAAAAAGGGAATGAAAGATGATTTGTGGTTTTTGTCAAATTAACAGGGCACTGGAAACAGTCACATCAGCTCCTTCTCCTCTTCTTAGCAGCAAGCAGATAATAGAGTCGGCTGTGTGAAGCTGCTGTATCTGTTCATTTTCTTAGCAAGAGACTACAGCAGAAATGATGGTTAGAGATCTTGTCAGCAATCTTGCCCTCAAGATGATTTCTTTTTTATTTCAGAGTATTACAGGGGTACAAATGCTTTGGTTACATAATTTGCCTTTGCACCGCCCGACAAGTGTGCCCATACCGCAGCATGCACCGCATCCATTAGGTGTGGATTTACCCATCCCCTCCTCCTCCGCCACCTGCCCGACACCCTATGAATGTTACTTCCCATATGTGCACATTAGTGTTGATCAATCAGTACCAATTTAATGGTGAGTACACGTGGTGTTTGTTTTTCCATTCTTGTGATACTTCACTTAGAAGAATGGGCTCCAGCTCCATCCCGGATAATACAATAGGTAGTTCATCCATTTTTTGTGGCTGATTAGTACTCCGTGGTATACGTATAGCACATTTTGTTAATCCACTCATGTACTGATGGGCAGTTGGGTTGTTTCCACATCTTGGCAATTGCAAACTGTGCTGCTATAAACATTCTAGTGCAGATGGCTTTTTTATAGAATGTTTACCATTTTGGGCAGGATCTGATGCCTAAAATTTGTCCCTGCTACTGTTCTCCAGGAACTTCTCAGGAACTACTCCAGGTTTTAGAAACAAATTCTAAAAGGCAGTTTTAGGCCATAGGTCTAGCAATCATAAAAGGAAAAATTTACATTTCCTTTGTGTCTGTGGGGCTCCTTTTAGATGTTGTGAAAACAGAGCTCTAGGGCACCTGTTAGCTAGAAGGAGAGCAAGGGAGAGAGCAGAGAAAGAGCCGAGAGCTCATTTATATCACTTACAAGACTGTGTATTCACTAATAATAATTGTAGAAGGACTGACCAAATTAGAAAACCAGCGTTTGTCAATCATACTAGCAATAATTCTTTTAGGCAAGAATTATTGCAACTAGTAGAAGGTTTGAGTAGTAACAGAATATTAATAAGTTTCAAAGTATTTCCATAAGATACTTATTAACATAAACGCTTATTGTTTGTACTAGTGTAAGTTGGGTTTCTCTTACTTGAATCCAAAATATTGCTGAATGTTACAGGTAGGAATGTAACAGAAAGGATGGCCTGTAGGAAAGAAAAGGCAAAAAGATGTTTTCTGTCTCTTTAAAACTTCTCCTACTCTTTTTGGAAACTGAGGCCTGCATCCCTGCCTTGGAGGCAGTGGGTGGGAGGGGCAGGAAAATGTCTTTTGTCCTTTGTGTTACAGAAGATACCTCAGCTGAACTGTCGGCTCCATCCCAGGCCTGCTGCCTGGCTTGCAAAGTTCTGGGTGGGCCTCCCAGGTGGGCGAAAGTCACAGACTTTGTCTATGGCAGAGATGGGACAATTAGAATTATTAACAATAGCCTAGAACTGACGGCCCTCCCTTTAAATGCTCTGTATTTCTGCTTATGTGCAGGAAATTCAGATTTTGAGACAAGAATCTGACATTTTTCCTCCTTTGCCAGCTAAGCAATAAACTTCTCTTTCTTTCTCCCCAACCCTTGTCCTCGTTCTTCTGATGTGGCCTCGTGGACAAGTCCAAGCTTTTGGTAACAGGAACACACAATGTTTTAAAGATGGTAACTCTCCCCAAATTAATTCATTAGATTAAGTAAATGGACAGGTGTGGTAATCTTGATCTGGCTGAAAAACTTTGCTGCTCTTTGTAGAGTTGTGTGAAGTAGCAAACAGGAAGTTACCACATCCGGTTCTGGGCCCTCTTAGGCTTCTGCTGGGACCAACTGAGACACATAGAGGTTGTGTGCTCTACTCCACATTTACCCGCTCCTTCCGCCCCAGCCCCTCCATAAGCTCTTTATCTAGACTGCAGGGACACCTTATCCTAGCAGCAACCTCAGCCCCTGACCGCCCACCCTCCCATTCCACCCCTCCACAGTCACTCTCTGCTTTCACCTGGGTGCTAAGGGGTTTTCTTAGAGCTGATCCACTCTCAGTGTGCTTGGGGTGGGAAGCAGTGGAAATGGGGGCAGAGTAGGAAATTGGCTTCCCTCACCCACCTCAAAACTAGAAAAGAGGCTGAGTTTTCTAAAATTTAACCTCTGAATTTCGGTCATTGATGAGGGGCTTCTGATAAGTGATTCAGCAGGTGCCCACTCCTATGATCACACCCAGCACAGGGCCATGAGCAATCCTTTCCAGGCACATTCTCCACTCCACAGCCTCTTATTCAGGTCCTGCCCTTGTAGCAATGTGCCATGGGGACTGAACTTTGCTGGCTTCTGTTTCCTCTCCTAGTGTAGAACTTTCAGGTTTCAGGTACCTCACTCACCTCCTCACCCTTCCCCTCCTGCCACATAATTCCTGAAAGTCGCCAAAAGTGGGTTCTTCACAAGTGCTCACAAGAAAGTCCTTTGCCAGTCCCCAGACCTCTAGGTTTTCTTTTCTTCCACGTTGATTCAGCCTGCAAAGCTACATCAAAGCCCCTCAGCCCCATCTGTGGTGACACCACTGAACCATTACCTTCTCTGACGTCCCATGAATGGACACAGGCCACCGAGACCCAAAAGGTTTCTGTGTTTTCTTTGAAATTTTTAAAACACCCATCCTGACTGTGTCACATGCCTAAATATTAGCAACACCTCTTCGCCCTTCCTTGGTAATAAACTTTGACATTTCAGCAGCAAAACAATTCCATATGTGCCTTGCTGTCTCTCAGGACTTTTTATGAAAAGAATGCTTTCATTTTTCACTCTTGTCCCCTCTCTTTCACAAGCTACACTGGGCCAGAAAGCTGTGCTGTCTCTTCTCTTACTCTCTTTGCACTATCCTTCTTTTGGCCCAAGTCTGATGCTCCACGTTGAAGTGTTCAATAAAAGGAATGATCTTAGTCCCTTTCCTAGTTTCTAGAGAAGCAAGACATTTTGCTGGCTGGGCCCTAGGTGTATAAGCTCTTTTGGCTTCTGGGCTCAATTATATGGAATTTGAATCTAACTCCCTCACACATTCAGCTGCCCAGCTGCCCCTACCCCTTCTGCTTCTCCTGTGAGACGCTGATTGCTCCATCATCTCCTTCGGGCCTGATGTGGCTTCTTGAGAGGTTTTTCTCATGTCTGCCTCTCAACCCCCTTCAACATTTAGAGGAGAAATGACCAAGACCCATCACTGCCATGCACTGCACTGTTTGGGTATAAGCAAGGAATGTGCAGACAAAATGAGGGCAAAGTTGTAGGTATGAGGATGTTTATAGCAGGTGTGTTAATAAAATAGTAAAAAGAATGCAAATAATCTAAATGACCCCAAATTGGTTGAATGAATAATAGTATATCTGCGCAATGAAAAATTAGGCAACAGTTACAATTACTGGTGTAGAATGGTAACTCTCAAAGAGTTCAAGGACAGCCCACATCAGAATCACTCAGGGCCTCGTTAAAAATACAGATTTCTGGATGCAGATCCCAATTACTGAATCAGAAGCTCTGGAAGTAGAACTTGGAATCTTTATTTTAACAGGTTAGTCTGGTGATTCTTAATCCATATTAAAGTTTAAAAGCTTTTGACCATGGAAATATAATTAATTGTATGAGAAATAGGTCATGATACATTATTAGATGAAAATAGTAAGCAATAGAAAATAGTTTACAATCAATTCCATTTTTAAAAAGTGTGTCCAGATAGAGGATAGATAGATAAATAGGTAGGTAGATGGCCAGATGGACAAAGACTGAAAGGCTAACACCAAAATATTAACATTGGTTAGTGGTGAGCTTATAGAAGATTTTTATTTTACTCTTTTTACTTCCTTGCTTGTTATATATAATTTCTAAATTTCCAAAATGGGCATGTATTGCATGTGTGCTTATAAAAACAGTAATAGTTGTTTTGTTTCTTACAGAAATATATGAGGTAAATAATATAGGACTTTTCTCTGTACTTATACTCTGGATTTAAAAAAACAAACAAGGCAGCTTGCAAAAATTTTGTACCATATTACAAACAAAATATTTTAAATGAAGAGTTAGAAATAAGGGGAAAATACAGGTATTAATACAAAATGAAGACAGATTAAGGTTAGTATCCAAGAATACATTGCCCTACTGTTTCTAAAATAAGCTATAAATTTGGCTCTTCCTAGTGTCACACGATAACTGAGTAGACATGGGTGGATAGGCAGAGGGAGAAGTCGAGGATTATTGCAGAATTTTTTTATAGTTTTTTTCCTTTTATTGATTGTGCAATTAATGTTATATCTAAAAACTCATCATTAAACCCAATGTTATGTAGATTTTCAACTGTTTTCTTCAACAAGTTTTAGTTTTGTTTTTGCATTTTAGGTTTAGGACTATGATTTATTTATTTTTTATTTTATTTTATTTATTTTAGTTTGGATGTTTTTTTAATTTCAGCTTATTATGGGGGTACAAAAGTTCAGGTTATATATATTGCCCATGTCCTGCCCATCCCCCCCGAGTCAGAACTTCAAATGTGTCCATTCCCCAGACAGTGCACATTGCACTCATCATGTAGTTATACCCCCAGCCCCTCCCCCACCCCCCACCCCCCATCCCCCCAGTCAGAACATTCAAGCGTGACCATTCCCCACACGGTGCGCAACGCACTCATCATGTAGGTATATGCCCATCCCCTCTCCCCACCCCCCACCTCAGTCCGATACCCGATTGGTGTTATTCCCAAATGTGCATTTAGGTGATGATCAGGGAAACCAATTTGCTGATGGGTACATGTGGTGTTTGTTTTTCCATTCTTGGGATACTTCACTTAATAGAATGGGTTCCAACTCTCTCCAGGAGAACAAAAGGGATTCTATATCATCATTATTTCTTATAGCTGAGTAATGCTCCATGGTATACATATACCACAATTTACTAATCCAATCATGAATTGATGGGCATTTTGGTTGTTTCCACATCTTTGTAATTGTGAATTGTGCTGCTATAAACATTCGGGTACAGGTGTATTTTTTTATAGAATGACTTTTGTTCCTTTGGGTAGATGCCCAATAATGGGATTGCTGGATCAAATGGTAGGTCTACTTGAATCTGTTTAAGGTATCTCCATAATGCTTTCCACAGAGGTTGCACTAGTTTGCATTCCCACCAGCAGTGTATGAGTGTTCCTGTCTCTCCCCATCCACACCAACATGTGTTGTTTTGGGACTTTTTTATAAAGGCCAGTCTCACTGGAGTTAAGTGATATCTCATTGTGGTTTTGATTTGCATTTCCCTGATGATTAGGGATGTTGAGCATTTTTTCATATGTTTGTTAGCCATTCTTATATCTTCTTTTGAAAAATTTCTATTCATGTCGTTTGCCCACTTTTTGATAGGTTGTTTGATTTTTTTTTTTTTTACTGATTTTCCTGAGTTCTGAATAGATTCTTGTTATCAGTCCTTTATCTGATGTAGTATGCAAAAATTTTTTCCCGTACTGCAGATTTTTAACTTGGGCAATTACCTATGTGGATTATAGTGCCCTTAACCAAGACAAAAGATTCACTAGAGCCTTGACTAATTTTCTTTATAACTTCCTACTTGAGCGGAATATAAGAAAACAAGTATGGAAGAAAAAGCTCCTTCTCATGCAAGTGCTGGGCACTCAGCTCGTGACTGTCCCCCACACCAGGCTTGCAGGCTGAGATTCAAATCCATGTCTCAGTACAAGGTCTGAAACTTTATTACAAATAAGCAGAGCGGTTCAATAAACACTTCTCCAAAGAAGATATGTAAATGACCAATATGCACCTGAAAAAATGTTCAACGTCATTAGTCATTAGGGAAACAGAAATCAAAACCACAATGACATACCCTTTCACACCCACTAGGATGGCTAAAAAATTTTTTTTAATTTAAAGGAAAAACAAGTGTTAGCAAGAATGTAGAGAAATTAGAACCATTGTACGTTTCCATGGGGATGAAAATGTACATGTGAAAGTAAAATGATGCAGCCACTGCAGAAAACAGTTTGATGTTTCTCAACGAGTTAAACATAGACTTACCATATGACCTAGCAATTCCACTCCTAGTTATGCAAGAATTGAAAGCAGGTATTCAAACAAATATCTGTACACCAATGTTCATAGCAGCACTATGCACAATAGCCAAAATGTGGTTAATATTCATCAACTGGTGAATGGATAAACAAAATGTTAATACGCCCATACAATACAATATTATTCACCCTTAAAAAGGAATGCTACAACATGGATGAACCTTGAAAACATTATGCTGGATTCTCAGGAAAAGAAACCAAACACAAAAGGTTGCATATTACATGATTCCATTTATATTAGTATTAAACATCCAGAATAGGTAAGTCTACAGAGATAAAAGGCTGACTTGTGTTTTCCAAGGGCAGAGGAAGGGAGAAATGGGGAGTGATTGCTTAATGGGTGCAGAGTTTTCCTTCTGGGGTGATGAAAATGTCTTGGAATGAGATAATGGCAATGGTTTCAAAACACTGTGACTATACTAAATGCTACTGAACTGTGCTGTTTAAAATGGTTAATGGTTAACTTTATGTTATATAAATTTTGCTTCAATAAAAAAATCAGAGACTTTCAGGATCACTTATGAGTAGATTCTGAAAGTTAAATTCAAGAGTATTGGGGTTTTCCAGATGATTCTGTTTGGAGAGGGAGTGGAGATAATGGGCCCAGGTTTCCACCCTTGACTTTGTGTCTATGGGGCATTCAAGTGAAGGTGCCACAAGGCAATTAGGATCACCAGTCTGGGGCTGCAGAGAGAAGTCTGGACTGGAGCTCTAGATTTGAGGGTCATCAGGTGGAGATGGAAATTTAATTCACAAGTGTGGGGGTGTGCTGTCCTCAGAAGCCCCCCACATAAATGTGGTGGCTATAGGCCCCAGTGGAGAAATCCCATCATTGGCCCTGAAAAGTTTTCTCATCAGTGTGGGCTTTACATTCACATTCATTGTTTTTAATGACAGTGGTGTGTGATATGTAAATTTTTCACCTTCTAGAAAAGCCTTTGCTCTGATGTGGTTGGATTTCTTTGACATACCAGAATAGTAAAACAAAGAAAAAAAGTGACCTGTGATTTGCACATTACAACCAACCGCAGACACCTCCTCATCAGCTTTCATCTCTCTGTGTCTGGTAAAGTGTGAAGGAGGGTCCTCCCTCACCTTTCCCAGCACTTGATCCCAGGTGTTTGTGGTAGGCTTATTGGAGAGCCCCCTTGTGACTGATGTGTCACAAGAAGAGATGTGATGCTGTGACTAAAATGAAGCCAGATCATACTATTTTCCAGATCTTTTCTAATGTTTGACTCAGAACATAATTCAGGACACAACTAGTATTTAAAGCAGCATTTAAGAAGAAAACATAGGTCAGGCACTGTGGTTTGTGCTTATAATCCTAGCACACTTTGAGAGGAGGAGGCAAAAGGATTACTTGAGGCCAGGAGTTCAAGACCAGCCTAAACAATATAGCAAGACCCTGTCTCTACAAAAAAAGTTAAAAATAAGAAAAAGAAAACATGGTAGACCTTGATAACTGTTTAGTCTGAATGAGGAGGAGCGCATGGGTATTTATCATACTGTTTTCTCTGTTTTATATGTCAAAATATTTATAATAATTTTTAACAGACTATAAGATTATAGTCCACACGAGTTTATTAAACATCAGTTTTGTTCTAGGTACTAAGTTAGAAAGTTTCACACATAACTAGTGTCTGCAGGATGGACCAGTTTGTTGATGGCTTCTTATTGCAAATAATAGCCTAAGCCTTAGGTTACAATAAATAATTTTGTACAGTAGGAAGATGGCTAGTAATTATCCTTTGGGTCAATAACAAGTGAGAATAAAATGTGACATGGATAAGAAGAGTTAAAATAATCTCATAAGAGAAATAGAAAATTAAAGACAATATTCCCTCCACCAAAAAACAATAAAAGAATTAAGGGGGACATAAGATTTTCCCAAACATTTCTGAATGGCTGGCATAAGGAAGGGAAATTATAAGACTAGAGTTTGCAAAATCAGTCGGGTTTATTTATTTGGCTCACAATGAAGATACAAAGTTCATCAGCATCTGCTCTGAACTGCATCATTAAATTGGTCTACGGTTGGTACTGCAAAATTGTCTAGGGAAAGTACCTGCCATGTGCCAAGCTCTGGGCATGATGTTTCACATACCTTATCTCACTTAATTGTTTTAACGGTCCTGTGTGCCAACAGTTTTAATACATACAGAAACAGCTCCTAACAGATGCAGTGTGCGCTGTCTGGGGGATGGGCATGCTTGTCAGGCGGTGCAAAGGCAATTTATGTAACCAAAGCGTTTTTACCCCCATAATATTCTTACATTTAAAAATATATATATATACTTTAGAATATACATCTATGTTTATATCTATATCTAGGTAGAGCAATTGAGTGATCAGTCAATAGATAAATAGATCAATTTAGGATAAAATTATATATTTTGCATGAACTAATATTTTCACTTATCCAATAAAATAAGTGTATTTTCTGAAGAAGGAAAAAGAAACAGCTCAAGGAGTTTAAATCACTTGCCTTAAGTTACAAAATTAGCAAATAGTCAAGCTAATATGTTCAAACTTGAGTCAGTCCAATGCCAAACCTATCTCTTGTCAAAAGAACATGTTTCAGGGGAAAGATTGCTCTGAAATTCATGTATTTTAACTTCATTTATAGTTTCTTTTGGTATGTAGATTTTTTTCACTTAGGCAAATATATTATTATTTTCCTTTATGGTCTGTGCTTTTTGTGTCTAGTTAAGGAAACTTCTCCACTCTAAGGACATAAGGATATTCTATCTTTTCTTTTAAACTTGCAAAAATGTGTTTTTTACATTCAGGTCTCTAACTGTCTGTAATTTTCTATTAGGTGATGATGTGAATTAAAGATATAATTTAACTTTTCCTGACATGAATAACCAGTCATCCAGCACAATTGATCAGAGTCTGTTTTTTCTCTACTAGTTTTTTATGCTTTGTCATCTATTGAGTCTGTAGATAAGGAGGTCAGTTTCTGAACTTTCTGTTTTTTTTTCCAGTAGTTTTCTTAATCCCTGTATAAATATTGCATTGTCTTAATAACTATAGTCTTGTAACAAATATTCATATTTGGTAAGGTAAGCCCTCATCTTATTCTTCTTCAATTTTTTTCTTGATTATTGTAGGCCTTTTGGTTCTCTATTTAAATCTTAAAAACAACTTAAGTTCCTTGGAAAAACTCTGTTGTGTTTTTGATGAGAATGGTATCACATTTGTGAGTTAATTTGGGGAGAATTGACATTTTAAGGAATATTGAGTCTTCTCATCCAAGGACAAAACATGTTTCACCATTTACTTTTCTTTAAAAAAAAGAAAAACTTTCTCCATAAAAACCTCACACACCTATTTCATCTTTGTTTCCAGATACTTTACGAGACTTTGTGCCTACTGTAAATAAAATCCTTTTTGAGTGGAGACCTGACCAAGGGGAGACAAACAGGCTCCAGGCATTCTGAGTATATCAAACAGCCCTTGTAAATGCAGCTTGGAGAATGGAAACTGGGCATTTCCTGATAGCCTCAAGTAGTCCTGTATCATTCTAATACCAAATGGAAGGGTTAGTGATACAGACAAGGCTTAGCAGATAGAGGCTCCCCTCCTGACCCCCACTTTTGGCATTTTAAGAAGCTTAGATTTTATCTGATAGGAAATTTGAAGCAATTCAATAGCTTTCAAAAGGTAAGTCACATTATCAGATTTTAAAATGAAAATCTCATTCTGGCAACTCTGCGAAGGAGGGCTAGATGGTTGTGAATACCAGAGGCAGGGTGCCATGTAGACACCGCTGACACCCAGCCGTCAGCTGCTGAGTGCCTGCACCAACACTGCAGCTGTAGAGAGAGGGACATTCAGAAAGACACTTGGGAGAAAAGACAACAAGCCTTAGTAATAGATTTAATGGGGTTGGTGAGGAAGAGAGAAAGGCTTGAGCAACATGGCAGATGGTAGTACCACCACCAAGCAAAGGAACAAGGAGAGGTGATTGGTTCATGGGTAAAGATGGTGAGCTCTGTTTCTATGTATCAAACTGAAAATCCCTCTGAGATATCCTACTTTAAATGTTTAATAACCAGTGTGACATGTGGATTCAAGTAGAGGATTTTTACAGATGTAAGTTTGGAAACCATTTGATCCCCTAGATTTCTAAGGAAAGTGATGGGGCCTGTCCAGGCAAAGTGTCTGATCTGACACCCAGGGAAAGGACTGAGGAGAAGGAATGACTTGGAGGAGGACTTGACTAAGCCCCGATTCTACAGGAAATGCCACAAACATCCCAAAATTCCACAAAATTCTACAAACTCAGGGAACCTCTGAAATAGTTCTGGAAGGATGGGGAACAGTTGAAGTTTCCAGGAAGGCTGCCCCGCACAGCAGCTCTTGGCCATGGTAGGTGGAAGGAGAGTGCAATTCAGTGGCCTCAGCCCCTCTCTGCTTGTGCAGGTTTTGATGTCTCACTGGTCCTTGCTATAGTTTCCTTCCCCTGTTACCCTTATTGTCAGAAGCCAATAACAGAAGAAAATCAAGAGCTTTGGTTCCCACCTAGGGCAATGGCTCAGGTTTAGAAACCATGAGGGAAGATTGGACTCTGAGTTAAAAATGTGAGCAGTCTGGGCTGTTAAAACAGTGAAGGGAGTAGAAATGAGCTTGTTGTTTATTTGTTTGTTCCTTGACTTTAAAAAAGTTGTTTATTCTACTCTAACCATCTGCAATCTTTTCATCAGCCAATATTTTTAATTAATTGTATTTTTAAAAGAAATATATTTACATGGTATAAAATTTGTTTCAAAAGCATTAAAAAGTCAAAAATCCTTCTCCTGCCTTTGCCTTTTAGTCATCCTGTTTCCCTCCCTGAAAGGAAAAAATCAATAACATATTTTTGAAATGCATCCATGTTGATACATAAGTATACTTCATTCATTTTTAACTGATGTAGAATATTCCCGTGTATGAAAATAATAATTTATCCATTCTTAGGACATTTTGATTATTTCCAATTTTTGCTAATAAAAAATGAGCATTCTTTAACATGTCTCTGTTTACAGGTGAAAGAATTTCTCTAGGATATATCCTCAAAGGGGCATCACTGGGTTAAAAAGGATTGTACCTCACTTGTCTTAGATATTGGTCAATTGCTTTACAAAGTTATTGTTCCAATTAATGCCCCAACAACGCTTAGTATTATAAAACTTGATTTTTTTCACTCTAATGGTGGTTTTTATTACCACTGTCCTGACTACTGGTGAGGTTCATTATCTTTTCAAATAATTTATTAGCCATTTGAGTTTGCCCTTCTAGGGATTGCCTGTCATATCTCTTAGACATCTACATCTGAGTTGGTTGTTTCTCTTAATGATTTTAAATGGATCTTTATATATTCTATTTTTTTTTTTTTTTTTTTGAGACAGAGTGTCACTTTGTTGCCCGGGCTAGAGTGAGTGCCATGGCGTCTGCCTAGCTCACAGCAACCTCAAACTCCTGGGCTTAAGCGATCCTACTGCCTCAGCCTCCCTAGTAGCTGGGACTACAGGCATGCGCCACCATGCCCGGCTAATTTTTTTTTTTTCTATATATTTTTAGTTGTCCAGATAATTCCTTTCTATTTTTAGTAGAGACGGGGTCTCGCTCAGGCTGGTCTCGAACTCCTGACCTCGAGCGATCCACCCGCCTCAGCCTCCCAGAGGGCTGGGATTACAGGCGTGAGCCACCGTGCCCGGCTGGATCTTTATATATTCTAGATACCAAATTTTATCAGGTAGATCATTATAAATATTAACTCCCAATCCAAATTTGCTTTCATAGTAATACTTTGTGATGCCCTTGGTTGAACAGAAAATTTAAATTTTCAAAGACTTCAATTTACCAATTTCTGCCTATTGCCTTTGAATTTCACTTTTTTTTTTTTTTTTTTTTTTTTTTTTGAGACAAGAGTCTCGCTCTGTCGCCTGGGCTAGAGTTCTGTGGCATTAGCCTAGCTCACAGCAACCTCAAACTCCTGGGTTCAAGCAATCCTCCTGCCTCAGCCTCCCCAGTAGCTGGGAATACAGGCATGCGCCACCATGCCCAGCTAATTTTTTCTATATGTATTTTTAGTTGTCCACATAATTTCTTTCTATTTTTAGTAGAGACGAGGTCTCGCTCTTGCCCAGGCTGATCTCGAACTCCTGAGCTCAAACCATCCACCCGCCTCAGCCTCCCAGAGTGCTAGGATTACAGGCGTGAGCCACTGCGCCCAGCTGAATTCCACATATTTGATGGAAATAGACGTTATTAATTTTTCATTATTCCTCATTATGTCTTATAATGCTCAAGTATTCCGTAACCTCTGGATGTGTGAGCCTCAAGATAACTTATTGATGAGATCAGAAAACTCTTGTCATCTTCAACTGTATGCATGCATGACTGGCAAGGTCTTTCCTGACCCCTTTAAAAGGTCGGATTAGCCTGTCATGTTCTCTCTTTTCCTTCAGTGTACTTGCCACCATTTATAATCATAAGTGCGTGTTTCTTAGGTTAATGTATGCCTCACTCCTAACTAAATCTGTTAGTGCTCCCCATTGAATTCCCAGTGTTTTGTAGAGTACCACTCACAGAGCAAGTAATTAGTGTATCCTTTCTGAATGAAAGACTTGTTCAGACTTGGACATTCCATTTCCATCTGTATTATCTAAAAACCCTTCCCTAGGGACTTCAATGTTGCTCTAATTTGGCTTCCATATCAGCTCACAATGAAAAGAATCAAAATTTGTAAGAAATAGCATCTCTAACTTTGATGGAACTCTGTTCATGAGGTTCCAGCTGTGGCTACAATGACTGTAAAAATTCAAGGGCTATTTCAACATAGTAAACTCTAGAAGGGTGATTTGTAGTTACAGCAATTAATTCCAAGTTTGTGGTTATTGACTAATCACAATGAGTTCTCAGCCTTTACTCATCTCCCAAGCATTTTGCATATTTATTATGATGCATTTTCAAGGGATTAGTTTATTTTTTATTAGATTTAGGGCACTGAAACTAATGCCAAGGTTTATTATTACAACTTACTCAGGCCACGTTGGAATGCCTACCATCCATCCAGAAGCCATGGCACAGAGGGTTTTCACACATGGACCCCACTCCCCACCTTCCCATTGTCTGCCTGTTGCAGGTTTCCCAGAATGTATCATTTGCACCCTCCTGCCTTCAGTATGGCCAGATTTCAGATTGGGAGCAAGATGTTTTATGATAACATTGAGGTGGAACATCAGGCACATGGTGTACAGTCATTTTGTATAAGGAAGAAAAAACTGGGATGGAAATCACATAGAAAAGGGGGAGTCAGTGGAATTCCTAAAGGTAAAAATTCATTCTTCATGTAAAAAGATAACACTAAGGATACACAACTGGTCTCCACTTTTAGAATGCCACATTCCTAGAAAGGAACCTTAATGATGGAAGGCAGAGATACACAGGAAGGGGGCTGAACATCACACAATTTAAAAGTAACCAAAAAAACAAAAACAAAAAACAGAGGGGATGAGAGCAAATGCCAGAAATCAAATAATCTATAGAAAGACATAAAAAGTGAAAAATGAAGTTTTTGTTGCATAGTCTGAGAAAAAATGTAAAAATGTACTTGCAGACAATTAATTATTTCTAAAAGGTTCTTCCAAGCCCTATTCCCTGGAAAGCCCAAGAAGCTCTAGGAAAGTCACTCTCTTTTCTATCATAATCCTTCAACAGTCTTCTGAGTATCTACTAGGTAACTTATGAGCTATCAGTTTATTTCTCACTACCCGTCTTTATGAGTCCACATTCATCCCATGCCTTCAAGTCCACATCTTTTCTATTTTGCATCATTTCATTTCATCTGCATCATTCCCTGACAACATAAAAGCTCTCCGTTGTCCTCAAGGCTGTCACTGAGCACACCATAGTGCACATTCAGTTATTCTTTGGCTACTGTTGTCATCACTTCTGGTTGGATAATCACATAACTGTAAAACAGGAAGAATAAAGTATGTGGAAGGTGAAAGAAAAGACAAGCTTTTCAAGACCAGCAGTTTCGTCTGGTGACTCTGAAGGACTGAGCTCCAGCTCCTCCTTTTTCACTAAAGTATTTGCCAGTATAGACATTTCATTTTCCTAATGAGATGCTTTGCCTGTAAAAGGCACAAGATATGCTTTCTTCCCTCAGTGGGGCTGAGAATCTCAGAATGTTCTTTATGAGGCTGCAATGCCAGCTTTACTGATAGAAAGTATTTGGATGAAATTCCTGATCAGTCCTCCACAAATGTATCGTAAAACAGAACAAGAAAAGGCTCTCCATCACAAACTTTGGTTAAACAGAGGGGAGAAATGAGAAAAGGTGGTTTTTGTTTGGTTTGTTGGTTGGTTTTAGAGATAAGGGTCTAGATATGTTGTTCAGTGGCTATTTATGGGTGCAATCAGAGAGCACTAACTACAGACTCAAACTTCTGGGCTCAAGGAATCCTCCTGCCTCAGCCTCCTGAGTGCCTGGGTCTACAGGTATGTGCCACCATGCCCAGCTGAGAAAAGGTTTTATTAGAAGACTCCCTCTGATCTTTAACTACCAACCTGAGACAAAGGAAGAAATGCCAAAAATTGTACTTTCCCACTTTGTCCTATACTGACTCCTATACAAAGCAGAGCCTGAGGCAAGGATTAAGAAGGTAACAATTTATTTGGGAGGTGCAAGCCCAGGGTAATGACAGTGAGTTAAAAGAATTGAGTCAAGGAAAGATGCAATGCAATGTGGTATGTTATATTACCACCACTGGCCACTACTTCACAGCAAATTGCTAAGAGACAAGGCAAGTTTCTCAGCAAGCTTGGTCACTCAGCACATGGGACTTCTCCAGAACAATTGCAAGGTGTGTCACAGGAAGAGAATAGCATTCAATGTATAAAACAGAAAGCTGAATCTATTGCTTGCTAGGCAAGGGAGAGCTATACTTCTAAAACAGTGTCTGTGAACCAAGCAAGAGTTAATCTTATATAGGATTTGGGAGTGTGAAATCCAGAGATTAGTGGGCTTTCAGAAGCGGGAATATTTTGGGATTGGCAGATTTTCAGCTATGAGAGTACAGGCACCGGGATGAGGTTGTAGCTAGTCTGTTCCGCTACATCTCTCCCCTCAGATACCATTCAGGAAGCCAGGTTCCATGTCTCATAGTGTGCTGTTTCATCCAAGTCCAAAATTGGAGCTGCAACCTAGATGGGGCATCAACTGAGAGAGGAAGAAAGGACACACACACACACACACACACACACACACACACACACACACACACACATACATACACACACACATATAGTTAGAGAGAGAGAAAACAACTTGCTTAGTCACAGGACATTAAGTTAGAGGGTGACCAAGAAAACCTGGCCCTGGACAGTGAGGACTAAAACACAAACCTTTCCTGGGGAAAGGACCAAAATGGGGTTACCTATAGGGAATACTAACCCCGAATTACCAGGAATCTCAGTTCTTTCTTTCTTCCTTCAAAATTGAACAGAACCCTTGAGCCCAAACTGCTACCCCTACACTGCCCTTTTAAACTTCTGATTCTGATTTTCCCAAACTTGGAGAAGAAGCCAAAGCCTTTTCACTGTGCAGCTCCTGAAAAACCATCAAAACTACCTGTCTTGCCAGGGGCTCACCACAGCTGAACCCGCCACCTAACAGTAATTTGCAGGTGTGCCCCATCAAGGAAGGAGTGGTATTTGGCCTCCATGCCCTGATGATCTCCCCTGAACAAGAGAACCCCAGGGCTCCAAACACATATCAGAGCAGAGCATCAGGCCCAGAGAGCTGTGGTTAAACGTGAAAGCAAACAAAAAAAAGCCCCTAAGGCTGCAAACTCTCCCCATCTCTGATCCATCTCTGCTCCCCTCTCTCTGGTCCATGCACATCTCCCTCTTTAATCTCTGTAGACTTTCCTTTACCAAAGTCACAGACTTTGTGTGAAAAGCAGCCTAGAGTGAAGCGCTTTCTTGCATTCTTGTGGGAAAGATGGAAACCTTGGTCTTCTTACTAGAGGAGAGGCAAATTAAATGGTTTCTGTAGGTTTAACAGATACTGTTTATGAGGATAAGAAAATTTCTTTTCATTTTGGTCCGCTAAAAGGTTAGTTTTGTTATCATGAGGAGATGTTGAATTTTATGAAAAGCTCTTTCATTTATTTAGATAATTTTGTAATTTTTCTTTTAAATCTTTGTGGCAAATTACATTAATTGAGCTCCCTAAGGTTAAATGAGATCTGCATTCTTAGTGTAAACCTAACTGGCTCATGATATATCAACCTTTTATACATTATTAGACTAATTTTGAGAATTGATTCTTTGTGTAGGGCTTTGTATCTATGGATCACGAATGAGATTGGCCTATAAATTTTTTTCTTATTCTGTTTTTGCATCAAGGTTATGCCAGCCTTAAAAAATAAGATGGGCCATGTTCCTTCTTTTTCTCTTTTCTGTAAGAGTTTGTAGAACAGTAAAAGATTTTCTTCCTTGAATTTCAGTAGAAATCAATGGTGAAGCCATTTAGGTTGGTTCTATATGTGGAAAATGTTTGAATGCTGATGCAATTTCTTTGATTGTTGTAGTATTACTCAAGTTTGCAGTTTTTCTTGAGTCATTGTTAGACGGTGACATTTTTATTTTGTTTAAAATTTCAAATTTATTAG
Organism: Lemur catta; assembly: GCF_020740605.2. Lineage (NCBI taxonomy): Eukaryota > Metazoa > Chordata > Mammalia > Primates > Lemuridae > Lemur > Lemur catta. The sequence continues at coordinate 64,659,112 of NC_059128.1, forward strand.
CATAAATGTTTTTATAATATTCTGGGCTTATCTTTTAGTATCCTGCAGCCTTTATAAAATTATTCCATTTTTAGTTTCTGATATTAAACATTTGTGCCTTCTCTTCCTTTCTTTATAATTTCCCCAAATATTTGTCCATATTTTTAGGTTTTTCAAGCAGTTAATTTTTGCTTTACTACATCTCTCTATTGTATGTTTGCCTGTTATTTCATTAACTTTTGCTATCTCTTATTATTTTTTCTCCTAGTTCATCGAGCTTATCTCACTTATTAATTTCTAACTTCTTGAGATATATGATAAGCTCAATAATTTCAGTTTTTCATGATATATGAGGTTTTTTTTTTGTTTTTTTGTTTTTTTGAGACAGAGTCTCACTCTGTTGCCCGAGCTAGAGTGAGTGCCGTGGCGTCAGCCTAGCTCACAGCAACCTCAAACTCCTGGACTCAAGCGATCCTTCTGCCTCAGCTGCCCGAGTAGCTGGGACTACAGCCATGTGCCACCATGCCCGGCTAATTTTTTCTATATATATTTTTAGCTGTCCATATAATTTCTTTCTATTTTTAGTAGAGACGGGGTCTCGCTCTCGCTCAGGCTGGTCTCGAACTCCTGAGCTCAAACAATCCACCCGCCTTGGCCTCCCAGAGTGCTAGGATTACAGGCGTGAGCCACCGCGCCTGGCCGATATATGAGTTTTAAAACTACAAAGTATCCTCTACCTGTTATAGCTGCATTCCACAACTTTTAATTAGTGCTGTTATTGTTATTATTCAGTTCAAAACTTTCCATTTTTCATAGATTTTATTTTGACTTATAGGTTATTTAAAAGTGTATTTCTCTTTTTCTAATATTAGGAGGATTTTTCTAGTTATCATTTTTTTATTGATCTCTAGCTTAATTGTATTATGGCCAAACAACATTTAAAAAATTCACATCTTTAAAATTTCTCAAGATTTGCTTTGTGGTCCAGTAAAAAATGATTGATTTTGGCAAATGTTTTTAAGCAAACTTATAAATAAGTATTTTGCAGTGGGTGGCTGCAGCGTTCTGTAACTGGTAGGTCCAATTTATTGAGTGTTCTGTTTAAATCATCTTCATTGTGCTAATTCCTAAGGCAATGATGATTTTTTTTTTTTTTTTTTTTTTTTTTTTTGAGACAGAGTCTCACTCTGTTGCCCTGGCTAGAGTGCCGTGGCATCAGCCTAGCTCACAGCAACCTCAAACTCCTGGGCTCAAGTGATCCTTCTGCCTCAGCCTCCTGAGTGCTGTGGCGTCAGCCTTGCTCACAGCAACCTCAAACTCCTGGGCTCAAGTGATCCTTCTTCCTCAGCCTTCTGAGTAGCTGGGACGACAGGCATGTGCCACTGTGCCCGGCTAATTTTTTTCTATATATATTTTTAGTTGTCCAGCTAATTTCTTTCTATTTTTAGTAGAGACAGAGTCTCATTCTTGCTTAGGCTGGTCTCGAACTCCTGAGCTCAAACGATCCACCCGCCTCAGCCTCCCAGAGTGCTAGGATTACAGGCGTGAGCCACCGCACCCGGCCTGATGAATTTATTTATCTCCTTGAAGTTCCTTCAATTTTTGTTTTATATATATTCTGGCCATGTAATTAGATACATTAAAGTTTTAAATCATGTGTCTTCCTGATGATTTGAACTTTGTATCCTTGTAAAATGACCCTAATAGTCTTTACACATGGTTTTATCTTATGGTCAATTTTATCCAGTATTATTATACCTATAATAGTTTTCTTTGGCTACTAGAAATATGGTATATAGGCTTCCTTTCTTTTACTTTCAACATTTTAAACCTGTTGCACTAAGCACATGTTTATGTTTTGTTTTTATAACTGATCTGATATTCTTTGACTTTTAATTGGAGCATTTAGAATGTTTACATTTAATACAGTTATTGATATATTTGATTAAATCTACACTTACTTTATGCTCTGTATTTCTCCCAAGTCTTCTGTGCAGGAGGGATGTTGTTGTTTTAAGACTTTTTTGAAAGAGTTTTAGGTTCACAGCAAAATTGACAGGAAGGTGCATCCACTGACCCCACTCATGCATGGCCTCTCTGATTTCCCCTTCACCCTATTCATCCTTAAAACAGCTAATTCTGCTACCAAATGACAGCCTCAAATTATTTGAGAATAGCTATAATGACCTATGTCCCAGTTCACCTTTTCCTTACATGAGTCTGCTGGGAGTCCATTCCACAGTGAAGATGCTCTCCTCTGGGACACTTGGCAGGGCCCAGGGTGGACACCCTCTTGGCACAAGGCCTTCCTCCCCTTCTTATCTGTTATAACCTCTACAGGAACAAGAAAAAACCCTGATCTCCCTGCCCATACGAGGACTGAAGCAAAACTGAGATTTCTGGATAGAAGGAAGCTAAGCCAAAGGACATGAGCCTATGCTAATCCCACTGATTCCAGTTCCCGTTATTTTCTTAGGAGTTATTGAGTACCATTTATGAGTGGTATGCAGGTATTTAAGATTCCCATCTCACACAAAGTCTTAGCACATGATGCCAAGGGGAGTTGGATATCTGACTCCTCAAAGCCTCATGGCTTGAGTTCAATGCCTTGGTAAATTAAGCATTGTCCAGCAACAGTCTTCCAGGAGTAGAAACCTGAGACAAGGGAACATAAAAAACGTCTAGAGTTTTGCAATCATATATTGGAGGTTCTGGCAAATGATTCGGCATAGAGAATACAGAGAGAATTATGTAGTCATTGGTGCCACAGCGAGTCGTCCTGCCATTGTACCCATCCTTCCATGGGTAAAATGCTCTCAGCAGCCCAGCAGGTTTCTGCAATACCTGATTTCTCATGGGGCAATCTTCAAAGGGCTGAATGGAATGGCCCAGATCTTCTGCTTTGTTTGTGTATGTTTCCTGTGTTGTTCCTGACTTCTTGGTCAGATACAGAGAAACTAAATAGCAGAGGGTGTCTACACCTGGGAGATATTAATATTATGATTTAAAATTCATGGTCCAAAACCACAATTACTTTTGCACCAACCTAATGGCATACCAAGACTGGAGGACACATAGGGGATATGACAGAAGAGTGCTTAGGCATGAAGTAGAGTCTCCTTTCTAAACATAACACCTTTTTAGTATACCTGCCCTGAACTTTGAGACAGAAGGAAAAAGAGAAAGATCCACCAGTTTTGCAATAATATGTTGGAGGTTCTGGTAAATGACTCAGCAGCACCCCTCTTACTTTGCCAAAACCAAACCCTTTACCATATCCTGTGCAGATGTGATAAGAGCGCACACAGCATGAGCCTTTGAGCAAGAGGCTCATGTAAGAGAGGGCCCGTCCCACCAGAAGGTTAAGGTATAATCCTGGGCCCTGTGGAAATACAATGTTTGAGAAAAGGGAGTGGCCTTGGTGGGTAAAGTTCCGGCTATATAAAAGTCTGCGGGTGGGGGGTCTTGAGAGTGATCCAAGATCATATCGGAGGTGACACTGCAACCCAGAATATCACTCCCTTTCAGCTCACTCCCACCCAGAAGTGCGGTCAACACCTATTTATTTTTCTAAGTCTGTATTGTTACACTTGCTCCCAGTTTTGTTGGAGTGGGTACACTGCTCTCACCCCAACCCACTTCTCCTCTCCTCTCCTCTCCTCTGTGGTCCTCTTTCTACCATCCCAGACATTTACCCACGCCAGAGTTTTACTGAATCATCCCCAATCCAACATCCAGACCTTGTTCTTCTCCATACTTTTTTATTGGTGGTGCTGGCTGGGCAATGATTAGAATAGGCAACAAGGGAAAATTAAAGGGTATTCCAGTGGATGTCAAAACTTTGGAAGGCTAAGACATATATGTCTTTCCTATAAACATTTTTCTCTCCCCATCCTTATTACTACAGAGACAAAATGAAAGTACCATATTCCCCCTATTCTATATAACCTAGGTTCTCCTTTACTGATAGGTTTTTCCCTCACAATTGTTTTTTGTGTCATATAAATACCCCAGAAGTTCTGACTAGCATCCCAGCCCAATAGGAATGTAGAGATAACTCCTGAGACAGAAATTTCTTCTCAGAACATAGCTGAGTCTCATAGTCAAATGAAATCAGGTGGTTCAGTTAGGACCAAGTTTGGGCCCCTTATGTCTGTAGGTTCTGGTTTTGCCATGGCTTAAATGAATGCTCAGGCTCAGGGAAATCAGGTTACAACAGCAGACTCAAATGCCACATTTAAGTGTGGGAATGCCATATCACTGCCACATTCTCTTTTACCTACAAGGTCTGGCCCTGCCCACTTCCAGCAGGGACTAGATGTGGTTCCATGAGAGGCTAAGATCTAAGGGGACTGCTTCTCATGGGCCAGACATGAAATTCTTTTACATATTGAGAAAGAATATCAGGAAAGTAAAGAATAAAAGCAAAGGAAGTGTGTGATCTAAATAGACTTTTCCATTGCTATACAGTAGCCACTGAGGTACCGTTCCCCTCTAGGAGAATCAGAGTATATATCAGAGACAGAGACAAAAACTTTTATTCTTCGGCACTACCTTAACATTTACCTAGAGTCCTTGCACAATGTAGGAGATGATGAAGTTTATAGAGCTGTGGCTAAGACCACAAGCTCTGGAATCAGACCCCTGCATTCCAATCCCTGTGCCCCCTTCACTCCTGTGAGCTGAGTGATGTGTTGGTAAGGCCCTTACCTTCTCAGTGCCTTAGCTTTTTCATCTGTGAAATAGAGGAAATATCAGTAGCTGACTCAGGGTTGGAGTGAGGAACTATGTTCAGTGATCAATAAACATTAGCTGGTATGGTGATGTTGGGTATTATTTTCTCAATTGTTCAACAAACTGATTAACTATATCTTATTTTCCAGTTACATTTTTTACAAATTTTTACTTAGACACAGATTCTTAAAATTACAAGTCCCAGATGGTCTTCACCATCTTTTAGTTTGGCTTCCTTTGTCCCTTTGGTCCCATCTAGAAAGACAATTTAGTCTCTCCACTGAGCCTTTTTCTGGGTAGGGTTCTTTCTTTGAAAAGTACTTGTATCAAGTTAATCTTTTTTGCATGTCTGCCAGCTCAGTAAGCTTTCATCTCATTTAAATTTTTATTACTGCCTCTAGATTTGTGGTGACTTTCCTACAAAACCTTGGTCATTTGACTAAAAGTTACTAAAGTTAAAATTTCTCCTGAACTTCCCACTCTCTCCATTCTCATCCTAACTGGCATATTATGTCAGGATGTTTAAGGGTACAGCCTAACTCTTGAAGAACCAATCCAAGAGAGGGGAACAGGAATGAAGGTGGTGGGGAAGGGCAGGGCCTGAGACCTCAAGATTTTATGTTCTCCTCTAACCTTTTCTTTCCATGTAAGGAGCTGGTGCTTTCAAAGATACTAAAGCAAGAGAGTGAATGGTTGATTTGAGCCAATAAATGTTAAGAGAGGGAGTTTTGTTAAAAGCATTGAGAAGAGAGGTGGACTCTGTCACACTGAGCATTTGTAATTAAATAAGAGATGTTAGAAGTCCCCTAGGAAGGAAGCTATGACGATGAATGAGTGGCTAGATGGGTCTAGTAGACAGTGGCCATGCTCTGTTAGCTACCTGTGCATGATCGCTCTATCATGGTCCTCCCCAACCTTGTCAGAGTCTCCTCCACCGGAGGTCATCTCTCTAAGGGAAGGAGACACATCTCCAACACATTTGGTTCAGCACAAGAGAAGGCCCCAAACACACACCTGCTAAAGAAATCATCTGTCGTACTTAGCAGCATGGCCATGGAGGCAATGGTGGTTCTATCACTGGGAACTCAGGTTTCGGGGGCTCCAGTACCTCTATTGGCCAATACCACATCCTACAGGCCCCACCCCATACACTGGATTCCCGCTCTGGGCTGGAACAGATGGTCCGCTCTGAGTCACCAGCTGTGGGTACTGGTGTGGTCACCACATGATTCTCACAGAACTACCTAGAAGGCGTTATCAGGTAGAGGCAGTGGGGGTGAGGAGCTTTCATAGAAAACCTTCTGTGATGAAACACCACAAAACCAGAGTGAACATGAGGTCACTGAGCCCACCCCACCTCCTTCGTCTCCTGGGGGCTAAAAGGGAGCAAGGAGAGCACACCAGCAGCTTCGACCTGGGCGGCCTTCCTGATGCAGCTGCTCCTGCTCCTGTTGGCCTTCTTCCTGCCCCCCGGGGCAGAGGCAGGTAAGTGACTGTCCCCAGCCCCAGAGGCCCAAGCCCATCCCACAGATCTTCTGCCCCTCCTGCACCTCCCTGATCCTTCTATCTACCAGGGATATTCTGGGATATTCTGAACCCCAGCTTCAGTCCCTCTGCAGACCCCCCAAGTACGATGCTGGATAAGCTCTCAGCAGGAATGCCAGGGCAGAAGACTGTTCTCAGGAAGAGCCAGTGGGTACCATCCCCTCCTCAGGCCTCACCCTTGTCACCTGGAAGTGCGTGGCAGAGGGTAGGCACCTGGGAATGAGAAAATATTAAATTCTCCTAGAGAGGGTAGAGTGGGCCCCACTTCTGTGTCTGGGGTAAAGACATACTTCCCTCACTGTCTGTCAGAGAGAAGCCCGGAGGTCAGCTGACCCAGAATTGGTGGAATCACTGTCCTCCGAATACCATTTTGTCTTTGCTTAGTCTCAAGCCACTCAGTCCCTTTCTCCAACTCTGCCTTTCTTCCCAGGCCTTGGGTGCCTCCTATCTTTCCAAGGATGAGCCATTGTGGCAGATCCCAGCTTCTCTGCTTTTCAGAATCCCACCAGCACTGCCCTACCAACCCTCATGGAGAGGCTAACTAGAGCCATTCCTTCATGCAGGCAACAAACATTCATTGAGCACCCACTGTATGTCAGGCCCTCAGAACTAGGTCATGACAATATCTAGATCCCTAAACTTACATCCTGGCTATTAGATGGCAGCACTATTCTAGCTATCACAGGACTCATCAGGGTCTTGCGAACTCACTTGGAAGAAAAGTCAGGAGGGAATTATCAGGAGCTGCTGGGATTTCATTGTCTTTATGAGGTATGCGGACCTCCAGCTATGTGTGGAAGAAAGATTTATAGACCAAGGCCAGCTGTTCTTCCCTTTTTCAGAGGAGGAAGATGAAGCCCCTCTCCCCAGCCCCCTCTTAACTCCATGCTGCCCCAGGCTCCCAAATGCCCAGCCCTTCTGGAGCCATTAACCAGGAGCCCAGCCAGTGGCCTCAGAGGGTAAAGACACACTTTTCTTTCAGACGAGATCATCGGGGGCCATGAGGCCAAGCCCCACTCCCGCCCCTACATGGCCTTTCTTCAGATCTGGGATCAGGGAACTCAGAAGAGGTGTGGTGGTTTCCTGATACGAGAAGACTTCGTGCTGACAGCTGCTCACTGTTGGGGAAGGTGAGGAGGAAATTTCCACGCCCTCCTGGAAATACTCCACAGAGACCCTGTCTGAACACATGTGCCAGGAGGGCTTCTTGGAGAAAGAAGGTGAATAAGTCCCATTGGGGGAGAGGAAGGTTAGTGTCAGAGGCACTGCTGAGGTAAGAAAAGACCAGAGTGATCACGCCTGTCATACTCAGAGCAGGGGACATGCTTCCGCATAGGAATAGAAACTAAAGCAGTCTCACCTGCTTTCCCAGGGGGAGCTGACCCCTGAGAACCACTGGTGCAATTAGCAGAATGCCACCTCCTGAGCCCCCCCATCCCCTCAGCTGCAGCCCTGCCCTGGCCTGGCTGTCACCTGCTCTTCACAGCTCTTGGGCTGTACCCCTGTGACTCCACACACCCGCAGCCTCTCTCTGCTGTCTGTGCAGCTCCATAAACGTCACCCTGGGGGCCCACAACATCAAGAAGCAGGAGAAGGACCAGCAGGTCATCCGTGTGAAAAGAGCCACCCCCCACCCAGCATATAGTTCTACCGACTACTCCAATGACATCATGCTGCTGCAGGTGAGGCAAAGTCCTGCTGCTCTCGCTCTGCTGGTCCAGTTGCCCCTCTGGCCGTGACGCTGTCCCTTCTTCCCTCCTTTCCATCCTGCTTGGCCTCACAGGAGAGGGGAGACAGCTCAGCCCCAGCACGGCACCCAGGCCCAGGAGGCCACTGGCTGACCTGGGCTTTCTTTCCTCTCCCCCACCAGCTGGAGAAAAAGGCCAGGCGGACGGCAGCTGTGAGACCCCTCAGGCTGCCCAGTAGCAAAGCCTGGGTGAGGCCAGGGAAGGAGTGCGCTGTGGCTGGCTGGGGCCGGACTTCCCCGGAGGGCAAAGTCTCAGACACACTGCAGGAGGTGGCGCTGACCGTGCAGCAGGACAAGACATGCGAATCGCTTTCTAAGCCCCCCAACAGTTACAAGAAGGCCATCGAGATTTGTGTGGGGGACCCAAAGATAAAGAAGTCTTCCTTTAAGGTGAGACTGTGCATCTGCTGCCTAGGCTCTGGGGAGAAGGAAGTTTGGGGAAGATCAGGGACCTGGACACCCAAGCAGTGGGGGAAGCCCTCACCCACTAGGCTGTGATCTTTCTCTTGGAAAGAGAAGAGAGGAGCAGCCCAAGCTGGTCCTCTGCACGCTTACGAAGGGATCTCTGGCGAATGGTGCTCTCTGGAAGGATGACTTTGCAACACTCCACCGCAGCCCAGGTCACGGGTATTAAAAAACTGTATTTCCTGGGGTTGCAGTAATTATAACCAGGTGGCTCCTTGGAGCTGGCACCCAGTGTGGCTAAATGGCTCATCCTCCTAGGTGTCAGCCCCACTTGCCTGCCTCTGGTCCTTAAGCAGTGACCTGGAACCAATGGTTCCACACACCTTTATAAGGAGAGGACCCCAGGGCCTCGGGGAGAGGACCCAGGCTGGCCCCTGGGGTGGGGTGAAGCAGCAACAACGTCCAGGGTCACAGCTTAGCAGCTGAGAGGCCCCGGGCCTGTCCTGCCCTCTGCTTTCCACACGCTCGCCATGCAAGTTCACCTTCCCTGAGAGGGGGCTTGAGATGGCAGGAACCAGGGAGCACCAGCTCAGTCCTCCCCCTCTGTTCACAGGGGGACTCTGGAGGCCCTCTCGTGTGTGACAATGTGGCCCAGGGCATCATCTCCCATGGAAAACGCAATGGGATGCCTCCACGTGTCTGTACCAGGGTCTCGAGTTTCCTACCCTGGATAAAGAAAATGATGAAAAGCCGCTAACTGCAGGAAGCAGACTAAGCCCCCTCTGTGACTGACCAAGTTCTCTGGACCTGAGTCCACATTTACACTGTGGGAGGGAGGTGCCAGCAGCTGAATAAATGCACCCTAGCTAATTGGGAAGGCTGGTTTCTTGTTTATTCCCTGACCTCATTCACAGGCACTGGCTCTGTGCTAGGCAGGCCAATGACACAGTTCTGCTGCTATCTGCTTTCTCCTCTTCCCTCTCCCCTCACCACCCCCAATCCCCCACACAAAGTGGTGACCCAGCTGCTTCTTATCCACACCAATGTCTCCAGGGCCTGCCCTTCTGCCAGGGCTGAAGCTGAGCAGCGTCAGGAAAAAACACAGACTGCTCTGGTCCTGGGCTCAGGGTGAATTTCTACCTCCTTCCCCTGTGTTACATGATGGAGAAGCAGGCACAACCTGGGGTCTCTGTGAAGGGACACAGGCCCACCCACTGAGGCTCCCCATCCTTCCCTGTCCCCTTCTGAGCTCCAGGCCCAGCTTGACCTCCAGCCTCCCAGCTGCCCCTTCTCGGTCCCTGCTGAGAATTCCCAGAGTCCACCATCTCCTGCCCTCTCCAGACCACACTAATCTGAACTGGCCCCTTCCTCATGTCTCCCTGCCTAGGATACCCACAGACCCAGGTGTTTCCATTAGGGTCTCACCACTTGGATGCCAGCCTGGCTCATGCCCTGGCCTAGAAGGCCTCAGAGGGATGAGGCCCGTGCTGGCACCAGGCAGGACCCATGGAGGACAGGGCTGGCAAAGCCTCTCTCCAGAATGCTTGGCCCCATCTCTCCCCTGCACAGGGCCAGTTCAACCCCTCACATCCAGTCCTGTGTCCTTATATGCTCAGGGTCCACTGGCCACCTGGTCACTCAGCAGTGCAAGCCCCTTTCAGCCTGTCCCTTTTGGTCCCTGCCGACCTCTAGGCTAAGACTCCCTACTGGGCCCTTGGGCTACCTCAGCCTTTTGAGTTCAAAAGGATTTCTCTCTGCAGAAGGACTGGAAAGCATCATTTTTCTCATCAATCAACAAACACTCATTGAGCACTTACTAAGGGCCAGGCATTGGCGATAAACAGTGAACACGATAACAGACTCTATCATCTGAGCCCAAGTGAAACTGACAGTGTTGAGGACTTACATCCAAATCGTTTAACTCCCTTTCCATCCTCTGGAGTAGTCCACAAGACCTAGATCTACATGGGAAATCTATGAGAATAAAGTATTTGCATCTATTTTTATTTCTGATCACATTTTATATGAATATTATTACATGTGACTCTAGAACAGCAGGGTGTGGGATTTGGAAATGACTTTAATCATTGAGTTTCTAGACACAAACTGTGCTCACTGGAGCATCCTTTTCACCTAGGTCAGGAGGTAGGGAAGAAGACAATGACTAGGGCAGCCTTATTTTCATATGTTTTAAAAGTAGCAGGTGCGACTGTCATTGTACAGATCCAAATTTCAGGAAAAACACTCATTCAATGGGACTGCTCAGAAACATAATCCCTGTCATTAGTGCAATCCCTTTCCTGTACAGAATCAAACTAGAATCACATGGTCTGGGAAAATCTTGGAGAAATTTTTTCTCTAAGATCATATTCAATGGTGAAAAGTTAACAGCTTTTTCTCCAAGGTCTCTAAAATCCTTTCCTCTGCCTTCAGCTGAAAGCCAAGCTGACTGAGGCAGTGAGCCCCGTCAGGCTGCCCCTGAGGAGAGTCCCGCCGATGCCAGGGATGGTGTGCACGTGGCCATCATCTCTGCACAAGTTCCCAGCGAAGCTGCATGGGGTAGAGCTCGAAGTCCAAAGGGATGAACAATGCACCTGTCACTACAAAGACCAATAACTCGACACCACCCAGATATATGTGGGACCTGAACAAGAGGAAGACTTCTTTTACGGCAAGATCCCCAGCATTGTCTGTGCCCAGCCTTGGGCACAGCAGAGCTTTGAGGTGATCCAGGGCATTGGGGACTAGCCATACCCCCATGTCCTCAGCCTTTCCACCAATCTAGTTGCTAAGGATAATGGGAGATCAACTACCCCACCATCACTTATGAGCAAAGGCTTCCTGGGGGAGGAGGGCCAGGTCCAGCCTCAGTTGACTGGAGGGAATTGTCAGGGCCAGGTTGGAGCCCCCAGGACCGATGGAGGCAACAAGGCCTGTCCTGACCCCTCACACACAGCGCCCTCGCAGAGACCCCGGGGAGGCAGGCAGGGCAGGACCAGGAGGAGGCCAGCTCAGTTCTTCCTCTCTCTGCCCACAGCATGACTCTGGGGACTCCCTTGTGTATAAGAACCTGGCCCAGGGCATTGTCTCCTTGGAAAAAAGAATGGGAAACCCCCATGTGTTAACAACAAGATCTCAAGCTTTCTGTGCTGGGATAAAAAGAACAATGAAAGAAAGAACAAACTGAGGGACCAGACTGAGGTGCCTCCAGGACTGAGCCATCCTCCTTCTCCAGGGCAGAGGCCAGACGTGCACCGGGCAGAGGGAGCAGAGGGGAGAGCGCTAGGGACATAATAACCTCTCTCTCCAGAGTGGAAGTGATCAAGTGCTCCTTTATTCACCAAACCAACATTCAACAGGTGCCAACCGTGTGTCCAGCCACCATCTATCTACTTCCCCCTCCTGTGTACCACACCTTCCACCTCTAGAATCATGCTGTGTTGATACCTAGCTTCTTCCAAACACACCTCCCAGTGCCGGCTCCCCCTGCCAGGCAGACCGTAAGCTCCATAAGGAAAAGGGAGACGCCTTCCCAGGAAAAAATGACCCTCTCAGATAAACCTCTTACCTCATCCTTACTGCCCTCCTACCTCATTCCACACAACACCCCTAACCCCGCCCCCAGTGCCAGTATAAAAGAACCCAGATTTAGAAGGGGAACTACCTAAGAAGCTCCAGGGTAGGGGCCACTGCCCCACTCTGCCAGAAATGTACAGGAGTCTTTTGAAAAATGTGACCCACCTTATGCAGGGCTCCCTGTACAAATCAGAGTAGCCAGCAGCTTGGAAGCCCAGGAAGTTTCAGGAAGGCCCTTCATTACCCTCAGACCCAGCTTCAGTGCCTATTGCAGCCCTTTCTTGGGTCCAGAGCCTGGGCAACCTCTGGTTTGCTACAGCCCATCTTCCTACAGCCCCAAATGAACTTGAGGGCACTCTTCCATCCTAGTCTGAGCCAGCCTGTCCCTGCCTCTCACCGTCCAAGGTCCTCAGAGCCCTGCGAGCATCACAGCAGACCTTCTCTTCCATGCTGTTCATCCCAGGTGGATTTTGGCTACTAGCCCACCTTCCGCCCTGTCCACACAGGACAAAGAATGCAGGACATGTCCATGAACTCTAGGCCACACCTTTCACCTGGGCAGGGCCATGTCAGCCCTTCTATGCAGATAAGTATCCCTCCTGAGCTCAGCACTCCACAGCTGGTACCTTTCAGCCTGTCCCTTTGGGTCACTGCTGACAGGCTGGTCTTTGAGCTAGGACTCCCTGGGTCAGCCCTGGGCTATAATGACCTTTTAAGTGAGACACCACCTCTCTGCAGCGGACTTGGAAGCACCGTTTTGCTATCAACCGATACATCAATATTTATTGGGCAAATACTGTGTGCTAGGTAGTGGGGATACAGCAGAGCACCCCAGTCATCATGGAATTTCTCTATTTGCCAGGTCACTTTTCCTGGGTTATTGCTTGGCCTGGATCTGGGTTTGAAATCCACAAGAAGCAAAAGCATCTTGTTTTGAAAATGATAATACTCATTTGAATTGTATTTATGTTACATGCTATAGTTTTTCTGTCTGTTATCATATTAGATCAGAGAATAACAGGTTATAAGGTTCAGAATGATCTAGAGATTTTCTAGTCCTGCCAGTGCTTGGAAAAGCCCCCTCCTGGCAGGCTGGGTGGAAGATGGTAGGGGGGACAGGCAGCATGTACAGATCCATCTTGATCTGATTCACATGCGGTGAACCTCAGAACACAAACTCAGATATGACAAAACGCCTTATGTCCCCTAAATCTAACTGTGTCAGACAGTAAGCATGTCTGAAATTTAATTCCAGTTATTACTGAGACCTGGCCACATCCAAAATCAGACCAAATTAGGGAGGCATACATGGTACCTGGATAATGGAGGAAAATCCTCTAGTCTTCAAGGCATCATGCTCAACTGCTGACTAGATCGCTGCATGCCATGCCAGCCTTGCCAGACGTACACAGAGACACAGGTGCTCAGGGTCCTTGTCCAATATGGGCACAGCTGCAGGGCAAAGCAGGGACTTCGGGCACAAGTCCACACCTCCCTCTTCCTGCCCCACTCATACACACTCTCCTAACTTGGGGGAAGCATCTCTCTCTGTGATCATGACATCCTCAAAGCACTGCCCCTTCATCTCTTTGCCTTTAGAGGCACTCTATAACATCATCTTCTGGGCATTAAACAACACAACAAGAGCACCTGATAGCACACTGCTTCTGGTTCTGGCCCAGAAAACAAATCGATGATGCAGAAAAATAATAAGAACTTGATTTTCTGCACAGAACAAGAGAAAGAAATGCGGAGACCAAAAAGAAAAATCATATTTTTCAAAAGGCTACAAACTTCATACATTTTCAGCTTACACATTGCACTTACTTAGAGGAATGGATTTGTTACTTCTAAACTAGGTTCTTTGCCCGCTGCTCAAGAGGAAGCCAATGCCCTAAGACAGCAAGGGTTACAGTGGAGAAAGAGCTTAATATTGCAGAGCACCATGCAAAGAGACAAGAGAAATTTCTAAAATCCACGTTCTAAAGAATCTATGGGCCAAGGTTTTTAAAAATAATTTGACAGGCAAAGAGCTGGGGAACTGGGTCTTCTGATTGGCTCAGGATGAACTCGTAGGGTTGGAAAGCAGAAATTATTTTCTTGCACTCATAAGTTCCCAGGTCTCAAGACCAGTTGTGTGGGTTCCTTGGTATGGGCCACTGGTCTTACTGGGTTAGTTGGTCCACCAAAAGCCAGGGTCTAGAAGATAGTCACAAAGACCAGCCTTAGGTTTCACAAGGGATCTACAGGAGCAATGAAGAAGGTTAAGAAACTCTATGACCATTAAGCAATTGTAAGAGAGCAAGCTAAGGAACAATGGCTGGTTACATATATTTTCTAACTGTGCCCATAACTTTGCAGAGTTCAGGCCCCAAGCACAGATCCCCCCTTATGGCCCTTTGTTAATTTTATAAAGGGTGGTTTCAGATTTGTGAATAGAATGTAGAAAATGAGTGCCATAGGCCCAGAGTGTCCTTTAGTGAAAGAAGAAACAGAAGCCCAGGAAGCTGAAATGCCTGGCCCAACACCAAACAGCCAGCTGGCCACAGAGCCAGGGCTCGGCCCAGACCTCCCAATGCCTGAGTCGGCTCTTTCAGCCAGGCAATAAGTGTCCTCTCCAGAACTGCTCACAGTCAAAGGCCTTCAAGGTCATCTGACACCCACCCCATGATGCCTTTCTAGCCTCTGCTCAGAAAACTCCCTGGAGTGGAATCCCCCGGGCTTACCAGTAACCCACTCTTTAATAACCCCTGGTGAGCTTGGTGGTGGGATGGAAACTTCTCAGCTTAGCCATCTCCCACTCACCCTAACCATATGTGACCTTGAATAAATTTCTCCATGTGTCTGATCCTGTTTCCTATCTGTAAAATGGAAATTTGACAGATAAATTACTAATTATGGCTCCCATCAAGGTTATGGGGATTAAATGAGGTAAGGTATGTAAATCCCCTTGGAATCCTTCAAACATAGTAACATCTATACTCCCTGTTGCCCCATCCCCTAGAAGGAAAGAAATTTAAATCATACTTGAAAGAAATCTAACATGCATTTTGTACGCACACACCACACACAAAATTATACAGTCTAAAGATTGTTTTGAACAAAAATTACCATCGATATCATTTAGAAAAGTTGAAAAAAATATTTAAACATCTATTACAATGCATCAAAGAGTACTAAAGAAATAAAGACATGTGTGTCCGGGAGCCCAGAGCAGAGAGCCCGGAGACGTAAACACAACATTACGTACCACTTTTCCCCCCAACATATTTTGCAAGTCATACACAGCAGCTACAAAACTGGAAGGCTGAGTAAATAAAGTTTCCAACTGTGAACACATACTTCGTTCATACTTGAAAAAAGTGATGTTGACTAAATGAATGAGGTAAGGAAGAAATGAAAAAATGTAGGGAGGGAAGAAAGAAATCTATAATAAAAAACAAAATTAAATTAGCTAGTGCTGACTTTTTAGTTCTATCTGTCCTGTTCTGGACATAACTTATTGGGCATGACAAGCCTCTGGGACTAGAATTTTCAACAGCCAAGGTGACACATTATAGACAATTGCAGCAATGCCTCCTCATAGTGACATTATGATTTATTTATCTGGAGAGATCCTGCCTGTCAGCCAGACTATGTTTCAGTGAGAAGCCTGGGCTCTAGAGACCCCAGGCCCAGGTGGCATTCTTCCTCTGCCAGTGGGGAGGGCGGTGGCTATTGGGGAAATGGACATGCAGGGCAAAGGTGCCCTGTGACTTTAGTGGACATGTAGATAAGGCTGTCGGACATTTTTCTGTGATCACCTTTCTCTGCTAAGAGACCTCCACTGACCCTATTCAGAGTTATAGAAAAGGTCTCACTCTTTGACCTTCTTTTTTTCCAGATTCCATGGAATTTAGTAGTACAGTGGTGTAGGAAATTAGAAATGTTTTACCCCAAAATATACTCCTTTGACATATTTTGGGATGGCTGCCAGAGAAGTAATACTTACAAGGCTGTCTTTTGTGAGAGGAAACTTGCCTTTGTAGAGAACCTCCACTAATGCAGCCAGGCCTTTCCTTCCGCAAGCTACGAAAGACTAACTGAGCGTCTGAAACTTTAAAGCTCTGAAAAGAGACATTTACCATCTGCTTTCTCTGAGGGCTGCTACCTGTGAGGCTTTACCTGCATGGCAGGAAAACCTTTGCTAGCTAAGCTTCCCTTCTCTCGGCCATAACCTGTCTTGCCTCCAAAAACCTACTGGGCTACAATCCAAGCCCCCATTCTTTAAAAGCCTCTGTACCCCACTGAGGAGCTGAATGTTCATTCTGAAGTTTCCTGTGATATGCATTAAATAAAATTTATATGTCTTTTTCTCCAATTAATCAATCTGCCTCATGTTAGTGATTTTTCAGTGAACCTTTGCAGGCCAAGGCCTTGGTCTCTGCAGTAGTTAACATTAGATGCCCTGGAATCTTCTATGGTGCTCAAACCCTGGCTGCTCCCTCCCCACTGTGTGAGATTGAGCAAGTTACTTAACTTCTCTGAATCACAACTTTTTGTCTAAAAATAGAGTGTTAACTGAAGAAAATGACAAGGCTCTGAGGACTGAACTCTGATCTTTTTCTTTGCCCAAAAAATTCCTTTCTAAGGGAGCCTGGTGAGTCATGCCTACAAATGATAAAATCTCAGTAAACAGGTTTTTATGATGTGTTTACTTCCCAACCTGATTCCAGTATAGCATCACATAAAAGCTAGAAGACCCTTATCTGAATTCAAGCATTCCTTTCTGCTGATTCCTAGTCTTTTGGACAAAGGCTAATTCTTTCAGCTAATTGTCAACTAAAGAATCCCTAAATCTACCTGTCACTTGTAAGCCCCCACTTTGAGATGTCCCATATTTTGGGGCCAAACCAATGTATGCCTTCCATGTATTGATGTATGACTTTACCTGTAATTTCTGTCTCCCCTAATGCATAAAACCAAACTGTAATCCAGCCACAGCAAGTCAACTTGCTCAAGGCTTCTTGGGCATCGCTCTGGGCCATGGTCCTCAAATTTGGCTCAGAATAAACCTCCTTAAATTATTTTACGGAGTTTATCTTCTTTTCCACTGACAGTTCATACATCTGGAAAGGAGAGCTTTGTTTCTCATAAAGGGTCACAGCCTGTGGGTGGCCATTCTGACAGGCCGGGAAGCAGAGCTCCATCCAGAACCCAGAGATGGAAGCTCAGAGGGATGGACAATGGAAACCGGAATTCATGCTGAGCGACATGGCCAAACATACATATTTAACAAGCTATAGGAGGAGTCATAAATATTTATGAAAGAAGAAACATTTATATGCACAGTCAAGCTTTATGTCCTTCTATGGGTCCATGTTCAGAACTGGCTGCCCTCTGGACGTCAAAAGGTGAAACAAGGACATGAAAACCCTCTCTGCACATGCTCCGAAGACTCCATGATTGGTGTTCTCCTCTCAGGGAAGAATGCTAGTCTGGATCGTGAGATTGGTTTCTGTTTAGCCCTTAGGAAAAAAGCCTGATGGCCCTTAGCAAGGGAGGAAGTTTAATGAGGCAAGTCTGACCTCCCATCCTCTCATGGCTGGGAATTCAGCATTAAAGTTTCTCTGGGGTCCCCTTGGATCAGAGGGGGTCTGTTCAGTCAGCAGGGGGCTTAGAATTTTATTTTAGTTCACAAGAGATAGTATCAATACCTTACATAATTGTTGGGAGGATTCTACCATATAAAGAACATAAAGCACTTAAAAACATAAGAGTACAACAAATTTTAGTTACTACTATAATATAAAGTACTTGTTTTCCCACTTTTCAACAAACTGATTAGCCATGTACTGTTTCCAAGGTGTATTTTTAATTTTTTCTTGCACTTGTCACTGTATTTCATTTCAATCAACATTCTTAACATCATCAAGTCACAGAATTTTTTTGCTGTTATCTTATCTTTGGCTACTTATTGGTCACATATTTAGGTAGGCCAGGCAGAAATGTTACAAGCCCTGATGTTCTTTAGCTTACAGGCACCAGCTCTCCTAAAAATATTAAAGAAAAGGTATCCCAACCCACATGCTCTGGAGAACTGTGCTCTTTTGACGCTGTGACCTCCATCAGACCAGACCACCCCCCAATCTGATCCCAAATGACGAGCTATATTGCATCATCTTTCCCTGGTACCTATCTTCAGAGACATGGAGTGAGCCATCCAGCGCATCACACATAGCTGTTATGGACCCAAACCAGTTGCCTTAGGGCATCATTTCCATCAGCCAGCCACTAGGTAAGCTGGACCAGAAACAAAACCACCAAGCTAAGGTCCATGACAAATCCTAAATCAGATGAGTGAGGTAACATCACTACCAATAATATGGCAAATAAATAACATGTAGTGTCAAAAATAGAATCTGTAAAGTAAAAAAGAAAGAGAAAAGAAACATGAAATACGATTTGCTTCTATTAACAACTTTCCTTAAGAGCCAAGTCTTCCTTCCTTCCCTCTGCAAATGCAGAAGAGAGCTGCCCCCCAGGAAAGAGTGAATGGGAGAGGCAGGAGCCCCAGTGAAGAGATCTCGCCCCTTCAGAAAGTTGAGGCAGTGACAAAGGAAAAGGAGAGACTTGAACAAACTGATTGAAGAGATTTCACCTAATCCACAAGACATGGGCCAGACCTGCACAGCAAGTGTGGTCAACTACAACCCTGGTAGTAGATACTAGTTTGCTTGCACCGGGCCACGTCAGCCCACCTGTGGCTTGAGTTGCAATGCAAGTTCCCAGGCACCCAAGCATCTCTCAGCTTTTCTGCCTCAAGGCACTCTCTAAAGCTGGAGGAATTTGCTCTAAGAGCAGGCTCAGCTCTCAAGTGCAGAAGAGTTAACCCTCTCAGAGACAATATTCAACCAATTAGGGATGGGAAGTGGCAGACAAATGACCCAGCCTCCTGAATTTCAGAAAGACAATGCTGACGTCCATTCTTTATGGATCCTCAAAGAGCCCCCAGCAGAATTCAGCTCTGGTTCCTACAGCAATAAACAGCTCAGGAATGCACTTTTGGTTAGCTCTGCTTTTCCTGCCTCATTCTTCCTACTCCCTCACTCCAGTTCCTTGGAATTACCTCTCAAATAAATTAATTACCTCTAACTAATGCTTGCCTCTGGCATGGTCTTTGAGTGGAGCACTCAAATTAAGACATTACTGTATTGGGTCGAATAGTGCCCCCCCAAAAAAATTTATGTTCACCCAGAACCTGTAAATGCAACTTTGTTTAGAAATAGAGTCTTTGCTGATGTCAGCAAGTTAAAATGAGGTCATACTGGATTAGAATGAGCTATAATCCAATAGCTGGTGTCACTTTAAAAGAGGGAAATTTGGACACGGACACACAGAGAGGAACACCGTCTGACAACAGTTACAGAGATTGGAGCAATGCATCCATACGCCGCAGAGTGCCGGGGATTGTTGGCTACCCCTAGAAGGTAGGAGAAGCATGGAACGGACTCCTTCAGACACCTTCAGAAGGAGCCAACTCTGCTGATACCTTGATTTTAGGCCCTGGATTCCAGAACGATGAGGGAATACATTTCTGTTGTCTGTTGCCATCAGTTTGTGGTACTTTGTCATGGCAGCCTCAGGAAACTAATACAATACCCTAAAGTGTATTAGTCAGGGTCCCCTCAAAAAAACAGAAGCCACTGCAAATATTTGAAAACAGAAGGAGTTTATGACAGGAAACCGATTCCATGAGAGAACCCAAAGAGGGAAAGGGGAAGGAAGCCAGAGAGGAGCAAAAGCAGGAAGCGACTACCACACCTAACTGGAGGGTGGAGGCGTAGGCAATGTCTCCAGAACTCCAGGTCACCTGGAAGAATCTGAAACCATGTCTGGCCTGCTAGGTGAGGGCTGGAGGCAAAAGGGTAGCAGGGGAGTCATCCAGAGACAGTTCCTGTGTCACAGAGCAGAAAAATGAGGGCTGCATCTGAAAGCAACCTGGGCAAGGAACCAAACCAACAACCCCGCTCCAACCCCACAAGATTCAAAGGATGAGAGTTCAAGCTCTTCTTTTTAAAATAAAGTACTAGGATCCATGCTACCACTGGTACAAGGTAAGACCTGACAGATGAGACACACTATGAAGAAACAGTGTCAGACAGTAATGATCATGGCAGTGCAAAGAATGGGAAGCCCTTCACGAGTCAGCTCTCTTTAAAGCCCTGTCCAAGCAAAGGAATGATTGAATCGACGTCTTCTGTCTCCACTCAGCAAGCTTCCCTATAGGTATTCAAATAATTCAATTTCAGTCTTTTTTAGATGACATAGTAATCTTTCTTCAGGGAATTTATCCTAAGGAAGGAAAAGTTGCTTTGTGCAAGAAGATGCTCATCACATATGTATAATAGACAAAATTGCAAAGTACCAAAATGCTATTCAGTATGAATGCAGAAATCAATAACTATGGTATGCCCATGCAATGCAATATTTTGCGGCCATTGAAAAGGACTTTAACAGCCCCCAAATTCACTGAACACAGCAATTGAGAGTTGGCCAAAAAAAGTGGAAATGGCTGATCAACATGAAAAAGCAAAATCTCTAGAGTTTTAAAATGAAAATTAAAACTAGAGATATTTGCTAGTCTTATGAGTGATAATTTAAAATAGCAATAATACTTCAAGTTGCAGTACATGTGGTTAAGTAGCCATAACTATAAATTGATATTGATGGTGAACAGTGCTACAATGTCTTTGGAAAGCAATTTAGCAATAAGTATAAAACATCCTAAAAATGTATATACACTTTGCTCTGGCAATCCTACTTCAAGTAGTTATTATAAAAGTCAGATAAGTATTTAAAGATCTGTATAAAAGGTTGTCCATTGATGTATCATTTATACTAGTAAAAAAAAAGAAACAACTGAGATGTTCAGTAAAAGGAAATTGGTTAAGTAAATTATGTCATATTCATATGTCACATCCATATGACATAATAAGATGCAGTTATTAAAAATTATACTATTTAACTTCTCACTTCTTAAGTGTGGGCTGAGCATAGTGACTTCTTCCCAAAGAGCACAGTATGGAAAAAGGGAAATTAAAAGAGTAATTTTACAGTGGAAGATCTGATAAACACTCCCTTAGCCAGGTGATTAAGGTCAACAGTGATAAATCAGTTTGATAGTATGTAACCTTGATATGGTGTGATAAAAATGGCAGTTTACTTCTGTGGTCTTCCACCAAAAACCCATAATTCCAGTCTAATCATGAGAAAGACATGAGACCAATTCCAATAAAGGGACATTCTGCAAAATGCATGACTACAATCCCTCAGAACTGTCAGGGTCATCAAAAACAAGCAAAGTGTCAGAAACTATCACAGCCAAAAGGAACCTAAGGAGACATGGCAACTAAACGTAACATAGTACCCTGGGTAGGGTCCTGGATCAGAAGATCAGAAGAAGGATATTAGCTAAAAACAAACAAACAAAAAATAACAACTGAATAAACTATGTACTGGAATTAATAATAATGTATCAATACAAGTTCATCAATTGTAATAAATATACCATACTAATGTAAAATATTAGTAATAGGTAAAATTGGATATGGGGTATATCTAAAACTATACCAAAACCCAAAATTCATTTAAAAGTAAAAATAATAATGCTATTAATGGAAAATTCCTTGATAGAGAAGAATGCCCTCTCTATATTTTTAACTTAAAAAAGGTTAGACAACCTTACATATAGCAGAATACCATTCTAATTATAAAAATATATATTTTCATCAGGGAAAATCTTTTGAAAACTACAACAAAATTTTAATGGTGGCTGTCACTAGTAATTTCAATTTTTGTTTGCTTAATTGTAATACATATAAACAATAAATGATGTTTACTAATATATTCTTAATGCCATCATGAAATGTGTATACTGTTTTATGTTAAGTGATATAGTATATCAAAGAGTATATCCAGTGTTATAACAACTATTCAAACATATATTTTATATATGGATACATACGCACACACATATTTGTGTGTGCATGTGTATACATTTATTCAAGGGAAACTTATAATGAAAATTATTTGTTCAAAGGTTATCTTATAGCCTACTGGGTAATTTTTTCTTCCATTTTTCAATATTCTCTAAATCTTTTATATAAGAATGTATTTAGAAAAGTAAGCTTGTTTTTAAAACATTCATCTTGGAAAAGATTAAGCTGAAAACAAGAGGTTTGCTGAATGTCTGCCATTGATCAGTATGCTTTAGACTATGGGGAAATAATTCTAGGTATAAAAGTAATACATCCTTATTCGAAAAAGGAAGTTAAATACAGAACATGTAAATGAGAAAATTAAAACTGTTGAGAACTCTGCCAGCCCAAGATCATCATCCTTAATGCCTAAGCATATTTCCTTCCACTATTTTTCTAGGTGTTCATAAGGTGCTGTTTCTTTAACAGAATTGGGATGGGACTGTTTAGAACTCATAATGCCTTCCTTTCCATGACCCTTTTCTCTATTTTCATGTTGGTAAGAGTTTCAGGATAATCTGTGTACATTTGTGTATGGACAGCCTAGGACTGTGAGGCCTAGTGGTATCAGACACATGGCTCTCTGGACACTGGACAAAGCGTACTTACTGGACAGTTACTATTTGTCCAGCATCCATTTTCCCATCACCCGGCAACAGTAACCAGCACTTCTTGAGGGGAACCTCTGCTCCCATTTATAGGCACTATGGTTGGGGTGGGACAGTCCCCACCTCAGCTTGAGGAGCGCTAAATGCCAAAATCATAAGCCAATCTGGCCACTCAATTTTGATGGACACAATGATAATTTGTTTCAATCCAAAGCATATTAAGTCCAGGACTTTTGCTGAAAATCTTGGGATAAGAGAAGCTTTCTTTGTCACAGAATATTTACATTTAAAGAGGGGGTTCTAAATATTCCCAAAAGATGAGTCTGTGATGATGGTAAGATAGGAACTGGGTTACCACATAGGGTATTTGGTGTATTCCACTCTGCATACTGCGAAGGCAAGTCCAGCCTCTATTAATTAAGGGGGTACAGTGTTTTGTTTTTGTTACATGTATATCTTGTGAAATGCTTAAGTCAAGGCTTTTGGTGTGCCCATTACGAGAATAGTGTCCATTGTGCCAAATAAATAAGTTGTACAGGGTTTTTTATTTCAAATTATTAATTAAGGAGGTACAAGTGTTTTTGTCATAAGGATATATCTTGCATAATGCTTCAGTCAGGGTTTTTGGTGTGCCCATCACCAGAATACTATTCATTGTGCCCGGTAGGTAGGTTTTTATTGCACACACACCCTCCCGTCCTCTCCGTTTTTTGGTTTCTCATGTCCATTATCTCACTCTGTGCCTATGTGTACCCAACTATTAACTCCCACGTATTAGTGAGAACATATGGTGTTTTGTTTTCCATTCCTGAGATACTTCAGTTAGGATAATGATCTCCAGTTTATTCCATGTTGCTGTAAATGACATTATTTCATTTCTTTTATGGCTGAGTAGTCTATGGTATATATACACCACACTTGCTTTATCTACCCATGAACTGAAGGGTATTTAGGTTGATTCCACATCTTTCAATTGTGAATTGTGCTGCAATAAACATTCAAGTCCAGGCATCTTTTTGATAATATGACTTCATTTCCTTTGGGTAGATACCCAGCAATGGGATTGCTGGATGAAATGGTAGACCCACATTTATTTATTTGAGGAATCTACACACTGTTTTCCATAGAGGTTGTACTAATATGAAGCCCCATCAACAGTGTATAAGCATTCCTTTCTTTCTGCATCCATACCAGCACCTATTGTTTTTTTAGCTTTTTAATAATAGTCATCTGATAGAAGGAAGGTGGTATTGCCTTGTAGTTTTGATTGTATTTCACTCACGATTAGTAATGTTGAGTATTTTTTCATACACTTCTTGGCCATTTGTCTATCTTCTTTCAAAAAAACTTCTGTTCATGTTTTTTGCCCACTTTTTGATGGGCTTGTTTTTGTTTTTTTTTCCTTGATGATTTATGTGAGTTCTTTGTAGATTCTGGATATCAGTCCTTTATCAAATGTATAGTTTGTGAATATTTTCTCCCATTCTGTAGGTTGCCTATTGACTCTGTTGCATATTTTCTTTGCTGTGTAGAAGGTTTTTAATTTAATTAAGTCCTGTTTATTTATTATTGTTGAAATAACAGATAAGGAATTCCAAACATGGATCATAAGGGAGTTCAATGAGATCCAAGAGAAAATCAAAAACCAACTCAAAGACACCAGAAAAACAATTCAGGAAATGAATAAAAAATTTACTAAAGAGATACATATATTTAAAACAAATAGAAATTCTGGAAATGAAAAATTCATTTAGATAACTACAAAACACAGCAGAAAGTTTTAAGAGTAGACTAGACTAAGCAGAAGAAAGAATTTCAAGCTGCAAAACACTCTTTCCAATTAACCCAGTCAAAAAAAAACCAAACAAACAAAGAATCAAGAGGAACAAAGTCTATGAGAAATACGAAATGATTATAAAATGACCAAATATAAGAATGATAGGCATCCCTGAGGGTGAAGAAGAAAAAACACAAGGCCTGGAAAACCTATTGGAAGGAATAATTGAGAAAAACTTTCTTGGTCTTGCTAGGGATTTAGACATCCAGATACAAGAAGCTCAACGAACGCTTGGGACATTCATTGCAAAAAGGGAATCAACAAGGCATATATATAGTCATCAGACTGAACAAAGTCAACATGAAGGAGGGACTCCTAGGAGCCATGAGGTGAAAACATCAAGTAACTTATAAAGAAAAACCCATCAGATTAACAGGAGATTTCTCAAGAGAAACCTTACAAGTCAGAAAAGAATGGAGTCTTATCTTTTGTTTCCTTAAATAGAATAACTGTAAGCCAAAATTTTTGTATACTGCTAAACTAAGTTTCATAAATGAAGGGGAAATAAAGTTTTTCACAGACAAGTAAATACTAAGGGAATTTGTCACTACTAGACCCACCCTACAGGAAATGCTCAAAAGTCCATTATACATGCAACAGCACAATAGATACCAACCAGTGTAAAAACATCCAAAAGTTATAGTTCACAGCTTAAACAATAGCACAAGAGGAAAACAAAACAATAAGGTGTCATCCAACATGTTGAACAGAATAGTATCCCACATATCAGTACTAACACTCAACATGAATGGTCTCAATGTCCCACTTAAAAGGCATAGACTGGCTGAATGGATGAAAAAACACAACCCAAATATTTGCTATCAACAACAAACACATCTAAACCACAAGGACTCACACAGACTCAAGGTAATGGGATGAACAAAAATATTCTATGTAGATAGAAACCCAAAATGAGCAGATGTAGCCATTTTTAAATCAGATAAAATAGAATTTAAATCAACAATGGTTAAAAAGAAAAAAGAGAAAGATAGTTATTACATGATGATAAAGGGAACAATTCAATAAGAAGACATAACAATCCCAAATATATATGCACATAACACAGGAGCTCTCAATTTCATAAAGCAAATTCTTCTAGATATAAGAAAAGAAATAAACAGTAACATCTGAATAGTTGGGGACCTCAACACTCCAATGACAGAACTGGACTGGTCATCAAAGCAGAAAATGAATAAATAAACACCAAACTTAAACAGGACTCTAGAACAAATGGACCTAACAGGCATTTACAGAACATTCTACCCAGAACTACTGAATATACTTTTTTTTCCCTCAGCACATGAGACATTCTTCAAGATTGATCACATCTTAGGCCATAAAACAAAGTCTCAGCAAATTCAAAAACATCAAAATCATACCATGTATCTTCTCAGACCACGGTGGAATAAAATAGAAATCAATTCCAAGGGAAACACTCAAATATTCACAAAGTCATGAAATTTAAACAACCTGTTGCTGAATGATCTTTGGGTCAATGATGACATTAAGATGGAAATGAAAAGATTCCTCAAACTGTATGACAAAGGGTACAGAAGCTTTCAAAATCTATGGAATACAGAAAAAGTAGCCCTAAGTGGAAAGGTCATAGACTTAAATCCCCACATCAAAAAGACAGAAAGATCACAAATTAACAACCTAATGTCACATCTCAAGGAACTAGAAAAAGATGAACAAACCAAACCCAAAGCCAACAGAAGAAAAGAAATAACAAAGCTCAGAGTAGAACAAAACAAAATGGAAACCAAAAACAATACAAAGGATCAATGAAAGAAAAAGTTGATATTTTGAAAAGATAAATAAAATCAATAGACCACTAACCAGATTAACCAGAAATGGAAGAGAAAAGACTCAATCAGATGTGAAAATGGAGACATTACAACTGATACCACTGAAATACAAAATGTCATCCACAAATACTATAAAAACCTCTACACCAAAATACTAGAAAATCTAGTGGAAATGGATAAATTCTTGGAAACACACAACCTCCCAAGCCTTAATCAGGAAGAAATAGAAACTAATTTCTACTGGAACAGACCAATAATGAGCAGTGAGATTGAACCCATAATAAAAAAAACTCCTGACTATAAAAAGCCCCTGCCCAGACAGATTCACAGCCAAATTCTACCAGATATGCAAAGAACTGGTACCTATCCTACAGAAACTATTTCATAACATCAAGAAGGGAATCCTCCCTAATATGAAGCCAGTATCACCCTGACACCAAAGCCAGAAAAGAACACACTAAAAAAGAAAACTACAGACCAATATCCCTTATGAACATGGGTGCAAAAATCCTCAACAACAAAATACTAGCAAACTAAATTCAACAGAGTATCAGAAAGATAATCCACCATGATCAAGTGGTTCTCATCCCAGGGATGCAAGGATGGTTTAACCTACACAAATCAACAAATGTGATTCACTACATAGACAGAAACAAAAACAAAGACCATATGATCATCTTAATAGATACAGAAAGAGCATTTGATAGAGTCCAGCACCCATTCATGATAAAAAAAAAAAAACCTCAACAAACTAGGCATAGAAGGAACACAGTTCAAAATTATAAGCATCATATATGATAAACCCACAGCCAACATCATACTGAGTGGGGAAAAGTTCTTTTGGAACCAGAAAAGAGCCTGAAAAGCCAATGCAATCTTAAGTAAAAAGAACAAATCTGGAGGCATCATATTACCAGACTTCAAATTATACTACAAGGCTATAGTAACCAACATAGCATGGTACTGGTATAAAAGCAGACACATAGACCAATGGAACCGAACAGAGAACCCAGAAATAAAACTATCTACCTACAACCAACTGATCTTGGACAAACCTCCACACAGCATACACAGAGGAAATGAAGCCCTATGTAATAAATGGTGCTGGGAAAACTGGTTAGCCACATGCAGAAGAATGAAACAGGACCTTTATCTCTCACCATCCACAAAAGTTAATTCAAGATGGATTAAAGACTTAAATGTAAGGCATGAAACCATAAAAATTCAAGAAGAAAATAGGAAAAACTCTTTTAGACATTGGCCTAGGCAAAGAATTTATGACTAAGACCTCAAGTATCAGCTTTTCAAAGGCAGGAGCCATGTCTCTCACATCCTTGGATCTGCTTGCTAAATAATTGTTCATGATTTTATCTGAATGGAAAAAGAGCCCAGAGCTGAGACAAGGAGACATTCTTCATTCAGCTCAGTCACTTGGAAATTCTGGGGTTCTCACCCTTCTACTAGCTGCAGCCACACCCTCAACAGCCTCCATCTTCTTGTCCATTATTCTTGCTTTCACCTTGTGACTCAGCAGCAGAATTGCAAATGTGGTTACAGTGCCATTTTCACTTAAACCAAACCAGAGAACTTTGGCAAGCCAACTGGTATGATGACGCCTATCAAAACCAGGAGAGCACACACAGATCTAAGAGGTCTGTGAGGTCACTAAGCCCACCCCTCTTTCATCCGCCTCCCATGGTTTTGTATCTGCGTGGAGAAAACACCAGCATTGCTGATCTGGGCAGCCTTCCTGAGGAGATGCAGCCACTCTTGCTCCTGTTGGCCTTTCTTCTGCCTCCCAGAGCTGGGACAGGTAAGTGACCATCCCTATTTCAGAGGCCTGAACCCATCCCCTGTATCTGTGACCCCTCTTCCCAGCACTGGTCAGGAATTTTCCTCAGTCTGCCCCAGCTCCCATCCCATACCCAGATTTATAAGTCTGATGCTAGATAGACATTCAACAAGGATGGCAGAAGAAAGGGTGTTACCTAAAAGGTTTAGTAGGCATTAGCCTCTCTCCAGACCTCTCCTTTATGATCTGAAAAGTAGGTTGTTCTTAGAAAGGAATTTGCTAGAAAATGTGAAGCTACAAAAGATAAGTAATAATAATCCCTCACTCTAACCCAGGAAAAGGCAGCTCTAGGTATTTCCGATTCCTTTCAGCTTTATTTGGCCAGTATGGTCCCTGTCTTCTCAACTGTGCCACTTGTTCCGATTTCTGATCCTCCAACCCCAAAGCTTACCTATCCTCTCTCTCAGCCCTTCATCATCCCGATCCTGCTCCCCGGCGGCTGCTGTGATGAGCAGACACCCAGGCTGCAGCAGTGAAAGTTGTCACAGGACCCAGCTTAAGAACCAGTTAAATTATTCAGTGCCCTCTCCCCCTCTAACTGCTGTTCAGGAGAGAAGCTCAGGGTGCAACAGATCTCAGAGGTGGCAGATGGCTGCAACCACAGCTCTCCTGTGGCCTTGGCTCCACCCAGGCCTGTGCAGTGCACGTTTTGCTAGCTTTCCCACGTCCCCTGCCTTCCCAGGTCCTTGGCTACTCCACCATCTTTGGCGGTGCTTCCCCCAACATCCCAGAGGCCCTGAAGCCCACCAGCACCACCCTCGCCAAACCCCAGCCAAAGGCTAATTGGAAGCCATTCATTTGTGCAGCAAAAAAACAATTGCTGAGAACCCAGGATGTGAACCTAGGCCGTAGGACATAAGGATTTTAGAAAATGCAATTCTATAAGCTCATGGGTAAATCATTACAAAATGGCACTAATGGGGATGATAGCAAAGGCTCCGAGGGATCAGGAAGACTCACTAACAAGGCAAGAACCAGGGCAGTGCAGTCCAGGCTCCTCTGGGGCTCTGCTGTCCTGAAGGTAGATTTTACATCCTCCCTGTGTGTCTGCAGTAGGATGTGATGACAAGCTCTGCCCCTCTTTTCTCAGAGGGGGTTCTGAGTTTTGAGGTTTAGAAGAGGTAGTTCCACCTGCAAGAACAGCTGCCTGCCAAGGCCAGGAGGATGCTCCCCCACCGCACACCTCACCCTCAAGCACCGTCTTCCTGAGCCTTCTCTCCTGACCACACCTGCCCCAGCTACCTCAGCTTCCAGTCTTTTCTTTCAGATGAGATCATCGGGGGCCATGAGGCCAAGCCCCACTCCCGCCCCTACATGGCCTTTCTTCAGATCTGGGATCAGGAAACTCAGAAGAGGTGTGGTGGTTCCCTGATACGAGAAGACTTCGTGCTGACAGCTGCTCACTGTTGGGGAAGGTGAGGAGGAAATTTCCACGCCCTCCTGGAAATACTCCACAGAGACCCTGTCTGAACACATGTGCCAGGAGGGCTTCTTGGAGAAAGAAGGTGAATAAGTCCCATTGGGGGAGAGGAAGGTTAGTGTCAGAGGCACTGCTGAGGTAAGAAAAGACCAGAGTGATCACGCCTGTCATACTCAGAGCAGGGGACATGCTTCCGCATAGGAATAGAAACTAAAGCAGTCTCACCTGCTTTCCCAGGGGGAGCTGACCCCTGAGAACCACTGGTGCAATTAGCAGAATGCCACCTCCTGGGCCCCCCCATCCCCTCAGTTTCCCCTCAGCTGCAGCCCTGCCCTGGCCTGGCTGTCACCTGCTCTTCACAGCTCTTGGGCTGTACCCCTGTGACTCCACACACCCGCAGCCTCTCTCTGCTGTCTGTGCAGCTCCATAAACGTCACCCTGGGGGCCCACAACATCAAGAAGCAGGAGAAGGACCAGCAGGTCATCCGTGTGAAAAGAGCCACCCCCCACCCAGCATATAGTTCTACCGACTACTCCAATGACATCATGCTGCTGCAGGTGAGGCAAAGTCCTGCTGCTCTCGCTCTGCTGGTCCAGTTGCCCCTCTGGCCGTGACGCTGTCCCTTCTTCCCTCCTTTCCATCCTGCTTGGCCTCACAGGAGAGGGGAGACAGCTCAGTCCCAGGAGGCCACTGGCTGACCTGGACTTTCTTGCCTCTCCCCCACCAGCTGGAGACAAAGGCCAGGCGGACGGCAGCTGTGAGGCCCCTCAAGCTGCCGAGGTTCATGGGCCAGGTGCATCCAGGGAAGAAATGCACTGTGGCCGGCTGGGGCCGGACTTCCCTGGAGGGCAAAGTCTCAGACACACTGCAGGAGGTGACGCTGACCGTGCAGCAGGACAAGACGTGCGAATTGCTCTTCCACAGGCATTACCACAAGGCCATGGAGATTTGTGTGGGGGACCCAAAGATGATAAATAGCACTTTCAAGGTCAGGTTTCCAGCATCTACACAGACCGGTCCCTGGGAGAGAGGAACTTGAGGGAGATCTGCGGTATGGGAGTGCCAGCCCCCGTGCCCTCAGTGTTAGGGTGGAGAGCTAGTGCAGAGCTGGTGCACACAAATTTGAGAAAAATTTCTCCAGACAAAGATTAGGATAGAAAGAAGTTTATTTTACTTTCCCAAGCAGGAAAGGGCCAAACATGAGAGAGAAAGGGGAAGGGTGTGTTGGCCTAGAAAGCTGGTTACTCAGAACTTTTATTTAGGAAATGTAAAAAAGGGGGATGACAGATGATTTATGGTTGTAGTCAAATTCACAGGGCGCTGTGAACTGTCATGTCTGCTCATTCTCTTTTTATCGGCAGGCAGATAATAGAATCAGCTGTGTGAAACTGCTGTATCTGTTCCTTTTCTTTAGCAATAGACTGATAGCAGAAATGGCTGTTAGAGATCTTGTCACGATCTTGCCCTCAAGATATGCGATCTGATGCCTGAGGTTTGTCCACCCTACTGTCCTCCAGTAGCTTCTCAGGAGCTACACCAGACTATAGAAACAGATTCTAAAAGGCCATTTTAGTCAATAGATATAGCAATTGTAAAAGGAAAAATTTACATTTGCTTTTTATCTGCTGGGCTCCTCTGAGATGTAAAAACAGAGCTCTGCAGGGCACCTGCCAGCAGGGAGAGAAAGAACAGAGAGCAGAGAGAGAGCTTATGATTGATCTTTAGATGTCATTAGGAAATTGTGGGATTAGGTATTTTCCTGTTATTTCAGCAAGGCTGCCCCTTTCGTTCCCCCCTTTCTATTGTTAAACTTAAAACTTCCATTTAAAAAAATGAACTCAGAAGCAGGGAAAATGGGTGGAGGTCTTTCTTCTGTAACTGCTTCCAGCTGGTAATGGGCATTGGGATCGTTTTATGGAGAGAGTGCATTTGAATCACTAAGGGGGAGATGGTTGAAAATGGATGGTCTTGAAAGCTACGTTAGAGGTACAGTTTTGTATGAATGTTACCAGATAGTGGAGAATGCGGGGTTTGAAAAGGAGAGCTAAAAGCAGAGCTGCTAGGGGCAATAGCCAAGAAATCTAAGGGCACACAGGGCAAGAGTTCACAGTTCTGAGAAGGCAGAGGGCCTCTTGGATTGTAGACACATAGAGACATCACAGAGCGCCCACAAAGAGAGATGTGGAGAGTAAGGTTATTGTCATTAGGGCTCCCAGCGTGGGCAAAGAGCTGACCGGCCTGGTTTGTAAGCTGTGCTGTAGTGGCCTTCACAGAGTGATATGAGAAGTACGAAGAGGAGGCAAAGGGCGATACGGAGCTATTTATACCACAGCATATTATGGGAGCCTGGTATCCCTGATGGGCTGGACTTTTAGGGTGTTTGCCATGGGTGGAAGCAGGTTCTGGAGGATCCAAGGCCGAATTCTCAGAAGCTTAGCTGTAGCGGGAGTAGTGAGAATTATTTCAAAAGGACCTTTTTCTAAGGTTGGCCATCCCTTTCACTCAGCCCAGAGCTTGGGCAGCCTGGGTGCTCCAGAAATCCAGTCTTTAGTCCATGAGCTGGGTGGACCGGGGTGGGCATGGGGAAGGTTCATCCCACAGCAGCGCTACCACCAGAGTATACCCCTGAGGACTGCAGAGAAAGGCTTGGCCTGGGCTGAGCTGGAAAGAACAGTCAGGACCATACTGGAGCCCCAGGACTCAGGAAGGTGACAAGAAGGCTGCCCTGGCCCTGATGCCACGTACACAGCCCCCTAACAGAGACCACCCATGCCTGGGGAGGCCAGCTCAGTCTTTCCTCTCTCTGCCCACAGGGGGATTCCGGTGCCCCCCTTGTGTGTAAGAACTTGACCCAGGGCATTTTGTCCAGTGGACGAATTAATGGGACACCTCCAAGAATATTCATGAAGGTCTCACATTTCCTGCCCTGGATAAGGAAGACAATGAAGCGTAGCCACCAACAGCAGGCAAAAGACTGACCTTCCTCTGAGCCTGACCATCTTCTCTGGGCCAGAGGCAAGAAGCCCACAGAGGTGGGCGGTGGGGATTGCAGGATTGCAATAAATGGATCTCTGGCATGAATATGACTGAAGTCCTGTCTATCCGTTGAACTGCTTTCAATAGGTGACAAGGCTGCTCCAGGCAGCCCTCTGTGCCAATTCTGGTTTTGCTTCCTCCTTTCTCCCACAGCCCTCCCTCCTCCCTAAACCCCGTGCTGAACAATTTCTCATCAAATTCTCACCCACGTGTCTTTGATACCTAACTTTCTGCCACAGACAATCTTCTCCCCCCACAAAATGAACCTCTCTGGGACTTAGGAATTTCTTACCATCTCTAATCTAAGCCAACCACCTTCACCCATCCCCGCCCCCCACCACGTGGGCAGAGAGTGGAGCAGGGAAGTGGAAAGGGGCTGACTCCAGGGACCCAGGTGGTCGGGGCTCTACCAGGAGCCCTCCAGTGGGGGCAGACTTCTCCCACAGCCAGGCCTGTCTGCAGCTGGGGAGGCTGAGATGCTCCTCTGACGCCCCTCAGCCTCACCCAGGCCCTGTTTTCTAGCCCTGCCCTGGGCCCAGCACTGAGCTCAGTCAGCCTCCTCCTCCCCGGCTGTCCTTTCCACATCAGCCCCTGCTTTTCACCCAAGTGTCCCTGGCCACCAGCTCCTCCCTTCTAGCCCTGTTGGAGCCAGCCTCTCTCTTTCTCGTCTCCCTAACAGAGTTCTCAAGGCTGCGCGGACTCTCCTCTATTGTTTGTCCCAGCCAGACCTGGGCTGCCAGCTCACCTGACGCTGATCAGAGGAGCCAGTTCCCACCTCCCAACTCCCATCCCCCACCTGGGCAGGGCTGACTGAGGCCCTCAGTTTAGCCCAGCATCCCCCAGGGGCTCAGGCATCCCCTCCTGTGGAGTCGCTCAGCAGCCCGGCCTGGCCTCAGGACCCAGACTCCCCCTGCTGGCAATATGGGGTTATGGCAGCCTTGCACCAGAGGGCCCTGGGGCTGCTGGGCTGGAAGTACCCCTTTGCCATCCACAATAGCTGGACAAACACTGCATCGAGTGGGACCAACACTGGACAACGGAGCAACTTCCCCTAAAAAGAATAACAAACCGCATGGATTCAGAAAAAAACAAAATTTCCAACACATTTGAAAATAAGAGGAAAATCAAAAACACTTATTTTTCACGTAAAGCTGTTCCATTGTCCACCTGACAAGTCTTCCCCTGGGGAATTACAACACTGGCAGTAGTATAGATGAGAGAGGCATTAACTGCATACAGAGATGAGCCAGTGAGCAGCAGAGCGTGCAGGAGCTGGGGGCAACCACACAGAAGAAATGTAAAGACCCCAGAAAGTCAGCCATGAAGAGCTGCACAGAGTCCCAGGATGTAAGCCAGAGACAGCAACAGAGTGACCAAAGATTTCCACCACCACGGGCAAGGACAATGCCTGATGGGTCAGTGTTGCCTCTTACACCTGATAGAAATACTTGACACTGAGTATAAGATGCATTAGGAAGAAAAAAACATTGCCTTACAATGACTGTAGCATCATGACGACTGGGCTGCTCTTGATACCTGTTTCTTTAAAGTGATCTCCACATAAGTTTACATTTATTTCTGTTTCTTGATCTAGTGATTTTTATTTCTAGGACTTTATCCTATGTAAGATCGGAAGTGTGTGTGTGTTTGTGTGTGTGTGTGTGTGTGTGTGTGCATGTAGGAGGGTTATTCATAAAAATGTTCATCACAGCATTATTTAATAATAGACCCCAAATTGGAATCAGTATTAGCATCCAAAATAGGAAAATGATAAAGTATGATGCATTTGCCTTATGCAGTATACAGCCACTAGCATCTACCTTATCCACAGCTGTACAAAACTAGGCTAAGTACATTAAGAGGCAAGTTATTTAAAAAACACACACACACAAATAAGCATTTGGGGAAAAGTAAAAGCTCACTAACTAATCAATGAAACATTAAAATATTAATAATTTTTTGCCTATCTGATTGGGAAGGATTTACAAAAATGATAGCATTCAGATTCAGTGTGGACATTGAGAAAATGACATTTTCACAACTTATATACAAAGATCCTTTTGAAAAAAAGTCTTTGACCCAGCTATCAATCACACCAAGAAAACTGAACAATCACACCAAGGTTATTCCTTATAAAAACCTTGTTACACAAATAAAATCTTAAAACAATGCCAATGTCCAGCACTAATTTGGCTATTTGTTTTTAAAAGTGGCATATTACTGAACATTACAGAATCCTTAAAGTTATGATATACAGCTATATGGAAGAATATTCACCAGGTATGTTTAAGTAAATGCAGGTTATAGATTAGTATATATTACAATTAAATTTTTGCTTATACACATATTTTTCTTTTTGCTTTTGTTCTTCCTACATATCCATTTCCTAATTTTTTCACAACTTTTATGTATTATTTAATAAATTAAAAGTTTATTTATTACATATGAATGAAATTCTAAAATGATATTCACTAATAGATTTTTAATAAAATGAGGAAAATATTTATGTTAAATAATCAAAATATAGGAATCAAAAGTAAATACACTGTGATCACACCTATGTAAAAATATACAAAGAAAAAGTCTGGATGAAAATACAACTCTGTTAACAATGATCAACTGGATGGTGAGATTAAGACTGACATATTTCTTGGCTGGGTACAGTGGCTCACACCTGTAATTCTAGCACTCTGGGAGGCCAAGAGGGGAGGATCACTTGAGGTCAGGAGTTTGAGACTAGCCTGAGCAAGAGCGAGACCCCGTTTCTACTAAAAATACAAAAAATTAGCCAGGCAACTAAAAAAGTTAGAAAACATTAGCTGGGGGCAGTGATGCATGACGGTAGTACCAACTACTCGGGTGGCTGAAGCAGGAGGATCACTTGAGCCCAGGAGTTTGAGGTTGCTGTGAGCTAGGCTGATGCCACAGCACTCTAGCATGGACAACAGAGTAGGACTCTGTCTCAAAAAAAAAAAAAAAGACAGATATATTTCTCCTATTTTTTCATTTATTCAGTATTTTAAAGTTTATAATTATTAAAATAACTGTATTTTTAAAAAATATTCCAATGAAAAAGACATCTATGAAATGCCTGAAAAAGAATTCAAAATAATGATATCAAAGAAGCTCAGTGACACACAAGAGAACATGCATAAACAATACAAAGAAATCAGCAAAACAATTCATGATCTAAATGAGAAATTCAGCAAAGAGATAAATATTATAAACGAGAACCAAACAGAAATCCTGGCACTAAAGAACTCAATGATTGAAATAAAAAATACAATTGAGATCTTTAATAATAGAGTAGCTCAAATATAAGAAAGAATTTCTGAACTACAGGACTTATGAAATAACTCAGTGAGACAAAAAAAAGAATGAAGAAAGTCTACATGTGACATACCAGAAAGCCACCAAATATTTAAATTTTGGGTATTCCTGAAGAAGAAGAGATGGGCAAAGGCATACAAAACCTATAAAATGAAATAATAGCTAGAAACTTCCCAAGTCCTGCAAGAGATATAGACATCCACATGCAGGAAGCTCAAAGATCCCCAAATAGATTGAACCAAAAAAGTCTTCTTCAAGGGACATTATAGTCAAAGGGTCAAAAGTCAAAGATACAGCAAATTCTAAAACCAGTAAGGAAAAATTGTCTAGTCACTTATAAGGGAATCCTCATCAGACTAACAGTGAATTTCTCAACAGAAACCTTACAAGCCAGGAGAGAATGGGATGATGTACTTAAAGTACTGAAGAAAAAATTAAAAACCACAAAGTCAAAAATACTATACTCAGCAAAGCTAGTCTTTCAAAGTGAAAGAAATATAAAGTTTTGTTATTGAAAACTTGGCACTTGTCCTCAAGGCTGCATCAGAAGAATGAGAATAAGTGTTTGAAGAGGAAGAAAGACAATTTTTATTATTTTGCCAGCAAAGGAGGAAAATGGCAGACCTTCTTGTCTCAAAATCCAAATTTCCTGAACATAGGCAGAAATACAGAGTTTTTAAAGGGAGGGCCCCTCAGTTCTAGGCTATTGTAGCTAATTACTCTAATCATCCCATCTCTGCCAAAGACAAAGCCTGTGAACTCCAACAGCTGCCGACCTGGGGGGCTGGCACCACCTAGGAGTTATCTCTTTTAACAAAGGACTTAACCTGCCTCAGGGATGCAAGCCAGGCTGCAGTTCCCAAAAAGAGTGGGCGAAGTTTTAAATAGACAGAAAGCCTTTTTTTTTCCTTCAGGCCCTTCATTCTGTTACAGTTTTTCCCAAACAAGCAAAACCTCAGGAAATTTATCAATACTAGACCAGCCCTATAAGAAAAGCTCAAGGTGAGTCCTCTATCTGGAAGTGAAAGGATAATATCTACCATCATGAAAATACATAAAAGTATAAAACTCTCTGGTAAAGCAGATACACAGACACACAAATAAGAGGAGAAAGAATTCAAATGTTACCACTACAGACACCACCAAATCACAATGATAAACAATAATAAAAAAGAAAGGAAGAGAGAATATACAAAGCAACCAGAAAATCATTAATTAAATGAATAAGTCTTCACTTATCAATAATAATCTTGAATGTAAACACATTAAATTTACCACTTAGAAGATACAGATTGGCTGAATGGATTAAAAAACATGACCCAACTATACGCTACCTACAAGAAACTCACTTCAGGCTGGGCATGGTGGCTCATAGCTATAATCCCAGCACTTTGGGAGAATGAGGCAGGAGGATCACTTGAGCCCAGGAACTCAAGGTCACAGTGAGCTATGATCACATCACTGCACTTCAACATGGCCAACAGAGTGAGACTGTCAACATCTTAAAAAACAAAAATATTAATATTTTTAATATCTTAAAATATTAGAAGATTTCCCAAAATAATGGGAAGTTACGGAGCAACTAGAACCCTCATATATTGAATTTCTTGAAACAAGTAAAAATTGAAACACAACATACCAAAACCTATGGGATACAACAGAAGCAGTGTTAAGAGAGAATTTTATAGCAATAAACACCTACATCAAAAAAGTAGAATGATTTCAAATAAACAACCTAATGATGTACCTCAAGGAACTGCAAAAACCAGAGCAAACTAAGTCCAAAATTAGTAGAAGGAAAGAAATAATAAAGATCTGAGAAGAACTGAACAAAATACAGACTAAAAAAAATACAAAGGATCAACAAAAGAAAAACTTGATTTTTTGAAAAGATAAACAAAATTGATAAACCACTGACTTAGACTAAGAAAAAAAGAAAGAAGACCCTACTAAATAAAATAAAAAATAAAAAAAATACACATTACGTCTGATAATGTAGAAATCAAAGGATTGTTAGAGACTATTATGGACAACTACATGCTAACAAATCAGAAAATGTAGAAGAAATGGACAAGTTCCTGGACATATACAATCTACCAAGATTGAACCAAAAAGAAACAGAAAACCTGAACAGACCAATAATAAGTAATAAGATTGAATCAGTAATAAAAATTCTCCCAATAAAGAAAAGCCCAGTACTAGATGGCTTTACTGCTGAATTCTACCAAACACATAAAGAACTAACCCCAATTCCTCTCAAACTGTTCCAAAAATATTAAAGGAGGAAATTCTCTCTAACTCATTCTATAAGGCCAGTATTACCCTGATACCCAGATAAGGACACAACAACAAAAAAAGAAAACTACAGGTCCATATTCCTGATGAATATAAACCCAAAAATCCTTAACAAAATGCTTGCAAATTGAATCCAAAAACACATCAAAAAAATAATACATCATGATCAAGTGGGATTTGTCCCAGAGACGCAAGGATAGTTCAACATATGGAAATGAATAAATGTTATGCATCAGAACAACAGAATGAAGGACAAAAATCATAGGATCATCTAAATAGATACAGAAAAAGCATTTGACAAAATTCAACATCATTCATGATAAAAATTCTCAACAAATTAGGCACAGAAGGGACAATCCCAACATAATAAAGGTGATACATGACAAACCTACAGCTAAAATCACACTGAATGGGGGAAAGCTGAAAGCCTTTCATCTATTAAATAATAACTGGAACAAGACAA
The DNA here is from genome assembly GCF_020740605.2 of Lemur catta. NCBI lineage: Eukaryota > Metazoa > Chordata > Mammalia > Primates > Lemuridae > Lemur > Lemur catta. Next base: position 64,697,767 of record NC_059128.1, read on the forward strand.
GGATACCCATTGTCACCAATCTTATTTAACATAATATTGGAAGTCCTACTTAGAGCAATTAAGCAAAAGAAGGAAGTAAAAGGCATCCAAATGAGAAAACAGGAAGTCAAATTGTTCCTCTTTGCAGAGAACATGATCTTGTATATAAAAAACCCTAAGGATGCCACCAAAAAACACTTAGGATTGATAAATGAATTCAGTAAGTTGCAGAATACAAAATCAACGTACAAAAGTCTATAGCATTTCTAAACAACAACAAACTAGCTGAAAAAGAAATCAAGAGAGCAATCCCTTTTATTAATATAATAGCTACAAAAAATAAAATGCCCAAGCAATCAATTTAACCAAGGAGGTGAAAGACCTCTACGCTGAAAACAAGAAAACACTGATGAAAGAAATTGAAGAGAACACAAACAAATGGCAAGACATCTCATGGTCAGAGACCGGAATACTCAATATTGTTAAAATAACCATACTACCCAAAGAAATCTACAGCTTCAATGCAATCCCTATCAAAATACCAATGAAGTTCTTCACAGATATAGGAAAAAAAAAAAAAAACAATCTAAGATCCATATGGAGCCACAAAAGACCCAGAATAGCTAAAGCAATCCTGAGCAAAAATTACAAAGCTGGAGGCCCCACGTTACTTGACTTCAAAATATGCTACAAAGCTATAGTAACCAAATCAGCATGTTACTGGCAAGAAAACAGACACACAGATCAATGGAACAGAATAAAGATCCCAGAAATAAATATACACATTTACAGATGATTTTTGACACAGTTGCCAAGAGTATACATTGGGGAAAGGAAACCCTCTTCAATAAATGTTTCCAGGAAAACTGGATATCCATAAGCAGAAGAATGAAACTAGACCCCTGTATCTTACCATATACAAAAACAACTCAGAATGGCTTAAAGACTTAAACATAAGACCCAAAACTATAAAACTACCAGAAAAAAAAAAGCATAGGAGTAATGCTTCAGGGCATAAGTCTTGGTAAGGGTTTTATGGCCAAGATCTCAAAAGTGTAGGCAACCAAAACAAAAAGAGACAAATGGGACTATATTAAAATAAAAAGCTCTGCACAGCAAAGAAACAATCAACAGAATGAAGAGACAACCTCCAGAATGGGAGAAAATATTTGCAAACTATTTACCTGACAAGGGATTAACATCCAGAGTATACAAGGAACTCAAACAACTCGACAGAAAAAAACAAACAAACAAAAACAAATAGGCCAGGCACAGTGGTTCACCCTTATAATCTTAGCACTTTGGGAGCCCAAGGTGGAAGGATCACTTGAAGCCAGGGGTTCAAGACCAGCCTGGACAACACTGCAAGATCTCATCTCTACAAAAAATTTAAAAATTTGCTAGGCATGGTGGCATGCACCTGTAGTCCCAGCTCCTCAGGAGGCTGATGCAGGAAGGTTGTTTGAACCCAGGCGTTTGAGGTTGCATGGAACTGTGATTGTGCCACTGTACTCCAGCCTGGGCATCAGAGAGAGACCCCATCTCTAAAAAAATAACAAAAATTAAAATTAAAAAACAAATAATCCCATTAAAAGATATGGAAAGTGTCTGAATAGACATTTCTTAAAAGAAGACCTACAAATGGCTAACAGGTATATGAAAAAATGCTCAACATCGCTAATCATCAGGGAAATGCAAATCAAAACCACAATAAGATATCATCTTACCCCAATTAGAATGACTATAATGAAAAACAAAAATAACAAATGCTGGCAAGGATGCAAAGAAACGGAAACTCTTATACACTGTTGATAGGAATGTAAATTAGTATAGCCATTATGGAAAACAATATGGAGATTTCTCAAAAAACTAAAAATAGAACTACCATACAATCTGGCATTCCCACCACTGGGTATTTAGAAAGAAAAGGAAATCAGTTTCTCAAAGGGATACCTACACTCTCGTGTTTATGGCAGCACTATTCACAATAGCAAAGATATGGAATCAACTTAAGTGTCCATCATAAGACGAATGGATAAAGAAAATATGGTGTATGTATACACAATAGAATACTATTCAGCCATAAACAAGAATGAAATCCTGTCATTCTCAGCAACATGGATGGAACTGGAGGTCATTATGTTATTAATAAATAAAATGAGCCAGGTACAAAAAGATAAACATTGCATGTTCTCACTCGTGTGAGAGCTAAAAAAGTTGACCTCATGGAGGTGGAGAGTAGAATGATAGCTACCAGAAACTGAGAAGTGAGGAGGAGATGACAAGAGATTAGTTAATGGGTACAAACATACAATTAGATAGAAGAAATAAGTTATAGTGTTCAAAAGCACAGTAGGGTGACAATAGTTAGCAACAATACATTGTATATTTCAAAATAGCTAGAAGAGAAGATTTGAAATGTTTCCAACACAAAGAAATGATAAATGTTTGAGTTGATGGATATTCTAAACACTCTGATTTGCCATTATGCATGTATCAAAATGTTACATGTATCCCATAAATATGTAAAATTATTATGGATCAATTAAAAAAGTTTAAATATTAATATATCAGATGACACAAATTTCTCCATGCCACTAAATAGTCTTCTAAAGCACATACATCTCGTTAATATGTCATAATTTATATTATCGTTCTATTGTTGTTGAATATTTGGATTATCTGAGCATTTTTGGAAGAGGATCTCAAGGAATAATTTACCTCTGCCTCTTACACATTTATTCAGGGGCCCAAGGTTAGGTGCTCAGTCTTAGAAGGAAGCTTTTTGCCAGGAAACACTAAGGACCTTGAACCTTTTTTCAAATCTTTTTCTGCCACATTCAGGGGTTCTGGTGTACCTCTTTCCCTCTAACTACTTTGGTGGAAAGATTTTAAGCAGACCCCAGTCGATTTGCTACAGCAAAATCATGTACTTCAGGACACTCTCAGAGGTTCAGTCTTTCCTTTGTCACCTGCTCTTCCTTGCTTGTCCCTAAGGGCAAGAACACAGGCCAGTTCTTGACAAGGAAGCGTCTGGCTCCCTGAAGACACTGTGGCTGGAAGACAATGACTTTGGCACAGCCCTCTCCAGCATTGACAGTTAATAAAACAATCACAAGCCATCAATAGAAACTTTCCAAGGAGCTTCCAAAACGTCCTTCTACGAGTGATATTAAGGTACCCTTGAGTAGCTGGAGTGCCTCAGTTGTACACTTGTCAGTCTCCTACAAAGCCAAGAGGAACCAGACTGCTTACTGACGAGAGCACCATCAGAGGGAGGGAGGGGGATTTGACTCAGCAAGAGCTGGCAACTGCCAGCTCAGAGGACTTGCATTGTTGGCGGCTTATGGGCCCCTGGGAGGAGGTGAGACACACCCTGCCATAATGTCCCAACATCCCAGGGGAGAAAAACACTGTAACTGACGGAAATGTAATAAAACAGTCCAAAGTAGATGTAACCAGCTATGGATATTGCGAAACATGTCACAGTCTTTTGTGTTAAAATATCATACTTTTTTTATTAAAATAGAAAATAAAAATATTTTAAAAATATGTGCCCCACTCTACTCTCATATGTTCACCTCTCCATCCAAATGTTCTCTCTCACCCTCACCCTCTGGCATTTCTTTTAAAACGTATTGCAAAATATACATAATGAAAAGCACACAAAACGTAAATGTACAGTTTAAAGAATAACTATAAGGCATCTTATATCAAGAAACAGAGTATGGTTAACATTACAGAAACAACCTATGCGTCATTTCCTGGTCAAAATGCCCTCTCTGCCCTCCAAACCTAGAGTTAACTAGTGTTCTGACATCTGTGATAACTACTTCCTTGCTTTTCATTATACATTTACCAGCTAAGTATGCATTTCTATCCAATATAGTTTCATGTTGCCTAGTTTTGAACTTTATATAAATAAAATCATGCTGAGTGTAGTCTTCTTGGGTTCCTTCAACATTATGTTTGTAAGATTTGTTTGGGTAGCTGCATGAAGCAAGAGTTCATTCATTTTCATGGCTATGCACTATTCCATTTTATATAAATACACCACAATTTGATTATTAGTGCTGTTGTTAGGGGACCTTCCAAGTGTTTCCAGTTTGGGGCTATTGTTAATAATGTTGCTATGACCTTCTTGGACATACCTCTGGTAGAAATTTGCACTTGTTTCTCTAGGGTATATATCTAGGAGTGGGAAAGAGCCAATCTGGTGGCTGTAAGTGGTATCCCATTGTGTTTTCAATTGGTGCTTCTCCAGTATCTAGTGGAATGACACATTTTCATATGTTTATTGGCCACTTAGATTTCCTGTTTTGAGATAAGGTTACTCCAGCCCTTTGGCCATTATTTCATTGAATTGATTATCTTTTTCATACTGATTTATAGAAGTTGTTTATATAATTTGAATGTAAGTCTTTTGTCGGTAATATGTGTTACAAACATCTTTATCCACTTTAGGAATTGTCATTTGTTTCTCTCAATTTTAATATAACAAGTTCATCAATCCTTTTCTTTATGATTAGTACTTTTTTATATATTCTCTAAAATCTATACCTATCATGAAGATATTGTTACGTTATATTTTCAAATCTTTATTCACACTTGGATCCATAAGTTCCCTAGAATGGATTTTGGGATATGGTGTGAGATAAAGGTCATTTTATTTTTTTTCCACGTGGAAAATATGTGTCCCTATAGGATACCATAAAGATATCTATTGTCCTAGCACCATTTTTTTTTTGTCAATTAACTTTGCAATAAAGTCCTAACACCATTTATTGGTGAGAAAAAAAAGAAAATAGCAGGCCGGGCGCGGTGGCTCACGCCTGTAATCCTAGCACTCTGGGAGGCCGAGGCGGGTGGATCGCTTGAGGTCAGGAGTTCGAGACCAGCCTGAGCAAGAGCGAGACTCCGTCTCTACTAAAAATAGAAACAAATTAGCTGGCCAACTAAAAATATATATAGAAAAAATTAGCCGGGCATGGAGGCGCATGCCTGTAGTCCCAGCTACTCGGGAGGCTGAGGCAGTAGGATCGCTTAAGCCCAGGAGTTTGAGGTTGCTGTGAGCTAGGCTGATGCCACGGCACTCACTCTAGCCTGGGCAACAGAGCAAGACTCTGTCTCAAAAAAAAAAAAAAAGAAAAGAAAATAGTCTTCTCTGTACTAGGATGGAGGATGAAACCTCCATTATCAATCAAGTATCCATGTATGTGTGTGTCAGTTTCCACGTGTACGTGGGATCTGTATTTCTGGCCCATTAGTCCACGCCTCTTCAATACCACACTGTCGTCATTAGATTGGCTTTATATGCTCAAGCAAGTCCTCCCTACTCATTCTCATTCTTTAATAGTGTCCTGGCTATTGTTGGCCATTTGTTTTCCAAATATATTTAGAATCAGTTAAGTTCTATAAAATACTTCTCAGGTGTAATGAATCCATGGATCAATTTTCAGAGAACTATCATTTTTACAACATTTAGTCTTCTAATCCATGAACATAAAATCTCTCTATATTGATGTCTTCTTAAATGTCTCTTCATTCAATTTTATAATTTTCAACAAAGAGTTCTTGCACATATTCTTTTAGATTTGTTTAGTTATTTAATCATTTCCATGCCATTTAAGTATTAACTTTTTAAACGTTTCATTTTAACATTGTTGCTATATATATAGAAATATTAATTTTTAATTGATTTTTATCTAGCAAGTTTGTTAAACTCTTATTAATTATGGTAATTTATGTGTAGACTCTTTTGGATTCTCTATTTCTTCAAATCATTCCAATTTTCTTTCCTTCTTTCCTGTCCTTATACCTTTCATTTCTCTTTCCTGCCTAACTATACTTGTTAAAACCTCTAGTATAATGTTGAGCAAAACTGACAAAAATTTATATTCAAGAATTCTCGTATTGTTTTGCTTCCAAAGAAAAAGGTTTCAACACTTCACTGTTAAGTATAATGACTGCTGTGAGATTTTTGAGGATAATTTTTATCATATTAAAGACATTTCTTTTCATTCCAGTTTGTTAAGAGTTTTTTAAATGAATGAGAATTTTAGCAAATGCATGGGATATCTTCTTTTTTGCTTCAGTTAAAAATCACATGATGTTTCTTCTTTAATAAGTTAATGTGATGTGTTACAGCAATTGCTTTTCAAACGAAACACCAACTATGTGTCCCTAGGATAAACCCAAATTACTTATATCTATTTGCTTATTGATTGATTCAGCTTGAATCAATATTCAAAAATGATATTGGTCTCTAATGTTCCTTTCCCGTATTGTCTTTATTGGGTTTGGCATGGAAGTTACGCTAGTCCCATAAAGCAGATGGGTAACATCCACTGTCCAGAAAAAAATCTTATAACATTCTTCGAATATTTTCTACAGATTTCCACTATATTGTGGTTATCAAAACCAAAGTTCAGATTTTGTGTGTTCAGCACATTCCCTCAGAACAACTGTAGCTTCCTAACTGCACGATCACTATTTCTTCAATTTTGGCCTGATCATATTCCTGCTTTGGCAGTTCTTCAAGGCTTTTAAGGTTTTTAGACATTTTAAACAGCTTTGATTTTGGTTGCTTTTAGTGGGAAGGTTGGCATGAAATCCTAGGTCACTATTAATGAAATTCCTTATTCACAAATTCATTCACATCATTGGGTGCATACCTTATACTCCTCTTTTTTCACATGTGCAGGTTGTTCTTTAACCTTTTCCTTTATTTTTAGGTTAAACTAATGTTTTTAAAACAAAATAAAATGTTGAAAGCACTTACTAAATTAAAATTATCCCAAATGCTAAGGCACTAATAAAGCTGTTATGCATTTTCTCTTTTTTTCCCCTTTTTCTTCACATTACTTGTCAGATGCATAAAGAAATGTCATGGAGCACACTGGAGCCTATCACACTCCATACAAGTTTGGGAATTGTAATAGTCTTCAATACTGCTATCTGTGCAAAAATTATACTGGACTATAATGGTTTTCTATGCACACACAGAATCTTCTCAATATTTTTAAGCGTGTTTGACAGCCCACTGTGATACTTTGCAGCTATTTGCTGTGCTTTTCTCCCAATGTTGAGTATGTGGCTCTGGTTCTCTGGCTCTTATAGGTAGCAATAAGTGAATCTCCTTTTTAGAAGCTATTATCCCTGGGCACAAAATGGGAATTAGGTTGATTTGTCCCTCATGTCACTGATGAAATGGAATCTTAAATGTTTTCCAGCTAAGATCCAACTGTTCTCAACAAAATCAAGTCACTAGGGCTTTTCTGCTTGTAGGGAACCTTCTGGAACACAAAGACCTTCACCTTGGGCGGGAAGTGGGCACGTAGAAGTCTTCAACTGCCTCGTAATTTTCCCTGAGGGTTTGTATGGGCCAAGTGACTTGAGAAAGTAATTGTCAGTGGTAGAACCTTGTTTTTCCCCTTTTCTTTCTCCATCAGCCCCTCTACCCACTCAGGAAAGTGGCTGCTCAATCTGCCTCAACAGCTCCCAGAAAGAAGTGAGAGCACCAAGGTTCTCGGCAGGATGGCACTGGCCACACGGTGAAGGCGGGCAGGCTTCACCTTTCCTCTTCTGCCCCCTGTGACTTTACCCTCGTGTTCTCGCCCACATCCCCTGCCACATCCCACCAACTTTCATTCACCTCATCCAAGCCTTACTAAGGATATAGGGACAAACCATCCGGGGAACTTGCATTCATTTAGAGAACCCTGGCAATTCCAAAGGATGGATGCTCTACCCCCAGAGGGGTAGGAAATGGAGGGAGTGGGCAGCTGCCAGCTTTCACACCTTGTTGGGGGACTGTGGAATTGGTGGAGTATGGGCTCTGGGAGACGTTGCCCAAAGCCCCCCTCCTTGTAGCCCTGGGTTCCTATTTCTGCAGTCAGCACTGACTCAGCAGCTGTGCGGGAGATCATGATGTTGGCTTGGATTACTCCCTCTTCACCCAGATCACTGGCTGTTGGTGGGTGAACCTCCTGGGCAGCCTTGGGTGATGAAACCTATCACACTAGCAGGAGACTGGGAGTATGAATTCTCAAGCCTCCAATCCCCACCCCTTCCTTCCTCTCTTAGGGGCTAAAAGTCTGGCAGGAGGACACACAGCAGCAACTGACCGGACAGCCTTTCAGGGAAGATGCAGCCACTGCTGCTCCTGTTGGCCTTTTTCCTATCCTCTGGGGCTGAGGCAGGTAAGTGACTGTCCCCACTCTCAGAGGTCTGACCCCAACACATAGACTCTGGAGCCAGATTGCCTTGGCACATCCTAATTCTGTAACATTGAACAAGTTATTTGAATTCATATTTCCTCAATTTCCTCATTTATAAAATGGGAATGATGTTAATACTGACCTTGTAGAGTTGCAATGAGAATTAAATTAGTTAGCATGCATGAAAGTCTTGGAATTCCCCCAGCATAGTAAGTGCTACATAAAAGTGCTCTGTATAAATTCTTTCTGCAGCCCAGGTGTGTTACTAGGAGGCAAAAATACAGCAACAACAGTCCCATCAGCTCATGTCTAGATTCGTACATGCCAGTCCCGTGTAGTCTTCAGCTGGACTCAGAAGGATCTGGGAAGCTCCCTGAGGAAGAAAGCACCAGGGAACCCCAGGGAGAGCCCTGTGCTCACAGCAGAGCATGTCTCCTCAATACCTGAGGCTGAAGCTGGCCTTGCCTGGAGCAAGGGTTGTTCTCCCCCTTTCGGGGGCAAGAGGGAGCTGAGGCCTAGGATGGAGAACAGTCTTCCCCTCAGGCCAGCAGTGTTTCCTACAGAAACCTGGAGTCCTCTCCCAGACCCTAGTCCTAAGCACCAACTCCTCCCTCACACCCTCCCCATCTTCCAGCCCTGCTGGAGCCATCCATCCGATGCCTACACTGTGTGTTCAGTGAGCATGGAGGTAAGTGCCCAATGCTTCCTTCCAGGGGAGATCATCGGAGGCCGGGAGGCCAGGCCCCACTCCCGCCCCTACATGGTGTTTCTTGACATCCAGTCTGCTGGAAACAGAACCGTTTGCGGGGGGTTCCTGGTGCGAGAAGACTTTGTGCTGACGGCAGCTCACTGCTGGGGAAGGTGAGGAGCTCAGGAGGTTCCTGGGCAGCCAGGAACACAAGCCAGAAGAGCTCATCAGAGGAGCCATCTGAAAGCCGGGCTGTGGTAATGAAAGGGTAAAAGGGAGACGGAGCAGGTCTTTGGGGGAAGGAATTGGCCAGTGCAAATGAGGAGAAAAGGGGCAAGAGGAGGAGATGGAAGGCATGCATTGGGGCTCAAAATATGAACTCAAGCTATTTCTCAATTTAATCTGGGGGGCAAACCTTAAGGTCACTGTCCCCCATCACTTCCAGCTCAGGGCTGCTGAAAAACACGGCAGAGCCCAGCCTCAGGGCCCTCCTGTACCCCAACCTCTTCAGCTGCAGCCTTGCCCCACCCAGGTTGGCCCCCGGCCTGCAGAGCTGGTGAACCAGCACTCCCGTGGGCCAGGCCTACCTCCAGGCCACCTTGCCTTGCAGCACGATAATCGCCATCCTGGGGGCCCACAACATCCAGAGGCAGGAGAGGACCCAGCAACGCATCCCTGTGCTCAGAGCCATACGCCACCCTCAATACAGTGTGCAGAGACTCCAGAATGACATCATGCTACTGAAGGTAGGGCCTGTCGGGCCCTCTGGTTCTCCAGCCTAGCTGGTGCCTTCCCAGCGTGGCAGCTTCACTGTGTCTGGGGCGGTGGGGGAGGAGGCAAGGGAAGGGCCGAGGGTGGTGGGGGTTGCGCGGTGAGCACTGCACCACAGTCCCAGCTGAGCGGGAGTGCCTACACCCTTCCTGCCAGCTGAGGAATAGAACCAGACAGAATCAAGCCGTGCGCCCAGTGGCTCTACCTCAGCCCCAGCAGAGACTGAGGCCTGGGGCACTGTGCACAGTGGCCGGCTGGGGCCGGGTCAGCCTGAACAGGGGAACAAACAGACTCCAAGAGGTGCAGCTGAGAGTGCAGCAGGATCAGCAGTGCGGTCAGCTCTTCCGGTTCTACACCAGCCAAACGCAGATTTGTGTGGGGGACCTGAGAGAGAGGAAGTCCGCCTTCAGCGTAAGACTCTGGGATCCGCCAACACTGCCTGGGACAGAGAGGCCTGGGCAGAGCTGGGGCAGAGGGAACAGACTCCATCCCCACAGCCTCAGCCTGGGGGCCAGACCAGGGTGGGCTGGGGATGGATTTCCCATCAATCTAGTCTCTTGGGGAAGAGGAGGAAGACCCACAACACATACATACGCAGCGTTTTCCTGGGGAAAGAGAAGGAACTTTGACTTGGGTTGGGCTGAAGACAGTAACCATGGCCAGGGCTAAAGCCCAGGGACCAAAAGATCCCGAGGCTTGACTTCTCCACCCACAAACCTCCCACCCCACTCACACCCTGCAACTGAAGGAGCCCACCCACACTGCTTCCTCTGAGAGCCCAGACAGGGAGGCCTGTCTTAGTGTCCCTGCCCCTCTCTGCCCACAGGGCGACTCAGGAGGCCCCCTGGTGTGTAACAATGTGGCCCAGGGCATCGTCTCCTATGGAAAAGTTTCGGGGACCCCTCCAGAAGTCTTCACCAGGATCTCAAGCTTCCTGCCCTGGATAAGGAGAACAATGAGACGCTTCAAATAGCCAGATCAGATGGGGACCCTGCTGCGACTGACTCCCCTTCTCTGGGGCACAGCCCAGCTCCAGGGGCTTGCCAGAGCCTTTATAAATGTCCACTATAAAGGTCCACATCAAGAGTGTAAATAACCAACTTCTCATTTGTTCATTAAACATCGTTCAGTACTTAGTTTGTTCAGACTGCTACAACAAAATACCATAAACTAGGTGGCTTGTAAACAACAGAAATTTATTTCCCACAGGTCTAGAGGCTAAGGCATCTAAGATCAAGGCACCATCGGATTCAGTGTCTGGTGAGGGCCCACTTTCTGGTTCACAGACAGCCATCTTTTCCCTGTGCCCTCATGTGTGGAAGGGGCAAGGAAGTTCTCCGAGGGTTCTTTTATGAGAGCCTTAATCCCATTCATGAAAACTCTGCCCTCATGACCTAATCACCTCCCAAAGACCCCACCTCCTAATACCATCACTTTGGTGATTAGGTTTCAATACATGAATTCTGGAGAGACACAAACAGTCTATAGTGAGTATGTCACAAATATGTGCCAGGGATGAGTTGCCCTTCTCCAGGAAAATGGGGTCTCTTCCCCAGGACAAATGAATCCCCCCACCATGTCCTGGAGATCTGGATGAACTTCTTCCCTCCTTTCAGCCATCCATCCTCCCATCCCACGTCCCCTACTGCCTTGGGGCATAGCACTAGGGCATATCTCTCCTTGGGGTAAGACTCTCTCTGTTCTACGAGATAATTTCCTCTACTTGATATTAAAGTGTGCTCTAATTAAAACAGTGTGCCATTGGTGTGCACAAAGACTGGCAGGCCAAAGGGACAGAACTGAAACTCCCTAGTAAGACCTAACTTAATATATTAAAAAGGTGGCATCTCAAATCACTGGGAAACAATGAAATTTTAATATTAATAAATGGTATTAGAACAACTAGATAGCTATTTGGGGGGGGCTGAAAGATAAAATTGGATTCTTTCCTCATACCATATTCCAAAATAAACCTCAAATGGATCTGAGATCTAAATGCAAAAAATTAAGCCATATAAGTCCTAGAAGAAGGAAAACAATAAAAAGATATGCTTATTTAAAGATAGCTAACAAACACCTATGTTCATAACAGCGCTATGCATAATAGCCAAACAGAGAAGCAACCCAAGCGTCCATCAATGGCCAGAATCCTTGCCCTAAACCCTTACTCCATACCGGCTCCACTGTACTGTAAGGCAACATTTTCATTTTCAATGTGATGAAGATCTGCTTCGTGCTTTTGACACTCTGAAGTTATATAAAACTCCACACAAAATGTTGATTAAAATAAAAATACATTTGCCTTGAAGATTTGCCCATGACTGTATATGCCAATATTATATTCAAATAGAAGATTATTGAAACCACATAATTTAAAATCATGCTTTAAATATCTTAAAGTAACTGCACAGAATAAGCTGGGAGGTTTTTCTAGGTACATCAAAATGTTAATTACTCCTTCTAGTGTGACATTTACCATCTGAACTTTTTCAATTTTTATAATCTTAAATGAAATAATCACTGAACAGATATTTTATCAAATCCAACTGGCTATATACAGAAATGCTTTGGCGAATTTGACCATTATTTTGTGTGTATCTCTTATCAGTAAGATATCTGTCTGATATTTAGCATAAGCCTTTTATCAACAAAATTTTAATCAACAATACATCTTTAACAATCCTCAGTCATTCTCTCTGTGTTTGCTAACTGGCTCCCCATGGGGATTATCTATTACTTGTATGCCCTGCCGGATAATAGTCTCATTATTAAATGTTTGCATTGGCAAAGGGAAAGAACACTTGCTGGCAAAGAGGGATGAGGAGAGAGCAGTGGAAGAGGCCCTTTCTCTCTGTTATCTTTACTCAGAGTGCAGAGTACTTCCCAGTCTCTGGACTCAGTACCCAGGAGTACTTAAGAGCAGACATCTCATTTTCATGTCTTTCTCCACCAGTCAGCACTTCCAAGGCAGCTCTTTGCCTCTGGCTGCCCTGCTGGATAGGTATCTGCAAACCTCCACTTCCAAAAGATAACTCCCTTCTGACCACCCCAGAAAGCCAGGCCCACCACCACTCCCAACAGATCTGCATGCTTCCCTTTTCAGTAAACCCTACCAGCAGAACTTTGGCAAGAAAGTGTTTTGCACAATGAAAACCAGTGCAAAAGAACACAATTCCTCTCCCGTTCTCCACATGCAGACTTTGCGCATTAGGAGCCCTATGGACTTGCGTGGAAAGTCATAAGACCATGATAGTAAGTTCGTGCACAGAAACCTCACCATGAATTTCTCTCCCAACCTCAACAGCTTTCTTTCTCTCTCAGAAAGCAGACTTTCTCTCCCTCTCTCTCTCTCTCTCTGTCTCTCTCACACACACACAACTCACAAACACAAATTCACCCACACTAAGCCATTTCCTTTTCAGACAATAAAGAGAGCATAGGAGAAAGAGCCTGTGCAGAGGGGAAATCCAAAGATCTGAGCCAAGACCTGCCTCTCCCTGTTCCATGTGGAGCCTTCAGGGACCCTCACTGTGAGGCCAGAGCTGTGTCTATCTCATAAATGTAAATGAGAAACCTCTGTCTGCTCCAGGATCTCAAGCATTTCTCCATGAAAAAAGGAATGATTTGTCTTGATATACTCCTGGATCCATGTGATACCTTTGCTTTATAGCATATCCAGGCTTTGAGTTTCCTTAATAAACCCCATCTATGATAACAAGGAGCCCCTTTTCCCCTGCCTGAATAGAAATGCACTTGAGACAACAGCAAGATGGCTGACTAGAGATATCGGTCTCCAGATCCTCTCAGAAAGAAGGAAAAGTTTTAGATGAAAAAAAAAAAAAGCTGAGGTATAATTCTGAGGGAAAAATGCCAGAACCCACCAGAGATTCCACGGGAAGAAGCTGCAGAGCAGAACAAGGAGCAAGATATTGGCAGAGATCAACCCCCAAGAAACTTGGAGTCTGTGGAGAAGGTAGATGGGGGGTTTGTTTCTCCTTCCCTCACACTTCAGGAAGTCATCAGGCTCCTGAGCTGCTGGAGAGCTTCTCTACCCTCATGAGCTCAAAAGCTGCTGCTGCCAGTGAACTGGGAGCTTCTTGAAAACAAAGCACTGGGCTGCCAGCCCTGTCAGGGTCACTTCCTGTCACCACAGACCCAAGCTGAGACGGCAGGTGCCATACTGCTTCTCCACCCATTGTGTGCCTTTGTCCTCCATAGGGAGCTTCAGCCCTTCAGTTTTTGTGTCACTTGCTCCCCACACAAACATTTCCCGGCTCTGGCCCAGACTGCAGTGCCCACAGGGGCCAGTGAGTCCTGGGGGAACTGTGTGATCCCAAGGCTTGGACAATCCAGGTGGGCTGCCACCAGGAGAGATGGACAAAGAGGACCAGAGTGCCAGCTCTCCTCCATTCAGACTCTTCTCCTCACCCTCTCCTCCCCCGCCACTGCTACTGAGTGGCCCAGGTGCCCCAAAGGACAATCGAGCTGGGACTCTCAGGAGCAGCTGCTTCCCCCTATTGTTGCTTCCACTGCACTGAGGCTTCCACAGAAAGGAGGGCTCACACCTTTCCCCTTAAAGACCTGCAGTGGACCAAGGGGTGCCCAGACTGTGAGCTTCCTGCCTGCCAGCCCTCCCTAGTGCTGCTCACCTGGCTGCTCCATCAGAACAGGGTACACCCCAAAGCAGAGGGACTGCTTGAGCACTCCACAGAAAACTCGAGACCAGCACACATCTCACGTAGGCCAGATCCCGTAATCCCAGGACTTGATCGTGTTGCTCAGGGACATGGAGAGAGATCTGTGAACTAATCTCAGAGGGTGATGGAGCCCATGTGGGCAGAACTGAAGGAGACTGCAGTGTGGGTCTGAGCCACAGTGCACTCATGGAGCACCCCTCCCCACACAGGAAAGCCACATTTTCAGTCCAGGGCAGGATCCTGGGCAGGGAAGCTCCCAGCCTGCAGTGCCATGCCAGTGAGTTCAGCTAATTTGGGTTTTGCTTGTGGCCAGATAGCAGGAGAACTCAGGACTGGGGGGGAGGAGAGAGAAGAACAAAACCCACTCCTGACAGCCAGACTGTGAATCCCAGATGGCCCCTCGCCCACAAGCAAACTTTCCAGCTTGGTGGGGCCACTTCAGTCCCTCCCTGGTGGCTTTCCCCAGAGACCTGGAAGCAGACCTTTGACCCCTGCTGAGACAGCTCTTATGTCCACCTTTGTGGAGCCTGAACACAGCCTCATCTGACCCAGTCCTACCCAGCCTCACTCCTCCACCTACCTCTGCTGTGATGGAGTATAAGGAGTCTCCTGGGAGCTCCAGGGCCCCACCCACTAGGGCATTCAAGTGCTTCTCTGAGGGGTTAGAGCTGGACACAGGTTCTCCAAAGATAACATGGTAGATGGCTCTTTCCAGTAAGTGCCACCTACTGGCAGGGAGGACAATTTGTACAGCCCATTTAGCATTTACTGACTCATCCATACAGGGTGTGGTTGACTGTTACTCAAAAGCCCCACCTACTCTCTCAGAGATCAAACTGGGCATGCCATTACAATTCACACTGTTAAGAAGACCACAGGGTGGGGAAAGAGAAAGGATTTCAAAGACCTCCATCCTCCCTCACCAAATAGACACAGGGAATCTGCCCACATACATAGGTTACCACTACTATAGCCTACAAATAACTAGCAACTGAGAAAACTACCACACTAAAGGTATCTATAACCAAGGCATCCATACAAAACCTAGACCCTCATTAAACATACGCACAAGCAAAGTAAAGGTCCTTACCCAACATATGCTACAGACATATCCTTAAAAGGGAGGAGAGAGGGAAAAAAGCCCCATCCAAACAAAAGAAAATCCAAAAACAAGAAGTGACAGCTTCTCCAGAGGAGAAGGAATCAGCACAAGAACTCCAGAAGTATGAAAAATCACAGTTAAAGGATACCCTCAAAGGAGCACACCAGCTCTCTAGCAGTGGATCCCAACCAAAACAAAAATATTAAAATGACAGATAAAAAATTCCAAATATGTATGGTAAGGAGGCTCAGTGAGATCCAAGAGAACTTGGGAAAACAAACTCAAATAAATCAGAAAAACAATATAGGAAATGAATGAAAAATTTACAAAAAGAGGGACATATTTTAAAAAATACAAATAAAACTTCTGGAAATGAAAATTTCATTTAAGGAAATACAAAACACAGTGGAAACCTTTAAGAATAGACTAGACCAAGCAGAAGAAATAATTTCAGAGCTTGAAGACAACTCTTTCAAATTAACCTAGTCAGTCAAAAATAAGGAACAAAGAACCAAGAGGAATGAAAAAAGTCAATGAGAAATATGCAATTATGCAAAGTGGTCAAATATAAGAATCATAGGCATCTCTGAGGGTCAAGAAGAAAAAGCACAAGGTCTGGAAAACCTATTTAAGGGAATAATTGAGGAAAACGTCCCTGGTCTAGCCAGAGATTTAGACATTCAGATACAAGAATCTCAATGAATGCCTGGAAGATTTATTGCAAAGAGGCAATCACCAAGACATACAGTCATCAGAGTAGCCAAAATGAACATGAAGGAGGAACTCCTGTGAGCCATGTGGTGAAAACATCAAGTAACATACAAAGGAAAACCCAGGAGGCTAACTGCAGAGTTCTTAGCAGAGCCCTTACAAGCCAGAAGGGATTGGGGCCCCATCTTAAGTCATCTTAGAGCAACTGGCCGGGCGCGGTGGCTCACGCCTGTAATCCTAGCACTCTGGGAGGCCGAGGCGGGCGGATCGTTTGAGCTCAGGAGTTCGAGACCAGCCTGAGCAAAAGCGAGACCCCGTCTCTACTAAAAATAGAAAGAAATTATCTGGCCAACTAAAATATACATAGAAAAAATTAGCTGGGCATGGTGGTGCATGCCTGTAGTCCCAGCTACTCGGGAGGCTGAGGCAGTAGGATCGTTTAAGCCCAGGAGTTTGAGGTTGCTGTGAGCTAGGCTGAAGCCACAGCACTCACTCTAGCCCAGGCAACAAAGCAAGACTCTGTCTCAAAAAAAAAAAAAAAAACAGAGCAACTGACAACCTAGAATTTTGCATCCTGCAAAACTAAGTTCCATACATGAAAGAGAAATAAAAACTTTTTCAGAGAAGCAAACACTATTGTCACAAGCAGACCTGATCTGCAGGAAATACTCAGAACTGCATTATACATGGATCAGCATAAAAGACACCCACTAGTGTAAAATCACCCAAAAGCTAAAACTCACAGATTGTATAAAACAATGGCACAGGAGAGAAAACAAAGCAATAGGGTACAACCCAACATGATGAACAAAACAGCACTCCACATATCAATTCTATCACTCAACATTAACTGTTCTGAATGCCCCACTCAAAAAACATAGACTGGGTGAATGAATGAAAAAAAAACACAACCCAATTATCTGCTGTTTCCAGGAAACACATCTAACCCACAAGGACTCACACAGACTTAAGGTGAAGGAATGGAAAAAAATATTCCACACAAACAGAAAACAAAAGAAAGCAGGAGTAGCCATTCTCATTGTTACTCCAATGAGTATAAAGGGGAAATTTAGATTGTTTTAACTTGCACTGTTGTAATTATAATTGAGTTCAAGCAGATTTTTATATAGTTAAAGCCATTCATATTTCCTATCCTGTAAATTGTTTCATGAGCCTTTTGAACAGTCACTAATGGATTTTGTAGAGAAGTTCATGTACTATCCCAATGACCAGCTTGAACACCTGAGTAGGAAAGAGTTTTCCATTACTCTGGCTGTGTTTTGGCTACATTACTCTGGTCCCTGGGGTGAAGAATAAATGAAAGTTCTTAAACTGCTTTGTCACAAAAGGAGAAGAAAATATTAGACTGTCAAACAAGCCCTTGAAATGGAAATAAATAATCAGGAAAACATAAATTCTTATACAATACAGAACTGTTTCTGAAAAAGATGATGGTGATCAAAACAGGAATCATTTAGACAGAGGGACCACCAAATGCCAGGGTCTAACATCACTGATCTGGTCATATCTGACCCAACCTGACACAACTAAACAAGAGTCTGAAGTTGAAAGTCATTATGAAAATCCTAGCACAGTGGTTCTCAGCTGTGGCTGCACATCAAAACCACCTGAGTAGCTTTGAAAACTCCCAGTGTAAAGGCAATGCCCCAGACCACTTGAATTAGAATTTCTGGAAATGGGACCTAGCTATCAATAATTTTTTTAAATTCCCCACATGATTCCAATGTGCAGCCAAGGTTGAAAATCACTGTACTAGCAGAAATTTATTCATATCTTTATCATAGAAAACGCACACACATAGTAACCAACCGGTAGAGATGTAATATGCAGCACCTGACAAGTGTGCTACTTCCCAGTATAAACCTCTATTTATAGAGTCACTGGGGAAGTGAAAGCCCCTTCATAGAATGAAGAAGTGAAAAATTAATCTAAAATTAATGAAAGAGAAAATCCTGGTTCATTTTGTTAAGATAGACAAAGAATTTTTTAATATCTTGGATTTCTTTTTATATAAAATTAAAATAAACAGAGCATCAGGAGAATTGGTACTGAAAGCTGCGAGTTAGAGAAGTGGTGGAAGAAAAGTCAACCATCAAGCAAAACAAAACAAAGGAAAACGCTACCCATCAATGTGTGCCTAAAGACTGTACCCACCGTTGTTTTGTAACTGTCAATGGAATTCCTAAGAGGTGATTCCTATTTGTAGAAGGTGGCATAAGGAAGGTAGAAATATATTGTTGCCATGGTACCCATGTTCTCATTAACAAAATAAATAGTCATTCTTTTATTCTGAAGGATGTTTTGGAGCATTTGTTTTCACTCAGGCTAAAAGATGCATTCCAAAGATGTATCTCATGCATTGTTGACACAATGTCCCTAAGAATGAAATAGATGAGTGACCTACTAAAGTACTACTGGCATACATAAATATAATAATTCTAGATCTAGAGGCAGAAATCTAGGCTGAGGCACCATGATATGGTTTTACTGCCGGTTCTTACCACTAAATCAATTAAGGACTGAGAGCTGCTCAACTGAGGAGACAGGTGTCTTAAAGGGCACAGGTGTATCCTGTAAATTTTCTCCACGCTGACTACAGAGGAGTCTGTGGCCATTTACCAGAATGAGTGCATACAGACAAAAGGGAAAACCGAAACTTTTCTATAATTGTTAAATATAGGCTCTGAACTTATGCTCGTCATAATTGCTACCACAGTCCCCTGGTCAGAGCAGAGACTAATGCAGCCCAGGAGATGTGTTACTTTCCTATTGCTGCTATAGCAAATTACCACAAACTCAGTAACTTAAAACAATGCAAATTTATTATCTTATAGTTCCAGAGCTCAGAAGTCCAAAATCAGTCTCGTTAGGCTAAAATCAAGGTGTCAGCAGGGCTGTGTTCATTTGGAAGCTCTAGGGAAGAATCCATTTCCTTGTATTTTCCAGCTTCTAGAGGCTACCTGTATTCCTTGGCTTGTGGCTTCTTCCATCTTCAAAGCCAGCAATCACATCACTCTGGCCTCTGCTTCCATCCTCACACCTTCTTCTTTGAGTCTGACATCCACACTGTAGCATGGTGATTTCTATACATCCAACACTCAATCATTTTTTTAAGTCTTTTAGAAGACAACAATAAAGAGAACTTCCTAAATCACATCAAAGATATCTACAAAAAATCTAATTCATTGCATCTTACATAATGGTGACATTTAAAAGCATTTACATTCAGTAAGGAATATGAAAGAATGTCTATTGTTATTCCTACTATTTGATATTGCATTGGATGTCCTAACTAACTCAGTAATAAAAAGAAGAGATTTGGAAGTTGGAAAGGAAGACACAAGTTGCTGCTTCAAGCAGAAATAACTGCTGGTTTTATATAGCAATATACATATAAGAGAGCTCAGAAAAACTGATGGATGAAAGGCCAAAATATAAAAATCAATACTTGTCTTATAAACCCACACAAACTATCAGATTGTTCTAGTAGACTGCATTATCTTTCAAAATATGTACTGCTCCTCTCCACAGGACCCCTCCTTAGAAGATTATACATCCCCACCCCAGTGATGCCATGCTGAGCCATGTGACTCATTTTGGCCATTGTCATGTGAGAGCAGTGATGTATTCCATTTCTGCACAGAAACTCCATGAACCACCACACAGCTTGCCTATTTTTTTCACTTTGCCACAAGACAGAAATATTTCATATAGAAGCTGCTCTATCACTTGAGTTTTAAAGACTCATGAATCAGATGCAACTAAACAACAATGGACACATGACATGAGTAAGACAAAGTTTATGAATGAATGAGGTGGTAGAGGTGGAATATAGCTAACGTTTTTACTATCAAATTCTATTAGTTTGTGGTGACATAATGAGGTCAGTGTGCTAACACAAATGGTTCAATTGATAAAACAGATTCACACAAATCAAACCTTACTCTACACCAAACTTAATGATTAATCTTTTAATGATTTTAAAAGATACAGGTACACACTAAGCATTCTTTCTAGAGGAACCTGAAACCATCAAGTACACCTGCCAAAAATGTCCCTGCCTCCTACATTAGGTTAATCCAGAGTATCTCCTCCCCACCATTATCACCCCCAACCAGAAGACCATAACTGGGATGAGAGAACCTAAGGGGCCCTAGAGACTGAAGACCAAGGCATGGGCCTGTTTTCTACCAGGAAACCTTCCAGGTCCCTCCCTTACTTCCCTTAGCCCAGGGCTACCCTAGAAGAGTCCAAAGAGCCAAGCAGTCATCTGGACAACTAGGCAGGCAGAATCTTCCCACAGCTCTAGACACACTGCCCATGAGGCAGGGTCAGCTCAGGGCTCGTGTCTAGCCCAACATCCCATGGGATCAGGGACTACTGGCTTCCCAACCACTTCCCAACCACTCAGTCTATGCCTACTCAATCTTAGCCTACAGCCTGGCTCCCAGGATAAGACTCTTGCCAGCCACTGGACTATTTCTGCCTTTTGAGTTAAAGAAGATCCTCTCTGTGGGATGACAGGAAGGCTATTTAGTGACTATTAAATAAATGTAACTCACATATGCCAGGCACTGTGCTAGGCACTGGAGAGCCAGTGGTGCACAGAACAAGTATGGTTCCTGCTCTCACTGTTGACAGTTGGGACGTCCTGACTTGAAACTCACAGGTCCATGATGCATCTGCTGGGAATCCTATATGGCCTAGACCTGGGTTAAATGTCAACCAGAAGTAAAAGCCTTCTAACTCCAGAACAATAGCCATGACTCTTGTTTGTAAAGCACACTACATTTAAATTGACTCATTGATCCTGGAAATAGGTTTTGTTGGCCCTAGCATGGAGGGTTGTTATCATCTCTTACTTATCATCTCATTCCATAGCTGTGTTCTGTGGAGCTTCAGGAAGTGGAAAGGAAGAGAAAAGCAATAAGTGAGCTACTCTCAGCCCCCCAGTCCTTCACTTCAATCAGAGGAGCATATCTCTTTCTCTTTTAGGTATAGGCATGGTATAAAATTTCCCTTGAAAAAGGAGGTCCTTGGCCTTAAAAAGTAAAAATTTTGGAGCCCACTGATGGAGAACAACTTCCTCCTTTGGAATATGAGGAAACTGAGGCACAGAAAAGGAAGTGACTACACAGGGCCATTCAGCAAATTACCCCCAGAGCCAGGATTGGAACCTCAGTCTCCCGACTGCCAGGCAAGTGCTCTTCTAACCAGGAGTTGCATCTCCTCAGAGCAGCGAGAGGCCTTAAATCTCCCCCAGCCACCTCCTGACCCATCAGCCTGCACCCTAACCACCCTGGCCAACCAACCATCTGGCTACCCAGATGCCAATCTTGACAGATGGCACACAGAATTCAACCACTTCCCTTTGACACCCTACATAAAACCATTTGTACAAGAAACATATGTGCCATCTGACAGTCCATACAATGCTTAAAGACAGTTGTCACACACACCTACCCCACCTCTAACCCTGGGCAATTCTATTGAGTTCTAAGTTAAACGTCTCTGCCCTCCACCCCTGGCAGTTCTTCATTTGTCCCCATATGAGATAGCTGGGAGTTCATTCACCACACAAGACCCTATCTTCAGAGCCTAGGGCCAGAGTCCTAGGACCAGGTCCTCCTAAACTCTGTGCAGCTGATGCTGAGATAACCTGACAGGCAATGTAACAAAGATCATTGGAAGAAAGCCCCTTTCTATTCACCAGTGGGAGCTCAAGTGAAGATCAAACCCAAGAATGAGCTAAGGGGCCAATCTTCCTAACACAGCCACCATTCTGCTCAGGCAGTCAGCTCTGAAGAAAGGGTAGACAAAGGAGCCTCAGGCCTGGGGTGTCGCCCTTGTCTTGAGACTGCTTTACTCCCAGGATTCCCCCCAATTCAAGAAGGAGCCTGGAGAAAGCTGGTCATTTCCACTGTGCAATTTGTTAAACGCAAATCATAAGACTAAGTCAGGACTTCCCCAATCCCCACCAAGACTAACAACTCCCCAAACACTGCACCCTAAAAGAGTCCAGACTTCACACACCCACCCCCACTGGCTACT
This sequence comes from Lemur catta, assembly GCF_020740605.2. NCBI lineage: Eukaryota > Metazoa > Chordata > Mammalia > Primates > Lemuridae > Lemur > Lemur catta. Next base: position 64,720,006 of record NC_059128.1, read on the forward strand.
CTGCTTGGAGGCACATGTTTAAAGAGCACTTCATTTACTTTGCAGGGGCCCAAAAGAGAAAAAAAAGAAAAGGAGGCGAGAAGTTAAGTGAATTACCCCCACCACCACCACCCAAATCTGCTTGAGTTTCACAAAGCTCTCTCTTTCCTGGGTCCTGATCTTCCCAGGGACCCTGAAAGCTATCACTCCTGTCTATGTCTTATTTATGTCATCATCTTCCCCCTTCACCAACAGATTAGCATATGCTCTAATCATTCATCAAACTGTTCATGTAAACCATAAGTCCTTTCCGTATAGGTGATATATTTCACAATTAAAAAATGTAAAACAAGGCAAGAGGTAGAAGCAATGTAATGACCACTGATAGATGAGTGAATAAAGCAAATGTGGCATATACATGTAATATGATGAAATATTATTCAGCCTTAAAAAAGAAAGAAATCCTGTTATTTGCTATAAACATGGATAAACCTTGAAGACATCATGCTACGTGAAATAAGCCAATCACACACACACACACACACACACACACACACACACACACAAAACCTGCATGATTCCACTTATATGACGTATATAAAGTAATCAAACTCTTAGAAATAGAAAGTAGAATAGTGGTTGCCAGGGGCAGCAAGAGGGAAAGAAAGGGAGAGTTAGTTGTTCAATGGGTATAGAGTTTCAGCTTTGTAAGATAAAAAAGCTCTAGAGATCTGTTGCACAACATTGTACATATAGTTAACACTACTGAACACTTAAACATGGTTAAGATGGTAAATTTTGTGTTTCATCTTGTTTACCACAAAAGTAAAATAAAGCAATGACCTGCAGGACAAACTTTTGTGGCAGACAAATTAATTTAAGCTTATCTCTAGCTCCGTCTTCCACCATTCCTGCCCTTTTCCCCTTAACTTTATACTGAATGACTTGTAGTTCCCCAAACATCCATCCTTTCTCTTGCCCTCTTTGCATAGAAAGCAAAGAAAGCCCAGAAAGCTCTGTCTCAATTTGAATTTCCCAATGATGAAATCTAACCTATTCTTGAGATCTCAGCTCAAATGAAGCTGTCGCTGTCTTCCCAGGACAGACTTGAGAGCTTCTCTAATGACCCCACAGCACTTTATACAGCTCTCCATTGCAGCACATTGCTATTTGTGCTGTAGTTATGAGCTTGCAGAATGTGATCTCCTTTGTATCACCAGGGCCTAGAATCTAGTAAGTGCTCATCCACCTACTTTTCGACTGATTGAGCGAGTGAGTGGCATTTTATCCAGAGTTTTATCATTGAAAGAACTCATAAGACAGCAGGCGAAAAGGAATAGAAGGTTGAGGCTGGGGGAGACAGTGCCAGTCACGTGTCAGTTGATTATCAAGGAATCCAGATGATATAGAAAAGGCCATAAAATTAGGAGGAGCTGAGCAACTGGAAGAATACACAGAAAAAATAGCACATGAGGTCTCAAAACACAAAATGAGGATGCAACTAACTGTCCAGCCCTCAACTGCCTGAGCATAACACAGAAAGCAGGTTGTCATTCTGACAGGGCTGGGGAACCCCAGGGCACAGAACCACTGCTCCCTAGAGCAGGAGCTGGGAGCAGAGTGGAGGGTCCCAGAATCCCTCAGATACTATAAGACAATTGGGGCAGGTGAAAGACTGTTCCAAGTCCTGGGAGGTGCTCTTTATTTCCTTGACCTTTTGGAGTCCCGGTACAACTTAAAGGAAGACAATTCTGCTTCACAAACTCTTGGAAGAGGTTAATGATCTTGGGGGTTAATACTACTAATACTAGTAACAACTAATTTTGAGTACTTACTGTGCCTGACACTTTACCAAAAAAAAAATCTTAATCATTGTCATTATTATACCCAATTTACAGATGAGAGAAGGGGGAGCTAAAAGAGATGGAGAAACTTGCCCAAAGTCACAAGGCTAGTAAGGGGTGCTACCGGGATTCCAACACAGTCTGATTCCAGGGCTCTTAACCATGTACTTAATTCACCTAACTCCCAAATGCATGGTCTGAATAAGGCTTCTGTAAGACAGAGAGATACCCTTTCCCAAGCCTTGATGATATGCTTTTTGCCCATACTTAACTCAGAGATATTTGTCCTGGGAAATTCACTGCTCTCTTCTTGTGACATTCCCCTTACAAGCACTGAAAGATTAGTCCTTCACAAGAGGTCTCAGTGCTCAGATCCCTCCACAATGGCAGCATCAATAGACCAGCCAAGTGATTGGAATCATATCAATCAGGAATAGCAACTGGAGAAAGGAGACGGTTTTTCCTGGATGGTTGTGCTAAGAGATAGGGAAATACAGGAATAAAGAGTGACTAAAAGGAAGAATTGTTATCTGGGAAAACACTGATTTCAGATCCTGGAGGGCTAAATGAAGAGTCCTGAGTAGACCCCTCAATTAAGGGAGTACCCATCCCCACTGAGACCACGGATGGAGAGAGCATAAAATGTACCTTGAGGTTGGGCCCTCTGAATCCTGCCACGCTGGCTCTGAAGCTAGCTGACTCCATTCCTGGCAGTGACCACAAATCAAATGAGCTCCATGTAGGCACACGAAAAAGATAGTCTGAGCCTCTACAGGCCTCCCCCAAAGCCCACCAGATATGAGGAGATCACTGTTGATAAATCTGATTGTAAGATGCAGAGAACTGTCTGTTGCTGGCCTGGCTAATGTTAAGAGCTGATGGAGGGACTGGCAGTATCACAAGGTTTATGAGAGAAACATCTCAAACTGAAGGGACTCTACCCAAACCCATGGGAAAAGGATGGTGTTAGGACTGCCTAGTATGAATACTGAATAAATGGAAATAGTGGTGAAAGGAGGTGAGACAGAGGGGGAAACAACACAAAGCCAGGTGTTTTCAGGTCTGCAATGAGTCTACAACAGAAGCAATAAAGCAAAACAAGGAACTTTCCACATAATCTCTCACCCAGAGACATAGGAACCTACCTCCCCTCAACCTTTTATTTCCATGGCTACTTTGTTCCCTGACACCTTCAGGCACCAGCACAATTTAAGAGAAAAAGGGGGAGAGAAAGAGAGAGAAAGAGAAACTCCTCAGGCATAAAGGAGAGATATCAGAAGTCCTATGTCTAAAAGCTAAACTATAATGAAGAGCAGAAACAAAGTAAACTTTCAAATAAAGATAAATGTAAGAGAACTACAAAGGGACATAAGCTAAAGTACAGAAGAAATAAATTATCCAGTTCCTATCCTTGTAAAAACACAATCTCATTGGGGCACCCCTGTTTATACATGAAATAAGCATAGGTATCTGATACTAAGCCTAAGTTTCAAAATGAATTATATAGACACAACCAGGGATTTCTAGAAAGGGAATGTTCATTGCATCCTGTAATGGCTGCTAAGGAAGATGTACAATCTTTGAAAACCCCAACGTGATGGGAAACTTCAAGGTGAAGCCTCACCGCCTTCCCCCTGCCCCTATGCAATAGTCCTCTCTAAGGAATCCAAAGAGTTAATCAAAACTCTTCTTAAACATGATCATCACTGGTTGATTTATTATACTCTTAAGCACCTATCAACAATGAGGCAGCTGATTGTTAGCTGCTTGTCCTCATGTAGAGCAAAAACCATTTCCGTGTACTTTCCACCCCTAGTTCTGTCTTTTGAGCCCCTCAAGACAAGATTATCTCCTTCCCCACATGGCATTCCTTGTAAAATCTGAAGTCATTCACCAAGTCTCTTCCCAAGTCTCCACACCTGGTCTCTCCCTTTCTTCTCCAGTAGTTCCAGTGCCTTTTACCACCTAGAAGCCATTTTCTGGACATACTGTAGATGGTCAACTTCCCTCTAAAGGGTGAGACTCTCAGCTGGTGAGAGATCACTGGTGTGGTTGTTGACAAGTTTCAGTTCCACACAGACTGTGGCTTCTCTGAGCCTCAATTTCATCATCTGTAAAATGGAAACAATAATACTTTGGGGCTGATGTAAGGGTGAATGAGATAAAGCACACATCAGAAATATACCATATGTCATTCATTACAAGATGCTCATTATTTCACATTTTAATCTCTTTGCAACAGGAATGAATCTTATAATCAATGGCACAATATTGTTTAACTGAGGACACTTTTTTCCTTCCTCAGTGGCACATAAAATAATGATAGGCCAGAGTAACACTTCAAATAATGAAAGGGGCAGATATCACTTTATGATCAAACCACGTGTGACTCTCAATGCACAAGTGGAAAACCCCAGGCCCCCAGAAAACACAAATGTTCTTTATACATTCCATTTGTTTCTCCATTAATTGAATTAACTTTTCATCCAACACCCATTATTATTCAGATGAGTGGAATGCAAAAAGTGAGCTTCAGAACATGACAAATAAATTGAGGATCTTGCTGCTATGTCACATTTTGAGCTTCCATGGAGTGCTCCGTAATTGTGTATAATAACATTTTCCCAAAAGGACTGTTATAAAGATCAAATGAGAAGATGCATGTAAAGACCTATCAGTGCTAAATATATTGTGGGTATTCAATCAATAACTCCCATTTTCCTTCCTTGTCTCACTGCCACATTTTACTCTTCTACTGATTATTTGAATTGAAAGAAGGGCTGGTCTTGTAGATTAGGGACTGGCAAACTATGGCCTGCAGACCAAATCAGCCCCCTACCTGTTTTTGTCAATAAAGTTTTATAGAAACACAGTTATATTCATTTGTTTTTATATTGTCTTTGGTTGCTTTTGTGCTAAAATGGCAGAGTTGAATAGTTGCCAGAGAGACAGCATGGCCCTCAAAGTTGAAAATACTGCTATCTGGCCATGTATGAAAAGTTTCCTGATCCCTGTTCTAGATATCCACGGCACTAAAACTTCTCCCTCTGGTTGTGTTACTATTCTGCTTCTAGAGAACTGCTTTGGATGAAAAAGTTGGATGCCTTGTCCTAGGACTCTTAGCATCTGACCACTGCTTCAACACCAGCAGAGCAGAGAACAGTCATGGGAATGACTGATGAGGAAGATAGCCAGGCCAGAGTAAAAGACAAAAACGTGACAAGGTGGTTTATGTGGCTTCCATCCAGCCTCTTCCTTCTACTACTAGAGTTATAAAATCAGGGGCCAGAAAAGGGTGACAGAAGCAGCTAACAATGGGCAGCATGGGCAGCATCCCTAGGAAAAGGCAGACCCTACTCCTTTTTTGGTCTTTCTCTTGCCTACTGAAGCCAGAGCTGGTGAGTCTAGGGTGTAACTTCCCGTCTGATAGGTCCTCAGCTCCTATTCCAAATTTGTGGACCTGGGTCATAGAAAACCTTAAAATGAGGCTGCAAGGGGCCCTTTGCAAGTGTTCCTAAGTGAAATCTCAATGGGGAAGAGTCATACTCTTTCCTGCAGTTAATGACGTTTTCCCAGGGACAAGAACTCTTGGGTAGAGAAAGAATCAGAACACTGGTTTTGGAAGGTCCCCTTAACCTGCTTTCCTCAAAATATCTATGATTCTGATCCATGGCCCTTCTCCTGTGTTGAGGAGCTAGGATGAGGACATGATGAAATGTCTAAGTGAAATGACAACTCAAAACCAAGACTGGCTGTTGTGTTCCGAAAAGAAAGATGAGGACTGAGAGGGTGGAATGGGGCAGGGAAATCCACAGTAAGAATGTAGGGAGGGGCTGAGCTACATGAGAGGTAAGGGTGAGGCTCAGAGGGCGGCCCTCAGCATTAACCCCATCTTCCTCACCCAGTGATCTCGTGGGAGGCTCTGTCAGCCTGTGATTGGGACCTGGGGTTCTCTGTTTGAGAGGAGATTATCAGTGGCATTGAGTGTGAACCACACTCCCGTCCCCATATGGCTTATCTGGAAATCACCACCAGCAGGGGTTATGTTGCCAACTGTGGTGGGTTTCTCATAAGTCAAGAATTTGTGATGACAGCTGCTCATTGTGAAGGAAGGTAAGAAACATTTGACTTGTTATCTTTTCATGTGAGGAACTGTAGGAACCAGAGTTACACACAACTTTGAAGTAGCCTGAGGAGAGGTTCTCTGGCCCTGCTCACCTCCAAATGTTCAGCCATCTATATTGGGAGGAACTGGGCCATTTCACTTGTCATCTCCCTCTCTAGAGGCCAGGGCTTTCGACAGGGCACCCCAGGTCCAGGCATGCTAACACTGCCCCTCTCGTCCTGCTGCCAGCCTCAGTCCCATCTCTCTACCATGGCCCTGCCTCTCCTGAAACAACTGTAATCCCTGGGGAAAACTTGTCCTATACTATGATCTTAGTCCTTCAACTAACCTTGCACTTGGGAAGAGAAGGGCTGGTGTCCCTGTGCTCAGAATAGGCCCTGCTCAGGGGACCAGCACCTTCTCCTGCCTCTCTTTCCCTCTCAACAGAAATATTACTGTCACTCTGGGAGCTCATGACATGAAACAGAAAGAATCCACATGGCAGAAGATAGAAGTTGTAGAATAATTTGTTCACCCAAATTACAACTTTTTTACCAAGCTCAATGACATCATATTACTGAAGGTTCCATTATCTTTCTTACTCTTCTCAATTCCCCTTTCCCTGGCACTTCTCCTGGTCTGTGTCCTTCTCATGCTCTCCCTTCCCACCCATTTCCTCGGGGTTCACCCCGCCACACAATGTCATCACCACCCCTTAAGGAGAAACTCTCAGGCCTGTCCCAGGAAGCCTCTACCACCCACAGCTCCCCCCTTCCCTGGGACTGGCAGTCCATCGACCCTTCCTCCCCTCACAGCTACAAACAAAGGCCAGGCTGCCCCATGCTGTGGGGACAATTCCCCTGCCCACCACATCTACTTTTATTCAACATGGGAGAATGTGCCAGGCAGCTGGCTGGGGAAAAATAGGAGTGACACAGCCACTGTCGTATACTCTGAGGGAGGTGAAGCTGAGACTCATGGATGAGAAGGCCTGCAACCACTTTCCATTTTACAGTCGTAACCTCGAAATCTGTGTGGGCAATTCCAGGAAGACAAGATCAGCACACAAGATACCACATACCTACCCTTCCTCCCCACCTAGGGAGACAGCACCCTCCTGCGAGGCCGGAGGTGGGTCAAGAAGTTGTCTAGTCCAGTGACCACTGTCTGTGTTCATAGATTTCTAGGACTGTGGGAACTGGAATCTTCCTCCTGGGTTCCCTCTTCCCATACCCAAGTCCTGCCTCTAAACTTCCCAACCAGGCCACACAGGACTCCAGAAGAGAAAGGAAGAAGATGGAGGGGAACAGGACTTTGAGTTGTGGGTCTGTGCCAGAGAGAGAAAGAAGGCATTAACCTAACGTGTGACTCCACAAGGAGCCAGGGTTCCTGGCCCGACTCTGGGTGTCTTGGTGTTAGCCGGGTGCTGATAGGACCAGGGAGAGGTGATACTAGGGACGGAAGGATAATGTCTGCTCATGTTACACTTTCTCTAACCCACAGGGTGACTCTGGGGGGCCCCTTCTGTGTGCTGAGGTGGCCCAAGGTATCGTGTCTTATGGACGCGGCAATGACAAGCCTCCTGCTGTCTTCACTCGCATCTCCCCATATGTGCCCTGGATCAATAATGTTTTAAGGGAAAGTAGCCACAGAAGCCTGGCCAGCCTGAGGGAAAGTCCCAAAGCCAGAGCACTCCCTGAATATCCCCTGAGTTCCCTTGGAGCCTAGCCCCAGCCCAAACCCAGAGAGGCTCTCAGAGGCAAACAAAAACCTCAATAAAGATGCAGACTCTGGCATGTGTGTGACTCCTCTCTGTGCTCACTGCCCAGAGCTGGTTTGCTCCCCTCACCCGGGTCCTCCTCTCCAGCTTGAATGAAGAATTGCACTGGGCTTCCTTCTGACCAAATTAGTAATCTTGGCTAATACCAAGTTCCCAGTATATTATGTGGGATTGTGGATTATTCATGAAAATATTTGAGTCTGGTCAATAGAGTTTAACATCCTGAGTAATACCGGCACTGATTAACTTTCTTCTTCTTTCTCCTACTGCTTCTATTCCTCCTCCTTCTCCCACAAACCCCATGCCTTGGCCACTGCAGTTGAGGACACAGGGACCCCATGGTGGCCTTCCCATGACTGTGTCCAGAGATGGCCCCAGGCCTGGGCTGTTGACACCTGGTGTCCTACCTGCCCCACCACCATCACCCCTCAATACCATGTCTGCAGTCAGAGGATCATCTGTCCTCAGAGGTCCTTGGGATGGGTCTGTCACAAGAGAAGGAAAGGGTTAGGACTTTCTGTGCATTAGGCAGGGCCATTCTAGCCTAGGAGAGGGATTCCCAAGAGCATCAGCATGAGTCTGACCCCAGGACTACCTCAGAGCCTCCCAAATTCAACTGTCGTGTTCCTCCAAAATGACACAGTGTGTCCAGGTCTCCCAGAAGAGGAGTACCCAAGTTAGGTCAAGTTCTCCAAAACTTCCTCCCCAAGTGACCTGCAGCAGGCTGAAGCCCACAGTCACCAGCATCTGAGCTGGGATCAGTACACTCACAGTCATACACCCTAGTATAAGGTCATGAACTCCAAGCAACTCTCTGGAGCTTGCAATTAAAGGGCCACCATACAGTTCCCACCATAGTCCATAGGAGACCTAAGAAGATAAGCAGGGCCCTGTCACTACCATCCTCTAAGAAATTGCTGCTACTACTCGCCCCAGACTAAGGACCCAGCACCTCAAACTTCCCCCTGCCTGCTAGGCCAAAAGTCTCAGCCTCCAGCTTTGCCACTATTCAATACAGATGTAAAAAATGAAAACAGAATATACAGGACTGACTATAAACTCTAAATATGCAACAACAACAAAAAAAGAACATGGGCAAAAAAAAAAAAAAGAACCGAAAGGATAGTAAAAATGAAAGAACTTATGTTGGGCAGTGATTTTTTTTTTCTAACTCATTTTATATTTGTATAATTAAATAAGAGTTTTAAATGTGAAATACAAAGAACAGAGACACTATTTGTTTCCTTAGGAGATCAGAAAACACACTGAGTTGCGGCTAAGGCCCCATCCACTCTTTATCCTCAGACACTAAGGGCAGCACATATACGGGGCAGCCTTCCTTCCCAGGAAGCTGGAGAATGGGGCCTCTGGAGAGAGTGGTCAGCTTAACCTCCCAGTCTGGCCCACAAGAACTGGCAGAGCCAGTGAAGACTGAGCTGAGCCCTCAGCTGAATTGGAATCCAAAGCCTTCCAGCAAAACCACCACTGCAGACCAAATAAGCATCATATGAATCCCAGAAATGGAAAGAGCAGTTAGTGGCCCAGTCACCCTGAAAAACATAAGGACACCATCACAACTACAGTATTAATTCTGGGATGTGTAGGATGGGACACAAGGAGTGGGCCTGAGTGATGGACACCAAGGATGATAAGAGCATCACAGCAGCACGAGGTCAGCAGAAGCCACCCTGATAAGACAGCTTTGTCCAAACTCATGGGCAGAGTTGGACTGCCTCTGGATGACTGAGGGCAGCACACAGAGACATGCAAAAGAGCCAGGTCCACCTGGGGTCTTCACCATTGTTGGGGCCCACGTCAAAAGTTCATCAGGAAATTATGTGCTTCTCCGCCTCACCCCAATGTTAAGCCCTCCCCTGGGAACCTGAGGATTGTCTCTCCTGCACCCCAGTTTCCCTGGCAACTTTTACCCTCACACAGTCATGCTAAGCATGTGTGGGTACTGAAGGAGTTGTTATGAATTGTACTGTGTCCCCCCCAACTAAATATGTTGAAGTCCTAACTCCCAGTGCCTCCGAAGGTGACCTTAGGGAAATAGGGTTGCTGTCAATGTAATTAGTTCAGATGAGGTCATGCTGAAGTAGGGTGGACCCTTCAATCAATGCAATTGATGTCCCTATAAGCAGAGGAGAGGGACACACAGGCAGAGGGCCATGGGAAGAAGGAGGCAGATTGGATGATACATCTGGATTGCCAGCAGTTACCAGAGGCTAGGAGAGAGATCTGGAACAGGTTCTTCCTCACAACCCTCAGAAGGAACCAACTCTGCTGAAACTTTGATTTCAAACTGTGAATTGTGAAAGAATAAATTTCTGTTGTTTCAAGCCACATACCTTTTTGTTCTTTGTTATAGCAGTCCTAGGAAACTAATAACTGTGGTGTGGACCTATAATTCACCCTGGAGATCCAAAAGGAATGTAAGGTGAGCTGAATCTCTGCCCTTGTAGGTACACAGTCTCAACGGGTCTGTCCTATATCCTTGAAGCAGTTCATTTAACCCAGGGCCATACAAATCTCAAGGGAAAGAATTAATGTTTTTCTTTTTCCACTCACTACTTTACCTACATTGTCTTGTTTAATTCTCATAATACCATATGCAAAAAAGGCTACTTCAAAGTTGCCTGTAACTCTGGTTCCTACAGTTCCTCACATGAAAAGATAACAAGTCAAATGTTTCTTACCTTCCTTCACAATGAGCAGCTGTCATCACAAATTCTTGACTTATGAGAAACCCACCACAGTTGGCAACATAACCCCTGCTGGTGGTGACTTCCAGATAAGCCATATGGGGACAGGAGTGTAATTCACACTCAATGCCACTGATAATCTCCTCTCAAACAGAGAACCCCAGGTCCCAATCACAGGCTGACAGAGCCTCCCACGAGATCACTGGGTGAGGAAGATGGGGTTAATGCTGAGGGCTGCCCTCTGAGCCTCACCCTTACCTCTCATGTAGCTCAGCCCCTCCTTGTACTCTCACTGTGGATTTTCCTGCCCCATTCCACCCTCTTAATCCTCATTTTTCTTTTCAGAACACAACAGCCAGTCTTGGTTCCGAGTTGTCATTTCATTTAGACATTTCACCATGTCCTCATCCTAGCTCCTCAACACAGGAGAAGGGCCATGGATCAGAATCATAGATATTTTGAGGAAAGCAGGTTAAGGGGACCTTCCAAAACCAGTGTTCTGATTCTTTCTCTACCCAAGAGTTCTTGTCCCTGGGAAAATGTCATTAACTACAGGAAAAAGTACGACTCTTCCCGGTTGAGATTTCACTCAGGAAATCTTGCAGGAAAAAAAAACAACCTAAATTTTGAGCATACAAAACTTAACTCAAAATAGACTGTAGATCTAAATGTAAACCATAAAACTTTTAGGGGAAAAAAATAGGAGGAAATCGTTGTGACCTGGAGTTAGGCAAAGAGTTCTTAGACATGATACAAAAAGTACAATCTGTAAAAGAAAGATTCAGTAAATTGGACTCAACAAACTTAAAAAACCTTTGCACTGAGAAAGGCAATTGCTAGAGAATGAAAAGACAGGTGACAGACTAAAATAAAATATTTGCAATGCACATATCTGACAAATGACTTGTATTCGAAATATAGAAAGTACTGACAAAACTCAATAGTAAGGAAACAAAAACCCAGTTAAAATATAGGCAAAAGACACAAACAGACATTACACCAAAAAGGACTTATGAATGCCAAACAAGCACAAAAAGGATGCTAACACATGGCTAGCTTATTTTGCTATTAGAAAAATTTGAATCAAAATTGCAGTGAAATACCACTAAAGACCTATGTAAATGACTAAACTGAAAACACCAAGGGCTTACGTGGATGTGGACCAACTAGAACTCTCATACATTGCTGGTGGGAATGCAAAATAGAACAGTCACTTAAAAAAAAATTTGTCAGTTTCTTATAAAATTAAACATATACTTATTATATGACCCAGAATCCTACCCCTGGATGTCGACTTTACAGAAATGAAAACTTAAGTTCACACAAAAACCTATACACACGTTTTTATGCAGCTCTCTTCATAAGTACCAAAACCTGGAAACAACCAAAATGTCTTTCACCATGTGAATAAAAGAAAAAAAAGCCTGTGGTACAAGTATCCAGTGGAATACTACTGCTACGGTCTGAATGTTTGTGTCCCCTTCCAAAGTTCACATGCTGAAACCTGTCTCCAGGGCAATAGTACTAGGAGGAGGGGCCTCTTGGAGGTGATTAGGTAATGCAGCGGGGAGAGCCCTCAGGAAGGGATTATGCTCTTATAAAAATGCCTGAGGGAGCTTGTTTGTCCCTCTGTCATGTGAGGTCACATCTAAAAGTTGCCGCCTATGAGGCACTGGCTTTCACCATACACCAGATCTGTAGGCGTGTTGTTATTGGACTTCCCAGCTTCTAGAACTATAACAAATAAATTTCTGTCATTTATAAATTTCCCAGCCTAAGGTATTTTCTGTAACATCCAGAATGGACTAAGACAACTATTCATGAACAAACTGTTGATACATGCAACGGTGTGGATGAATCTCAAAGGCATTATGTTCAGTGAAAGAAAACGGCTTCAGAAAGTTACCCACTACATGATTTATACGGTATTCCCAAAAGGACAAACCTATAGTGATGGATAACAGATCAGTGGTTGCTAGGGGTTGAGGGTGGGGAGGTGTAACTATAAAAGAATAGCAGGAGGGAGCTTGGGAGGGGAGGAAATCGTTGTGTATACCCAAAGTGGTGAAGTTATTTGACTCTATATATGTGTTAAAATTCATAGAACTTTTACACCAAAAAAGTGGGAGTATTGCTATAGGATAATTTTTAAATAAAATGTAAAGTGTTTCTCACAATAGCCTACTGTCATTTTACAGATGAAGAAACTGAGCTCATTGAGGCAAAAAGTCAGAGAGCAAATTGGAGAGCCTGGATTCAAACATAGGCTTATCTAACTGTAAAGTTCAAATTCTTTGTGCTCTTGACTTCTTTATGCCTTGAATGTTCAAAGGAACAGCCCAGACAGCACAGACAGGTGTACACAGGAGGAGAAAAATGCCAAGAATGGCAGTGATTAAGGAAGGTCTGGAATCAGATTCCTAGAGATGGCCGGACCAGGCTAGGTCAAGTCCCACAGCCCTCCCTTAGGGCATGAATGCTCTTTACAACATTCCCATCCCGGACCCATCTCACTGATGGGAAACTCACCCAGTCAGCTATGCTATCATGTGGCAGCTGGTTGTTCTTCCTCATATACATCCAAAATGAGCTTCCCAAAATACCTTGCCACTCCGCTTTCCAGGCTCCCCAGAACAAGAATATGCCATCTCCTACATGGCAGCTTTTCAAATATGAAGTCAAGTACAAAGTCTCAACTAGGTCCCCTCCTGCTAAAACACCTACAGCCCATTTCTCCCTTCACACACAGTTTCAGTGGCATACACCATCCTTGCTCTGCCTCTGGACATGCTTCAGTCTCTCACTGTCCCTCCAAAGTCTGGGACTGGGGCTTACAGTTTTGTTTTTTTTTTTTTTAAAAAAAAAAGCAAAATTAAGGACTCATCATAGTTGTTGATACTAAAAAGAAAAGAAAGAAAATTAGTAACATAAGTTGATTTTATCTCTAAGCAAGAAGAGTGTTGGCAATATTCTATTTTTGATGTGGGTTATGATTACATCAATGTTTGATTTGGAATTATTGATTAAACTAAAAATATATGTTCTCACTCTTAAGTATATATGTTATTTCAGTGTAAAAAATTAACATGGACCACAACCAGAGAGAAGCCCTAAAGACTGTGAGCAGTCTCTTCCTTCAGTCCCATCATACAGAAGACCTGTCCATAGCATATGCCCTCAGGTAAAGGATTTCCTCATTACCTGTGTCCCCAAAATCCCAATAAAGACACAGACTGAGGGCTTATTTGTGTAACTACCATTTCTGCCACTCACTGACCCATTCCCTGGGCAGCCAGTGCCCCTTCCTTGCCTCACCCATTAAGCAAATATGGAGTATTGATTTCTCCACCTTCAGTGGATTTCAAGACCACTATGAGAGATGTATGGATTTGTGAAAAAGAACAACAGGTTTGAGAAGAAAGAGGCAGGGAGGCCCGGCGCGGTGGCTCACACCTGTAATCCTAGCATTCTGGGAGGCCAAGGCGGGAGGATCACTGGAGGTCAGGAGTTCGAGACCAGCCTGAGCAAGAGGGAGACTCCATCTCTACTAAAAATAGAAATAAATTAGTTGGACAACTAAAAATATATAGAAAAAATTAGCCGGGCATGGTGGCGCATGCCTGTAGTCCCAGCTACTGAGGAGGCTGAGGTAGAAAGATCCCCTGAGCCCAGGAGTTTTAGGTTGCTGTGAGCTAGGCTGACGCCACGGCACTCTAGCCTAGGCAACAGAGCGAGACTGTCTCAAAAAAAAAAAAAAAAAGAGGCAGCGAGAGGAATCTTCTAATAGTGATCCCCATTAAGACACAATCAATATGCAAGGTGATTTGTACATCTCTCCCCATCCACCTGACTTGCATATTTCCATTCTTGACCTGCATTCCCACCCTCCACACCTGCCGGCGATGCCAACTCTTTCTCCCTAAACAGCCTGGCTTTGGCTTCCAGGAGAACTGAAGGGCTTGGAGCTGTCCATGGTGCTGATTTGCTCCCTCTGCCCTTCCCCCAACTATGATTGGACCAAAACACCATTGAAAAAAGTGCCTCAGGCCGGGCGCAGCGGCTCACGCCTGTAATCCTAGCACTCTGGGAGGCCGAGGCGGGTGGATCGCTCGAGGTCAGGAGTTCGAGACCAGCCTGAGCAAGAGCGAGACCCCGTCTCTACTAAAAATATAAAGAAATTATCTGGCCAACTAAAATATATAGAAAAATTAGCCGAGCATGGTGGTGCATGCCTGTAGTCCCAACTACCCGGGAGGCTGAGGCGGTAAGATCACTTAAGCCCAGGAGTTTGAGGTAGCTGTGAGCTAGGCTGATGCTACAGCACTCACTCTAGCCCGGGCAACAGAGCGACACTCTGTCTCAAAAAAAAAAAAAAAACAAAAAAAAAAAGTGCCTCATGAGTGCAATGCACATCATCTATGGGATGGACACGCTTGAAGCTCTGATTCGGGGGGGGGGGGGGCAAGGGCAATATATGTAATCTAAACTTTTGTACCCCTATAATATGCTGAAATTTTAAAAAAGTGCCTCAATGAGCCCTGAAGGGTTGGCCTTACCCTGTGGCTATTGACACATGCTATCAGTTCCACCTGTCTCATTGGTCTCACAAATAATAACTTGCCCCTTCACGCTATCTACCACATCAGCCTTACCAAAATTATTTCTGTGTCCTGGGCAGTATCTGGCATCAAGAAACAATGGAATCTCCTAGCAACCAAGAATTCAAGATGCAGAGGAAAGACTAGACCAGTGTGACATCCTTGTGAAGACCCACCATAATATAGTATCCCACATTATAGTAATCTCAGTAAGGAGACTATCAGGCCATTATAGGACCATCGAGAAGACAGTCACTTCCAATCCAGGAACTATACCCTGACAGCTTGGCCCAGAGGAAGCAAGAGTGGAGACAGTGAGGTTCAGAGCTGAGCCTGCAGGCACTGACTCCACCAGGCAACAACCACAAATTAATCAAGAATCGTGTAGACCCCTCGGATGGCAAGAACAGTTGTTGCCTCACCAACCTCTGCCATAACCCAGCCAGAAAATTTAAGGTTATCATGACTACAGTGGTAATTCTGAGATACAGAAGATGATGGTCCAAGGAGGGGGCCTGCCTGACTGATTCTGAGAGCAGTAAGTGGAGTGGTAGCATCGCAGAGTCTACAGGAGACACTGTCCAAGTAAAACGGCTTTTCCCAAACTCATTAAAAGGAGCACCCTAAGGCTCTCCTCCCCTAATACTAGCCTACTGCAGGAATCATGAATGGAAAGAGAAATATCAGAGAGAACTTCAAAAAAACAAGATTTGGGGGCTCTTGCGAAAAAGCCTGGGAAAGAAGTAAGGACACACACCCTAAGGCATCTTCCTCCAACCCAAAATCCAGGGATCATCTCCCAGATCCTCTTCATTTATCATTCTCCTGGATACTCTGTGCACTCAAAAAAAACGTTGTGCAGAATGCACTATTTCAAAATGGAACTATTGCCTTAGGAGTTAAAGCAAGAGTATAGTAAAGTAAAGCAAGTTGAAAGTAATCCTTTCAAATTACTTTAGAAATGTTGGGTGTAAGCTAGTAGCAGTTAAACTTTAAATTTAGAAAAATTTGGTCATTCAAAAACATTGAATAGAGAAGTGGGTAGAGCTTATTGCAAGGGCACACACAGAGTGAGCTCCAGACTGCTTCAGAAAAATAGGCCAATGCCCTACAGGAGGCACTGTGCCTGCTTTATGGCGCTGCTGCTCAATCTGATGCAAGACAGCATGAGCCCATGCTGTCAGCTGTCCCTTCCCATGGTATTTCTTCACAAGAGACTTCAACATTTATGGAAGTTTATAGGTGATGTATCCCTACCTGGCAACAAGAGGGTTAAAACAACTTTTATATACATGCTCAATCTAGAAAGACACAGCTATTACTCAAAGAACTAAAAACAGCCTGGCAGCAAGTTGAAAGAATAGAAAAAAGATGCTATCTACACAAGGCAAAGCATAACCAAAATCTACAACAGATGTTAACCCGTAATGTATTTAGAAGAATTTACAAGAAGCATAAGATTTATTGTTTGCCCAAATAAACATACAGCCAATGAGAATATACCCATCAAATGGTTACATGGCAGTACTAGGTACAATACAATTAAAGGAATACAACCAACATTTATTAAGAACCAAGAAAATGTGGCATTTTACATTTAGCACCATATTTAATTCTTTAAAAAAATGTGCTGTATCATTCTTTATATTTTATGGATGCAGTAACTAAGGCTGAGGACTTAAGAAACTTTCTGAAGGTCAAATAGATGGTGAGGTGGCAGAACCAGGACTCAAGCTTGCCCCATCTAACTGCAAAGGACTGCATGCTTCAAACTTCAAGGTGAATAATGGCACAGATAATAAATGTTTCAGGAACTCAGAGAAGGGATCATCCTATACATTATAGTGGCTAAGGAATCACTGTCATAATTAAAATGCCAGTGATTCCACATCAGGTCCAACCTTTCCTTCCCACTAACTGTGAATCTTAAACAAGACTCCATCCAACCTCTACTCGAGTATCCCCAGCAATCTGGAAATCACTTACCTCCACTGACCACATATTTATATTGTAACAACTGCTTATTGGTAAATACATTCTTATACATAGTCAACAGCTGCTTCCAAACATGCTATAGAATTACGTCTACAGGCCACCTAGACAGAAGTCATGTCCAAACTACACCATAAGATGGTCCAGCAAGGTTCCCATTGCCCCTTGGTCCAGACACTGTAGGCAGCAGCAGACACCTGAATCATTATCAATTCTTCCTACGAAGCCAGACCCCTGTGCCATTCACCCTCACTAGTAAAATTAATTCCACATGATACTTTTAATTCCCTTATGTTACTCCCTTCTAAATCAGATTTTACACCTGTTCATCTGATTGACACAGTCTGGGTCACATAACCGGGCCCTAGATGCAAGAGAAACTGGGAACGGCAGTTCGAGGGTTCTACTATAGGAAGGTAAGAATTACAATTGGGAATTTCTGTAATGCAGGAACAGTGTTTAAAAGATATTAAGGAATGACATATATGGCAAATGTCCACCATAATCCATCATTTGGCTGCCCAGCATCAATATGCACGCTTTTCCATACTTAAACTTCCTAAAAACAAAAATTCTCCCCCTGGACATTTCAGATAAAAGTAATTTTTTTTACTATAATTATGTCTCATTCCATATTTGGGAGATACTTATACTAAAAAATGATTCGTTGTTCATGTGAAATACAAATTTAACTGGGCATTCTGTATTTTATCTGGAAACCCTAAAGAGGGTAGAAAGTAGTACAGGAACTCTTAAGATTCCCAGATGTGAAAAGATATTAGGAATGTATGTAAACGTCTTATTTTAGAGGGGATCATAGCTATAAATAGAACTTGGTAAATTAAGCTAAAAGGAACAGAAAACCCAGCCAGTATACATTAGGAATGGATCATTCCAATCATATGCCCAAACTGAGATCAAGGGCATAGTGGAATGATGTGGAAAAGGTATTTATTCCCTACATATTCCCATGTCTGAAATAAATACCTCATAAATCTCCAAAAGAAATGGCACTCCATCATGTTACCCTGGTCTTCCCTAGACTCCATTCTCCAAGTCCAGGGAAAACAACAGATATGTGCTTGAAACCCAGTTCTGATAGTTATGGGTTATGTTATCTTGATCATATTAATGTGTGTGAGTCTCAATTCTACATTTGTAAAGTGACAGTAATGGCATTTCCCAAGGGTGCTATAAAAAGAAGAGCAAAACCTCAGATACTGATGTCTGTATATATTCTATTTTAGCAAAACCAAGCTTGATTCCTAAAGTGAGAATAGGAAACCCCAGTCTCCCTGGAGCAAATCACCCTTCTCCTGCATCCATACTTCCCTCTCCATTGGTAGGACTCTATTTCTCTGTTTCTCTTTGGTGGTAGAGCAGAAAGAGCCCTGATTTGGAACTAGGAAAATCTAATTCTGAACCATAAGCCTTGATAGCCAGATCAACAAAATTGAGGTAATAATATCTAATTTACAGCATTACTATTAAAGAAATAATATATCTAAGAGTTGTGACAATAAACGACATGCATAGGCTCTCAGAAAATGCTGATTCCAGTCCCATTTGCTCTTGTCATGATGTATATGAAGTCCTGTCCTAGGGTCTGCTCCCTGCCCCCATCTACTCTCCTTGGATCTTTCTTCTTCTGCCAATGAACGTTTGTGTCAGAGGAAGAAAGAGATCCAGACTGATGTTTTTCACACTGCAGGTATCATCCTTTGAGTGGGGTGTTGATCAAGTTTTAACATGTCGTGGAATGGAATGGAATAGAAACTAACAGAGAGCACTGCACATCATTAGAATAAATATTGTTTCCTGAAACTTGATTCATTTGCAAATGTGTATGTGTGTGCTTATGTCCTCATACAAACATTTGTGCATGTACTGGGGCTTTTTGCGAAATGCATTTCCCACTGTGGGTCATAGCTATAAAAGTATGCACGCTTCTGAATGCCTAGTGTAAAGACTCTCCCCAAACCATGTTTCTGATGAGCCTTTAACCAGCTTCCCTAACTGGGAAACACATGGTCCCCACATTTCTCAGCCACCCCCCACCCCAGATAAGGCACCATGGTTGAGGGCTTATCCTGGGAGCCAGGACTTGGGAGTTTGGGCCTCAAATTCACCTCTAGCAAAACAGAGGATGATTGTAGGGGAACTTATGATGAGAAAGATAGCCAATTTAGAGTGAAAAAAGAAAACATGACCACATAGTTCCTGTAGTTACCAGTCCTGCCCCTCCCTGCGTCTGCCTGAAAGTTATAAAACCCAAGACTGGAAAGTAAAACCAGCAGCTGCCCAGGCAGCCTTTCTGGGAAGATGCATCTCCTTCCTCTCCCTCTGCTGCTCTTTCTCCTATGCTCCAGAGCTCAGTCTGGTGAGTATCAGGGTCCTTGCCTCTGTAGTCTGCAGGATCAGCTCCTAAAACAAAGACATTTAGTCTGAAAAGAGCTGACTCTTGAACAGGGTCCCAGGATCTCTCTTCAAGAGTCCCAGAGAGAAGTTTCCACCTGGGATATGCCCACCTATTCTTTGCAGCCTAGGGTATCTCCCAGGAGCAAGGAATCCTACATTGGTTGGGCAAAAGCCCAGAGCAAGTGGGAAGAAGAGGGGTATCTCCAGGAAAATGGACATGTTCTCTTAATCTTCTGAGCTTCAGGGTTACATATTACCTTGTGATTTGGTCCTTCTGTGGCACAGCTCACGTGGAGAAAGCCAAGACAGGAACCCGAACAGCTTGCCCTACATGGAGACAGAGGAGGGGGGACCACGGCAGCGTGGGAGTGGGGGAAATCCTAGTGAAACTGTCTGAATGGCAATTAAAGCAGGGTTAGCTGTTGGGCTGTGATGAAGGAATGTGAATTTCTATGGGAGGTTGTGGGCGGGGAAAGCAGCGACAAGCAACGAGAGAGGGAAAATGGGCAGGACAAAGAGTGAGGATGAGAGTCAAGGGAGTAACCCAACTTGCTCATTCTCTGGAGACAGGATAAATGCCTATGTTCAAACCTTGGGTTCTCTGTTCCAGGGGAGATCATCGAGGGCACAGAGTGCAAGCCACACTCTCGCCCCTACATGGCCTACCTGGAAATTGTCAATTTCCAGGGTCAACTGGTAACTTGTGGTGGTTTCCTGATAAGACAGAACTTTGTGCTAACAGCTGCTCACTGTGCAGGCAGGTGAGACAACAGGATCCTTTATCCCCAGATGGGAAACAACCAACCAGGGCAGCAACCAGGGATACACCTGCAGTGGGCCCTGAAGATGGGATCCTGGGCCCGGGTCAACTTACACGAGAGGCAAGGCTTGGGCTTAAAAAAATTGCTCTCACGACTGAATGAGTGCCCTGACCCTCAGTCACTGTGAGCTCAGCTCCCCTTCAAAGGAAAAGGAGACCCTGATCAAGGTCCCTCCTCCAAAAGTATCCTGCTCACCCCCTCCCCAACACATGAGACATATGACTCACTTTTCAAGACCCCATCCAGTTCCCAGACCACTTCTTCTAAGCCATGTCAAGAACACTGGCCTTTAGTTCTCAGGGTCCTGAACCCATCTTTTCTATGGGAGGCAGAGAACAGGGTCCACATGAGACATCCCCACACACTTTCCCCTTTCCTCTGATACCTCCTCCATCAGAGGGCTGGCCCTCATATAGGGCTCCCTGGTTAGGAAGTGCTAACCCCGTCCCCTGAGTCCTGCGTGGCCTGCTCATTCTCCAGTAATTCCACAGGCTCCTGGAAATTGTGTCTGTTCCCTGAAAAAGCTCTTCCCTGAGCAAAACCTGAGTCCCCAGATGCCATAAGCACCCCAAGAAAAGGGAGATGAGTAGAGTCCAGTGACTCCAGCCCCCTTTTCTCAGAATGGGCACATCTCAAGAGAAACCCCAAGCCATCACTGCTTCTCCTTGTGCTTCTTTCTTCCTCACAACAGGTCTATAACGGTCATCCTTGGAGTCCATAACAGAAAAGAGAAAGAAGATACATGGCAAAAGCTTCAAGTTGTAAAGCAATTCCCTTTTCCAAAATATACTGGTGCTATTTCTCGCCACGACATCATGTTATTGAAGGTAACAACGTCTTTCTTCCGCTTTCCACTTCCTGCTCTCTTAAGCTTCTCTTCAGGTAGCCATTGTACTGAAGTTTTGGTAGCACTTGCTCTATCGTGAAGCAGTTCACCTTGTCCCCTCTCCCCCCTCCACACACCCCCCATTGCCTCCGACTGCTTCAGGGCCCATTTCTAATACTGACAGCCCTCATTTCCTTCACAGTTGAAGGAGAAAGCCAACCTGACTCTGGCCGTGGGCACAGTCCCCATCCCACCCAGCTTCTACTCTGTTCCACCTGGGACAATGTGCTGGGTGGCTGGCTGGGGAAGAACAGGTGTCATGAAGCCGGGCTCAGACACTCTGCAAGAGGTGAAGCAGAGACTCATGGATCCCAAGGTCTGCAACCTATTTGCAAATTTTGACCACAATCTCCAGCTGTGCGTGGGCAACCCCAGGAAGAAAAACTCCGTATTTGAGGTGATCCTCCAACCAGGGTTCTTCTCCACAAATCACTGTTTGGGGACCAGGATTCTCCTGGAAAGAGATGGGGTTAGAAGATTGTCAGCCAGTGTCAGGTTTTGAGATCACAGGACTGAGAAACTTGAAATTGTCCATCCTCCCATGGCCCAGGACAGTCTCTGACCATTCACCCTCATCTTCTGTACAGGGTGTGTCGGGTGACATGAAAAACTTGGGGTGGCTGCCCCAGGAAAGGAAGAAGGGGCATCAGACCTAGATGTATAACCTGAGGATCCAGTGCTCCTGGGTCTGAGTTAGGTCTGACTGTGACCCCAAGCTGGGACCCAAAGGCAGGAGGGGAGGAGTTCCCTGGCTCACCTTGTGTTCTCTCTCTGTGCCACACAGGGAGACTCCGGGGGCCCTCTTCTGTGTGCTGGGGTTGCCCAGGGCATCGTGTCCTATGGACGGAAGGATGCAAAGCCCCCTTCTGTCTTCACCCGGATCTCTCCTTACCGGTGCTGGATCGACAAGATCCTGAAGAATAATTAACCCTGGATCCTAGGCCAGCAAGAGAAAGAGTCTGAAACTGGACCTGAGCAGAGGAGTTTCTCTGTGCCACTCATTCTGGCCTACCTCTAGTCCCTTGGCCATATCTCTGAGCCTGGAAAAGGTTCCTACAGGTCACAGAACTCTCAATAAACCTCAATAAAGACCCAACTTCCAGTCATGAGTGTGTGTCAACTATTTGGTGTTCTTTTCTTTTTAACATAGTGACCTGATTCACATCCCAAGCACCTACAGGATTTGAAAGGAGTGTGTGTGTGTGTGTGTGTGAGAGAGAGAGAGAGAGAGAGAGAGAGAGAGAGAGAGAGAGAGAGAGAGAGAGAGAGATGCACACAAAGACAGAGAGGAAATAATAAAGAAAAAGTAGAACGCTGGGCGCGGTGGCTCATGCCTGTAATCCTAGCACTCTGGGAGGCCGAGGCGGGTGGATCGCTCGAGGTCAGGAGTTCGAGACCAGCCTGAGCAAGAGCGAGACCTCGTCTCTACTAAAAATAGAAAGAAATTATCTGGCCAACTAAAATATATATATACAAAAAAATTATCCGGGCATGGTGGCACATGCCTGTAGTCCCAGCTACTCAGGAGGCTGAGGCAGTAGGATTGCTTAAGCCCAGGAGTTTGAGGTTGCTGTGAGCTAGGCTGATGCCACAGCACTCACTCTAGCCCGGACAACACAGCGAGACTCTGTCTCAAAAAAAAAAAAAAAAAGAAAAAGTAGAGAAAGAAAGAAGAGAAAAGGTTTCCCTGCAGAGGCAGGATCCTTATTTGTACCTTAGGAAAGAAAATAAACCAGATCCTTCCTTCCTTTAATCAGTTCTGATTGATACTTAGTAATTTCAGAATCACTAGGAACATTTTGAACGGCGAACAAGATATAGGATATTAAGAGTATTCCTGGTCTCCTTCTGCTAGATGCCACTAGCAACCCCCCCATGTTCAACCAAGTTGTGATAATCAAAATGTCTCCAGGCATTGCTACGTGTCCCCAGACCGGGCAAGGCAGAAAAGGGTGAGGGAGTGCAAGCTCATTCTCGGTTGAACACCACTGGTTTAGATATATGATAGAAAGAAGGCAGTTGATGACACACAGGGCCCTCCTCAAGGTCCACTTCAATAAGAAAAGATCTACGATCTGTGAGGCTTTCATCTGAGATGCAGGGAAGTTTGCCTCTCACTCACTCATTGCTAGAAAACAGATACCGGCAGCAGATTAGGGGAGGGACAGCATCACAAGTCTGCATGAGCAACACACCCATGCACAGAGGGCTTCACCCAAACCAGCAGGAAGCCCAAAGTCTAGATAGAGTCTTCTCAGCACAGACCGTTGCTGAAGGAAGGAAAACAGGGCAGGACAGGGACAGGCCTACAGCAGCCTGAGGCTGACCAAACCACTTTGACCAAGTGAACTATTGCTAGGAGTTTGTCTTTAAGAAATAATCAGAGATATACACACGGATTCGTGTATAAAGATTTTAATCTCAGCATTGTAATAGTTAAAAAACTGGAATCCCAGACATGGAACAAAGTTGAAGTGGTAAATTTATATGATTGAATATTTTGAATTCATTTGTTTTCAAAATATTGTATATGGAAAAATTCAATATGCTTTAATGCTTTTAAAAACCAATAGGAAAATCTGCTGACAGTAGAATCTCTATTTTTTTTTTGTTTGTTTGTTTTGGTTTTTTTTGTTTGTTTGTTTTTTGAAACAGAGTCTCCCTCTGTTGCCCGGCTAGAGTGAGTGCCGTGGCGTCAGCCTAGCTCACAGCAACCTCAAACTCCTGGGCTTAAGCGATCCTACTGCCTCAGCCTCCCAAGTAGCTGGGACTACAGGCATGCGCCATCATGCCTGGCTAATTTTTTTTTTCTATACATATTTTTAGTTGGCCAGATAATTTCTTTCTATTTTTAGTAGAGACAGGGTCTCGCTCTTGCTCAGGCTGGTCTCGAACTCCTGACCTCGAGTGATCCACCCGCCTCGGCCTCCCAGAGTGCTAGGATTACAGGCGTGAGCCACTGCGCCCGGCCTAGAATCTCTATTTTGTAATATATATTTTATATGTGCATAGGAAAAAACTTTAATTAGGTCAAAATAATTATGGTAGTAATCTCTAGAATGGAGTTAATAGCTATTTTGACTTTGTTCTGTGCTGGCTCCAAGCCTCATGTATTCTGACTACTGGGGACACAATATCATATATGGATCTGCCAGTGGATAACCATATATACCCATCTTCAGATCCCACTGGGCAAGGGTTGCTATGTGAGGAGTAGGCATCCTTGCGTTTCCAGGTCACAGACTCAGCCCATTCAGGAAGCTACTAGAGAAGCAGAGCCTCCATGGGTTCCCTGGAGCCAGTGGTCTTTCCTTGTCAATTGGTGCCAGGCTTGGGGGTTCTTTGGTCTTTAGCAAAGGTGGTGGTGGCCGAGGATTTATGGCCACAGGAACGGTGTGAACTGGGGAGTAAAGCTAATTGAGCTGAACAGAGGTAGTCGATAAAATGGTCCTGATTCAGCCTTCCCTGTGCCACCCAAATCTACTTGCACATTTTTACGGTATCTGGATCTCGCCTGAGAACAAGATGTCCACCCTACAGCCCTAAGAAGGAAGATGCAAGTCCATGAAAACAGTGTGAGTTGTCACTTGAGCCACACCAGCCTAAAGGCAAAGCAAGCAGTCAGCACAGGTGGGATCCAGTGGATCTGGAGTGGTGCATAAACTGGGCCCTGTGCACTGGCCCTTCCCCAGAGCTTTAGCTGGGGCCTTCCATGGCCAAACTCACCTTTGTTCTGCTGATAATTAGGTCACCCTGGACAACAGTCACCATCAAATAGTGGACTTAATTATGCACATAAATGCCATGTGTTAGAGTGAGGGAGGGAGGAAATTGGGGAGGTGATGCCAGTAGAGGATGAATAAAAATAAAAACTGCCCATCTGACCAGAAACAGGTGAATCTGAGCTGTGCAAGGGGTGGACTTTAGTAGATATCGTTGGTGTCCTTCCCAAGACTTCTTTACCAGCTGGTGCACACATTCCCCAGCTGTTATTAGTGCTAAGTCATTCTCCAATGTCCATGAATCCATGTATACCCTTTCCTTGGACCATTTGTCTCTCCATACAAAGTGGATGCCCAAGTTGATTTTTGACAGGGCTGCTAAAGACACACCATAGGGAAAAGATAGTCTATTCAATAAATGATATTGGGAAAACTGGATATCCACATGTAGAATAATGGAATTAGACCCTTATCTCACAACATGTACAAAAATCAACTCAAAATGGATTAAAGACTTAAACGTAAGACCCGAAATTGTAAAACTAGTAGAAGAATTAGATATGATCCCAAAAGCACAGGCAACAAAAGCAAAATAGACAAATGAGATTACACCAAACTAAAATTCTTCTGCAAAACCAAGGAAACAGTCAAGAGTGTACCACCTATGGAATGGGAGAAAATATTTACAAACTAAACATCTGATGATGGGTTAATATCCAAATTACATAAGGAACCCAAAGAACTTAACAGCAAGAAAACAAATACCCAATTTAAACATGGGCAAAGGAACTAATAGACATTTTTCAAAAGAAGACATACAAATGACCAACAGGTATACTTAAAAATGCTGAACATCACTAATGATCAGGGAAGTG
The DNA here is from genome assembly GCF_020740605.2 of Lemur catta. Lineage (NCBI taxonomy): Eukaryota > Metazoa > Chordata > Mammalia > Primates > Lemuridae > Lemur > Lemur catta. The sequence continues at coordinate 64,745,731 of NC_059128.1, forward strand.
CAAATTAAAACCATAATGATATATAACCTCCCACCTATTAGAATGGCTACTATGAAAAGTATAAAAGATAACAGGTGTTGGTGAGGATGTGGGGAAAAGGAAACCCTAGCACACTGTTAATGGGAATGGAATTTAGTACTGCCATTATGGAACAGTATGGAAGTTTCTCCAAAAATTAAACATAGAACTACCACACAATCAAGCAAACCCACTACTGGGTATATATCCAAAGGAAATGAAATTAATATGTTGAGGAAATATCTGCACTCCCATGTTCATTGCAGCACTATTCACAGTAGCCAAGATATGGAATCAGCCTAAGGGTCTATCAATGGATAAATGCATAAAGAAAATGTCACACACACACATACAATGAAATGCTATTCAGCTTTCCGTCTTTAAAGAAGGGAATTTTGTCATTTGCACCAGCATGGATGAACCAGAGGATATTATGCTAACTGAAATAAGCCAGGCACAGAAAGACAAATACAGCATGATCTCACTCATATGTGGAATCTGAAAAGGTCAAACTCATAGAAGTGGAAAGCAGAATGGTTGCTACCAAGGGCTGGGGGCAGGGGAGGGGTATTGGAGGGAAGAACTTCCTGGTTCTGAAGTCCTTCTATTGTGTCCATTGCCATCCCACCCCAAAGGCTTCCAGCATCTTATAAGGGACTTCCAACAAGTTCGCCCTTCCTCCTGCCTCAGAGCTTGAGCATCCCAACTCCAAATCTAGTTATAAATGCAATATGTTGCAAATTGAAGAAAGCAGAATATTCAAAAATGTATATGCAATTTGATTGCAACAGTATGGAAAGCCTGACATTTTGGGGGGAAGTGGAAAGAATCCTTCAAAAATAGAGGTCATTTTGTCAGAACTGTAATTAAAAGGATGCCTTTTTTCATTTAGTTATTCTCCTTAAAACTGCTTTTAAATGATTTTTACAAATTACTGAAAAATGAAAAAATGCAAAGAAGCAGTAGAGCTTTCTTAAACATTTGTTTAGATGCTCAAGAAATGGTCTTATTCTCTGTTTTTCCCAGACAGAGCACATTCCTCAGAGAGCAGGGGAACCACAGGACATAGTACCCTGCTGCCCAGGGCAGAAGATGGGAGAGTGCCAAGGACATCCTCAGGATCATTTAGAGCCTGTGCTGGGAGGAACCACCTAGGGGGAGCTGTAAGGGTGCCCTGAAGACAGCAGCCCAAAGAAAACAACTTCTTTTAGGCACAGGATATAGAAAGAACTGTTGGTGCCATAATGGCCTCTTCAACTGGCCCACTCAGAAAAGACAAGATGAACCATCAGCGCAGATTTGATTCAGAGATTCAGAGACTGGCATTGCTCCTGCTGTCAGATGCTGAGTTCTGATAAAGGGGAGGCAAATGTGCCAGCGTCTACAGATTTAGCCCACATGGGGGATATGGGAAGGGACCTGCCCAGCACAAACACCAGACAATTATAGTCCAAAGCAACCCAGCTCCCCTGGCCTATGCATAAAAGGTCGAGACAGAAGGAAGGAAGCCAAAGAGGGACCCACAAACCCTCACCCCACCCCTAACCCAAAGCTGAGCCTTCACCTAAGACACCACGAGTGGCCCCCCTCCCTCCATCCCTTCATTCCCCTAACTACTTTGTACCCTCACGATCCCACTTAATATACAGAAAGGTTATATGGAGAAATCAAGGTCCCTTATATGTTACAACTTATTTTAAAGTTATTATATAGTAAATGATAACTAAAAAAATTGAAAAAAAGAAACAAAGAAGACTTTACCTTACTATAAGAGCTCATATAGAGTATAGCTCCAGAATGTTCAGGAAAATTTGATGCTTGTAAATACTGTTCTCTGACTGCCCCGTAGCACTTCTCTCTCCACACACTGCCCACCACATTTGAATTCGTCACAGCAGCTGTGCCTTCCTTTGCAAACAAATCACAACAATTGTAAGTTCTTGTAAGTGGAGATTTTTCTCTCCCTGGCAATTTGATAGTTAAATCAAAAAGGATATATCTAGGCCTTGATGACCAAGGTAAAGAGAGCTCATCAAGCCTGTGGGTGAACTGGAGTAAAGTCAGAATTAAAACAAGCTTCTGTGTAAATCAGGGCAGAGCTATAGTCTGTTAACTGCACGTCTGTAATTCACTGGTATTATGAGAGATGTCCAAAAAATGTGAAATATGTCCTCTCTGACCTTCCTTTACAGGTTTTCTTTTTTTTTTTTTTTTTTTTTTTTTTTTGAGACAGAGTCTCGCTCTGTTGCCCAGGCTAGAGTGAGTGCCGTGGCGTCAGCCTAGCTCACAGCAACCTCAAACTCCTGGGCTTAAGCGATCCTACTGCCTCAGCCTCCTGAGTAGCTGGGACTACAGCCGGGACTACAGCCATGCGCCACCATGCCCGGCTAATTTTTTCTATATATATTTTTAGTTGGCCAGATAATTTCTTTCTATTTTTAGTAGAGACGGGGTCTCGCTCTTGCTCAGGCTGGTCTCGAACTCCTGACCTTGAGCGATCCCCCTGTCTCAGCCTCCCAGAGTGCTAGGATTACAGGCGTGAGCCACCGCGCCCGGCCCTTTACAGATTTTCGATGGGCAAACCCATCACTTACCTATGAAAAAGTTTTATAAGTCAAACATAGTTAAAGACAGAAGTTAACATGACTAACGACTTATTTAAGAGATCTATTGTACAACGTGGTGACTACAGTTAATAACAAAGCATTTCACAATTGAAAATCACTAAGAGAGTAGATTTTAAGTGTTTTCATCACAAAAACATAAGTGTATGAGGTAATAGATGTATTAATTGGCTCGATTTAGTTATACCACAATGTATACATATATCAAAACATCATCAGGGTGTGGTGGCAGGCACCCGTAACCCCAGCTACTTGGGAGGCTGAGGCAGAAGGATCACTTGAGCCCAGGAGTTTGAGACCAGCCTGGGCAACATAGCAAGACCCCATCTAAAAAAAAAAAAAGAAAAACACCAGGTTGTAACCTGAGACTTTACTGAATTTATTTATCAATTTTATAGGTCTTTTGGAGGAGTCTTTAGGGTTTTCTAGATATAATATCATCCACAAATAGGGATAATTTGACCTCTTTTTGCATTTTGATGCCCTTTATTTCTTCTTCTTGCCTGATTGCTCTGACTTCCAGTATTTTGCTGAATAAAAGTGGTGAAAGTGGGCATCCTTTTCTTGTTCCAGTTCTTAGGGGGAATGCTTTCAACCTTTCTCCATCCCATATGAATGTTGGCTGTGGGTTTGTCATACATGGCTTTTATTATTTTGAGGTACTTCCTTCTATGCCTGATTTGTGAAAGGTTTTTATCATGAACAAGTGCTGGATTATATTGAATACTTTTTCTGCATCTATTGAGAAGATCATATTGTTTTTAATTCTGTTTATGTGGTGAATCACATTTATGGATTTGCTTATGGAACTATCCTTGCATCCCTGGGATGAAACCCACAATTAATACCTATTAATAGGTGATTTGACAATCTCCATTACCTCTCACAAGAGCTACATGGAATATTAATCTTCACAATTATATTTTTTATTCATTCACACTTCTACAAATCAAGTAAGGCTAAGAGATGCTAAGAAGCTTTGCCAGAGGCAAAAGCAAGGGCACTCAGGACTGAAGCACAGATTTGTCTGACCTCAAAGTGCAAGGCAAGACATTGAACTCTTGCCTACTGCATGCCTTAAATAGCAAAATGAATGGTACAACTCATATGGAAGCTTAGGGAAAGAAAAAGCCCACATGCTCCACAGTAGCTAAAGAAGGTTGGAATCATAATCCCTTAGGGATGGATAGAACCACCTAGACTGAGCATGATGCCTTCCTCCAGTGTTTGACTCCTCTTTATGACCTCCACAACTGGGTCAATACTCTGCTTGAACATCTCTCCTGATGAGGAACTCACTACTTTTCCCAGGCAGATATGTCCTGATTTCCTAAGGTGGCTGATTGTTAGCTCTTCCTCATGCAGATCTAAAAGGTGCTTCCCAAAAACCTTCCAAAGTGGTTACATAGTAAACGATAACACAAAAAGGTTGAAAAACAGAAACAACGAAGGTTTACCCTACTGTAAGAGCTTACATAGAGCATAGAATGTTCAGGAAAATTTGATGGCATATTTATCAGCCATCTTCCTTTCTCTGATATGAGAATGCTCTATCTCTAGGGCCATCCATACACAATCAGAAGTCTATTACCAAGTCTCGGCTGAGCTTTCTTGTCTCAGCATCATCACCCCTAGGACATCCCCCCTTTTCCCAAGCTTCTAATTTCTATCACAATCTTAATATGCTCTATTTTGTCACTGTCCCTTTAAAGTGCTCAGGACTGGCTACAGTGCTTAAGACAATTCAATCCTGTATCCTCTCCTTGAAACTGTCCCTCATATGTTTTTAAGAAAGAATATTGCTGACAACATTAAAACATCAGAAAGTCCCATAGGAAAATGCAGATTTCTGGCATCTGTTGAACATCAGAATCTCTGGCAACAGTTGACCCATATTCTCCCGTGGCAAGGATCAGCTAGCTGGCACTGAAGGCTGCTCGCTTTAAAAAGGAGCACAACCACGTACCTCTGCCATAGGGAATCCCACACGTCCATATTTGTTTCCCCAGCACAGGGTGCCAGTTTGCCATGTATCATTGCTATTATGCTATTGATTTTCTTGCTGTAAGGAGGAAAATTAAATATTTCTGGAAACTTTTCCCTATCAAAAGTGGAGAATGATATATAGATCAAGAGACCTGGCCATGTGCTTTTTTCAAAAAGAGGAGGAAGCACACATACTGCTTTGTAGAAATGGAAACTCTTTCCATGGGTTTAATATATAAAAGATTTGCATATTAATTTAATATATGCATATCTATTGGGGGGGTTGTACATATCTTTTTTTTTTTTTTTTTTTGAGACAGGGTCTCATTCTCTTGTTGGCTAGAGTGCAGTGGTATCATCACAGCTCACTGCAGGCTCCTGCGACAGCCTCCACAGTAGCTGGGCCTACAGGCATGCGCCACCATGCCCAGATAATTTTTTAATGTTTTTGTGGAGATGGGGTCTCGCTATGTTGCTCAGGCTGGTCTCAAACTCCTGGCCTCAAGTGATCCTCCTGTCAGACACCTCTCCCACTTCCTTTGTGACCTGCAACTCCCAAGAGTCCCTCATATTGTGTCTGTTTATCATGAAGCAGAAAGATCTTTCACAGCTCATAGTTAATTGTGATACCAGGAAACATAATTCAACCCTCAAAATGCTTAAGCAGCCAGTTTATCAATCAATTGTGAGGGTTGAATAAAGATATTTTCAGCTTTGAAATACTTAAAAAAAATTGCTTTCCAAGTCCATTTTCTCAAAAAGTTGCAGGACGCTAGACATGACAGAATGAGGTGTAAATGAAGACGAGATAGATACGCAATGGGTAACTAGGGTTCAATAACAAGAGAGAGGTCCCAGGGAAGTAACCGGCCCTCTGTCTGCAAAATTTAATGACTGGGGCAGTGCTCCAGCCAAGGTCAGCAATTATGGGGAGGCACAGAGGAGAGAAGGGTTAGTGAGACTCCCTGGGAGGGAAAAGCAAGAGGGTAGAGGAGCTAGCAACCTAGGGCCCAGTGGGTCCAAAGAGGATAGGAGGCCAGGCTGGGACTACAGCACCTAGGGGAGCCTCATGAGTCATGGCTCAGCCTCTGGTCATCCTCCCCACTTAACCTCACACTAGCAGCTACCAGAAGCCTCTCCCTCAGCCCTTTCCTTGGGGAAGAGAAAATAGAGTTAAGAAGCGGAGGAGCTCTAGTCTGGGTCCACTGCCCCATCAGAGTGGAGCTCTGGACCCTCCTCTTCTCTTATCTCAGGTCACCCTTTGGCTCCCCTGGGTAAAGGAGCAGAGCACTCTCTCAGCCTCTGCACCCCACACAGCTGAGCCACATTGGAAGGAGAGTGTGAGCAGCCCTGTGCCTTATCACCCACCTGAGCGCCCCTGCCACTGCCCCACCCAACTTCTGTAGGCCTGCACCCATTTTTATCACACACCCCTGCAGGGCCAGATCCCTCTGCCAGGGATCCTTCAGGAGAGGGGAATCTCCCCCCTTGGCTCCTACACACTCCGTCCATTCCAAATGGCAAAGAGAGGGCTGGGGCAGGGTGGGAAGTCACCTGATGGAGGTACACACTGAGAGGCATGGCTTGGAGTCCCTTCAGGGTCCTGCCCGCATACCAATGGGGAGGGGCTCTCCCTGCAGGAGCAAGTCGCAGACACTGGCCTCTGGGAACCCCCAGGCCCACTGTGCATGCCCTCCTCTTCCCTACCCTGCTTTGCCCTCCGCCAGCCCAGAACCCAGTTCAGCCACAGGTGTCCCCAAATCCTGTCCTCCTCCAGCCTGGTCAACTTTGCAAGGTGCTGCCTGCCCTCCCAGCCACCAGCTCCTGCCCCCTAGGCTATCTTGACTAGAGCAGGTTCCTCCCATACCTCCTCCACCCAAGGCTCCCAGTCCAGAGGGGCCTCTGCACTGTCCCATGCCCTGGCTGAGTGGGACCAGACCTCTGGGGGATACAGGGCCTCTCTCAAAGGCCCTTCCACCCTTCACATCCATCCCAGCACCTGTGGACTCAGAGCCCACTGCCCACCTGTCACTCAGCAGCCTCTGCTCCTTTTCCACCTGCCCTGGACTTTGGGCCAAGACTACCACAGCTGGCCATCTGGAGCATGGCACCCTCTGAGTAGAAAGTGTCCTCTGCCACAACCCTGCCATCAATCAATAAACAAATCTTATTGAGTGCCTACAGTGCCCCTAGCAGAGGGATACAAAAGTGAGTAGCACAGGCTCAATACTTGACCTGTCACAGATCATAGTCTATGGGACTATGATGTTACTACCCTAGGAGGAGCACAGCTTGTCCAAAATCTGTTTGGAAAAAAAATTGTAATAACCTTCTTTTGAAAAAAAATACAAGATGTGACGGTGTGTCATGTGTAGAATAATGCAAAGTTCACATATAATATCTCATTTAATCCTAAAATCATAGTGTTACTAGTGCTGGAACAATCAAACTTATCTTTGATAGTATGGCATGGTGTGATTAAGCATGCTGGTTCTAGAACAAACAGCCTGGGTTCAAATCCCGACTCTACCACATAATACCTGTGTGACCCTGAGCAAAATAGTAAGCCTCAGTTTCTCCATATCTGAAATATAGATAATTATAGCACCTATCTCATTCAGTTCTTGTAAGCAAGCTAATACGTGCTTAAAACACACAGGAGCTCAACATAGTTAGCTACCATAGCTATCACCTAATCCCAAATCCTAATCGTATGAGTAGGACCCGGAAAGGTAAAAGGACTTCTGTGGTCACACAAAGTTCCTGACTCTTAATCAAAGGTCTTTTTTCTGCGTTACTGATTCTCTTAGGAAACAGAAAATTCATTCAAAGGAACTTACTTATGTACTGCCCTAACCTAATGCTTAAGTTCTCCTGCCACATCCTCACCTGGTAATCACCAAGCCTCCACTTTCTGACCATGCAGATGATGAAAAGTAGCTTAAACTAAAATCTGATTTCTGGTAATTTCCACGCAGAGAGCCTACATCTGCATTCTCTGTTCACACAGAACAAGTCTAACACTTCAAGCCCAAGCCCACCCTTCAGATGTCTAAAGACAGCTGTGGTGCCTCTCCGGGTCTTCTCTTTCTCTGACTAATAGCTCTCCTTCCCCAAACCACCTCACTTCTCTGGACATACCTCTCAGAGTTCAGGGCTGAGAGATCCCCCATGTGTACAGCTATTGTGGGACACCCCGTGCAAGAGCAGGAGGCAAGAGCCCCTGCCCTACCTGTGACTCACCAGGCCGCTGGAGGATGCGAGCCAAGGATACAAATTAGAACCAAGTCTCCCCCTGACTTGAGACCCATATGTTCAAGTGTTTCGCTCATGGTGCAGCTGATGAGAGTGTTTGCTGATACCTGAGATTTGCTTCAAAATAATCAGGGAAAGAGGGAAGTTGGCATGAGAAGGGGAATGGAAGGTGTAAATGAGACTAAATTGGCCATGTCTTGACTGTGGTTGAAGCTGAATAACAGGACATTGAGTTCACTATACAATCCTTCCTATGTTTGTATATGTTTGAATGAAAATGTTCATAATAAAACCTTTTAAAAATATTTCTGACACAATATCTAATAAAAGAAAATGTCTTCCTCCTTTCTCCTTGAAATAGGAAGCTTCCCTTATATAAGATTCTAAGATAAGAGCCAGGCTTCTGAAACCTGCCCGCCCACATGGAGTCATTGTCTGGCCTCTAGTCTTACTATAGTGTAACACTGAGGCAAAGAAAAAATGCATATGTACCGTATCTCCAACACTGTGATAATGGGTGTACTTGTTTGTAAGATTATAAGTGAGTGGGTATTATTTTAACTAATTTTAAAGAGACTCATGACCCCCCAGGCCCATTACTCGGGGAGCCACTTGTGGGAGCAGCTGTAAGGGGGCCTGGAAACTGGACACTGCTGACCCCTGCCCTCTTCAGCCCATGGCAGTGACCCCATCAAACAAGCTCCATGTGGCCTATGTATAGTCAGACAAGAGCATTCAGCAGTAGAGACTTGATTCTGAGATGCCAGGTTTGTTCTCGTGGCTTGCTCCTGCCTGGCTGGTGCTGAGAGCCAAAAGTGGGGAGTTATGTGAGCTTTGTCCCATGCAGAGGGGACTTCGCAGGCCTGCCCAGCACAAGCACCGACTCAGCTGAGTCCCCTATGCTAAGAGAAGCAAGCTAACACTGCTCAAGCCAAAACCCACTATCTGAATACAGACTAGATGTCGCAGGCCTGCCCAGCACAAGCACCGACTCAGCTGAGTCCCCTATGCTAAGAGAAGCAAGCTAACACTGCTCAAGCCAAAACCCACTATCTGAATACAGACTAGATGTCAAGACACAGCATGATGCATGTAATTAAAAGGTACATTAGTATGAGGGTTCTAAGCCAGGCATGGTTTTTCCAAAAATCCTGGACTTCTCCTGTGAACATTCCACACACAAACTGCCTGAGGCTGCCCTCTATGTGCTGGCTCTCTCAGTCAGCCAGGCCAGAGGGAGACAGAGAAAAAACTTCCAGATCTCTGTCCAGATTATGTGATTTGTGACTGGAGCCATTATTTACTGAGTCTTTGATTAAATGACGAGAGGCTTCTGTCCCTACTCAACCTTTCAGTGCTTTCAACTTATTTGGATAGTTTAAGTGTTTAGGGTTTTTGCTTTTGTTTTTGTTGCATGGCTTCAGGCTTCAGAGCTATCAAACGCAACAGCTCCCCAGAAGAAGAGTTGGCACCATTACTTTGGGTTCATTTCCTCATCAATAAGTATATCATCAGGCAGGCGTAGCCAGGAAGCCAAGAACTTTGCTCGTTTTCATGACAGTTTTCCTGATGAAAATCTTCTCTGATTTTTATCTAGCACATGACCTTATCTTTGCTGGGCCTGCTGGCTCTGAAAAGTGCACCATGACCTGCTGCACGTCTGGCTGTGAAGCAATCGCATTGATCTGTTCTTTGGGACTTTATGCTCAAAGGGCCTTTGTGTCAGGTCCCAGCAGTGACAAATGGCACAATCACCCAGGATAATTCAGGAAAATTCAAAAAGAGATTATTTGCAAAGAGGGCAGAGTTACAGAAAACCAGGAGGGTGTGGTGATACACCCCAGAGCTAGCAAGAGTGAGAAGCCACCGCTGCCTCTTGGCAGGAAGCGGCCTGGGGAAGGAGTGGTTACTGGAACCCAAGAAGAGAGTTGAAATTCTACCTCCACTAGGGCTAGTTGCAGCTGCAGGATAGGAGCTGTGGGCTGCAGTAGAGAAAGGACACACAGCCAACTGGTGGTCTGGCAGGGAGAGATTGTATGAATAATTCCACCACCACACTCTCCTCCTGTCCCCAGCTCCTGCCATGCTCCCACTGGCCAACACCAACTGCAAGCCAGAGGACAGGGTGGCTTTTGAAGCAGCTCTCAAAGGTGGGCCCCAGAGCAGGGTGAAGAGCAGGCCTGGAGAATAACCACATGGGCCTTTTTCCTGCCTGAGCCTAGTCCCTGAGATAACCTTCCTTAGAGTCCTTTGGCCTCTGCTCTCTCCCATGTCTTTGGGTGACAGTCCTAAAATAAGCCACACCTCATTCTATCCAAGGAGGTTCCTCAACTCTTCCTCTTGAAGGATAGAAGAAAAGGGAAAAAGTCGTATCACTGAGCCTTAGATATTCTCAAGCCTGCACTAAAGTAGTTTTGGTACAGGAAAGGTAGCAGGCCAAGAAGCATACTGCTGTGACTCACTTCCATGTGGGAGACAAGACATGCTACTTTTTGAAGCCAGCCCCTCAAGAGGGAGACTTCTGTTCCCTAGGTGACAGAGGCCACCAAGAGCATCAGAGTTGTTGCAGGAGCCAGAGAGACATCTTTTGAGAACTCAGTAGCAAATACCTCCTAGCACTAGCTCCTAGGAACAGGGATGTAACTTGGGTCCCGCCACCCCATCACAGAGCAGGAACACTCATCCATGCCAGGAAACATGGAATGACATTCATAAAAGTTCAGCCAACAGTTTCAGGAGAACAAAACTGTGACATCTCTCCTGCCTTGTGTGTTGCCCCCTCTGTATAGCATTTTACAGACATAATACTTTCCCTAGCTTCTCACTGGTCCTGCCATTACACGTGATCTGACCTTCAGGAGATATTCTTCCAATCCTTTGCCAAAGAGACTTACAACATATCCAGCACTTTTGAAGGCTCTTGCGTACAGGATCTGAGCTGGTACTAACACTAGGGAATCCAAAATGCAATGTGGCCCATCTGTAAGAGTTGCACTTAAAAGATGCCAAATGATAAATGCAGCCCTAGCCTAAACCCATCCTTCAGTGGGTCAGTTGGTCAATACCTTGGTCCCTGAGTGCATACGTGTAATGTACATATAGTACTTAGAAGCTGATAGAACTCTCATGATTCCCTGATCTATAAAATAAGAGATACTGTGGTAAGAAAGGCTGAATGGAAGCCTGTGTAGCTGCCTCCACCCTAGCCAAGACGATAAATCAGAAACAATACAACATTCCAAGTTATATGGCAGAGTTTGGTGGCACCCTCAAAGACTTAAAGGATGCAGGGGATGGTCCCCCGGAAAACCAAATAGACAATGGCAATGGCAGATGATAGTGGACTACAACAACTTCCCCAAGTGGTGGCCCCAACTGGTACTGCGATTTTGCATGCTGTATCTTTTTTAGAATAGATCGACACAGACTCTAGCATTTGATATGTGACTTTTGATCAGGCAAATGTGTCCTCTCAGTCCCCCTCAGAGAAGGATCAGAGCAGTTTGCATTCACCTGGAATGGAAAGCAGTCTTAGCCCTATATTAAACCTCCTATTCTCTCCCAACCCATAGTCCAAAGGAACTTTTGTCTCTGTGCATCCCACAGAACATCAGACTGGCCCAGTATATTGATGACATGGACCACAAAGAGGTGCAGTGGTTGGTAGGCCTCTTTGGATTTTGCAGACAGCATATAACACACTTGGGAATATTGCTCTGGTCCATTTATTGGGTGTCTCAGATGAGTGGGATCGGTTTTTAAAAGATCTCTCAAAATAAGAGAGAGTACTGCAACAGGTTTAGGCTGCCTTATGAGCAGCCCCTGCACCTGACCATATGACCAGCAGATCCCATGGGCACTAGAGGTATCCACGATAGATAAGGGTGGGCACCATGTTAAGTGACTGACAAGCCCTGATAGGTGAGTTACAGCACAGATCTCTAGGGTTCTGTCACAAGGCTGTGCCATATGCAGCAGAGAACTATTTACTATATGAAAAGTAGCTCCCGGGCTGTTACTGGGCCCTAGTGGACACTGTTTGACCAGGGGACATAAGTGTGACTGTGTGATCAGAGCTGTCCATTGTGAGCTGGATAATATCAGAGCCATTAAGTCATAGTGTAAGGCAGGTAGTCCTAGTGACCCACCCGGAAAGTTCAGCCTTTCTCTTCCCCAAATTTTAGGTCCTGCTTAATTAAAGGTCCCTGTTCCCAAGCACAGAGTGGGGGATTCGCTTCCACCAGGGCCAGGAGTACAGTAAGGGTTCTACTAAATCTAAAGTATAGCTGCCGGCTGTCATGTCAGGCTTCAGTAGATCTTAGGCAACAGAGACATTACCATACGACCCTGATTATCATGAAGAGATAGAGTCGTTACTAGATAGCAACGTAATCAAGCCAGGGAAGAGTATGAGGCTCCTCTTGGTGCTTCTAATGCCCAGTGATAACTGTAACATGCAATTGCAGCAACCGTACCCTAACAAGGCACGGTAACCTCAGAGATAAAGGTCTGGGTTACCCCATTGGTTAAACAACCTAAACCAACACAAGTGCTTGCCAAGGAGTTGGGTGGGGGTATAGAAAAGGTACTAAAGGAGGAAGATAATGACTGTTAATAATGACCTCAGGACCAACTGCAACAGTATGGACTATAGCTTGTCCCAAAAAATAAAGGTATTATTTTAGATGTGATTAGTGTTTTTAATGATATTTTATTTTTTTAATTTTTTAATTTTTATTGGCACATAATTGTACATATTTATGGGGTACATAGTAATGTTTTGACACATATAATGTATAGTCATCAGATCAGCGTAATTAACATATCCATCATCTCAAACACTTATGGTTTTTTTGTGTTGGGAGCATTCAATATCCTCTTTCCAGCTATTTGAAATTACATAATATATTATTGTTAACTACAGTCCTCCTACAGTGGTATAGAACTCTGGAACTTATTCCTCCTATCTAGCTGTAATTTTGTATCCTTTAACAAATCTCTCCCTAACCACTACTTCCCAGCCTATAGTATTCTCTGTTCTACTTTTTACTTTTATAAGATCAATTTTTTTTAGCTTCCACATATGAGTGAGAACATGTGTTGTTTAACTTTCTTTCCCTGCACTTAACATAATGTCCTCCAGTTCCATCCATATTGTTACAAATGAAAGGAGTTCATTCTTTTTTATGGCTGAATAGTATTCCATTATATATATAAATCTTGGCTATGGTGAATAGTACTGCAATAAACATAGGGGTGCAGATGTCTCTTCAATATACAAATTTCCTTTCCTTCACTTAAATGCCCAGTAGTGAGTGAGGTTGCTGGTAGTTCTATTTTTAGTTTTTTGTGGAACCTCCATCATGTTCTCCATAGTGGCTGTACTACTTTACATTTCCACCAACAGCATACAAGAGTTTCCTTTTCTCTGCATCTTCACCAGCATTTGGGTTTTGTTTGTTTATTTGTTTATTTTTGTCTTTTTGATAATAGCCATTCTAAGATGGCTATTAATAGCCATTCTGAGATGATACTACATTGTGGTTATGACTAGTGATTAGTGATGTTAAACATTTTTTCCATATACCTCTTGGCCATTAGTATGTCTTCTTTTAAGAAACATCGGTTCTGATCATTTGCCCATTTTTTAATCAGATTGGTTTTTTGTTGTTGAGATATTTGAGTTCCTTTTATATTCTGGATGTTAATCCCCTGACAGATAAATATTAATATTTTGGAAATATTTTCTCCCATTCTATAGGTTGTGTTTTCACTCTGTTGTTTCCTTTGCTATGCAGAAGGTTTTTGGCTTGATATAATCCCATTTGTTTATTTTTACTTTTGTTGCCTGTGCTTTTGAGGTCTTAGCCATAAAATCTTTTCCTAGACCAATGTCCTGAAATATACGTTCTACTTTTTTTCTAGTAGTTTTATAGTTTCGAGTCTTACACTTAGGTCTTTGATTCATTTTGAGTTGATTTTTTTACAGGGCAAGAGGTAGGGGTCTAGTTTCATTCTTCTGTATATGGATACCCAGTTTTCCAGCACCACTTATTGAGGAGACTGCCCTTTCCCCATTGAGTACTCTTGGAGCCATTGTCAAAACTCAGTTGACTGTAGGTATGTGGATTAATTTCTGAATCTCTATTCCATTCCTTTGGTCTATGTTTCTGGTTTTATGCTAGTACCATGTCATTTTGGCTACTACAGCTTTGTAGTATATTTTGAAGTCTAACGGAGTGAGGCCTCCAGCTTTGTTCTTTTTGTTCAAGATTGCTTTGGCTAATCGGGGTCTTTTTTGTTCAATACAAATTTTAGGACTTTTTCTTATTTCAGCAAAGAATGTCATTGGTATTTTGATAGGGAATGCATTGAATCTGTGTGATTAACATTTAAATCAGTAGACTTTAAGTAAAGCAGATTACCCTCCACAATGTGGGCGGGCCTTATCCAATCAGTTGAAGACCTTAAAAGCAAAGACTGAGGTTTCCCAAGGTAGAAAGGATTATCCTCAAGACTGCAACACAGAAACCCTGCCTGACTTTCGAGCCTGCTGCCTTGAGAAATTCAGACTCAAGACTGCAACATTGCTTGAGCCCAGGAGTTTGAGGTTGCAGTGAGCTCTGCACTCTGCCTGGGGCTACAGGGTGAGGCTCTTGTCTAGAAAAAAAAAAGACTGCAACATCAATTCTTATCTGAATTTCCAGACTACTGGCTTGCCCTACAGATTTCAGACTTACTAGCTTCCACAATGGTGTCAGCCAATTCCTTAAAACAAATCAGTGTGTGTGTGTGTGTTTGTGTGTGTGTGTGTCTCCCCCTTCACTCTCCCTCCCCCCCACCAACCCTCATATAATCTCTATCCTATTGGTTCTGTTTCTCTGGAAAGCCCTGACTAATACACCTCCCTTTATGAGACTTTTTTATTATAAATTGAAATGGCTACCACCTTGAAGAATCAGTGACATAAGATTAAATGAACTTAATGTGGGACATCGTATCATCTCATTTCCATAGGTGGACAGTAGCTGATAAACTTGGTGTCCTGCCAATATACCATCACCGCCCACCAAAGTGAGCCTCTAGAGAGGCTTCTTATTCCAATCATCCCAACTCTCTCCCTAAAAGCTTCCTCTGACTACAGGAGCATGCTCAGCCAGTGCACAGGACAGACCAAAAATGTTAGGAAGTTAATGACCTTGAAGTGGTCTCAACTCATAATGGCTGAGAATTGGTGGATAAATAAACCAGTTTCATTACCTTTCTGGTGAGAAAATGCTGAGGCATGTCCTATACCATCCCCCAAAAGTCACAGGTGAGATAAAGCCCCAGTTGCCCACAGAGGTAATTTGCTCATTAACACACCCTGTATTTTCTTTCCTTCTTTCCTTCTCTGTTTCATTTCTTCACTACCCCATTAATGCTTCCAGGAGTCGCATCACAAATAGACTACTTGCACTCAAATCCTCGTATTAGGGTCCCTAGGGAAATCCAATCTAAGATACTCCCAGACATCAAGATTTATTTAAAACTACAGTAATTAGTACAGTGTGGTGTTGATGCAAAGGCAATCGATTAGAGCAATAGAACAGAAGAGAGTTCAGAAACAGACACATTTATCCATAGACACTTGGTTTATGGCAAAGGAAGAACTAACTGCAGAGAAGTGGCAAGGGACAGTCATTAGAATAAATAGTGTTGGGTCAAGTGACTATGCACGAACAAGGAAAAATGAAATTTGACTCCTATCTCACAGATACATGAAAATTAATTCCAAGTGACCCAAATGTGAAAGGTAAAACAATAAAACTTCCAGATCGGCCGGGCGCGGTGGCTCACGCCTGTAATCCTAGCACTCTGGGAGGCCAAGGCAGGCAGATTGTTTGAGCTCAGGAGTTCGAGACCAGCCTGAGCAAGAGCGAGACCCCATCTCTACTAAAAATAGAAAAGAAATTATACAGACAGCTAAAAACATATGTATATATAGAAAAAATTAGCTGGGCATGGTGGTACATGCCTGTAGTCCCAGCTACTCGGGAGGCTGAGGCAGGAGGATTGCTCAAGCCCAGGAGTTTGAGGTTGCTGTGAGCTAGGCTGACGCCACGGCACTCTAGCCCGGGGAACAGAGTGAGACTCTGTCTCAAAAAAAAAAAAACTTTCAGATGATGTAATAGGAGAATATCTTTATTACCTTGGAATTTAGAAAGACTTCTTCAAGGTGCACAAAAAGAACTAATGTTAAAGCAAGTTTCTCAACCTCGTGCTATTGACATTTTGAATTGGATAAATTTTTGTTCTGGGGAGCTTTCCTGTACATCGTAGGATGTTTAACAGCATCCCTGTCCTCTATCCACTAGATGCCAGTAGGTTCCCCACCACCATCCCCAAGTTATGACAACCAAAAATGTCTCCAAGACATTGTCAAATGTCCCCTAGGGGTATGGTTACCAGAATTAGGGGGAAAAAATAAAAAGAATGTCCAGTTAAATTTGAATCTCAGATAAACAACAAGAAGAAATATATATATACACATATATATATATTTGGGATATATATATCCATATACATATTTGGGATATATATCGATATATATGTATATTTGGGAGAGATATATATATATATCCCAAATACTACCTGAGAAATACTTATATTAATATGTTTTTCATTGTTTATCTGGGTGTCCTGTATTCGTACTTATATGGGTGTCCGGAATTTTATCTGATAACCTACCTGGAAGGACAGAATCACCCCTTCATTGAGAAACACTGCCTTAAAGGAAAAATAATTGATAGGTTGGACTTTAAGGAGGACTTCTAGTCATCAGAAGACACCTTTAAGAGAATGAAAAAGCAAGCCACAGAATGGGAGAATATCTTTGCATCACATATACCAACAAAGCACTCATGTGCAGAACTTATAAATTATGCCTATCAATCAATAATTTAAAAAATCAGACATCCAATAGAAACACAAACAAGAGATTTGAACGGGAAATTAACAAAATAAGATAACCAAATGGCCAACAAACATATGAGAGGTATCCAACCTTGTAAGGAATCAGGAAAATACAAATTAAAAACACAAAGCAATAGCACTAAGCACTCATTAGGATGGTTGAAATCAGAAAAATTGCTATTAAATATTGCCTAAGAGAGCAACAGGAACGCTCATGCACCACTAGAGGGAGTGTCAACTGGCTCCACCACTTTGATAGTATCAGATGAGAAACTGAAAATGAACATATCCAATGACATACTTAGGAACACACCCAAAAGAAATCTCTGCATCATAAAGCATGAACAAGAATGTTCATAAAAACATGACGTGTAGAAACAACCCAAAAGTCTTTCAACAGGACAATGAATAAATGCTGTGGTATAATCATACAAGAGGATGCTACTCAACAGTATAAATTAACTTATTACAATTATATGAGTGAAAGGCCAGGCGCAGTGGCTCACGCCTGTAATTCTAGCACTCTGGGAGGCCAAGGCAGGTGGATCGCTCAAGGTCAGGAGTTCCAGACCAGCCTGAGTGAGACCCCGTCTCTACTAAAAATAGAAAGAAATTATCTGGCCAACTAAAATATATATATACAAAAAAATTAGCCGGGCATGGTGGCGCATGCCTGTAGTCCCAGCTACTCGGGAGGCTGAGGCAGTAGGATCGCTTAAGCCCAGGAGTTTGAGGTTGCTGTGCGCTAGGCTGACGCCACGGCACTCACTCTAGCCCGGGCAACAAAGTGAGACTCTGTGTCAAAAAAAAAAAAACAATTATATGAGTGAATATCACAAGCATAATGTAAAGAGAAGAAAAAGCCAGACTTAAAAGATCTATGGTGTCTGTCTACTTATATAAAGTTTAGAAACAGACAAAACTATTGTATGGTGTTAGAAGTCAAGATGGCAGTTACAGTTGGTGAAGATGGAGATGATAAGAATTAGGAAGAGGTACATGGTGGGGAGTGGGGGACTTCTGAAGTGCTGGTGACATCCCATTTTCTGATTGGGTAGTAGTTACAGGGCTGTGTTCACTTTGTGACAGCTCACTGAGTTATATTAGTGTCACACTGCAATTAAAAGTTTGGTTTGTTGGGGTTTTTTTTAACTGGTTTTTCAGTCCCTCTAAGTATTTTTGTTTACCTAATTTCTAGTGAACACTTAACTCTTGATTTTCAGTGACTTCTCTTTTTACCCTCAGTCAGTCAATTTTACCATATTTTTAAAAGGTATATTTTTTTACCTGTAGCAGCCTCTTTCATTATGCTGGTTAATCACCAAGGAAAATTTTTTAAGTGCCTGGAAACATTGATCCAGAGATTTTATTTCTTGAACTTGCACTATGTTTGTAATTTACAGGGTTCTTATGCGTTGTTGCCTTTTAATATTCTATATTCCAATTTTTCATTAACAAATTTTCTTGTTTTACCTCTGTTATCTCCCTTCTCCTGCAAGAATGTTGAATTTAATTGGGTGCAAACACTATTACTGAAGGAATTACAGCTAACACCTGGCCTAGTTCATGTTCCAAGTCTATTTCCATATCCCTGAATCTTAAAAACATCACCTTTAATTTTCATCATACTAAGGCATTTTCCACGATTTGTTTCCTCAAGTAGTACTGTTTGGATTAAATTAATAGCTTCTCTAATCTCATTTTTTACTCAGTCTTTTTGGACAGGTCAGGTGATCTACAACAGAGAGTGCCTCCACCTTTCTGTACTCATCTTTCACTGTTTCATCCGTTCAGTCTTGAATAATAAAAGTACACCTTGCTTCTCACCACCTCACTCACTCCCTCACTGATTCCCCAAAAAGGATGCCAAATATGTTCTAGCAAACCAATGAATACATAAGTTTTATTCATCTGGCAAGGATCCGCCTTCTAATGCAACTTCCAAGAGTGTATCATGTCATTAAATCAGCAAATGTTTTATTATACATAAATGTGATTTTCAGACTCACATGAGAATGTGATTTCCTCCCATAGACATTTCATAAATTTTTATTTTAAGATTATTTATTTCTTCTTCACATACAGGACCACTTCACTGTCATCTGCTCACCCACACCCTTCTTTTACTCTAGAATTATGTTCCATCCATGATCTTCCCATTAAATTATCAGATACGCTGCTAAGGATTTCAAATCTCCTGTTTAGCAATCCATGACCCAGCAATGAAATAAGAGGACCATTTTTCTCACCTGCCTTGGCATGGCTTTTCCTGCCTGTATCAAATTGCTGCACTGTTGACTAATCTCTTGAAAATTGAGGCCGGGCGCGGTGGCTCACGCCTGTAATCCTAGCACTCTGGGAGGCCGAGGCGAGTGGATCACTCGAGGTCAGGAGTTCGAGACCAGCCTGAGCAAGAGCGAGACCCCGTCTCTACTAAAAATAGAAAGAAATTATTGGCCATATATATAGAAAATGTATATAGAAAAAATGAGCCAGGCATGGTGGCACATGCCTGTAGTCCCAGCTACTTGGGAGGCTGAGGCAGTAGCATCGCTTAAGCCCAGGAGTTTGAGGTTGCTGTGAGCTAGGCTGATGCCACAGCACTCACTCTAGCCCGGACAACACAGCGAGACTCTGTCTCAAAAAAAAAAAAAGAAAGAAAGAAAGAAAGTTGACCCTGAGTGCCCAGTTAACTGTTGCCGCACTACAAACTGCTCCAAAATTTAGTACTATAAAACAACCATAGTATTAATATTACTCTCATGAATTCTAAGGTTCAAGAATTCACACAGAGCACAGGAGAGACTCCTGGTCTCTGCTCCATGAAGTCTGGTGCCCTACTTGGGAAGACTCAAAGGCTAGGTGTGACTCACCAAGGGCTGGTGTCATTTAGAGGCATCTTCATTCACACATCTGGCAGTTGTTGACAACCATTGGCTAGGACCTCAGCTGGGCTGACACAGGAGCACCCATATGTGGCCTCTCCATGTAGTCTTTCTGCATGGGCTAGCTGGACTCTCTGGTAGCACAGTGGGTGGGTTCTAAGAGTGAACATCCCAAGAAAATAATGTCAAAGTGTGTGGCATTTTCATGACCCAGACTCAGAAGCTACATTGCTGGGGGCAGTCATAAACACCCATCTGGACTCAAGTGAAGGTACATGCACACCCCCTCTTCATGGGAAGTGAAAGTTTCCAGAACAGAATGTGAAACTGAGAGTGTTGCAACCATCTTTGGAAAATATAATCTGCCACACAAAGCTTCCACCAAACCTGTCCTCGTGGTCTACAGCCTCTAGCTTCTCCCGGATTTCCAGAATTCTGCCTCTTCTTATATTTCTAACACCCCAGCTAATAATTTCATCTGATGATAATGATGATGATGATGATGATTGACATTTATCAAATCTATATGCTATGAACTGATCTACAAGATTTAAATGTATTAACTTATTGGTCTCCATAGCAATACTATGAAGCAGGTACTACTGTTAAGCTCATTTTACAACAAGGAAACTAAGGTACAGAGAGGTTAAGAAACTTGCCCAAAATCATACACTGTTAAAGAGAAGATCTGGAATTTGAACTCAGGGAATCTCCATCCAAGGCCTGCACTTGTAGCAACTACTCTTCCATTTATTCAATAAATACTAATTGAGCATCTGACAAACGAAGGCACTCTTCCAAATTCAGGGGTAAGGAGTGAACACAGTAGATAAAAATCCCTTCTTTTGTGTAGTTTGCATTCTAGTGATAGGAGACAAATGACAAACAAGTAAGCAAGTATTAATAAATACACATCAGACGATAATAAGTGATATGGAAAGTAAGGCAGGATGATGATAGGAAGTTCCAGAGGTGAGGAAGAAGACTGATTTTAAATATGCTGGTCAAGTAACATCTAATAAAACATTTTATTAGAGGCCTGAAGGAAGTGAGGTATCAGAAAGCCATGTGGATATTTGGAGGCAGAGCACTTCAACAGGGAACAGCAAAAGGCCCTGAGGCAGAAGCAGGTCTGGCACGCTCAACTGAGAGGCCCAAGTGGCTTGAGCAGGACAGGCAAGAGACGTGGTCATGGAGCCAGGTGGGGACCAGACCACCAAGGGTCTTGAAGGTCACTGTAAGGTCTTTAGATTTTACTCTGAAACCAGAATCCATTGGAGGACTTTGAGGAGAAGTGCAATGTGATCTGCTTCAAACTTTTATAAGGATCACTCTGTCCACCGTGTGGAGAATAAACTGTAAGGGAGCAAGAGCTGGGGCAGGAAAATCAGTCGGGAGACCCTTAGGATGGTCCAGGCAAAGGATGACATTAGCTTGAGCCGGGTGCCAACTGTGGTGGAGGTGGTAAGGTGTCTAATTGTTAGAGCAACATGAGGAAGACTTTATTCAGGACTATCACAATAGGTATAGGGACCACTGTAACAGGGTCTTGCAGTGGGGAAAAGAGATTGGGCAAACTCCAACGAAATACAGCACGGGCAAGTGGGAATTTATAGCCATGGAGCAGGGTTGGAAGTGAGTGGATGAAAAATTACTAAGATGAAACATCAGGGGTAAGGGGGATTTGGACTAAACCAACCTAACAGGATTCTTGCTTAAAATAGGCCAGAGCGATCAGACATCACTTGAGGAATGGTGGAATATGAGGTACCTGATTGGATACAGAAGGTGATCAGATATCAAGGCTGAGGGTTTCCTGTTAAACTGACTTAGCAGGGCTCTTTGTTAAAACTGGATTTTATGAGGAAGTATACAGATGAGCCTAGGAGAAGGTTCATAAGCCTAACTAAAATTTGGCCAAGAAAACAGTATCTGTCATAGCCTCAATCCCAGGCACATTTTGTTTTTTGGTCTCTGGAGATTTCCTTTATTTTTCTAGTTAACTTGGCAATACATTTAAATGGAGGTGTGTTAAATTTTGTCCAGCATATCCAGGAATTTTATACTGGAAGTTTTTAAATAAATACACCATTATAGTGTTCCTCCCAACTGTTTTTCAAAGATCACTCAGCTTGCAATGTGTGGAATAGTTTGGAGAGGAAAAACGTGAAAAAGCAAGATCTATTAAGAGTATAGCAGAAATTTAGACAAAAAAGAATAACTTCTATGAGGGTTGTGGTGGAAGAGGTAAGAGAAAAACGGATCTGGGAAACATTCAGTAAGTAAAATCAGCAGGGTTTCAGACATCTGATTTCTTACAGGAGAGAGTTGCACAGGAGATTTGGGAAGTCTTCCGTAAAAAAAATTGGTAACTGAATTCACGGTGTAGAAACTTGGGAGAAAGTGTAGAGTAGGAAGAGAAGAAGGTCCTAGGACCCAGCTCTAAGGAATACTAACATGTTAAGAACTTAGAGAAGGCGGAGCAAACATCAGACACTGGAAAAAGCTAGGAGAAAGACCCAGAGGGTAGTATGGCTTTCACTGAGGCTAAGAGACCAAGCATTGCCAAAGGGAGGGAGGAGCCAGCAAGTGCCCAGTGATACTGAGAGGTCAAGAAAAATGACGGAAAACCAGACATTAGATTTGGTGACACATGGGAAATGTGTGTTCTTGGAGAGGGGAAATGAATAATAAAGGCAAAAACCAGACGGGAATGAATTGGGAAACAGAAAATGGAAACCACACTTTCGAGGAGTTTGGCTACGAAGGCGAAAAGAAAGAGAGAACATTTGCTGGAGAAAAAGAGGGCTGGAGAAAGGTAATTTTAAGATGAGGGGAAGTCTGAAATGTTTAAATGCTGATAGGAAGGATCCAGAGGGAACAGGGAGGAGAGAAAACAAGCCGAGTAGGTAGAATCCATAATGCCGGTGGACGGATTCTCTTGTATTACTGACTCACCAAACTAAATGAACGGAATTCTGCGGTTTTGGTAGCTTCAGGTTTTAGGTCAAGAGTTTTGCTGGTTTGGTTTGGTTTTCCGCACTAACACCTTCCCTCATCCGCCCCCTCCTCCTCTTTCCCCGCCCTGCGGTCTAATCCCACTTGTCCCCGCCGTGCTTCCCAGAGCAATAGAGCCTATCTTTACACATCCTTCCAGGGCTCAGAGAAGGGCCACGCCCAGTCTTACTCCGGTCCGCCCCAATCGGAGGCGCTTCCGGGGATACGCATGCGCAGAGAGGTCGCAGTCGCGCCGGAGGTGAGCTGAGCTTTAAAGCTAGCGCAGGCGCGTTAGGTCCCGGTCGCTATGCGGGTGCTTGTGGGTAAGGGAGGGCAGAGAGGGAGAATGGGGGCAGGTTTAGCCAGAGATTGAGGATTGGGAGGCCGTTGCCGGGAGGGCAATGTCTCCTGCTCAGGCTGCCTGGCCTTGGCCTTCTAGCCCGAGAAGCCGAACCTCCCTAACCCCTGTGACCGGTGTCACCTCTGCATGGCGGGGAAGGAGACAGGAGGAGGGCAGAAGTCTGGCGGCAGATGGGATGGCACGAGAGCAGGGGGCCACGGGCGGGGACTGAGGGCGCGCCCCGCCCCCCAGGAATATAAACAATTTGTTTTTTCCGATCAGGTGGCGGGACAGGCTTCATTGGGACAGCCCTAACCCAGCTGCTGAAAGCCAGGGGCCACGAAGTGACGCTGGTCTCCCGACAACCCGGGCCCGGCCGGATCACGTGGGTATGTCGGTCCTCTGGAAGCTGGGTGGGAAGGCGGCGCGGGCGGGGCCAGGGGCACTGTGTGCTTTGTCTGACAGGATGAGCTCGCTACGTCCGGGCTGCCCAGCTGCGATGCCGCCGTCAACCTGGCCGGAGCGAACATCCTCAACCCTCTCCGAAGGTCAGCCCGGGCCCTAAAGCTGACAGCCTCCAGAGCAGAGGGAGGGAGAGGGTCCGACTCTGAGGAGACCCTGTGAGCTGTGGATAATGGAGCTGCCGGGTTGAAATCTAAGCCGATATCCCGGACTACTTATTCTGCCCATTTGCCTCTCTACCTAGTCAGCCAGTTGGCTTAAGTCCTCATGTATAACTCAGGATGCCCAAGAAAGATATACCCTTTCCCTCTACAGGAGACATGGACTTTTTCTCTTAAGACACAATTCAGGGTTTTACTAGAAATGGGTATGAACAGTTCCCAGGGAGAGAGGGGGGGATATGTGCATGGATGTATTTAGTGGCTTTTTATTTCTTCTGTTTCTCCTGCAGGTGGAATGAAGCCTTCCAAAAAGAGGTTCTCAGCAGCCGCCTGGAGACCACCCAAATGCTAGCTAAAGCTATCACCAAGGCCCCACAACCCCCCCAGGCCTGGATCTTAGTCACAGGTGTAGGTATGCCCCCAAATCAGCAACCCATTACATTAGCCAGGGGACGGGTAGAGGGTGCAGAGTGAAAGGGTAGCTCAGGCACTGGTCTTTTCCAGGCAGAATAACTTCCTAGGCCCTTGATCCACACGTTTCTCCTACCCTTTGGATACTTTGAGAAATGGAGACCCCGAGAGAAAGAGAGAGGAGTGGCACTGCTCCTAGCACCAGGGAAAAGTCCAAGGGACTTGGGAAAGTCCCTTGCTTTTCATACCACAGTTCTTTAGGAACAGAGTTCCTGATTGTTCTATGTCACCCTTGGGACCAAATAATTGCAAACAATTATAATGTGCACACCAACCACTATTTGAAGTGCTTTATACGTATTACATCATTTAATCCTCACAACAACCCCATGAGGTAGGTACTATTATGCCCATTTTAAAAATGTGAAAATTCCATACCAAGAGATTATGTAATTTGCCTAAAGTCACAGAGTCAACAAATGAGATTAAAATTCAGGCAGCCTGGCACCAAAGTTTCTGTTCTTAACCACTATACTCTAGCAGCCTTTAAGTTTAGCCCTGCAACCAAAGATAAGAGTTCCTCCAGGGCAGGAACAGATCAGGTAATGGAGAAGCTCAAGGGGAAAATATCCATGCCTCTGTCTTCACATGGGGAGATGCCAAGGGCTAAAGAGGGTGAGGCCAAGGGAAGTGCAAAAAGCCAGGCAGGAGCAAGGACACCAGGGCAAACGAGTGCTGTTCCACCGGCAGCTTACTACCAGCCCAGCCTGACAGCAGAGTATGATGAGGACAGCCCAGGAGGGGATTTTGACTTTTTCTCCAACCTCGTGACCAAATGGGAAGCAGCAGCCAGGCTTCCTGGAGATTCTACACGGCAGGTGGTGGTGCGCTCCGGTGAGAACCAGGACCTGGGTACCAGATGGTGTTCGAACTTCCTCTGGGTTGGAGGAGTGGTGGGATCAGGGGAGCTGAGCTTACAGAGAGTACAAAGATGCCACCACTTCTGGCTAACCTGCAGACAGGAGGCTGGGCAGGCCCAAAGAGAGCCATACCCTTCCACTCAGCTGAGTTGAGTGGGCACTAGGAGAGGGGTGCCTGAGAAAGTGGGAGGACCAGCAGGACTGCTTCGAGGCTCAGGGACGGTCCCTGTACCATCTCTCTTGCCTGCTCTAGGGGTTGTGCTGGGCCGTGGAGGTGGTGCCATCAGCCTCATGCTACTGCCCTTCCGCCTGGGCCTGGGGGGCCCCATCGGCTCAGGCCACCAATTCTTCCCCTGGATTCACATCAGGGACCTGGTGGGAATTCTGACCCATGCCCTTGAAGCAAACCATGTGCAGGGGGTCCTGAATGGAGTGGCTCCAGCCTCCACCACTACCAATGCTGCGTTTGCCCAGGCCTTGGGTGCTGCCCTGGGCCGCCCAGCCTTCCTTCCTCTTCCCAGCATTGCAGTGCAAGCTGTCTATGGGCGAGAGCGTGCCATCATGCTGCTGGAGGGCCAGAAGGTGATCCCACGTCGGACGCTGGCTGCGGGCTACCAGTATTCCTTCCCAGAGCTAGGGGCTGCCTTGAAGGAAGTCGTAGCCTAAGTAGGGAAGTGCATGGCCAGGGGCTGAGTCCTGTCCATCAACAGAGGCTTCCTTGTTAGACACTGTATATAGGCTCAGCTATTCTTCTGCTTGAGATCTGAAGCCATCTGGTTCTTAGGGATTCCCCCTTCCTATTCTGTTGCTCTACCTTATTTAACTGGCAGATTGTCCACAGTCTCAAGGCAATAATCTCAACAGGTTGGGGCCTTAACCTCTTTGACTCCTTGTGAAAGGATTTCCAAGCTTGGTCTCTACGGATCTGTTGCTGCCCCGCTTCTCCTTCGTGCTGTGTAGAGAACGCTTTGCTGTTCAGGCAATAAAGACGAATTATCTCGCTAGCCTCGGCGCATCTCTTTGGCCTAGAGTCTTCTGGAATTTATTTCAAGGAATGTCATCCTAAATGATTCTTTCCCCTACATGGGGTTTTGAATGTTACAATGGGCAACATCTCTCCTCACCCTCTTCCTTCTTGGTCCCTCTGTTGCCAAAAGAGCTGGTCACAAATGCAGGGCATGAGGTTATGATAAAGGTAGCAATTAAAAGATAAGAGATTCACATTATATGCATGTATCAAAACATCACACGTACCCTATAAAGACATACAACTATTATTTACCCATAATAATTAAAAATTAAGAGACAAGAGAAAATGACCCATTTCTAGTGGGTTCTGTAGTTACCCTGCATGCCTGTCACAGGGTGCCATAGGATGTCAGCAGAGGAAGAGGTGAGGCCCAGGTATAGGTCAGCCTTCAGTCTGTGTCACCAAGTGGCAGTGAATTAATAAAGCAGTCACACGGTGGTACGGTAGTCCCAGTTTATCAAGCTGCAGCAGGATAAAGCCAGCATCCCTGTTTATAAGAAGCCTAGGACTTGCCTCTCATCTGATTATAGCCACTTCAGTCAAACCAGAGCCCTTAGCAGAAAAGGGCAGAAGATACCTCTGGCCCTCTGCATACCCACCATCACTGAAAGTGAAAAGGGCAAGGAACTAATCAAGAACTATAAATCCAACCCTATCAGGAAAAAAAAAGTCATAAGTTATGATATCTGCCATAACTTGACCAGAAGTAGTTCTCCCAGTCCCAGTTCAGGCCATATTAACCAATCTCCTTTCTTCTCAGGGGACTATGACCAGCTTGTCTCCAACACACCTGCCTCCAGCCTAGGTCAATATGGGCTAGTGTAAATCACCAATAGCGGAAAGGGGGAAGACACTAGGACCTGGGGACCCTCCCCATTATTCTGATCTCCATGCAGTATTCAACTCCCTGTGCCACTCAGAGGGAGGCAGAAGTCAGAGCTAGAAAAGGATCTTGTCCAGGGACTCACTGCAGGGCCCAGACAGAACAGAACCCAGGGGCACCTGTCCCGCTTCTTTATCAGCTCTTGGACTCAAGGAAGTTAACTGGCTCTGTATTGTTCCTGGGGGAATGACTGGCCTCAGAGGTAAAAGTGATAGAAAAGCATATTTTAGGCTGCACTAAAGGAAGGACTCCTGATTATTACTGTCCACATAAGGAATGTACTACCTTGAAGGTAGTAAATTCCTTGCCACAGGACTTAAAAGCAGACACAGGGCAATGACCTGTAGGAATCAGAGTGGAGAGAGCATCTCCTGATGTGACAGCAGAGTTGCTCTGGTGGCTAATCAGGTGCCTTCCAACTCCGATTCTGTAGTTTTCATTTTCCAGCAAATTGGTTCATGTAGAACCAATTGGTTCAACCTCTATAAGCCCTCCCATCCCCATATACACATGCACAAAGCAGAAGCGTGCCTCGCTTTATGCAGCATATGTCTTCTGTAGCAAAAATATTAGGGTCAGATCACATTAACATGGTCGATTGCAGAGCATGACTTCATCAATTTGGTGAATGCTCTCAACACTTCAGTAAGTGCATCTAACCAGGACTTTCTGACACATTTGTTAGTCTGTAAACAAACACTTGAATGCAACAGAAGAGCTGCCATTTATAGGAACCCTGAGAGTATTCTGGTAAAGCAAACAGTAACCCCTAATTTAACTATTTTCTAAATGTGGATTTTGGAGGTTGCCCAAAAGGAATGCAGCCATTATAGGGCATGTTATACTGAGGACACAGTGTTAAAACCTAGGGTATGGGCCCTGGAGATACAGGACCCACATCTCTCTGAAAGTGAGGTTTGGGTTAGGGAGCCTGTACAGCCACAGGCAGCTACCTAAGACTTGGTCCAAGTACCTTTCCTCCAAGTAGCTTTCCTCCATGTTCTCATTTCTCCTCCCAACAGGTATTTTTACCCCTGATTTATAGACAGAAGTAAAGGCCAAGCAGCTCAATCAGGGTCACAGGCAAGCACAGCTGAGACCACAAGCCAAATCCCTCTCTGCCTTCTTCACCAGCTCACTGCTACCCTACTGCAACCCAGCCCATGGAATACTATAGCCCTGCCAGGGCCTAGCATTCCCTCCACTCCCAGGAGCCTAGCCAGGCCTGGGAAGCAGCCTGTCTTCTGACCATCCAGAGCAACACTAGGGGGAGGAAAGGCTTAGCTTCCTGCTACCTCCCACCCACCCTAGCCTCCACCCCAACTCACTTAGAGGTGGAGCCAATAGCCCTAGTCCCCGGGACTTACAGAAACCTGTACTAAGGCAAGGCTGAGAAGTTAAGACTGAGCAGAACCTCTTGAGAGCTGGTTGAGATCCTCACTCGAGGTGAGATCAGGTCACTTTATGGACCTGTCCCCAAAGTGCCCCAGGCAAAAACATTCTCCATACTCGAATGTTCTTCCTCGGTGCTTCCTTACCCAAAGTACCAACTCAGAGTGAGGCTGGGTCAGAGTCTGAGCAGCAGAAAGACTCTCACAGAAGGGGCTGAGCTGGGGGAGGCTGGAGCTGACAGGGCTGCAACCACTCAAGCAGGTGAGGCTCAGAAGTTGAGACTGAGCAGGGCCTCAGACAGCTGATTAATGTCCCGGCAGTATGGCTCCCGCTGCAGGATGAAGTCCACCTTGTGATCCTGACCCCAAAACACCTCCAGCAGCTGGCGCCGGAGCCGCTCTGTCTCCCGGTTCTTCCGAATGCCACCACCGCCTTTTTCCTCTTCTCTCCCCTGCTGCTGATTACCATGTTCTGTGAAGCCCTTGGAAGGACTGTGAGCCGTAGAAGACTCCTGTGTCCTGGGAAGAAACAGAACAAGAAGTGCTGAGCATCCTGGAGAGAAATAAATCCCTGGCTCTGGGGGAGCAATCCTGAAGTTCCCCAAGATGACCACTGAGCGGCAGCATCAACCCACTTCTGAAGGGGAAACCGACAGTTCTTCGGAACCAGGAAAGGCGAACCCTGCCACTACTATGATCTAGTTCTAGTCCTAAACTAATCCCTTACTTAATGGTCCAGCAGAGGGTGTGCTGAATACAACTGGCTACCCATACAAGCAACCATCTTCCAAATAACTCCACCAAACACACTGATTAAGGGAAACAGGAAGCAGGTGTTTCCCTCCCAGCCAGAAGGTTCTGTGTCAGTCTTCCCTAGGAAGCTTATAAAGGGCAAGCCCAAGGCAACTTAAGCTCCTGCAGAATTAAGCTGGCCCAAATTGAGGTCACACTTCCAGCCAAGTCTCCAGGCCTGCAGAGGGAGGGGCAGGGCAAGGGGCTGCCTGCAGGAGTCCGGGGCATTACCTGGCTGGCTTCTTCAAGAACTCATCCAGGGTAGGGCCATTTCGCCCCAGCGGATCATCAGGGACCATGAAGAGGTTTCCCACGAAGGTAAAGGGCAGCAGGCTAGACAGGGAAAGAGAATGTGTGGCCACAGGGGGGCCCTTGCCCACCTCCCACACCGCTGAGATCACCACCACCAGAAGCTGCTGGCTACCATCCTCCAAGGTAACTTAAGTTCATTCCAGAGTTCTCACCCGGCAGCCAGAGCAGAGCTGGTTTTAGAGAAAGGTCTGAGTCCATGCCCTATTGTCAGGGAAGGGCTCCCTCACCGCTCTCTGATGATTGCCATCCACTTCTCCGACTCCTCTGCCAGGTCCCGGAACTGGTCATTGGAGACAATGATCCCGTCGGTCTCTTCAGCCAGCTTCACCATGAACCTGTCCCAAAACCACGGCAACCATTCTGGGATTCTCCGAGGCCTCAACCCCGAAGTGTTACTGACTCCCATGACCTCCTTCTGCTGATGGAGATCTGCCTCCCCCATTCATCTTGACCCAGGTACAGGTGACTGACTAGATACAGGTGCCATGGGTTACAGAGAAAATAAAGACAATGCAAGGTGATCGCCTAATAGCATCTCATCCACTCACCACAATCCTTTACCCAACACTTTGCCTTGTTAGTAGGAGACAGTCAGATCTGGCTCTGTCTTCCACCCTACACCACTAGTCCCTCACAAATCCACGTGTTCTTCCTCTGAAAAGCCTTCCACTCTGCTCCTTTCCTTTCCAGTCCCACCATTACCACCTTAGTAATGCAGATATTGCAACTGAGATAATGCACAGCTTCCCAACAAGGGGGGGGATCCCCTGCCTGTAACCATTCACCACCCTCCAGGCTCTCCTGCCCTCCTCCACGAAAGCATCCTCTTCCCCTACATAAAACTCTTCCACACCTGCTGTTTATCTGCCGAAGAAAGTCCCCAGGCCCAGGCCTGGCAGCTAAGGCCCTCGAGAACCCAGCTCCAAGTCACCCTTCCAGCCTTCTCTCTCCCAGTATTACCTAACGTACCCTCAACTCCAGCCACAATCAATGATCAGATGACACCCTGCTCTCCAAACATGCCCTGTGCTGTCTAACTTCCATGTTTCTGAAACTATTACCTCCATCTGGAAGGTGCTTCCCAAACCTTGCTGATGAACAGAATCACCAGGGGAACTTTGAAAAAATTGATGCCTGGGTGCCACTTCAATAATTCTGATTCCACAGGACTGGGGTAGGACTCATGAGGTGGTAGGTGGTGGTTTTTTTGACGGGTTTAGAAACCAAGAGATCCAAGCCATCCCACATCCTTCTCAATCAATAAAAAACTTGCAAATCCCTCCCTTCCCACAAAGCCCTTGCCAGAAAGGGGTTTCCTTCCCTCTGGGTTCCTGTAATGTTTGATTTATAGTTTTTAGTTTCTTTTGGTTCTTTGAAGTTAAGAGTCAGGTCCTTTGCTGAAAAATCAACTCAAAAAAAGGGAAAAAATTAAAAAAAAAAAAGAATCAGGTCTCGTTTCCAGCATTCCCACTTCCTCCTGCAGGCCATGCACCTACAACTAAGTGGGCAGTTGGTATATGAAAGACAGTGTGGTACAGAGGGGACCAGGAGTCAGGATTAGGTATGACAGATGTCTGGTTCTGAGTGTCTGAGAAACAATTTCAGGGAATGACATATAAATGTGTATGGTATACATATGGTCTACAAGAGGTATTTTCTGGTTAAGCATATTTTACTACTATCATGTTATATGGTGTTCAGCAGCATTCATTCAGGAGGTCTGTACTGTGCACCACTGTGCTTATTCACTGTTACTGGGCAAAATTCCCAATTTGTATTGTATTATCTGCCCACCAGGTCCTACACAACTGCACAGACACGTGCCTTTAAAATTCATTAAAACTGACTCAATCTTCAGTTTCAATTCTGTTTCAATGCTGGTGTGGAAAAGAGGTTCCGTATCTTGGTAATCTGTGAAATCTAGGCATAAAACAGAATAGCACTGGGAGAAAGTGAACTGCCTTTTTGTAGAACACCATTCACTTGTTAAGGAGTAAATGGTATTTTAAAAGGAAAAGTATAAAATCACTAAGGTTTGGAAACTAAATTTTCAAAACCCAATAATGTCCTAAAGAATAAAGAACATGTAAATTTATTTTTTTAATCCTTTTAAAAGAAAGAATTTATAAAAATTTTAAGTTGGTTAATTAGCTTTTAAAATCTGCCCATCTCCCACACCCTGTATGCACACTGTGGCAGAAGTGTGCCCTGTATTTTTCATTCAAGCCATCTGGCAGCTTTGAGGTCTAATTTGTCCTTTGCAAAGACAGTTATCCACTCTTAATCTCTGTCTGCACATCTACAGAATGGAGACGATGCCCTCTGCCACACCTGACTGGGCCTGTGCAAAGTTGAGAGGGAATGTCACTGTACTCTTGCCTCACTCAAGGTACATGATCTCCTTTAGATTTCCACAAGGGGAGGTGAATGAATGGAGTAGGACCCTGAGACAAAAAGGCTCATTCGCTAAGAGAGGGTCCACAGTCAAAGTCAATGAGTACTGCAACTTTGGGGCTCAAATTCAGATGTTCCAATTCTAAGTCCAGTGATCTTTCTACTATACTATGTTTTGTATAGTCCTATTATTCGTGGATTGTGTTTCTTTATTTTACTTGTTATTTTGAATGTTTACTCTGGTTTTTCCACAATGTTGAAGGAGTTTCTCTACATGTTTGGAAATTCGGGTTATAAGAAAGCAACTGTCAGCTATTTATGTCACCAGCTTTCCCATCCTTCCATTAAACCAGCACTTTCTAGATAGTAAGGCACTAGATAAAAGAGGTGTCATTTAGTTTGATGAATGAAGACTGATGAATGGGCAAACACAGTTGTCTACAATCCGTCTCATCTCACCTGCAGGGCAGGTTTACCTCCCAGTCATAAGGGCACATGGGTGGAATGACTGGCCTCTTTCCCACTACCAAGGCTTATGGTCAGGAGTATCTCTCCCTCAATCTCCTACTAGCTTCCTTGAATATTAAGCCTGGGGCCAGGAGAGAAGCCAGTACCTGTCATCATAGGAGGAGATCCTCTTGCCATCCATGACTCGTGAGGGGGTAAGGGAAAGCAGGCTGAGGGAGTACAGCTTTTGTAGGAAGTGACTCTCTAGAAAAAGAACAACACAGCAGGGTTCTCCTCAAGGTGGCGATAGAACCTACCCCAGAACACAGAAGACTAAGCCCAACTCACCTCTGACCCTGGCATCTTTACTGAACCGCCACTGAGGCACAAAGACAGTTATGTCACGGTGGCCACGGTCCCAGAAGTACTGCACAGCAATGGCAATGCCCCGGCTGGAGAAGTAGTGCTGGAGGCCATGCCTGCAGTGGGAAGGGGTCAGCACTCTGGGGGCCCAGAGGAGGGGCCTGGCAGCCTGGCTGCAGTGCTGGCCCCTCAGTACATGTCCCATGGTGCACAAAGATCCCTGTCTCATCCCCCCTCCCTAGGACCCTAAGCCCTGCCAGGTACTCACACCATGGCCACGTTGCTGCCATCAATGACAATATGGCGGAGGTCTGGCTGGCCGGGCACGTTGGCAAGACACAGGGTGAAAGGATCCTGTAGGGCCTCCTGGAAACGCTGTGTGCCAGTCACCAAGTTGCCCCCCCGGGTACCTCGTTTCCATGGAGACCCCCGACCTCGAGCCACGGACTGCTGTTTGTCTGCCCTGTCTCCACAGTGCCATGGGGGTTCGGGCGCAGGTGGAGGGCTAGGCACTCTTGGAGGTGAGGCTTGCCCATTGTGGAGCCGCTGGAGGAGGGAGGCTCCCCGGGGTTGAGCTGCCCTCTGACAGGGGCCATAGGCACCAGGAGGCTCACCCTGGACATAGACCCCTCCTCTTTCCTGAGGCACCCCCTCCTTCCCCAAGCCCTTCCCTTTCAGGGGCCTCCCCTCCTTTGCCCCTTTAGGCACTAACTGTGGCCTAAAAGCCACTTCTCTCTCCCAGGCTTCTTCCCCAGGCAGCTCCTTCAACCCCAAATCCATCTCCCTGGGACCGCTCGGTTTCCCTTCCTCCTTCTCCACAGCATAACTCTCTCCCCTCCCTCCCCTTGACTCTCCCCACCCCATGGATCCAGTGTCCAGGGACTCCCTGCCGTCACTCAGGAAAGCTCTGACTTCCTGGTGCTGAACACCCAGCAAGCCTGGGCTCCCCTCCTCCCAAGAGGAAAGTGCTTGCGGCTCCTGCCCCCCGGACACCTCCTGCACCAGACTCAACAACTCCTCCTGGACTGCCAGGGGCAGCTGCAGCAGGGCCTCTCTGTGGGCATCCCCCCAGGGCTGCAGCAGGGCAGAGAAGTCTTCCAGCACCCCAGCACACTGAGAGGCTCCCAGGGATGACCCTGGCTGAAAGTCCCAGCTCAGCCGCTCCACAAGCCCCTCCACCCGGCTCTGAGCCATGACAAAGGCCTCAGCAAGGCCACTGATCATCAGTGAGCCAGGCGCTCCAGGCACCAGGTGGGCTGATGTGCTCCAGGTCAGACAGTCAAGGAAAAATCCCTGGGCTCCCAGGAAGATGCAATGCAGCTTGGGTGGGTAGTGGATTTCATCCTGCAGCTCTGGGCTGCAAAGACCTTTCAGGTACTCCTGGTGGCGAGAAGGTCAGAAAAAGGAAAGTTCTGGAATCCTAAGTGGCCCAGCCATCCATTCAGGCTCATTGCGCTGCCCCAAGTTCCAGGATACCTGGAATAATCTACATGGATACTGCTTATTCCCATTTTATAGATAAGGAAACTGAGACGCCGATTACTAGGCTGCTAGGTGGTGAAGCCATATTGGAACCCCAGCCTGATTCCAAAGGAAGCACCGTAGCCCAGCCTCCCGCCCCGCAGTGGACTCTTTGGTAAGGCCTGCTTGCTCAGTGGGATTCTCTCTACTCTCCCAAATATCACAGAGTGATTTGTCCCGAAGTTCTGGCAGAACCGGTGCCATCACTGCAGAAATTAAGACAAAACTCTAGACAAATACAGAGTTGGGAAGTCCCTCAAAGCTCGGGTGCATTCTGGTTGCCAGTGAGACAACCAAGAGGTGCAGATCCTCCCCAGCCCCCTCCTCCCTCTGGCTCCCTGGGGTGGGAGTCCTTGTTGCCTAGAAGGATCAAGGAGAGGAGGTCACCTTGGCTCTGCTGGCGTTCTCCTTGGGGCCCTCCAGCTGCAGCCAGATGTGAGGGTTCTGCGGACAGTCCTTCGGGAGGACGCTCATGCCCACGCGGAAGATACGCTCCACATGCAGCTGCTGCTGCCGCACCTTGTCCTCAGCCTCCGCAGACACCGCAAAGCGGTCAGGGGGTGGGCCGCCAGCCTCCCAGGTAGGCATGGCTGCTTCCTCCAACCCTGTAAGGGGAGAAGGCTGCTCAGAGCCTCACGGTCCCCTCCCAGGTAGGCATGGCTGCTTCCCCCAGCCCTGAAAGGGGAGAAGGCTGCTCAGAGCCTCACTGTCCCCTCTACCCAAATCCTGGCCTCCCCGCCCACACTAGCTAGCCTACACCAGCGAGCAACAGGTCGCACCTAGTTTCAGTTCTGGTAAACAACCCCAGGAGGTAACATCCATCTGAATCCATCTAGGGGAAAGGAAGGAATTTGTCAGATTATTCTGGGGCGGCCTTCTCCCCCGAGAGGAAGTCATGGGTAAACAAGGCTGTCTATCTAGGAGGGGAGTCTAGCCTCTGGAAAAATGACCACAGCCCTGAGCAGGAAGGGGGTGGGGAATGTTCCAGCTCGGTCTGGAGGCCAGAAGGAATGGACAGGTGACGAACCAGCCCATCTCCTGATTACTTCCCAACCTCCGAGTCCAAGACGGCTTCTTAAAGATGAATTCTCTCCAGGGGCTTGCACTGGGCTGTCCTCTGAGGCCCCTTGTCTGCCATTTCCAAGGTTCTAGCCACTCCCACCCCTCCCCCAGCCGTCCGCAGTCCCCAGGCCCCCTCCATCCCGTCATGCGCCCCACCCGGGGCCCAGACCCGCCCCCGGCCGGGTCGGCTCCCCGCCGCGGCCTCCCGCCCCGGCTCCGGGCGCGGGGGAGGGGCGCGCCTACCGCCTGGGCCACCCGCTCCGGCCTCGGGTCGCGTCGGCCCCTCTCGGTGCCAGCCGGGCCCCCGCTTCGCCCGGCCTCCACCCCTGGGGCCAAGGGCAAGGGGGCCCGAGTCTGGGCGGGCCTTCCCGGGTTCCTCACCCAACGGGGACCTCTCTTCTCCACATCTCAAAGTGGTTTTTGAGTCACTTCCTGGCCTGGGGCGGAGTCAGCCGGCTCCTCCCGGGGCTGGGCCTGCACGGGGCCTGGGCCTCGGTCTGGCTGCGCGCTCGCGCCTCCCGCCCGCCCCGCCGCCCCCGCGTCCCCGACGGCCCGGCCCTGCGCAACCGGCGGGGCCCGCGGTCCCCCTGCGCGCCTCCCGCCAGCCCTCCCGTTCGTCTCGCCTCTCGGGGTTCTCGCGCCCTACGCAGATGTTTCCCGGGAAAGAGGAACCACTGGTTGAAAGTTGGTCCCCTCGGGAAAAGATGTGGAAGACCAAAGAGGGAACATGACTGGACCAGGGTCACAAGATAGTGGTGCTCATGGCCCAAGCACTTTCCACCAAAACAATCATGGGGAGAAAAACAAGGACACCCCTTTCTTCCAACAAATGGAAATACGCCACGGAGAAAGGCTGTTGATTTGTGAGGAGTTTTGAAGAGGGGAGGAATGAGGAGGAGGCAGGGACCATAGGGGCCATCTCTTGCACATGCACACAGGCACACTTTCTCACACACACACACGCACACACACACACACCCATGTTCTCCATCCCCCAGGTCCTGCCTCAGTGCTGTCCTGTACGGACGGGCTGCCCTGGAGCTCTGGCTGTAGCCCTCCTGTCGGGTGGCTTCATCCCTCCTCTCCCTCCCAAAGCCCAACTGCTGTCACTTCATGTTCTGCCAAGGAGGAGGGAACTGCAGTGACAGCAGGAGTAACTGAGTGGGAGGCAGGACAGAGCCGCGGGACACACAGAGGTATGGAGAGGGGGTGCAGGGGGGGGCCTAGAGAGGGCTGAAGAGCAGGGTGACCTTGGGGAGAGTTGAGGAGAGGAGCAGAAACAGAAAGGAGTAGAAAGGGGGCAGCAGATGGGGACTTGTGGATTGCAGAGCCACTCAGCCATGTTGAGAGGGAAGCTACCGGGTCCCCCACACAGCCCCGGGCTGCCTTTGGCCCTGGCGCTTCTGGCCCTGGGGGCTGCGTGGGCTCAGGAGGGGTCAGAACCTGTCCTGCTGGAGGGTGAATGCTTGGTGGTCTGTGAGCCTGGCCGAGCTGCTGCAGGGGGGCCTGGAGGAGCAGCCCTGGGAGAGGCGCCCCCCGGACGAGTGGCATTTGCTGCAGTTCGAAGCCATCACCATGAGCCAGCAGGGGAGACCGGCAACGGCACCAGTGGGGCCATCTACTTCGACCAGGTAATCCCCCTACCTTGTCCAGGAGACCTGGAAGGACGCTACAAGGACCTGGAACCAGTTGTCCAAGCCCACTTTGTCATCCTCAGACTTTGAGAAAACAGCTCCCTACATCTTTCTCTAATCTGGCCAGTTGCCCCTCGACCCCACTCACACACACACACACACACACACACACACACACACACACCTCTCCTCTCGCCCCTCTCATATTTCTTTTGAATCCATACATTCCTCTTCAATCCCACTTGCCACCCTTTCTGCTCCTTACCCACTGCCCCTTCTCCCAATCCCAGTGGTATCCCTGGGCACAGGCTTCCCCCAGCCCCACTCAGCAGGGTCTGCTTCCCCCAGGTGCTGGTGAACGAGGGCGGCGGCTTTGACCGGGCCTCTGGCTCCTTCGTGGCCCCTGTCCGGGGTGTCTACAGCTTCCGGTTCCATGTGGTAAAAGTGTACAACCGCCAAACCGTCCAGGTGATCTGAGCGCTGGGCCCCATCCCCAGCTCAGGAGAGAGGAGGGGGAATAAGTGGAGCCCGTCTGACCTCTAGGCAGACCCTCCATTGACCCATGTCCTGGGGGCGAGGAGCAGGGGAGAAACAGGCCTGCCTGGCAGAGTGTGGAGAACGTTTGGAGTCAAAGGCTGGCCACCCCTCAACCCTTCCAGGAGGGTCCATCCCACTCCAGGTTCCCCAGAGGAAGCCCTTGGGAAAGTGAGGGTCCTGAGCTAAGCGCTGGGAGATGGGTGCTAACTGGGCTCCCCTCCCCAGGTGAGCCTGATGCTGAACACATGGCCTGTCATCTCAGCCTTTGCCAACGACCCTGATGTGACCCGGGAGGCAGCCACCAGCTCTGTGCTACTGCCCTTGGACCCCGGGGACCGGGTGTCCCTGCGCCTGCGTCGGGGGAATCTGCTGGGTGGCTGGAAATACTCTAGCTTCTCTGGCTTCCTCATCTTCCCCCTCTGAAGGCCCAGGCCTTTCAGGGATGGGAATCCAACCTCTGACCATTGCCTTCTGCCCTCTCTTGCTCCAGAAAGAGCATCTTTGGGGCAAGAGAGAGGCTCCCTCTGGCTGCCGGTATCCCACCTCCTTGCATGGGACCCTGTGTCAAACACCCAAGGTTAATAGTAGAAAAGAGCAAGGCTATGGCATCTCTGAACCTGGCCCTTCCCACCCACCCCTAGTTGCCCTCCCAGCTACCTGCTGCATCTCTTCATCCCTGCAGCCCCCAATCAGGGCAACGTTTGGCAGATAGGGAGGCCTATACTACTTTGCAATCTCTGCTCCTCCTGTTCCCCTACCCCAGCTTCCTGCTCCGTGCCATTTGGGGACAGGTGGCACAGGTGAGCCTGACAGGCCCCCACAGGGGCCCAGATGGACTAGCCTTAGCATACTCTGCAGGCTTCTTCCTGTGAGGAGTGCCAGCATCACAGATCTCCAGATCTCTGCCAGCATCATCAGAAACTGAACCAGCACCGTATGGGCTAGGGCGGGAGGCTCAGCCACAAGCAGAAGTTTAGGGAGGGCCACAGAGCAGCCTGAGTCTAGGGCTGGTGAGGCAGGAAGGGGGATGTGCCTAGCCTGAACATGTAAACATTTCGCATGTGTAGAGGGGCAGTTGGCAGCGAGGGATCCTGGCTGTCCCTGTGTGACAGGTCCCAGATGGACTCTGGCCCTTACCTCCCCATCTGAAACTTGGGTGTGTGTGTTTGCTCTGGCCTAGGGCAGAGCTGAGAGTTGGTATACAGAGCTGGAGATGGGGGTAGAAGGTCACACGTAGTCCATGGAACACATCAGTGACCATGCATCCTCTTGCTTAGCCACTTCCTGCAACTGCTCCACGTTGGAATTCTAAACTTCAATCACTCCACACTCTGCCACCTCCTTCCTCCCAGCTCTCTCACCCAGTTACTTTCACTGTGCCTGTTCTAGCCTGTTTCCATCTCTCTTCTTTCTCCTGATCCATGCTGTCTTCTCCTTCATAAGCTTCCTGTTACCTGGGATTCCGTGATTCACCACTTCAACTTCTCTCCCACTAGTATCATAAACTCTATCTCTCTCATCTGATGCCACTGTCCCATTGGCCTAGCATGGATGAATCTATCAATAAAGTAAGTAGAGAATGGTGGTGGATGAGATACTACAGGATCACTAAAGAGAGGATGCCAGTACAGTTTGGATCAAGGGTTACAGGATACAAGCAAGTATGTTGTAGAGAAAATAAATATGAAAGTGTATATTACAGTCAAATTAAAAGGGATTTAGTAATGTTTGAGTTACATAGGAAGTACCAATGTGAATTTGTGGTTAAAAAAAACGGGCCAGGTGCAGTGGTTCACGTCTGCACTCCAAGCACTTTGAGAGGCCAGGGTGGGAGGATTGCTTAAGGCCAGGAGTTCAATACCAGCCTGAGCAACATAGAAAGACCCCCATCTCTACAAAAAATAGAAAAATTAGCCAAGTGTGATGGTGTGCACTTGTAGTACCAGCCACTCAGGAGGCTGAGGCAGGCAGATCACTTGAATCCAGGAGTTTGAGGTTGTAGTGACCTATTACGATGCCACTGCACTCTGTCTATCCTGGGCAACAGAGTGACACCCTGTCTCAAAAAAAAAAAAAAATTTCAAACTTTGTCACTAAAGTAGCATAGAAACATCAGGAACAATTTGATATGCATTCTTAGCACCTGGATCTTTGCCTCAAATATTAGTCACCATTAAGAAAACCTAGGGTTCCTTGGAGAATAGTTGCATGCTTTAAATAACTCTAAGCCTAGAACATGTTGTTGATGATGGAAAGCAAAGATACTTGTAAATGTATAGTGTAAAGCTGAAAAGGCAAAGGGCAAAGGAACCAATCTGAAGAGGCTCCCACTTAACATGCTTTAACAATTTTATCATCTGACCAGGCGCAGTGGCTCATACCTGTAATCCTAGCACTCTGGGAGGCCAAGGTGGGCGGATCGTTTGAACTCAGGAGTTCGAGACCAGCCTGAGCAAGAGTGAGACCCCGTCTCTATTTTTATTTTAAAAAATTTAAATTAAATAAATTAAAAAAAAATTTTATCATCTAAAGGATAATAACATAGTTAATTGGAACAGGTGAATTTTAAAACTCCATCAATCCACGATGATACTCCATAAGAAAAAGTCACTATAAATGTGCCAAAAGGTAATTAATATACTGAGTGAAGAAAAGTGAATAAAATGGGTTTATTTTTAGTCAATTGTGATAAGTAGAAGAGCATAAATATAGTAGGTATTTTGTCTACTTGCAAGGTACATTTACTTTTCTTTATCTGTATAAGTAAGGAGGGGTGGATACAGAGAACTGTGAGTAATTCCAGAAAAAAAAAAATGTAACTATGCCAAGAATGAAAGGCATAGTTACTGCACCATTTGGTCATACTTTGCAATTAGGAAGAAAGACAGTCCAACAATGTATTACAAGATGATAAATTAGTCAAATGTCCAAAAGACAACTGCTCGCTGCTCAAATTTGATTGTTTTTCTCCTAGAAAATAGAGCCTCTATATTACCCTACTAATTATAATGAGACACTAATAAGGCAGAATGATTAGGGTTAGGTTTGACTATAGCAGTGAAACCCAGAATAAGAATAGCTTTGACAAAATGCAAGATAGTTTCTGTCTCACATAGAAGAATCTGCAAATAGAGTCCAGGGACAGGTGGCAGGTTTATGATCACCAAAGCCCAGTCTCCCTTCTTGCTATTCTGCCATCTTTAGCATGCCACTGCATGACCCAGGATGGCTCCGTGAGCTCCAGCCACTGTAGCAGCCTAACAGCCCCCAGGAAGGAGGAGGGGAGAAAGGGCACACCCCTTCTCTTTAAAGAAGATTTCTGAAGGGTTTACTCACCATTTCTGATTGAATGTCATCAGCTAGAATTTAGTCACACCTGGCCACACCACACCAGGAAGAGAGGCTAGGAAATATGGTCATTATTCCAGGAAGCCATGTCCAACTAAAAGTCAGGAGTTTTATAATAAGGAAGAAGGGGAGATTGGATATTGGAGAAGACAACTGGAAGTTTTTCAAAATGTAAATAGACCAGATCAATTTGTAAATAATGACATGAAAGTTACTGTATTAGTTTTCTATTGCTGTCTAACAAATTAATACAAACTTAAAACAGTGGCTTACAACACCACCTTTTTATCTTATAATTTCTGTAGGTCATAAATCCAGCAGAGCATGACTGGATTCCCTGCTCAGTGCTTCACAGGTCAAAAACAAGGTGTAGGCAGGATTCCCTCCCTTACTGGAGGGGAAGAATCCACTTCCATACTCATTTAGAATTCAGTTCCTTATGGTTGTAGGACTGAAGTCCCTCCCCTCACTCCACCTTTGAGTCAACAACAGCAGGTGGAGTCCCTCTCTGGCCTACCCTTCTGCCACACGTCTCTGACTTCAGTGGACAAAGTTCCATGAGTTTAAGGATTCATGTGATTAGATTGAGCCCACCCATATAATCCACGATAATCTCCCTACTTAACAGTCCATGACCTGCATTGCACATGCAAAGTCCTTTCTGCCATGGAACATAACATATTCACAGGTTCCAGGGATTAAAGCATGGACATCTTTGGGACATCTGCATATCATAGTCATTAAATTTAAAGATGACATCATGTAGAGAAAGGACATCCAGTTATAATACACTAAATGCATGGAATATGGATGGGCTTAAACAATTCCCATGATGTACAAGGTAAATACCAGCTCAGGTTTTAATCATTTTAGAAGGTGAACCAATTTCCAGGTCCCAACCAAGAATTCATCGTTTAA
Organism: Lemur catta; assembly: GCF_020740605.2. Taxonomy (NCBI): domain Eukaryota; kingdom Metazoa; phylum Chordata; class Mammalia; order Primates; family Lemuridae; genus Lemur; species Lemur catta. The sequence goes on from NC_059128.1 coordinate 64,787,377, forward strand.
TAATCCAAAACTTGATCTGCACTGAGATAATATTCTTCTTTTGAATATTGGTTCAAACTGAGATAATGTCTATTTCTTGGGTTTAGAAACTCATTTTTATAATGGGTTTAAATGTAGGTGTCATAAATTTTATAATCCTTCTAATGTGTGTGCTTTACCAAAATGCAGCTTTTAGAGAAGCTGACATATTAGACTGGTGATTTAATTGAAATATTTAGGAGAATTTGACTAAGTTTGTAATCAATGTTTAAAAAATTTGACTTGTTACATGTATAGATTTTGATTTGTTGGTTGTATAAAGTGTTTAAATGTTTACACAATTTTTGCTTAAGTAGCTTTATGAAGCAAATAATTAAACAATAAATAAAGCATATGTGTTGCTAAGTGTTTCTCTCTAGGTTCCAAAAGCTCCTCAGACTTTAAGAATCCTAAGAATAGAATCTAACTGTCCACTTGCCCTGTGCCCATACCCTGGCAGCTGATTACTACAGAGAAAAGTCTCATTCATGCAGGATTCACTGTGGATCGAAATTCATGGCCTCAGCCACATCTGATCCTCAATATTCCAAGCATTTCTCTGGTTTCCTCTCAAGCTTCTTTCCTCATCCTCCCCAGGATCCAACTGCAGCCTTCCGCTCTCTCCTTAAACCTTTTGCCCCACCAACTCTATCCCCACTGTCAGCAGCCAACAACCTCCCTTTCTACCTCACTGACAACACAGAAATGCCAGGCACGAGCCCTTCCCACCACACACCCACAAACTCACCTTTCTCCCCATCTCTGCCTCTTTCCATCTGGCTGGGCAGGAGATGAATTCCTCCTCCTGTCAGGGCGGCCACCTTATTCCTCCACCACTCATGGATCCCGTTTCCTCCAAACATACTCTTGTCCTTTACTCTCCTCTCTACTCACTCCTTCCCTTCAGCAGTTAAAGTTTAAGAGCTCAAGTCTCTTAAATCTAAAAGGAAAAACCACAAATGTGGAAGTATTTGTATATACAGTTACCCTCAGCTCTGTATGCCCCTGCAGCTAGTTAGCGTCTTCTGCAGGAGTCTGAGTACAAATGTCTGTGTGCACTGGTTGCTCACCTGTCAACCCCTGGTGAACCACAGCCTCCACTGCTCCGCCCAAACTGCCCTCAGCCAGCGCTCACAACTTCTGTATTACTAAAGTTCACAGACGCTGCTTCCTAATCCTCCTGTTGCTCAGACTCTCCGTAACATTTGCCCCTGTTAACCACGCCCTCCTTCTAGAAGCCCTCTGTGCCTCAACTTCCCTTGCTGCACTCCCTGGGCTTTCCCTCCACCTCTCTGCCCACACTCCACTTCTTTTTCAGGATCTTCTACCTCTGCCCCTCTCTTAGATGCCAGCTTTCCTCAAGGTTCCACCCTAGAATTTCCTCGTTACTAACACACCCTCAGAAGCACAAGTGTCCATCCATATGCTGACAACTTACACATTTTTATCTCTATCGAAAATCTCCCTTCTAAACTTCAGACTCATACATCGAATAGTCCACCTTAACGTCAACATGCTAAAACCTGAAATTATAGTCTTTCCTCCCTAAATCTGTTCTCCCTCGCTTCTTCTCTATGTCTGTAAATGGAACTTCCCTGTTGCCCAAACCAAAACTGACCATTATCCTTAATTCTTCCCTCTCCCATAACTGCCATATTCAGTCATTACATCCATCGGTATCCATTGCTTGCCTTCCACCTACTCTGGCTCAAACTACCAATCTCTCAGCTAGATTTCTATAAAAGCCTCCCAACTGACCCCTTGGCCTCCAGTTTTTCCCCCACTCAATGCGTTCTCAACCCTGGGGTTGCCTTAGTGACCTATCCAGATGAACTTCACTGCTGAAGCCCTCGAGGGCTCCCAGTGGCCATCAGAATGAAATGTGTGTTTTAAACATGGTTTGTGAGGTCCTTCACAATCCAGCCCCTGTGCACTCCCATCTATTAATACAAGCATGCGGAGACCTGAGAAATAGCCCCACTTATTGGCTGAGGGAAAATGGCACTCCTTGGGAAAAGAGAGTGTGGCATTTGAGCCAAAACTTACTAGGACTGAGAGAATGGCTCTTGAACCCAAAGGAGGTAAATCGGTTTTAGTTTGTGAATCATCTTAATCTGGACAAACTAAAATAGAGAAATCTGAACTGACACTATATCATGCATTAATAAAGAGAGGCCATAGATTGGGGGGATAGTAATTCTAACAACAAATTGAATATACTTGCATGAGAGGCAGTGAGTGGAGTGGTCAAGATGGTGGGCCCAGGAGTCAGCATTCAAATGCAGCCTCTCACTTAGTGGCTGCATAGGACCTTCAGCGAGTTACTTCACCTCTCCATGACTCATTTTCTTCATCTGCAAAATGGGAATATTAATTGTATCTACCCCACGGGGTTGGAAAGCACTTAGAACAGGGCCTGGCACAGAGCAAGTGCTCAATATACGTAAATTACTGACACCATATGAATTAATAAACCAGTTAAAACTTGTGCATGTTCCAAGGATTCTTGAACAATCTTTAAAACGCAAGTAGGTTTTTTTTTGTTTTATTATAGCCATTTACCTGTTATAATGTTTCTGTCTTCCAGGTGTGTTCACTTTTATTCATGAACACAGACTTAGTGAATCATTGCTAGCACAGCACTGTATAGCAAGGCTTAGGTGGCCCCAGCCTCGCCAGATAGTTTATGTAAGTTTTCACGTAGGAACGGGATAGAGTGCAGGATGTTCTCTATCTTTACAGTTTGCATTATGTCATGGGGGTGTCTGTGTGCAAGCTGCTTTATAATTTCTCTGTTAGAGACTTGGGGAAGCCACCTGCCAGTGCCCCAAATGAGAAGGAAAAATTGTGGGGCGTGTAAACAAAATAAGCAGTAATGTAGTCTACAGTGACCCTGGTGCAGGACTGTGGACAAACCCCTCCAAAAATAGAAGGAATCTCAAATCTCTGCTCAGACCTTGTAGATTGTTCAACAGCAGAGAAGAAAAATCTTACCAGCAGAGGGCTCAGAAGCCAGTGTGCGTAAAATCTAATTCTTGCTTAATCTAGAGTAGAAAATAAAAGGATTTTTGCCAAACCACCTTTCTGGTCAGCCTTCCACTTTAGAGTTCTAAAACTTTCGCTCGCTAACCTGTACTGAGAGCATATATATTACTTTTGGTGAAGGGGCTCAGGGAAGACCTCTCAAGTGACACGTGCGTGAGACCCAGGCCCCGGCACCGGGGGCTTCCAGGCCACGCTGTTTCCCTTACCACCCTGTACTGTACCTGTTTGCTGAACTGTCTGTCTCCCTCACCTGACTGTGGGATCCTAAGGGGTAGAGACCATGTCACTCACATTACCTGTCAGCCATCCCACACCTAGACAGAGTCTGGCACATAGTAGGTGCCCTATAAATAATGAACGATGGTGTTCATATGAGCTGGAAAGGACATTTCCCTCCTGCCACCCCATACCCGCTGCCAATGCTGAGCAGAGTCCGGGCAGGTGAGAAAGGCTGCAAAAAGCAGAGGCATAAAGTCAGGAAGCTCAGCCAGGGTTAGGGCCTCTGAGCCTGCAGGAGGGGTAACAGCAGGTGTCCCGAGGCAGGAAGAAGAATAATGTTAGCATGTAATAATGCCTACTCCACCCCCGGCACCACGCTAGCCTCTTCACACAGATTTCACGTAATCCTTGAACCATCCCATACCTTAGGAGTTATTGCCCTGCGTTTTACAGATGGGGAAACTGAGGCCTCAGGAAACAGGCTGCATAGGTAGCAAATATAGAGTTAGTGTCCAAACCTAGGTCCGTCATGTTTCCAAGAGAGCAAAGCTGGTTCAGCACTAACACCATTCTCTAGAGCCAGGCACCCTTCATTTTCATGCCCACCCCACCCTGCCCACTTCCAACACATGAACTGGAAAGGGCACCAGCTTGGAAACCCAGAGGCTACGCTGTCCTTCCAGCTCTGCCACGAACCAGCTGTGGGGCCTTAAGCATATCGCTCTCTGCACTCTGGTCTCCTCATCTGTACAAGAGCTTGGGCCAGATGATCTTGAAAAGGTATATCCAGACCTTCAAACCTGCGAGTCTGTCCAGGAAACAAATAGCAGCCATACCCCACAACTGCCCCCACCCTCCCCGGTCCCATAATTAAACCTGAAGCTTGAAAAAGAACTGGACATTGGCTTCAGTTTGATTCGTTTATTGACAAATCAAATGAAAAAAATTCACTTAAAAGGAGGGTATAAGATCATAAATGTAGTGAAGAGGAGGGACGTGTATGGCACCAGGGAAGGAGGGTGAGGTTACACATCCATTACGGGGAGGCAGGAAGAGGAAGCGAAGGGCCGGGGAGGAGGAAGAAAGAATAGCTGCTACAAACTCCACAGCTCACCTTTCACCTTCTCAGCTTCACCCAATCATTCTTTCCTAGACAGGGTTAACAGCTGGAAATGGTTTAAGGGCAACATCCAGGCAGTTGTCTATAAGATTTGGGAAATAGGGAATTGGAGGGAATAGGGGTATAGGATTTCGAAGGATTCTCTAGCTTGAGCCTGTTGCCAGAACGCTTTTCTTGGCAAACTGGGAGTCGGGGCTTATTCCTGGTCCCAGATCAGCCACCAACTAGCTGTGCAATTTTGGGCAAGTCACTTTCCCTCTGGGGGCCTCTTTCCTCTGCTGTAAAACAAGCAAGTTGGACTTGATGGCAAGTTCTCCTTTGGCTCTAGCACTCTGCAAGGCCAAGTGTTCTGGCAACCCGAGCTAGGCCGGGAGACTGGCCCAGCTTCTGGAGAAATGAAACTACACAGCAGCCTAGCCAGTGACACGGCCGGCCCTTACCTGGAGCCTGTGTGTCCCACAGCGGCGGTGGCAGCAATTCAGAGGGGTGAGTATAAGCACACACACCTACGAGAAACTCACTCTCACGGCAGAGAATGGCTGTGAGGGATCCTGGGTTTTGCTGTCACAGAAGGCAGGTCCAAGGACTGGGGGGTGATCCAGACAAAGCAGTCACACACTCTGTAGGGCCCGGGGTCTGGGGTGCAGTGGAGGTGGAAGGGGCAGAGGGCTGTGGGCTTTGGGAAGAGGGTTAGGAGGCAGAGCCGTGCCAGCACCTCACCCTGTGCCAGGCTCTCATTGCAGACGCCCTCCCCCCTAAAACAGAGGCCAGGCCCCCTTGGTCTAGGAGAAGCAGCTCTTCAGGTAGAGATGCCACACTTGGCATCAAGATCCTTGATTCCTGTGAGGTCAACACCATCAAAACAGGGGGTAGGAGTTGTCTCCACTGGCTGGAGTCAAATGAGGTAGGCAATTGGTTTCCCCCTTGCCCCACCCCCTGCCCCCTGTGCTGACGAGTGGGTGGCTCGTGGCTGGCCATCCTCCCACTCCAAGCTACTGCCCTCAAGGCCCAGGAGGACGGCCAGCCCCTCCTTGACAGCGGGGCAGGCTGCGCCTGGCCAGCTTAAGAAAGCTGACCGTGACGCTGGGGAGACAGCTGCCTCCCCCTGGCCCACATGAGCTTGTGTCGGCTGTGACAACTCTAAGGGCAAAGGGCCCCCAGACGAACAGTTTGGGGAAAGGAGCCCACATTCAAGGTTTCTGTTTGGGAGAGGACTGTGGTTCTAATTCTGAGGTCCGGAGCCACACTGTCTCATGGTTAAGACACTAAGTCGGGAGAGGGGAGGGCGTGGCACACCATTGCACACCTGCCTGTGTGTGGCAGGGCAAGAGGATACTTGGGAAAAGACACTGAGCCTGGCCTACCTTAGTAGGGGGACTTCCTATTCCCCAGTGTAGAACTGCCAGGGCATATCTGACAGCCTTTGGCAAATTCTCCAAATACCCCAAACTGGGGATGTTTCCACAGGGACACTGGTCCCTAGTTCAAGGCAATTCAGCAAAGCTTTATGAAGCAGCTTCTCTACAAAAGGCACGACTGAGGGCCCCCAAGGGCTGACAGCACTGCAGGGCAGGGGAGGCCTAGCAGCAGAAACCCAGGACCCCTGGAGTGGCGCTCCCCCATTGCTCCCGTTCACTGCTCTGAGACCTTGAAGGACAGGGGTGTGCCACTCTTGGCAAAGGCCTTCATCAGACTGCTGGGATAGATGCACCCCAGCTTCTCTGGAGTCGGGAAACCCCACACCCTATACAGAGACAAGCTCAGCCGGTCCCCGATATAGAAGGGACCCACCCATTTCGCACTGCTGCCATTCCTGGGGAGAGACAGCAAGAGGACCTGGTCACCCACGTTCCACTCCTTCTCCTGGCTCTCCCGCTTGAAACGCCTGTTCTCGGCCTTCTCGTCCGCCTTGTCGGCCACCCTCCAGTGGAGCTCCAGAAGCTCCCCAACCAGCTGCAGCAGGAAGATGTCCATCTTGAGCCCTTCAATGTTTGCACTGCTCATCTCCCACCACAGGGGCTCGGCCAGCCTCACCTCGCCCCCAGTTAGGACCCGGAACGGCGTGGCCTCGGTGAAGGAGGCCCTGAAGGCCAGGTGCAGCAAGGGCAGGGAGGCGGCCCACTTCTTGCCATGCAGGAAGATGAACTCCTTGAGGGCCCTCTTGAATTCCCAGTAGGCGTCTGAGCTTGTCAGGCAGGGGAACTGGAGATTTCTACTCAGAGAGGTCACCTGGGCTCCCAGGGCCAGCCCGCAGCTCACCAGGACGTGCCTGGCAAACTGGGGGCCCTGGGCTGCCTCCAGCCTCATGGGAACACCCCACCTTGCAAACACATGCTGAAGCAGCACCTGGGCCACAGCCTTGTGCGTGTAGGGCTTCAGTGGGAACGCCTCCACCCACCTGGTGTTGGGGTCGGCCACAATAAGCACATGCTTGTGGCCCTCCTCACTTACAGTGACCGGCCCCACCACCTCAATCTGCAGGCTCGACCAAGGGGCAGTCGACCTGAGGGGCCACAGGGACTCGATAACCTTCAACTCGCTGCCTATGAGGTTTCGGGGGATGCAGAACAAGCAGCTCCTGCAGTAATATTGCACGTGCTCCTGCATCCCAGGCCACCACCCCAGCAACCGCAACCTCTTGTAGGTTTCCTCAGGCCTCTGGTGGGCCCCTAAGGGGATGTCATGGACAGAGAAAATCAGGTCTCTCCGGAGCTGCCTCGGGACCACCCAGACCCTGGGCGTCTTATCTCCCTTGAACATAAGCAGGCCACTCTCCGTGTCGAGGCTGAGTGAGTTAAAGGCAGAACTGAAGGGCGAGGAGCTGGGCAGTTTCTTTCCAGCCTGCAGCTTGGCGATGATATCAGCCAGGGTGCTGTCACTCAGCTGCAAGGCCAGCAAGTTGAGCCTCCTGCCCATGGTATGGGGAGTCACTACAGGGACTGGCACATCCTTTGGCAAACTCCACCACTGCCCACGCCCCTGGGCACCCTGCTTGGCCAGGGTGTCCACTGTCACAGCAAACAGAGAGCCCCGGTAGGAGGTCCGGTAGATAAATGGGGGGGATGAGAGGCCGGAGGTGAGGGATATGATGTAGGAGAGCAGGCTTGGGTGAGGCAGCGGGGCCCCATCGGAGGAGAGGAAGCCCCGAGCCCTCCAGAGGGGCAGGAGCTCCCAGAGGAGGCTGAAGATCCAGTTGCAGTGGGTGAGGAAAACCACTGGGAGCTGGGCCTGGCCGAAGCGCTCCAGGCCACAGGCCACGGCTGCCAGGTGGGCGTAGGTTGGTGTGTAAGGGGAGCAGGAGAAGGAAAGGGAGACAGGGGGGCTGGTGGGAGATAGGACATAGAGACCAAAGCCGGCACACCACTCATCCTCACGGTAGAAGCAATAGCCTGACATGTGGATACAGACGAAAGTGGACAGGTCGGAGAAAGGGGGCAGAACCTGGAAGAAACGAGGCATGGAGGAAGCAGGCGTCAGCAGCCGGTTTTCCCCCATTAGCCCCTGGAGAAGGGTCAACTCCAGAGCCCTCTTGCCTTTGTCCTGTACCAAGAGGGACCATCTGATCAACCAAGCTTTGGAAACCCTGCGGCCCTCCCGTGCCTCTGGGTCCACAGTGGTTCGGGAGGCATAGGAAAGGTCCAGGACCACTGGCATGTCTCCAATACAGCGGGAAAAGTGCTTGAGGGCCCAGGCCACGGCGTAGGGGCTGTCTCCCCCGGACTGGGGGCCCTCGCTCTCCTCGTCAGGGAGGAGGGGCTTTGAGGTATAGGCTATGGGGTGCCTCCGCCCGGAGTGCTCCTGGTGGAGGACGGCCGTCAGGGCCACCTGGCTCACCATCACCTCCAGGCGGAAGGGCAGCTGTGGGTCGGGGGCTGTCAGGCAGAGCGCGGACACCAGAGCCCGCTTCAGGGCCAGGAAGGCCTTCTCATGCTCCCAGCCCCACTGCCAGTCTGGCTTCTGCTTGAGGAGTCTGTGCAGGGGACCCACAAGGGCTTCATAGTCGGGGATCACCTCCTGGTGGGAGTCCATGAACCCCACAAAGAAGGAGAGTGCAGTGAAGTTGCTGGGGACGGTTAGCTGGGCCAGGTGGGCAAGAACCTGCTGGCAGGGAGCCTTCCCATCCCAGGGGATGCCCAGGCAAGGAGAAGCCACCCCTGGCAGGAGATCGATGTCTAGGGCTCCATCGGGGGGGTCGTGGAGGCTGAGGCATCGGAGGATTTCCTCCAAAAGGGAAGGGCACTCTACTCCAAACACCGATGCCAGGGAAGAGTCAAGGTCGTCCTCCTCAGCCAGCTTCTGCATCCCCTGCCCCTCTCTCTGCTCCTTGTCCTGCCTCTCCTCCTTCTCCCTGATGTCTTCCATCTTGGGCCGGCTCTCCAAGTGCCCAAGGTCAGCATCATCACTCAGCTTGGAGGCGCTGGCTGAGCTGGGAGGAAGGGTCTTCCACACCTTCAGGAAGTTGGCGATGTCGGTGTCCAACCTACACCAGATCAGATGGAAGAGGGAGCGGGCAGCCCCACCCCGACAGGTCATTCTTTCCAGGGAAAGCTGCATCTGCGGAAACCCCACAGAGCCTCACCCATTCCTAAGTCTCCTGAGACCAGGCCAAGTGCCCCCCTGCTGCAAGGCACAGGCTCAGCTAGGCTGGGCCACAAAGGCTTCCCCACATCCTGCACGTGCCAACTATGCATTGCAGGCTTATCAGATCAAACCTCACTGACCAAGTGACACTTAAGCCAGTCTTAGGTCTCTTAGGTCAACAGTTTATAAGAGGTGACTAATGACTTCCATCCTGACCCCAGGATAAGCAATCCAGAGGGAACTCAACAAACGGAAGGAAAGCCTGACAAGGGACTTGGGAGGACACAGCAGGCAAACCTTGTCCAAATCACTTTTTTCCAAACTGGTGAGATGAGACTGGGGGACCTGGCCCAGGAACCAGTGCTGTGCCCAGAAGGTCCTGGCCAAGGTGCCCTGCTGGGAGGCGGGGAGGGTGGGCAGCAAGGTGGCTCAGAGGTGGCGGGGACCAGAGGATCTGAGTCACTGCAAACCAGTTCTGCTGGCACGAGAAATGTGACCTTGGAATAGTCACTTGCATCTCAGATTCCTCAACTATAAAATGAGGATAGTGGTCATTTAGGTCTAACTCAAGTTGTGAGGTTCAAATGAGAAAATAAACATGGAAAAAATTCCTACTTGGTGTAGACTCTGGACACAACTCGCCTTGGACACAAAGAAACAAGAATGAGCTGTTCACTGCAGTGCTGGCACCAATAGCATGAAATGGAAATAGCCAAATGGCCCTCCACAAGAGGACAGACACATCTGTGGGGCCCTCATGTAATGAACACTACATGGCCATTAAAGTGAGCTACATGAATTAGCATGGCATTCATCTGAAAAAACTATAAGACATGAGCCCAAATCCCAGTTGTGGAAGGATATGTATAGTACTAAAGCATGTATGTAAAATGTTAAAACTATTGTTTAACATAAACGTGGATGCATAAACATGGTAGAAGCATAGAAAAGTATAAAAAGCCAAATCACTCTCTGTTCATTATTAAGCGCTAGAGAAATGTTGGCCAACACTAAGAGGAAGTTTCTGGTCAGTCCCAGGAGGGTCTGGGAGGCTTGACCTAATTACCTGTTTGGCTTCTTCAGAAACTCATCTAAGGTGGGGCCGTTACGGCCCAGGGGGTCATCTGGCACCATGAAGAGGTTCCCCGCAAAGGTGAACGGCAGCAGGCTGGACCCGGGAGAGAAGAGGCGCAGTCACAGACCAGTCCTGGGCCCACCCGTGTCCCGCGGCCGCCTGGCGTCTCGCAGGGGCTGAGACCCACGTCCCCCAGCAGGTGCTGGTGAGCACGGCCCCAAGGCCCCTTTCTCTGCCCCAGCCTCTCCCCTGCCAGAGCTGCCCAATATCCAAGGGGAAGGAATGGCTTAAGCCTCTGGGGAGCCGCCTTACCGATCTTTGATCAGCAGTTTCTTGGAATTGTTCATCAGGATGTGAATCTGCTCATTGGTCACAATGACGCCATCTGTCTCCTCCGCCAGCTTTACCATGAACCTGTGGGGAGAGGAGCAGTCACTAACGACCAGTAACCAGCCCCCTCACTTCCTGGGTCCTCTGGGAAAATGAACTTGCAGCTTCACATTGAAGTGTGTCAGGCAAAAACACTGCCCTTCCTAGTCAGGGAGCCAGGACCCCAGAGCCCATCCCCTTCTCTGTGCAGCCATCACCGATAGCCCCCGGGAGGGTGAACTTGGATGCACACCCCCCCAACTGTATGTACACACACCCCTGTTATACACATAGGCACGTACACACATGCACACAGGAACCCACATACTCGTCCACATTCACACTTGCCTACCTACTGCCTCAGTTTTTCCACCTTGCAAGTCAGACATAAAATACCTACCCCGTGGGGCAGGGATAATATACGTAACCTAAACATTTGTACCCTCATAATATGCTGAAATAAATAAAAAAAAATAAATAAAAAAATAACATGCCTACCCCATATTGCTTTGAGGATTAAACCGAATGAGATAATGCATTTACGTGTCTAGCCCAGTGCCTGCCACACAGCATACACACAAATACTCCATTGTAATTCTTCACCAATGTACAACATTCATATACATGCAAAGACATACATACACACATATGATAACATAAACAAAACACACACCTGAATAAACAAATTCATTTTTCCAAGGGTCACCTCTCCTCTAAAGAGGGTGGTGACCAGAAAAGAAAGCAAAGGCTACCTACTTCTCAGTATCCTGGAAGATTTGTATCCTGCTACCCCAAGAATGCTATTCCACAAGTGCCCAGCAGAGGGGTCTTCTTCAGGAAAGCCATTTTCCTTCCAACCCAGGCCTGAATTTAGAGGCACTTAAAAGACTTTGCCCAGGGGACTAGCTCTACAAGGAGGGATGCCTGAGCTGCCCTGCCCAGTCCTTCCCAGGCCTGAAGGCTGGGTGGGTGCCAAATCTTGGGGAAAATGGGAAACATAGAACTTCTCCCTGCCTGACATGGAGGTGCCTAAGTGAAGCTAAGACCTCTGTCTGCCGGGCATCAACTCCAGCCCAGGACTAATGACTATGATAGGGCCTTCCCTGCCCTAAAAGGCAGCGTCACAGGCTCCCCTGTGCACACTGGTCCTGCCGCCCTTCTGGGGAGTTAGTGCTGAGGACTTACAAACAGGCAGCCACTCGGGGTTTCGGTGGAGCAGGCCTCTCCATTTCCAGAGCCCTGCCCAGGGCTCCCTCTGCACACAGCCACACACGTACCTTCCCCCCAGTGCGGGAGTTTAGCAGGAGGAAAAGACTTAAGCAGTTCCTGGAGACAGGAACTTCAACCCAAACTAGCACCCAAAAGCCTGGGGTACCTCTGACACTCACTCAAAGCACTAGGAGTCAATCCAAAGCAGTGAGTACCAGCCAACAGGCCGTGGGGAAGGAAGCCTGTTAACTAGGGAAATGGAGCTCCAGAGTCCCCAAATCAGGAATGACCCTGGGGCTTCAGGAGAGCCAACCTTGAGCCCTCTCCTCACTAGTGTCCTTCCCTCTGCCTGCGGAGGGCCCATGCTGACACCCTCGGTGACATGATCCCCCAGACATGTTGGCCTCCATTTCCCCAGAGAAGATGGGGCAGGACTCCACCTGACACACCCACCGGGCCCAACCGGCTGTGCCCTGCAGAGGGAAGGCCTGCAGCCTGCACACCTGTAATCATAGGTGGTGATCTTCTTGCCGTTCTCCAGCTGGGAGGGAGTGATCGAGAGCATCTTGAGCGAGTGTAGCTTCGTCAGAAAGTGGCTCTCTGGGGGTGAAAGGCAGAAGACAGAGATGGCCGGAGGAAGGGCTAAGTGGAAAAGGTCACGGTGGGGTGACAGAGGGTCAGGCCAGCAAGGCAGGGAGAAGGCAGCCTGGTGACCCTGGAGGGACTGGGCAGGCATCAGGCTCCTCACCTCTCACCCTCCGGTTCTTCTTCAGCTGCCAGGTGGGTACAAACACAGTAACCTCTCGGTGTCCCCGGTTCCAGAAAAACTGCACTGCCATGGCAATGCCCCGGCAGGAGAAGAAGTGCTGGAGGCCGTGTCTGCGGAGATGTGAGAGAGGAATGACCCCACCCCCAGCCCTAGTCAGCCTGGGGCAGCAAGCAGCAGCGCCAGGGCAAACTTCAGCACCAAGACACCAACAATCCCCTTGTCCCTTCCCTCCAGCCTCAGACATTCTGAGAGCACCTGCTGGGTGCAGGGCGCTGCCAGACACTGCGTGTGTGTACATATGTGTAGGGGCATCGAGGGCAAGAGGAGGAAATCAGCCCCCACACTCAAAGAGCTCAGTTTAGAGATTAAAGCGAACAAAAATTCACTGACCACCTACTGTGCGTTGGGAGTGTGCTCAGCACAGATAACTACCATGTGTCAAAGTAAGCAGTTTTGCAGGTATTTATGCTAACACCTCCACATAGCAGTAAGTACTGTGCAGGGAGGGATATCTCTAAGAGCCAGAATGGCCAGGAAAAGCTTCAGAGGGGATCTGTGCTGGGCCTTGAAGTTTGGGCTAAAAGTTTAAAAGCTGGCCTGGGAAGATCATGGGCCTTGGCAGTAGACAGATCTGAACCCAACGGCCAGCTGGGTCCCTTGCTGGCTCAGGGACCTCAGGTAAGATTCCTCACCTCTGGGCCTGCTTCTGCATCTATCAAAGAGGGAGAACAGAAAGCTACCCTCGCAGGGCCGCCATGAGGATTCAATGCACACCACCTGGCATGCAGTAGCCACTCAACGTGGGCCACTTTCCTTCCACCTTTTCCCCATGTCACCCACATGAAGGTCGGGAAGGGATACCCACACTCCATCCCCCAGGGATACCCTGCCCAGCTCCCCAGCGCCCCCAGCCCATGGCTACTCACACCATGGCCACGCTGCTGCCGTCAATGACCACTCGCCGCAACCCCTGGTTCCCAGGTTCCTCTGACAGGTTCAGCTCAAAGGGCGTATTCAAGGCCTCATGGTACCTCTGGAAGCTGGTCACTGTGCTGTTCGCCTGTGGGTGGTGAGGCAACTGCCTCGGGGCCCCCTCCCAGGGAGCCCCCAGGAGCCCTTCCATCTGAGACCTGTGTTTACTGTTGAGGGCCAAGGTGCTGCTGGGCTGGGGACCCTGCCTTCCTCCAGCCTCCCCCTGGCCCTTTGGTAAGGAGACACTACCCCTTGGTGAGAGCTGGACCTCACTTAGAAGTTTGGCTACATCCAAGGCTGGCCCTGCATCTGTGGACCCCTTCTGAGCTGCAGGCCTTTGGGGAGCTCTGGAGACTTTGGGGGTTGCAGATGCTTTGGGAGCTGCAGGTGCTTTAGGAGCTGTAGACCCTGTTTTAGCTGCAGGTCCAGTTTGAGCTTTGGGTGTTTGGGGACTTGCAGGTGATGTTTTCGCTCCAGGCATCTTCTGAGCTGTGGGAGTTTTTGGAATTGTGGGCCCCACTTGACCTGCCGATGCCAGTTGACCCACAGCTGCTTTTTGAGCTGTGGGCACCACTTGAGCTGCTGGCTTTGTTGGAGCCGAAGGCACTGTGGGAGCCACAGGCTCTGGGTGCACTGCCGGCATCATCTGGGCTGTAGGCACTTTGGGAGCTGCAGGCAGCCCTTGAGTTGGGTGTGGGTTTTCAGCTTTGGACACTGCTGTAGCCACGGGCACTTTGAGCATTTCAGGCACTGTTTGAGCTTCAGGTACTGACTGAGTGGTCGTGGGCTTCCCTTGAGCTGTGGGCACCCCTTGCCCTGTGGGCGGCGCTGGAGAGAGTCTCTCCTTCAGATCCTTACAGTCCAACTGCATACTACCGTGATCCCCAGGCTCACCTCCGGTTTGTAGTTCTGGTGTAGAGGTCAAGGGTGGCCCTATCTGAGGAAGTCCTGGGCTACCTTTGTCCTTTATACCCGAGCCCCCTGGGACCACCAATAAACTCATGACTTTTGAGGTGGTCTCTGGCCTCGGGCAATTCTGCAGTGCTACCTCTCCTCCCAGTCCCCTCACCGGTCCGCAAGCTGAGCTTCCCACACTGGGCAGTGGAGTCAGCTCCTTCTGCTTCCACTCCAGATTTAAGGGCAAAGGATTCTGCCCTGGCAGCCTCAACTGAATGGGGCTCAGCGTTCTCTGCCAGAAGGAGAAACTAAAGTACGCTTGGGACAGCAGCCAGGCCAGGTGCAGAGAATGCAGTTCATTGATCCTGCAAAAGGTTGCAGCAATAGCCCCCGGCCACAAGGGCCCAAAGGCTTGCCCGGGAGTCCAGGCCTTCACGGGTGGGCACACACCCACGGCTGACACTGGAGGCTGGAAGGGGAGCTTATCTTCTACCCTCGGGACCTTCCTTTGCTGCAAAAAGGCTTGTGTGTGGTTCGCAGAGTCCTGGCTGCTGGTGGCTTGCACTGGCCCATCCTCTTGAGCACTGTCCATACCATTTTGGTTGTTGGAACCGACCCTGGAGGAAGCCCAAGTTTGTTGAAAAGATGGGAAGGCAACTTTGGTCCCAAACTACCACTATTTCCTCGGGATCGAGGAGCAGAGGTAGGGTCAGGGAAGCTAGACTGGTTTTCAAGAACTTACCTTACCGGTTGGCTTGTGGCCTCCTGCTGTGTGCTCTGGGCTGGGACCAGGGATGCGGTGTCTCCCAGGCCGGCTAATCTCTTTGACTTTTCTGAGCCTCCATTCTGGAGGGTCCCCACCTCCAGGAAGGGCGCAGGACTCTCTCCCACGGACACCATGGCTGGGCCTTCCTTCTGCTGCTGAGGAGGGCAGATCAGGGCCTCCGGGTCGGAGTGGGTGTCAGAGATGCCGAAGCGGCTGAGCCACTCGATGATGTCCTCCTTGCCCGCAGCATCTCGAACCAGGCTCAGCAGCAGCTCCTGGACCGCTGGGGGCAGCTGCAGCAGGTCCCCTGCATACTGGTCACCACGGATCCAGACCAGGGCCCCAAAGGCCCGGGTCACCTCAGCCTCCCAGATTCCCCGGGGTGTGACCAGAGGGGCAGGGCCCCAACGCAGACGCCCCACCAGCTCCTCCAGCCAGTTCTGGGTCATGATGAAAGACTCGGTCAGCCCTCCCACCATCAGGGAGCCAGGGGGGCCAGGCACCAGGTAGGCCAGGGTGCTCCAGCAGAGGCAGTCCAGGAAGAGGCCCTGGGCCCCGAGGAAGGCGCAGTGCAGAATCTGCGGGTAGCGAACCTCCTTCCACAGCTCCGGGCTGCACAGGCCCTTCAGGTACTCCTGGGCACAGTGGGGAAAGCACAGGGAAGTCAGCCCTTTAGGGGCCTGCCACTGGCTCTGCCCATCCCACCCAGAACGCCAGCCCCTCGCTAAACATGTGTCCTCCCCCTGCCTATCACGAGCCGAATGACTCCCGTGGCCAGCTGCTCTGCCCCTGGTCCTGCCCCTCACACAGCCATTTCTTTTCAGGGAACACTGACACAATGAGAGAGGCCTGGGACAGAGGAGGTGTGTGCTCCGGGCTGGGATCAGGGACATGGTGGCTCCCAGGCTGGTTAATCTCTTTGACTTTTCTGGGCCCCCATTCTGGATGGTCCCCATTTCCAGGAAGGGCCCAGGACCCTCTCCCACGGACACCACGGCTGGGCCTTCCTTCTGCTGCTGGGGAGGGCAGATCAGGGCCTCCAGGTCGGAGTGGGCGTCCATAGCAGAGAGGCCTGGGCTTGGAGTCCAGAGACCTGGTTCTAGATCCAACTTGACCTCAGTCAATTAGGTTAATTGTGGGAAATGTATCTTCTTCTCAGGGCCTCAGTCTCTTCACCCATAAAACAGCAGGTTAAACTAGATACTCCTGAAGTTTAGTCCTCCTCTGGCATTTCTGAATTATGTAACAGGTACAGGGACGTGGTTGCACACTACTGAGTACCCGCCATGTGCCAGGAACATATGTGACCTGGGCCAAGTTATTTATCACCCCCCACCCCGTGCTTGCATTTTCTCATCTGTAACATGGAAATGATAACACTTTGTGCTTCCTTAGGCTACTGTGAGGCTTCAGTGAGTTAAAACGCAGGAGGTGCTTAGGATGATGCCTGGAGCTGCCTGTTCCCATCTTGCAGGCTCAGGGGGCTGTGCAGCTTGCCCAAGGGCACAGGGCTACAGTGTGACTAGGCCAGGATAACAACTCATGTCTGTCTGAGTCTGAAACCTCCTCTGGCTGGCTGCACAGTGACTACAGGGTAATCCTGTGGAATCCTGGCTTAATCTCCCTCCAGAAGGTCTCTAGCACAACCTGTACCTGTGATCGTAGTAACTCCATTGCCCAAAGGGACAGAAGAGGAGATAAGCCACCGGGCTAATGTCCAAGGAAACCCTGCATATACACACGACGGATAACCAGAAGGAAGGCCTCTGCCTCTCTGGGCAGACCAAGACCTCAAGTTCACAGGGCTCACACACACATTCTTTGGCAGTGGCTGGGATGGGAGAAATTGGGGTTCCTCTGCTCTATGGCCGAGTTCCACCAGCATGACCCCACGAGTGCTCCCTCTTAATCAACCAACCCATATGGACTGTGCATGCTCTCATGTCCCTCCATATCCCATGTCTTGACAGTCATCCCTCTTCCTGCTTTCCCCTGAAAGTTCCATTAGCGAGAAAAAGCTCCACTTTGGATCTCCAACAGCCACCTTGAAGGCTACCCCAGTGCCTCTTGCTCGGTACCCAGCCATCTCTCCCTGCTTGGGCCTATGCTCACCTCTTCCACCTGTCCTAGGCCACAGACCTGCATCTCTTCCCCAAAGGCCCTGAAATACACCCAGGTCTAACTCCTTTGGGTCAGTCCAAAACCAGCACAAAACCTGATGGACATCCCAAGCCAACCCCTCCCACCAAACCTCAGCTGGTCCCATTGCCCAGCAAGGGTGACTGACCAGGTGTGGGATAACCCTCACAGACCTTAACAAGTACTCCCCACCACGTGCACCTGACATTCCAATGAGGTGAAAACCATCTACGAAAATGAGCCTGGGCAACATAGCGAGACCCCATCTCTACAAAACATTTAAAAATTAGCCGCCTGTGGTGGCACATGCCTGTAGTCCTAGCTACTTGGAAAGCTGTGGCAGGAGGATCACTTGAGCCCAGAAGCCCAGGAGTTCAAGGCTGCAGTGAGCTATGATCGGACCGCTGCACTACAACCTAGGTGACAGAGCGAGACCCCATCTCTTAAAAAAAAAAAAAAAAACGAAAAGATGTGCTATGGAAGATTATCAGTGGTTTTCTTTCTCTTTCTGCAAAGACGTTAGAATATTTATTTTCAGTTAATGAAACAGTTGTTCCATCAACTGTTTAATACTTTAATTAAAAGATATATAGGAACTGAGAGAATATTTAAAAGAATACATCTGAATTAATATTTATCGAGGGACTTTACACACATTATCTCATTTATTCCTCCCTTGGCCCTATAAAAAAAAATCACTATTATCCCCATTTTAGATGAGCAAGGCCACATGTCCAAGATCACACAGACAGTAGGCTGGATACTCAGGCACTCTGACTGCGGTCTGAGGCCTTAACCATGATGTTGTCTACAGTGCAGAGTGAGACAAGATAAGGAAACAACAGGCATTTACAGCCCTGAAAATACCTGGGAACAACTTTTCTGCCTGACGCCCACCTAGACTCTTCTTTCCAAGAGGAGAAAAAGGAGAGGCAGGAACAGCTGGATGGATAAATGACACAGATGAATAATAAAAGGCACGCAAAAAGAACAATGTATTTGTAAAAATATATTTCCCAATGTTCCACAGGTCCTTTGTCAACTTTTAAGTCAGATAAATACATTAATACCAAGTAATTTAATACTGTTTTGTACTTGTCAAGGCGCCTTATTACTTAACATCTGACTTAGGATGCTCCTTTCTCCCAAGTCAGTTATCAATCGTTGTTTACTTTCCAGAACCACCCCATTTACACCACAGAATACCCAAAAGGCTCAGAAAATGACAGTACCAAGAAACTCTGGAATTGGGCATGAAGGGGAACATGAAAAAAGGCCAAGTTCTTTAAGGAGCAGTTAGATCCAAAGGCCCAACCACCCCTAACACACACACACACACACACACACACACAGGCTGGGCAAGTTACTTCCTACCCTCTAGCGGTTTATTCTCTAGGGAGTGGAAAACAACAAGGTCTTAGGATTAGACGTTGACACTTGAGAGTGTGAGTATTATACCAAAAATGTGGAGGAAGAGAGGAGGGTCAAATGATGTATACGATGAAAGCTGAATGCAGAGAAACTCATTCTTCCCATTCAGAGATTTAGCAGCCAGACCCGGACCCTTCAGGCTGGAGAATAGAGAAACACATTATAGAAAATCTGGCTGGCCCAAGAGCAAAGACCTAAAGAGGATGACATGCGCTCCCTAATAGACAGTACCCCGAAATCTCTACAATCAAGCTGAAAATCAACCAGCTTTGCCCACAGCCTCAGCCCCCAATCAGCTTTTTCTTTCACTCATCATCATGGAAAGCACATGAGGAGAACTTCTAATGTGAAACACAGAGACCAAACCATATAGGGGGGAAAAAAGCAAGCTCAAAGAAGAAAACCTAGGCAGCCAGAAGAAAACTTCAAAAAGTCTGCTATCATTATTCTCCACAGAAAGACAACAGAGAATATATTAATAGTACACGCTGAACAAGAATAGGATATTATTTTCTAAAAGAGAGAACATAAGGGACTTTTAGACATTAAACATACAATGGCAGAAATGAAAGACCCAAGAAAATGTTGGAAAATGAAGTTGAGAATATCTTCAGAAAGCAGAGCAAAAAGTCATAGTTTGAAAATAGGAGAAAAAATAAAAAAAGTAGAGGCCTTCTAGAAAACTCACCGTCTGAACAGGAGTTCCAGGGGAGAAAGCACAGGGCAGGAAACACGCAACAAGATAGTTTCCCCAAATTTCCTGGATCTGAATAACAGGAGGGCCCAGGGAGAAGAGCCCACTGAGACCGAGAGCACCTGACAGTGGATGAAGCAGACCCATGCGAAGGGTCTCTTGGGAAGCCCTCAGAATATTAGGGAAAACCACAAACTTCCAGAGAGAAAAAAGCATCTCATACAAAGGACCACAGGCCAGAATAGCTTCAGACTTCTCAAAACCAAGGTGTCAATGGAGAATGCCTTCACATTTCTGAAGGAAAATAATTTTCCATTTATAATTTGGTACCAGCCAAACCATCAATCAAGTAATCTTCAGATATGCAGCACGAATGTGCAGATATGCAACCTCAACATTTTTCCTCCTATACAACCTTTCTCAGGAAGTCACTGGAGAGCAATTTTCCAGCAAATCAACGATGGAAACCAAGAAAGGAGATCCAACATAGGAAAGAAGCAAAAACAATCTCCAGGATAATGGTGAAGAAAAATCTCAGTATTTACTCATCCATTCAACAAATCACTATTGACTATGAGCCAGGCAGTGTTTTAGGATGTCTACTGTGATCATAGAGGGCAACCAGTTCAGATTGTAGAGTATGACCCAAGAGACGAGCAAGTTGAAAGCAGTCAACCAGTCAACAGCATACCCTTTGCTACTGCAAAGGGTAGTTTCATCTGTTTAACTTGGTGAAACTACTGATGGATGTGCTCCATCCACTCAAGGAAGGGAAAGACATGCAATCCAGGAAGCAAGGTATTTAACAAAGAAAAAAGGCAAAGGATGCCAAGAATGACAGAAAACTGAAGTCTTGGGATGACAGCTGTGCCAGCCTGGAAAGAAACTGACCAGACAGAGGAAGGGATGTCTCTAAGAAAAAATCTGGAATCAAAAGAACACCTTAAACTGATAGATTGGCCTTGTAGACAACTACTGAGAAACTATTAGAAGTTGTAAGAATTAGCAATAGGCACAAAGAAAAACAAACAAATTGAAAAACAAGGAGTTCTTAAGCTCAGTGAAACTAAAAAGTAAGAAAGAAAACAAAACTGTAGCACACTTCAATGCTTAGATGTGAATGCTATGTACATAGGTATAATGAGGCAATACTAAATACAGATTTAACAGAAAATTGAAATATAACTATCTTGGGAAGAAAGAAGGAGTGGCACCGTAAGATAGCTAAATGCTCACATACAATAATGGAAAGTAAAAAAGATAACATCTAAAATTGATTAATCAAAAGATAACAGTATCTACATGTGAGAAATGTGGAGCTGCATAAATACCAGAGCAAATATTGTTTATGGGGAAGGGTGCTGAAGAGAGACAGGGCAGGGAACCACTATGTTGTCTTCTAAGCTTTTTAAAAATTATTGGAGTTTTCAGGAAAAAAAGAAAAAGAAAAAACAAACAAAAAATTATTGGACTTTTAAAATGTGTATTACTTTGATAAAAGAAAATTTAAGTTTAAGGAAAAGGAAGGATTAGGTGCCCACAACACAATCAGGTGTGCTAGTAAATGCTTAACAATCAGCCAGGGGTGGGGGACAGCCCTGATTTGTAGCATTTGCCAATTTCTGTGGTGTAAATATTCCCACCATGGCTGTAACTCCTCCACTGGCTTACAAAATTCCTGAAGTTTTAACAGTGCGTCAACAGGAGCCAATTCCAGCACTCCCTTGACCACAACTCGCTCCCACGGCACTGCTCACAGTCAGTGCGTGGCAGGGACAGGGGCAGGGAGGCTTCCATCTGACAGCCAAGCCAGAAGTCAGCAAGCCACACCCTGTCCTGGAGCTCCAGAACCCAGTCTCCAGAAGTCACCTTCTCCCACTGCCACTACCTTTGGGGTCCCCGTCATCATCCATCCCCCAAAAGGAGAGAAGTCAACATGTCACCTCTCCTCTCTGCCACCAACCCCATCCTCATGTCATTGCCAAGGAGGGCACAAGAGCTAAGCAGAGCTTGTCCGTGGGCTCTTCTGGTCATCATTAAAACCCTCTTCTCCACTCACTGGTTTCACATCAGAGAGGCCAGCCTTCCCCAGGGTTTGTTTTGCTGCCTGGGAATGTGATTTACAGCAATGTCTTCAATATTTTGTTAAATCCCACTACAACAAAACAATTTAAAAGTGCTCAAGTTTTACAGAGATGTTCCTGGAAAATTAACCACACATAATGTAGAAACACGCCCAGCCCCTTCTCCAGAGGATTCTGTATCCTTCTTGACCCCTCCTCCCCTCGGACCCAAACAAGCCACCCCCACTCTCAGCCCAGCCTCATCTGCAACCTCCAGTCTCCCCAGTCCTCTCTGCCAGTTGGCCTACGTACAGGAGGCCATTATCAAGGTGCACGATTCTGTGTCCCTGCAGCTGGGACTGGGGTCAGCCACACCACCTCCATATGGAGAAGACAAGACATCCCTACACTTGGAAAATGTTCATGTTGCAGACCGTTGGAACTTAGAGAGCATTAGATCCAAGCCTTCTGCTTTATGAACAGGGAGACTGGGACTCAGAGAAGGAAAAGGACTTGCTCAAAGTTATACTGCTAGTTATTAACAATAATACCTGACATCTATGCTTGATAGCTCTCCACATTTTGCTAAAGTATTTCAGCATGCATTATTTCAGCTGACTCTCATAACCCCTCCATGAAGTGAGTATTATTATATTCTGTTTCATAGATGAGGAAAGTGGCTCAAGAGAGGGTAAATTAGTTGACCCAGGTCACCCAGTTAAAAGGTAACAAACCCCAATCTCAAACTCTCTCCACCACACCCTTCTATCCTGGCTGTAACTTGGTGACAGTATGTCAAACCCAGATCCCCTAACCCCTGGGACAAAACCTATTCTTCCCGCCTTCCCAGTTCTCCTGCTCCAAATCACCAACAATCTCTTCTTTCTGCCCATTCTGCCACCACAGTAAGGAAGGGAGGTACCCAGAATCCTCTCACACTACGTTCCCACTTTCAATATTGCCTTTCCCAAGGGGAAGACAGAAGGGAATTGGGGGACTGGAGTGGGAATTGGGGGAGCCACTGGTTTCACTAAGAGGGCCTGGATGGGAGCCTGGGATGTGAGGATACCTGGCCTGAAGAACCCTGAAGCAGCAATCCGGGATTTAAGCATGGAGCAGGGGAGCAGAGCATCTCAGAAAGTGCTAGTCCCATAAAAGGGTGAGCTGTTGTATTTCATAGTAACAACAAGGTTAAGAACTCAAAAGGCTCCTCTTGCTAACCTACCTTATCCCAGCTTCTGCATCTTCTTACTCTCAGGACTCCTGCACATCTGTTCTCTGGGCAGACACCCTTCCCTCCCCCAAATTGGAAAAACCGCTGACACAGCAGCTCAACAGAGGGACTGAGGGAGGAACTTCAAGCCTGCCTGCGGGCCTCAGGCCAAGTACTGAGCTTCTTCCACCCGTGGCCTTGATCAGTTAGGATATAGGCATGGACCCAGCTGTGGAAGGCACGTATGCTGGGGGGAAGGTAGTCTGAGGCAGAGGGAGGCTGTGGCATTCCTACCAGGAGAGATAAGATAAATGAATCTGAGGGAAGAGGTAGACTTTGTGGGGACAAGGGAAGCTGGGAGGCCCAAGTGGAGGAGAAGCTTGTGAGAGAAGCCAGGGAGGACATGAGAGGCATGCTGTGACCTGGCCTGTCCAGTGTCCAGCCCCACACAGCGGGCCCTTTCATCTGAAAGCCCACAGTCCTCCTCCCAGATCCCTGCCCATCTCAAAGGGCTGGTGCCTTCCAGAGCAGCTGCACCCCACCCTCAGCCCCTGCAAGAGGCGGCCTGGGGCATCAAGTGTGTGGAGCAGGAAGCCCAAAGCCCTGGTTCTGGTTCAACTCCCGCCTCCCGCACAGACCCCTACCTCACCCTGAGCACTGAGATAGGCCCCTTACCCTCTCTGGTCCCCAGTGCCTCATCTGCAAAATGCCAAAATCACTCTGGAAGCTTCTTTAAGGGCCCCTCCAGTTCTAACTCTCAGAGGCTCCAGGGGGCAGCCAGGATTTAAGGCGACTTAAAAGGAGACAGAAGAACCTGGGGCTTCCAGCGTCTTGGTAGAGAACAAAGAGGTGTGTTGCAGAGACCACAGAAACGCAAGGCCTTAAGTTGCTCCCCACACAGAAAAGTGGAGCTGCGGGTGCTGGCCATGGAAGGCTCATGGGGGGACACACACCCAGGAGGCTTCTCAGAGCACTTGAGGGACAGAGGGGACAAGCAAGAGAGAGGTGGGGCAGAAAATAAAGAAGGAACCAAAGGGAAAGAGGAGGTAGGGAAGGAAGGAGCCAAGCCTGCAGATCCTGAGAGGCAGGAGGAAGGCCCAGTACCTGCCACTGCCAGATCCAGGTGGGGGTGGGGGGGTGGCCTCTGGCGACAGCCTTCTTCCTGGGGACAGGGGAGGGATGAGTCTGGCTGGAAGGGATGGGTGGGGGTGGGGAGGAGCTGTTTACCTTGGCTTTGCCCATGTTCTCCCGGGGCCCCTCGAGCTGCAGCCAGAAGTAGGGGGTGTCGGGGCGGCTCTGGAAGGCATTCAGCTTGACCCTGAAGATGCGCTGCACTTGCAGCCGCTGCCGCTGCACCCGAGGCTTCGATTTCGTCTGCACCATGAACCATTCCTGCGCCGGGGGGTCGCCGCCAGAGAGGAGCATGGCTGCCCCGCCCGTCCTGGAAGGAAGGAGACGACAGTGTCACCGGGGTCCCAGCGCAGGAGGCGCCCCAGCCCCCCGCCAAGGAGCCCAAGCCACGCCCCCTCCTCCCTGCGGCGCGCCCCCGCCACGGCCCCTTCCTCCGGGCCCGGACCCACCCGCCACCGCTCGGGCGCCCTCCCTCCCGAGCTCCGTCCCTGGCGACAAGCTCTTCCAGCCAGGGGTTGTAGCTAGGGGTGGGACGGTCGGGCTCCAGCCGCGCTTCCCTCCGCCCCCAGACTTCCCCAGCCGCGGCTCCGCCAGCCCCTCCTGGATAAACTCTTTCTCCGTCTGCTGGGCGGCTTAAAAGGGCGCGGGAGGCGGAGGGAGGGGAGACGGGGCGGGGAGGAGGGGGCGGGGAGGGTCCTGGAAACCTCTGCCGTCCACCCAAGTTGTGGGCCCAGAGCCAGCATCCAGGGGTCAAAGTTAATTTCCTTCCACGTTCCCCTTTCCCTAGTGGGAGGAAGTGCGAGAAGATGGAGCAGAGGACTGGTTTCAGGGACCCTCTCTTGGGATTTGGAGCGGAGCTTTCTCCCCTCCCCACCCCAGTGCCTCCCGGGCGTCCTCCGGAGAACCGAGACCTCAGCCGCTCCTTCCCTCGGAGGAAAGGGTTAAGGCAGAGCAGGGTGGGGAGCCCAGGGTGGCCGGGGCCTGAGGAAACTCTGGGCTGGAGACCAAGCAGGAAGGAAAGGGTAGCAGCGTTGACTCCCCACCCCCCACCGAAGTCTGGGGACGGCCTGGGGCTGGCGGGCAGCCCAGACCCTCCTGAAGCCCCCCAGGGCTGGAGGGACGGGGAGAGCTGCCAGAGTTTTCAGACTTGAGCTGTTTATGAAAGCCCTTTTTAGCAAGTTTGAGTTAAGCTGTGAGGGAAGCATGGGAGTGAGGGTCTGGGCAGTAACAGGACCTCTGAGGTCTCCTTCAACCCTTGACCCACAGCCCGCTGATTGGCATCCGTGGTCTGGGCCTAGCTAGGTGCTGGGAGGCCACCTTCTACAGCCAGGCCCTGGAGGCATCCGGAGCACAAAGAACACCTTATACAGCCCTGACTGAACAGAACCTAGCCCTGCGGAGGGCAGGGCCTGTGTCCTGGGACTCAGTGACCTTACTTTCCAAACCATAACTGAGAGCCACAGTCTGACAGGCACAAGTGTATCTGTGGGGACAAAGGGCAGTGGGTTTTAAATGAGACCTGCCCTGGAACATCTGGGCTGCAGGGCCGTTGTGCGTTTGTGTGCAGGCAGGAGGCCAGGAGCTCCCCGCTGCAGGGAAGGGGCCCAACTTGGTGGGGGAGGGATTCACACTACTCCTAGTCTGAACTGTGCTTAGCCCATCATACCCCACCCCTGTTCTCCCTAGACTGGAATTCAAAAAAGGAAAAGGTGATCTGTATTACCTCTGGCTCCAAAGCCTTCTGCCCTCCCCCCTGCCTGCCCCAGTCCTGACTACAGTGCCTTGGTGCAGAAGACCCTCGGGCTGAGTCTCCAGCTCTCCACACTTCCCGCCACTAACTGCTTTCCCACCCTTTATCAAAAGAGGCTTCTGACTTATGGTGCTTCATTTTCTTCTCCAAAGCAAGGTGAGGCCCACGTACCCCTGCTCCCCATGTCTTCCCTGGATGAATACTTAGCTCTTCTTGCCCTCTTCCAGCTGACTGTGGCCCCCAAGCACGGTGCCCATCTTCAAGGGAGACTCCCAGGTTTAATCTTATGTTCGAAGAGGCAGAAGAGGCCATGCAGAGGGCATGAAGAGGAGGGTGTGAAGAAGTCACGCTTAGGAATCAAGTTCTTCAATTTATTTAAACTCTTGTGCTCTTTTTTCCTTGGTTCATAAAAATGGGGATAAGAATACCTGCAGCACAGGTTGTATATCAGACCACACAGGTAAAGCGCCTGGCACAGTGCCTGGCACAGATTACTCAATACGCGGTAATTCCCCTCCCTGGATCTTGTCTCTTCTCCTGCACCTCAGTTCTGGCCAGTGTGTCACCATACCTTCCCAGAGATCCTGTCCTTCTCTCCTCACCCTTACTGCTAACCCACCCCTCACTTCCTGCCTCTCCTGGATGCAGTGGATTTGGTTACCCCTTTAGCCTGGTTTTAGCCTGAGCTTTGCCAGTTATGAGTTGTATACTCTTAAGCAGGTCACTGAGTCTCTTGGCCTTTCTGGGCATCCTCATCTAAATTCATTCACTGGACTAAATTCATTCTCTCATGCAACAAATTCAACACATATTTATTGAATGTCTACTATAAGCCAGGCCCTAGGAGTATAGCATTGACTAAGGTGGATATCTCCCGGCCCTCATGGAATGGGTGAAGAAAGAAGAAAAGAATGTGATTTCAGGGAATGATAAATACTCTACTAGCAATAAGACAGGGTGGGGTGATGGAGTTTGCCTTGATGGGCCCTCTCTGGCGAGGTGATATTTCAGCCAGAGGGAGGGCAAGAACGTGGGCATTGAGATAGCAACAAGCTGAGCTCTCTCCAGCTCAAATACAGGGTGTCCCAAAAGTCACCATCCATAGGGAAAATGGGAAATTGTAGGTAAATGTACCTTTATTTACAAAATATTCATCACAAAATTTTACAAAATTTTTCTTTTGTATGAAGACTTTTGAGACACCCTGTATTATACATTCAGTGATTCCTTGCATACAGTATTAGGTTAAAACTTGTTTGATTGTGCTGGAGGCCTTCTGCAACCTGGCCCAAATGTACCTTCCCAACCTTGTATATAAAAGGATCCCGGCTCTAGTGTGAGTAGAAGCAGATGTGTCTAGGCATGTCTGGCAACAGGGGAGCACACCCTTCCAGGAGTCTGTTTGCATGAGGAATGAGAAACCTCCAAGAAGAAAGCTCATCTTGGTGAAAGGAGGGGGCTGCCCTGTGAGCTAGACAGAGTAATAGATCCTTATCCCTCCAAAGCTCCCAAGGGAGAGGCAGTTCTGTCACTGACATACCTGGCCCAGATCCATGCCTATCCAAGTTCTTGGGGATGGAGTAGGGAACCCTGGGGACCCAGGCAAACCTACTTGGGACCTTTGTGTAGAAGCAACCCAGAGGGCAGACAGGCTTTTCCCTGATTATGCCACAGTCCCTGAGCAGCTTTCATTCCTGGAGGGCTCCCATCAGAGCATAAGTGCCTCCCCAGAGGCACAAAGAACAGTCAGGACTTAGGTGGTTTCAAATAAGCAAGTGCAATCAAGAGCCAAGCAAACCGGAGCCGCTGCTCTGTATGTCACTCCACGTCGTAGGCCCCCCAGCACGGTGAAGATCTCAGTAGAAAACACATGGTGCTCCCAGAAGTGATGACTGAAGGAAGTTTAAAGAGTGGATCTATTATGGGGCTGTGGGCAGGTTAAGGAAAACCAACAGGAGTGCAGTATTCTGGGGCTAGTATCAGTGGGAAGCTGTTACCACCAGTAGGCCTGAAAGGGGAAAGAGAAAAGTGGTTACTGCAGACAACCACTGGGCAAGAGCTGGAGCTGTAGGACAAGGCCCCAGGACAGGAGCTGTGGGCCTAGGTAAGGAGGCTGACAGCCTGCAGCTCAGCATTCCTCTTTCCCACGGATGCCTGGCATTGGCCAAACCCAGCCAGAAGCCAGGTGGCAAGGCAGTGGGGTGAGGCAGTCCTTTGAGGTCAGCCTGTTGGGCACAGGGCAGGGTGGAGAAGGGTTAAGAGTACACAAAGAATATTCAGCATGCTCCTTCATCTCTTAACCCCGCCACAGGATGGTGAGGCCCAAGGAAATTGAATTACACCAATTCGCCTCCTCTTCCCCTCACAAACACTCTCTTAGGAACAGAAGTGAATATCTCTTACTCCTATTCAGAACACAGGGCTTAGAGTAAAAGACTTGGGTTCAAATCCCAGCTCTATCACTGTATCAGTTCCTAGTCTGAAGTGTGGTTTAACATAACAGAAATTTATTCTCCCATAGTTCTGAAGGCTAGAGGTCCAAAATCAAAACATGTTTTAAAGCTACTGTGAGCAACTGACGTGTGAATAGACAAACTGTTCAATGGAACAGACTAAAAATCTAGAAAATAAGACCAACTATCCACTGAAATTTAGTATATGACAAAGATAGTCTTTCAATCAGTGGAAATAAGATGTATTTTTCAATCAATGATCTTGGGAAAATGGGGTGACCTTCTGAGATAAAATAAAATAAAATATATATACACCTAACACCACACACCAAAACAAATTCCAAAAGGATCAAATACATTAATACTAAAAATTAAATCAGAAAAGTACTACAACAAACCATGGGAGAGTTTTTGTATTATTATCTGTGGGAGAGGCGGGCCTTTCTAAGAATGACATCATGTCAGAAGTCATTTAAAATTATTTAGTACATTTAGTTACACAAATATAGAATTTTTTTCTCATGGGGACATAAACACCATAAGTCAATAGACAAATGAAAAGCTGGGAAAATATATTTGCCAATTATATCACAGACCAAGGGCTAATTTCCTTAATATTTAAACAGCTCTTACAAATCAATAAGAAAAAGACTAACCCAACAGAAAAAGGGACAAAGGATATAAACAGTCCACAAAAAAGGAACAGTACATGGTTCTTAAAATATAAAACCATGCTCCACTTCACTCTTAATAAGAGAAATGCAAATTAAAACTACAGCAAGATACCATTTTTTACCAACAGAGTGGAAAAATCAGCAATGTTTGCTAACACAGTCTGGCCCAGTCTCATGCTCTGCTCTCATGCTCTTACAACCTCCAAGGACAGCAAATTGACAATATCTGTCAAAATTTTAACTAGACATACTCTGTGTTGTTACAGCAGGGTTGACCGAGAACAAACCGAGTGGTACTTACAGGGTGCAGAAAACCATGTTTATTACACAGGCAGGCTCAAAGGGGCCTCGCCACCAAATTCTGAGCCCCAAACAGAACATGTAGCAGTCTCTTATAGGTTTCGTTTTTTTCTTAGGGAGAGTGTAGGGCATAGTTACAATGTGGTTAGCGGGGGCAGGGTTTTGAACAACCTTAATTCCTGGTATGGGGTTTCTATAGTATTTCTTTCTGTGCTATGCATTCATAGCAGGAAGCTGCTGCAAGCAGTTTACAGAAACAAGAGTGGCAGCAGTTAGTTTAGCGGTTACATGGGGCCCAAGGGGAGAGGTTTTTTGTCTAAAGGGATTTTTTACTTCTCTATCATTTCCCCCCTTTGATGCCTATTATAAAATTCTTTCTATAAAGCATCATGATATTTCTGTATAATCATGATTCGGGCCATGGCTTGTGAAACTGTTTTGTATGAACCTGGTGATGAGGTTAAAAATTGGGGGGGCCTAAGGTGATTAAGAGGAGTAAAATTATGATGGGTCCTGCCAGTGGCAATAACCATGTAACCCATGGCCCGAGGTTGAAACCCCATGACTGTTTTGACTCTTGGTTTCTCTTTTCTATTCTTTTTTTTTTTTAACTCTTTAATTTTTGTAGTTATTATTCCTCATTGATTTACATAATAACACATTCTTCTCCCAGAAAGATGCAAGTTCCCCCCTTTTTTGCAGTGAGAAGATCCAAGGCCTGGCGATTTTGTAAGGGCACCTCAGCTAGTGAATTTATTTGGGCTAATGATTTGCCTGGTCCAATAGAGTTTGTTCCTATAAGTACACAGAGCGGCTCTGATGTAGCACTTTGCGGGCATGTAAGTCTGGGAGATAAAGGCAGGCCCTGCGTAGCCCCTGACTCGAGAGTGGCCTGGGGGTTCGGGCCCGCCCTCTACTGCGGGGGTCAGAGTTAGTGTCAGAAGTAGAAGAAACATCCTGCTATGGCCCAGTACAATACAGTAAAGATTATTTCCCTCCCACTGTTCAGTCTTTAGGGATCACTGTATAAAGTCCGATGCCCAAAAGTAGGGCCAACAGTCCAAAGAGTAAAGCTGCAATGTTGAGAGCCAGTCTGTTTCTTTGGCTGGCACAGTCTTTGGTGGTGTAGTCTGGGTGGGTTTCCGACGTAGGTGAATCTTCAGTGGATTTTCTGGGTTTTGCTGTGCTGTCCAGGAGTCTAAGGGTGTCTTTTTCCAGTCTTTAACCCAGACTAAGTCTTCAGGCTGGTGGAGATGGACCAGGAGTCCTGAGGCTATGGGAGTTTTTTTTTTTAGAACAGTGTGGTTAATCTGGTTTAGGGCCTTGGATAATGAAATAAGCTGTGTATGTAGATTTCTTTCCCCCATCTGTCTAATATTCCCTTTGATTCTCTTAATATGGGGGGGGTCTCATATAGAATTTTAAAGGGTGAGTACCCTGCTGGTCCTGGGGTGCATTTGACTCTGAGGAGTGCTAAACTGAGTAAATCTGTCCAGGGTAGTTGTGTTTCCTGACACAATTTTGCGAGGGTGGTTTTGAGGGTTCGGTTTATGTGCTCTACTGTCCCTGAGCTTTGTGGCCTGTATGCGATATGAAGTTTCTACTTGATTTCTAACATTTTAGCCAAGGATTGTGCAATTTCTGCCGTGAAGCTGGATCCGTTGTCACCATTGAAGGAGAATTGCAGCAGACCAGCCGCTGGAGGGCCAGAATTGGATTTTGGGCAGAGGGTAGATGGTGGGCTTCCGGGGTCCCCCTGGTAGGTTCCACTAGCATGCAGTGCAGCGGGTCCGATGGTGATGGAGTGTCCAAGGCTGTTGGTGGCGGCCCTGGTGTTGGGTCAGCAGGATCGTATGGGGGAGGCAGAATTAGGTCATTCTCCGGGGTCCCTGGTAGATAGTCTTAACGCTGGGGACCTTCTTTGGCTTCTGAGCGAAGAGGATCTGACTCTGAGCCTTTTCTACGCAGAACTGAACCCAAAGAGACAGAGTCTGGACTATTCTAGCCAGGAATCAATATACGGGAACTGCACGGGATGCCTGGAGTACCTGTGACTAGATTCCAAACTGCCTGAACCATTTGGACATCAAGTGTGCCAGTATCTGGCCACCCAAATCCAAAGGAGGGCCACTCAATTTCACAGAGCGTACGGAGGTGGCTAGGAGTTATTTTAACTTCATAATCGCTGGAGAATCCCTTCTTAAAATTTTTTAGCATACACCTGAGAACTGTGGGTTTTGACTCCTGCCCTCCCATGATGGACTGGTGAGTCGCACAAGGGTGGAGATTCTTTCAGTTGTCCGCTTGGCTGCTCCCCTGGTGGGGAATTAGGCATATCTTGGCCAAGGTGCTTCCGTATAAATCCCCGGGTCATTTCCCTTCAGGGGAGTGAGTCACCATTATGCCTTGGTAAGCGCCTCCACTGCCACAGAGACGCAGGTGAGGACCCAGTCAAGTTCGGTAGCCACAGGCCGGGGAACCTTTCACACTCGCACACAAACACACAAAGAGGTTATTACATTCCCTCCCTGGGAAACCTCTACCTGTAGGAGGTGATCAAGCTCCTCTTCTGTCCGCTGGGACGGGCCTGACTCACTGAAGTAGGGTCCCGGGACCTTACTGTATCCGTTGCCTTCTGCCTGGTTGTCTGCACCTCACCTGGTCCAGGCAGGTTCAGGGCTCAGCGGTAGGCAGAGCCCCTCAGAGTGAAGAGGAAATTATCCACAAGCGGGATATGGAGGCACGCCTTGCTCTCCCAGTCGTTGGGGCTGGTCAGCCGGTGTCTCATCCTGAGCCAGTGGCATCAAAGGGCCAGCACAATCGGGTTTCCCAGTCAGGGAAACCAAAATGTTACAGCAGAGTTGGCTGAGAACAAACCAAGTGGCACTTAAAGGGTGCAAAAAAGCAAGTTTATTACACAGGCAGGCTCAGAGGGGCCTGGCCACCAAATTCTGAGCCCCAAACAGAAAGTGTAGCAGTCTTTTATAGATTTCGTTTTTTTCTTAGGGAGAGTGTAGGGCACAGTTACAATGTGGTTAGCGGGGGCAGGGTTTTGAACAACCTTAATTCCTGGTATGGCGTTTCTATAGAATTTCTTTCTGTGCTATCTAGTCATAGCAGGAAGCTGCTGCAAGCGGTTTACAGAAGCAAGAGTGGCAGCAGTTTACCGGTTACATGGGGCCCAAGGGGAGAGGTTTTTTGTCTAAAGGGATTTTTTATTTCTGTATCAGTGTGACCCAGCAGTTGAACTTTTAAGAATTCATTTTACAGATAGAGTCTCACAAATGCTAAAGATGCATCTGAACAAGGATATTCTTTGCAGCTTTTGTTATGGCAGATTGGAAATGATCTAAACGTGGATGTTCAGACAATGGAATACTATCATTCAACAAAAGGTGGGGGTGGAATTAGGCACCTGTTTGTCCTACTGTGGAACTATCTCCAAGACATATAAAGGTGAGCCTGATTAAGCCAAGTATTATACAAGGAAGGAGAGCCGGAGGGGACTGTTCTGCTGCTGGCTGCCCTGTCCCCCACCCAGCACCCACACCAAAGGCATAGGTGCACTGTCGCTGAGACAGCCAAGCTTCAAGGCCCCTCTCTTGCGCAAGCTGCCGCCCAGATCCCAGTAGGGGCCCCAGCAGTGTGTTCACACAGTCCTGTGTTTTTATAAAATTTGCAAAATATATTTTAACAGCAGTTGTTTAAGACCACTGGGCCTTTCTCTTTCAACGTACCCTCTGTTACACTTCCTCTCATGTCAGGTGACATTGGAAGAGCCATGGGCATTTTGGGGACCTAGCTAAGGGAAGGATAGGTTAGAGACACATTAATTGTAGGTTTAGTGGGATGTATTCATGTGGTTTGCAGTAACTTCCATGCAGAGTTAAGTTATTGCTTGCCAGCCCTGTGCAGAAATGGCTTCCAGAAATATTCCTACGGCCCACTGTGCCACCTCAACTGGGATGTCACACACAGGTAGAGGTCACACAAACTGCATGTCAGGCAGTTAATTAAATTGTTTAAAAACACCATGTTATTTTTCTGGATTTTAGGGTGTTTGTGGTACTTACCAATTTTTTAAATATATAATTTAGTTTGATATTTCTATTTTTTTGTACCAAAAGTTGCAAGCAAAATGCAGAATATCATGTTAACTTCTCTGTCTTTAATTAAAAAAAAAAAAAAAAAGAAAGAAACAAAAGCTACTGTCAGGAGTGTCCTTCCTATTTGTTTAGAGCTCAGAAGTCCAGTTGATAGGACAGGTGCCTGATACCTCCCTGTTTGTCCCCCCAAAAGAAAAAGTTTTATTAATGGAAAACACATGTCCACTATTTAATAATGGCCTTTTGTTTCCCCTACAGAGTCCTCAAAGTCAGAGTTTCTCATATCTAAGTGGTTGGCTCCCTGTCTGTCTTTAATGATATAGCAAATTAACAGACAGTCTCCAGTGTTTCGCTATTGGCAAACAATCCTGTAACCATTTGTGTACACACAGTCTTTCTCGCTAGTGCAGGTGTTTGTGCAGGGCAAATTCCTAGAAGCAGAACATGCATTAAAGGCTATGCATGCTTAGACTGCTCTGCAGAATGATGGTGCACCCGTACTGTGGAAACTTATGTGGCCAATAAAAATAATGAGGTAGATGGGAAGTGAGGAACACAGGGACACAGGCTACAAGACCAGACAGACATATGGCGTGATTTTAAAATGAGGAGACTTCCACTTCCTGCTTCAGAGTCCTTTACATTTTTTAAGATATTTTAAAATAAGCAGGTGCTGCCTTTATAATTTTTTAATATTAACAAGAGGAAGGGAACCTGTTGATACACAAATGTGCCAAAACCTAGGGAGGAAATTCTGCTTTCTGTCGTTAAGAATGTTGAGCTGACATAAGTGTGCTGTTCCCACCTCTCCCTGAGACTCATTTCTGAAACAAACACCATCCCTAGGACTTTAGAATTACTGTTTATCTTGGCTTGAGCTGGCAAAGAGAGTCTGCCCCCGATTTCTGCCTTGCTCAGTCCTAGCGTATTTCTAGTCCTTCCTAGAACAAGCCCTGGGGTCAGGTTCATGAGGATCTACCCAGTGACTGCCCACGGACACCAGAGGACCCTCCCGCCCTTACCCATGTTTGCTACCATGAGACACTAGTGCACTTTGGGTGATTGGATGCAAAAAACCAAGAGCAACAATGTTTCACAGCTCTGTGGGAGCTGGGCCAGGGATTTGAGGCTGCCTGGAAGGGAGTAGCTTCCAGGAGGCTAGAAGTCTGAAGGGGGGCACAGTGAGCACAGTGGATGTGGGGTATGTTCCTAGAAGCCACTGAGGGCAGGGTGAGGGGGAAAGCTGGTCCAATGGGGGCTCCAGAGGTCAGAGGCCATCACAGGTCATGCAGAGCTGGATAGGCAGTGAGGAGCTCTGCAGGGGTCTCTAGCAAGTGTGTGATTAATCAAAGCCACTCTGCAGCTAAGGCCCCACAACCTCTCTCATCCAATCAATCACCAAGTCCTTTAAGTTGATTTTTTTTTCCTTCCTTCAACCAATATGTGTTGAATGTCCACCATGTGCCAAGCTGCTGTAGGCACTGGGGATACATCAGTGATCATGGTCCCTGCTCTCATGGAGTCTGTGTGTGGAGTTGAACAAATAATAATTGCATAATTATTTCATTGTAATTGTATTGTTATGAAGGAAGAGTAATCCTGTAAATCCAGTAGTCTAAAAAAAAAAATCAGCTTTATTTACCTGTCTTTCCTAAACTTACCTCAGAAACCACCCTTCTTCCCCCTTTCTTTTCTATATATAGAATTTATTTTATTTTATTATTATTTTTTTTAATTTATTTTTTTGAGACAGAATCTCACTTTGTTGCCCGGGCTAGAGTGAGTGCCGTGGCGTCAGCCTAGCTCACAGCAACCTCAAACTCCTGGGCTTAAGCAATCCTCCTGCCTCAGCCTCCCAAGTAGCTGGGACTACAGGCATGCACCACCATGCCCGGCTAATTTTTTCTATATATATTTTTAGTTGTCCAGATAATTTTTATTTCTATTTTTAGTAGAGACGGGGTCTCGCTCAGGCTGGTCTCGAACTCCTGACCTCGAGCAATCCACCCGCCTCGGCCTCCCAGAGGGCTAGGATTACAGGCGTGAGCCACAGCGCCCGGCCTAGAATTTATTTTAGAGCAGTTTTAGGCTTACAGCAAAGTTGAGTGGAAAGTACAGACTTCCCATATGCCTCCTGTACCCACACATGCACAGCCTCCCTCACTATCAACATCCTGCACTGATGTCATGCTTTTGTTACCATGGATGACCCCAAATTGACAGATTGTTAACAACTAAAGTTCATAGTTTACATTTGAGTCCTCTTTTTTTTAAAATAGAACATTGAACAGTATTAACACTGAAACTCACAGGTACAAGCAGTAAGGAGCCCACAAAGTTTCTAAGAGGGAAGTGGCACACTTAGATTAGTGTTTTGCACAATTGGCTTTTTCACCACTTCTTCTCTGACCCATGAGTGTGTCCTTATCTTCCAAGGTGTGTTTGGTTAAGATGCTACAGACACCACCCTTGCCCAGGCTACTGAAACAACCTTCGAACTGGTCTGCCAGCCACCAGACAGTCTACCTCCCCCACCCCCTTCAACTCTGAATCAGACCCCCAGTTAAGAAAAGCACCACTTTCTCTGTGGCATGAGCTTACTCACACATTTTCAGTAACTCTCCAGCAGTGGTTTTCCAATATAATTATCCACGGAGCTCATTTGGTGATGGCTGTTGAATATAGTGTTTAAAGGCATAGGCTCTGGTGTTTACAGTCCTAGCTCTTAGAATCCCAATTCTCTCATCTTTAAAAAGTGGTAGGGACTATGATGAGCTAGAGATGGAATGTCAAATCTCTAAATAACCAGCAATTACTGAGCGCCAGCAGCTTCTTGCCAAATCTCCCCATTTTTAAATAAAAAACTAGTAAACCTGATGTTTATATGCAATCTAATTTTATGTTAGCAACTATGGTAGACTGCAAAACATGGCCACAAATTTCCCCTATCCCCGTCTGCACACCCTTTGCAATGCAGCATTGCTGCTCCCCCCATCAGAGATGGATTCTGTTTCTCCCCCTCCCCATTCTGGCCTGGCCTTATGACTTGTGTTGACCAATAGGATACAATGGGAGCAGCATTTGCAACATTGAGCCAAGACCCCAAGACGTCTTGCGGCTTTGGTTTTGACCCTCTTGGAATGCTCTGCCCTCATGTAGAGGAGCCCAGGGTAGCTTGAAGGAGGATGAGACCCCGTGCAGAAAGACGCCACTTGGTCAGAGAGAAGCAAAGTCATCTCAGCCATTCCAGCTGACCCAGATGAGGCCTCAGACGTGGGAGTGAGGCCATCTAGGACCAACCAGCTGAACCACCTGCTGAATGCAGCCAAATGAGTGGGCCCAGGGGAGACCAGCAGAAGAACCACCAGGGTAAACCAGGAAATCATGAGGAAAAGTAAATCATCGTTGTTTTAAGCCAGGAAGTTGAGGTAGTTTGGTACACAGCAATAGGCAAGACTGAAATTATTAAAGTACCTTGCCAATGAAATGAACGCATCAAGTCACCAGTTAGTAATTTAAGTGTGAACCCCTTGAGGACAGGAATCATACCTTATTGATCTTGGTATTCCCATTACGTACCATTGCTTAGTACTTAATACGTAATAAATTCTTTTTTTTTTTTTTGTGACAGAGTCTCACTCTGTGGCCCAGGGCTAGAGTGCCATGGCGTCAGCCTAGCTCACAGCAACCTCAAACTCCTGGGCTCAAGCAATCCTTCTGCCTCAGCCTCCCAAGTAGCTGGGACTACAGGCATGTGCCACTATGCCCGGCTAATTTTTTCTATATATTTTTAGCTGTCCAGATCATTTCTTTCTATTATTTTAGTAGAGACGGGGTCTCGCTCTTGCTCAAGCTGGTCTTGAACTCCTGACCTCAAGCTATCCTCCCACCTCGGCCTCCCAGAGTGCTAGGATTACAGGCGTGAGCCACCACACCCAACCTACAAAGAGGAATCTTAATGGAGACAGAAAATAAAGTGTAGTCAGATCTACCCAAATTGGGAAACTCTAAAACCAGGCAAGACTATGGGCAGCAGCCAATGGGGTACTAAGTTAGGAAGTGTTCACATTTTCAGGATGGAGAAAATAATATAAAAACAGCACAAAATGAAATTGAAACTTATCTACTCTGCCTTGGAAAAAGTCTTTCATGCTCTATTTCATCACTCATGATGGAAATAAGAAAGAATTTCAACACCTGGTTGAATCTAAGTAATATGGCTTCATCTCCACAGCCCAGGGCTAGGGGTAGCTGGTACGAGGCCAGGCCAGGGCTTGGCCATCTCTCTTCCTGTGCTCTTTGCCACCATGGGGACAAGAGACAAAGTAGACTCTTCTCTGAGGCTAGGCAACATCCTTAAAGGACCTAAAGAATGGAGTAGGGAAAGGGGGCCAGTGGGGGCTAAAAACAAATTCTGCCCCTCATTCTACATGCATCCAGCCCATTCCCCTGCCCCACTCCACCCTTTGAGGTGGGGCTGGGGTGGGACTCGCACAGCCTGTATTATATCTGTGCCCTCCCAGTGGGAGGTTACCCCTCTACAGGCTCCACTGCACGCTGTCCTTTTGTAACATCAACTCCTGGAGTGTCAGAACTGAAAGGGATCTTAGGCACTGCTTGGGCCAATCCAATCCCATTCATTTAACTACTATATTAAACAGCATCCAAATGGGAGCATGAACCCCAGGACCTTTGATTAAAAGTCTGAATTTCAATCTCTGGGCTGTCTGGTTGCCTCATTTGAAGGCTGCCCTGCATGTTTACTTTTAATCTGATTCCACCCATGTGATAAGAAATCGGCTGCGATATTGTGGAAAAGATCACTGGACCTGGAGTTAGGAGATAGGCTTTCAAACTCCAGCTCTGTCCTGGTGAGTTTTGTGACTCTAGACATTCCTTAAGCCTTCTGTGCTTCAGTTTCCTGATTTATGAGGTGGGGATAGTAATGGGACCAACTTCCCAGGATCACTGGGAGAGGATTAAATGAGATGACAATATGTAAAGGGCTTGTCAGGTAGCTGGAGCAAATAACACTCAAGTCTTCTGTCCTGCTGCTGCTGCTGCTGTTAATAAATCTCTCCCTCTCTCCCTTTAGGGTTGCAGCAAATTTAGAGTTGAAGCATGTAAAGTATTCCCCTAATACACATCACAACAATGGCAGCTTTTAGTACTCACTGCACAGGGAGGTACCAAGAGTTATAAACGCTGTCTCTGCTCTTTTGGACTTTACAGTCGAGTAGAGAAGACAGGAACAGCTCCCTAAAAATACAATTAGCAGGCAAATCTATGATGATTCAGGGCCCAATGACTGATGATCCTAAGAAGGAGGAGTCAGTCTTCAAAGGGTGGTCTGAGAAAATGTAAAAGAGGGAATGGATGTGAAGTTCGAACTGGGACAGGGGCATTTCTTTTTATAACTTTCCTAAGGGGCTCTTCTCACTGCCTCAGACCAGCCTCCGCACCCCCCTCCTCTCACCGGCGCAGCCCACCCTCCACCTTGTTACCGCTGCCTGCAGCCTGGGCAGTCCTGCAGGAGGGGCAGCCACCTTCCCCGGGGCACAGCTAGGAGGACTTGAGGGCGAGACAGGGCCCACTGGGAAGGAAGCAGATCTCTCTTCTCCAGATTCCCCAGCCTGGACAAGCAACTGCCTGGATGAAGGGCAGGGAGGAAGACAAGGAGAATTATTGACCAGTGAAAACTCTGCATCTAAAGTGCCAAACGGACTCAGGGCTGTACCTCTCCTAGCCTAGTTCTGTGCGCCGTAGACACAGGGACTGTCTCCAAAAGTCACAGATCACAAAGCTTTAGAGTGGGTTGCCCACCCCAGCAGAGCTTCAGCTCTCTCCCTTGCTGGCTACTTCCTGTTAATACATAAATATGCTCGTGTTTTCCCACATAACAAAAATTTAAATCTCAACACTCTTTAAGACTTGTGGTTAGGTATTTTGTATAATAGAATGTCCCTGAATTCAGGGTGTCTGGCGTTTTCTCATGAATAGACTGAGGTTATGGACTTGGGGGAAGGGTAACACAGAAATGATGTGCCCTTCTCATGGCAGCATACCAGGGGACATGTGATATCAACATGACTTACTGCTGGCGATATTCACCTTGACCACTTGGTTAGGGTGGTGTTTGTGAGGTTTCTCTACTGTAAAGTTGCAGTTTTTCCCTTTCCATATTCTATTTGTTAGAAACAAGTCACCAAGTCCAGAGAATCCTCAAGGCAAGTGGAATTAAGCTCCACCTCCTGGAGGATGGGGTATCAAAGAATTTGTGACAGTGTATTAAAACCACCACAGTAATTACTGTATTTTGGGGGCAGATACCTGAAGACTTTGCAAATATCCTGTTTTTCCTTAAAGTTTTATCTACTGCTTTGGCATTCGTAAGTGGATCTTGCCTATAGCAATTGTGATAATCTAATGGTGATTTTCTATTTCCTTCATTTCTTCTATGTTTAATAATTAGAATTCTTCTGCAATAAAGATTTGTCTCTTCTCCCCATTTAGCTATTTATTTGATCATTAATTTATATCAATATGGATTCATAACGATTTATTAATATTTTACTCTTGGAGTTATAATCCAATATTATCCTTATTATATTGCTCAAATTGTTTTAGATTTGGCCATTGGGAGCTCTTTCAGGTTGGCTCCTGTGTCCTTTTGCTATACCTCCCCACCCTTCCCCCTTTTTTTTTTAGCACTTTCTTACTCTCTGGCACTACAAGTTGTTCCAGGATCATCTTGTCTGTTCCCTGCCCCAGGTCAGAATTAGCCACTTTACAAGGTATTGGAAATGTATTAGAAACTAAGATCTGGATACTAAGTATGCTTGTGGCTAATGGGGTGTCGTTTCATTTAGGCCCTCTTTGCAGACGGACAAAGCTAGCAAATAAACGTATAT
Organism: Lemur catta; assembly: GCF_020740605.2. Classification (NCBI taxonomy): domain Eukaryota; kingdom Metazoa; phylum Chordata; class Mammalia; order Primates; family Lemuridae; genus Lemur; species Lemur catta. The sequence continues at coordinate 64,827,282 of NC_059128.1, forward strand.
GTACTAACCCATATATGACATCACATCTATATTCATTTCTGTATCTATCCGTGTGTGCATACATACTCATATACACTTATCATATAGATACTATGGATTATAAATCTATATAGAGATTTCTAGATCTCTATGTCAAGATATCTATATAGATCTACGACATAGTTCTGTGATGTCATGTGAACATATATATGTATAAATTGAACATGAGTTTGTAAGAATCTAGCACCACAGGGTTCATTCTAGCCTCCCCACCACCACTGTCCCAACCGACCACACCCCTCTTAGAGAAATGTGTCTCCTATCAGCTACAATTAATTTACTTATTTGTTCAGTACTGGTATACGAGTAAAGTAGTTTCAGAATCACTAACCTGTAACAAGTTCATGGCCACCCCAAAGGCAGTTCATACTCAGTATGAACAAAACTGAACTCTGGGGCTTATAACCAATCTCAACCTCTCTCACTCCTCTCCTTCTACACTCCCTATCGCTGTAATTGACGCTGTCTTTCTCCTCCACCCATGAGCTGCCCAAACCAGAACATGGACACTATCACTGACTCTTCCCTGTCCCTACCCTCCCACGGCCAATCCCCAAATCTAGCCTCATCCTTCACCTCTTGTCCCCTCCATCTCTTCCTCTCTCTCTCTCTCTCTCTCTCGCTCTCTCTCTCTCTCACACACACACACACACACACACACACACACACACACACACACACACACAAAGTGCTCCTGCCATACTTAATTTCTTTTGGTTCTCCAACTATATCAAGCTTTGGGGCATTATATATGCTGTACTGTCTGCCTACAACACTTTCCCCTCCCCTCTCCTCCTTTGCTTGGCTAACTCTACATGTTACTTCTGCCAGGAAGCCATCCCCGGCCACCTCCCAAGCCCCTAGGTCAGGAGCCCCAGTTGTACGTTTCCCCATCTTAGCATTTATCATTCTATAGTCACAATTCTCACTTATTCTCCTAGATCCCTGTGAAGCAGCATTTTCTAAATTGTCTCAAGTAGATGTACAGTGAGGTGTCATTAGAATGTAAGCGCCATGGGGGCAGGGATGTGTCTGTTGTGTTCAGCGATGGTAGCCTCTGTCTAGAACAGTATCTGGCATATAGTAGGCACTAGTTGATATTTTCTGAATTTATGAATGAATATTCATATTTGTGGCACTCGCCTTCCAAGATAGCCCCATATGACCTAACCTCCTAGCATTCTCACATTGAATCAGGGCTGGTCTGTGTGACTAACGTGGTACAATGGAGGTGACAGCGCGAGACTTCTGAGGTGAGGTTATAAAGTTTCCACCTTGGATTTTTGGATTGCTCACACTGGGGTAAGCCAGCTTCCTTGTCATGAGGACTCTCAGGCAGCCCTGTGGAGAGGCCCAGGAGATGAAGAAATGAGGCCTCCCGCCAACGGCCAGCACACACTTCCAGCCATGTGAATGAGCCACTTGGAAACACCTTCCATTCCAGCGAAGCTTCCAGTGACCGCAGCCTCATGAAACTACCCACTCCCAAATTTCTGACCCCCAGAAACTCTGTAAGATAACTTTCTGTTGTTGTTTTAAGCCCTAAGTTTTGGGGTAATATGTTACACAGGAATAGATAACTAATAACGGTGGTGTTCTACAGAAAAGAGCTTTATGATTAAGTAAGTTTGGGAAACATTGGATGAAAGAGTTAAAGGGATTTATTTGTTGGATGATTCTTCAGAGCTTTTAATATACTAATGCTCACTGAGAATTCCCATCCTCCTTTAATGGCTTACTCCTTTTTCATCTTGTTACAACTCTTTCCAGTTTGGAAATGTAGTTGTAAGTAAACCTACAATCAACCAGCATTCTCAATAAAAAGATACCAAGATTGTTGAAGGACAGCAGGAGAAGAACAATCTGCTGAGGATTTGGGCTTGAAATTCCTACTTTTCCCTCCTGCAAAAGTTCCCTTTCCCTTGGGAATCCCATAAATTATGGCTGCATCCACCAAGCTGGCATCAGAGGACAATGCTCTCCCCTTCACCACGGGGGCACCTTTACTGAACTTTCTACAGCACAACTGAGATCTGAATGATTGACAAAACTTTGCAGGAAACTCAGTGTAGTGGATCGAATTGGGTCCCCAAAAGAGATAGGTTCAAGTTCCAACCTTCAGTACCTGTAGATGTGACCTTATTTGGAAACAGGGTCTTTGCAGATGTATTCAAGCTAAGAGGAGGTCATGCTTGATTAGGGTGGACCCTCAGTCCAATGACTGATGTCTTCATAAGAGAAAAGAGAGGTAGATTTGGGCACAGAGACACAGAAGAGACACAAGGAAAAATGCCATGTGACTACAGAGGCAGAGATTGAAGTGATGCTTTGACAAGCCAAGGAACACCAAAGATTGCCAGCAAGCATTAGAACCTGAGAGGCATGGAACAGATTCTCCCTCAGAGCCTCTATAAGGAACCAACTCTACCAACAACTTGATTTCAGACTTCTCACCCTCTGAACGGTGAGACAATAAATTTCTGTTATTTTAAACCATCAACTTTGTGGTGCTTTGTTATGGCAGCTGTAGGAAACTAAGATTCAGGAAAATCTAAAACAAATTACTCAGAGGAACACAAAAGTGGAGTGCCACCTGGCTATGGAGCTGCCACCTTGCCCAACCTTGGGCCCTGCCAGGATCCTGTCTCACTATGGCAGAGGCTTCTTAGACACACTCTGGCCTAACTAGATCCCTCAGGGTTGTGGCCCAAGAGAGAGAAGCACAGAGAGATGCTTCTGCTAACTCGACCCAAGGCCTGAATAACAAATTCACATTTCCTGACACCAAATGCTCTTTGTCTCAGTATAACTGACGTTGGGAATATCCATTCCTTTCAGAGAATGTCTTATAACGGGTAGACTTAGCAGCTTATCTCAAAACATAGCTGTCTACCATTACTACAAGAGATATACAAGCAATGAAAGGGTAGGTGCATGCCCTTTCTCTGAGGTCCCAAAGCTCCTGGCACTTCCTCACCATTACACATTGTTCTGTAAGTGCCTGTTCAACTTAAGTTCCTTGAGGGAAGGAACTGTGTTGTCTCATCCACTGCTCTATCCCCAGTGCCTGTCACAGAGGCTGGGTCACAGCAAGAGTTCAATAAACCTTTGCAGATGAGGCAGCTAGCAGATAGGTCTGGTGACACGCCAAAGATCACACAGATAGTTGATGGCTGAGCTAGGACTCCAGCCCAGGACCTTTGCTACTCTCTCAGCCCCAACTGAGCTCATCCCATTTAGCTGAGCTAAGCAGTGGGCAGAACTCAGACTTCTCTTGCCTGAACTACTGTAAAACCCTTCTTTCTGGTCTCCCTACCACTATCTTTTCACACAGCTTCTTTTCGCACAGCTTCTAAATATTCAATCTCTCTCTCTCCCTCTCTCTCTCTCCCTCTCTCTCTCTCTCCCTCTCTCTCTCTCTCTCTCTCACACACACACACACACACACACACACACACACCCGTACCTATAGATCCTCTGACCGAGTGGATGAATAAAAGGGATTATACACAGAACACATGCCACGTTTCTTAGCATAGCCTATTAAAGCAACCCAAGTCTGGTTCTTTCCCACCTGTTTGGTCTTGACCTCGCACACTTTAATCCCCAGGCACAACCTCTTCTCTCATCTCTATCTTGTTTACCTAGAAAATGCCCACTCCTCCTTTAGGACCCAGTTCAAAATCACCTTCCTCTACAAAATGTTCTTTGACCCTCTCCCAGTTCCCAGTATTTCCACAGCAACTTATTTCTGCCTCTTGGGCAGCTCTGATCAGACTTGCTCACTCCAATCTCCAGGCAAGAAGGTCCCTCTCATTAATGATGGGATTGTCTACTTCTCCAGTCAAGGCCTGAGTGTGATGCCCAGGTTCCCAGTGCCTAGCACAGGGCTTGGCACAGAGCAGGGGCCCTAGAGGACTTTTTGGGGAATTGGCTAACGGAACAATTGTACAGTGAGGCCACTAAAACAGGCTCTCCAAAATCAGTCAAACCCTTGTGCACTTTCTGCCTCTGGCATATCCAGGAAGTCTCCTTGACAACTTAAGAGAGTCCAGCAGTGGGCTCCAAGGCATCACAGAACCCACTCCAAGCTGAGCCCAAACCCCAACTGGAAGGCTACCCAATGTGTCATTACTCAAGCATCTTGGAGGCCCACAGTTCCAGCCACAGGAGACTCAGTAAGTTTCAATGGCAGTTGCTCCTGCTCTGAGGCTCCAGGCTATGCCTGAGACCATCCTCAAATTATCTAAATAGCAGGACAGGGCCAGCTGCGGGGAGAGAGGAGCTGAGATGTAATGTGAGGAATGCGTGTGCCCTTCCCCTGCCCCAAGTACACTTTTCCAGGTGACCCCCCACCCAGGGCAGCCCAGACAAGATTTAGAGAGGGGGACAGAGAACTATTTTAAAGTCGGAGGTAGAAAGAAATGTCACTTAATTAGAAGATGACACCAGTTCTTTTTTTTTTTTTTTTTGAGACAGAGTCTTGCTTTGTTGCCCGGGCTAGAGTGAGTGCCGTGGCGTCAGCCTAGCTCACAGCAACCTCAAACTCCTGGGCTTAAACGATCCTCCTGCCTCAGGCTCCCAAGTAGCTGGGACTACAGGCATGCACCACCATGCCCAGCTAATTTTTTCTATATATATATTTTAGTTGGCCAGATGATTTCTTTCTATTTTTAGTAGAGACAGGGTCTCGCTCTTGCTCAGGCTGGTCTCGAACTCCTGAGCTCAAACAATCCACCCGCCTCGGCCTCCCAGAGTGCTAGGATTACAGGCATGAGCTATTGCGCCTGGCCTGACACCAGTTCTTAAACTTTCCTATGCTGAACAATCACCCAGGGTACCCTTTAAAATGCAGATTCCTGAGCCCTGCTCCCCCACAATATAACTTAGTAGGTTAGGAGTTACCAAAAACAAACAAAAAATCCCAAATGTCCCTAGTAATTCAAACACCTCAGACTCTGGCCAAGGTCTTTTCTGACACCAGCTGGAGACCCAACCTCTTTCTTCTCTCTCTCCCAGCTACAGCCTTGGGGAGCTAGATGTCTGCAGGAATCCTAGGAAGAGACAATGACCCTGGAGTCCCAGAATACATGCAAAGGCCCCAGGAGGCCGACCCACATCAGGATTCTAGAGAAGAGGGGTAGGCCTGTACAATGTGGGCCCAGAGGGCAGAACAAGCCCCTTTCAGAGCAGTCCCAAGGAAGCAGACATGAGTTCAAAGTGAGGAAGAACTTTATGGTGAATCTGTTACATAAATCCTGGCTTAAGGCCTACGGTCCAGTGGGAGAGCTCCCATCATCCTTGGATAACTCTAAATGCCCTGGCAGGCTATAAGGTCCTCCAGAATTCAGCCTCTGCTTCCCCCTCCAGTCCCTCTTTAGAGCCCCCCACTTCTAGCACTTAACCTGCACCCCAGGCAGAACCTCTCTTAGTTCTCCAAGTATGCCAGGCCCTGGAGGTCTGTTATCCTTCCTCATTCACCCCTCTGCTCTAAGACTTTGCCTAAGCTGATCACTGACTGGCCTGCCCTCCCCTATTAGCCTGGTCAATTCCCACACATTCTTTAGGTCTCAGCTTAGAAGTCACCCCCTGAAGTTTCTTCTAACCCTACTGCTGGGTGGAGTGCCTCTGCTACTCTGTCCCCGCTGCATCCCATATTAAAATTATTCACTGACCACCCCCAAAGGCCTGATGTACTCTCTGTACAAGAAATAATTAGTGAGTTGAATTATTGAATTGTGATGAGCTGTTTACTTACTTTTGCCCCATGAGGCTAAGGATTCCCCCAGGACCCACTGGCTGGCACTTAGTAGCTGCTCAATAAATGTCTGACAGAGGAACGGTCCTCCTTGAGAGGCAGTGAGTCTCTATCACGCTTTTCATTCACACAGAGCTGACCCACCATCTGGCAGAGACCTTGGGGGGTGGGAGAGGAGCTGAAGAATCCTGAATATGACACACTGTGCCCCAGCAGGGTCCCTTCTGACATGGAGATTACGGGGTAATGACTCTAGCAGGAGGCTGGGGGGTGGTCTTTGAAAAGCAGCCAAGGCCCAGTGAGCTGATCTCTTGTGTCAGTTTGGTTCAAAGCAGTTTGTGCTCAGAAAGATAAAGGAACTTCATTGCAAAGCAGCAAGAGGCCAGGGATCACCCTGGTTCTCTTGTTCTCCAATCCAGAGCCAGCTTCTCTTACACCCACCCCTGCACTCCTGGGTACTTGCCAGGACTGTCTGGACTCACTGGGCACTGAGAGGCCCCACCAGCCTTGAGGCAAGGCAAGCTTCCCAATTGCTAATTCCTGAACGTCTTTTGGTACAGCCCCTGCTGCAGGGCCTGGCCAACTCAAGCTGTTATACTCAGTGCCCACTGCGTGCCAAGCTCCAGGTGAACAAAGTCTGACTTTCCCCAGCCCACTGGCCTCATAGGCCATCAAGAGGGGACACACCAGGTTTCCAGCCTGTGGCTGCTAGTGGTGATGGATGTACCAGCTTCTCAGAAGGCCAGCATGGGTACGTGTACTTGCTGGATAGGCCAGAACTCATACAATGCCCTGAGCCCCAGGGCAGCTGGCATTCAGAGCCTACAGGAAGGCTACTTGGCTTCCTGCAGTCTATCTCTGAAGCACAAATCTGTCTGGAATGTCTTCACAATCCCCAAGGGTGGGAGAATCCAGAGTGTGGATGGACCCACGCCCCCTCCCCCTCACCACTACCCTCACTCCAAGGAGATGAGTTTCAGGGCCTGGGCCTCCCTGGTCAGGGTGTCTAGTGTGGGCTGGGGGCAGGAGCCCAGGAGTGCAGCATTCTACCTGCTGTTCATTAGCTGTGTGACCCTGGGCAAGTCCCTTTCCCTCTCTGAATCTCAGATTCCTCCTCTATAAATGAGGGAGAGCAACTAGAACAGTGTTTCCTCAACTTGGCTATGAATCAAAATCATCTTGTGATGGCAAGACAAAGGAACTCGAAAATACACAGATTCCTGGGTCCCATCCCAAAGCTCCTAAAAGAATCTGGATCTCCAGGGAGGAGGTGTTAGAGAGGCCTACTCAAGCCTTGGCCCCCATCAGGGGGCCTTCATGCCCTCCTTGGCCCCTTCCTCTGAGAAGCTTCTTGGTATGCAACCATCTGAGCCACACTCCATCTCTTTCCAACCTTTCCACCTCCTTGTGCCAGGGCTGGAGTAAGGGGTCCCACCCCTCTCTCCAAAGAGTTCTCGAGCATGAAGCACTGGTTAGTGAGCAGTTTATTACCCATCAACCGCACTGCTGCAGCCTGTACACAATGTAGACACGTCTTCCCTCCAGCCAGTTCTGGTGCCCAGCCTGTCTCCACCCGATCCCGTCCTCCACTCTCCCTCCCCCAGCCCTCCAAGGCAGCACCAGGCCCAGGGGCCACGCCTCAGCAGGGAGGGGAAGCCAGGGAGGCAAGCAGAAGCTGGGGAAAGAGGAACCAGAGTTGGCCCCAAGCTTCTGGAGCCACCACCCCAGGAAGGAGGGAAAGTGGGCCAGGGCTGAGGTTGCCAGGCGTTGGTTCAGGCGGGAGGATCTTCTCCGGGAGGTGCAGGGAAGCCACTCAGGTCTCGGCCAATGATCTCACTCACTGTAAAGGAGGGGCAGTTGAGAGACTGGGCTAGAGGTAGATCCCCTCCTTTTCCAGAGACCCCCAGTCCATTCCAGTCAGGGCTTAGTCTAGTCTCTAGGCTCCTCCTCCACTGGCTTCTCTTCCACTGGGCCTCAGTTTCCCCAACATGTCTTGACACCTGGTCCTAATCAAATTTTGCCCAGCTCCATCCACGTGTGCTCCCAGGCCCCCACCCCAGCCCTTTCCTGTTGGTTTGGCCTGCAATGTCAGGGCAACCGGTATCAGCAGGGCTGGAGGTGGGTGTAGCCCGCGGAAGAAAGGAGCGGCAAAACAGGTAGGCTCTCATCACCAGTCCTGACCACAGGCACCATGTTTAAGGGAAAGCTGAAGCACGGGGAAGCATGCTTGATTGGGACCTCAGCAAGCTACTGCCCCTCTCTGAAACTCAGTGCCTGACTTTGCAAATTAAGGGAGCTAAATGGAATGATCTTGCAAGTAGTTCTAGCTCTGAGATTGTGTGACTTGGAGCAGAGGGCAGAGGCAAGAGAAAGACTGAGGTAGGTACTCCATGCACCCTTCTGAATTAAGTTAACTGGATTCAGGTGGCCACATGCACCAAGAACTTGCCTCCTGGGACCCTCCAACTGGCCCTGAGAGACCAAGGATGCCCAGTCTCTGGGAAGCCACACTCCACCCTCAGCAAACATGCAGAGCAATCTCTCGCACACACTCACACCCACAGCCCCCAATCCCACACCCACCTTCCTCCAGCGTGATACCCTGGATAGGGACACTGTCTCGGAAGCCGCTGCTGTAGCCACCCCTGGATTTCTCCTGCTCCGAAGCCCCCTCCCCAGGGCCGTAGCCTGGCCCTACCTCATTGTATCCCTCAGCAGGTAGGGGATGCACACCACTCTGGGAAGGGAAGGGGCCTTCAAGCGGTGGGGACCCAGGAAGAGGAGGCCGAAAGGGGGCTGGAGGAGGCAATGGCAGCCCCAGGGGAAAAGAGGAGCCCCGCCCTCCATAAGGGTCACTGGGGAAGGGGCGGGGAAGGAAAGAGACTGGAGGTGGGCGGGCACAACCTGTGGTACCCCCAGTCTCAGGGAACATCCGCAGGCCTGGTCTGTAGGATGGTGGGGGCCCCGTCTGGGGGTACAGAGGGGGCGTGCCATAGCCGAAGCCTTCTGACAGGTAAGGAGCTTCGTAAGCAGGGTCTTCATGGGGATAGGAGGGGTAGGGGGGCCTGGGTGGTGAGAAGTCCATGTCAGTGCCAAAGGGGGGGCCCGATGCGGAAGGGAAGCCCCGGAGAGATGAGTCTGGTAGGGGCTCCTCCTTGCAGATCACTGGGAAGACGGAAGTGGGAGGACACGCTGGTGAGAGGCCTAGCAGTCTCCCCACTGCACACCTTCCAACCACCAGCTCCTCCCAGGTTCCCTCCATGCCTCACCCCCTCACAATGGGGGCACTGCTTCCCTTTGCCCCAGCCTCCCCATATCCCTATTCCCCCACCACGGGCTGTCCCAGAGCGCACCAGGCAGAAACTTGAAACTCTGGGTAGGACTGCGCTTCCTCCGCCCATTGGAAACATAAAAGTAGACCTGGACTGGCCGGGACACCCGCTTGTTGCTGTACTCGGGGACGGTCAGGGTCAGTGTCACCTGAGGAAGAGAGAAAATGAGGCAGGGCACCCTCTGGGATCTAGGCTCAGCTCACCCTTTCCAAGGGCCCAAACTCAACCTTCTAGTTTCTTCCATTTGCTAAGGAGGAAAGTTCATGCCCTCGAGACAAACCTGATTCCAGAGTGGCCCACACTGCCTCCTCCAGAAAAGAATAGGTAGCTCTGGAGTACACTCCCATGGGCAAGGGGACCCAGCTGAGAATCTCCTGACTTCTCCCACCCCTGCCCCATGGGGGCTACCCTAGCGACACTGGTACCTCATTGCTCTGCAATCGGTTCACCGTGGCCTCCTCCTCCCATTGCAGCTTTCCATCTGTACAGGAGAACAGACAGCTCCAGCCCAACTCCAGGGCCGCCACCCCTGCCCCAGTCCCCTGCCATTTCCCCTTCTGCTAGAGCCAAGGCCAAATTCAGAAAGCCCCTAGAAGGTCTGCACACAGAGGAGCCTGCTGCATTTTTACTTGGTAAGATGGAAGAATCAGGGTTTAAAATTGTTTCCAAGGTACAAGGAAGCCAACTGAGACCAAGGGAAATGGCAGGACCAGCCCAGAGACCAGAGGGAGTTAGTGACAACAGCAACTCTTGAACTCTCCCATCCAACTCCAAACATCGCCTCCCATGATAATGCTGGGAGGGAAGATCAAAGGTAGAAAAGGGTCCTAGCTTGATGGAGGGCAATGAGACCCCCAAGTCTCATGACCCAGAACCTCTGGAGATGCTCTGACATGGTCACAGGGTACTAGATTCAGATATAGGGGCTAGTGCTCTTGGTGAAAAGAGTTTGGAGAGGGCAAAGGTCTCGGGTTGGTGGCTGCACTTGGAACCCTCAGTCTTCCCTTCCTCTATTCCTGCAGCTTCATCTTGGGGCAGCTCACGGGCTCTCTTAATCACAGCTATGCCTCCAGGCCTATAACTCAAGAAGGGCCCCAGCAGGAGCTATGAGGGTGTAAGTCACCTCACATGCCCTATCTACATGGGGGTAAGTTATCTCAAAACAGACTCCTCTTTAATAAACGGAATGTGTATATCTTACATTTGTTCAGCATCCTCATCATTTTAGATTGCTTTTACACCCATCGCCCCCCAGGAAGCAGACAGAACAATGGGAAGGGTAGTCTGTCTGTTTCATTTTATAGATAACTGAGACTCAACTGGCCAATTGGGTGATAGTGCCAGAGATCTTTCACCTGCCAGTTCCAACCTCTCCCTGCCTGCCCTCCCCTCCCCGGTGGGTACTCACCAGGGCCCCTCTCAATGAACACCACCTTGGAGTCCGGCAGAAAATTCGAGCCTGTCAGTACTAGTTCCTCCCCTCCTCTCACAGAGCAGGCACTAGGGCTGTAAGCCTCCACCTGGGGCAGCTCCTGGGCTGAGCGCTGGGCTGCAGAGCAGTGCAAGGAAGAGGCCTGGCTGGGCTGGGCATGGAGGGGGCAGCCTCCTCTGCCTCGCCCTCTTTGGAATAACTGCCACAGGGCCCTGGGGGAGCCCTCCTCAGTGGCAGACACACAAGTAAACCAACTGTACCCATGGGGTCACACAGACCTTGTAAAGGGCCACTCCCGGAGCAGAGAGAGAGGTGAACAGGGTAGGCCAGGGAGTTACCCAAACAGTGCCCAGAGCCACCCCAGGGGCAGAGAGGGTACAGGGTCACTCTGGTCCAGCCCAGAGATAGAGTCTATGGCAGGGGCAAACTAGAACACCACCCCCTCCACTCCTCCACCCATGGTAGAAATAAGGGCTGAGTCCTCTATAGGGCTACCCAGGGCAGGCAGGGCACAGGACACTGCAGAGGAGACGGGCAGATAGACACACACAGACAAAGGAGTTGCAAGAGACAGAGAGATGGCCCAGGGCCTCTTTGCTCACAGCACTCGATGGGCACCGATGCTGTCTGCACCGAGACGACCTTCCCGCCTCCCTGGGGCACGTGTACCCGGAACACCAGCCGCACGCGTGTGTTTTTTCGCCCGATGTCCGTCTCACCCTTCCGAAGCTCAATGTCTGAGTTCCGAAGCTTCAGGATTCCAGCACAGTCAATGCTGAAGGCAAAGGATGGATGGCAAGCCCTCCTAGCTGAAGCCAGAACGGTGATACATCCTAAAGAGGGAAGCCCCTGCCCTCCATCCAGAGCCCTGAATGACCTTCTAAGGGTGACTTACGGGCTATTTTCTAACCCAGAGCTGGCCTATCCAGGGTGTCCCCAGCCCCAAAAGTCCTCTTTGAGATGGTAAGAAGGCATGAAGCCAGCTCCTAAGGATGATGTTTAGCTCTTCTGGGAAAAGGAATAGGTGGGCTAGCTTAGGCCCAATGGAGAAGGCCAGTCTAAAGCCTGCAGACTGAGGGGCAGTTGTGTGGCACTTACTTAGCTGCCATGTTGTTCTCAGGCAGCAGGGTCATCTCCAACACCTTGGTGCCACTGACTACGGCTTCATAGCTGGCCGTGGCCACCATCTTGCCCGTGATACGGTGCACCTGGTAGAAGGCATGAGGCCTCAGGTTCCTTTCATCTGCAGTGCCGATGAACATCTGTAGGGTCAGCGGCTTCTCACTGTAGCCTAGGAGCTGGCAGAGGAAGACAGAGGCCACCTAATTGAAATCCCCACAGTCTCATCCTTTATCCATCCCTGGATTTTCAGTCCACCAGAGGGTGGGGATGGTGAAAGATAAAGGATATCCTGGAAGGGAATCCCTGGAGAACTGGGCACCCGTTGTGGAGAAAACGTGGCCTGGAGTTCACAGTGTTATTCTTGGAATAAGGCCCAAACTGGGCTGGGCAAAGGGGGAAGAGCCTCGGAGAGAGACTGGCCCAACTCAATATACTCAATATAGAGAAAACCTAACTCCCCGTGACTTTTGGCCTCTGCCTAACCCTTCCCCCACATCTGGCAGGCCACCGTTTTCCAGCATAGACATGAGGCTGGTGTCCCATGGGATGAGTTGAGTGGGGGTGGAAGGACAGACAGTAGAAAGTATATCCGGGTCCTTGGAGTAGTACACCCCTCCTCCCCCAATGCCAGCTCCTCCCCCAGGCTGCCTGCAGGAGCAGAGCTGAGAGGGAGTGTGGGAAAGGGCAGTGCCATCTCTTTCTGCACAGCTGGAGCCCATCTGCAGGGATCTGGGATGGGAGAGGGGGAAGGATATCAGGCCTGCCCCTTATCCCTTACCTTGACTACAGGGTGACCACCAGGGGCAGCTTTGACAGCTCCACGGCTGCCCTCTGTCTCATAGTGGGCCCTGTGGTGGGCTCTAGGCTGCACCTCGATCCTCAGCTCCAGCTGCTCATACTGGCTGGGCAGAGGCCAGTCCAGGGGGGGTAGGGCAGAGGTCCTGGGTAGGAGAGAAGAGCAGTGATCATCAGCAGCCTCGGACCCCAGTGAGGACCACGCTGGGTCTGTGAGGGAGGAGGGGTGTGGGTCTAGAAAGAGGAAAGCACAGCAGAAATAAAAAGTCCAAAAGCCCAGAAGCAAGGGGTGATAGGGGACAGAGCCCCTAGAGATGAGGGTACGGAAGATGGCAACAGGCCTGAAACTCCCTTCTTCCCTGCTCTGAGCACAGGGTTTGGGGTAGGGAGGCTTCACCTGGATATAGAGGATTCCCAAGCCTGTCCTAAGCCCCAGACCTAGATGGGAAGAGTAAAGAAATGCCACTTCAGACCAAAAAAGACCTTAGACCTGAATGCTTTGTTTTACAAATAAAGAAACTGAGGCCAGCAGCCAGTGACAGAACTCAGGACTGCGCGCACTCTGCTCCCAGGCCAGCTCCCTTTCCACTGGTTGGGGCTTGACAGGTAGAGTTCCAGGAAGCTAAGCAGTTTCAGGTGGGGCAACTTATCCTGCACTGTGCTCCCAGATACTCTAAGCCAGTGGATCTCAACTGGTAAAAGCCACTCAGGTGATATTTGGTAATGTCTGGACACAGTTTTTGTTGTCACAACTAGAGGAGGTGGTACTACTAGCATCCAATAGGTAGAAGCCAGAAATGCTGCTAAACTACCCTACAATGCCCAGCACAGCCCCAACAACAAAGAATTATCCTGCTCAAAATCTCAATAGTGCTGAGGTTGAGAAAACCTTGCCCTCTGGGAAACCCAGGGGAACGGGTATTAAGGTGTCTTTCCCCTAGAAATTCTTTTGGATGGAGCTAGCTCAGTCTGACATCTCAGTGTTTAGGGGGTTATTAAATGGACAGGGCTCTTTGAGGGTGGAAGGGGTAGAATGACTGCAAGCTTTAATATGAATTCTTTGACTTGAAAAGTATATGCTATTTCATTGAAATTAGCAGCTATACTTTTAAGCCACTAAGTGAGGCCCTAGAAATTAAGGGGTAGAGAAGAGGGACTTCATGCAACAGAGTGTAGGGCTGGCACCAGTCTAAAGGACCAGAGCAGAAGGCTGAAATCCATCCCAAGTTTCACACCCAGCCACATGCCAGCACAGAGCTGGGGGTGGGGGACATCCATCCTATAAGAAGGGGGGGCGGGGGGGACCCTTTCTCTAACTGGACCACTGAGAGCTATTACCCATTCTAAATCATTGGTCCAGAGGGGGCATATTTTTTCTAATTCTAATTCCTTAAAACCAAGTAGATGACAGCTGCCATGCAGGTTGCAGATTCTCTTTTGAAATGTGGAGGGCATGGAACTAAGACCTTTCTTCCAACCCATCCCTTGATCCTCTTGCTCCCCTAGTGAGATGGCTGGAGAGAGTGGTGGTGCCAGGCACAACCCTCACCTGAAGATAGGGCTGTGTCCCCCAATCCGGGCCTTGGACCAAGCGAGTGGGGATGGCACCACCAGGTAGTCCATGCCAGCCACCTCCTTCTGGGGACCCCCAGAAGGAGCCACAGACTCCTCTGCTCCCGAGGGCAGCTTCCCGTTGCATGGGGCAGGCTCCTCAGATCGAGGCAGGGCCACCGCCTGCTCACTGGAAGTCCGCCGTGTCTTCTGGGGGATGCTCTCAGCTGGTGGGGCCCCCACATAGTCAAAGGGGCCAGGAGAGCCAGGGTCTCGGGCCAAAGGCAATGGGGGTGGTGGAGGTGGCTCAGGCCCCTCTTCCCCCAGGCTGCCACGGCGGGACAGAGCTGGGGAGGCTGAAGATGGGGTTCCAGAGCTGGAATAGCGCCGCTTGCCACATGGAGAGGCAGGCCGGGGGGAGGCTGGGGTGGGCCCAGGAGCACTGAGGAGTAGCCAGCTATCCTCCGGCCCTCGGCCTCCAGGGCTTGGACCATACAGGCTCCAAGGATCCTCAGGGGTCCATGGTCTAGGGGAGGCCCGGGGTGAGGGCAGTGGGGAGCCCAGGCCAAAGCGGGAAGCTGCCTCATTTAGCTCAGACTCCACCTCGTCGCAGGCTGCATACAGAGCTGCCTCATCTGAGGCATCGGAGAAGAAACTCCAGGAGGACAGGCTGCTGCTGCCAGGACTAGGGCTGAAGAAGGCCCCCCTGCTCTGGCCCCCTGCCTCTCGGTAGCCCCCAAAGCCTTCTGGTGGGGGATAATCTCTGGGAGAACCATCCCCCCAGGCATCAGGGTTGTCCTCCAGCGCAGCAGGTGGGTCAGGCGTTGGAGAGATGGAGGTGATGCGGATGCTGGGACACTCAAGAACGCGGCCACCCCCAGAGCCCCCAGCACCCCCTCCTGGCCCCCCCAGCCTCACAGACCGGGCAGGCTGGCTCTCCCAGGTGCCAGGTGAGGGGGCTGGGCGTGGTGGTGGGGAGTGCATGCCAGGCCGAGGGGGTGGAGGTCGGGGAATACCAATAGGGGCAGGGGGCTCCCCCAGGGCCAGCCGGCAGCATGGTGGGGCATCCTCTGAGTCCAGTTCTGTCAAAATGGGAAAAGGGGGCAGAGGGAGATGGGGAGAGAGAGAAGCAGGTGAGATGTCTAAGTTCCTTGAGTAACCAGATCCCACGTCCTGTGCTATATTCCCCTCCTCAGCAAGGACGGGTCTCTGAGGAGACCTGAGCCACAAGACAAAAACAAAGTTGGACCTCAAAAGACGGAGGAGATAGATGCAGGCGTGCCAGGCCTTTTCCCACTCTTCCCTGGATCCTGGGACCTAGGGTACCCGACAGCGCGGGCCTTAAGGTGAGGGAGGTGGGCCGAGAGGGGCTGGAGCTCGGCCTGGAGGCGCGCTTGGCTGGGCTGGGGGCGACTCACACATGAACCCAATTAGCAGCGGTTCCCAAACCCCCAAACGGCGCTGGCAGGAGCCCCAGTTGCCATCGCAACTGTGGCCAAGGAGGGGGGGCGCCAGGGCTTTGGTGACGAGGGGAGGTGACTCCTCCCTTGCTCCCCCCAACTTGGGGGCGCGGGTGCAGCCGAGAGAGAGAAGCGTGCCGAGCCCAGCCGGGGGAGGGGGGGCGGCGGGCAGCGCGGATTCGTGAGAGCCGCGGCCGCCGCCCCCGGCTCGGTCCCCGCCATCTGCCTCTCATTGCGGCCAGACGAGGGAGGGGGAGGGGCGCCCTGGCGCGGCCTGAGAGCGCCCCCAGCTCCGGGCGTCCAGTTCGCTGGACCAGGGCTCGGTCCGCAAGGGGCAAGATCCAGAGTCGAACCTCCCCTTTCCCTGGCGGTGCCCTGTACTCTTGGGGCCGCCTTTCCTGCCCGCCCCCCGTTTCAGTGACAGTCGGCCCAGCCGGGAGGCGGCGCGCAGCCAACGGCACCCCCACCCCCACCCCAGTCACGACCTAAAAAGGAGAAAGTGGTGCCCGGGCCCCCAGCCTCACTTCCGCAGACCAGCGAGCCCCCGGACCTCCCTCAACCTCTGATCCCCTTATCCCCCACCCCAGGCTCGATGCCCTAAATTCCCCAGACTCAGAGTCCCCGGGCACTTCTCTCAGTGACCCCAAGACCCCTTCCCAGCCCCGCACTAACCTTCCCCCGACCCCCCCGCGCCCAGCGGGGGGGCTTCCTTTTCCTCCCCGAACACCAGCTTAAATTCCAGCTCCTCATCCTCGCAGCTTGCTGCCCCCATGGATCCGGCCAGAGCCCCCTGGTCCCGGCCTGCGTGGGAGGGGGGAGCTCTGGAGGCTGCTGTATCTTCACCCGGGTGGCTCCCTCCCTCCCTTTCTCGGAGACGCCCCCTCCTCCGCCGCTGCCGCCTCCCTCCGGACGCCCCCTCGTTATTATAGAAACTTTTCCAAACTTTTTTCCCCCAAACTTCTTCAAAGAGGGCCCCCCCCAGCCTGTCCCTGATTGGCTGCCCGGGATGCTCCAGCCCCTCCTCCAGGGATGAGATGGGAAAACCACGCGCCCCTCGTCCTCCCCCACCCTCCCTCCCTCCATCCTCTCTCCAGTCCCTCCTCCTCAAAAAAAAAAAAAAAACTGAATTGGAAAACGGTCCCTCAAGCCCGTTACGACCCTAGTGATGCCTATTGGCTCGCAGTTGTGACAATCATCTCCCTCAGGGAGCCCAACCCCCCCGCCCCCACCTCTTCTTAGTCTCAGTTCGGTGCTGTGGGTCCGAGCGCCTTAAAGGGGCCACATCCTGGGCCCCCAGTGTAGAGGGTCCACTGAAGACCCTTCCTTAAGCTCTAAAGACTTGTATAGCCAGCATCTCTCCTCCCCTTTCCCTCCAAGCCTTAGGCCAGGCGGGCTCTAGGGTGCAGAGTGGCTCCAGGCTGCTCTGGAGAGAAAAAGGCCATTCCTTCCAAGTCCCTCGCCCGAGGCTGTTCTGCCTGGGCCTTCTGGAAGTCTTTGCCGGGCCGAATCAGGCCTCCATCCGCCGTCCCTCCCCCCAAAGGTGAAGAACATTTAACCAGCCTGGATGCTTCTCAGAGCATAGGAGCCAAAGAGCCTGTGGGGAACTGTTCAAAGGCCCACAGCCCCCGATGGGCGTAGATCCAGGCCAGGCTTTGCGGCGGCCCTTGTCCCAGCCACCCAGAGGGGCCATTAATTAGCCTCCGCGGGAAGTCGGCTCCCTCCTCCCCAGAACTGTAGTCTGGAATGAATCTCTGATCGGATGGCATCTTGGTCCGGCTCTCCTAAAAATCCTGGCCAGGTTTACTGGAGGCCCAGAGCCCTACGACCTGGTGGGCCCCAAGGCTGGACACCTGTCACCTGGGCGGGGGGAGGGGGAATGAAGGAAGACCCGGACTGGCATTTCCAGGAAGGGCAGGCATTGAGGAGCCTGGGTTGTGTGAGACGGAGTTAGACGGGTGATTCGTGATTCCGACAGGAGATTCTGGAGTTGGAGGGGTGCGGTTACCATTTTCCCGGACTCATACCGTGTGTTTCAAACCCCTCTAAAAGGCCGCAGCGATCTTCAATCTCTAAGTCCCTCCGGCTCAGGGCAGCGCCCCCAATGGCGCCCCAGCCCGGCACCTGAAGTGTTAAGCGACGGCCCCGGGTCAGACGTTTACAAACATTCAGGAGCCGGGCGGGGACCGCGCCCGTTACTCTAATGAGAAACAGGCTCTGCGGGGCTGGGGGAAGAGGGGAGGGCTGCGCGACGGGCCGAGGCGGCTCCCCTCCCTCCCCTCAGTCCTCCCTCGGGCCCGCCCAGGGGACCCCCCTCCCCAGCCCCCGGGGACCCCAGTGACGTGCGGAAGCTGCCCCGGCTCCAAGCCCAGGGCCGCGACGCAGGAGGGGCGGGAAGAAGAGGCCAGGCCGGCGGGGAGAGAAGAATGTTCTGAGAGGCGGCCTGGTTTGATTTTTCTTTTTTTTTTTTTTTTTTTCCCCTTTGGTTGGTCTCCTCAGGTTACATTTCCCTTCCAGCTTCATCTCAGAAATAAAGGAAGAAGAGACACGTGGGCAGGAGAGCGAGGAACACCTTGAGACCATCAACCAGCCTGCACCTACGAGGGGGGCCGAGGAGGTGGGAAGCGGACGCGAGAAGGGCAAGGGTAGAGACCCCGAAAGCAGCCCCGGCCACCCCACCCCAGCCCCTCCCCTCCCCCATCCCACCCCCGCGCGGCACAAGCAGACGCGCACATTCTTTTCAAATGTCATATTTCCTTTGATCCTGGGCAGCGTTTCTCCATGTGTCTGGCTCAGCTCCTGCCCAGCCAACCGCCTCCCCCTCTCACCCCGCTTTGTTTTCCTGGAGAACCCCCTCCCTCCTCCTAGCATCTGGAAGGCCCTGAGGGCTGGCGTCGGCCGTCACTCCCCTGATGACTCTGGCCTCTCCTCGCAGTGACTCAATTTCCCCTCTACGGGAGTTGGGGGGTGAAGATGGGAGGAGCAGAGGGGAGAGTTGTTGAGCTCAAAAGTGGTACGAGAGAGCCCAGAGACTGCTCAGGGTGCCAAGCATCTCTGGGCCGGGCGGGAGGAGGGGCGGCGTGGGCATCCCCTCGGCTCTGAAAACCCTCCAGTCTGTCTGGGCTGCGGCAGAGGGATGGAACATATGATTTCTGAAGTGTCCTGGCTGGCTGGAGCCTGGGAAGAGCGTGTAGTTGTGGGTTTGTTGCCCTGCACGTCTGCCCCCTGGCGACCACAAAGACCCAGCCGCCCTTCCTCCCCAGTTCGCGGTTTCTCGCGCCGCCTAGCCTGAGTTCTTGCTCCGCTGCCCCCTAGCGCGCACTCCTGGGCACGGCGCGGCTTTCTTAACCTTGGGTGGTGGCGCGCTTGGCCTTCTGCTATGCACTTTAACAAGCATAATTCAGTAATTACACAAGATGCATTCTTCTCGTAAACGATTTAAGCCACACAAAAATATGTAGTAAACTGTGATAGTCCACCATTTTGTATGCATTTACTAACATGTATGCACACACACATGCTCTTGACGTGAAATCATGCTACAAGCATTTTTTTCTTGACCTGCTTTTTTCCCCTCAGTTGACAAATGCCTGGGAGATCTTCTGTAATTTTCGGATGTACTTACCTGTGCATCTAGAAATGGTGATGAAAGTGCCCACCTTTTAGTTGATAGAGTGCCTTCCACAAATCAGGTTAGTAACATATCTGGAACCCAGGCCTCCTGTGTCCTTGTCCCATGCTAATTCACTACACCACATTTTACGTATGAATCTGTCTTGGGCTTGGCTCCCCCAAAAGTAGAACCTGGGACAAGAACGAGATGCAGGTAGTTTATAGTGGAAAGCAATCACAAGGAGCAGAGGTGGAGGACTGGGAAAAGTGAACCTGGGAAAGCCCATCCAAGGGTGTGGTATTGAACTGGTCACCACTCTGAGCAACTGGAACATTATCCCACTGGGGAACTTCTGTGAAGCCATATAGAATGTGACTGAAGAGACAGAGAAGGGGAATATTTACACTCTGGCTCCCACCCCTGTAGTCAAAAGTTGCCTATCAGTATTAATTCCATTACTCTTCCAGGTTTACACCACTGTCAGCATCACAGTGTCCCACAAGGCTGCAGCAAAGAAGCCCCTGGGCAAAGGCAAAAGATAGACTCTGTAGCAGGGGCCAGGTACTGTCGAGTGAGGGCTGCAAAACAGTTGGTTACCATAGTAATAGCTGGAGTAAAAGATGAATGGAGAGTATGTGAGGCAAGTGTCCAATGCAAGATAATTCATTCAAACAAAAAAATGTATTCATCTATATTCAGAGGCAGTTGTAGGTATTGGGTACATACATTTTGTAAGCCAAGCCCCCCATAATTGCCAGTTTTTATCAGGTTGGTAATATATTTCCTCCCTGACATCTTCCTCTTCCTTGTCTCCATAACTGTAGAGACCTGTCGGTTTTACTCCTGCAGTGTATAGCCTTCCTTTTCATTCCCTTCATTGTCATCCCAGTTCAGACCCTAACTTTTTCTGATATAGACTCTCAATAACAATATCTAACACCAAGGGCATACCTTACATATTTAACAACTGGAGCATATAATTTTTAAAGCCCTTCTCCTTCTATAGGAAAAAAAATATTTTTTTACTATTAATCATGATACATACCAATAGCCAGAAAAGAAATGCAGAGAGCAAAAACTTTCTTTCACTAACCACATATGTATAATAATGCCCGTTTTCTATGCATGTAAAAGTATATATAAACATAAAGTATATAAGTATAAAGTATACATAAGTGTGTATATATATATATATATATACTTACAATAAAGTAAAAACACAGTGGGTTAGTAATTATATTAATATGCTTTTTGTTTTTGAAAAGGAAAAACATCTCATATTGGTATATCACAAGAATGAAAAATAACTACTATTTTTTTCTGTTTTGAGTCTTAACTTTTACAAATTTGTCAATGACTTTGTCAAAATTGATTTTCATGTTTATCTTCAATAAACAGTATAGATTTGTCGACCTATCTCACTCCTAGTTGATAAAAGAAAACTTTTTAATAATTTTAATTTTTATTGAGATATCATTCACATACCACAAATTCACTCTTTTAATTGTACAGTTCAGTGGGTTTTAATGTATTTGGGACATTGTACAACCATCACCATACCTAATTCTAGGACATTGATAAAACCTTATATCTATTAGTAGTCACTCCCCATTCTCCCTTTCCTCGAACCCCTGGAAACTACTAATTGCTTTTTATCTCTATGGATTTTCCTATTCTGGACATTTCATATAAATTAAATTATACAATATGTGGCCTTTTGTGTCTGTCTTCTTTCACTTAGCATAGTGTTTCCAGCATTCATCCATGTTGTACTATATATGAGTACTTTATTCCTTTTTATGCTTGAATATTAATTTTAATTTTGAAAATTTTCTTCACATGAAGTAACAGATATATAAATTTCTAGAAAAAAAAATCTTAAACCTAAGGGTAAGATTGGCATGATTCATAAAAATCCTATTTCACAATAAATTCAGAAATTGCAATGTGATTTATTTTTCCAAGATTGAAGCTAATAGCTTTCAAGTGTCTCACTTGAAAAATTTTAAACACAAACAAACATTCCAAATTGTCACATAATGTATTAGTTATCTATTACTGCAAAACAAATCACTTCCAAAACCTTGTGGCTTTAAACCACAATAATCAATCATTATCTCTCATGGTTTCTGTGGGTAAGAAATTCAGACAAGGTGCAGTGAGGAAGGCTTCTCCCTGCTCGGCAGTGTCTGGTGGACAACTCAAAGGCTAGGAACTAGAATCACCACATGTCTAGTGGCTGATACTGACTGTTGGCTGAGACTTTAGCTAAGGGAACTGGCTGTACCACATACATGTGACTACTCCATGAGGTTTGGGCTGCCTCAACATGGCAAGCATCAAGAGAGACCCCCCAAGCAGAATCTACATCCTTTTTTATGACCTTGTCTTGAAAGTCAGATAGCTGTACTCCATTAGTCAGGGCAGTCACAGCCCCTGGCCAGAATCAAGGGTCGAGAACATAGACCCCCACCTCTAGGTGGAAGAAGTATTGGATATACTGTAAGAAGAGTATGTAAAATGGGATAAACATATGCATGTGACCATCTTTGGAAAACAATCTGTCACAATCTGCCCTCTGATTATAACAATTCACTTCCCTCTCATACTCAACCCCTCCCCGCAAGACCCTCAAGCCTCATTGCATTGTAGTACCAAGCTCAGGTTCAAGAGCCCAGATCTCATGCCCTGGATCCTAGACCTCAAGCCTGAACAAATGCTGTATAGCAAGTCACCCCAAAACTTAGTGGCTCATTCAAGGTACATACTATCTAATTGGGAGATAAGACATAACTACACAAAAAAGTTTTATAATAATAAAACAGTTTAACAATAACAAATAATTCAGGAGATATAACAAAGGAATTTTATCAATAAGAAATGTTTGCTTGGAAGTAGCAGAAACTGATTTCGTATGACTTAAGCAAAAGAAGAATATATTGAAAGGAGAGCTCACAGAACTGAAAGAAAAGGAGATTCAAGTTTCAGGAAGGATGGGAACCAGAGTGGTTCTGGGGAACTAGTCAGTGGTATCTGAAGCACGGTCTCTTCATGGTGCTGGACATTTTTAGTTCCTGGTATGCACCAAGTTCCTTCTGCTTCCAGTGCTTTATGGATGCTGTTCCTCCTGCCTGGATCTCTTTCCACACAACCCTCTTTGCCTGCCTGACTTCTACTCATCTCTGGATCTCAGCTATAGTCTTGTGTCATCCTCCTGTCATTCATAACACACATCCCATTGTAATAACTGTGTAGGTACTTATTTAATGTCTGTGTACCCCACTTGAGTGTAAATTCTCTAAGAAGAGGAACCTTATTTATCTCCCAAAGTCCTCTACATTTTATGTTTGATCCGTTTAGCAAACATTTGTGGAAATAAATAAAGACCAACCAAATGAGAACAGGCAAAGACTAATTATTCAGAGCTTGCTATTGCAAGGGAATCAGCCACCATCACTTCTGTTTTGGTAGAGACGCAAAGGTAGGCAGAGGAGTGAGATAGCTTCATAGTGGATACAGGAAAGGCTTTAGGTATGCCCTGATGGGAGACTGTGGCATGGGGAAGCTGTGGGCATGCTAACCAGAGGCAGGGCATGCTATGTGACTGGTTAGGTGTATATAGTTGGCTTTCTCTGATTGGCCCTAAGTTGTAAGAGGGGACAAAAAATAGAGAAGGTGTCAGTTATTAATCAAGTCCTGGCTGTGTGGAGCAGATTTTTACAGGGGTTATTGTTTGGCTTCCTGGGCTGGTTGCCAGAGATAGTGGTCCGACTTCCTATGAGCCTGACTTACAGATAATAGGTTCGCTTCTTGGGCTGGTCACTGTAGATAATGGGTTGGCTTCCTGAACTAATTGCTGCAGATTGTGGGTCAGAATTCTGTTTTTATATACAGTCTGACCATTGTCCATTTGTATATTCAGTCTCTCACATTTGTTGAATATCTATGATGAGTACATTATACACCATGCTAAGCTCTGGGCCACAAAGACTGATAGAAGATGGTTGTTGACTAATTGAAGACTTGGTAAGAGATGATGTTTAAATAACTAGGTGTGACCAGGTGTGGTGGCTCATGCCTGTAATCCTAGCTCTCTGGGAGGCCGAGTCAGGTGGATCATTTGAGCTCAGGAGTTCGAGACCAGCCTGAGCAAGAGCAAGACCCTGTCTCTACTAAAAATAGAAAGAAATTAGCTGGACAACTAATTTTTTTTATAGAAAAAATTAGCTGGGCATGGTGATGCATGCCTGTAGTCCCAGCTACTTGGGAGGCTGAGGCAGTAGGATTGCTTAAGCCCAGGAGTTTGAGGTTGCTGTGAGCTAGGCCGACACCACGGCACTCTAGCCCGGGCAACAGAGTGAGACTCTGTCTCAAAATAAATAAATGAATAAATAACTAGGTGCATCCATTAGAATTAGACTCAGCTGTGTAATGACGTAAAAACCTGAAATATCAGTGGCTTAAATGAAGTAGTTTATTTTTCTCTCATGTAAAGGCTCTGCAGGTGGGTGGGTACTCAAGACCTAGTATGGCAGCACCACAACCGGCAGGCTCCCAAGCTCCTATCTTGCTGCTGCACCAGCCTTAGCACTCCACTGCATAGAAAGTAGCCACTTAAGTGCAGCCATCACATCCACATTTAAACCAACAAGAAGAAGAGCAGAAGAATGGCACACCCCCTTCCTCCTTGCACCATTCATATCTACTATCCATTGGCCAGAATTTAGTCACATGGCCACATATAGCTGCAAGGGAGGCTAGGAAATGTATTTACTCCAAGTGGACATATGTCTAGCTAAAAATGTCAGGTTCTATTACTAAGGAAGACGGGGAGAAAAGCTGTTGGCATCAATTAGCATCCTCTGCAAATTAGAGAAATGGGTTTGGGATTACCCACAGATTCCAATTATCCATGTTATCTCTTTCTTCTAATACAGGATATTCTTTACTTACTACATAATTATTCTCATTATGTTTTACACAGAACAAAACAAGATATGTTCATAGTTAAAAAGAAATAGCTCTATGAGATTCATTGTTATGCTATTTTAGAGGTGCTGTCCCTGATGTTATCTATGGCAACTATTCAGAGTTCTCCCTCTGTGACCAAGGACACCTATCTCTAAGGCCTCAGTGTCATCAATAACTTTGCTTCTCCTGAGTCATCAGGCAAATGGCAAGACCATCAAGACATTTAAAGGGGCAGATGTTGAGCTTTTTTGTGGGCTAAGCATTTGTAATATACATTATAGAACATTATTGCAATTAATTTGGTCCACTCTAAAGTCATATTCTACCTTTTGGGATAATATTTATGATCCAATTAAATTCAGGATCACATGCATTAAATACTATGGTCACATAAAATTTCCCAGATTCAACCTTGGAAAATTCCTGCAGCTACCTCTGGGCATCATTCCTCTTTACTCTGATATTTTTGCTTCTGACCCTCCAGTTCATCTAGTCAGAGGATGAGCCTAAGGAGATGAGGTATAGGAGGTGGGGCATGGCAAAGCAGAGTCTCTCTCTCTCTCTCTCTCCTCTGTAAGAACACAGTGAAGGCCGGGCGCGGTGGCTCACGCCTGTAATCCTAGCTCTGGGAGGCCGAGGCGGGTGGATCGCTCGAGGTCAGGAGTTCGAGACCAGCCTGAGCAAGAGTGAGACCCCGTCTCTACTAAAAATAGAAAGAAATTATCTGGCCAACTAAAAATATATATACAAAAAAATTAGCCGGGCATGGTGGCTCATGCCTGTAGTCCCAGCTACTCGGGAGGCTGAGGCAGTAGGATCACTTAAGCCCAGGAGTCTGAGGTTGCTGTGAGCTAGGCTGATGCCACGGCACTCACTCTAGCCTGGGCAACAAAGTGAGACTCTGTCTCAAAAAAAAAAAAAAAAAAAAAAAAAAAGAACACAGTGAGAAATGTTTCAAAGGGGACTATGGGTTTGGGTTTTCCCAAAACTTATAGTTTTTTTCTTATAGCCATATTTGGATTGTCGAGATCCTGATCCTTTTCTAGATCATTATTCTTCCTTTCACTGAAGAAACCTGGTGAGGTTGTAAACTTATCTGCAATTCAACAAGTTGCAAGATTGGTTTCGAAATTCAGTTTGTATCTGACATCTGCAGAGAGAAGGATGCATGCAGCAGTGCTGTATTTTCTTCTGGGCTTTGATGTAAATATACTATGTTCTAATATTTTTATTCTCAATGCCATTGGAAGCAAAAATTCAACCCTAAAATACCACATTTCTCATCACCTTCAAATTGTTCTATAGGAACTGCTACCTGGTCCCACAGAACCCATCTAGCTTACCTTGCTGGAATGTGGAAGAAGTATCATTTTCTTTTGCCTAATATTTACCCCACATCCAATTCCAAATGCCTAAAGTTTTTGTGCATATAATCCTACCTATAAACCAGGCATGGTGGCATGTGCCCATAGGCCTGGCTACTCAGGAGACTGAGGTGGAAGGATCCCTTGAGCCTACGAGTTTGAGTCCAAATTCCTAGACAACATAGCAAGACCCCATCTCTAGTAAAAAAAAAAAATCCTACCTATAGGTTAGAGAAATTAAACAATTATTTAATTCACCATAAGGGAGATACCATATTGAACTTAAGTGCTCAGTGTACTTATACCTAGTGACTAACATGAAATATTGTTTATCCAATAGCAGAATACATGGCTCTGAGAAATAAGATTTAGTAGCCAGAATAATGCCCACCCCCTCAATTATTAGATAATCATGTTCTAATTCCCAGAAACCTGTGAATATGTTATCTTACTGTCTTAGTACATTTTTCTGTTGCTAGAAAGGAAAATCTGAGGCTGAGTAATTTATAAAGAAAGCTTTATTTGGCACATGTTTCTACAGGCTGTGCAAGAAGCATGGCACCAGCATCTGTTTCTGGTGAGGATTTCAAGATGCTTCCACTCATGGCTAAAGGTGAAGGGAAGCTGGTGTGTGCAGAGTTTGTAAACTACAGATCATGAAACTACAGAAAGCAAAACCATGGAAAAGGGGGGGGGACTTTTGTATTTATAGAATTCAGCTCTAGAATTGTAAAGCAGGAAGTGAATGGTGGATTTAGAGCTGAAAGGTAATAAATTGATAATTGGCACAGAGAGCAGTCTGGAAAGAAATCAGCCCTCACAAAGACTGAATCAGCTTCAAATCAACTCAGTCCCATATTGAATTAAAGTGATTTTCCCCTATTCTAATTGCTTGACAGAATAAAAGTAAATTATCTCTGGAGAAATCTAATATTATTCAGAGACTCAAACTATCTCTATAATTTTTTCATAAAAAATAAGTCATTCAATCAAAAATTACCAGGAATACCAGGAAATATCATAAAATGACTGAAAACTAAGAGAAAAAAATAGTCATCAGAAACGGACCCATAACTGATCCAGATATTGGAGTTCTAAGACATGAATTTTGAAATAACGGTAATAAATTTAAGAAAATTGGTGATAAGATGGAGAATTTCAGCAGAGAAATGAAAGCTATAAAAATAACCAAATGTAAAGTCTAGGACTGAAAAGACTCCAATAAATGATATTGTCTATATTTCCCACTTCTCATAGGACCTGATCCATGTCCAAGTCCCACTTAATTTTTCTCACTCAGAAAACTACTTAACTTAATAGCAATTATTTTCTATTGAGTGTCTACTATGTGCCAGACACTATAAAATATGCATCATATACTTCTGTCTACCCACTGACCATGTTAAGTAGTTCCCCATTTTATGTATAAGGAAATTGACACTCACAGAGATTAATGCATTTTCCCAAGGAAAACTCTGAAGTTGTGAGGCTTAAATCCCAGACCAGGTCTGTCACTCTGACTCCAAACCTGAGTTCCTACTACACTACACACTCTCTTCTCTCTGCTTGTCTGAGCAGATATTAACTACTTTCCTTCCTATCTCCTCAATATAACTCACTATCTTCACCTATTTTCTATTTGTTCTCTTTACAAAAAGATGTTCTGACCTCTGTGCAAAGCTAATCCTTCCACCTGTGCCTTTGAAACCCATCCTTACCCACCATTCTGGGTCCTCATTCCCTCTCTTAGGGCTGTGATTCTTCCCTGTACTTCCACTCCCTCTTCTCCACAGCCACAAGTTATCCCTCCAAAAAAAAAAAGAAAAGAAAAGAAAAAAGAAAAGAAAGAAAGAAAAAAAATTCCCTCGATCATTATGCTAATCTAACATGTATCTCTATCCTTCCCTTCACAACCAAACTTCTTAACAGTAATCTACACTCTGCTTCTACTTCCTCGGATCCTACCCATTCATTAACTGACTCAAAATGAAACATAAAACTTCTTTCTCAAAGGTCATCAAATCCTCGTTACTGAAAAACTGCACAGGTTATGTGAGTTCTCACCCTGTTTATCATCTCTAGCAGACAACCTGCCCTGGTCCACCTGTCACACGTCTGAGTTCAGCCACAGATGTGGTGGGCAGTAATTATAAAGGCTGGTAAGTGCAGAATCTGCAGTGTGGGCCTGCAGGCTCAAGACCCAAGAGAACCAATGCTGCAGATAAAGTCCAAAGACAGTCTTCTGGAGAATTCCCTCTTGTTTGGGGACACTGATCTTTTTATTCTATTCAGACTTTCAACTGATTGGAGGAAGCCCACCTACATTGTGGAGGACAATCTGCTTTACTCAAAGTTCACATGAGCCTATTCCTTATAACAAATCTCCTTCTACATACACATCCTGTTGTTTCTGTTTCTCTGAGAATGCTGACTAATATAGACCTAAAGAAGAATGTGAAGATCAAGGTACAGACTTGAGGTAGACTGCAGTACATGGCTCTCGCACAAATATATCCACATCCAAACACAAGCCATTCCCACATAATCTGTGTCCCTTCTGTGGTCCACATCTCGGTTCATGGCATTACCATTCTCTCAACTTCCCGGAATAGAAACTTCAAATGTTGCTTCTCTCTCGTCCCTGGATTCTTCTGTTAATACCTCAGAGGTATCTCGATCCCCACTGGGGTTAACTCAGTTCAGCTCCTCGTTATCTCTCACATGAATTGCCCTGACTGTGGGCTCCTGTTCTCCTCATCTCAATCCATGCTCCAGGCAGCCACTGGGTTGGTCTTTCTGAGTCACAGGTCTGATCATGTTGCAACATAGCTCAAAACCTTTCCACAGCTTCTGATATGTATATTTATTTTTTGAGACAGAGTCTTGCTTTGTTGCCTGGGCTAGAGTGAGTGCCGTTGTCAGCCTAGCTCACAGCAGCCTCAAACTCCTGGGCTCAAGTGATCCTCCTGCCTCAGCCTCCCGAGTAGCTGGGACCACAGGTGTTCGCACCACACCCAGCTAATTTTTGTTTGTTTGTTTCTGTTTTTAGTTGCCCAGCTAATTTTTTCTATTTTTAGTAGAGATGGGTTCTCACTCTTGCTCAGGCTGGTCTTGCACTCCTGACCTCAAGCAATTCTCCTGCCTTGGCCTCCCAGAGTGCTAGGATTACAGGTGTGAGCCACCACACCTGGCCCACAGCTTCTGATATTAAAACAAAGCAAAACTCTTTAAGCCTTTGACAGAGAACCCCAGAAGGCACATCTTCAGATGCCAACAGTGGTCATTTAAGCATCCTTGATGCTCATTTGGGGTACCTGTCCACCTCCACACCAAAGCTGCAGGTATGGAGGGCATTCTCTTCCATGTAAAACCTGGCCTAAGTTATACAAATTGCCTGTTGGTAGTTTCATTATCAAAGGTAAGTCAATCTTACACTTTCAAAATGAACTTTCTTAAAAACTAAGGGAAAAGTTCAAAGAAAATCCAAGAAATACAAACACACACACACACACATACACACACGCAGATGCACACAAACACATATAAGCAGGAATGCCCAAACCTTTAAAAATCAATAGATCTACTATTTAAAAACAAAAACTAACAGATATAAATGTAAAACCTAGACTCTAAAACTTACAAAAAAGTATAAGAGAAAATCATTTTGACCTTGGATGAGACAAACATTTCTTATAGACAACACCAAAAGCAAAATCCATAAAAGAAGAACTTAACCAGTTGGATTTTGTCAAAAGTAAAAGTTTTACTCTTTGAAAGACACTGTTAAGAAAATGAAAAGACAAGACATAGACAGGGAGAAAGTATTTTTAAGTGATGTGTCTGAAAAAGGGCTTCTATCCAAAATACATAAAGAACTTTCAAAACTCAGTAATAAGAAAACAATCTAATAAAATACTGGCAAAAAATCTGAACAGACATTTCACCTAAGAAGATAAATAGACAGCAACTAAGCACATGAAAACATGCTCATATCTCTGGTCATTAGGGGAATGCAAATTAAAATCACAATGAGATACCTATCAGAATAGCTAATATTAAAAAGACTTGAATATAACAAATGTTGGCAAGGATGTGGAAGAACTGGAACTCTCATATATACATGAGAATGTAAAATAGAGCAACCACTCTGGAAAACCATTTGGCAATTTCTTAAGAAGTTAAATATATGTCTACCATGTAATTGAGCCATTCCTTTCCTAAATATTTACCCAAGATTGAAAGCATATGTCATAGAAAGACTTGTGCATGAATATTCATTGGAGATTTATTTGTTGCCAAAAAATATTGCCCATGAACAGGTGAATGAAGAAATGGTGATATATGTGTACTAAAGGAATACTACTCAGCAATAACAAGGAATGGACTATTGATGCACACAACAACATGGATGAATCTCAAAATAATCACATTAAGTGAAAGAGATCTAAACAAAAAGAATACATGTTATGTGATTCGTTTTATATAAAATAGGAAAGGCAAACCGATCTAAAGTCACAACAAACAGATTAGTGGTCACCAGGAAAGTGGGAATGACATAGAGGGCGGAAGGGAAGGATTGAAAAGGGGCACAAGGAAGCTTCTGGGGGTTATGGATATGTTCACTGTCTTAATTGTGGTGATGATCTCATGGGTATATACACATTAATATGTCAAAATTTACCAAATTGTATACTTTACATATGTACAGTTTATTGAATGTCAACTCTACTTCAGTAAAGCTGCTAAAATATTTAATCTAAAAAATTAATAAATGCACTTGATGCAAAGTATCTCTTCCAGATTCTGTCAAAGGACCTCGCCCAAAAAGGAAGGTAGGCAAAAGAGCATAGATCAGGGTTTCAAACCCTGCTCTGCCACAAAGTCACTATGTGACTTTGGGTTGGTCACCTAACTTCTCCTGGGCTTCCTAAGTTTCTTCATCCATAAAATGGGGCTAATATTCTGCCTCACAGGTTTGTTGCTAGAATTAGAATGATATGAAGGTGGGAGAGTGTCCCTAGCACATTGTGGGCCCCAGTACACATCAGGCCCCATCTCTGAGGTGGTTAGGTCCTTTTCTGTTCCCTTCCTTTCTGTCCTTTCCTCTTTCCTTTCCGACAGGGATCTTTGTCACAGAGACATTCAGAGGAGAAACAATGAGGAGGAAACAGGGCAGAGGGTGTGTCTGAAATTGTGTTCCCTGAAAACAGTGCCTGAGACCTGGACTTGAGACTTCCTGGGGGTGGTTCCAGGGATCAGGAGGAAAGAGCAAAAAAATGTGAGTCGGGGAAGGAGAAAATGGCAATAAAATGTTACATGCTGAGCTGGCTACTGACATGGAGTTCAGACAAGCCAGAGAGACTCTGAAGAACTGTACAACACACCTCAGAAAGGACACGGGCACTGACCCATGTCCTCCGTTGGTTAAGGGTTGCCCTCAGAGCGTTCTCTCTCCTCTGCTCTCCCCACACTCTGTCAGCTGAGGGAGAAAGGCAGCAACAAGGCCCTTTGCATGGGGCACTGGGAGGGTCATAGGACCTCTGGCCACAGCTGCAGCTCAAAATTAGAGGCAGCCTGAGGACACATGGCCCAGGGCACCCCAAGCAGCTGCCTCAGGCCCAAAGCCTATCCTTGGGTCAACACTATGACCCTCTTAAGCTTGTTGAGGATCTCTGAACCAGGCAACGAACGCCAAGAGCCTTTCAGCAGAGAAGCCAGAGGATTGAAGCCAGGATTGAAGCCCTCTCTCCTCCAGACCTCAGGCAGGGACACACTGACTCCCTCAGTGGCTCCTTCAGGACAGCTGGCTGGGAGAGAGGAGAGAATACCCGAGGGGTGAGTCATTAAAGGGGCCCTTGGAGGAAAGGGTGGGGCTGGGAATTTATCAGTAGGAAGAGTCAGCCATTTCACTGAACAGTAGTTAAATCAGTTTTCTCTGCTCTACAAATAAATTGTGAGCCAGAAATGTCGCTCAGATTGGAAATACAATAATGCTTATTGTGATAATGCCTCTCACTTATTGAGCAGGTAATATGTATCTGGAAATGTGCTGTATTCTTTCATGCCTATTGCATTTCATCCCCACAACAAGCCAATCCAGTAGGTACTATAATTAACCCAAACTCCGCCGAGAGGTTGAGACGCTTGCTAAAGGTCCAACAGCTAGTAATGGACAGAGCAGAATTCAATTCCAGGAAGCCCGATGAGAGCTTATACCATTGAACATTAGGCCACACTCAACTCCCTGAACAGAAAAAGCAGGACACTCAGCTGGGAAAGTAGTTGGAAGCTGTGCCCTGCCCCATGGGATGAGAGGGGCTGAGGGAGCAGGGAACTTAGATTCTTTACGTTAACTAGACACAGTAAGAAAGAGAGAAGGACTCCACACTGACAAAAAGGTGCATTATGGTTGTTTCCACCCCCAAAGCAAACACTGACCTTCTTATTTTTATCTGTATTTTCTAATTTTCATAAAATGAATTCATGAAATGAGTGTAGGGATACCACAGTTCAGCTTCCTCTTTGTCTCCAGGACGTTGTCCAGAGATGTAGCAGCTTTTCTTTCCCACCAGCCCTACCCTAACCTATAAATCTACTCTTTGCTGCTCCTTCCTGATGTCTTGCAACTATAAGTAGGCCTGCTGACATTATATTCTCTTATAAATGATGTTTTTCATTTATAGCTGTTCAAAACCTTTCTAGACCCACGGTGCAAATGTAGAATCAAAAGAAGTCACCCTTCCCAGCCTCCCTTTCTTTGAGGGCGCAGACAGGCAACTTAGATTCTGTCAATGGGACACTCCAGGACACAGCTCCAAAATGCACTCTGCACTGAAACAGATGAGGCACAGGGATGCTGTTTTGCTGGGACAGGTGAGCACAGGGGAGATAAGTGAGCTAGAGGCAGTGTGGTTCCTTGTGAAAGCATCAGTCTCTCCACTCTGCTAAGGAAAAACAAGTAAAAAGAGGCTTTTGACTTGCTTGGAATCCTAAAGGAGAAGAGCACACCCTGGTCACTGGAGGGGGCTCCCAAAAGGAAAGTACCTCCACGGCAGGAAGAAGCAGGGGCCGTAGTGGGTGGTGTCCCTTTCCAAGTGGAAAGTGTTCCCCATAACTCTTCTCCGTACAAAGCCTGGGGCTTGTTTTGTGACTTTTCTAAGTTGAGGATAGCCCAGTCAGTCCCCAAAAGTGACAATTCGTTTGCCCACAGTTACACCCTTTCCCCCTCTGGGTTCCCTATGAGCTGGAGCAGCCTTGCTGCACTGCCACAGTAAAAAAGGGTTCGTATCACTCTAGGTTTGTTGCTCACATCCAGTCAAAAAAAAATAAAGCCTTTTTATTTCTTCATCTGCAAATTTTGGACAATAAATCCAGCCTCACAGGACTGTGATGATGTACTGTGAAAGTGCTTTGCAAACTATCAAGTGTGGAAAAGACCACCTTTTATCACTGTCCACGATGATCATCATGCCCTGGGTGGGGGAGCCACTCAGCCAGTCCCAACTGCACGAAGTTCACACTGTGGGCGTTACCCTTGGCTCATGGCAGCCTCTCTGCCTGGAATCACCTCCTCTGCTTATGTCTGTCAAATCTTGCTCATCATATTGGAACTCTGAGAGCTAATAGCATCTATCAAATATCAAAGGTGATGTCAGCAGGCCTACTTACAGCTGCAGGATACCAGGAAGGAGCAGCAAAGAGTAGATTTATAGGTTAGGGTAGGGCCGGTGGGAGAGGGAAGCTGCTACATCTCTGGACAATGTCCTGGGGGCAAAGAGGAAGCTGAATTACAGTATTACTATGCTCATTTCATGAATTCATTTTATGAAAATTAGAAAATACCGATAAAAATAAGAATATAAGTGTTTGCTTTGATGGCACTTACACTAAAAAACAATAAGAATATAAAATATAAGAAAATGAAAATCACCTGAAAGCCCACCAGCCAGTAATAACTACTTTAGACATTTTTCTATTTGTCCATTCAGATATTTTTCTAAGCATATATATATGTATATATATGCTTCTTTCTTCATAGTAAAATTTAATGTTTTCAAATAGCTAAATGTTTATTAATGTAAATTTTCACATCTCCTTTCCTAATACATGGAGTCATATTTTTAGGAGATCCTTTTTTGTGGTAAAATACCTATAATATAAAATTTACCATATTAACTATTTTTAAGTATACATTTTATTGCCATTAAGTACATTCACATCGTTGTATAACCATTGCTGCATAACTCTAGAACTTTTCATCTTCCTAAACTAAAACTCTGTACCTATTGGACAGTAACTCTCCATTTCCTCCTCCTCCAGCCCCAGGAAACCACTATTTTACTATTTTACCAGGAATACAACTCTATATTCACAGATAGTTTTCCTGTTTTTGAGCACTCTCAATCATTCTGATGTCTCCTGGTTTCCACCGTGACTGTTGAGAAGTGTGCTACCAGGTTGGTTGCTACTTTGTAAATGATCTGTGCTTTCTCTCTAACATTTGAGATTGTTTCTTTGTCTTCATTGTTCTTCAGTTTCATTAAAATATATCTAGATGTGGATTTCTGTATATTTATTCTTCTTGGCATAAGTTATGGTTCCTGTATTTGTGAATTCTTATCTTTTATCAATTCTTGAAAATTGTCAGCCTTTTTTTCTTTGAATATTGCCTTGCCCCCATTGTTTTCTCTTCTCCTCCTTATGGGATTCCAATTTGACATATGTTAGAACTCCTCGTTCTTTGTCTCTTAACTTTTCTATCTGCTTGTCTTTGCTGCATTCTGAAGAATTTCTTCAGATCCATCTTTCAGTATACTAATTCTCTCTTCAGCTATATCTTCTGTTTAACCAAGCATTGCAATTTTAATTATAATGGTTACATACATTTTAAAATTTAAACCCATTGATTATTGTTTCTGCTGATTCTCCTTCATGGTAGTTTGAATCCTTATATATTTAGTAATTTTTTTGTGAGTTTATACTTGGCTGAATTTAATCCAGCAGACCGGATTGAGGATGCTTTCCACCAAGGAGGATTTAATTTGCTTCTGCTGTATACTAGGAGACATTAATAATCTGAGGCCACTTAAATTTTTCAGCAGAAGGAGAATCAGCAGAAACAATAATCGAAAAGTTTAAATTTTTAAGGACTTCAGAGTTTGGAATAATCAGATAAAGAATCTAAAGAAGCTATTGTAAAATGTTTAAAGAAACAAAAGATGGAATAGAAAAAAGTGAACAAGGAATAAAAGATGATCAAAAACACCCAGATAGATTTAGGAAAAAAATAGAATATCAAGAAATTTTAAAATGTTTTCATTTCCATTAAGAATGCAGCTACTTTGAGGGTCCCAGCTTTATGGGGAATAGGCTGTCTCAGATTCACTCTCCCATCTCCCTAGGCCCCAGGGCTTATTCTGGGGTTCTCCTCCAACCCTTATATGTCTACCCAGTGCCCAAAGCTCTAGGTTTCTAGTTAGTTAACCTCTCTGTTTACTTACTGTTTACTTTTTGTTTTGTACTGTTTTGTTTTACTGGTTTCAGGGGATGTCCTTGGGGGATTATCTTTATTTTCTTGGGAACTCACTAATGAATTTTAAAACATATGTTTTTTTTTTGCTTTCTATAGCATTTAGGTGTTCTGCTATGGGAGGTTTTGAAAATATCAAATCTGTCCTACTACTGGAAGAGGATTTTTAAAACAAACAAGAAATGTGATTATATCGTACATATTATTTTGTAACCTGCTTTTTTCCCCATTTGGTATATGATAAACATCTTCATATTAATAAATGATGTTATTAATAAATGATGTCTACATCGTCATCTTAATGGCAGCATAGTTTTCTGTTGCATAATTTATTCAATCTTTTTTCTATTATTGGATATTTAACACTCTATTTTTTCACTGTTATAAACAATACACTTCAGTGATATCTTTATAACTAAATCTTTGCATGTACCATCATCTTCTTTACTGTTTAACTGTTTAGAAAATTAATACATGCTCAATGTAAAGAAAAATTCAAACACTAAGGAAAATGAAAATTCTCCATAATTCTTTTTACTGTCACCTCAGTTAATATGATTTGATCTATAATTAGAATCTCTTAATCAAACAACAGATGGGAATTAAGACTAGAATATGCAAGAAGACAGACCATACCCACCCTCTCCCCCAACCCCTACAACAACCATGCATAGGGAACCAGAATTCATACTAGGGATGAACTGAAGGTAATTAGAGACAATTAGAAGCAGAGAACTGAAGGAATGAGAAACACCAAAGCAGACTCCAAAAGCCTGGGAAAACTGTGGTCAGAGGCACCATGCCTCAGAAAAGACCAGAGCTCCAAAATCCAGTAATCAACTCTGCCTGGGTGCACCCCTCAGCTCTCTGGAAGCCAAGGATCTTGTGAGGCATTCTCTCTAGACTCTTCTCCCTGCCCCTCCTAGTTTTAAAGGGGCTTAGTTTATTTTGAGTCTAAAAGTATTATAAGCCTTGACCCTATACCCAAGCCTATGCTTCATAGCTTCTATCCCTGATTCTTAGGGTCCTGTCCCAATCTGAAGACACCCAGCCATGAAAAGGTCTTTAAATACCTTTCCATAACTCCTTTCTGCCTGTTCACCTCAAGTGGATGTATTGAGCTCAGGGTCTTCTCCATGGAGAGAATCGTGAAAGGAGTGGCTGCCCTTTCTGATGACTCTCAGCTTTCCTGATTGTAGGTTTTTTTTGAGGACCTGCTACCCTTCTTGCTCTCTTAGATTCTGTAAGACACCAACATATTTCTATACTAATGCCTAGTTCAGGTAGATTCTGTTAACTGGGGGTGAGAGCCCCAGACCATAAAGGAGCCCAATCTCTTCTTTCCTCCCAATGAGTATGGAGCTCCATCTGGGGTGATCAGTGTCTTAAGGAAGGCTCAAAATTTGGGGTTATTTGTTCATTCAATCCAACAAATATTTATTAGACACCTACCATGTACTGGCTTTTATGGAGACTACAGTCTAAGAATTCCCTAAATAGCTCCAAAATAGCATGAGCTGACCCCACAAGAAGCCATGGTGTGGATTCTGGAGTTGCCAGTTGTTCTAGAAAACACAGTTAACTGCTGGTCACTTCTGCTCCAACCCTGCAGAGCCCGTGGACCACTGGACAGAATGGAAAGCACCTTTCCATTGGTGAGCACCTTTTAATGAGAGCTGATCCACAGGGCTGGATCTCCCCATGAAGGACTGAGTGCCTAGGGCTGGCCCTGTCTAGTTTCCACAACTTCCACCCACGGTCAGGCCTTGGGGAGGCAAAATACAGACACCTTCTGTCTACTCTAAATCCTTAAGGCTCTCCATGTTCCTGAGTTCTCAAAGAGTCCAGAGCAAAAGCTTGTTGGAAACATGAATTAATCAGGGTATTTCCATGGAGGAGTTGCCATGCGAAGGAGAAGGCAGGAAAGTGCTGAGGTGTTTCCACTGCAGTGTACACAATGTCAGCACCCTCTGGCTGGCCTAATACATCCAGCCTGACCACAACGCCCTGGGAGTGGGTCTTGGGCCTGCTAGCTCCAGGAGCTTCTGTTTATAGGGCAGGCAATGTCAGGGCTTACCTCAGCAAGAGCAGCTACCAGGGACCCGGCAGGAATACAGGTAGGGATCCTTCACTACCCTGGATGCTGCTTCACACCTTCCCCAGCCACCTGCACGACCAGCTGAGTGGCACAGCTCTGAAGCCTATGTGAAAATGGACTAACGTGATGGTTCAGAGCCAGGCTGTAAGTCATTTCCATATGGGTTTGAGCAAGATACTTAAGCTATCAGTGCCTCAGTTTCCTCATCTATAAAAACGTAATAAAAGTAGCACCTATGCCCTTAGGGTTAATGTGAGAATTAAATAAGCTAATATGTGTGCCTGGTCTGTGGTAAGCCTGACAGATTGTTGACTACGATGTTAGGGCAGCTGTGGGAGAGCTGAGCCCTAAAACCATAAAACTCTCCTCCCCACCCAAGGCCTGGTGGTGGTGGAGCTGGGAATCCCTGGGAAAGTGGGGGGACACAGGCTGGAGGGCTGGCTTGACTTTGGGTTCCTAGAAGGTGAGGACTCCTTCCCTGGCACCCTCAATGCCCAGCCACACCTAACCTGGCCGGGGCACCTGCAAATGCACAGGAAACACTAGGCAGAGAGAAAAGCACAGGCTCTCCCTCTGCCCCACCCGGGGCCGGGACTCTAGAGGCGCTTCTAGGGGAAGGAAGTTGCTCAGTCACTCAGTGTAGGGGTGTAGATCGGACCCGGGAAGCGGAATCCCGGCCTTGGTCTAGAGATTGACCAAGACCCTTTCCCCTTCTCTGCCCAAAACCCCAGCCTCCATCTGTGAGGCTTGCAACTTCCAGAAGTCCCTCGTACCTTCCAACCTAATGTCTTCCGTCAAGTTTCGGTGAGTGGGGAGGGGGATGTCAATCTGCAGCCTCCACATTCACTCACACGGCGCCTAGTGGACACGTCGGTCCGAGAACCCACGCGCCCCCGGAACGGAGGGGCTGGTGGAGGGAGGCTGGGGGTTGTGCCGACGGTGCCGAGTCCCTGGGATTGGGGGGAGCAGGCCGCCGGCAAGTAGGCGAGACCCCTCTCTCAGGTCCAGCGGTGGCTCCGCCCTCCTGGTGTCCCACGAGGAACTGGAGAATCCGACGTTGGTCTGCCGAGGCGGGTTCGGCGCGGTATTCCGGGCCCACCATAGGTCGTGGCATTTCGATGTGGCGGTCAAGATCGTGAACTCGTGAGTGACCCGAGCTCCGAGCTAACGGGCTCTGGCCAAGGTGGAGCCGCTGTGCTCTGGGGCCTGAATGGCGAGGGGAGGGATCTTCCCAGGGCCGGGTCGTGACTGCAGCTCTCTCCTGGAGTGTAGGGAGAATATATACAGGGAGGTGAATATATACAGGGAGGTGAAGGCCATGGCAGGTCTGCGTAACACATACGTGCTGGACCTCCTGGGGGTCACCGAGAACCTGGAGTGGGACGGCGAGTCCGGGCCGGGTCTGGTGACTGCATTCATGAACTATGGCTCCCTGGTGGGGCTGCTACAGCCCCAGTGCCCTCGGTCCTGGCCGCTCCGCTACCGAGTGCTGCAGGAAGTGGTGCTCGGGATGTGTTACCTGCACAGTAAAAACCTCCTGCACCGGGACCTCAAGCCCTCCAACGTCCTCCTGGATCCAGATCTGCACGCCAGGGTCAGTTCATCCATGCCCCAGCCCAGCTGCGGGACGAGGCCAGCCAAAGAGCTGCTGCAGCCCCCACCGCCCACCGCCCACCGACACAGGACCGCAGCCCTGTCTATTGAATACCCTCAGCCTCTCCCGCTGGACGCAGGCTGCCCAGGGGTCAAGGCCCAGCCAGGAGTTTTAGCCCCTGCCATACCAGCTGACAGAGGCCCTGACCCACCCGAGTCAGTTCCACAGGCCCACCCCACCAGGCCCTCAGAAGAGCCATGGCTGACCTAGCCCAGGAGACTCAGACCCTGACACCCACAGGAAACCTAGATCTCCCACCCAAAGGCCCCGCTGACTCTACCCTTCCTCTGACCTTTCAGACCCCCTTTACAAAACTGGACCTACACCTTCTGGGGGGAAGGGAGTTCTGGAGACTACCTGATCCCCCCCCCCCGTGTCTCCCCTACCTCCCCCTTCTTCCTTTCCTTTGCAGCTGGCAGATTTTGGCCTGTCCACATTTCAGGGAGGCTCATGGTCAGGGGTGGGGTCCACGGAGCCAGGGGGCACTCTGGCCTACCTGGCCCCAGAGCTGTTAGCTAATGTAAACCGGAAGGCCTCCACAGCCAGTGATGTCTACAGGTAAGGTACCCACCGCAAACACACATCCCAGATTCCTACACCTCTCTGGGCCCTTCTAGGGGTTGGTATATGAGAGATGACTCTTATAAGTGGTTGGGCTAGACCTCAGTTTTGTGTCTCTTGCAGCTTTGGGATCCTAATGTGGGCAGTGCTAGCAGGAAGAGATGCTAAGGGTGAGACTCTAGGCAGACTCTGGGATCATTAACCCCAAGTGCCCTCCTCCCAAAACCCCCAAGACTTCCCCTTCCTGCTTACCTACTTGACTGCCTGCTCCCTCCTCACCTACTCCTTGGAATATACTCCCTGCCTCTTTCCATGACGGAGCAGGTGCCCCCTCAGACCCTGAATACCTTCTTGTCTCACCCCTACCATCACCCCAGCGGTGTCCCAGACATCACTGGTGCGTGAAGTAGTCTGTAAGGAGCAGATCCGGCCTCCACTGGCAGAGCTGCCCGCGTCCAGGCCTGAAACTCCTGGCTTAGAAGGACTGAAGGAATTAATGCGGCGCTGCTGGAGCCATGAGCCCGAGGACAGGCCCTCCTTCCAGGGTGAGCTGGCCTTTCTGCTGGCAGCTGCGGGGCTCGGGTCTGGCAGCAGGCTTTTCCCAGGGAAAGAAGTTTTGCTCACCTGCGACCCACTCTGCTATCCCTCCAGAATGCCAACCAAAAACCGAAGAAGCCTTCCTTCTAGTGCAGGGCAAGATAAATGCCTCTGTCACCACGGTGAGCACTCAATAACTCCCACCCCCAGGAGCTAGTCAGGGATGCCACAACATGGCTGCCTGGACATCCAATGACTCCCCACTGACCACTGCTTTTTATTCTTTGACCCTCATCCCCACCATCCCCACACCATCCCCGAATTCCCAGGCAACAGATTATGAACCAAAAGATTACTCCCTGGGTTTACTCTGGCTCTCCCACCTCATGCCCAGCAAGCTCCTCCTATCCCTGCAGGTAAAGGAGTTTCTGTATGACCACAGGAGCAGCAGCAGGAGATTATCTGCCCCAGAGTCAGGCCAAGGAGGAACAGAAATGGATGACCTTGCGGGGACCACAGGAAGCCAGTACTCTTATAATAATTTCATGGTTTCTGAGATGATAAAGAACCTGAATCTGGAGCAGTACCCCAGCTCTGTTCCTGAAAAATGCGCAAGCTT
This sequence comes from Lemur catta, assembly GCF_020740605.2. Taxonomy (NCBI): domain Eukaryota; kingdom Metazoa; phylum Chordata; class Mammalia; order Primates; family Lemuridae; genus Lemur; species Lemur catta. The sequence goes on from NC_059128.1 coordinate 64,867,714, forward strand.
TGCTGAGAGAAGCAGGGCACAGGAAGAGCAGATTCAGCATGCTAGGGTGGCAGGGACAACTTCAGATTCAATGGCTCAACCTGCTCAAACTCCACAGACCTCATCTTTCAGAAACCAGATGCCCAACCCCACCTTGACTGGAACCCTAGGTCCTGGACCCCAAGGGAATCAGGTGAGACACTGGCAGGCCTAGGAGTTACACTAGGACTCCTGTGAATCCTGTCCCCTTGCCAGGGGGAAACTTGGGGCTGAGAGGATGTGCAGTGGGAGAACTAGGCTCTAGGACAAGCCTGAGAGCTCTGTGTTGTTTACAGGGAGCTGAGAGACATGACATGAACTGGTTCTCCAGGGCCCTGGGGCCAAATCCAACAGCAGGTACCCACTCTCCACCCCTATCTTTCCCCTGATCAAGCCTTCCACCAGCTTCTTCCTCAAGACCTATATATAGATCCAGAGTAGCTTGCTGCAGGGAGGGGAGAAAGGGCTAGAGGAGATCTAATCCAACCTTCTCATTTCATAAATGAAGAAACTGACACACACTAGGAGAGGATCCCCCTGAGGTCACACAACGAAACCTAGATTTGTCCCTGGGTGTTCTAACTTTCCCCAGCACCGGCTGTGTGAGCCCCTAGGTAGTCCAGAGGGCCTCCCAGCAAAAACTATCAGGGTTTCAGATGTCAGTGGCCACTCCTCTTAAGCCTCTGCAAACCCAACTCTGAAAAGGCAGCCTGAAGGAGAAGGCACAGGGTACACCTCCACATAGCTACTGGCAGGCAGAGACCCCATATTCTATCCCCAGCTTTGCCTTTCTGACTGCTAAACTGTCCCTCCACCACCACCACCGCTATTTCTCTCAAAGGGCTCTGTTAACTTATACCACTGCTCTGCGGTGCAGATTGGAAACAACAACTACCTGACTAAGCCACAGAGAACTACCTTGTCCAGGCAAGGCCTGGCACCTTCGGGCGTGGGTAGGGGCTGGCAGCACCCCAGACCCATGGCTTCAAAAGAAGGCCCCAAAGAACCTGAAGCCTGGAGTGGGCCACAGGGCCAGTATAATCATAGTGGGAATTAAAGCACCTTCTAAGCTGCCTGCAGAGGTTGAGGAAGAGCACCACGCCTTGTGGACCCCGACTTCCTTCAAGAGCAGTCATGCCTGCGCCCAAACTGACTGTGATGTGCTCCCCAGATCCACAAATGTGAGTCAATAAATGTGACTGAATGTTAGCCAAAGCCTGATGCAGGAGTCTGTGGCTCAGCCAGGGAAGGGAGGAACAAGAATGGGGGACAGTGTGCTGGCAGTGAGGGAGGAGGAGGCACTGTAGCTCCGCCAAGGCAGGAAATGGATGATGCTGGGGGCTGGGAGTGGGCAACAGCCTGGCACACAAGGTCGGGTCCAGCCTGGGCAGGAAGGAATCCTGGAGGCCAGGCTCCCTAGGCCACTGTAATCTCAGGGCGGGAGCTTCCTCCAGAACCAGGGACCTCACCCTAAGCCTAAACTCTTGGGGATAGAGGCTGTGGTCTCTTCTTCTGGGCTGTGGCCAGGCCCTGGGGAAGGGGGTGAGTCTCCTTGGGAATTCAGGAATTTGCAGACTCTGACCCTTCTCCTCCCCTGCACAGTGCCCCAGGCTCTTAGAGGCCAGCCCCATGCTATCACCTCCCTCCGCCACACACTCACATGCACAGTGCTCCCTAGGTGTAGGAGCCCTTTTGATTCTCAGCTGGTGTTCGGGAGTGGAAAGTTATGGCTCTGCAGAGCTACACACAGATGTGCCCCCTCCCACAGAGCTAGGGACAAGAAAGTGTGGACAGTTAAGATGCTGCCACAACACTGCCAGCTGGACGGAGAGGTGAGGGGAATGAGTGCTCCCAACTCTAACCTAGATCCCAGCGCCCATCTGGCATTGGCACTGGGACCCACACTCTTCCCTACATTCCCGCAGGGTTTCGCCCTCCCTCAGAGTCCCCACATCCAAACGTTCTGCCCCTGTGCTGACACTTCCCATTTGGTCCACCCCAGTCCCTCGTGTCTCTCCCACGGTCCACAGTCCCCTTCCTTGGGAAGGGCGAAAGTGGGAGGCGATGGTATTAGGAGAGACAATCTGAGTGGGGGAGGAGGCCAGGGGAGTCTGGCTCGGGCACGGGAAGAGGCCGGGCAGTCCGGTCGAGGAAGTGGGAGGGGGCCAGCGGCGCCGGGAGGGAAGAGCCGGTCTCCCTGAGCTCTGAGCCACTAGCTTAGCGGCGAGCGTGACTCTGCAACCGGTCCCCCGGGCTCCCTCGCCGGGCCCAGCCCACTCAGCTGCGGCAGCATCGCGGGCAGTGAGTTTGGGGGACGGGGGAACCCGGGGCTCCTATGCATCAACCCCAAGTCCTGTTCCCCTGGCAATGAGTCTTTTGTTAGGGCACCTCCACAGTCTGGGTTGGAGGGAAGAGGAGGGAAGGATTGAAGAGTCCCCCCACCCCACCCCACCAGCTAGGAGCGGGCTGGGAGGCGGCAGGGAATCCCTGGAAGGAGACCGGATTGCCAAGAGGTTGGGGGCATGGGGTGGAAGTGGCTTGGAGCAAGTGAGAAAGGCCCAGTGGGGCCTCCTGGGTCGCAGGAGGTAACCTGTCGCCCGGCCCTCCCCAGCCCTGGGGATCGGGGCGGGGGAGACCATGGCCCGCCTCTTCAGCCCCCGGCCGCCCCCCAGCGAAGACCTTTTCTACGAGACCTACTACAGCCTGAGCCAGCAGTACCCGCTGCTGCTGCTGCTGCTGGTGATCGTTCTCTGCGCGCTCCTGGCGCTGCTCGCCGTCACCTGGGCCACGGGCAGGGTGAGCCGCTCCTCTGGTGCGGGGCCTCCTCCTGAGCCTCCTCTCTCCTGCCAGGTCGCGGGAGGCTCACTGCCTGGGGCGCATTTTCGGGGCTGGGATTTGTGGGGTCTTCTTTTCCTTGTGTTTTCTTTGCTGGGACCGAGAAACAGGCGTTGAGCTTTCCTACGAACTGTAGTGACCCAGGGCAAGTCACTTCACCCTTCTGGGCCTGAGTCACGGGGTCTGCGTAGAGAGGTAGCCGAGTCCTGGATCCTTCTGATTCCTGTCTGGGTTCTGACAGACCTTGGGAGCGTCTGTGGTCTACTGGTTCTACAATAAATCCATCACCGGATTTTCCGATTTTCCAGAGGGGAAATTCTGCTAAGGCCCTGGGGGAATTCATTTCCTGGTTTTCTCTCCCTTGTAGGGGATGTGGGGCAGACATACCCCACAGACTCCCAGAAGGCGCCCTCCATCTCTCTTTCTCTCTCTCTCCCTCTCCCTCTCGTTTAGCCCAAAATAAACCCATTTCCAGTTTCCGTTTGGGGAGGAAGGGGGTCTTCATTTCTGGAAATAGTCTGCTCTGGGTTTTCTTTTCACTCCTTGGAGGCAAGGTGGGAAAATCACCGGGCGCGGCCTATCCTTGTTGGTCCACCCCGAAGTCCGGGAAGAGGTGGGGACAAAGGGCGGGGACAGCGGTGACATTGAGGAGCCGAGGCAGGTGGCGAGATCGCAACCCTTGCCGGTGAGGGAGGTGCGGGGCGCTGCGGGGCCGGGCGCCCCCTGCTGCCCGAGTGCTGCTTTGCGCCGCCCTCGAAGCTTCGAGCCCAGGCTCCGGGGACCGGGAATATCCCGAGCTAACTGGCCAGATTTGGAGACATTCATCCCAAAGTGCCTTCTGTGAGACAGGATCTTTCGCTGGCTTCAGGACCCCACGCGGGTGCTATGATTCCCATTTGACAGATGAGAAAACTGAGGCTCAAAATGGTCATGGATTCACAAATAGCCCATACCGGGTGGGAGCCAGGTCTTCTGGGTAGAAGTCCCCGGCAGGCTCGGCCTTCGTGGCCGCATGCAAGTAAGAAACTAGGTTGAGCCATATGAGATCGCCAATTCTAGATAAAAACAGTAGAAACAGGCAATTTCCAAAGGTTCAAACTAATATGAATGGCAAGCGGAAGTGCGCTGCTTCATTTTCATACTTGAGTTTGAGACTTTTCAGACCTGGGCTGAGGGGCTGCCTGCTCTTCCTCTGTCTAGCTCGTTCCTCCTCGCCGTGGGCGAGCTCCCCAAGCTCCCGTCACAGTCCTGGCTCACGCACGCCTTCCCCACAGGAGCTGGCCGCAGACCCCAGCTTCCTGACCACTGTACTGTGTGCACTGGGCGGCTTCTTGCTGCTGCTGGGCCTCGCTTCCCGCGAGCAGCGACTGCAGCGCTGGACGCGTCCCCTGTCCGCCCTTGTGTGGGCCGCACTGCTCGCACTGGGCCACGGCTTCCTGTTCACCGGGGGTGTGGTGAGCGCCTGGGACCAGGTGAGGGGGCAGCAGGGGAAGTGGGGGCGGCCTCGGCCTCGAACCTGCACCAGGCCACGAGCAGCACGATGTAGGCCTTCAGCTTCCCGCTCCCCGCTCCAGGTGTCCTTTTTTCTCTTCGTCATCTTCACCGTGTATGCCATGCTGCCCTTGGGCATGCGGGACGCTGTGGTCGCGGGCCTCGCCTCCTCGCTCTCGCACCTGCTGGTCCTCGGGCTGTACCTCGGGCCCCAGCCGTACTTCCGGCCTGCGCTGCTACCGCAGGTGAACACAAAGTAGCACAGGCTGCGCCCAGGGCGGGCTCTGCTGTGCGCTCGTAGGCTCCTCTGGGGGGGCGGAGGTTGCTGAGCTGTGACTCCAAGAAACGCTGGACGTGGGATACGAACACAGACCCACAGTGCCCTTGCGGAGCTGTTAGTGCGATGCCTACTGATGCCAGAAGATGGTTCTGGGCCCACAGGGAAGGGAGTCGTGGTTTGCCTGCGGATGGGGGGCGGGTGGCAACAGAGGTGTGCATGGAACCTTCATGAGAATGTAAAATCGGAGCTTGAATAGTTTTGGGCGACGGCGCCAGGTAGGGGGTAGGGATAGTGGAGTGGTAGTCCAGACCAGAAACGAGAAACCTAAGCTCATGCTCCAAGGTTTCTAGACCTAAGAGGCGGTGTTGGCACCGCAGCCCAGACTGGAGCAGGACGCGCGGGCAAGGGGAAACGCCCCTATGGACCCCACAGTGTGGCACCACTTGTCCTGCAACGCTTAGGTCCCTAATTGTAAAGCCCAGTCCTTTCCAGCTGGTCTCTGAGACCGACTCCAGCTACCCACGCCATCCCCAACCCCATCTGGATCTGGCACCCTCTGAGTCTGGCCCTCACCCACAGCTGGCAGCAAACGCGGTGCTGTTCCTGTGCGGGAACGTGGTGGGAGCGTACCACAAGGCGTTGATGGAGCGCGCGCTGCGCGCCACGTTCCGGGAGGCGCTTAGCTCCCTGCACTCACGCCGGCGCCTGGACACTGAGAAGAAGCACCAGGTCAGCCCTGCCTAGGAGGCTTCTTCACAAGCTGAGTGGCTTTGGGCAGGTCCTTTGACCTTCCCTTTCCTCTTTTGTATAAAAGGTGGCTCTTGCCCGCCTTGGGAGGTTGTTGTGAGGTTCCAGCAAACTGAGGCTTATGAAGGCACTTTAGAACATTGTGCTATTAAGTGAAAAGCTCTCATTCAGGAGTCGGTACTGGAGTTCAGTCCCGAAAGGTGATCAGTGCAGGACGGGGTGATGGAGCCCTGCTGTGCAAACACAGGACCTAGGGGAGCATCCTGAAGAGCACCCAAGGGTGGGGCAGTGTGGGCTCCTGAGTGGTCTGGGGGCTGGGGATCCTAGCTTTAGGGTGCAGGAGGGTTGGTGCTCATAGTGACCTCCTCCAGGAACACCTACTCCTGTCCATCCTTCCTGCTTACCTGGCCCGAGAGATGAAGGCAGAGATCATGGCACGGCTGCAGGCTGGACAGGGGTCACGGCCGGAGAGCACCAACAATTTCCACAGCCTCTACGTCAAGAGGCACCAGGGAGTCAGGTATGAGGAAGGATGGCTGGAGGGGAGGGGCCTGTGGGCTGAGACCCTGGCCCCACTGACACAGCTTGCTCTGTGCAGTGTGTTGTATGCTGACATCGTTGGCTTCACGCGGCTGGCCAGTGAGTGCTCCCCTAAGGAACTGGTGCTCATGCTCAACGAGCTCTTTGGCAAGTTTGACCAGATCGCCAAGGTCAGAGGGTACCTCCCTCCCCACCCTCACCCTCAAACATCCCATCCTGGGGAGCCCTTTCCAAGGGAAACTCCTGCCTTATAAGATCCCAGTCTTACCTACTCCATAGTCCATGCGGGCTCCCAGATACTCTAGCGGAAGTAAGGAGCCCTCTCAAACATTCCCAGTCATGAAGCTGTTCATCACATACTTCAAACCTGGAAAGACCTCTCAACTCCTCTACAGATGTCCCAACCAAAATGCTCCCAAATATGCTCAGAGCCCCAACGTTTGTGTCTCTGGACACTAGATCTAGAGGGATGTTTTGATGCTCTATCCTTGGGAGGCCCTTCCAAGAGAAATTTATGCCCTATGCAACCTCAGCCCAGCACCCTGCTCAGGTCCCAGGGATGCTCCCAAGCAACAAAATCTTGGATCCCCCCCAAACCCCTCAATGCCAAAGCTGCTTCCATATGCCCGCATCTGGGCACACCCTACACATGCCAAAACTGGGAAGAGCGACAGACCTCCCAGCCCTTGGGAAACCCTCCTGAGAGAGATCTACATGGGAGACCTGTCAGCCCCATGTCAGGTGAAGGGAGTCCCTAGATCTGACCTAGACACTTGCAACCTTGGAAGCTCTTCAGGAATACCACACTCGCTCCCCACTTTCCCCAACTCCCTCCTACCCCTCTGGCCTCTAACCAGGTTCCTCTACACACCCACACACACACTCCCAGGAGCATGAATGCATGCGGATCAAGATCCTGGGGGACTGTTACTACTGTGTCTCCGGGCTGCCGCTCTCGCTGCCAGATCACGCCATCAACTGCGTGCGCATGGGGCTGGACATGTGCCGAGCCATCAGGTCAGCTCAGCGGGGCGGGCAGGAGGAATGCAGAGGATGGATGTGGCATGTGGTGGGTGCAGGCTGGTGGAAGTCCTTCTTGAAAGAAGGAGGGGTGTGGCACGGGAAGGGCTGAGGAGACTCAGATCGTCCCACGACTACTCTGCTCAGGAAACTGCGGGCAGCCACTGGTGTGGACATCAACATGCGTGTGGGCGTGCACTCCGGCAGTGTGCTCTGCGGAGTCATTGGGCTGCAGAAGTGGCAATATGATGTATGGTCCCATGACGTCACACTGGCCAATCACATGGAGGCAGGCGGCGTACCAGGGTGAGACCTGGGCCCCAAGTGGTTACAGTAGGAAGCCAACCAGGCCGCTTACATGCCGCCACCCTTTTCTTAGTTCCTTAAGCTGGACATGGTCCCATGTGGAGCTCAGGGAGATTCTGGGATGCAGGGAGAGGAGCTGGGAGGCACCTCCCGTAACACAGGGCCTTTCTTGAAGTCAGACGTCCAGAAATGATCTTAGACAGAAATGAGAGGTTTGGAGGCCTTCCCCACTGACTCCCACTGCCCACTCCTTGCAGACGAGTGCACATCACAGGGGCCACACTGGCCCTGCTGGCAGGGGCTTATGCCGTGGAGGATGCAGGCATGGAACACCGGGACCCATACCTTCGGGAACTAGGGGAGCCAACATACCTGGTCATCGATCCCCGGGTAAAAGCTCAGCCTGGCCCCCAGGGTCTGGCCCACGCAAACCAACCTGCGGGCCAACAGGCTTGATCTCTTCTGTGCCAGAGATTGAGTTCCTGAGTCCTAGTGGGGGTTGGGGACACAAGCCTCGAAGGGGGTTGAGGAGAATGGGGCATTGTCTGTGATCTTGACTCTCAGCCCTCATGTGCCCCAGGCCGAAGAGGAGGATGAGAAGGGCACTGCAGGAGGGTTGCTGTCCTCTCTGGAGGGCCCCAAGCTGCGCCCATCACTATTGATGACTCGCTACCTGGAGTCCTGGGGTGCCGCCAAGCCTTTTGCCCACCTGAGCCACGTAGACAGCCCTGTGTGCACCTCCACCCCTCTCCCGGTATGTGCACATTCATTGTGAGCTCCAGAGCTTAGGTAACCCCCGCCCTTGCCCTCAGGCACACTCCCAGCCTCCTCTACCCCCACCATTAGTGAGTCACTTAATAACTTGCAACATCCTAAGGTCCTGAACTGTCTGGTCACCCCAGTCACTGGTTCAGGCCCTTCCTTGCCCTTCCTTCTAGAGAAAGAGCAGAGATCACTGCTGTCCAAGCTCACCTCAGAGAAGATGCGGGGTCCCCATAGACACCATGTCCATTGCTCACAGCCTCCACTGGGGAGAGCCCCTTCCCCTGACACCACAAGGGCAGTAGACCACACTTTCTCCTGACTCTGATTCCCGTGCTGCATTCCCATGCCACCAGGAAATGTCTCCGTTTAACTCAATTCCTAAACTGCATGCTCTCTTCTTCAATTCCCCCAACATTGGGGAGTGGGGGGATGTTGGCAGCAGTGGTTCCAGAGAGTACTTAATCCCAAGCCTTACCATGGGGTGGGGAAGAGGTCAGAAGGGTTCAACTGGCAGGAGGGAGAAGAAGGAAAGATCCAAGGACCAGAAGACTGTTGCAGGATGAGGCCTCCAGGGTGGGGGTGGAGCGGCGTGTGGGGTTTGCTGTATACGCAGGGACTGTGAGACCACCTCGGGTGCAGCTGCCGTGGTAGGAATGCCCGCCAGGGCCCCTGCTAGACTTCCTGCCACTCTCCACTGGTGTGCAGGCTAGGGAGTATCAGGATGGAGGAGCAGGACCCCTTGTTCAAGAGTATATCCCGAGGCAGGACCTTACCAGCCCAGAAAGTCACTTCTCAGCCTCTGAAGTTCCAGGGGCTCAGTGAAATGTTAGAAATCCTGAGAATCACCATGAGCTTACTCTTAGATAATGCGGAGCTTTGAGCAGTGGGGCAGTGTTTGTGCTGGTGGGTACTATTCGTCCTTTCCTTCCTTCTGCATTTTTTTGAATACCTACTCTGTGGCAGGCCCTAGACTATAGAAATGAATAAGATGTTTCCCCACCTTCAAATAACTTACAGATGTTGGGGGGCAGGTAGGCAGTTTGAAAAAATTAGTCCCAGACATAGATGCATAGATGAGCACAGTTCTAGAACATACCATTCCCTCTCCGTATGTCTCTCTCCCTCTCCCATGCACCAGGTTTCAGTTTAGGGGCTGAGGTGACCCTGTGACTCTGCCTCCTTCACATGAGCCGAGGGGAGCAGGGAGGAACGGTCACTGTGCTTCTTGTACTGGCCAGTGGCCCCCAAAGCTTCATTCTCTCTCGGTGGTAGCTCTATCTGGCTGCTCCTTTCCTTTCTCTACATACGCCACGTTCATTCTGGTGGAGAGAACGACTGTAGTCAGGTTTATTTCCCTTCCTCTTCCCCTTTCTTCTCCACTCTTTGTTATCCGCCCTCACAACCCCAGCCTGGTTGACCTCAGGAGCGATCAGAGAGGAGTCACAGTGTTCTGCATTGTCACTTCAATTTAAACTAACAAGGATTTTTTTTGGCATCCAAGGGTGGTGGAAAAGTCCCTGCCTTTGGACTGTGCAGCTGTAAGGGAAGGTGGGGCAAAGAATGCACAGGCACTATAGAAGACAGAGTAGCCCAGTGAGTGACAGAAACTATGAGGAAATAAAGGGCAGAAAGACCCTGAGGTCTAAAGAGTCAGGAGGAACCTTGAAGGAGGAAATGGGGTTTGAACTTCCCCTTCAAGGGCAGCTGGGATTTGGGAGGGAGGAGAGAGAGAGAGACAGAGAGAGGACCCCGAGCTGTGGAACGCCCATGTCAGGGACCCACAGTGCAGGTCACAGCCTGCCTCCCCCTGGTGCAGCGCTCACCCCCCACCCCCGTGCTCTCCCAACAGGAGAAGGCCCTGGCTTCCTTCAGCCCCCAGTGGAGCCTGGACCGGTGAGGAGACCTGAGAGTTTGGCAGTGGGGCTGTCTGGATAACCCACCTCCATCCGCCCTGGGGGCTGCTCCTGCTCCGCCCAGATTCCTTTGACAGGCTTGGCTCTCACTGTGCAGGGGCCGCAGCCCCCGGGGACTGGACGATGAGCTGGACACCGGGGATGCCAAGTTCTTCCAGGTCATCGAACAGCTCAACTCTCAGAAGTACGGAGAGCAGAGAGGGCGGGGAGGGCCGGACAGGGCCCTGGGCTCACCGTAGAGGAGGGCGGCGCTCCCTGAGGGCCTGGCCACCCCTCCTGCCCTGCCCTGCCCTCTCCTCTCTGTGCTCACGTCCCCCACTTCCCACCAGACAGTGGAAGCAGTCGAAGGACTTCAACCCGCTGACACTGTACTTCAGAGAGAAGGAGATGGAGAAAGAGGTGGCTGGTGGGCGTGGGGGGCACAAAAGGATTTCCCAACTTTAGTCCTTGGCCCGGAGGAGGGGTCAGCTCTTGCAGTCCCCACCTCTCCTCCCCAGGTCTGCTCAGTTTGTGATCCTGGGGCGAGGAGCTTGTGCCTCTCTCCTGAAGGAAAGTCGCCCTATAGCTTGAGTTACTGGGTGGTGGTGAGAGGAGGGAGGGTAGTTCCCTGGGGAGCTGGTAGGGGCTACATGGAACTGACCTGGAGGGTGGGGTGGTGAGGCTGCAGAACTGCCCCTTGCCTGGGAGTGCCGCCTTTGAGATGATGGGCAGGCCTGGGGCCTTTCTATACCCCAACCTCCTCCCATGCAGTATCGACTGTCTGCACTTCCTGCCTTCAAATACTATGCAGCCTGCACCTTCCTGGTTTTTCTCTCCAACTTCATCATCCAGATGCTGGTGACAAACAGGTGAGGGAGGCCCTGGCTCTCACACATGGATCCCCTCACCCCCCCTGACCCTGGACCCACACTCTCTTCCTTTACCTCCTTCCCCTTAGCTTCAGGCACTTTCACACAGAGGGTACGCTGTTCTGGGGAACCAGTGATAATCACAGCCCTCATCTTAACACTGGAATTTCTACACAACCTGAACATTTTCACATGCCTGTCTCCTCTGGTGCTAACAACATCCTCATGAAGGAGGTTTCATTCCTGTTGAGAAATCCAAAAATCACAGCAAATGAGTGAGCTTAGAAAGTAGGTTCTCGTTCCTAGTCCACAGCTAAGAGTCTAAAACTCAGCCAGGTTAAAGAGCTTGGGCCTACGCTGGAAGTGGTGGCTCACACCTGTAATCCTAGCACTCTGGGAGGCAGAAGGATCACTTGAGGTCAGGACTTCGAGACCAGCCTGAGCAAGGATGAGACCCTGTCTCTACTAAAAATAGAAAAATAATCTAGGCATGATGGTGCAATGCCTATAGTCCCAGCTACTCGGGAGGCTGAGGCAGGAGGATTGCTTGAGCCCAGGAGTTTGAGGTTGCTGTGAGCTAGGCTGATGCCACAGCACTCTGGCCTGGGCAACAGAGTGAGACTCTGTCTCACAAAAAAAAAAAAAAAAAAAAAGAGCTTGGGCCTAAAGTCCCAGAGAGTGGTCGGACACAGTCTCTGCCACTTTTGTGAGGCCCCTACCCCTTACATTCCTGGCCCTGTGCCACCCCACCATCGCCCTAGACCCTTCAGCTTGCCCAAATATCAGGACATGATGTCTTTTACCAGCTCGGACCCCAGGGGCAGCTGGGCTGCTCCCCAGGATCACTCCGTACTTCTCCTCCAGACCACATAGCACCTTCACGGCACACAGGGACCATGTGGCACTTCAAGGCCTCACTCTTGTCTCCCTTTAGGCCCCCGGCTCTGGCCATCACCTATAGCATCACCTTCCTCCTCTTCCTCCTCCTCCTCTTCGTCTGCTTCTCAGAGCACCTGACGGTGAGATTGGCTGGGGGGTGAGAGTGGCAAGCTGGAGCCCTGGCTATGACCTGACTTGAAGAAGGCGCCCCAGCCCCACGGCTAAGACGCCCACACTTCCTCCACAGAGGTGTGTCCTGAAAGGCCCCAAGATGCTGCACTGGCTGCCTGCACTCTCTGGCCTGGTGGCCACACGACCGGGATTGCGAGTAGCCCTGGGCACTGCCACCATCCTCCTCGTCTTTGCCATGGCCATTACCAGCCTGGTGAGGGCAGGGGGACTGTATCCACGCCTCTCAGGGCATGCTGGACCTGCCAGGGATCGAAAGAAAACCCCCGGATTTGGGAGGGCAGCTGGACTAAGGCCAGGGGGTGCTAGAAATGTTGTACAAGTAGAAAGAAAAAAAAAATTAGTCACCCACAATCTACCATCTAAGCATGATTGTATCTAATAACATTTTGGTGAATGTCCTTCCCATGTTTTTTATATGTAGGCAGATATTTATTACTTAGCTCACTTGGCTGATTTTTCAGAACTTAGAATGATTTCTAGAATTCCATCCCTAGAAGGCACCTAGGAATCATCCCTCAGCCAAGGTGCAGAAGAGGAAGCTAAGGCCCAGGGAGGTTAAGTGGCTGCTGAGAACTCACACAGTGGATCCCCGGGAGACTAGTTCTCTTGACATGCCTCCGTCGACCCCTCCCCCTCGGTGAGGCCCCCAGTGCTGAGGCCCTCACCAACCAGTAATAGTGGAATGAGTCTGGCCCCTCACCCTTTGGATGAGTCTGGCCCTGACTCATTGCTGGGTCGGCCAAACCCAGCATAAGCCACATTGTGCGCAACGAGCTGCCTGCCCCTTCAGCTCCACATCTCCTCCGCAGTTCTTCCTCCCAGCATCATCGGACTGCCCTTTCCGGACTCCCAATGTGTCCTCCATGACTTTCAACCTCTCCTGGGAGCTCCCGGGGTCCCTGCCTCTCATCAGCATCCCAGTGAGTGCTCCTACACAGCCCCGAACCCCCTTCTCCAGATCCTTCCCCAGCTCCCCACCTACCTCCTTGGTTGAAGAACACTCCATCCCGTGGATTAGGACAGACAACATAAGACACACCCAGTGTATGTGTGTATGACACCCCTCTGTCCCCTAGACAGGACCTGGGTCAGGGAGGGACTGGATCCTCGGTGTCCTGACCCCCTTGCCTGTCCCCGCAGTACTCCATGCACTGCTGCGTGCTGGGCTTCCTCTCCTGCTCCCTCTTCCTGCACATGAGCTTCGAACTGAAGCTGCTGCTGCTCCTGCTCTGGCTGGTGGCCTCCTGCTCCATCTTCCTGCACTCCCACGCCTGGCTGTCCGACTGCCTCATCGCCCGCCTCTCTCTGGGCCCCTTGGACTCCAGGTGTGCATGGCTGCTGGACAGAGGTGGCTGGGCTCTCTGGGATAGGGGCGAGATGGGACACAGCAGAGTTGTCCTCACCTCACTGACCTGAACCGGGCAAAGTGGGAGGGAGGCTGAGGCCTTCATGGGCCCTAGGGGCAGGGAGGAGGCCATCAGGAAGGGGCAGAGCGATGGGCAACCCTGATCCATGGCCCCCTCAGGCCGGGAGTGCTGAAGGAGCCCAAACTGGTGGGAGCTATGTCCTTCTTCATCTTCTTCTTCACCCTCCTTGTCCTGGCTCGGCAGGTAAGTCACCCAGCTCAGCCTTCTGGGGCCTCCTCCCTATGAGTGGTGAGGCTGGGGTCCCCGTATTTGTGACTTGGTCTCTCTCGTCTCCAGGGTTGAGCCCAAGTGGTACACCCACTGGGAGCTTCCAAGTGAGGCTTCCTGCTCCCTTTCTTTCTCCTTCACTCCCCAAGGGGCGTGCCCTCAAGTTCTCCCACCCCCAATCTGGGAAAGCCCGGGCTTAGAAAACACCTGCCTCCAATTCCGTGCCTCTGATCTGTGTCTGGTTTCAAGGGCAGTCTCTCTCCGAGGATAGCTGCACCTTAAGCCTATCTCTAAACTAGAGGTGGGGCTGGGGGTGGTTTCAGGCATGGTGGAGAGGGCGGAATGAATGCTCAGGAGCTGGGCCTCCCCTGCACTGTGTCTCCCCAATACCCCTCTGGTGACCCTCCCCAGAATGAGTATTACTGCCGCCTGGACTTCCTGTGGAAGAAGAAGCTGAGGCAGGAGCGGGAGGAGACAGAGACAATGGAGAACCTGACTCGGCTGCTCTTGGAGAATGTGCTCCCTGCACACGTGGCCCCCCAATTCATTGGCCAGAACCGGCGCAACGAGGTGACTCCTGAGCCCCCGGTGCCATGGGCACTAATTTCTGATGAAAGTCTTGGCCCGTGGCCCATCCTCCCTGGACACCCCCACAGTGGGTCGCCCAAGCCCTTGTCCCTGTCAGATGCCTTCATTTTCACAAGATCTCAGGCTCTGTCTTTGGTGAGCACAGAATTTCTGCATTTCCAATTCTTACTTGGAAGGAGTGTCTTCTCTAACTCACGGCCACACCATACCTCCCAGAAGCTTAGTCAGTGTTGATGGGAGTTGTCTGGAAGATACAGTCCACCCATCTCTCTAGACCTGCACTATCTAATATGGTAGCCATTAACCACAGGTGGCCATTTAAGTTTAAATTTTAATTAGTTAAAATAAAAATTCAGTTCCTCAGTTGGACTGGCCACATTTCAACAGCTACACATGGCCAGTGGCCACCATATTAGACAGCACAGATAGAGAACATTGCCATCATTGGAGAAATTTCTATTGGATGCTGCTGCTCTGATCCTCAAAAACCTTGCTCTAGTCAGACCATCAGAAAGTTACCCACATATTTGCCCCATCTAATTTATACCACCACACCTGGCCCTCTGCTATGGAAATGCTCTTGGCCTATATTGAGGAGTATTAAAAGAAACAGCTCAGGGGCTATTTCACAGCCTATTCCTCACCACCTGCTCTGCCCTTAAGATCAGGAGTAATTCCACTTCTGGCTTCTCCCCTTATAGACACAGGGAATCTTGTAGCTGATCTTGTTTCTCTCTTCACATTGGTTGCTAAAAATCTGAGAGCCAGAATAATCTAGGACTAACAAGGATTCCGTGGCACCCATTTGTGAAGCAACCTCAGATCTGATTGATCTGAGTCTATCTTTATTTTCCTACCCATATTTTCTCCTTGCCCTATATTCCCTACTGTTGCTTTATTTTATCTTCCATATTGCGGCTATCTTTGTAAGGTGACTTAACTGACTTAACATCTTTCAGCAATAAGATAGGATATAAAAATAATTCCCGGCCAAGTGCAGTGGCTCATGCCTGTAATCCTAGCACTCTGGGAGGCCGAGGCGGGTGGATTGCTCAAGGTCAGGAGTTTGAGACCAGCCTCAGCAAAAGCGAGACCCCGTCTCTACTAAAAATAGACAGAAATTAGCTAGACAGCTAAAAAATATATATATAGAAAAAATTAGCTGGGCACGGTGGCGGATGCCTGTAGTCCCAGCTACTCAGGAGGCTGAGACAGAAGGGTTGCTTGAGCCCAGGAGTTTGAGGTTGCTGTGAGCTAGGCTGACAGCATGGCACTCTAGCCCAGGCAACAGAGCGAGACTCTGTCTCCAAAAAAAATAAAAATAAAAATAAAAAATAATTCCCACTGACACGATCCCAGTTCTAGGCATGACTCCCTTCTCATTGCCATCAGGTGATCCTGAACCAAGTGTCTGTCTCTCCTGGAATCACAATGAGATCCAATCTTGACTCCTGAGTCGCATCCCTGGGGTTCTCTGGCCCTATTTCTCTCCCCCTCTCCCCACCCTTCCTAAACAGGGGGACTAGGAGTGTGGACACAGGGAGGAGAAACTTGTGGAGCCCCAGAGGGGAGGAACATGACGTGGACCCCTCACTCCAGTCTCCTGCCCTCCCAGGACCTCTACCACCAGTCCTACGAGTGTGTCTGTGTCCTCTTCGCCTCAGTCCCGGACTTCAAGGAGTTTTACTCTGAATCCGACATCAACCATGAGGGGCTAGAGTGTTTGCGGCTGCTCAATGAGATAATTGCTGATTTTGATGAGGTGACAACTCCAAGGTTCTCCCAGACCCTATATCCTGGATTCTAGAATTTCTCACCAGTTCCTCCTTCCACTTTGCTTTCCTGGTTACGATGCCAATCCTCCCCTCCCTAGCACCCCCTCTCCTCCTCATCCCCCAGCTCTCCCCTCTCCAGCAACATCGCCCACTGCCAACTCCCTCTGTCCTGCCTCCTTCCCCACTTCCACAGCCTGGTCCTGTAGCCTCCAAAGGCCTGGGGCTGGGCTGCTGGGAGAGGGGAAGAAGAGAGCAAGAGAAACTGGGACAGGCTCCCTCTCTATGCAGCTGCTCTCCAAGCCCAAATTCAGCGGAGTGGAGAAGATCAAAACCATCTGCAGCACCTACATGGCAGCCACAGGCTTAAATGCCACCTCGGGACAGGATGCACAACAGGTACCCTTCCTCACCTACCAACCTTCTCCAGGCTCTCACTGATGGGTCCCTAAGTGGGACTTATTCCTGTGCCCTCATTGGCCCATCCTGGGGGGGGTGGGCATTGCCAGGATGGTGAGCGAAGCTGTAGCCACCTTGGCACCATGGTGGAATTTGCTGTGGCCCTGGGCTCTAAGCTGGACATCATCAACAAGCACTCATTCAACAACTTCCGCCTGCGTGTGGGTGAGGACCCTCCCCTGCCGGGGTGATCTGGCATCTCCTCACTTTCCCAAGCTCTCCCCACTCCAAGTCCTTTGTTAGCTGCTCCCAGCTCACTCCTGGACTGCCTTTCCTGACTCACTCCCTGGGATGGGGCATGAAGCTGCTGAGCCAGGAGCTGTGAGGTCCCCCTTCCCTAAGCCACACTCCTCCAGCCTTAGAGACCTCACCTCTCCTCTAAGGCCCCCAGGCCCTTCTCTCTTCTCTCCAGTTCCTTGAGCCTCCTCAAAGTTCCCCTCATCAGTGTCCCTCATTACCACACCCCTTATCAGGGTTGAACCATGGACCAGTAGTGGCCGGAGTGATTGGGGCCCAGAAGCCACAATATGATATTTGGGGCAACACAGTGAACGTGGCCAGCCGCATGGAGAGTACAGGAGTCCTTGGCAAGATCCAAGTGAGGGAGCCACATGGGAGGCATGGGGGGAGGAGGGAGAATAGGGTCACCCCCATACTCCCTTACACCCCTCTAATTGTAGGTAACTGAGGAGACAGCCTGGGCCCTGCAGTCCCTGGGCTACACCTGCTACAGGCGGGGTGTCATCAAGGTCAAAGGCAAAGGGCAGCTCTGCACCTACTTCCTGAACACAGACTTGACACGAACTGGACCTCCCTCAGCCACCCTAGGCTGAGACCCCCAACCCCTCCAAGATCCTCAGTAAAGAGACTCTGGGATATCTGGGGCCAGCTGATGTCAGAAGTTGCTGATATAGCTGTGGATCACCTTCTCCTTGCCCCTCAGCAGGATGGCGTCTTGCCAGGCCAGATTGAGAGAAAGTGTGTGTGTGTGTGTGTGTGTGTGTGTGTGTGTGCGCATGCTAGAAGGAAGTGATTCTTCTCACATGCTCAAAAAGAGGGCTGTCTCAGCCTCCCTGCCTGCCTGCCAACCTGATTCCAGTATTTTGTACACCTCAGAAGCATAAAGAATTTAGCCACGTGGCTCAAACAAGGATTTGTCCTTTCTTGTGCCCCACCCACAAATATTGGAAGGGAATATCTGGGGAAACGTCATTTGACCTTTATTCATTCAACAAACACCAGATAAGCACATATTATGTGCTTACTGTGCAGAATGGGCAAGAGGCCTGAAAATAATCTACCAGGTCTCTCCCAGTTTCAGCTGCTGTTCTCAGACTGGCCCACCCTGATTTCCGGTAAGGACCTGGAGATAGTTTGGGGCTCTCCTGTCCTCGGGCCCATCAGAGGCACTCCTGCTTCCTTTCACATCCTTCCGTGCAGACGCTGACCTATTGGTGGGTATCATGGCATCGATGTTTCACTCTCATGGGCTCATATTTTTGGGTCCATGGGAGATATCTTGACATCCTAGTTTGTTGCATATCTTGCACATGGATTTTTGGTTTTGCTCTCCTAGTCACTATTTCATTTTTTCGTGGGAAAGATACAAAAAGTACATTGCTGCCACTGCTACTGCCATCTTCCTAAAATTTGTCAGACCAGAGCTGGGCCAAGGTTCTCTAAGGTAACAGTCACTCCTAGGAAATAATAACGCGTCTCTTTCCTATGGGAATCTTTGCTTCCTAGGGCTGCCCGTGGCCACATGTTGCCGGGACGGGCAGATGCTGATGTGCAGGATTCTAGGGCATAAGATCTGGTGGTGACTTGGTCTTCAAGTGAAAGAGGAAGATTACTGGCAGGAAGTTGAAGTCATGCTAACAAGGATACTTATCACAGGCTTCAGGGAAGACTGTTCACAGCAGTGTTTTCTCAGAAGGTCCCTGAGTCACAGATTCTGGAGTGACAAAGCTACATGCATGGTCTTCCTGGACAAGCTCCTTTAGGAGTCCATAAACTGTGTTTTTCTAAGTATGATCTGCAGACCACCTACTTCAGAATCAAGGGAGGGGGGTTCTATGTCTGTCTTTGTGTCCCTTCCAAAATTGTAAATCATGGGGAACTAAAGGATGTGACTCTCAGCTACTGAGAGAAACCCTATCAGGACGCCTGCAAGCACCCCAATGGCCCCTAACACATGCCCCACTTGCAGGGTTGACCCGACTTCAGACTTCAGTTTTAGTGGTAAAGCTGACCACAGGAGCCAGGCTGGAGCATGCGCTCACTCTGTCCTCTCTCGCCCCATCCCTCCCTCTTCCTCTGCTCCACCCCCGCCGCCACGCCCCTGCTCCTCCTCCGGGTACAGAAATGGGTCAGCCCGGAGTGGGGGAGTGGGGCACTCCGCTGGGAGGAAAATGAGCATCCTTCCACCAGGCCTAGTTCAGTTCGCTTCCCTCGGCGGGGTCGGGCTCCGGAGACGCGGGGGCGCCCCTCACGGTCTGGCCCAGGGTGCCCCCGCGGCGGGCGCTGGACCCCTCGGAGCCCGTGCCGTCCAGCAGCTTGGCGAGGAAGCCCACGCCGGCCGAGCGCAGCAGGCCGCCGCCGGCGCACGCGTACAGCACGGGGTTCACGCTGCTGCTCAGGAAGGCGAGCGCGATGAGCACTTTACGGGCCAGGCTCAGCCGCTGCCCCACGGGCCCGGACCCCGCAGGCTGGCCGGCCAGCGCGCGGCCCGCCTCGGCCAAGTTCACCGCGTGGTAGGGCAGCCAGAAGGCCGCGAAGGCCAGGATGATGAGCGCCACCAGGCGCCCGGTGCGGCGGCTGCGGCGGAAGCGCCGGGCCTGCAGCCGGCGCCCGATGTCGGAGTAGCTAGCCACCACGACCATGAAGGGCAGCAGGAAGCCCGTGACGGCCTCGAAGAGCAGATGGAAGGCCCTGTGGCCTTCGTTGGTGTAGTTCAAAGAGCAGTGCAGGCTCCTGTTGTTCTGTACCGAGATCACCGTGCGGTACACGAGGACGGGCGTGGCCAGCAGGAAGGACACCACCCAGATACCTGCCAGCACCCGCCTGGCAGTCGTCTTGGTGCGCAGCTTCTGGGACACAAAGGGGCGGGCCACCGCCAGCGAGCGGTCCAGACTCATGGCGGTGATCAGCAGAACGCTGGCGTACATGCTGACTCCGCAGATATAGTGGCACAGGCGGCAGCCGGCCAGTCCAAACCTCCAGGTGCCTCGGGCCAGGAAGTGGAGGAAAAAGGGAGCAGTGAGCAATACAGCCAAGTCGGCCAGGGCCAGGTTCAGCACCAGCAGGGCAGTGACGGAGCGCTTCCGCATCCTTTTCAGGATGCTCCACACCACAAAGCTGTTGCCAGGGAGCCCCACAGCCAGCGCCACCGACAATAGGATGATAGCCAGCGCAAAGATGAACATGACATTAAGTGAGGAGGATGCTACAGGAGAGGTAGTGTTTGTTGCCATTGGAGAAACCTGGAGAGCAAGGGCGGACACGCGCATGAGGGTAGAGGACAAGAGGAGCAAGGGTTTCCTGACATCCTGTACACACCTAATCTGAGTACTCTGGTCTGTCTCCCAGGTCAGCAGCATCAGAGGCACCTCGGAAATATACGGCCCCCATCACCGCCTGATCCCCTGTCTTAAGGGGATCTGGTTGAGTAGAAAGACTAGTTTCCTAACTGGGCCATGGGGCCCCTTCCTGCCCACAGACCCAATTGCAAAATGCACAGTGGTGGCAGCAGCAGCATTTCCGGACCTTTTCAGCCTCTTTCCCTTAGGAGACCTGAAGCCCCCAACCAGTCTGGGAGGCTTTCCTCACCAATTCTGCACCTTTGAAAGGCTAGGTCATCTGTCCCCTCCCAGGCCGTTCGCCCCTCAGTCCCACTGACTTCTTCCAATCACCTACCCACTCTCCCCAGAGATGCCCAGGGTCACCAGGAATAACAGCTATGGGGAGGAGTTCGTGGACAGGCAACGGGGACAAATCCTCCCAACTCTTTTTACACTGGCCAGGCTTGCTTTGGGGATTCCTTTGCAGTTTCTCTCATGGCTGCACCTGTCCCACCCCCACCCCCACTCCCAGGATACTTACTTACAAGCTTTGCCAGGGACTGTTTGGAAGGTGGTGCCAATCCCAGGGTCAGGGCAAAGTGGTGTAGCCTATCCCTGGATCTGTCCCAGTGCCAGGGTCCTGGCCCCGGGTCTGGGTGCTGTCAGCCAAGTCAGCCAGAGAGGAAGTGCTACCGAGCAGGGGAGGCAGAAGACGCATCTTCCTGAGGGTGGGGCTGAAACCCCCACCCCTCCCTTCACTAGGAGGGGGGAAAGTCTTTGTGTTCCAGGGCAGTTCACTGGGGAGGAGGACTCTTGAGGCATGAGGCAAGATGAGAAGGGGCAGCGAGAGAGGAAAAAGGGGGTGGGGGAAGTGAGTAGGCTGGGGTGTGGCCTCCAGATGCAGGTCTAGACTGGAGAATTCGAACAAAGTAATGAATTGTATCATGTAAGAGAAGGAGGGCAGGAAACCAGAAAGGAGAAATGGGTTCAGATTAAGAGGCTAGAATACTGGTATCTTTATATCTTGTGTGAATAATGTAGATTTTTAGGTTAATAGGAAGTGTAGGTTAGAACTGTAGGTTCTGGGTTTGGGTTTGGGTTTGGCAACATCATGGTTTAAAGAGGGCATGTTGGTGAATCCCGAAGAGGGCAGCACCCTGCCTTTGGCTTCAGTTCAAGCCATGACGTAGGTTGTGGGAAAAGGGCCATCATCCAGCACCCTCCATCCCACTCCTTACTTGAAGGGATTGGTTCCATTCAGGTCAACAAATTCTCCAATCTCTTTGGTAGAAGTCTAAATCCAGATGGTCTTCTTGGTATCACACAGAATGCCAATTTCTTCCCTTTCCCCCAACCACTTGCCTTGCACTTGTCCATATGGTTACCCTGCCAGGTCTGGATTTAAGATCTGGGTGCTGGGCAAGGAGATTGGAACCACCTCTCTCCTACCTTCCCATGCCTACTGCCCAGTTCTCCTTTAGACACACAGAGAAGGTCAAGGCTAAGGTAGGCTGGGCTGAGCATGAGGAGTGGGAGTGAGGGGTCAGGAGCTGTGATGCCTCATGCCCACTCTGCCAAGAGAGAAAGCCAGGAATGTGGAAAGGTAAAAAGCCCCAAAAGGGTCACCCTTCCCTTCCCTGTATGCAGAGACATCTCCTTTCCTTGAAGTCTCCTGTAGAAGCTAAGAACTAAAGATTCCTTCCTTCAACCTGACCATGAGCCTTCCGGCTTCCCTTTCTACTCTGTCACTTCTCAGGAAAGATGCAGAGTGTAATGGTGTAACGGCATTTGCTGAGGTCCCTCACCCTTTCCAGAGCCCCCTTTTTTGAGAAAAGCCAGAGCAACATTAACCCAGCAACTGTCAAGCAGAGGATATGATGAAAAGAAATGGGCTGAAACCGCAGCAAGAACTGAAGGCAGAGTTGAGGAAGGGCTTTCTGATCACACCGGGTGTGTGAGATGAGGAATATGTAACAGAGGAAGTTAGGGAACTTCTGCCCCAGCACACGAGGTCAGAAAGAAGCCCTCGAAGTCTGTGTTTGAAGACAGAAGCTTCTGATAGAAGCTCAGAGTTCCAGGGGTCAACCAAAGGCCGATTCAGATAAAGACTGGGTTGTCTATTGGGCGCGGTGGCTTATGCCTGTAATCCTAGCACTCTGAGAGGCTGAAGCAGGAGGATCACTTGAAGTCAAGAGTTTGAGACCAGCCTGAGCAAGAGTGAGACCCCATCTCTACTAAACGTAGAAAAATTAGCTGGGTGTGGTGGCGCATGCCTGTAGTCACAGCTACTCAGGAGGCTTAGACAGGAGGATTGCTTGAGCCCAGGATTTTGAGGTGGCTATGAGCTAGGCTGATGCCACGGCACTCTAGCCTGGGTGACAGAGCAAGACTCTGTCTCAAAAAAAGAAAAAAAAAGACTGGGTTGTTCTTGCCTCCTATCTCAAGCTACTCCCCACCCTTATCTCCCTTGATGACCTTTCTTCCCCCTACCCAGGACTAGGCACTCTAAGCATATACCCTGATGTCCTAGCTCAGAGGTATACTCCAATCCCGGTTTTGGTGGCTCTGGCATGACCCTGGGGACTGGATTTCCTTTGCTCTTTCTGGCCTCTTCTAGGAGGAGTGTGAACAGTCACTAAAGCAGAAGCTGGGGTGATGGTCAGGGTAACCATTCAGGGACCAACCATCTGAGTTTCCTGGGAGACTGATGGGGCTGGGACAATGGATTTTCTGGGCCAAGTGGGATGAGTTGGTCACGTAGTGATCACATGTGTGTGCACATGGATCTCCCCTGAAAAGAATCCCATTCTGCATCCCCTTAATAAAACATGTCACGATCTAGAACAGTTTTTAGACTTAGAGGTAGATCCCAAATGTTGGGGCTGAGAAGTATTGGGGAAGGGATTAGGAACAGCTAGCAAAGTCTTGGGAGGAGTCAATACTTGGCAAAGAGAAAAAAGAGAGAACAGAGAGGTGGCACCTTCTGAAAAATTCTTCCTGTCGTCTCCATATTCCCATGATTCCCCATACCCCCTCATCCTCAACCCCCAAACTTCCCCTAGTTTAGTGACTGCCTGCTCCTGGGTTCCTTTTCAAGTCAGGTAGCCTTTGGGGGAAGGGTCAGATGGTGAGAGAGGAAGGTAAGTCTCAGATTCCCAGGGCCCCTACACCATTCTTCACTCCTTGTGTGCCTCTCTCCCACTGTACCAACCACAACACAGACAGGAAAACTTTCCTTTCAAACCCCACAGATTCACTTTCTCCTTCCAGAGCCAGTTTCTTCCCCCAGGAGGCTCTTGTAGACCCAAGAATGGATCCCATTCCCACCCCTCATCCAAGCTCCCATACCTTTCCTTCCTTTTTCTCTCTTCATTTCCAGAGTGGTTGTATGGGTTGGCCTGGAAGAATCAGGGCACCTGGCCTGGGGAGGCCAGGGCAAGATGCCACTGAAGGCTGGCACTGCCCAGCTCTGGCCTGACCCAGCAGAGAACTAGATGGCTTCAGTACAACTCAGGCATGATGAACCACCAGAGGGAGCACACTTAGGCCATCATCTAATGGCTTCCTGGTGTATTTCACAATAATAGCTATTGGCAACAAGTACGCAGCCCTGGCACATGGGTACATGCCAACCTGCAAGCACACAGTAGTCAGTTAACATGGACCATCACCGCCCTCATAATCCCTCAGCTTGGAGGAACCTGGCCTGCCCAGGTGTATAACAACCCTACCCAGCCAGACCCAAACTGTAGTCAGAGAAGGGTCCCCCAGTGCTCAGGGGTAATGGAAAGGCATAGGGAGGCACAGGCCTGGTTGTAGGGTTTAGTGTCGAGGGTCCCATTCCTGACTGTCCCTCTCCATCCCTCCGCCGGGGTCCCCATTTCCCCTGCCCAGGCCCACCACTTTTAGCTGGGGTGTAGTGCGGAGTTCCATGGTCCCCTCCCTAGAACGGCCACCCCCTCGGGCCTCCCCAGAGCCCTCGAAGAGCCGTGTGAGGAAACGGGGACCTGCTCGGGGCAGCAGATCCCCGGCGGTGAAGACGTAGAGCACCGGGTTGACGCTGGAGCTAAAGAAGGCCAAGGCCGTGGTTCCCGCCCGCGCTGCCTGGCCCGCCCCGCCAAGCCTCGCCAAGGCCCCTTCTGGCGGAGCAAGCGCGGCTGCCGCCTGCAGAAGGTTGACCGCGTGGTAGGGGGCCCAAAGCAAGCCGAAGGCGAGCACGATGGCGCTCACCAGCCGGCCCACCCGCGTCCCTTGCCGCCCGGAGCCCCAGCGGGCGCCCCGCAGCCGCGCCAGCGTCACGCTGTAGCAGCCGAGCATCAGCCCAAAAGGAAGCACGAAGGCGGTCAGAGTCTCCAGGCTCAGGTGGGCGGCGGCGTGGGCCGGCGACGGGTGGCACAGCTGGCACACGCGATCCCTCCACAGGTGGCGGTAGACGGCGGCCGGGACGGCGAGCAACAGGGCGGCCAGCCAGACGGCGAGCAGCAGGCGGCGGGCCAGGGCCGGGCTGCGCAGCCGGGGCGCCAGGAAGGGGCGGGTGACGGCGAGGCAGCGCTGCAGGCTGAGCAGGCCGGTGAGCAGCACGCTGGCGTACATGCTGAGCGCGCACACGTAGTACACCGCCTTGCAGCCCGCCTGGCCCAGCGGCCAGGCCCGCCCCGTCAGGAAGGCCACGAAGACCGGCGTGAGCAGCAGCACCGCGCCGTCGGCCAGCGCCAAGTGCAACACGAGCGTGGCAGCCAGCGGCCGCCCCCGTGCAGGCCGCCAGCCCGCCAAGCTCCACACTACGAAGCCGTTGCCAGGGAGCCCCAGCAGCGCCGCCAGCAGCAGGAAGGCCGTGCCTGTGGCCCGCGAGGCCTTCCAGCTCAGCAGCGTCTCGTTCCCTGGGGGACTGTAGCAGACCGACATCCTTCTTGGCCTACAGTGGGGTGGAGGGGCCACAGAAGGCATTCAGGGCTGGGCAGAAGCCCATGTTGCCTCTGATGCCTGGTATGAAGGGACCGTGCCTCCCCCTTACACCCTTCCTGCAGCCTGCCTCCATTCTGTCTGGACCCTTGACTTCCTAAACTCAAACAATACTCCTTCTTGGAACTCAGATCCCCTGCTCCCAGTCAGCTGACCTCCCCCACTCCAGGCTCCTTCCCAGAGCCACAGGTCCACACTCCAGGCTGTCACTATCTCCACCTCCACCCTTCTAGCCCGGCCCCTCCTCCTTTGCCTGGCCCCATTCCTTATACCTCAGGGTAAAAGTGGGTGGTGGGGAGTAAAGTGGCATGAGCAGATCTACTTACACAGCTGGGAGCACGCTGGGTTAGGGTCCTCCAAGGGGCCTAGGGAAGCTGAAAGGTGAAGAAGCAGTGTCTACTGTCTACTCCTGTCCTGTGCCTGTCACATTTACAGAAGGTGAGGCGTGAATGGGGAGGGACAAGATGGGCTCATCCTGGGCCTTCTTGGGGCCCCTCCCTCACCCTACTCCTTCCCATCACTAACACGTCCAGGCGTGCGAGAACCTGCCTCCCCAGGAAACAGGAGGGGAGTAGGAGCACTCTGCTGAATTCTGACCCTGGTCCTGCTTCTGTTCTCATCCCTCCCCTAGCTCTGGCCCCAATCCTCCCCGCCCACCTTGTGCAGCACTTATGCAGCAGAGGAGGTGACCCGAACTCATTCCCCCAGCTGCTCTATCTTTGCCTGTTTCCAGCCTCCTTGTCCTGCTGAGCCACCCTTCTTCCTCAGCTCCTGGCCTGCCTCCTCCCATCTCTTGCTTTGGGCCCTGTCCCAGTCACTCCACCCCCAGGACTCTCACTAGGCTTTCAAATGTCAGCTTTTCCATGTGAGGCATGGTGCTAAGGTTCAGGGGGTGGGGAGGTGGGGGATGCACAGATGCATAAGGGGCTTATAACCTGGTTGGGGAGTTGTAACACACAACCTTGAAGAGACCACACTACCAGGCTGCACTAAGATATAAGAAAGGGTACAAAGGTAAAGACATACTGAGAAGCAGCCCTGTCTTCTTAGAGAGGTCAGGCAAAACTTGGAAATGAAGAGATTTGAGGGGGGCCAGGAAATTGAGAGTTGGAGAAGGGAAAAGAAAGACCTCTCTGCCCAGTTAATAGCCGGAACCGGGGTTCCTTGAGAACCAGGACACCAGGAGTATTATCTTAGTTTGTGTTCCTCCACAGCAGAGCCTGAGCTAAGGGCATGGGCACAGGTTATGCTGTATTTGGAAGGTCAGCTCAGGAAGCCAGAGTGAGGGAGCAGTGTAAGATAGGGAACAGGAAAGCCAACAAGAGCATGTTATTAAGTCCCTTCAGCAGACATTGGGAACCTCTGCCCAAGACAGAAGACTAGGGCTTGCCCCATTATTTGAGGATTATCCTGGGGCATTAATGATTAATGCCCCTAAACTTGCAGCCTGTACTTGTCAGGGGGTTGAGTGAGCTGCCATGCTTGTTCTGTCCCAGCTGGAGTTGCCCCAAAAGTGGTGGCAGGGGAATTCCCACAAAGGAGTGTCCCAAACTGTCCAGGGATGGGGCCAGTTGGAATTCCAAATAAAGAAGCTCACATACAGTGTGATCAGTCCAAAGCAATTATTAGGGGAACTTACAGAGTGGGCTGCAGCAAATCCTCACGACAGTGAGAGATGTTCTACCTGTCCACAAAAAGGGAGTCAAGGTAAGGAGGGTTTAAGGAATTTAGCTTAGAGTCAGGGCCAGTTTCTTTCTGTGTTTTGGGCAACAACCTGAACCCTGAACACCTTTATCAGTGCCTGGGAATGGTTAAGGCCTTGGCTTGAGCTCAAGCCTGCAGGAGAAATGCAGCTGGCTGGGTCACAGGGCAATCAAGGCACTCTGTTTCTCAGTCAGGACATAGAGAGAAAGTGAGGAAACTGGGGGACCCTGCAAGGCTCCTGGGCAGGAAAGCAGAAATTGTGCTCATTTGAGGGGTTCAATGTCAGCGAGAGTCTCAGCTTCCATGCAACTGTCCACCACAGCTGCAACTGAAATCAGAGGTGGGACACAGGGTACCAGAAGCTAAAGTCCTGATGCTACCAAAGGACATCTCCTGCCCCACTCACATCTTCTTCATGCCCATTAATTGAAGGAAAAAGGTGAGAGAGGTCACTACTTCAGTGTAGCTGAAGCAGACAGTTCCGGAGAAGGAAGCCAGAGCAATGTTGCGCCAGCCCCTCCCCTCAACCAAGGAGGCAGGATCAGGTAAGCAGGAAGGCCAGGGTCCCAGACAGAACCCTGGTGACCCTAGATCAGGATGCACTCTCTCCTCACACCCCTCCCGGACACACTGACTTACCTCTCATTTTCCCCAAGCCCCGCCCATGCTCCCATCCATTTCCCCAACCTCAGCCCCACCTCCCTTTCCCTAAAGCTGCAGCTTATGGCTTTTCCAGTAGGTGGCAGCACATACAGTGCAGCGCACATAAAATGCCCCTTCTCAGAGGCTGGGAGCCAGAAACTGTCCCTAGAAATTCCCTCCACAGAAATAAAAACACCAGACATCACATTCCATCCTTTTACATAGTTCTCATTTACCCTCACAACACACGCCCTCACCAGAGACACGCACAAGCTCCTGTAGCATTTGCTGGGCAGTTCTTCCTCCGCGATCCCGTCGAACCCCTCCGCCTTCCCTCCCCTTGGACTTTGCCTTCTTACTAGCCAGGCAGGGGGGCCAGAGTCCGTGCTTGACTCATTCCCTACCTCATCCAGGGCTGAGATCCCAGCTTTGTAACAGAAAACACCACTTCAGCCCCAGGACAGCAGAGAACCACCCAGCCCAGAAGCCACAGGAGAGGCAACTCTTCACCATGGACTACCTCTCAGCCCTCAACCCTGGCGACCTGCTCAGGTGACTTCTAACCCTCCTCTCTGCCCTCCAACTCTAGGGATATGGGCAGGGCAGCAAAACTCCATTCAGCCCTAGGGGACTCACTCGCTTGTACCCCATCCTGTCCTGCCGCCACTCCACAGTGGGTTGGTCCAGCTCCTGAAGTCCACCCCCACTCCATGGTCTCTCCCTCTCTCCCTCCTCTAATCTGCTACCCTGACCTGCAAACTAGATCCCTCCCTCCCTAGCCCTCCAGCCACCCCACCCCCATCATCCCCTCTGCCCCCCTTTTTGATCTTTCTTCCCAACTACCAGGTCCGTGTCTAATATAAGCTCCAAGTTTGGACGTAGGGTCTGGACCTCAGCTCCACCACCCCAGCGACCTTTCCGTGTCTGTGATCACAAGAGGACTATCCGGAAAGGTCTGACAGCTGCCACCCGCCAGGAGCTGCTAGACAAGGTGAGCCAAATGCCTGGGTTCCTACAGCAGGAGTAGCCAAGGCGCTGAGAATACTGACAGCTTGGGACGATGGAGCAGAAAGGTCTGACGCCACACAGTTGCCCCTGCCCCAGAGGGGTAAAAGCAGGGAGGGTAAGCCCAATGACCTCTGCTGCATTTGGGTCAATGGTTTATTTTCCACATAGTGAGTGTTTCTTTGGGAGAAGGGGAAGCAGTAGGTGGTAGGGAGGGTTGGAGGGACAGAATTCAGAAGTCAGTATGAAGGGCGATTTGTATGACAAATCAAGTTCAAATCCTGTTTCTGCCACTTCCCAGCTGTCACACCTTGGGAAGTTATTCAACCTATCAAAACTTCAGTTTCTTCATCTACAAAAAAATAATAATAATACATCACCTCCTAGGGTTGTTGAAAGGAGTAAAAGGGGATAATGTATGTAAAGTGTTCATGCATATAACGGCTCAAAGAGGTTAAACACTACTACTCCAAACAGTTCTGAAGAACTCTGAGGATGGGGAAAGAGTGAGGTGAGATGTTGTAAATAAGATAGAAGGATGGACTTGAAGAGAACCTTGCTAGCTTTTCGATTCCAAACCAGTAGGAGTGGCTTGGAGGAGAGCAGGGGGAGATGACAATGACATGGTAGGAGCAATGAGGAAAAAAAGTCAGTCCCTAGTGAGGGTCCCCCAACAACTAAAGAACACTGAGAGCTGCAGCCTTTAAAAGGGATGGCAAAATGCCAGGAAGTAGACTAGGGGTGTCAACCAGTGTCTAGGGCCAACCAATGGATGCTGCGCAGCTGAACAGGAGAAGGGCATGGGATAAGATCTGCCCCTTCCTCCCTGCTTCTGGCCACTGTGCAGGCACTGGAAACCCTGCTGCTGAGTGGAGTGCTAACCCTGGTGCTAGAGGAGGATGGGACTGCAGTGGAGAGTGAGGACTTCTTCCAGCTGTTGGAGGATGACACATGCCTGATGGTGCTGGAGTGCGGGCAGAGCTGGAGCCCCCCCAGGGTGAGGCCCAGGCTAGGGCTGCTTAGACCACCAATTCTTTATGGCTCTCCCAAGCTTCTTCTCTAACCTAACCCTGATCTTGCGGGCCAGAGGTGCTGGGAGAGCTGTAGAGTTGTCAAGGACATCACATAGTGCACAGACAGTCCAGGGAAGGGTGGGTGTGATCCAGTGCTGATGGGGATTAGTGGTGGGCGGCAGGGCGTGAGGGTTCATTGCACTGATGGGGGTGCCCGACAGAGTCGAATGCTGTCCTATGGCCTGGGCCGGGAGAAGCCCAAGCACAGCAAGGACATCGCCCGCATCACCTTTGATGTGTACAAGCAAAACCCTCGAGACCTCTTTGGCAGCCTGAACGTCAAAGCCACATTCTACGGGCTATACTCCATGAGTTGTGATTTTCAAGGACTCGGCCCAAAGAAAATACTCAGGTCAGAAATCAGAATGTCATACTTCCCCATCCCCAACAGTTGGACAGTTCCCATAATTCCTGCTCTGATACCCACCTACCCCCAGTTAGCTCTTGCTTGTGGAAAACCTTCAGCCCCCAGCTCGATGGCCTCCTCCTGGGTTTCCCTAATCATCTGATTTCCTCTTGTCTCTGCCTTTCAGGGAGCTCCTTCGGTGGATTTCCATGCTGCTACAAGGCATGGGCCATATGCTGCTGGGAGTTTCCTCCACCCTTCGCCATGTAGTGGAGGGAGCTGAGCAGTGGCACCAGCAGGGTCGCCTCCGTTCCTACTGATAAAGGGCTCTGAGCTTCTACCCCAGACTCGTTCCAAGAGACACACTGAGGACTGTGACAGCATCAGGTTTCAGGACCTGCAGACAGTGCAGGCCCCACCGTGACAGAACTCATCACCATAATGCCTTATACCCCAAACCTACACCCTTACTTGAAGAATGCTCTCCATTCCTACCCACATTTCCAGCCTCCCACTTAGCCTGAAAGGCCACAAGCCTATCTCCAGGCATTTTAATCCCAACTTGACTGCTGCTACATCTAGATCCCTTACCAACTCCTCCTGTCCCTAAGCCCTCAGCACACTGAACAGATCCTCTCTAATCTTACTGTGAGATCTCTGTCTCCATACACTTCCCCACCAAAATAAAAACATTTCAATAAAAATATAAAAATGTTTACCAATAAGACTTTTGAATCCCATTTAAACCAGGAAAGAAATGGGATGATACTCCTTTCACCCTCTCCCACCAACAACCAGTTCCAGATCCAAAGGCCTCAGCCTTCAAGTATGGAGTTCAATGCCCGCTTCCGCTTAGCTACGGCACCCTGCTGCTGTTCCCAAGCCTCTCGTCGCTTCAGGAAGGTAGTCAGTGCCACATTTCGAGCCACATGGTGGCCAAAAGGGTCTCTTATCAGCTCCTGGTTCTGCTCCCCTGCAAAGGAAACCACTCATGTTTAGTACCACCCGTGCTCGAAGACAGACTCTACTTGGAGTGAAGGTCCCTCCATTTTCCTCAGACCCTGGACCTGCCATTGAGATAGACTGAACACTCCCCAAAGAACAGAAGCCAGGAGGAGGGGTGGAAGCAGAGTACTACACGATCAGTCAGCAGAGGGGAAGGGGAAAGCAGACTGCTAAGAACCCACAAGCAAGATTACTTTTTGGAACTGAAGTCTCTGCTAAATTTAAGTCCACTCCCCAGCCACTCAGCTATCTGGAGTAAGAAGAAGGAAATTCTGGAAACATCAAAGAGAGGTGCTGGTACTCACCCAGCTCAGTAGCAATTTCCTTCCGGGCCCCCAAGGCTGCTCCATTCCAGATGGCATCTAGCACTCGGCTTCCATGGCGACTACAGGCCAGAGCCACATACCGTCCCTGCATTGAAACAAGCAAGGTAGGTCCCTCTAGGGAAGACCATAAAAGTATGTTGGGGGGGAGGGAGCAAAGGGGAGTGTTTCTGAAGAGTTTAGAGGCTAAGTCAAAATAGTCTAGGAACTACATATCTTCTCTTTGAAGGTATAGGCCTGGGGGAAGCTCATATTCTCTAAATGCATGATGGAGGGAAATCAAGGCAGAAGCCACAAGTCTAACCTTTAGGGTCTGCAGCACACGGCGGCGCTGTTTCCGTGTCACAGAGGGGCTGGTCAAGATAGCATCCAGAACATGGGAGCCAGCAGGGCTTTGGGCCAGTGCCAGAAGTTGTGGTCCCGTCAAGACACCCAGACTTCGAAGTACAAGACCAGGAGTGGAAAAGTGCAGCAGATGCTGAAGCAGTAGAGACCCCAGGACTGTCACTTCCTCCAGGGCCCTGGCTGCAGCCATTTCCACCTAGAAGCACAGAGATAGGAAATTAGGAGGCAGCCACCATGCCAGGTGGATGAGCCCATCCCCAGGATAAAGCCACTTCCATCTAGATGAAGTCAGAAATCTCACCACCCTCACCTCAGGAGAGGCTTCCTAAGCCCTACAAAGCTTGGCCCCCAGTTAGTCACTGGCTTAGCCTCTCCCCTACCTCACCTGGTGCTCCGCAGGTACCGCCCCCTCCTCCTCCATCAGTCCATAGTACACCTCATAAGCCATCAAAGTGGCAAAGAGAGGTACACAGGCCACTTGCCGAGATGAGGGCTCTGCACAGTGGAATGCCTAGAGTGGAAGACAAAACATGATGATCCTGAGAACTTCCCTATCCCTAACCTCACCTTTCTAGACAGTGAAAACATTTGGAAAAGGTGGGAAGGCCTAACTCCACAGGAATGTAAGCTCTATGAGGGCAGGATCTCATCTACCTTACTGTATCCCTAGCCTCTATACACATAACGGGTTGAATAAACATATACCCCTTAAACAAACTTCTCTTTTAGTTCTGGGAGATAATTTTCATTCCGGGGCTGTGAAATGGCTTTGGCCTCATTTTTCCCTGTATCTGTGAACTCCCTAAACATTAGACCTCTTGGGTCCAGAGGTACAATGACTTAAGATTAGATAAGTCCTAACAGGTAGAATTTGGACTGACAACATAAACGGATCACAGGTAACATCCACTCACCTCCAACAACAGCTGCAGGACCTGGGCTTGGTGGGCCCCAACTCTGCGGCAGGCCCCCACCAGGGCAACAACTACCCCTGTGTGGCCCTGGGCCAAGACAGCTTCCAAGGCGGGGCTCAACTCTTCAAACACAGGGGACAGCTGAGGGGAAACATGGGATAAAGAATCTTTGGCATTCTGGTACTGGTGAGCTAAGTTATTCAGAGAAATCTTCCCACTGAAAACAACTAAAAATGCTAAATAAAACATAAAAAGTGTGGTGACTCACACCTGTATTTCTAGCACTCTGGGAGGCAGAGGTGGGAGGATCACTTGAGGTCAGGAGTTTGAGACCACCCTCAGCAAAAGTGAGACCCCATCTCTACTAAAAATAGAAAAACTTAGCCAGGCGTGGTAGTAAGTGCCTGTAGTCCCAACTACTCAGGAGGCTGAGGCAGGATCACTTGAGCCCAGGAATTAGAGGTTGCTGTGAGCTTGGCTGACACCACGGCACTCTAGCCCAGGCAACAGAACAGGACTCTGTCTCAAAAAAAAAAATTTTTTTAATTAAAAAAAAAAATCATAAAAAGCATTGTCAATATCAGGACTTTTGTTTGGCTGGACAAAGCCCAGGATGACGGGGCAGTCCCAGAGGTGCCACCTCACAGAGGAATAGGGACCTTAAATGGCCCCTCTCTATGTGTAAGGGAGAGCTAGAGGGTAAGGGAAGACTAGAATTAAACCTGCTCTTCCACTCTAACTCACAACCCATGAGACCACAGGGAAGCCTGCCTTGGTGCTAAACAGTAAAAGAAAAGAGTAGCTACGGCAACAGCCCCACCAATCATGTGGACTTGTAGCCAAGTACCCAGAGTCTGAGTGGGCCATGGAACCTCAAGCTGCAAACTTGAATTAAGCCAGTCTCCTACTTTGTACTCATACCTGAGAGAAGCCAAAACAAATCCTCTCTGAGAGAGGGCAACCACATCCTAAGCTCTGTAAAACCTCGAGGAATAACTTTTCAAGGGCGATGGCCAGCACGTTGTCAAAGATATATAGAGACACGTACACAATGAAATAAAGCCCAATGATTAAGAATTAACAGAAAGACACCCAGCCCAGGTTTCCAACTCACCAGCTCAGGGGTAGTGATTGCATCTAGTAAGCGCTGCAAAGGGAAGTTGGCAATGGGATGTGCAGCCAGGGTCTGCAGCTGCCCCTGGAAGTGATCCTCAAAGAGGCTCTGGAGCCTTGGGGGCTCCAACACCAGCAGCACCTGCTCTAGGAGTCTGGAGCTCGTCTGATCCCGCAGAAATAGCAGTAGGGGACTGGAGACAAGAAGGGGATCAGGCAGTCTTAATGTCACTTCATCCAAAATACAGTTGCACCACATCACCTCATTCATTTCACACAACCCCACCAACCTGGTCAATCCTGAGGCCCTGACCATACCTGCCATCTGCTGAGGAATTACGAGTACTCAGGTAGTCAATCACAGCATTGCAGAGATGGGCACAAAACTGGGGCCATCTGCGGTGTAAAATCTGTAAGGCCACTTGAAGGCAGAAGCTGGAGATCTTGTCAGTGATAAACACTGTGGGGAAAGAGCCAAAATAAAGCAGCTTTCCCCAAATTCAGACAAACTGCACAAACTTAAACCTGAAGCAACAAAATATAGGAGATCATGGACACAAAGGTTCTATACATAATGCTTTGCAATATCAAACCAAACAAGTTTGAAAAGAACAAGAATAACCTGACCTAAGGGCCTTGCTTGGTGGTAATCACCACCAGAAAAATAGACTCTAGACCCTCCTCCTACTTCCCTCCTTACCAGCAATGTCCTTCAGAAAGCAGGAGCTCAGGTCCTGAAGGCAATTCAAGAAGGTTTCAGGGACCTCAAAATCAGTTGGCTTACATTCCAGAGCTGGGACCCTTTGTGCTTCTGAAGAAAGATCAAGAACATGTGCAGTGGTGAGATCACAAACTGCCTTCCAGGAGGAAAAAGAATTCCTCAGATGAACAAGGATTCAGCTTGGAGATGCAGAACAAATGTGACACAACTGAATGTCTCTTCTGGATGATTGAACTCGGACTATATTTCTGTTGTAATTTCTCTAAGAAACTTCAACCAGCTTCCCCATGGCCCATAGGAGATAGCTCAAACTCCTCAGCCAGGTATTCAAGGCATTCCAAAATCAGGCCTCATTTAAATTCTCTAAACTTATTTCCCCGAGTTTTTCAAAATGTAGATCACAGCCTATGACTGTATCATGAAATCACATTAGTGGACTCAACCAGCATTTTTAACAAATGAAACAGAGCAGAATAAAGGAAAAGAGGAAAAAAAAAAAAAAAAGAGTGGCTTGTGTGTAGTAAAGATATTGTTTCCCAAACTTTTGTTTGAGTCCAGTAGGTGTATTTACACATATGTATAGGTTGAGTCATGTTTAAAAAAAAACTTCTTACCATGGGTTTTGGTAAAAAAAAAAAAAAAGGCAGCTTAAAATCCGTTGTGCTTTATGACTCACCTCCTCTTCCTGCCCCTATCCTAACAGCTGTCTCCTCAACTGTACATCCTTACCTCTGGGCCTCTGCACACACTAATCTTTGGCCTGCTAAGCTCTGTCCTAATTTTTCTGTTAATTCTTCAAGGTCAAGCTCCCCCATGAGCTTATGTCTCCTTCTAAACTTCCTAAACTCTCCTTCACGCTAGGTCTACTTCCCTCTCTCACAATACTTACCAGACGATTGGGAGCCACGGGGCCTGGCTCTCTGAGACTCCAGGATAGTCCCTCCTAACACCTGCAGCAGAGTTCTGACCACGAAGCTGCCATGTGTGTCTCCACAGTAGAAAAGAAAATCATCACACACCTCAGCTGCTAGTCCCAGGACAAGCTCCTCCACGGTCTCCATGGGACCATCCTTCCCATCCTCCACTTCCTCCTCTTCTGCAGAACTCCCCAGCAATCGAGGCAGCTGCAGCAAAGCACTTTGCAATACATGGACCCCACACTGGTGACAGGCCAAAAAGCGCAAGTTGGAGCGCAAAGCAGCCCATACTCGACAGAACGGTTTCAAAGGACTGAACTCCAACAGTTCCTGCACCATCCTACTGGCGGTTCTGTTCGTGGACAAGGCTAAGGCCTGAGCCTCCACTTCCTTCAAAATATTGCGCACCATCAGTTCTGGAAAGGTGAGGAGAGAAATATTTTAAAGAGACTGAGAAGAGAATATGGTTATATTTCATCACTTAACTAAGGAGCGGGGGCCGAGGAAGAGGACCCAGGAAATAAACTAAGTCCCCACGCCCGGGCGACCCCCGAAAGTTTCCTTGCCTGTCCTGGATTTTATGCTCTTGGTCTAAACCCCGAAGTTCCTCCCTACCTCGTTCTTCCCCAGTCGCGGGAGACTCTTTCAGCGCGGACAGCGCCCGGCGGAAATACCCCAGAGCTTCAGAACTCAGGTGAGGGTGCGAATCTAAAGCCGGCTCCGAGCGCCCATCCGGAGGTTGCCGCTCGCGGCCTGGTGAGGGGCGCCCCGACCCCTTGGCCCCGCGCCCCCGTTTGCCACCAGCGGGGAACCGGCGCCGCACCTTGTGGGGAGAGCGCAGGCCCAGCCCCATGGGTGCTTCGGAACCTTTCCGGCTGCAAAACCTTCCTCAGCCAAAGACCAACTCGCAACGCCGTGAGGCGTGAGCCTAGTCCCGACCAAGTTTAGAAACCCTGGCGCTCTCCTGGCGCAGCCTACTACGTCACGGTTCCGCGACGGCCCTTACTCGGCCGGCGTGGGTGTGTCCCCATAGCGCCCCTCCCCCGTTTGCGGCCCTAAGCCCGGCCCAGGACTCCCGCCCCTCCGCCCCAGATGATAATCGACCCAGGTGCTATGATGCGATCCTTGAGCTTTGTTTCCACAGCATCAGCTCAATGCGCGCCAGAAGCCGGACTTCCACCCCAGCCGAAATCACCTCGTCCCGCCCCTGCGTCCGGAATTAAAGTTCTCGAACTACAGGTATGGCGAGCTAGATAGCGCGAGAACCCCAGAGGCAGCACAGGTGGCAGGTAAGGGGGCGAGCTCCTCCCACTTAGGTCTCAGGGTCTCCGGGCTTCCAGCTCGTGCGGGAGCCGGAAGCCGCGCCCCTGGCTCGGCCGGACTAGGCCAGGCCAGGGCCAGAGCTCTAGGTAACTCAGGACTTTGTGTGGACGCGCCATGAGGCTGCAGCGGCAGATTCCCGCCCCCCACCCCCGGCCCCACTCTGAGGGTCGCAGTAGGTTCCAGCACTGGACAGCCCCACCCGGCCCCTTTTACATTCCCTGGGCCTTGCAAAAGGGACAGTTAGCTTGCCCTGGGGTTCGCACTCAGTTGTCCTCCCCTGAAACTTCTTCTCTCCCCGCAAAGGATATCGACCTGTCTCCCCCTCTTAGCCCTAGTGAGGCCCCGCCTCCACACACAGTCGGCAGGCTTCCCTCAGAGCAAATCTTTGCCTCCACAGACTTTCCGCCTTTGCCTATGAGTCATGGCAGCTCCCATGAAGGGCCAAGTGTGCGTGGTGACTGGTGCCTCCAGGGGTATTGGCCGTGGCATCGCCTTGCAGCTCTGCAAAGCAGGGGCCACAGTTTACATTACCGGCCGCCATCTGGACACCCTTCAGGCCACTGCTCAGGAGGTGAGTGCTTCCACCAGGACCACAACTGTAGACAGCACCTGAGGGAGCCCTTCGGTTTAACCACTGCCTCTCCTAATCCCTTACCTGAAACCTTAACATACTCAACAAGGCATGAATATTTACTCAAAGTGGAATAAATAAACCCCATAAATAATTAACTTCAGCGAAGGTCGAATTTTGCCACCAAGTGGAAACACTTTGTGTTTGAGAGCTTCAGGGATTTTGAAATTACAACTGAAGAGTTGTAGACCTGTTCTTTTCTCTATTTTAAAAAAGGCTTTATTGAACTGTACAGTTGACTTCTCTACTGGATTTCAGTTAAATAATTGCCCGTGGTTTGCTAGGCATTGGGTAGAGCACTGGGGTTACCAAGACTGATAATTTCTGCTCTTAAAAGATAGAGTCTAACAAGAAGTCAGGTGCAGAAACCAATCATTTCATTGTAATGTGAATATGGTAAGTTATAAGGGAGATATGCACAGAATGCTTTAGGGGCATGGAGATGAAATGGGGGAATGCTTTGGGAAAGCATTCTGGAGGAGGTAGTTCTTGAACTGAGTCTGGGAAGGTAAGAGCTAAGTAAAGGAAGTTATTCTCTACTTGCAGAGTACAGTGCCTTCCACATGATAGGCCTCAGTAAATATTTAGATTATTAAACATTTACCATAGTTTTTTGGGGGGGTTTGTTTTGTTTTGGTTTGGTTTTTTTGAGACAGTCTTCCTCTGTCACCCGGGCTTGCGTGCCATGGCATCAGCTTAGCTCACAGCAACCTCAAACTCCTGGGCTCAAGCGATCCTCCTGTCTCAGCCTCCAGAGTAGCTGGGACTACATGCGTTTGCCACCACAGCTGGCTAATTTTTCTATTTTTAGTAGAGACGGGGTCTCACTCTTGCTCAGGCTGGTCTCAAACTCCTGACCTCAAGCGATCCTCCCGCCTCAGCCTCCCAGAGTTCTGGGATTACAGGCGTGAGCCACCATGCCTGGCCTACTTCACGTTATTAAACCTGAGATCCCAATCCACCTTGCTCTGTGGCAAGAGGGCCTGTCATTCCTAAAACTCTTCAGACACCAGAGGGCAGTATAGCCTGCCATGTTGCCTGAGTGCTGGCTTTCTGTGAGTGCCTTCTCAGTTCTCAAGTCCACCTTGGTTGGGGGAGTTGTGTTATGTCTCACGATTGTGTGTGACTGTGAGCTCATGTCCTGTCCCTCTCCAGGCGCAATCCCTTGGGGGCTGGTGTGTGCCCGTGGTGTGCGATTCAAGCCAGGAGAGTGAAGTGCAAAGCCTGTTTGAGCAAGTGGATCGGGAACAGCAGGGGCGTCTAGATGTGCTGGTCAACAACGCTTATGCTGGAGTCCAGGTACCCTTTGAACTTTGATCCCAGCTTCACACTCCTGCCCTCCCCCTCTGACCCAAGTCCTTGTCCCCAGTTGTCCCTTCCATCACCCAGCCCTTCACACCTTCCTGCCTTCAAATCACCCAATTGATCACCCTCCCTGTGCTTCCAGACGATCCTAAACACCAGGAATAGGGCATTCTGGGAAACCCCCGCCTCCATGTGGGATGATATCAACAATGTTGGACTCAGGTGAGTGCTCCCCTTGCCCCACTCTCAGGGCCCAGGCTCCCATCACTCACTTAGCCAGCTCAACGGCCAGACCTTTCCCCATGTTCCCTCTCCTTTTCCCTCTGCCACGCACCACCCCCTTCTTTTTCTTCCCCCTTGTGTTCCATTTGTCCCACTTATCTCTGGAGAAGTTCCATCCAGGTGAGTCTCTACCTGGGAATGTCAACTTCTGCCCTGTCTCTCAGTAATTTTCATCTGAACAAGCCCTTGGCCTTTCTCCTGCCTTACTCTCTGCCTATCCAAATGCAAGACCCAGAAGGGAACTTCCTCCTCTCAGGAATACACACAACCTATTGTCTACATTTTCAAAAATGGTTAGAGGGAGAAATTGTTCTGTTTTAGATCAAGATAAGGCTAATAAGAATGAGTGAGCACCAGCCTTCCTTGGGTTCCACATCCTCACTCCAGACCCACAGGCGAGGGCACTGCCGGGTCAGAGTTTGGAGCGGAAGGATGTCTTGGGGTCACACATACATCTGGCACAGGAATGAAATGGAACACAGCACTTAGAATTTGCCCAGCGTAATGTGTACCAGTCATGTCTCTGTTTATTATCGCTGGAATGATGTTATCCTCTCATGTAATTAAACTGCACTTGACGGATATGATCAGTCACCTGTGGGAGCTACCAAGAGAGTATCTGCAAATCTGTGACAAGAGCACGTAAGAACACCCACCACTCTGATTTTGGTACTGTGGGGGCAATCCCAAGGAAGCAGGATTATACTGCAACTCTGATTTCCAAAGCGAAAGAAAGATTGTGAGGACAGAGGGGCGTGGTGAGCCCAAAGGCAAGAAAGGAAAACCCTAAGAGCTGGAAATTGGCCAGTGCCCTCCAGAGGGAATGGAAAAATTGACGTCTAAAACATTATTTCTATGTAAACTAATCCATACATTCAGTCAATTTGAATTATAGCTCAATAAGACTCTTTGGAGGAATTGGCAACCTAAAGCTCAATGAGAAGAATAAACCTGTGAGAACAGCCGGGAAAATTCTGAAAACAGAAGATTCATGTCTTACGGGTGAGGGGAATTTGCTTCCCCAATCTGTGACATTAAATGCCCATATTAAAATGTAAGATGATAAACTACTTAAAAGAATGCAGTACAGGTATAAAGATAGATGATAAGTCAACGAAACAAAATTTACATAGAAATGATATCTTATATGTCAGTTTTTCTTTGAACAATTTTGTCTGTACTTGTTCTTTTATAGTT
This sequence comes from Lemur catta, assembly GCF_020740605.2. Taxonomy (NCBI): domain Eukaryota; kingdom Metazoa; phylum Chordata; class Mammalia; order Primates; family Lemuridae; genus Lemur; species Lemur catta. The sequence goes on from NC_059128.1 coordinate 64,907,369, forward strand.
TTTCCATGTAGACCCTATACATTTCTTAAGTTTTTTCTCCCTGAATTATTTTGTTTGTAATTGCTATCTTCACAGAGCTCTTTTCTTCTGTTATGTCTTCTGAAGGTGACCATTTCTCAGTGTTACTGTGACCCCTTTTTCCTCTCAGCACGTGGCCTCAGGCCCCTGGCTCCCCAGGTCTGCGGTGGCCCCAGGCAGGCTTCCCCCGGCTGACTACAGCCACAGGAGGGCAGAGGGAGCTGCCAGAGGCTGCGACCCCAGGCCAGCGTTAACACAGCTCATTCCTTCTCTGCCCCACCTTCTAGAGGCCACTACTTGTGCTCGGTGTATGGGGCACGGCTGATGGTACCAGCTGGCCGGGGGCTCATTGTGGTCATCTCCTCCCCTGGGGGCCTGCAGTATATGTTCAACGTCCCCTATGGCGTGGGCAAAGCTGCGGTAAGGACCCCGTGACAAAGGAGCTGGGGAGGTATAAGGCAGTGATGGTACCATTCCCTAGCAGTCAGGATGATAAGCCTGGCTGCTCTCACCTCCCCCTCTGCCTCATCAAGGGACAGTTCCTTTGCTTGGGCTCCTCTTGTTCAGTAGAACAGGCATTGCACTGGGGAAGGGGGACAATTGAGACCTCAGGGCTCCCGGGAAGGGTAAGGGGATGGGGTATCCCCAGTGGAAGCAGGAAGGGAAGGTGACAAGGCCACATGCCCTGGCTCTCACCCTACCTTCCATCTCTCCACAGTGTGACAAGCTGGCTGCTGACTGTGCCCATGAGCTGCGGCACCATGGGGTCAGCTACGTGTCTCTGTGGCCAGGGTTGGTCCAGACAGAACTGCTGAAGGAGAATATAGCAAAGGAGGAGGCCTCACAGGACCCGCTGCTTAAGCAGGTTGGCAAGGAGAGGGCGAGGGAACCAGCAAAGCCAGGGGAATCTGCCTCTCCATCCTCAACGACGGCACAATAAGGAGAGTAAATATTCCCACTCACCGGGTGCTCACTGTGGCAGCGCAAGGCTGAGCATGGTACACATATTATTTCCTTTAATCCTGTGAGGGAGGTAATATCTCTATTTTACAGATGGCAAAACTGGAGCCTAGAGAGGTTAAGAAACTTGTTCAAGGTCACATATGTCATAAGTGGAAAGGACATGCACTTCCTCCAGGTCCTACACACTTGACCCCTGCATTGAACTAGCCTAGCAGGTCCAGACTCTAGCTGGCCTGGTACTACCAGATCCTTCCACAGGAAAGGCAGCGGGTCCGGGTGCCAGGGTACAGGGCTTGCCTGCATATGGGGAGGAGCAGCTCTGGTGCCTTCTGAAACAGTGGGTCCTGCAAGCCCTGCACGAGGTCTTTGGCCTCTCTTTCTCCTGGAATGGAAGCTGAAAGGGGGAGAAGGGGTTTGGACCATCCTCTTGGAAATTAACCCTCCACTTCTGTGCCCTGTGTTTCAGTTCAGGTCATATTTCTCATCTGCGGAAACCACAGAAATGAGTGGCAAATGTGTGGTGGCCTTGGCAACAGGTGAAAAGAGAGAGGGCAGCTGGTAACAAGAAAGGGCATAGAGGACCTGCAGGGCAGTGGCCCCCAGGGCCCGGGTCTGATTCGGGAGGTGGTTGAGGAATACACCCTTATTTTCACTGGCTTTCGGGGGCCCAAAGGGTCAGGATTCCCAGTTTGAGGTTTGGGAGCCTTAGGAATCGGCTCCTGGGAGGTGTGGCCAAGAGCCAGAGAGCCAAGAACCTTCCTAGGAACAGAAAGAAACAGTTCTCCAGGGCTCCTGAGTCTGTCTCAGCGGTGCCCTGTCCAGCTGGGCCCAAACTGTGTAACTACACACTCCCATGCCTGCCAGCTCCAGCTCTCTGTGTGCCCACAGACCCCAATATCCTCAGCCTGAGTGGTAAGGTGCTGCCATCCTGTGACCTTGCTCGACGCTACGGCCTTCGGGATGTGGACGGTAATAGTTCTGGCGTTGCAGCCAGCCTTGACTGCTGTTCCTTCTGTTCTCTGTTCACTCCTTCTCCCTCGGTCTCTTAGCCAAGGTTGGGGTGTCTGAGGAGTGGAAAATGAGGATCTAAGCCTCCTCTTCCTGTTGTCCCCAGGCCGCCCTGTCCAAGACTATTTGTCTTTGAGCTCCGTCATCTCGAATGTCTCTGGCCTGGGCTGGCTGTCCTCTTACCTACCCAGCTTCCTCCGCGTGCCCAAGTGGATTATCGCCCTCTACACTAGCAAGTTCTGACCCTCCTGGCGGTGTCACAGTTATGCTTGTCTTCTCATTTGGGCTGTGGTGGTTGGGCCTATCTCAGTGGAATATGGCAGCCTTTCTCGCCTACCCATACCCTTGACATGGAGAGAAGACCTTGCCGTGTGTCCGTGGTGAGTTCTGGGGGCCCTCATAGGTCTTCTTTGTGCCTTGGTTCTCCTCATCCCTACATTTTACTTTTTGTTTCAGTATTGAAAAATGCTTTGGGAGCTAATAAAGGTCTCATTTCTGCTTCAGTGTGTTTTTTTGTGGGTTTGGTTTTGTTTTGTTTCTGAGACAGAGCCTTGCTCTGTCACCCAGGCTAGAGTGCAGTGGCATCATCATAGGTCTCTGGAACCTCAACTCCTGGGCTCAAGCAATCCTCCTGCCTCGGCCTCCCCCAGTAGCTGGGACAACAGGCATGGTCCTCCACGCCTCTCTAATTTTTTTTTGTTTGTTTTTCTGTAGAGATGGGGGTCTCACTCTTGCTCAGGCTTGTCTCGAACTCCTGACTTCAAGTGATCCTCCCACCTTGGCCTCCCAAAGTGTTAGGATTACAGGCATGAGCCACTGTGCTCAGCCCTCAGTATGTTTTTGAGAGCTGATTTTGTGCTTAGCAAAGTGTTAAATACTTGGAGAAAGACGCAAAATATGTACAAAGGTATAGGTTCTCAAGGGGCTTTGCCCTAGGATAAGGCCCCTTTCCTCCAGACCTGTTCCTGCTCTTTCCTGCAAGGCCTGTTTCTCGGGCCACAGCTGGGGAGCAGGGTCCCTCCACCAACAGGAGCAGGCATATCTAGTCTGATGCTGCTTTCCCGCCCCCTCATTCCACTGTCTCTTCAGGGTTGCCTGCGGGCCTGATCTCTGAATGAGGACCAATCCAGCAAGGGCAGATTCCTTGTTTATGATTTTTTAGAATTTGGGGAGAAGCTACTGCCTGAATCCAAGTGAGCAACAGAGGAATAGCTATGGCACCAACACACTGTCATCCTTCCTCTCACGATGGTACCACCTGAATTACTTTCTGCCGAACTCATAGTACAAGCCCTTTAGGGCTGCCTTGCTGTTCAGAAGGAACAGTGTCCTTTACAACACACCACCCTGCTTCCCTCTGACAAGGTCTCAGTAATCTGAGAAACATAAGCAGCAGAACAGACAGCTCCAAGGGAAGGAAACGTGGACACTTTTGATTGAAGATAGAAGAGATTCAGGATCTGAGAATCCTAGTACTAGATTCATAGGACATTTGAGGAATCAATTATTCAAAAAGCATTTTTATTTTACACCCACTGTCTGCCCAGCACCATGCTGGGCACCAAGGAAAACTAGTTAAATTTGGTGAGATGGATGCTATAGGAAAGTTCACCCAGAGTGTCCTGAGAATACAGGAGAAGGGAAGTAGCACCATTGGAGAATTGAAGAAGGGATACTGACCAGAGACTTACAGGCCGGGGAGTCGGGAATCAAGCTGGGGGAAATTTAATTTGGAAAAAGAAAAGAAAAAACAGGTACTAAGACACAAAAGTGGCAGAATAGCTAGAAGTTTGGTGTGACTTAAATGTACATTTGACATGGTATAGGTTTCCAGAGAGGAGTAAAGATTTGTGATTAAGATTGAAATTGTGGGCAATAGGTTTTCCTGAAGGATTTATCTTAGACCCTGAGTGATTTGTTAAGTGCTCCCAGGAGAGACCCTTAAGGGAGGTGGGTGAAGCCAAGCAAGAGCACCCTCTCAGCTGTGGAGTGTGGGGCCGCAGAGCAGTCCCAGCCTGGGGCAAGAGAGCCAGGCTTTCATTGCCACCACCACTACCACCACTGCATGGTGCTCAGTGACCATGGAGCTGTCAGTGCTTACTGCCACCCAGGGCAAAGCAGCTCCAGGAGGCCAAGGGCAGGCCTCCCAAAGGGCTCCAGATGTCAGCCTTGAAAGCACAGAGGAGGGCATCATGCACAAAAATGGTAAAAGGAGGTCTGAGGGGGATCTGGGCAGAGCACTAATGCTGTCAGCTGCCAGAGGATTTAAGCAGAGGCGTAGAATGATCAGATGCATATTTTAGGAAGCTCGCTGGGGCTGAGGTGTGGGAAGGATGGACCAGGGGGAGGCACCAGAGGAGCAGCCAGAAGGCTGGCTCAGTTTCAGTGTCCCTGGGGATGTGATGGTAGTGGAGGTATTGGCCAAGGAGAAAGCGTGCAAGGCAGAGTTAACAGACTAGGGACCCGGGACTAGCACAGGACTGCTGCGGTGTTACCCCTGGCACAGGGCACCCTGAAACCAGCAGCAGGTGCAGGGGAAGAAAGAATGTGGCTAAGCAGCAGAAGAGAAGCCAGCCTGCCCGAGGTTAGCCCTGGTAGGACACTGAGGGCCTGGCTGAGATGCAGCCCACCCGCACTGGAACAAATCAAGGTGCTTGGCCAGTCCCTGGAAGATGGTTAATCCCCCAAAGGAGCCCAGGGAGAGATGGGAAAGAGGTTTTTGTTTTGCATTTTTAATTGATATCTTTAGGAGGTAACATATTCATATGGCTCAGAATCCAAAAGGTATAGAAGAATGTATAGTGACAAGTCTCCCTCCCATCCCTGCTCACTAGTGCCCCATTCCCAACCCAGACACAGCCAACGCTACCACACTCCTGGGTAGCCACAGAGAGCCCATGCCTGTACAAGCAAACATCTAAGCATATTCAGAGAGAAGAGATTTGACTGCATGCAAATCCAGGCCTCCTTTTCTCCAGGTAAGGGGTTGCAATTTCTATCTCGGGGGCCTGTTCTGCCCCTGTGTCCCGTGTTTCCAAGCTAGGCAGCAGCCCTGGCCCAGAGCACCCACCCCCGCCCAGGTCCTTACACAGCTGCCATCACCACCAGAAATGTCCCTGCCCCACCAGCAGGGAGAGTGAGAGACAGAGTGTGTGTAAAGGCTTAGGGAACGGAGACTAAGGGCCACAGAGAAGCAGTGTGTGTGTCTGGAGGAGACCAGCCTGGGCGGGTGAGCCCAGCCCTGGTCTCCACGGAAGTGGACTCACACCACAGCTCTGAGATGTCTGTCACACTGAACGTAAGATTCCTTTTTCTGCAGCAACTGCCCAAGGGTTAGGGGTGTCAAAATGAGGCAGACTGTGGAGCCTCTGTCCCCAAGGTGTCCCCATGGATGTGAGCTCTGACCAACTGGCCTGCACTCAACAGGAAGGTGACAGATGCAGGGCTGGACCAAGGGAGCCGGGATTCCAGCTCGGGGACAGATCACTGAGGAGTTTCCATCAGCTCCTGAAAGGCCTTTTGGGCCCATGGGTGGGAGGGGAGGTCCCTGGCAGGTGAGGGAAGGAGTGAGGCAAGGTGCCTGATGGCAGGGGTGGGGGTTCAGGTACAGGGAATGAGGAGCACACATGAGGGCCCCCATGGAGCCCGAACCCAGCGGACAAACCAAGGCAAGGTGGCTGGGCCCAGAGCTGCCCTTTTTCCCTCCTCATCCCAGCTCCTACCCACCCACAACCTGCAAAGGCCTTGACACTGTCTATGAGGTGTCCCATGAGGCACCTGGGTCCTTAAGCTCTTGGCCTCCCATCCCTGGGCAGAACCCACACCATGACTTCAGAATTCCTTGCCACAGCACCCCCATCACCTCCAGTCCCTAGTCCTGGCCTCCTCGGTTGGTCCATCCCCCGACCAAGCTCTCCCTCCCGGCCCTTGCGCCATGCCTTCTTGGGCTTCCCAACCTTCCACTGCTCCTCCAGCCCCTTGGCCTGCTTGCCTGCCCTTCCCCACTCGCCCCTCCACTTGAATCCTCTCTCTAAGCCTCCGCCTCCCAGCCAGCTGGTGTTTGCTGCAGCCTCCTCTGTGCCCAGCCCTGGGCAGGGCGGGCAGATGGGCACAGTCAAGCCTAGTAAGACAAAGGCCCAGCTCTCCAAGTGCTTCTAGTTATCATCATGAAACAATTTACCAACCACAGTGAGACTCAGGGTGGGGACTCAAAGGAGCAAAAGGGGTCACCACAGCCAGGCTCCTCCCCAGCCTGGACACAACCCTTGTTCCTTTCAGGTCTCACCCTCCTGGGGGTGTTGCAACATTCTTATCCCTGCCTTTCTCTGTCGGACCTCACCTCTGTCTCCACTCCTGCCTCAGGCAACCAATGGCATCCTTGCCCATGTCTGTCTGTCCTGATTGGCTGCCTGACACCCCCTTGGCCAGCCCCCCGATACATACACACTGGGGTGCTCCTGCCCAGGGGTCATCCCCAGAGTCTCGGGGCCTCTGGGTTGACCAAGCTGCCCCAGCCCCACGTTGAGCAGCAGAGGGGCAGGATTTGCCCAGGTCAGAGCAGGGGCTAAGGAGGACACAGGCTGAATCTCCTGCCGGGTAGGATCAAAGATGCGCAGCCGGATGTTAGCTAAAGCAGTGAGGACAGAGTTTATCCAGTCACTACTGACAGTAGGGGACAGCTGAGCTCCATCTGATTGTGCAGAGGTGATTGGGCCTTTTAAAGGGAGAAGGAGGGAGGAGTTGAGCTGGGGCTCAGTAGAGTCGGAGCAGATGGGATGAGGTAGCTGTGTGCTCCAGCAGGTATCTAAGTTAGGTTTCTGTCCTCCCACAGAGACTGGGAGACAGATGACTACATTTCAGAAGAAGAACTCCCGGGTCCTGAGAGAGATACTTCTGAGTTTCGAGAGCAACATGTACAATTGTCAGCCCCTTTCAGTAAGTGCTCTAGGAGAGGGAGGTCAGGGGCCTATCATGGAGAGTTAGCTACAACAAATAGTAAGTTTTCCTGGCAGCATTGAGCTTTCTCAAGCAGGCACTTTAAGGGGAGCTGGGGTCATCCTAGAGAAATGGTCTTATGTGTCTAGAAGCCATGCTATAGTTTGGTCAAGGCTTTTAGTTTGAGGTTGGGACGGAGTTGTCATGTGCTGAGAGTTCTGCACTTAGTGCGATGCCACTGGCTGTGGCCCTCCGCTCCAGGGCGCCGGGGAACAGAGCAGTGGGCCAGCCATGGGGATGAACAGTCTCCCCAGCCAGGGCATAGGCACAGGCTCATGAAGGGATCACTGGCCTGCCTGGACTTGAATGCCAAGAGTGGAGAGGACGTGGAAGCTGCCTGTGCTTAACTTGGTAATGAGGAATCTGGAGGCGATGGGGCCCCTTCCTTAGCTGTTGGAAATGCTGGAGCCTGCAGGGAATACTGGGAAGGAGAAAGAGAGAAGTGCATCAGTTTTGTGCAATTTCTATTAGCAAGTACCAACACATATGCCCCTATTGGAGAGTGAGGAGGTCTTGGCTAGCCCCTTGTTGGAGAGCCTGCTCCAGAAGCCACAAGCAAAGCCGGAACAGATACAACCTGAGCGTCCCTGGAGTAGCTCGTGCAGGAAGTAGCAAAGGTGACTTGGCTCTGGCCTTTTCCTGCCACTTTAATGCAGCTGAGCAGCCAGAGGCCCATGTTACTGTAGGGGCTGAGAGAATTCAGGTTTCTTGGGTGCCTGTGATGCCCTGAAGCCTTCCTTACTCTTTCCATTTGCCATATGAGGTAAGTGCGCTCTTACAGTTGAGGGAACTGAGGCTCAGAAAAATTGAGTAACTTGTCCAGGATTACAGGGTTTTACAGCAAAAGAGTCTGGATTCAACCAAAGCTGTACAACTCTGGAGTGCAAGTTCTTTCCCCTGCATCATGCTGCATCTGCTGCCTTTTTTGGTTTGTTTGTTTGGTTTTGGCTTTGAAGTTCTTTTATTTCTGGCAGACGGAGGGCTGGGGCCTGGGCAGAATGGCGAAAGCATTTCCAGGTTCACTCAGCCTTAAGGACCTCCTGGCCAAGTTCAGTCTTGCCCTTCTTTAAACTTCACCATACTTCCTTCCCTCTGCACCTTTGCTGAGCTGTTCTGATCTTTGGACTACCACTCGCTCCTCTCCCATCTAGCTCCTTACCCCATTTCTCCCTGCCAGGCCCATCTCAACCTCCTAGAAGCTTCTCCTGGTTTCTTCTGCCCTTGCTCTTGCACGTTCCAGGGAACCTCCTCCAATGACGTTCACTTGGCTCTTAACTTTTTTTAGAGCCATAGATGGCATCATCCACTTACAGGATAAAGGTGACACACACCCTCATCCCCCCCAAGGTCAGGGGCTGGGTCTTGGACCCTTCATCCCCCACCCCCTTGCCCCTTTCCCACACACAGAATCTTTTAAACCTTCAGCACAGAACTGAACAGTGCCTGAGGCAGCCAAGCCACCCAGAGTGTGACTGAGCTCACAGGCCCAGTGGGACCCATTGGTGAGGGTCCCTCCCTGGGGGCAGGTGGGCTGGGCCAGGCTGTGGCAGCATATGTGTCCCAGGACTGACCCTCGGAGGATTCACTGGTCTCTGTTAACCATCTGTCTTTGGCCTCAGCCCCCCACGGCACACCTCAGCCTCAGTGCCTCCCGCTCAGCGGCCAGGGTGTAAGAGAGGCCCTCTCAACAGGGCTGCCAGCCGTGGGAGCCCTGGTGCCTCTGTGGGGCTACTCCAGGTCCCCCCTGCCCCCGCCTCCCCTCAGTGTCCTTTGCTAGGCGCAGGCTCAAGCCTGAATCGTGATCAGGATGTGGGGACACGGCATTGCTCCCGTCAGCAGTTCCAGGATTTCTCCTTCTTTACACTGAATTCTGAGCTTCAGCACCACTCCCCGTCCACTCCCTCCCAGCACCCTGAGGCCTGGCCATGAGGCCTGGAGTGCAGCCACCCCTGACCTACCTGGCCCTGCCCATGCTCCCCACCCTAGGATCTAAGATCCCCAACTCCTCTCCTAATCTCCCTGCCAGCCCAGCTGGGTGCAGCCTGTCTTGCTCTGGCCTCTGCAGCTCACCATTTCTTCATTCCCTCATTCATTCTTTCCCAGGCCCCCTCCCCTCTGTCTCAACACCCTGCTTAACTTCCCCGGGGCACTTACGATTCCCTGAAATCATCTTTTGTGTGTATTTACTCCTGTAGGGTCTGTCTCCCAGACTAGAAGGTAAGCTCCATGACAGCAGAGACCTTGTCTGTCTCTGTCACTGCTGTATATTGAGCTGTGCTGGTGCTCAGCAGTTGTTGGTTGATGATTGACTGGCTGAATTCGTGTTTGTTGGGCAACCACCAGGGTGCAGGCACCTTGCTAGGTGAGGGAAGTGCAGTCAAATGAGTCTCCTTGAGTAGTGCTCAGCAGGAGTGGAAGTGGGGTGCTGCACCCCACGATCAGCTCTAATGCAGGCCCCACAGGACCTGGTGCTGAGAGGCACAGGGGAGGTGTGTGACCGAGCCCCAAACCAGGGCTCTTGCTCACCTATAGCCCCGGTGCTGGGCTCATGCCCTCCAGGAAGCCTGCGCGCAGCCGCAGACAGGACAGCTCCCCTGTCAGGTGCTCACCCAGCACACCTGCCTCTCCATAGGCAGAGCACCTGGCAGAGTTGTAATTTTGCATTGGCTTATGTGATTATTTCTATCATCTAGAAAGTTATGTTGACAGCCCTGCTCTAGGCTGCAAGCTCCATGAAGACAGGGACTGTGTGTGTGTGTGGCTCACTGCCATAGCTCCCATCCTAGCATGGTGTCCAGCACAGAAGGCTCTCAGTCACTACGGTTGAGTGAATCCATGGGACAGGGAATGGGTGAGGGCTGAGTCCTCCCCCAAAGGAGCAGCTCCTCTTCCCTGGGACAGGTTCTTTGTCTACTGTGCTCATCTACCAGCCAGAGCATCCCATCCTTCCCCAGGACCCCATAGTCTCACCTTGTTCCATGGCTTCTGTTTCCCACTTGACATAGAACTTCAGGGCTGCTGCCTTCCAGCACCACTTATATATCCCCAAAATGAAATGCGATGGTGCCCCCTGGAGTTGTGCAGTGGCCCTACCAGGCAAGGAGCTTCTTAGCTATATTCCCAGCCCCACCAGTGCTCTGGGCAATTTTAAGCCAACATGTCATCATCACCTACCACCGTGCAGTGCCTGGCTCTTGTAACAGAGGCTCCAGTTCTGGCTGGCCCAAGAAGTTTTTCCAGCTTTTCAGCCCCATTTCCTGGTTGCTTTTCCTTCAACTCTTCCCCCAGGGATGACAACCTGAGTCAGCATCTGCCACACCCTGGGTGAAATAGGATGCTCTATCGTGGGGACTTTCCTTCTGGGGCCCTGCCCTCCCCTCTCACCGGCCAGCCTATCTCCTCTTCCCCAGCCTGGAAGTGTGCTACGAGTGCATGGTAGCCCACCAGCCATGGAGGAATTTCCCCAGCCAGACTCAGAAGGAAGTGGGGAGCCAGGAGGAAAGAATCCAAGCACTCAGACTGAGTGTCCAAGGACGCCCAGGACGCTGGGAGAACAGGCAGTGGTGGAGGAACTTCCTGGGCTCTGAGTCACTCTAGTTTCTTGGTCCATCCCAGGGATCAAAATCTTTCAGAACTTCAGGCTGGAGAGACTCTGGTCCTTGAATGTCCTCTACTACATTCTCACAAAGTGATTGACCAACATGTGCTTGATTGCCTCTCACGATGGTGAGCTTACCCCCTCTCACTGAGGCCCATTCCACCTTTGGGCAGCTTTAATTATTAGAAAGTCCCTTTTGTTCTAGTAGAGTCAGTAAAAAAATAAAAGAAAGAAAGAAAAAGAAAGTCCTTCTTCAAATGAATCTATATCCACTCATTCACTCACTGAAATTTTTTTTGTGCAGGGGGCAGTTTGAGACAGAGTCATGCTCTGTCACTCAGGCTACAATGCAGTGGCATCATCATAGCTCACTGCAACCTTGTACTCCTGGGCTCAAGCGATTCTCCAGAGACCAAATATGATTCTTACACCATGCCACAACATTTCATGTCTGCCGGTAGTTCCAAAATATCTTCTTAACAATTGTTGGCATGAAGTCAAGATTGTCTTCAAAACAAAATACAAGCCAGGCTTGGTGGCTCACACCTGTAATCCTAGCACTCTGGGAGGCTGAGGTGGGAGGATTGCTTGAGGTGAGGAGTTTGAGACCAGCCTGAGCAAGAGCGAGACCCCTGTCTCTACTAAAAACAGAAAAAATTAGCCAGGCGTGGTGGTGCCTGCCTGTAGTCCCAGCTACTAGGGAGGCTGAGGCAGGAGGATCGATGGAGCCCAGGAGTTTGAGGTTGCTGTGAGCTAGGCTGACCCCACGGCACTTTAGTGCGGACAGCAGAGTGAGACTGTCTCAAAAAAAAAAAAGCAATTTTCCTGCCTCAGTCTCCTGAGTAGCTGGGACTACAGGCACTTGCCTCTGTACTCACTGGTCTTTGTTGTTTGCTTTCAAGATACAAAGAATCAATGCAGTCTCTGTTTCAGAAGTTTGAAGACCATTATCATCTGCCCCTGAGTCTTCTCTCCCGGTTCATCATCTCCCTGTCCTCCCCTGATCACGGGCTCTCCTCACCACCCTGATTTCTCCCTCAGGACTCTACATTGTGCCCCTGTCCCTTTCAAAATGGACCACACACTCCCAATAGGGTCTGATGACCACAGAGTCTGGGGCCTATGAGCCCCATTGTCCTGGGTTTGAAAGCTCTCTAAGAGCAGCTCAAAGTCATGCTAGTGCTTTTTGCAAGCAAATCACAGGATAGACTCTTACCAACCCTGTGCCAACTAGTACCCCCCGTCTTCACATGTTGTTATTCCACCTGCCATACATCGTGCTCTTGTCCAGCTGATTATCTGAGGACCCGAAAACCAGACCCAACTCTATTCCTATCCAGTGCCATCAGGTCAAATCTGGCCCAACAATCAGGCCAGATTCCATCACTCGGTATTCCCCCCAACTACATGTTATCGAGCTTCATTATGAGAGTGGCACCAATATGCTCACCTAACATGTCACTGAAAAAAATGTCACCACTAGGGCCTTCCAACCAGGTTGGCAAAGACACATTAATTATTACTATTTGGGGACAGGTGTCCTGCCAGTTGTAACCGTATCTACTACCCTATCATCCTATCCACAGTTCACCATTTGGTTACTCAACATATCCTGAGATAGGTTTGACAGGTGCAAAAGCGCTGAGATAACCATTCGGAAACCTGGTCTCAACTCTGGCTCCAGAGTATGTCTGGGCTGCTGGGGATCCGTCAAGCCCTCCCCTGCCCTGACGTCCAGTTCTGTAGTGGTCAAGGTTAGATAGAATCAGGAAGCTGGGGGCAGAGGTGGGTTCCTGTTGTGAGAGACTTGTTGCAAGAGAATTGGGCACTTCCATCTGTGCTGCCGGGCAGCTTCAGCTCTGCCCTCACTGCTGCACAGCAGGCACCCTGCTCTGCTCCTCCCCTTCCGTTTCCTTGACCACACTCATGCCGAGCCTCAGCTTCCCCTTGTGTCCCTGGGGTGCCCACCATGCAAACGTCACACTGATCACTTGGTAGCCTGCTGAGCTGTGGCCCCAAGAAGACCCAGACCACCAAGCCCGAGCCACCTGCGCTTGCCGGCTCCCTCCCTGTGAGGCCAGCGGTCCAGCCCCCCACCCCAGCTTCCTAGAGGGCTCTCCTCTCCCCGCCTTGGCCGGCCCCAGCAGAGCACGCTGGGCAAGGCGAGGCTGGAGGGAGAGTGAGCAAGACTGTGTCGTCTGGCATCAGCCTGAGCACGGGGCCAGGCTCTGTCGCTTCCGAGCTGTGTGGGCTTGGGCAGTCTCAGTTTCTTGTCTCATGGCTATAAAACATTTAGTCATATTATTTCTCATTAATAATGGCTTCAAGAGCACAGCAGTTCTTTTCCTCTCTGTTTCCATTTCTTCCTTTGCCCTGGTTTCTCTGCCCTGCACCCTCAGTCCTACCCTTGCCACGCTCTCCCAAAGCTTGTTTGTGGGTTCCCCCACCTCCCCTCTGCCCCGGACTCCCCTGGGGGACCCACTCTCTGCTGTATGGTAACGACTGCCTGCACACACCTCACGCACACACCGACCTCTTCTGCTGCGACCTCTCACCCTTTCTCCAGGCAAGTATTTCTTGCTGCCTCAGGACATTTCCACGTCAATCTGAACATGTTAGAAGTAGCCCTTTCTCTTCTGGCGCAACCCTCCCTCCACCACCCACGTCCCAAGACCTCTGTGGGCACCACAAACACTCAAGTCTCAACCTGTGAGTCTACCTCAGAGTCGTCTTTGTCCCTGCATTGCAGTACCACTGGCTACCAAGTCCTGCCTAGTGTTCCCTAGAAGTAGCCCTTCTCCTCCCTGCCCTCATCCCACCCCACACCAGACCACAAGGACATGCATCTAGATTCCAAGTTCTGGAATCTAGACATCTAGACAATCCAAACATCCCTGAGGAGGGATCTTCCAGCCCTTCCCACACTGACCTCCACTCGTCGTGTTTCCAGTCCCCCCCCTAAACCTCTCTCCATCGCTGTGGCTGGGGGAGTTTTGAAATAGGAGGACCAGGACTCTATGCTTAGGATTTGTGTACTTTTAGTACATATGTTATGCTTCATTGACAAGTTTTCCAGGAAGAATAAAAGAAGCATCAAGAGTTTAAGGCGGCTGGGTGAGGTGGCTCACGCCTGTAATCCTAGCACTCTGGGAGACCGAGGCAGGTGGATCGCTCAAGGTCAGGAGTTTGAGACCAGCCTGAGCAAGAGTGAGACCCCGTCTCTACTAAAAATAGAAAGAAATTATCTGGCCAACTAAAAGTCTACATAGAAAAAATTAGCCAGGCATGGTGGCACATGCCTGTAGTCCCAGCTACTCGGGAGGCTGAGGCAGGAGGATCGCTTAAGCCGAGGAGTCTGAGGCTGCTGTGAGCTAGGCTGACACCACGGCACTCATTCTAGCCTGGGCAACAAAGCGAGACTCTGTCTCAAAAAAAAAAAAAAAAAAAGAGTTTAAGGGAAGGCCGGGCATGGTGGCTCACACCTGTAATCCTAGCACTCTGGGAGGATGAGGTGGGAGGATCGCTTGAGGTCAGGAATTCAAGACCAGCCTTAGAAAGAGCAAAACCCCGTCTCTACTAAAAATAGAAAAAATTAGTCAGGTGTGGTGGCACATGCCTGTAGTCCCAAATACTTGGAAGGCTGAAGCAGGAGGATCACTTGAGCCCAGGAGTTTGAGGTTGCTGTAAGCTAGGCTGATGCCACAGCACTCTAGCCTGGGTGACAGAGCAAGACTCTGTCTCAAAAAAAAAAAAAAAAAAATGAGTTTAAGGGGAAAAAAAATGTAAACCACTACATATCACCAGATCTAGAACAAGTTCCTCTTAACTCAACTTGCGTCTGGTTGACGTGCCCCTTCTGTGGGCCACCGTGAGCCCCTGTCCTACTCCAGCTTACCTGTCTCACCCATGAGACCAGTTCTCTCCAATACTAGCCTCTAGCTGCATGTGGCTATTAAATTTAAATTAATTGAAATTAAACACAAAATTAAAAATTCAGTTTCACAATCACACTAACCACATTTCACGTGCTCAGTAGCCACACGGGGCTAGCAGCAACTGTACATTTCCATTGACACAGAACATGCTATTGGACAGTGCTGCGCTGGACAGTAAGGTCTGGAAAGCAGAGACCTGTCTTTCTGGTCCAGCCTTGGATCCCCGGCTCCCAACACACTTTAGGCCCAGCTCTGATGCTATTTATAAATATCAAGTGATTGAATGAATGCACACACTGCCACGTGCTACAAATGACCCAGTGATAGCTTCAGTGCCTGCCCCTGGCTTCTGGCCAGGCTCTGACTGCAGCCCTGACCACTCATGGTCGCTTTCCTCCCTCCAAACCATCTCTGGGCTGTGACTGGCTCAGAGTCCTGGAGGCATTGTGTGTGTGTGTGAGTGTGAGTGTGTGTGTGTTGGAAGCAGGAGTAGAGAATGAATTGGCAGAGTGAAGAGACCAGGGTTCCAGGTCTCAAGAAGCTCAAGTTCAGGCCTCTGGCAATGGCTGCTCCCACCTACGCAGCAGACTGACACCATGGCTTTGATTTGAATTCTGGGCTGTGCGTCCTCCTAGCTCAGTGACTTTGGGCAAGATACTTAACCTCTGCGAACCCACTACACGCGTTGTTGCTTTACTGTATGGACAATAATACCTACTTCTCACAGGTAGTGAATGCATTAAATAAGATGTCTGGGCTCTGCCAACACTCAATTATTGCTTATTCCTTTCTCAACATAGAGGGCAGTAAAATCCCCTCTTCAAACATTATTCAGATTGCAGCTCTCGGACACCTGCGTGGCCCCCACTTATCCCACATAGGAGGCCAGCTCCTTTTGCCTTCAGGCCAGAGGCTTGTCATCAATTCCACTGCTCTTATCTCCAAAGGCACCTGGCTCAGCTTCCCTCTGCCAGCGATCTAAGGTTGTTTGGCTTCCTCTCCCCACCTTCACGTCACATTACATGCCTGAAATGCCCTTCCTGCCCCCTCTTTCAAAAACTCAGGCCCTGCCTTTTCAGATGCAGATTTTTTCATGAGACTCATTTCCTCTCTTAAGCCTGCTTGACTCAACCTTCCCAGTTTCAAGATTGCTAAACAGTAAAAAATATTTCATGCCTATTTCAGCCTTCATCCGCCCCCTTTCCTCCTCCCTTAGTGACTATGACGTAAGCTTGTACCTGGCAAGTCTGAACCTGTGGGCATCTGTGTTCCCAGGTACCTGGCTGTACGCGAGTGTGTATTGAGCAGGAAACAAGAGCAGATGGTGACCAAGAAAAAAACAAGCTTGTGGTGAGGTGGGAGGGCTGGACCAGATCAGATACAGGACCTATTTGGTTACTTACTACATGGGTGGCCCTCAGCAAGTTACATAACCTTGCTGAGCCTCAGTTTCCTTGCATGTTTGTCATAAAGATTAGAAATAATAATAACAATTATTATTATTGCTATGATTACTATTTACTGGGCCCTTAGTACAGGCTCTGTTCTAAGCACCTCACATAGATTCTTTTATTTAATCTTAACTTCAACCCTAGCAGCTAGATAATATTTTTCCTACATTACTGTTAAAGAAATTGAGACACAGGCTGGGTGCAGTGGCTCAACGCCTGTAATCCTAGCACTTTGGGAGGCTGAGGCAGGAGGATCACTTGATGTCAGGAGTTCGAGACCAGCCTTAGCAAGAGTGAGACCCTGTCTCTACTAAAAATAGAAAAAAATTAGCCAGGCTTGGTGGTCATGCCTGCAGTCCCAGCTACTTGGGAGGCTGACGCAGGAGGATTACTTGAGCCCAGGAGTTTGAGGTTGCTGTGACCTAGGCTGACGCCATGGCACTCTAGCCCTGGCAACAGAGAAAAGAAAAGAAAACAAAAGAAAGAATGAAAGAAAGAAAAAAAGGAAGGAAGGAAGGAAGGAGAGAGAGGGAGGAAAGAAGAAAGGAAGAAAAAAAGAAAGAAAAGAAATGAAATTGAGACACAGAGGAAACTCACCACAGAGGTTGAATAACTTGCCCCAGGTCACACAGCTAGTAAGTGGCAAAGCCAGGATTTGTATCCAGACAGCTGAGACTCAGAGTCCATGTTCTTAACTCCACTTACTGCCTCCCACATGTGATCCTGCATGTGTGCACATACCTCTCCTATATGCAAAGCTCCCACCACAATGCCTGACACAACCATAACCAATAAGGAGTGTAACTCTTTCCTCACTGAGACTACAGGTACACAAGGCCAGGAAAAGTGTCTCTTTTTCTCTGTAACTTGTTATAGAAGCAGGAAAAGATGGAGTATACACTGGGTACTTTACACACATTTCCAGGGGCTAAGAGAGGTGTAAAAGATG
This sequence comes from Lemur catta, assembly GCF_020740605.2. NCBI lineage: Eukaryota > Metazoa > Chordata > Mammalia > Primates > Lemuridae > Lemur > Lemur catta. Next base: position 64,924,286 of record NC_059128.1, read on the forward strand.
TACAAATATTTAAAGCAATACTTTCTTACCCAGGTGTGAGTTATAAACACACACACGCAACAGGAACAGACACTATTCAAAAGGACCTCTCTCGCTCTCTCTCTCTCTCTCTCACACACACACACACACACACACACACACACACACACACACACACACACACGCTCACTGGCCACCTTGAACCCCATGAAGTCTCCACCAGGAAACCTTTCTGAGCTGGTCCAGGCCACACGGATCTCTTCCATCCCTGAATGCCAACAGCACTCACTGTTAGGCCTATTCAGGCCAGCCCTCACTATGTGGTATTTTATTCATTCATTCAAATTACTACTGAATAACTACTGAGAGCCAGAACCAGTTGTTAGAGAGGCAAGATCAAAAAAGTATGGTTCCTGTCCTCCGGGAACTTTCAATCTGATAGGAGATGCTGGCACACAAACCAAGAGTTATAGTAGGTACAGGGAAAGAAGCTATCTTTGACAGCACATGTGAAGGCCTATCAAATCAGACTGGGACATTTTGGAGGTGACACTTGAGTTAAATCTTAAAGATGAACAGGAGTTACTGTGGCAAGGAGGAGTGCGAGGGAAGGAGAGTCAAGAAGAGGAAACAGGCTAATATGTTTAGGAAACTGCAAGAAGTTCTGTAGGCTGTGATGAAAAGTTTTTTTAACAGGGTCAGGCAGGGCATACGGCCTGATAGTTGGCAGGACCCAAGTGCCAAAAGGCCTAATGTGCTAAGCTGAGAAATTCAAATTCTGTCTTGAAAAGGAGACACTGAGAGCTTTTAGACAGAGATATGACATCAAATCTGCATTTTATTAAGATTGATTCACCAGCACAGAGGATGAACTGATAATAGAGGGGAGAGGGTGGAGATGGAGAACACTGAAAAGACTTTCAACGATCCAGGGAAGAAATGAGGAGCTTGAACTCTTAGTGGCAATGGGAATGGCAGTTAAGAGAGATTAAGAAGTAGGAAAGAACTAATGCCATTCGCTACAATAGGAAACATAAAGGCCAGTGTTTAGACAGGATGGATGGGAGACAATGATACCTTTTGACTTTTGGAGTTTGAGGTGTCTCTGGGACACCCATGTGATATCCAACAGGCTTCTCAAAATGTGTGTGCTTGTATATTATTTATTATTATTTACACTCGAAAGACACCTTGGCAGGAGATATAAATTTGGGTGTCATCAATTTACAGCTAGTAATTAAAACCATGAGTGTAGATGAAGTCACCCGGAGAAAGTGTGGTGCCAGAAGACTTGTGGGCTCAAACAGAGCTCTAGAAAGCTCCAACTCTAAGTAGTCGAAGGCTTAGATTTTTAAACGTTCTCCCAGGAAGACTGCGTGAAGTAAGAGGCGGTGAGGAAAGGGTCCTGGAGATCCCCAACATTTAGAGGAGATATCATGAGAAGAGAGAGGCAGAGGTGCCGGAGGAGAAGCCAGGATGGGGATGTCAAGTATAAGGAAGTCAGTATTATCAAATGCTGCAGAGGTCAGGGGAGATAAAGACAGGAAACTGTTAGATTGAACAACTAGGGGGGGGCCAGGTGAGGCCAGAATGAAGTCAGTGGGGTAGTGAAGGGTTTCCGGAGAAACTTCTTCAACTAGTTTGCGGTTTGAGTTGCCAACTAGAACGACCCCTACTCATTTCACACGCCCGCCATAGTTGCGCGTGCGCACTCGTACACACCAGGGAGCTGACAGCTTTTTGGCGTTTCCGGACCGCGCGCACAGGGCCCCGGCGCACGCGCCTCCCGAGCCGGCCGCCCCCGCCGCGGGCCCCTCCCCAGGCCTGCAGAGGGCGCTGCGCTTCGGTGGGCCGGGGCGTGGCGCCGCTCTAGCCACCGCGCGGGCTCGGTGGCGGACGCCGCAGCTCTGCGTCCCCGCGCCTCCTCCCAGGGCAGGTGGGTCCGCCCGACGGGGGCGGGGGTGTCTGGGAGCCGTGGGGCGGGCGGGTAGCGGCAGCCTCCTGGGTGTGGAGTGGTCCCCATCGCCTAGGTCCCCGGATCGGGCTCCGGCTCCGATGGATCGGGCTATGGATGGGCCACGCGGGTGGAAGTCCCAGTCTGGGTGGTCGCCTTCCTCCTGGACTTGCAGTACCTGTCCCCGGATCCCTTTACACCCCAGGGGTCTCCGCCCAGGGACACGTGCGGCTTCCTGGGCACAGCTTTGGGCGGAGCTAGTGGAGGCGGGGCTCCGTGATTGACACCTCTCTTCCCCAGACTTCACAGACTGCCACTGGACCCTTCCCCTGTCCTGAACCCTGAGCCGGCACGATGGTGAGAACCCTGAGCCCAGCCCCTCACCTCTGCATGCACACGCCCTCGCCCCGAGTACCCCTACCTCGGTTGCCCCGTATGAACCTGGAGCTCCGCAGTGGGGGGCTTTGCAAATCTGCCCCTGTAAGGCAACCTGCACTCTTCCAACCCGCTCATCCTTGTAGCACGGGCGCCTGAAGGTGAAGACATCAGAAGAGCAGGCGGAGGCCAAAAGGCTAGAGCGGGAGCAAAAGCTGAAGCTATACCAGTCAGCCACCCAGGCCGTCTTCCAGAAGGTGGGCCCCTCAGAGGTGGCCTCCACCCCAGGTGGCCCCCTTAGTATAGCTCAGAGGCCAAGAGCGGGACCCTAGAGTCAGACTGCCTGGATCCAAGTCTGGGTTCCAACTCTTACTAGCAGTGTGACCTTGGGCAAATTACTGAATCTCTTTGGGCCTCAGTTTGCTCACCTGCAAAATGGGGCTAATGATTGCACCTACCGCATAAGACTGTTGTGAAGATTAAATGAGAGAATACCTGTAAAGCTGTAAAGCACGGTTCATAGTGTGGGCTATGTAGTATGGGATTCACAAAATATTGGATAGTGCTAAATTTATGTTACTTAGCCCTGTGGTGGGAGAATGATATGATCTCTGACCCTCCTATCTGTCTTCTCAGCGCCAGGCTGGTGAGCTAGATGAGTCAGTGCTGGAACTGACAAGCCAGATTCTGGGAGCCAACCCCGATTTTGCCACCCTCTGGAACTGCCGACGAGAGGTGCTCCAACAGCTGGAGGCCCAGAAGTGTGTAGGGGTTTAGGGTCCCAGGAAGACTGCCCTAGCCCTGCCCCTGCCCTGCCTGGGTCCAGGGATGGAAGAGAAATGGGGCAGCCAGGGACATAGACTGGGGGTAGTGGAGGGCTGGGTGCACAAAGTTAAGGGTGAGCTGAGGTTGGGTGTAGGAGGGCCCTGACTCACCTTCCCCTGTGGGTGCAGGTCCCCTGAGGAGTTGGACGCTCTGGTGAAAGCTGAACTGAGCTTCTTGGAGAGCTGCCTGCGGGTGAACCCTAAGTCCTATGGTACCTGGCACCACCGCTGCTGGCTGCTGGGCCGCCTGCCTGAGCCCAACTGGGCCCGGGAACTGGAGCTGTGTGCCCGCTTCCTGGAGGTCGATGAGCGGAACTGTATGTGCCTGTGGATTCTGTCCCCACAGCCCTCGCCTGCCCCACATCCTGATACTGGGACCTCAATAAGGCCCAGAGTGGGGAGGGATATCCAGGATGGGCCCACTGAGCTGGTGCCAAAAGGGATGATGGAGCCAAATGTGCCCTCTATTGAGTACATCAAGGTGTCTCTAGGGGGTCCCCAAGGGAACTCTGGGGATACCAGCCAGGTAGCTCTTCTTGCTCTGCTTCTAAGACATGCTGTCACCTCTCCCCTTCAGTTCACTGCTGGGACTATCGGCGATTTGTGGCCGCACAGGCAGCTGTGCCCCCTGCAGAAGAGCTGGCGTTCACTGACAGCCTCATCACCCGAAACTTCTCCAACTACTCCTCCTGGCATTACCGCTCCTGCCTCTTGCCCCAACTGCACCCTCAGCCAGACTCTGGGCCACAGGGGCGCCTCCCTGAGGATGTGCTCCTCAAAGGTAAGCAGGGTGGGGGTGTTGGGGAGAACTCTGCAGCACCACCCTTTCTGCCCTGATGCCTGGCCTGGCTCTGAGCCTGTCACTTGGGTTTATTGAGCACCTGCGTTGCATGAAACTCAGTCCCTGGCTGCAGGGAGCTCAAGTGTCTGATGGGGAAGATAAAACTGACATATGCAGCCCCTGTGCAAGGCCAGCATATAAGTGAGACTGAGGGCTGGAGATACTCAAAGGAAAGGGTGGGGCGTTTGGGGTGGCCAGAAGCCCACCAGCATCGTGACCGCAGCCCCACGCCTCCCGCCTCCCGCAGAGCTGGAGCTGGTGCAGAATGCCTTCTTCACTGACCCCAATGATCAGAGCGCCTGGTTCTATCACCGCTGGCTTCTGGGCCGAGGTAAGCAGAGAGGGAAGAGTCTGAGTGTTTGGGGCTTAGGAGGAATGGAAGAGGATTTAAGGAGACCTGAGGCTGTGTCTCCCTGCAGCTGACCCCCAGGATGCGCTGCACTGCCTGCATGTGAGCCGGGACGAGGCCTGTCTGACTGTCTCCTTCTCTCGGCCCCTTCTAGTGAGTGCTGCAGCTTTTGCTGGAGAGCATCGTGGCATTCATTGTGGGGTTGGTGGGGCTGACAGGTCTCTTTCTGTCCCTGTGCCAGGTGGGCTCCAGGATGGAGACCTTGCTACTCATGGTTGATGAGTCACCTCTGATTGTGGAGTGGAGGACCCCAGATGGCAGGAACCGGCCCAGCCATGTCTGGGTATCCCAGCATTTGTGGAACAGAAGTGGGGGGCCTGGGCAGGGCTGGGTGAGACAGTCAGAAAAGTGGTGAGGCCGGGGCATTTCCTTGACCCAGTGCTCCCAGCTCTGCGACCTGCCTGCCGCCTCCCTCAACGACCAGTTGCCCCAACATACGTTTCGTGTCATTTGGACAGCAGGCGATGCCCAGAAAGAGTGTGTGCTTTTTAAAGGTGATGCAACCTGCAGCTTCCACCCCCTGCAGCAGCCCCCATCCCTCTCTTCATCTCGTGGTGTCCCCTCCAACCACCGCCTCTTTCCCTCAGGCCGCCAGGAAGGCTGGTGCCGTGACTCCACCACGGATGAGCAGCTGTTCAGGTGATGACGGGGAGGCACACAGACAAGGGACGGGGGCTGTAGACTCTGGGCATCAGCCAACTGGGGCAAGAGGACTGGGCTTTGGGGCATGGTCCCAGTTTAGATCTTGGGGACAACCAGTCCCCCAGGGCTGTGGACATCACTGCCTCCCCACCCTGCCCACCCCCAGGTGTGAGCTGTCGGTAGAGAAGTCCACGGTGCTGCAGTCTGAGCTTGAATCCTGTAAGGAGCTGCAGGAACTGGAGCCTGAAAATAAATGTGAGGCCCATTCCCTGAGAGCCTGTTCCCACAGCCCCGCTAAGCAGGCCCCTTTCCAGGGTGGCCCCTTGGAGAGAGCAGAAAGGGTGTCTAGGGCATGGGGGCAGAGGAGGATCCAGGAGAAAGCCATCTCCCCGCCCTCTCCTCAGGGTGCCTGCTCACCATCATCCTGCTGATGCGGGCGCTGGACCCCCTGCTGTATGAGAAGGAGACGCTGCAGTACTTCCAGACCCTCAAGGCAAGCTGGGCCTGCGGGAACAGGCAGGGGAGGCCAGTGGGCAGGAGGAAGGCAGCTGACGTGCATGCCCGCCCCACCTCATCCCCTCCAGGCTGTGGACCCCATGCGGGCAGCCTACCTGGACGACCTACGCAGCAAGTTCCTGCTGGAGAACAGCGTGCTCAAGATGGAGTATGCCGAGGTGCGCGTGCTGCACCTGGCTCACAAGGTACGGGCTGCAGCCCCTGGGCCCGCGCCCCACTGGCTGGCCTCCCACGCCTCTGGCTTTGCCTTCAGTCTCAGGGGCCTTCCTGGACCTTTCCTCCCAATCAAGATGGAATCCATCCCATCCTTGCAGCCTGCTCTTGTTCCAGGCCTTACTTTCTGTCACTCAGCCCATCATTTTTCTTGTCCCTCAGTTTCAAAGCCTGAGTCACCAGGGCCTCTCATGCTGCCCCTTCCCCGGGGCCAGGCACAGCTGCATTTTTCCTGCAGAGTGACCCCTGGCCCACATCCCCCCCACGCATTCCCGTGCTTCTCACCCTGGAGTGGGCACCAACATTTAAAGGCCAAATGGTTTCCGGAGATTTCTAACAAGCTGTCCAGGCTCCGTTTTTCCTCTGTCTCTAGTCCTTCCCAAGACATCAGTTTTATGACATCCCGGCAGCCCACCTCTGCCCCCACCAAACCCATCCCCAGATTCAGCACATCTGCTCCCCCCATGTCTTTGTTTACCCAGCATCCTCCACTGTCCTCTGCACCTCTCCAGGCCACCTCCTCCCACCCACCACACTGGCCAGCCCCACCCCAGCACTCACTGTCTTTCCCGTAGCGTGTAGCAGGTGCTGCTGTGGGCTGTACAGCCAGCTTCCCACCTGCTCCTCTTCTCTCCTCAGCTGGGGTCCCAAGGGCCTGTGTGGGGCACAGTAGGCAAGTACCTAATAAATGGTGGCTGAGGACCTTCTCCCAGGTCTCACTGGGTGGCCTGTCCCCTCCCTTCCCCTGCTCCAGGATCTGACAGTGCTTTGCCACCTGGAACAGCTGCTTTTGGTCACTCATCTTGACCTGTCACACAATCGTCTTCGAGCCCTGCCACCTGCCTTGGCCGCCCTGCGCTGCCTTGAGGTAAAGCACTCATTCTTTCATCACTGTCCTGGGTGGTCCTTTTCCCTTCCTCCACCTCAGAAGTCTGCCCACCTACACAAGTCCAGGACTTCCCAGCCCCTGCAGGGGACCACTTGCCTTCCCCCAGTATCACCCAGCCTGACCCTGTGAGCCCTTGTGTGCACTGTAAGCTGATCAGGCTGGGTTCCTGGGTTGCTGTCCCACTCCCAGGCTGACAGCCGCCTGCTCTCCAGGTGCTGCAGGCCAATGATAATGCCATAGATTCCCTGGACGGCGTCACCAACCTGCCCCGGCTGCAGGAGCTGCTACTGTGCAACAACCGTATCCTTCCTTTGGGTGCCTTTCAGACAGCGGGTGGGGTGTGGGGCCGCCTTGGGGAGAGACAGCAAGCAGGGTGGGTACCACCCTGAAGTGGGCTGGAGAGAGAGGCTCTGGCAGTGTGAGCTGAAGGGAGATAATAGCCTGGAGCTGGCCAGGCGAAGTGGCTCACACCTGTAATCCTTGCATTCTGGGAGGCCGAGGCTGGAGGATCACTCGAGCTCAGGAGTTCGAGACCTGCCTCTGCAAGAGTGAGACCATGTCTCTACTAAAAATAGAAAAAATTATTCAGGCATGGTAGCACGTGCCTATAGTCCCAGCTACTCAGGGGGTTGAAGCAGGTGGCTCTCTTGAGCCCAGGAGTTTGAGGTTGCTGTGAGCTATGATGACATTATTGGGTTCTACCTGGGGCAACAGAGCAAGATCCTGTCTAAAAAAAAAAATAGCCTGGAGCTGTATGGGGCTATCGCTGACTTGCACTGGTGAAGATTTGCAGAGTGTAAGTGACTTCTTCAAGCCAGAGTTCATAAATGGTAGATGTTCTTGGGGATTATGCAGTATTTTAAAAATCAAGAAGTTTCATATTTTTTAAAAATCTAGAATTCTGATTCCTCTTTTAAAAATTGGAAGTTAGAGCAATCTTTCGCCTGTATTTCCACTCGGCAGCCCTTGGTCATCGCTGAATAGTGAATGCCTCCTTGGACCAAGCTAGGTTTCCACTTTGCCACAGTCTCCACCATTCCTCTTGCAGCACACGCAGCCTGCTTCATGTGCTTCTGACCAGGGCCCATGGGCAGGTGTCTGCAGTCCCCACCTGGAGCCCTACTCCCTCCAGGGAAGCGTATGAGATGCCCATCAAACAGACTTCCAGGCAGCAGTCCCCAGCTCTTGAGCATGCACAGGAGCAGACAGATGGAGGGAAACTCATAAGCTTTCCTTGACTCTTTTGCCCAAGGCCTTCAGCAGCCTGCAGCGCTCCAGCCTCTTGCCTCCTGCCCCAGACTGGTCCTTCTCAACCTGCATGGCAACCCACTGTGCCAAGCTGTGGGCATCTCGGAGCATCTGGCGGAACTGCTGCCGTCAGTTAGCAGCATCCTCACCTAAGAGGCCCTGCCTCCCACCCTTGCCCTTTAACTTATTGGGACTGAATAAAGGATGGAGAGGCGCCAAGCTGTTGTCGCCACCACTACACCACTCTCCCACTAACCCCATCATTACTGCCACGTGTTTTAGGAAAAGAAAGGGAAGAGACTTGGGGTGTGCCAGCTCACCCTCTCTGCTTTCGTTTGATGCTCTCCTTCCTGCTGTTTCCTGTCATGGAGAGCCAGAGCCTCACTGTTTGGGGCAGAATTCAGGGCAAGGGCTGAAATTGAGTTCGTCTTCTGGTTTGGGGCTAGCACTGGGGCTAGGTTCAGGTTCCAAGTTGGGATAGGGGTTGGGATCAGGTTCTGGTGCAGGCTGAGCTACAAAGCCACTATAAGTCTCTGCAGCTGGAAGGCTCATAAAAGTTTTTCCCATGACCTCTGCCCCTTCCGGATGTCCTCTCTTCCCTGACCCTCAGCCACCACAGCTGAGAAGGCTCAGGTGTTCCGTGTTCCCAGGGAGAATGGGCCAGGGCACCCCTGCCCTACCCTGTTATAACAGCAGTGTCAGTGCCCATGAGTAGCATTCTGCGGTTGAAGAGCCCTTGAAATTACTTGATTCCATTTGGTCTCACAAGCTCTCAGGGATGAGAGCTCATTGTGCTGATGAGAAAACTGCTGCTATGACTTGCCCAAGGTTTCTGAGCTCTTAAGTGCTGGAACCAAAGTCATCTGTGCCCCTTGGTCTAGGACTCTAGACTCATGTTCTCGCTTCTGTACTGATAGGGAACGGTTGGGCAGTGGCCTGGCCTCCTCGCAGAGGTACCAGCTGGGTATCTGCTCCTATGGTGCCCCCACCCCCACCCCGCCACACACACCTTGTCCTGACTTTGAAAGTGCTGAGGCACCGGGCCTCCTGGAGAGAGGAAAGGGGAGCGGCTCAGAGATTAGGACACTGAGTCAAACCTGGCTGGGTGGGGAGAGAGAAAGATTGATTAAAACAAGAGAGAGAGAGTGTGACAAAGGCATTTTCCTGCTTCTGTGGGATCTGCCTGGGCCCACATGTGCTCACACACATCGGGACAGTCAGGGCCCTGCCCCTTCCCGTATCCAGAGTGATGCACACCCAGCGCTTCAGTGAAGCCCTTTGGCTGACCTGCTTCATACCTGCTGGAATTTGATTCCTGCTGGTGCGTCTGCTGAGGGTGTTGGAGGTGGGGCAGGACCCCCCCCCCCCCGCCGCCCCAAGATTCTGGGGGTTGGAGCTGTATAGAAAAATGTAGTGTGGGTGTGGAGGGCTCCCTGCCAGGTCCTGGAGCCTCTCTGTCCCCTCTCTGGGAGGCACTTCCCTGCCTCCGTCACCAAACATCCTCTCCTGGAGTCTGCTTCCTTGTGCCTTCTTGCCAACCCTGTTTTCACTGTCTTCTGTTTGGTGGCCCATGGGCAGAGCTGGGACACCAGTGGGATGGAAGGGAGAGGCCCCCTTGCTGATGGACCTAAGAACAGGACCCGTGGAGCATCTGCTGGAAGATGCCTAGCCTCCTCTCTGCTTGGGGCTGTCTTGGTGGCATCCCTGGCATTTCTGCCAGTGTCAGGGGTGGAGTTAGGATGAGCACTGGGGAGGTCCTGTAGCCGGTTGGCCTGGATTCCCAGGAAGAATTCTAGGTTGGAGAAGAGGGGAACCCTTGACTACTGCTGAGCAGACGCTCCTCTCACTGAGAGAAGGGGTTGCTCGGCAGGCTTGGGAGGGCGCCTCGGTTCCCACCTAAGCCTCTCTCATGCATCCAGGCTGGGGAAGAAGACAAGAGATTGCCTCACTCTGATCCCCGTAATCCCAAACTGGAGAGACACAGAAGCTGAGGGGGTGGGGGCTGCTCACTCATGCCAGGGGCTGTGGAGCAGCAGGAGGAAGCAGGGATAGAAGGGGGTGGGGGTCAGATCTGGAAGAGCAGGCAGGTCAGGGGCTGGCTGGTGGAGCCAGTCTGAGGGCCTGGCTGCTGATGTCACCAGTCTGCAGTCTGGGATCCGGGGACCTCCCTGGCAGGATAAGTTCCAGGCCCAGGCCCATGGGCCACTTTCACAGGCGAGCCTGGCCTGGGCTGCGGGGAGGTGGCAGCAGGTGCCTGTGACAGCAGGGGTAGGCAGCCTGAGCTTGGGGCCAGAAGGTGGGCCAGACGGGGTTATGGGTGGAAGGAGCTCCCTGCCCCATTGTCCTTGGGCTTCTTCATCTGGGAAAAGGGGCTCCCCACATGCCAGGTCTGGCAGGAACCAGCCTGGTGGGTCCATCACACCCGTGGACCCCACCAAAGCCTTCCATTTTCTCCCCAGCCTCAGCCCTGACAGACCCCACCTCTTGCCCAGCGTCAGCCCAGTTCCTAGAAAGGGGAAAGCAGGTGGGGCTGGTCCCCATTTCCCGCCCCTACCTCCAGAGACAGTCCCCCGGAGGCCGGGCCTCTTCCTCCAGGGGATGGTGCAACCTGGCTTCCCCTTCATCCCGGCAGCTCGCCCCGCCCTCCCCTCTCATAAACCACTTACCCGGCCGGCCCCACACCTTCTACTCAGGCGGCGGCGTCCAGCCCATCCGTCCCGTCCCATCAGTCCCGCCGGGACTCAGCGCTGCCGTCGCCAGTACCGCTGCCAGGTGAGAGGCTCCAACCCGCTCCGCGGTGCTGAGCCCCGGGCCGTCGCCGTCTGGGGGCAGCGCACCAAGGTCCAGCCCCAGCAAGGTGGGGTGCGGGCCGGCCGACCTGTCAGCCCCGCCGGGCTGCCCCAACACGCGGGGACTCCGCTTTCCCTGGAGCTGAGCACGGGCTCCCGGCACCTGCCGCGCCCCGCCCCTGCTGGCAGCGCCGCATGGGGTTTGCCCCATATGGGGATGCCAAGGACTCCCGGCCTCGGGCCGCCTGCCTGTGTTGTGGGGAGCCTTGAGTGGCGGATCTGTGCTAAGAAGTGGGTCCTAGAGGCGGTCAGTGTCGTGGGCCTCCAGACGGAGGAGCGGGCAGGTGGAGAGGTGCTGGGGCACTCGGGCCTGTCTGTGCAGCTGGGTCTTGCGGCTGTGACGAGTGTCCACGCAGGGAACTATGTACACTTCCCGGGGTGGATCCTTGAGTGGGTTTCTCCATTGGGCATGTGTGTTTTGGATGTGATTTGGGCGATGTCTATGTGGGAGTGGGGGCAAGGCTGCTCTCGCAGTATGGAAAGCTTCTCTGGGTGAGTCCGAATGGAGTCTTGGAAAGTGTCTCTAGATGCCGGGGCTGGGGGTGTGGAATCTCCCAGTCAAGGTCAGATTGTCTGGGTCAGGCTTTCTGAGTGGGCTGGCTGGGGCCTCCTGGGTAAAGGAGCCTCCCTGCCTCTTCCTCACAGGGATGATGGACGGGCCTCGTTCAGATGTGGGCCGCTGGGGCGGGAACCCCTTGCAGCCCCCTACCACGCCTTCCCCAGAGCCGGAGCCAGAGCCAGACAGACGTTCTCACAGAAGAGGCTTCTGGGCTCGCTGCTGCGGCTGCTGCTCATGCCGAAATGAGGCGGATGATGACTGGGGGCCCGATCCCTCTGGCTCCAGGGGTCGAGGGTCCCGCTCTGGGGGTCGAAGAACTGACTCCCGGGGCTCAGACTCCCGCCGGCCTGTCTCCCGGGGCAGCGGCGTAAACGCAGCAGGAGATGGCACCATTCGAGGTGAGGCCAACCCGTCCACCTCAGCTGAGAGCGGAAAGGCCTTAGTGGGACCTGAGACTCATCCTGGCCTCCCTGGGCGGCTGGGAGGCTGATGATAGAGGCCTGGGCTCCCCGTGGGGGCTCCGCTGACCCAGAGCTGTGGCCTTGCAGAGGGCATGCTGGTGGTGACCGGTGTGGATTTGCTGAGCTCACGCTCAGACCAGAACCGCCGAGAGCACCACACGGACGAGTTTGAGTACGACGAGCTGATTGTGCGCCGCGGGCAGCCTTTCCACATAGTCATCCTCCTGTCCCGGCCCTACGAGTCCTCCGATCGTATCACCCTTGAGCTGCTCATTGGTCAGTGGGGCCTGGATCGGGAAGGGCAAAGGCTCTAGATTTGGGGGGAAGGAGCTGGCATTAGGGTCAGAGAGGGCTTTAGGCTCCTCCCCTGTCCTACTCCTCACCTCTGCCAGATAAGGCAGGTGCAAGTGTGTCTGTGCCCCTAGGGGTGTGTCTCAGGGACACTCCCAAGTTCACCCTCCTCAAGCCTCCAGGGGCATCTGTCTCAGAGTCCTTTTTCAGGGTCTGCCCCCGTTTTCCTTCAGCATTGCTGCCTCTAGATGTGTCCTTTCCAGGTCTGCTCTTTCCCCAGGATATGGCTGGATTTCTCCTCTCTCTCTCCCCTCCCTCACCCCCACCCCAACTCTGTCTCAGTCTCTGTATCTCTGTCCCCATGGCCCAGGGCAGATGCCTCCCTCACCGCGTTGCCTGGTGGCCGTTGACTTCCCAGGCTGGTGATTATGCCACTGCCGGGGGCAGGCGACTCCTCCTACCCTTTGATTAGGGCCTAACCTTGCCCACCTCAGCCTCTAATTTCCCAGGTATGCCCACCACCTCCACCAGGGATGCCCTGGGCTCTGGAAGCTGCAGCCACAGGGAGCAGGCAGGGTTGGCCTTCAGGATCTGGACTGCCCTCGCATATGGGGCTGGGGGCTTGCAGCCAGCCCGGACGGCTCTGTCCCTCCAGCCAGGCACTGAGACAGGCAGACAGGCAGAGTGTGACAGTGGCCCTGGTCTCTCCTCCCTACCTCTGAGTTCAGCATCAGGGGAACAGGTTTGGGATGTTGGACTGGGGCCCTGCCCTGGCATGTGGGCAAGCATCGGGTGGGGACAGCCCTGCTCTGAGGGAGACTGTCACAGAATAAGGTGATAGTCCAACTCAGGCACACAGACACAGTGGCTGACACACACCTTGGGTGGGGCTGAGAGAAAGGAAAGCTCCATCCCCTCTCCTCAGGGAGGCCTCACCAGCTAATCGCCCATTCCCCCACTCTAGGTAACAACCCTGAGGTGGGCAAGGGCACGCACGTGATCATCCCCGTGGGCAAGGGGGGCAGTGGGGGCTGGAAGGCCCAGGTGACCAAGGCCAATGGGAAAGACCTGAATCTGCGGGTCCACACCTCCCCCAACGCCATCATCGGCAAGTTCCAGTTCACAGTCCGCACACACACAGACGCTGGGGAGTTCCAGTTGCCCTTTGACCCCCACAATGAAATCTACGTTCTCTTCAACCCCTGGTGCCCAGGTGAGCAGTGGGCTCAGGAGCAGAGGGTGGGTAGCAGGGCAGGGCAGGGCTTCCTTCCCTAGGACCCGGCTGGGTGCCTAGGTGCTGGCCTAGGAGAAGCCAGCCTCCCATTGTTCAGGTGCAGTGCAGGCCCAGTGCAGAATGGTGACCTGCTCAAGGTCACACAGCCAGCCTCGCCTCTCCTGGTGAAGGGCCCTGGCTATGGCCAACCTGCCCCACCGTCCCTGCCATGCTCCCTCCTTCGTTCCCGAGAGCAGGCCCATCAGGCTAGAGACATCCGCCCATTTTCCTCTGCGGACCTGAGTCCAGCAGAACTGGTGAGGAGCATGTGGGGCCTGGGGAGAGGGCTGGAGGGAACCAGATATGTGTTCTGGGGACACAGAGGACATCGTGTATGTGGACCACGAGGACTGGCGGCAGGAGTATGTGCTTAACGAGTCGGGGAGAATTTACTACGGGACTGAGGCGCAGATTGGCGAGCGGACCTGGAACTACGGCCAGGTATGGCTGGCCAGGGTCACATGCATTTGGGAGCAGGGGGTAGAGGTGGGGCGGGGTGCTTGCTGGCCTAGGGTTAGTGCTCAGCCATAGAGGGCAGAGGTAACTGTGGCCCACTGTCACCTCTGCCCCCCGCCCTTCCAGTTTGACCACGGAGTGCTGGATGCCTGCCTGTACATCCTGGACCGGCGGGGGATGCCATATGGAGGCCGTGGGGACCCAGTCAGTGTCTCCCGGGTCATCTCCGCCATGGTGAGCACCTTCCTGTCTCTGAGCCCTACTGTGTGTCCACCTGCTGCCTCCCCTGCCCCAGCCCTGGCCCTGCCCTTGCAAAGGGTATTACAGGAAGGGGTCTCACTCCTCCTCTTCTCTCCCTCACCTCCCCCCTCCCACTCCACCCCACCCTTCCTGGCTCCTATCCCAGCTCCCGTGGAATGTAGGGCCAGCCCCAAAACTTGGCACACCCAGGATTCACATTCCTGTGTCAGAGCAGGGGTGGGAGGGCACATGGCTCAGGGGAGAGGTGGGTGGGGCTCAGGCTGATGTCTAGATCCTGAGGCATTTGGGGGTGAGGGGGGATTACAGGGTCAGGGGCTGCGCTGGGGATAACATGGCAGATCCTGAGCCCGTCCCCCAACTCGCCCCACCCCATCCTGTCCTGGGCAGGTGAACTCCCTGGATGACAATGGAGTCCTGATTGGGAACTGGTCTGGTGATTACTCCCGAGGCACTAACCCATCAGCATGGGTGGGCAGCGTGGAGATCCTGCTCAGCTACCTACGCACAGGCTATTCTGTGCCCTATGGCCAGTGCTGGGTCTTTGCTGGTGTGACCACCACAGGTAGTGGAGGGCCCGGGACAGGCGTGGTCCGGCCCTGTGAGGAGGAGGGAGGGAAGCCAGGCTCCACCCTCATCCAGCCAGGCCCAGCTGTGGCTACAGTGCGGGGTGCAGGCGGGGGTGGACAACCGGTTGGCCTTAATTATCATTAATTAGTGTTAACAACAGAGAGAGGCCTAAGGGAGAGGAGGGAGAAGGGACAGGCAGGGACTGGGCAAGGCAGGTAGCCTAGCTTCCCCTAATCCCAGGTGCTCTGTGGCCCAAAGGCCTCCTGAACCTGGTGACCCTGACCATGGTAGTCCATGCCCAGCTTGGCAGTCCCAGTGGCCCTTTTCCCCCTGATATTCCTGGTCTGATGCCTCACCTGCCCCCCCTCCTTGCCCTCAAAGCCAACCCCTGCTCCTCCACAGTGCTGCGCTGCCTGGGTCTGGCCGCCCGTACCGTCACCAACTTCAACTCCGCACATGACACAGACACGTCCCTCACCATGGACATCTACTTTGATGAGAACATGAAGCCACTTGAGCACCTGAACCACGATTCAGTTTGGTGAGCTGGGGCTGGACTGCCCATCCCTGCAGAGGAGCAGTGTCCCAAGGCTTGGGCGCGGAGGGCAGGCACGCGGGGGGCTGGGGAGGCCCTGGACAGGAGGCTCAGACCCAGCCCTCCCTTGGTGCCCACCCAGGAACTTCCACGTGTGGAATGACTGCTGGATGAAGAGGCCGGACCTGCCCTCAGGCTTCGATGGGTGGCAGGTTGTGGACGCCACACCCCAGGAGACCAGCAGCGGTGAGGGGGGCGCTGCCTGGCCCCTGGGCCCTACCTATCTCCCCCACCTGGGTGACAAAGTCCACAGTATAACCCCTCAGCTTCTTAAACAGACTTATTAATTAACTGAACCACCATGCAGCTGTTAGTTTAGTTTCACCTTTCTACATAACTATCTATTTGCCTAAATTTTATTTATTTGTAACAGTAAATATACTCAGGAGATTCAAAAGTAAAAAGACATAAGATTATTTAGTGAGAGGTTCCCTCCACCCTAAATCCACTATTCTTACTTGCTTTTTTGACTTATATATTCTGGAGATAATTAATTGAAGTACCCTTTTATCTTTTATTTATATACTTTTAAAGTTTAAAAATTCATTATTTTAAGTAATACATGCACAGAAGGAAAAAGAAGCATAGAACTGAATAACACAAAGTGTAAACGTTCTCATTCCCTCAGGAGGTTTTTGGGTTTTAAAAAAAAAAAAATTTAAGTAAATTCCTAAGTCCCACCCTAAACCTGATACATTAGACTTTCTAAAAATATATTTCAGTAATGTATATTTTGGAAGGTTCCCCTGGTGATTCTGAAGACCAGCCAGGCTTGGGACCCACTCCAAGCCCTATAGGATGTGGGAAACGGTGGCCAGAGAGGTGGAGTGACCTTCTCTGGGGCACAGAGCAGTAGGTCAGCAGCTGAGCGGCTCCGATGCCTGACTCCCTCCCTTTTAACATGCACTCTCGCTTTCACCCATTCCTTCCTGTCTGTTCCATTGCTCACTGTGAGTTATATGCACAGTAGAGAAAAAAATTAGGGCTCACATACGTTCAAAGAAGAAAATAGCCCCTCTGACCCAGCCCTAAGATGTAATCACTGTTGACATAACCTACCAGTCTCTTTTTTGTGTCCACACATGTGTTTCTGAAAAAATACACTCTGTTCTCAAACAACCCCCAACCCCAACCTTGAAACTCTGGCCCCAGGCTGCCAGCCTGCCCCAGCAGCTGCTGTCTGTCCAGCCTCTCCCTTCCTCGTCCCAGGTCAGAGAGCCCTTGCCTAGCTTACATTCCTGTCCTGGTCTCTTCTCACACCCCTCCCATTCATCTATGTGAGCAGTGTCCCCTGAGTTGTGCAACCCAGCAGTGCTTGCAGTGCTGGAGTAGTGTGGCTCAGACGCTGGGAGATCTGAGTTCTGGCCCCTACTCTGGGAGGTGGTGGGTGGATGGCAGGTAGGGGGCTCTGGAGCCACCAGATTAAGGCTCGATTCTAGCTTGATCTCTTCTCAGGTGTATGATCTTGGGTAAGGACCTGCAACCTTTAAGCTTTGGTGTTTTTATATATAATACGGGGATAATATATACCATATAGGGTGGTTGGGAGGATGAAATTTGAAATCATACATCAGAGAGGACTAGCAGCATGCCTGGAACATCATAGGTACTCAGTAAATATTAGCTCCTTCTAGGCTCTCTCTACCTACCGTCCTGTGAGATCCTGGCATACACTTGGCCTTGCTGGGCCTATTTCCCCACCTGTAAAGGAGTGCACAGGGTTAGGTGTTGTCTAAGACCCTTTCCTGCTGGATGGCCCTGACTTCTGGCTCTGTCCTCCTCTGCCAGGCCCCCTCCTGTCAGCCCATCTCCTCTAGGAAACCCTCCTGACTACGATAAGGACAGACTGTATTTCCCACCAGCTTCCCCGCCCCAACTCCCCAACAGACAGGACACAACAGTCTGCAGAGCTGAGGGGTTGTTATGTATCTTTCTGGAATAGTGGTGGTGGTGTCATTGTGATCCCAGCCACCACTGTGGGCTCTGGGTTGGTCCCGATGAAGGGTGGGGGGTCCTGTCCTCTAGGGGTCACAGACAGTGGTCATCCAACTTCAGCCAGCCGAGAAGAAGTGTGCCAAGGACTTGGTCACCAAGTCAGGCTTGTCCACCCACCTGCTCCCTGCCCTGTCCTCCTGCAGAGCAGCCTGGGCTGAGCACAGCTGACAGCCAAATGCAGCTGCTCTCTTCTTTGTGTTCCCTCCTGTGCTTGGTGACTCCGAGTGGGCACTGGGCCAGGATGGCCCCTGTGTGGGCCTCTCCCCAGGGCCTGAGGGTCACTCTGGGCCTGCCCGCATCTCTCATTCTGTTACCTCTGTCCCGCCTCACTCTCTAGGCATCTTCTGCTGTGGCCCCTGCTCCGTGGAGTCCGTCAAGAATGGCCTGGTCTACATGAAGTACGACACACCCTTCATTTTTGCCGAGGTGAGGGCTGGGCTCCAGGTGCCTTCTCGGGCTGTCTGGAGTGTCGGAGTGCTGGCTCAGGTCCTGACTTCCCTGCTGACTGACTGGCTGTGTGACCTTGGGCAAGTCACTCATTCCATTCTACAAGTCTTCGTTTCCGCAACTGTAAAAAGGGGATAATAATGGCTGCCTTACTTCCTGTACTCAGGATCAAAAGAGATAATGGATATGAAACTGCCTCACAAGTCGTAAAGCCAGCAAGCAAGTGTAAGGGATTACTGTCATTAATGCCCCAATGCAAGGAGCCTCCCAGAGCAGCTTCTTCCCTGCTCGCTGGCCTCATCTGGTTCAGCTCAGGGACGTCTCTGGGTTGGGCTCTGCCAGGAAGTTCCCACCCTTGGGACCTAGCCCTGCCCCCCAGCTCCTGGGATCGGGGAAGGCCGCCTGGGGTGAGGCCCACCCTGAGACCCTCTGGCCCACTCATTCCTGCTCACCCCCCACACCCCTAACAGGTGAATAGTGACAAGGTGTACTGGCAGCGGCAGGACGATGGCAGCTTCAAGATTGTATATGTGGAGGAGAAGGCCATCGGCTCGCTCATCGTCACGAAGGCCATCGGCTCCAACATGCGGGAGGACATCACCCACACCTATAAGTACCCGGAAGGTACTGTCCCCCAGCCCAGCCAGCTCTGGGCCCCGCACCAAGTATTCCTGCTGAGCACTCACTCCCCAACCCCCAGCGGGAGCTGGAACCTCACCCTTGACCCTCAACCCCCAGGCTCAGAAGCAGAGCGGAAGGCAGTGGAGACGGCAGCTGCCCACGGCAGCAAACCCAACGTGTATGCCACCCGGGACTCAGCAGAGGATGTGGCCATGCAGGTGGAGGCGCAGGACGCAGTGATGGGGCAGGATCTGACGGTCTCTGTGCTGCTGACCAATCGCAGCAGCAGCCGCCGCACCGTGAAGCTGCACCTCTACCTCTCAGTCACCTTCTACACTGGCGTCACTGGGACCATCTTCAAGGAGACCAAGAAAGAAGTGGTGCTGGCACCAGGGGCCTGTAAGTGCTCCTCACCCAGCCCTGCCTGGATGGCCAGGCACCCCGGGGCTGTGCACATGGAGACCCCCGGAGCAATGGGTAGCACCCCGGGGGGTGCGTGTAGGGAAGCAGGCCTTGGTGACGCCATGCCTCTTCTCCCCAGCGGACCGCGTGGCCATGCCCGTGGCCTACAAGGAATACCAGCCCCACCTGGTGGACCAGGGGGCCATGCTGCTCAATGTCTCAGGCCACGTCAAGGAGAACGGGCAGGTGCTGGCCAAGCAGCATACCTTCCGTTTGCGCACCCCAGACCTCTCCCTTACGGTAAGTGCAGCTTGCTGGGTAGGAGGGGTGGCCAGGGAGCAGTGGCCAGCACCTGAGAGCCATCAAAGGAGGATGCTAAGCCAGGAACAGGCTGGCCTGATGGGTCTTTCTAGGAGAGAAAGGTCAAGAACTGGCTGTGGGCTCTGGGGCCTCAGTTTCCTTATCTGTAGAATGGGATCTCATATCCCTGATTCTGTGGTAGCTGTCATTGGGGAGTAGGTTGCAGTTTCCTCTCTGACTTTTGGGGAGCCTGCTCTCAGGGGCATAAATGTGGGACTTGGGGAGTTTTCCCTCTCTGGTGCAGGGTATGGTCCCCATAGGTTTGCCAGCGTCTCTGATGTGGGGGGTGGGCCTCTTTTTCTCTCAGTTATTGGGAGCAGCGGTGGTTGGCCAGGAGTGTGAAGTACAGATCGTCTTCAAGAATCCCCTGCCTGTCACCCTCACCAATGTTGTCTTCCGGCTCGAGGGTTCCGGGTTACAGAGACCCAAGATCCTCAACGTTGGGTGAGTCTGGCCTCTTCTCCTGCCCCTGCTGCTGCCCTGGCCTTCCCCATGGCTGCCCTGGGTCCCAGCTTTGCTTCCTCGTTCAGTCTGGACAGGTGTGTTCTGTCAGGACCCAACAAAGCAGCAATACTGCCTGACTCAGTTCAGTCCCTCCAGTATTTAAGGACCTGCCGGGTGCCCAATGCTGCACTCTGTGTCCCTAAGCTCGAGTGCCACGCAAGAATCGTTAGTAACTCATTGCTAACGTTTGCTCAGCACAGGCACTTTCAGGCATATCATCTCCTTTGGAGATCACGAAACCCCTTTAAAGTACATTAGAGATCATCATATGACTAAGAGTGAAGCTTGGAACCCTAAAGACTTGGGTTCAAGTCCCAGCTCCATCAATCACGGGCTGTGTGCTCTTGGGCAAGTGACTTATCTCCTCCAAGCCTCAGTGTTCTCACCTGTAAAGTGAGGAGAGCAATAGCACCTGGGCCAAGGGTAGTTCAGTGCAGTGCTTGGCACAGAGTTCGTGCTCCGTGGGTAGTTGTTATTTTTATTATTGCCATCATCACCTCCATTTACAGATGGAGAAGCTGGTGGCCATGTCTCACAGCTTGTAAGGGGCAGACTCTGCTCTTCCCACTGTGGTGCACTCCACACACAGGCTCTTGAGCTTGTTGCTTGGCTTGTGCCATGAGGGCCAATAGCAGTTCCAGAGGAGAAAATCCCAGGCTTCGGTCCCTCACCCAGCCTGCCTGGACTTGATCCCGGGCCAGGTGAGGCTCTGAACCCCATGAGGGCACACACAGTGCTCATGTTCCTGGGCCTGTGGCTGTCATCTCTGACACAAACTCCCATGTGCTACCCTGTCCCTCTGCAGGAAAAGCACAGAAGGACTGCAGAGAAGGCTGGGGCTGACCTTTTAGATCAGCTCTGTGGGGTAGATGTTTTTCTGTTTAGACACAGAGCTCTTGAGGGAGAGAAACCCGCCCACCCTGCCGACCCCTCCCCCTCACACACAGCAGCTCTCCTGGTAGTGGCCTTTGCCCCATCTTGGGCCCCTGGGAATGTTGTGATACATTACAAAGGAGCACTTTTGTCATGTCGTGCTGCAAGGGTCTCTGGTGGCTCAGAGAGTAGAGCTGCGATGCCTGGACAGCCTGCCCTGCTAGTCTGGCCCTGCAGGCATCTTTTACCCCCACCCATGTGATGATGGAGGGAGGTCCCTGCCGTCCTGAAGGACTCCCAGAGCTAGACTCCCCTCAGCAGCCCCACCACATCTTTGCTTCTTGCCCCACCTGAAAGTAGGGGAAGGACCACTGCCCTGAGTGTCGGGACACCTGGTCCCTCCTCAGCTGTGGACTGTGTGAGTCTCCCCACAGTAAATGAGAGGGTTGGATGATGGGTTTCTCAAGGCAGGTCCTTCTTGGACATTCTGTGGATCCGTGGCTCCTGCAAGCCCAGGCCAGGGCCACCAGGACAATTGGGGGCCTGAGGGGGACATCCCTGAGCTGTTGGCTGAGATTTATTAGATTCCAAGATGGGTGTACTTGGCCTCTCATTTGCACATCAAAGGCAGTGGTATGAAACCCCATTATACCATAAGGTGTGCCACCCCAGCATGGTGACTGGCCACTTCATAAACATTCCAGAACTTACTCCTCCAGATGACTGTTGTCACCGCCAAAGCAGTCACCAGGGAGGCTGGAAGTCTGTTCCAAACCCTTCCTGGGAATTTCCCCCAGAGCCTGAATCATATCCTCTAGAATGTCCTTAGAGTGGCCAATCTCCCTTCTTAGGGGGTGGATTTGACTTTGGGAAAAAGCCTGAAGTCATTTAGAAATAAGACTAATTAAAAAGGTAAGTGAACAAGGTGGGTAATAATGCCCTGTCAATCAGAAGCCAGGCAGAGGCTGACCCCTCTGTGTGTGTGTGCCTGAGTGTGCGTGTGTGCGTGGTTTAAAAGGATCTGAAGAAAAGTCCACGAGGAGTTTTGTAAAATGTTTCAAGCCCTGGCAACACGGTTGAACAGTGGAAGGACAGTGCTCACCTCGATGTCTAAGTGCTGGTGTCCCTGTCAGGGAGTTCATTACCTATACTCGGTTACTGGCACATCCCAACTCTAGTACTCAGCTCCAACTTGCAAAAGGAGTGTGGCAAAGGCCCCACCTGACACCGAGACCAGAGCAGGGAGAGATCTTGACATTCCCAGCTGGAATCTGGAAAGCAGTTTCTCTTGGAAATAATGTTAGTTATTGCAGTGTAAAGGTTACTTTCTGAAATATTATAGTTCAATTATAATATAGGTTAAATAGGCTTTTGAAAGCTAGTCTGAGGGGGTAGGGGGAGGAGGGGGTGGGCAAAAACCTACCTAATGGCTATAATGAGCACTATCTAGGTGATGGGCACACTTATAACCCTGACTCAATAAAAAAGTGATCCATGTAACTGAAAACATTTGTACCCCCATAATATTTTGAAATATTAAAAAAAAGAAAGTTAAAAAAAAGCTAGTCTGAGCCTGAACAACCTTAAACCTTATATCTACGGAAAAGTAGGCAGAAATTAAGAGCACAAATTTGTAAGTAGTCAGAATATAGCCTACCTGTTCAGTTACAGGCTTAATTTATAGATTGTCTGTCATACTGTATCATATTATATATCCCTGCTTCCTCCTTCATGGAGTTTAGAGGTACTTTCAAGACCATCTGATCCCACCCCCTCATTTTACTTTCACTTCCATTTTATGGACTCAAAAATGAGGATCACAGAAGTTAAGTAACTTGTCCTAAGCCACACAGATAACAAATCAGGGAAGAAGGAACGGTCTGGGGAAGCCTCTCAGAAGCAGGCTTCAAGCCGAATGCTTGCTCCAGGAGAGCTGGTCTTCAGAGATGCTGGCTCATTCCCTTGGAGGACCATGGTGACCGTACAGCACCTGGCAGGTTTGGGTTGACTAGGGGCTGGAGGTAAGGGTTTAGGCAGAGGCAGGAAGGACAGATTCCAGCAGGCACGAGCAGATGCAATATAAATGTAATCATGTTCCGTGTATGAAAAGCAAGGTGCAGATTCCTGGAGGAGCTCAGAAGAGGGTGAGATTCATTTTCCTAGGGGCAGGAGGTACTCAAGGGAGCCCTCACTGAGAGGTGGTGTGACCAGGCCTCGGAGGAAGAGTGGGCCTTCATAAGGACACCCAGGGTGGGGGCGGAGCTGGGTGCTCACTCCATGCAAGGCTAAGACTGCAAAGCATGAGGATGGCGGTGAGTTCGGGAGGGGAAGGCACTCGGTGGGGCGGGTTGGCAGGAGGAACGGTGGGGCAATGGGGCCGCGCAGGGGCTGAGTCAGAGTGAGCCTGTGTGTCAGCTGAGAGAGCTGGGATCTCATCCCACACGCACGAAGGTAGCCACGTCCTGGAAGGGTTTGCTTCACCTCTGAGTGGTTAGCAGAATAGAATGAAAAAGCGAGATGGGGGGCAAGAAGGCCACTTGGAAAACTGGAGAAATCATGATTCCCAGGTGGGAGGCTGAGAATCAATTTTCAGAGGTCAATAAAGACACAGTAGTGTGTGTGTGTGTGTGTGTGTGTGTGTGTGTGTTTATGCACCCACCTCTCCACCCCCACACCCCACTACCCCTCACACACACACACACACACAGACACACACACACACACACACTTAGACTGAAGAGTACATGTCAATTTAAAGAGACCTGTGATCTGTTCTTAGGAAGGACTTTCCTTTTTTTTTGAGACAACATCCTCATAATGTTTTTAGTGTATTAAAGTGCTCCTTCTTTGGAAAGATGATTGTGGCAAAGAATAATTAACTTTCTTCCACTTAGGCTGTTGGCAAAACTGAAAGCATTTGGAAATACTGTGTTGGACCCCAAAGTCTCAATTAGTTGTCTTGGGTTTGGAGTCCCAGGTGCAATGAGGACAGCCTGGCGAGGGCGGGAGCAGTGGTGGTGGAGAGAAGGGAGGCTGCGAGAGGCCCGTGGGTGGCACCAGCAGTCTGCGTGCAGGTGGCTGTGGGAGGGGCGGGAGGGCGAGTTTTCCAGCTCAGGCCGCTGGGCAGGTTGCTGCTGACCTGGCCGTGCAGAGGCGGCTCTGGGGCTTGGGGTTCATCCTGGCCTTGGGTGTGGAGAGTCCAGGTGAGCCCAGAAATGCTTGAATGGCTCCACTTCCTGCTCCTTCCTTCCTGGCTGCCCTGGATCAGTCCCCACTCCCCATTGCACTGCCAGTTACTCTGGGCCCATGACCTTGTCTCTGCCCACAGGGACATTGGGGGCAATGAGACAGTGACACTACGGCAGACATTTGTGCCTGTGCGACCAGGCCCCCGCCAACTCATCGCCAGCTTGGACAGCCCACAGCTCTCCCAGGTGCATGGTGTCATCCAGGTGGACGTGGCCCCAGCCACCGGGGGCGGGAGCTTCTTCTCAGACGCTAGAGGTGACAGTCACTCGGGGGAGGCCATCCCTATGGCATCTCGAGGTGGAGCTTAGCCCTGGGCCAGGAGCACTGGGACTGGAATCAGATGAGCAAGGACAATGCCCCAAGATGGGGGTCCACTGCAGAGTGGCTCCCCAGGAGTTCGGGTGGGAAGGCCAAGGCTCCTGGAGAGGGAGCCAGTCTTCACTTGTGCGGGGTGGCGCAGATGGTAATAAACTGTTTTTTAATGTGAGCTGCTGTTTTGTCCATCTATCAGTCCATGCCAGGCCAAGCAGCGTGGGGCCACGGTCTGTCTCGGGGATGCACGTGGCATTTCTGGTGCCCTGGTGCTGAGAAATATGGCTGGTGTGTCAGTGACGGTGCCCGCTCAGCAGTAGTGTCAGGGCAACCTCTAGTTTTTACCTAATCAGTCCCCCACCCCACCCCAGGGGGCTGCTGCTGACCAAAGCCTCTTGAAGCCCCCTGGGGTGGGGTAGGACTGTCCCCTCTCCACAGCACCCACTACGGGAGAGAAGAACTTAAAGTCCCTTTTGCAGGCACGTGTTTAATGTGGAAATAGGCTGGAGTACTGGGCAAAACCCACCTTCCAATATTTATTTTGTCTAAGAATATTCTTATCTAAGAATTTTTACAAAAATAATGTATGTCCAGTATTGAAAATTGAGAAAATTCAACAATGGTAAAGATAATAATAATCTGGAAGCACTGTCAGGAAAGTAACTGTTAACGTTATGGTTCACAGGCCATTTCCCCACGTAACCTGTGGTGAGCATTTCCCCGCAGTATTAAATATTCTTTGAAAACACCATTTTTAAAGACCATACACTAGTCTTGGCTCCCAGGCCAACACCCTCCTGGGTCTCAGTGGCTGCCATTCTCAGTCTCCCCGGTGGTGCCTCCTCCTCTGCTCAGCCTCAGGGTGCAGAGTGACTCAGGGCTCCACCCTGGTGCTCTCTCTCATCCAGCTACACTCTGCCTACGTGACCTCAGCCAGTCTCGTGGTTTTGAGGACCACCGGCTCCCAAAATTGTATCTCCATCCCTGCTGCTTTCCTGGAACCTCAAACTTGTGTATCTGCTGCCTTCTCAACATCTCTGCTAAATATCTAATAGACACTCCAAGTGCGACACGCCCAAAATCTAACTCCTGACTCCCTCTAGCATATCCTCCTGCTGCCACCCCCCATCTCAGTGAAGGGTAATTCCATCTTTCCGAATGTCTTGGGCTCAAAACCTTGAAGTCATCCTTGATTCCTTTCTTTCTCTCACATCCCACATCCAATCTGCCAGCAAGTCTTGATGGTTCTGCTCTCCATCCACGTGTCCAGAATCTGACTGCTCCCGTGGCCTCTGCAGCTGCCACCCGCCAGAGCTGCCTTCATCTCTCACCTGGATTATCACATCAGCGTCCTAATCATTCTCCCACTTCCACTCTTGCCCTTTCAGACTCTGTTCATCCCACAGCATCCAGAACGAGCAGGAATCTCACCATGTCAGTCTTCTCAAAACCTTCTACTGGCTTCACCCAAAGCCAAAGTCCTTTGGAAGTCAGTGCATATAAATGCTTGCTAAATACTTACTGTGTCAATAAGTAGGCACTGATCTATATATAATAACTCTTATAATCTTCACAATAACCTTGTAAAGTAGGCTGTATATTATGCCCCCTCTACAGATGAAACTGAGGTAAAGGAGTTAGATAATTTGTCCAAAATCATTTAACAGGCCAGAATAGGATTGGAACTCTGGTTGTCTGGCTTCACAGCCTGTCTTCTGAAAGTGGCCCAAGGAGCTCTTAATACCACCCCCAAACTCTTCTTCCCTAGTTTTTCCCATCTCAGTGTTACTATAATGACCCAGTTGCTCAAGACAAAAATCTACAAGTCACCCTCCATTCCTCCCCTTTCTCCCCTCTTCTATTCAATCTATTAGCAAGATAGAGCTGGTAAGCTCTATCTTCAAAATACCTCTGAATCTTCATCCTCTCCAGTGACACTGTTGCCACACCCTCTACCTACGGAACTGCCAAAGCCCCTGGTGGGTTTCCACTCTTGTTCCTGAATATTATCTAATTTCTACACAGCCAATGGTTTTTCTAACCTGCACATTACACCCTGGTGTGCTCCGGCTTAAAACCTTCCAATGCCTTCCCATCATCCTTGGAATAATCCAAAGTCCTACGCTGACATACTGGGCTCCTACAGACCTCTCCAACCTCATCTGCCCCACATGTTCCTGCTCCTTCTGCTCCAACCAGGTGGTCCTTCTACTTCTGAAACTCTCCAGCCTCTGACCTAAGGCTTGGCCCCTGCTCTTCCCTCTAGAGGAAGGTGTGTGGCCAGCCCTCTCCTATTATTCAGGTCTCAGTTCAAATGTTACCTTCTTAGAGAGGTCTCCCCTGACCATCCAATCTGATTAGTTTTCCTGCCTCCCAATCTCTTTAGCAAATCACCCTATTTTGTGTCCTACATAGCACTTATTGTTTAACATTAGTGTGTTTATTTATTAGATTCTGTCTCCTCTTTCTAAAACATGAGCTTCAAAGAGCTGAGACGTTATCTGTCTTGTTCACACCCGTGTGCCAGCACCGAGAACAAGGCCTGGCATATAGGTGTACAATACTTGTTTGTTACTTATGAATTTAAAAGCAACTATTTGTAAGATGTGACTTATACTTGTTCCTTAAATTTATGGGAAAAATTCCAGTGACTGTACTTCACTTTTTTTTTTTTTTTTGAGACAGAGTCTCGCTTTGTTGCCCGGGCAAGAGTGAGTGCCATGGCGTCAGCCTAGCTCACAGCAGCCTCAAACTCCTGGGCTGAAGCGATCCTCCTGCCTCAGCCTCCCGAGTAGCTGGGACTACAGGCATGCGCCACCATGCCCAGCTAATTTTTTCTATATATATTTTTTAGTTGGCCAGATAATTTCTTTCTATTTTTAGTAGAGACAGGGTCTCGCTCTTGCTCAGGCTGGTCTCGAACTCCTGAGCTCAAGCAATCCACCTGCCTTGGCCTCCCAGAGTGCTAGGATTACAGGTGTGAGCCACCGCGCCCGGCCTGTACTTCACTTTTAATAACAACTGAACAAATTCTGTCTCATATATGTGATATGATTTGATTAATCCCTCATTCCTGTAAATTTACTGTTTTGCTGTTACAAACAGCAATGTTCTCTATGTTTTGCTATTACAAACAGAGCTGTGATAAATGTCTTTGCACAAGCACATCTTTGTGCTAGTTTTTCATTATTTCCTCAAGATAAACCTCCTGAAGTTAGAATGATTAGATAAAAGGGAATGAGGAAATTTAAGGTCCTTAATATATTTTGTTAAATTAGTTTCCAGAAAGGTTGAACAGCAATACAACAGCATCTCTTTTCATTGAACACCTGGGAGGAAAACTAGTGAGAGTTTGAAATTTCTAACAGCTTTGTAAATTGCCTCACATTTGTTCATTTTATTCTGGTTCCCCATATTTATTAGAGCTCAAAAATGCTTGCAACACTCAAAGAGAAAAAAAAAATTGAAGGCAATGCTATTCTCCAAACATCTGGAAGGAAAGAAAAATATGTTGATCTCCTACTTTGAGTTAAATTCAAACTAGGTACTATATGGAGGTGATTTCCCTTAATTCTCTGGGGGTGGGCATTAGAATCCCCATTTTCCAGGATTAATCTGTTAGGACTTTAGGCCTTGAATTTGCCTCTGACTAGAACGTAAGCCCATGAGGGCAGGGACCTTCTCTCTCTTACTCACGGCTGACTCACAGTCCATGGCACACAGTAGGTGCTCAAGAAACATTTGTTGAGTAGAAGATGAACTAAATTGGAAAATGCCAGGGACTCTGGCAGCTTGGGGAAGCAGTGGAGGAGTGTGTTTTGGAGCATTTGTGGGAAGAATGCAAGATGGATGACTAGACTAGCTGTAGGAAAGAGAGAAATGGGCACTTAGGGAGCTGAATAATGACTATCAGAGCAGAACTCTTACTGGGACTGCACCTCAGAAAACTGTGCTAGAGAAATCTATTTTATGCTGTTTATATTTATTTATACAATCATTTCCCTTTTATAACAGTGCAATTTTTTTTCAATCAAGAGAAGGTGTTCTTAGCCTTAGTTTTAAGAAATCCACTTAAGTTGCCCACTTAGTTGGTGCCACTAGGCAGTGACTAGGCATTGATTGTGTCGCTGAGTCTTGGTGAGCTACTTTGGTTCTCCCGAGAACCCTAGTACACAAAGCTGATCACTAGGGAGGAGGTGCATTCCTTGCATCAGATTCTCAGAGTTTCCTGAGAGTGAAGAACCAGTATTCTCCTTAATTGCTTCTGCCTCAAAATTTAAAGTAGGGAAGATCAGTGTGGACTATGGGAGCTTCAGCTCAGACCCAACAGCAGGGAAGGGGACCACCCTCGGTGTGGGGAACTAGGCTGGGTACGAAGGTCCTTGAACCCTGTGTGGGGGTGAGTTTGATTTGACAAAGTCTGTGGTTAATGCTGGGAGCTCCTGCAACCCCTTGGCCCAGGGAGTGATGTCTAGACCTGGGTGTTGAACCCTCAGAGCTTCAGCACCAGCCCCTGTGGTTAGTTTTCTAAGAGGACGTTGAGTAGAAAGAAGCAGCTTGCTAGACAGCAGGGCTCTCCGCAGCAAGCGTGGAAGCTAAGAGGCCTGCCCTTTTGGTTGGAGTTCTTGGAAAATTCTGGGAAGGTTAGAAACACCAAAAAAAAAAAAAAGAGAGAGAGAGAGAGGTTTTGTCTTCCTGATAGTAATCCAGGTGGAGCTAATTACAAATATATATATATATATATTTTTTTGAGACAGAGTGTCACTTTGTTGCCCTGGCTAGAGTGAGTGCCGTGGCATCAGCCTTGCTCACAGCAAACTCAAACTCCTGGGCTTAAACGATCCTCCTGCCTCAGCCTCCCAAGTAGCTGGGACTACAGGCATGCGCCACCATGCCCGGCTAATTTTTTCTATATATATTTTAGTTGGCCAGCTAATTTGTTTCTATTTTTAGTAGAGACAGGGTCTCGCTCTTGCTCAGGCTGGTCTCGAACTCCTGACCTCGAGCAATCCACCCGCCTCAGCCTCCCAGAGTGCTAGGAGTACAGGTGTGAGCCACCGTGCCCAGCCTAATTACAAATTTAAAAGCAAAAATTTACCAAATATGACTTATAAATGTTCCTCAAATTTAGACTACAATGATTGCATTTTGTTTTTAATAAAATTATCTTTTAAAATAATGGCTAGTTTTAATTGTTTTAAGGCCCATCCTGGAAAAGAATTTTTGTCCACAGTTGGACCAGAGTTTTACAGAAGACCCTGAAGACCAGGGCCCAGACGTGGAGGTAGCTAAGGGATCCCATCCTTTAGCCATTAAACAAATATTTGGTGACATGTGCCAAGCAATGGACTAACTGCTGGAACACAGAACACACCTGGTTCCTGCCCTGTGGAGCTTACAGTCTGAGAAAGAGACAGAGATTAATCAAATAACTGCACAACACAAAGGAGAATACTTGACTCTGAAGTTTGCAGTAAAGACATATGACCTGGCCCAGTGATAGTGGTTAAGAAAGTGTTACCTAAATAGGTGACCCTTGAGGACAAGATGGCATTCTAGGCAGAGAGGGAAGGGAGATCACACCAGGCAAATAGAATAGCCTGTGCAAAGACCATGGGGTGGAAGAGGGCCTGGAAGATTCAGCAAGACTAAACGAAGAGCAGTGTGGCTAAAGCAAGGAGAGCAAAGGACACAAAGCTGAGGGACGCAACACCAAGCCTTGTGGGTCTCATTTGCCACATTAAGGATCTTGGTCTGCCCTAGAGCAGTGGAAAGCCTTTGAAAGGTTTAAAGGACTGGAGATGACTTGCCCAGATTGTGTGTTTTGAACGGTTCACTCTGTCTGTAGTGTCAAGGACGGATTGGAGCAGGCTGGACTGGATGCAGAGACAGACTGGGAGACACTTGTAGAAGTTTATGCTAGAGATGGTGGTTTGGGCTGGAGTGGTGGTGCTGAGGCCAGAAGTAAATAGCTCTGAAGAAATACCCAAGAGGTCAGATTGGCAGGGCTCGAGGAAGGATGGCATGTGGCCAGAGAGGGAGGGAGGAGCAGGCTTCTGGCTTGTGGAACAGGACTGATTGGTGGTGTCATCCACTGGTATAGGGATAGGTGTCCCTCACCAGAGAGAGAAAACCACAGGGGAAGTTGAGGCTCAGAGAGACAGAGTTAGCACTCTTTGTATAACTTTCTTCTACCTGGAAATTTTCCTTTGGGTGAATTTTGGAGGATTTTGGCTTTGGTTTGAATGAAACTGTTCCCTTCAAGTATAATCTCTAGACCACTTCCATTACAATCATCTGAAATGTTTTTTAATAATCCAGATATCTGGGCCCCAGCATAGACTTCATGTATCAGAATCCCTGTAGCAGAGGCCCAGAGTGAGCTCACTAAGGGCCTGCCTCCTATGCACACAAGGATTGAGAAGAACAACCTTCCATTTTCCTTCTCAGCTGCACTTTTGTTCAGTGTTCTCCCTGCCTACACCCTTGTTGGGCCAGCAGTGGCCATAAGATTGTGTGCCTGATGTTCTGAGTCTTGACCACGTGTCTTCTGGAACCTTTGAGTTCAAGAAGGCTTGCAAGCCCTCTCTTGCTCCCTTTCTTACCATGTGACATGCCTGCTCCTGCTTTCCTTCTGCCATGATCAGAAGCTCTCCAAAGTCCTCATCAGAAGGAGATGCTGGCGCCATATTTCATGTACAGCCTGCAGAACCGTGAAGCCTTCTGCTATCTTTTTAACAAAAGATGTATGGACTTACGGTTATGTTGGAGTACAATAGTCAAGACAACATGAATATTTGCTAATAGATTTATTACCTACAACTCAAGCTAAAAGGAGAAACAACAGTTCATCTGCACCTGGGAGCTCATTTTCCAGCATGCCAGCTTTTATACACATCATAGGTTTTGCCCGTTATAACATCACATATGTGAAACATACCAGTCTCCAACTTCACCCTCCACCATAAGGAAACAGGAAATCTGCTCAGGTGAAACTTAAACTGTATAAAAACAGTTTCAGCATATAGCAATGTCCTCTGGGAACGGATACAGGCTGCATATTAGTTCCTAATTACTATTTACCACATTTGCATGTAGTTTTCTCATTAGAGTGTCATTAACATAAAATGAGAGTCTTGTGATCAAGATGTTTGGATGTAGCATATAAGAAATACAGCTTTAACCAAGACATTTAGATTTGTGCTATCATGAACCTTTGATTCAAAATATAAAACACTCTTAAAAAAAAAAATGTCTTGCAAAACAAACAGCTCCCAGGGCAGGAAAAGAGTCTAAAATGGAACTGTTCCTGCTAGTTATAAACACACAAACAAGGTGCGGCATGAGGTGCCAGTAATGTAATGTGTACAAGAAAAAAACAAGTCCTTCCATGCACATGTGTGCAGGTAGGTAAAAAAAAAAAAGAGAGAAAGAAAGAAAGAAAGAAACAAGTCCTTCCCTTAAGGTGTTCCTGACCAGAGGAGGTGAAAGATATGTAAACTTCTAAATATAGTAAATGCGCATGTACCACTTACCAGGAGCCAGGCTCTGTTACAAGCACTTTATATTTATTAATTCATTTAATCCTTACAACAAGGACATACGTTCCTTACAACTGTATGACACAGGCTCTGCATGGTGACAGAGGGATGTTCAGGATGCTGAGAAGCCCAGAGACCTGTGACTCTGCCTGGGCTGATTTAGAAGGGTTTCATGGAGGTGACTACCAGATGACACATGAAAGATGAGAAAAAAAAATCAAGTCCAAGAGGTAGAGAAGTACAGAGGAATCACCCAGCATATGCAAAGCACAGCACTGTGTGAGACAACACAGTATATTTGGAAAATGCAAACAGTTGGATGAAGACTGGCACATAGGTACATGATGAGTACAAAGTGGCAAGGGATGTGCTTGAAGAAGTAAGCTTGGGCCAGAACATTAAAAATCCTTATGCCATATTTAGGAGTTTGAACTTTCTTCTGAAAGTAACAGGGAGCTTTCAGTTAGGAATGATATTAGTTTTGCATTTCACAAGATTCATGATGAAAGCAATGTGGAAAAGAAATTAGAGGGTTTAGGCTAGAGGTGGGGAGACTAGAGTCCTCCCAAGGTGAGAGACGGGAGAAACTGCAATAGCTACGTAGAGGCAGTATGAATGAAAAAAAGTGGGGTGAATTTGAAGGTTACATGGGAAATAGAACTGATTAGACTTGGTGATGGACTAGATCTGGAGAGGAGGGGTTTAAGGGTGGTGGCCTGGGTTTCTGACTCATGGGTGCCATGAAGAGGAATGCCATGCACAGAAATATGGAGCCCAGCAAGAAGAGAAGAGTATAAAAGGAAACATAATGACTTCCTGTTTTTAGTCCAGCATGTAAGAAGCTTGGGAGTCCTCATTCCTGCCCTCACAACAAGAGAAAAGCTGAACAAACTGAAACTCAACAACTCTCCTTGGATCTCTCAGAGAATTAAGGGTGCAAGGCAAACCACTGCCCCGAAAATTGGAGAGACAAAAAGGCGGATACAGAGAATCATGACTTACCAGCAGAAGCCCAGGAGCAGGACCTTCTGTGGGACCCAGTACCACGGTAGGAAAACTTAAACTGTAACTGAGAAATAGCTGGAGGCTCGGCGTGGACAAACTTGAGAGTTAAATACCCCAGGGTCCCATTCTTAGGGGGTTCCCACACTTTTGTTAGTTTTACTTTCAGAAGCTTTACCAGGTTCTCACAGTGAAAGCTGGAGGACCGCCCCCACCACCCCACTTGTGCTTCTGGCAGGGTGGGGAAAAAGTAGCCACTTTGAAATACATTCAGAGCAGTCTGTTCTTAAGGAGGCCTGCCCTCAAGAGAAACTAACTCTTACTAACTCAGGTCACTGAGAGAGACTAACTGACCTGGATAAGAGAAATACCCAGCCAAATGCAGGACTATAGGACTCTTCCTCCGTCCCCCCACACCTTACTAATAGAGCTCTTGTATAATAACAGGGGAATACAACTGAGAGAACTGCACATCTCAGACCTTATTTAAGAAGTCTCTAGGGAACACCAACGCCAACAGGGGAGACAATAATGAGGACATCAGGGACATTTTAGCCTCTGATACCTACAGCTACAGCAAACAATAAAAACAGCCTAATCCCTGGCCAGATAAACATGAAACCTCACATTTATTTACCTCAGTTCCTTTTATTCATACATTTGACTTTCAACAAAAAATTATATGGCACACCAAATGACAAAAAAACACAATCTGAAGAGACAGACCAAGCATCAGAACCAGACTTGGATATGTCAGAGATATTGGAATTATCAACCAGGAATTTAAAACAACTATGCTCAACGTGATAAGGGCTCTCATGGAAAAAGTGGACAATATGAAAGAACAAGTGGATAACGTAAACAAAGAGATAGAAATTTTAAGAACGAACCAAAAAGAAAGGCTAGAAATAATAATGTTAAAGAAATACTGTAGGCCGGGCGCGGTGGCTCACGCCTGTAATCCTAGCTCTGGGAGGCCGAGGCGGGTGGATCGCTCGAGGTCAGGAATTCGAGACCAGCCTGAGCAAGAGTGAGACCCTGTCTCTACTAAAAATAGAAAGAAATTATCTGGCCAACTAAAAATATATATACAAAAAAAATTAGCCGGGCATGGTGGCTCATGCCTGTAGTCCCAGCTACTCGGGAGGCTGAGGCAGTAGGATCGCTTAAGCCCAGGAGTTTGAGGTTGCTGTGAGCTAGGCTGATGCCACGGCACTCACTCTAGCCCGGGCAACAAAGTGAGACTCTGTCTCAAAAAAAAAAAAAAAAAAAAAAAAAAAGAAATACTGTAACAGAAATGAAGAATGCCTTCGATGGACTCATCAATAGACTGGACATGGCTGAGGAAATAATTGGTGAACTTGATGAAATCGCAATAGAAATTTCCAAAACTGAAATGCAAAACGAAAAAAGAATGAAAAAAATAGAACAGAATACCCAAGAACTGTGGGCCGATTACAAAAGATATAGCATATACATAATAACAATAGCAGACAGAGAAGAAAATGAAGGAATGGAAAAATGAAGCCATAATGACAGAATTTCCCCAAATTAACAATAGACACCAAACACAGATCCAGGAAGCCCAGAGAACACCAAGCAGGATAAATACCTGTCAACTTAAAAATCACACAATTTATAAATTTAGAAAGGAGACTACTTCTTTCTTACGAAGGGTTACAGGCTGCAAGGTGGCCATCCTGACAGGCTGGGAAGGGTAGCCTCTGGCAGAGACAGAAAGGCAGGCACTTCCAGGAAGGGGAGGGTGGAACGGGGATTTATGCTGAATAGGTTGGCCAAGTATACATATTCAACAGGTTATAGGAGGAGCTATGAATATCCATGAAAGGGAGTCACATGAATGCATGACAAGCAAACATTCATGTCACATATGACCCATGTTCACTCAGGGGTGGAGACTTAACATTTAAGTTTATTACAACTAGGCCCTATACATCAGAAGGTGAAGCAGGGACATGAATGCACTCAAATATGCAGCCTCTGTAAACCAGCCACAACCAGTCTGTGGTCTTCTTATTAGGAGAAAGTTACTGAAATTAGCTTCTCATCCAATCAAGTCTGTAATTATGGCTCCTGGAGCAGGGGGGTCAGTCAGGGTCTGGGGGTGAATGAGCTGCAATTGTCTTAATATTGCTTATCTCAAGATCAGTGCTTGTTATAAGCTTATTCTTTAAAAAAATGAAAATAAAAAATAACAAAAAAAAGAAAGAAAAAAGACCAGAGCTTGTTTAGCTTTTAGAACACAGTTAACTCTTTAAGTGTAGGGATGAGAGACTTAACTCTTGTCTGGCATGGCCTTAGTTCCTGTTTATAATTTGGTGTCTTATTGCCACAAAGAGTCCATTCTGTTAGTCCTGCGATTTCTGATTTCTATTTTAACAATCATTCTGGTCAGTTATTGTGTCTAAACCACAAAAAGAAGGGAGTATAACAAGGCATGGCTGACCTCCCATCCTGCCATGTCTGGGAATTCAGTTTTTTAATTTTCTGTGGAGTGAATATGATACGCCTAGTTGTAGATTTCTTAATTTTATTTTTGTTTTTGGTATGCAAAGTAAAATGAGAAGGCTGGTGCGGTGGCTCATGCCTGTAATCCTAGCTCTCTGGGAGACCAAGGCAGGCGGGATCAATTGAGCTCAGGAGTTCGAGACCAGCCTGAGCAAGAGTGAGACCCTGTCTCCACTAAAAAAAATAGAAACAAATTAGCTGGACAACTAAAAATACATATATATATATAAATTAGCCGGGCATGGTGGCGCATGCCTGTAGTCCCAGCTACTCGGGAGGCTGAGGCAGAAGGATTGCTTGAGCCCAGGAGTTTGAGGTTGCTGTGAGCTAGGCTGATGCCATGGTACTGTAGCCCGGGCAACAGAGTGAGACTCTGTCTCAAAAAAAAAAAAGAAAAGGAAAGAAAAGAAAAGAAAAGAATATTAGAGAAGGAATAAATGAAGGTAAAAAGGAAGATAACTAGAATTTCCTACATGTCCAATTGGGGTACGTTGGGACTGGGTGTGTTTCAGGGGCAGTTAAATGTGTGGATCGGCTCAGAAGACTGATCTGCGATGGAGACAAGAAGTGCGAGCCATTAGCTCCAAAATGGAAGAGATGGACCAAAGAATAAGCAGTTTCACTAAATCCTTATTAGGTGGTCAAGACAGTAAGTAATTCAGCCAACAATTAAAGAGTGTACACTGTGTGTCAGGTTCCGCGCTTAGTAATGGAGATAAGGAGAGGCATCATAAAGGATGACAAGGAGACAGCCAAGTACAATTACATTAGCGGGGGCTGACTCGGGTTCAGCGAGCAACAAAAATTTGAAAAAATTAACTATTTTTTTTAACTTTAAAACTACACGATATAGAAAAGATGTAACAAATAAAAGTACAAAAAACTACTACAATCCCACTATTCAGAGAAAACCAGGCTGACAATTTGATGTAACTTTTCTAACTTCGTACTTTATTTTCTAAAGGCGGGCGCCCTCTCCTGTTCCGTAACAGGAACAGTCGAATTCGTACTGGAAGCGCCGCGCCGCCCGGGGAGGGCTTTGCAGACGCTGGTTCGGGGTCTGGGATTTAAGGACTTGTACTTTAAGGGGTGAAGACAATAGGAAGGCGCGATGGCATGGTCGCCGCTTTACAGAGTAGGAAGTTGAGCCTTAGAGGAGCGACGAGACTTCTCTGAACGCTCCACGAAGAAAGGCAGCGGCCGGGAGGGCCCAGACGAGCAGTTACCTAAGCGCGGGGGACCGAGGGCTCCTGGCCCGCGCAGGCCGGACCCGCCTGGGCGTGGCTTTATGGCACGACGTCACATTTTCCTGTCTGGCCGCCCATTGGCTCCCTCTTACCGCCCTTTTCCGGAGCAAGAGAAACTAGTCTCAGAGCCGGAAGTGATTCGAGACCGCGGCGGCGTTAAAGCTGAGCGCGGGGGTGGGGTGTCATCGGAGACGGCCAGCTTCTCCATTCAGGCTCCAGCCTGAGCTAGGAGAAGACCCCCCAGAATTCTGGTGGCCTATGGAAGGGAACTAAGTCGGATCACGAAGTATCCCGCGCAGATCTAACGATCAGAGCCACTGCAGGCCGCCGGAACCCCGCCCCCAGGAGGAGGCCGGAAGCCTCACCTAGATCAAAGCACACAAAGGGACCTCCCCGGGGTGGAGCCCGCTGGTCATGGCCGCCCCCCCGGGGGTCGGTCCTGCAACTCTGCGCTTCGCAGCCGCAGCCGCCTGGCAAGTCGTGCGAGGACGCTACGTGGAGCACTTCCCGCGAGTACTGGAGTTTCTGCAATCCTTGCGCGCTGCCGCCCCTGGCTTGGTGCGCTACCGGCACCATGAACGTGTGTGCATGGGCCTAAAGGCCAAGGTATCAGAGCAAATCGGAACGGGAGAAAGGGGGAGAAAGGGGTGGGATGCGAGGACCTGACAAGGCCCATAGCTTGGGGGTGAGATCAGTTGGAAAAAGGCAGCTTGCCCCGAAGTGGGGATTCTGAGTTTACTACCGTACAGGTGGTGGTGGAGATGATCCTGCAGGGCCAGCCTTGGGTCCAGGTCCTGAATGCTCTGAATCACCACTTCCCAGAATCTGGACCTGTGGTACGGGACCCCAAAGCTGTGAGTAATCTCCAGAACAAGCCCTAACCTGTTGCCCCTCCTGCTGGCTACTGGATCCTCGGGCCGCTAACTTGCCCTCCATATCCTCAACAGACAAAGCAAGATCTGAGGAAGATTTTGGAGGCACAGGAAACCTTTTGTCAGCAAGTGAAGGAGTTGTCGGAGGCTCCTGTGGATTTGGCCTCAAAGCTACTGCAGGTGAAACTGGCTGGTTTGGAGGCTGTGGGTCTCCAATTTGCTCTGATCCTCTTCTGACCCATTTCTTTCATCCCTGCAGGAACTTGAACAAGAATATGGAGAACCCTTTCTGGCTGCCATGGAAAAGCTGTTTTTTGAATATTTGTGTCAGCTGGAAAAAGCACTGCCTACACCGCAGACAGAGCAGGTTTTGTTGGGGCAAAGCACGTTAAGGGCAGAGTGTGGGGTGGTTGCCTTAAGGACTATTGTCTTCATATGTGTCTCCCTGCCCACAGCTTCAAGATGTGCTGAGTTGGATGCAGCCTGGCGTTTCTATCACCTCTTCTCTTGCCGTGAGCCAGTATGGTGTGGACATGGGGTGGCCACTTCCAGGTACTAGGAATTTGGTGGTATAGTGTTTAACATGAGACCTTTTCAGACAGCCCATTGGAATAGGTACATGGGCCTGAGGCATAAGAAACCAGACTGAGTTATTCTGCTATCTGTTCCCTTTACAAGGAGCCTCATTTTCTTTTTCAGAGTGTTCTGTTACCGATTCAGTGAACCTCACAGAGCCCATGCAACAGGCTGCTCCTCAGCAACCAAGACTAGCACTTCACAGTCCTCTGCCAAAAGCCAAGCCTGGCCCATACCTTCCTCAGGGACCAGCTTCAAAGAATCACCCAGAACCTTTAGCTGGCCACCACTTCAACCTGGCCCCTCTAGGCCAGCGAAGAGTCCAGTCCCAGTGGGCACCTGCTAGGGGAGGCCATAAGGAGCGCCCCACGGTCATGCTGTTCCCCTTTAGGAATCTGGGCTCACCAACCCAGGTCATATCTAAGCCTGAAAACAGAGAACATGGGATGTGCACAGCAGATCCAGCAGATGCTGTGTGCACAAGAGCAGCCTCCGCTGGGAAGTCTAAGAATCCATGCCAGACTCTGGAGGGAACGGCTCTGAAGGAGAACCCAGTTGACTTGTCTGCCTCAGAGCAGAAAGAGTGAGTGGAATAGAATTGCTTCTCCCCACTAGGAACACATTCTTTGTCTGCTTTCCCTTTACCCTATCCTCTTTGCTTGCTCCTACCTCAGGAATTGCCTGGATTGCTCCACGGACTCCCTGAGACTATTATCACCTCCTAGGGCCAGGAAGCCAGGTAGGTAGGAAGTCTGAGTCAGGATTGGATCAGATAGCCTCTTCTCCTGGGGACTCTTAAGAGCCTCTGTTTACCTAGAAGGAATAGTTTGATTCTGTTTTCCTTCCTGCAGTGTATTCGCCATCTCTGTGCAGCTCCGTCATTACCATAGGGGACTTGGTTTTAGACTCTGATGAGGAAGAAGATGGCCAGAGGGATGGAAAGGTGAGTAGGAAGGAGCAGAAAGTTGGGGAAGGGGATGGGCAGAGCAAGATTGTGAAATCTGGCTGGGCGAGGTGGCTCACACCTGTAATCCTAGCACTCTGGGGGGCCGAGGTGGGAGGATCGCTCGAGGCCCGGAGTTCGAGACCAGCCTGAGCAAGAGCAAGACCCCTGTCTCTACTAAAAATAGAAAGAAATTATCTGGACAGCTAAAAATATATAGAAAAAATTAGCCGGGCATGGTGGCGCATGCCTGTAGTCTCAGCTACTCAGGAGGCTGAGGCAGAAGGATTGCTTGAGCCCAGGAGTTTGAGGTTGCTGTGAGCTAGGCTGATGCCACCGCACTCTAGCCCAGGCAACAGAGCGAGACTCTGTCTCAAAAAAAAAAAAAAGACAGAAATCCGCATGCTCCAGAATACAGAGGGCTCAGGGACTGGTTTGGGATGATAGGATCTCCCTGCTCCCTTCCCTACAGGAGACTCTGGAAAACTATCAGAAGACAAAGTTTGACACCCTGATCCCCACCTTCTATGAATACCTTCCCCCTTCCGGCCCCAGTGCCATGCCTGGCCCTTCCCATGACTATATAGACAGATCTAGACCCCTATGACAGGACTAAAATGCCCTTTGCACTCTGCCTATCTCCTGCCTCCTCAGCTCTGCAAGCAGGTTAGTGGGAATGAAGTGGAAGCCCAGGCTTGGGT
This sequence comes from Lemur catta, assembly GCF_020740605.2. Classification (NCBI taxonomy): domain Eukaryota; kingdom Metazoa; phylum Chordata; class Mammalia; order Primates; family Lemuridae; genus Lemur; species Lemur catta. The sequence goes on from NC_059128.1 coordinate 64,963,662, forward strand.
TACCTGACTACATTGTTTAAAATACTTTGTAATGCTTGATTATTAAACTTTGGATTTGTTAGAACATGGTCTTTATGTGAGAGAGGGTGATTAAGGCTTCCATAAGGTCAGCAAAAGTCATTCCTCAGAAACAGAACCAGCCTCTCCAGAACTGAAGAATCCCTTTGCCTTTTTTTCTTCGCTTGGAAAGTATTGTTCAGCTGTGTGCCCAGAGGGTTACCAGGGTTGAGAGCCTGGAAGGGAAATGTCCTTTTGGTATTCTGAAAATACATGAGTCCTAATGCCAGAATATACTTTGTGAATTCTCATGCTGCCAGAGTGTCTGGGGGTGATGGGACTAGAATGGAGATACTTCATGGGAATAATACTCATTGTCCTTGACCCCACTGGGTCAGTACTAACCCTAACCCCACCCACCTTGGAGCAGCACCCAGATGCCAACTTTGTGCAGAAAGTGCCAGCATCTCTTTACAGTCAGTGGGATCTCTCTTTATTGAGGTATTTCAAATATGTAAACACTTTGAGATTTTTAGATATTCAAAGGTCCCATTTATAAGACATGATTCTAAAAGCCTGCCTCTTCCAGATCAAGGCTATATCAGACATTTATGTATAATGTCAATCAGCATCCTTTCTTTTTAATAATCTTCAGGATGTTGGGTCCCCAGATTCCCATTTGATTATTTTATGTCATTTTCTCAGACCGTCTTCTTCCTTGCTTCCTCCCCAGTGGGTGCCCTGGGCGTTTTGTGTGTGCAGATAGAGAAGTATAGAGTTACTGCAGGAGCCCTCAGGAGCGAGTCGGTAGGAAATGAGAAGTGATACATAGCCACCTTAGCTGTGATGGGTGAGGAGCCCCACAGTAGAGTGCTGGGGCCTTGGGAAGGCAGAACTGCTGAGGTCTAGCGCTCATCACCGAAGATTGGATTCACCTGCTGCGTGACTCGGATAAAGGTAGTTCTCCGGCTCAACTCCTTCAGCTTAGCTGCTCCCACATAGGTACATGTAGAGCGAATCCCTCCTAGGATGTCTCGGATGGTATATTCCACATCCCCTTTAAAGGGAACTTCCACTGTCTTTCCCTCTGAGGCCCTTAGAGTAGGAAACACTTTATTATTTTCTCCTTCTGGATTCCTTAAGCCCAAAGACTCTTCCCCAGTCCTTAGCATTGAGCCCTGGTTTACTACTTTTCTCCCAAGAACTGCACCATCGTATCCCAGCAGGCATGAGTTCTGCCTCCACACTACTTAGTCATGCTCTCCAAGAACCCTCAGCTCCTGAGACTCCACACATACCTGTACTCAGCCACGCCCCCGGCATACTTCTTCATGGCCATTTCAGAACTCATTCCATAGAAGAGCTTGTACTTCTTGCCATCCCTCTCGATGAGCTCACCACCTGACTCACTGTGCCCAGCCAGCATGCCACCCAGCATCACAAAGTCAGCTCCTGCCCCTGCCAGCATCAAGGAGTGGGGAAAGAGATGAATCTGGCCAAGAAGCCCATGTGGCCACCCTCAAAAGCAACTCACGCTGAATTCCCAGTCCTGTCAATGAATCCACCACCTTCCTGCTTCTGTTTCCCTAGCTGACCCACATCCACACAGGCTTGCTCTGCTTGGCCTCTATTCCTCAGGGGGTGTGATTTCCCCAAGATTTAAAGAAAAGCCTCTGGAGATTCCCTGCCTGGCTTTTGCTCCCTGCTTTTGCTGTTTTCGCCATCTTTTGGTCATTTCATTTTGCTGTATCCAGCTAAACAAGACTCATTTCAAGTGTCCCAGGAGCACAGGTCTCCAACTTTAATGTGAGTAAGGATTATCTTGGAAGCTATGCAAAATGGAGATTTGCAGCCCCATTCCTTAGAGCCTGATTTTATAGGTCTGGGGTGGAGCTCAGGAATCTACATTGTGCAACAATCCTGGGGACAGTCAGATGGCCCTGGCCACACTTGGAGAGTCCAAATCAGAGTCTCAGGATGTCCCCTGCTGGCTTGCCTCAGGTGATACCATAGGCTTCAGGGTCACGAGTTCATATTATCAAAGAATCTGAATGGCTTCCTGAGCCTCTCCTAGCCTGACCCAAGACCCTCAGAGGTGACTCATCTTTTCTACAGGATCCTCCTTCCATGCCCTAACTCCTTACCAAAAGCCTTGGCCACATCCCCAGGACAGCTGCAGCCTCCATCCTGCAAAGTAAGGAGCACTTCAGACAGACAGCATGGATTTTCCAAGCCCTCTCAGTGATGTCCCAATGGCCCACCTCAAAGCTGACAAGAACCTAGGAGTCCTGGTCCATACCTACCGGAGCCTCCATACCCTGCAGAAAACCCAGCTGTTTGGCAGCCTCAGACCCTACCCTGCCCTTGGGCCTTACTGAAATGATGTGGCCTTTGAGGCCATGAGCAGCATCAGCACACTCCATCACTGCACTGAGCTGTGGATACCCCACTCCAGTTTTCTTCCGAGTGGTACACACAGAGCCTAGGAAGAACATGACAAGGGTGAGAGTGAAGTGCTCCACAGATGTTTGCTACCAAAGGACTAGCCAACGGCCTCAATGAACCAACTTACCTGGCCCAATTCCCACCTTGATGATGTCAGCCCCAGAGAGGATTAGCTCTTCCACCATCTCTCCTGTTACCACATTCCCTGCCTGAGACAGAGCAATGGAAATAGAGCATCCTTAGGGTCAGAAACACAGAGGAGATAGCAGGCTCTCATATAGAGTATGCCTGGACCAATGACTTTCCAACTTTATTACAAAGAAAATGTGCCTTGGTTCCCTCTACTAGGGCCTCCGAGGGCTTCTATGGTAGCCACTTCAGAGGACCCCATTTCCCACCCATTCCCCTGACACCAAGCTGAGGTAGGGGGGTGAGTGGCCAGTGTCACTGCTGAACTAGGATAAAGCCAAGCTCCAGGATCCACTTTACTGCCTCAGGCAATAAGGTGTTATGATCAACAAGGAGACAGGTTGGGCGAGGTGGCTCACGCCTGTAATCCTAGCACTTTGGGAGGCTGAGGTGGGTGGACTGCTTTAGCTTAGGAGTTCGAGACCAGCCTGAGACCCTGTCTCTACTAAAAATAGAAAAACTAGCTGGGCAATGTGGCATGGGCCTATAGTCCCAGCTACTTGGGAGGCTGAGGCAGGAGGATCACTTGAGCCCAGGAGTTTGAGGTTGCAGTGAGCTATGATGACGCCACTGCACTCTACCCAGGGCGACTGAGTGAGACTCTGTCTCAAAAAAAAAAAAAAAAAGGAGACATGAGGTGCCATGAAGGAGCATTCAATAAATCAAAGGGAACGACTGGACCAAGCTCAGACCTGACTTAGAGATTTACCTCCCCTTCCCCAAGAGATCCAAACATGTCTTTAAGCAGTTCTGTCAAAGAACCTCTTTGGCTTCAGGGAAGGCGGGGAAACCTGGTAATGTAGCCTAAATACCCACCTACCCAGCTGCATTTGCGTTTAAGGACATCCCTCAATGCTGGAAGAAAATGAGGCCTTCTCTTCACTCCCCTAAGCTTGTAAAAAAAAATTGCTTCATGTAACCCCCTTTATTTGATAGTAGCACATGTCCATTTCAGTGGGTAGATGTATATTTATGACAGGTATATACAATGCATAAATGTTCCATCATGGTTTGGTGAGTGATGTCAGGGACACTCGGTTTACAAAGATGATGAATCAAGGGTCAGAGATACTGCATGGACCAACAAACAAGCACTTTAAGCCTGGAACCATGGATAATCACCCAGTATCATGATTAAATAGACTAGGAATATCATATGCAGCAGAAGGGAAATGAACTGATGTAACAAAATGGAGTGGAAAGGAGAAGTGGACCAACTGCAGAATAATAAAAACATACCATGATGGTGTGTTGAGGGAAACGCTTCCGCACATCCTTTACAAATTCAACAAAGTGTTCAGAGTAGCCATTTGCCACATCCAGGCATATATAGTTCACCTGGGGAATAGCTTCCAGGATCTGTTCCAGCTGCTCAAAGTCGGAAGAGCCAGTGCCTGAGCTGGCAGCAAGATGCTGTGGGAGAAACAGGGCCGTTATCATGGGAGGCATTAGACTAGCCTGTGGCATCTTATCTGAGATGATCTGGTGAGCAGCCAACAGAGGTCACTGGTGAGGGTGGTTCCCCAGGAAGCCAAAAAAACATTCTTGGAAAACTGCGATAAAAAAGGGAGCAGGGTAGGCCCAGTGTTACCTCAAGACAGTCAGGATTCTGGCTAGCAAACTCTTGCCATTGATCGAGGCTGTAGTGCTTATGGACAGCAGTGAAGAGGGAGAACTGGGGAGAAGAAAGAACTGTCAAAAAGGAGAAAACTTCAGCCCTCTTGTTATGAGGGGGGCTCTGTTCCTTGTATCTTGTTCTTACTCTGTAAACCTATATCTTGCTCTTGCTCTGTAAACCTATCTTGTCCTTCATCAATAAACTTTGTTTCACACTTACCAAAAAAAAAAAGAGAGAGAAACCTTCATTAGGGTCTCTTTTTCTAGAAATAGACCTTTATATAATTCTGAGGGAGAAAATTTCTGAAGTTTGGAAGGGAAGCAACTCGAAGAGGTCAGTGGTTGAGCTGCGATTTCAGTTCAACCATTATTCTCCCACAAATATCCGTAGGGCTTTTTATCATAAACTAGTACTTGTCAGATATTCCCACCAAAGTACTGAGTGATCCAGATTGGATTTCACCTGCCAGCACATACATTGCTTCTGACTTGAAAGGCGACAGGGACAAGCCGTTAGTTCAGTGGGACAAGCAGCAGACATGGAAGACCATCAAGAGGCTGGATGGAGCCTGTATTCCTCCGCACTGACTTAGCCCCTCATCCTAAGGTAACCTAGTACTAAACTAATTTATTTTTGCTATCTTCTGGTTCATTTACCAGCAGTAAGTCAGTAGGTCTAGGTGTCCACAAAGGGTAATGCCTTAAGGTTAACAGAGCTGATAAGGTGCTACCCTACCCTTTCTCCTTCTCTACTGGAATAAAGGACAAATTTTCTTGTTGGGGCCATGGGTGAAGCTGAAAAGTCTGTTTCACTCAGTCTATTTCAATCAACCAAGTTCAAGGATATAATGACTCATCAGGCTCATATTCTCTAGCTCAACAAACTGCAAACAATATCCCAGTACTCAGAGAAAGGCATTCAAAGGCCACTGTGAATGCTGGTGTTTGTGCTTTAAAAGTATACATGGGCTGGGCACGGTGGCTCACACCTGTAATCCTAGCACTCTGGGAGGCCAAGGAGGGCGGATTGTTTGAGCTCAGGAGTTCGAGACCAGCCTCGCAAGAGCGAGACCCCGTCTCTACTAAAAATAGAAAGAAATTATATGGACAGCTAAAAAAAATATATATAGAAAAATTAGCTGGGCATGGTGGTGCATGCCTGTAGTCCCAGCTACTCAGGAGGCTGAGGCAGTAGGATTGCTTGAGCCCAGGAGTGTGAGGTTGCTGTGAGCTAGACTGATGCCATGGCACTCTAGCCTCGGCAACAGAGTGAGACTCTGTCTCAAAAAAAAAAAAAGGTGCACACATGCAAACAGACAAGAGACAACAGTTGGCTGACAGCACAGATCTGGCAACTGACAAGAAACCCAAGGAAGTCATGTATCAGCCAGCAACAAGGAAGTGCTATACTCACTCAGAGATCAACATTAGCTAAAGCTGGTATTGAATTCTTTCTCAGCAACACTCTACCATCAACACACTGATAAACAAAGAAAAATCACTCTAGGAGGTCAGCAGGCCTAGGAGATATACTAGCATAGTGTAGCATGATGAGCCTTTATCTGATTACATACCAAGCCTAGAAAAAGATGCTTGCATCTAACCTTTTTATTATTACTGTGAGATTTGGCTCCATCTCTAAAATCTGATTTCATTAGCCGTTATCAGCAATACTGAAAACCAGTCTCAACATAAGGCATTAAGACAGTCCCCAATAAGGTTCATGTATTACAGCATGTCTGTTAACTCTACAGTCAGATTCACCATTCCTAAACTCTACTGATTAGGGCAGGCAGACAATGGGCAACGGTAAGATTCCTAAGCAGTTAGTGAATGGGTATAGGAATGAAGTAATAAAACCGCATAACTATCAACCTCAAATGACAACAGACATTCCACAAAGACACAGCAATCAAAAATGGAAAAAGGGAGATGCAGTCCTCAAGGCTATTGGAGCCACAAACAGTAGCAGAATCTGTCAACCAGGGCTACATGGATTAACCAGTGGAGTACACATGTTCTCAAAGTGCCCAGGTAACCATCTACCTTCTCAGCTAAAAGTATAGAGGCATGTAATATTTCTGACAGCAGCATCTTCCATTTTCAAAGTGAACAACCTGTATAAAAGAAAAGCATATTCCATTTGGGGCACATCCCAGAAACTCCCAGGAACCTACGACTTAAGGAAGATGAAGATTATAAAAAGAAAAAAGGGGGCTCGGTGTGGTGGCTCACTCCTGTAATCCTAGCACTTTGAGAGGCTGAAACAGGAGGATCACTTGAGCCCAGGAGTTTAAGGTTGCGGTGAGCTAGGCTGATGGCACGTCACTCTACCCCAATACCAAGACTCTTTCTCAAAAGCAACAACAACAACAAAAAAAAACAGTGAATGCTTAGTGTTGTGAACAATGGTATGACTGGAGGGATGCATGTACTTGGGAGGGGGTGACTGGGGTTATGGTAAAAGCTGGCAAGGTGTATAAACTGCTAGATAGGACAAAAGGGAAAGGTCTGTTCATGTGTTAGAAAAATGGGAGCAAAACTTAGCTTTGAATCTCACTAATTCAGATGGCCCTTTGAATTTGTCATATAAAGGGGACTTAACACTAGAGAAGATAGTAAGTCAGGGCATCCTGACTGCTAAGTGTCAGGGAGCTAACTGGGGATGGGGATGGGGATACAACCACCTAGGCAGTCACCTGGGCTAACTGGACACCAAAGGGGAAGAGGCATGAGAGAAGTCCTACCTTACAGAGAACCTTGGCCATCTCAAAGGTGCCCACAGTATCCATGTTGGCTGCAATGATGGGGACCCCAGTGTACATCTGCTTTGAGTTCCGAAATGAAAAGGATCTTGTGAGATCCACCTGCAGATATGAATAGGAAACTGTGCATTTCACTCATCCAAAAAACATGTACTGAATTAAGACAAGGATCAGGCATCTTTCACGGTTGTGGCCCATCAGGAGCTTGGGGTCAAGAAACAGCAAGTAGAGACGCTGGCTTACCTCACTTCGAGACTTAAGAGTGCTGCGTTTGGGCCTCAACAGAACATCTTTGAAGTCCAGTTTCACATCATTGTCGATATGAGGCATGGCGGGCACCTAGGGGTAGGAATGAATCTGAGGGCTGGAAGGTAGGAAAAGTCAGAAGGCCCAGTCTCCCCTTGGGCTTTGACGCCCTCTTCGGGCTGACGACAGACAGGGTTCATCTCTCCTCGCTTAAGTTGTGGAAGGTCGGGCACAGGCCGAGGTGTGGTCCCTAAAGCCTGTCGCCCTGACCCGTCCTGTGGTTGTGATTCCTGCTCGGTGTCTTCATCCCAGGTACTGTTTGTTGGGAAGAAGAACTGGGAAGGGATTGTGAGTAACCCTGAGGGTGCATTCCTTACCCCGCTACACTTCCTTCTCCCACCCCTGCAAAGAGCAACGGAGTAAAATGCTGATTGAGGGGGCAAAGGAATGTGAGGGGTTTCATAACCAGCTTCCGGAACAGGGCTACTCACTTCCTGTTGCCTTGGCCCAGGGGGCAGTTGACCAAAGATCCCCTTGCTTAGCAACTACCCTCCTGCAGCCCCGCTGAGCCTTGTGGGCCACGCCAACAGGTTCCGCTAATTGCAGGCGAGAACGACTAGCCCAGGAATTCCGGCTTCCACGGCGGTCCTGCTAGGCCTTCTGGGTAACAGAGTTCAACCCACTCAGGTTACCGTTGGATCCCAGGGGCGGGAGACTACAACTCCCAGAGTGGAACAGGGTGGAGCTGCCCCCTGGCATGATGGGAGAAGTAGTTCATTCCGCCCCTGCTTTCAGCTACCCCGGCTCGCTACGGACTCTGAGAATCGCAGAGGTGTCATCTCTGCTATAACTAAACTGGCCACCTTCTTTTTCTTTACGACGCCACTGAACCGAAACGGGGGAGCATTCCTGAGCCTTTCAGGAACCCCGTGGAAAGAAGGGGGGGGTGGAGCCAGACAGTGACCCGGAAGCAGAAGCGATTCTCACAGGCGGAGCGCTGGAGAGCGGCAGCAGGGACCGCCGCGGCAGAAGCAGCAGTTTATCCGTGTGCAGCCCCAAACTGGAAAGAAGATGCTAATTAAAGTGAAGGTGGGAGCACCTCCAGCCTTGCCAAGACTCAGTGGTACTAGGCTGGCTGCTGTGCCTTACGGGAGAAGTGGGGAAAGAAAACCACGCCTTTCCCGATCCTGGAGGGTGCTGACAGCCTCAGGACTCCGCGCGAGGGGTGATGGGAAGTAGGGGGACCCTTGGAGGGCTTTGAGAGCGAGGGAGCTGGCCCTGCCTGACAACCCTGGGGTCTCTGCCATCCCTGCTTTCTCGCAAGGATTGTGCCATGACCCAGAAGGAGGCCGATTTTGTCCAAAGTTTTCACTGTACTCGAACCCTTGCAGTCATAGAGAAGGCCTAGCAGCAATTTGGCTCCCTTCTCTCTTAGATTCTTGAAATAAGCTCTGCTCTTCACTCTTCATGCCCAGGTTACCTGCTTCTCCTAGCCCCTAACGTAGGCTGCGTCCAAGCACAGCACTAAAACGTTAGCCTGGGGGAACTGGGGTCTTCCAGGGGCTAGACTGTGAGCCTTTATTGGTGTTTGCCAAGGTGTAGCATCTCAGCCATCCTTCAGGGACCAAAGCTGGGAGTGTGTTGAGTCAGCGCTTGCCTTTCTAAGTCAAGCATCCTGGACCAGCCTCGCTTCTTGGCTGAGACAGATTAGTTACCAGTGCCCTAGTTCTTGGCACCAACCGTGTTTCCTTCATCTAGATCTCTTAACGCCCCTGGTTCTTCTCCAATTTCCAACAATACTTATTAGACCTATCTGCTGTTCCCTCTTTTATATTTTCAGACAGAGACAAAAAACCTGACAATTGATTCAGTCCAACACTAATTTGTCCTTTTATAGCTAAGTAAGTCTATCGTTATTTCATCAACTCCTTAGAATATTTACCATACATAATAGTCATTCTTAACCTTCTCTTCTCCAGTCCTTCTAAACCTCCTAGCTAAGGTTTAAGGCCAAACATCATGTTAAAGATCATTGTTTTTCAAACTTAGAGATCAATTTAATAGTTCAATGGGTTGCAAGCAACATTTTTTTTAAATGGAAAATGCCAATATACTCCTGGGTAAGAATACTGTTTTGTGAAATTTTTCTTTTCGTTTTTTTTTCTTTCTTTCTTTTCTTTTTTTTTTTTTTTTGAGACAGAGTCTCACTTTGTTGCCCGGGCTACAGTAAGTGCTGTGGTGTCAGCCTAGCTCACAGAAACCTTAAACTCCTGGGCTCAAGCGATCCTACTGCCTCAGCCTCCCTAGTAGCTGAGACTACAGGCATGCGCCACCATGCCCAGCTAATTTTTTCTATATGTATTTTTAGTTGTCCAGATAATTTTTATTTCTATTTTTAGTAGAGACGGGGTCTCGCTCAGGCTGGTCTCGAACTCCTGACCTCGAGCGATCCACCCGCCTCGGCCTCCCAGAGGGCTAGGATTACAGGCATGAGCCACTGTGCCCGGCCTAGCCCTTCTACAAGTATTTATTCACTACTTCTGTATCAAACGCTGTGCTTTGTGTTTGGATTAGGAAGATGAATTGAATAGTCTGTCCTTAAGGAAGTTGGAATGTAAGTTGGAGAGTTTAACATTTAAACAACTAGCTATAATTAGTGTTAATGAAAGTATTAATAAAGTACACTGGGAACAAGTCTAGGCATCATATAAGAGGAAATCTTATATTAAAGGGGCCTTGAAGGCTGGGTGTGGTGGCTCATGCCAATAATCCTAGCACTCCAGGAGGCTGAGCCGGAAGGAACTTGAGGTCAGGAGTTCGAGACCAGCAAGAGCAAGACCGCATCTCTACCAAAAACAGAAAAAATTAGCTAGGCATGGTGGCGTACATCTGTAGTCCCAGCTACTTGGGAGGGTGAGCCCAGGAGTTTGAGGTTGCAGTGAGCTATGATGACACCACTGCATTCTACCTGGGGCGACAGAGTAAGACTGTGAAAAAGAGAGCGAGAGAAGGAAGGAAGGGAGGGAGGGAAAAGGAAGAGAAAAGGAGGGAAAGAAGGGAGGAAGGAGAGAGAAAAGGAAAGGAAGGGGAAGGGAAGGAAAGGAAAGGAAAGGATCCTGGAAGGTTGGAGGAGTAGGGGAAGGTATTGCAACAAGGAAAACACCCTAACCCTGAATTAGACTGAGCATGGTGTGTTTGTGGTCTGGATCACTGAAGACTAGTGCAGATAGAGCTTTAAGAGCAAGGACAGATAGGAGATTAGATTGAGTGGAATACATTATGACTATACAATCAGTATAATTATTGTGTTTGGATATCAGCAGCCCCTAGCCTACGGAAGAAGTCAAGAAGACGAGAGCTGCAATTTAGGATTTAGGTAGAAGTCTAGAGAAGATAGGGGAGATATGATGTTAAATTCTTATGTTTCTTAAAACACTGGTCAGAGGTGATTTCTCGTGTACTTGAAAATTCTTTGAATTATCTGAATGTTGATTACAGGCATTGGTATTTCTAATAGAACAAGGTCCGACTCTAAGGAATACTTTCCTTAGAACACCTCTCATTGCTGTATCATCCAAAAGAATGCCAATATTCTCACTGATTTGGTGGGGGGATGAGGAGAGGCAGAGGAAGATGACTTATGGAATTAAGACCGTCAGATGGTACACCAAGAATCTTGCCCTACCAAAGTTATCCATAGCCTAAAAATGTTTGATGAATATAGGTATGGTCAAAGCCTTCTGATTCTCCAAAGCAGTGTTGTGGAGAATGTGCATCTCTCAGAAGGCAGTAAATCCCCAGAGAACAGGACAGGATGTTTTACCTAGAAGACAAATTGTATGTTGGGCTGGAGGACTCATGAAACCCCTGCCTATTTCAGACGCTGACTGGAAAGGAGATTGAGATTGACATTGAACCCACAGACAAGGTGATGTATGCCCAGCACCTCTTCGTGCCCTTCTCCTTGCCGTTTACATTTGAGTATGCTTATGAACTTGGTCCTTTTGCTTTCCTGCTATCTACATCGCCTTTGTTCTTTCCATTTCCATGGTCCTACCCCTGAGCAGCCCCTGACTACTTGTCCCTCTAAAGGTGGAGCGAATCAAGGAGCGTGTGGAGGAGAAAGAAGGAATCCCCCCACAACAACAGCGGCTCATCTACAGTGGCAAACAGATGTGAGTTTGGAGTGAGAATGAGGGCATGACAATCTTACATGAAGAAGAGAGGGGACAAGTACTGGAGGTGGACGAGACCTGCCTCTTGTTTTGGGTTCCTTAGACTCTTTGGTGATCTGATGAAGCCTCTAGGTCCCTCCTCAGAATAAGGCTTTTTCAGGTATAAAATAAAATACATAGAACTACAAAGGAAACTAAGTATATTGAAATACAATTATCAAAATACTAAAACAAATTTGTGATACAGTAATATATGTGCTTCTTTATTAATATATTAAATGAGATCTAATGGTGGGTCTAACAACTACCATAATTTTGAAATATTTTCAAGATACCTACAAACAGTTGTCATATGAATATAATCTAGTTTCTGTTGTTAACAAGTTACCCATATTACTAATACTACTGTGGTTTTTTGCCTGTGTTTAAAACTTAAAGAAATACTAGGCCGGGCGTGGTGGCTCATGCCTGTAATCCTAGCCCTCTGGGAGGCCGAGGCGGGTGGATCGCTCGAGGTCAGGAGTTCGAGACCAGCCTGAGCGAGACCCCGTCTCTACTAAAAATAGAAAGAAATTATCTGGCCAACTAAAAATATATATAGAAAAAAATTAGCCAGGCATGGTGGCGCATGCCTGTAGTCCCAGCTACTCGGGAGGCTGAGGCAGTAGGATCGCTTAAGCCCAGGAGTTTGAGGTTGCTGTGAGCTAGGCTGATGCCATGGCACTCACTCTAGCCCGGGCAACAAAGTGAGACTCTGTCTCAAAAAAAAAAAAAAAAGAAAGAAAGAAATACTAAATTTCAGTTAGGGGTTAGTAAAAATAAAGATGGAATTTTTTCTCATCCAAGTTCATTCATAGGTCCCCAAAGAGATCCATGAAACTTAGATTAAGAACCCCTGTTCTATATGGCGCTTCTAAAGCTTTTTTTTTTTTTTCCTTCCTTTTCCTGCAGGAATGATGAGAAGACAGCAGCTGATTACAAGATCCTAGGTGGTTCAGTCCTCCACCTGGTGTTGGCTCTGAGAGGAGGAGGTGGTCCTAGGCAGTGATAGACCCTCCCTCCATTTTACCTCCTTACCCTGTCTCTCATAATGAGGCATAATTATATCCTCTCACTTTCTGAGACACCAGAGCCACCGCCCCCTCCCCTGGATGCCTAGTCTTGCGTGTCTACTGGTAGGAGACTGTGAGGACCCCAGGATGCAGTGTTCCTGGCCCAGAGGGCCCTTGCTGGCTGTTGGGTTTTAGTTTGCAGTCCTGTGTGCTTCCCTCTCTTATGGCTATGTCCCTGGTTGTCAATAAAATATTTCCTGGCCTCCTTGAATCTTTATTGCACAAATGTGACAAATCTAAATGGGCCCATTGTTCACCCAGTTATACCAGGCTGAAGGAGTAGGGCAATGGAAGTGATGGTGCTCTTCTAAGGATTATCAGACTCTAGGAAAGCCTACTTTCAGTGGTGTGCTGGAGCCAATTCTTACTGGCTCACAAGAACCAATTACTGACATCTCTTCCCAACTCCTTGTCAAGTGACTTCATGTTGGTAGCTTGGAATTAGCCATGATAGGAATATTTACAGAAATTGTCAAACACTATAAATCAGTTCCTCCTCCCAAACTGGCTATTACACATGTACCAGCATACTACTGCCCCGGATGACAGAAACCAGGAGAGTGAATTCTCTCCCACTGTGGCTGTATTGGACATTGGGGCCTGGTTGGAGAAAGGCTGCAGAGGCTTAGCAAACACTACATTCTTGATGCTGGAATATTGCTGAGGGCTCTGGGTTCTACACTATCAAGAGGCTGGTATAAAGGTTGAGTGGCAAGCTGTGCTGGATCACTTAGGTCTCGATTGGGAAGATAAGAGGTGCTGTTAATAGAAGAAAAGGCTTTCCTTCCCTGGCTTCTCTACTGTAGTAGACTCTGGCAAGGCTGGGTGGAGAAGTAGAGGAGGGTGCCTGTGGCCAATGCCTTGGAGGGGCTCGAGTCCCATGTTCTACGTGCGGTCGCGTTGGTACTTTGCTGTAGCCCTCTCCCCCGCCCAACATCAGAAGGCGCTCTTGCGCGATCGCCAAGCTGACAGATCAAGCCCGGCGTGGCGACGCTCTAGTTGCTGTTTCTCTATGCTAGGCAGAGTGGCCTTAGCCACCGCAGTTGCTGGGCTCTCTAAGGCCCTGGGGAAAGCTCTAGCTTGGTGTGCGGAGCGTGCGGGTGCTGGTCATGGCGCGGCTCCCGAAGCTAGCAGTTTTTGATCTGGGTGAGGGACTGGGAGGGCAGAGTTTCATAGGGCGCCCTCCTTTCCCACACCCCAGCTGCAGCTCTCGAGTCCCCTGCGCCCCCCGAGGCTGAACCTTACCCCTTCTTCCTATCGCAGATTACACGCTCTGGCCTTTCTGGGTCGACACGCACGTAGACCCTCCGTTCCACAAGAGCAGGTGAGGCAGAGATAGGGAGGACTGGGGCCAGGTAAGGCAGGGATGGGGAGGCGGGGCCCAGCCGGACCCGAGCGCGCTCTCGCCCTCTCCAGTGATGGAACTGTGCGAGATAGGCGGGGCCAGGACGTCCGACTGTACCCAGAGGTGCCTCAGGTTCTGGAACGATTACAAGGCCTTGGGGTGCCCGGTGCAGCCGCTTCACGGTAAGAAGAGCGACTAACAAAAGCTGTTAGTGTAATGCTGAAGGATACATGCATGAAGAGACTTCTCGTGCATGCCCTGGGCTACAAAAATTTAGGAGGTGCAAATTTGCAAGTATTTGCATATTTTTTCATTGTACCCTCTCCTGTACTATTTAATTATTAAACATTGGCTCAGCGCCAGCTGTGTCAGGAAGGCTATGGAATTGAAAAAATGGCAAAGTTGCCTATCCATCCTGGAAAAACAGCAAGTTGATTTCCCCCTGCTTATACTTAACTTTCCTTGCAGCCCTGGCCCTTCACTCTCCTAATCCCGTCTATTACACCTTTTTGCAGGACAGGTGAGATAGAAGGAGCCAACCAGCTACTGGAGCTCTTTGACCTTGTCAGATACTTTGCTCATCGGGAAATCTATCCAGGCAGTAAGGTCACACACTTTGAGAGGTATGCGGAGATAAGGGAGGAGCAGGGAGAGAGTACCAGAGAGGCTGGAGGAACCAAGATGCCAGCTTGGCTACCCCTGCCCTGTCTTGCACAGGCTGCGGCAGAAGACTGGAGTTCCTTTCTCCCGGATGATCTTCTTTGATGATGAGAGGCGGAATATTGTAGACGTCAGCAAACTGGGTACTGAGGGGCAAGGAGAGCCATTTGGGGTATGAGGAGAAAGGGTTCCTTCTAGGAGGGATTAGGTAGACATACACAGGGTGGACAGCCTGCATGATAGGTGGCACCCATAAAAGGTGAGAGTAATAAGGGAGAGCCCTGAAAGCCTGATGAAATGTTATTTCTTTTCCCCTTCTAGGTGTTACCTGCATTCACGTCCAGAATGGAATGAATCTTCAAACCCTAACTCAAGGGTTGGAGACATTTGCAATGGCCCAAACTGGGCCTTGAGGTCCAGCCCGGTAGATGAACCTCATTTGAGGCCTAAAACTGAAAAGAAACCAAGAAGGCATTTTCAGGTGCATTTGTAATTTATTAAAGTGTATCTGTGTGTGACAGAAGACATCTTACCCACAGTGTGGGTGGTTTCTATTTTTCTAGCCTGTGAACTGGGTTGTCCTGAAATGCGAAGACCCTAGTATGAGACATTAGGCTGCATGAGGCTCTGCCATGTAAACTTGTGGCAACCCCAAGACTGTGATCCCCTTGTGCTCGAAGCCATCCCACCCTACTTTCTTGAGCTCTGTAAAGGGCACGAAGAACCTTCCCACTGGCCCCATTTATTGGGGTGCCATTACACTGCACATTTCTTTCCAGGGTACAAATACATACCTCTGGGGTGAGTGTGGGGGACCTTTTCAACGTAGTAGAAAAGGAAACGGCAGCTTTAAGAGGAGCGCGTCCTCCCACTGCTAAATTTGACTGGCCTTTTTAAAAAAATAGGAGCGCGTTGATCTCGGGCTGGGGGCTCGGGTCACGTGACAGCGGTGGTCTCGTTCGCGCCTGTTGATGACGCCGCGGCGGCGCCCCGAGGCGGGATTGGCTAAGGCTGGTGCCTGCGTGATGAGACCTCGCCCTCCCGGGAACGGGGCGGAAGTGTGCAGGACGCCGAGGGGCGGAGGCCGGAGAGCCGAGGGCGCGATGAGTGGTCTCGGCAGACTCTTCGGGAAGGGTGAGCCCGGGCGGGACTGGTCCGCTAGGAGGTGCTGGCCGGAGCGGGGGGAGAGGAGACAGCGGCAACGTTCAGCCTGAGCGCTGCGCCCGGAAGGGGAGGAGACCCAGGAGACAGGCCGACCCGAAAACAGATGAGATGGCGGAGCAAGGCTCATCTCCGGTCCAGAGGCCTGCCTTGTCAGGGCGCCTTGCCCCCGTCTGCCCTCCTTCCCTGAGTAGAAGGCGTGGCGACCGTGCTTGGCTCCCAGCGTTCAGGCTTGGGGACGAGTTTCCCCGCTCTCTTCATCCAGTCCTTTCCTAAACTTTGTTCTACTTTGTGCTGGGCAAGAGGGATCTAAGGTGAAGAAGAAAGACTTCCTTCTTAAAGCTCATTATCTGGTGGGGAGAGACAAGCAAAACCAGGCATTTACAGTATGATGTAGCAACTCAATAATGGATTTGCTCCTGAAAAACCAGAGAAACACAGAAGTAGGCATTGGGGGTGGTGACCAAGAAGGCTAGTAGTTTGCCAGGTGGAGAATTGGGGTACTCCAGGAAGCAGTAGCAGGCTATGACAAGCGCAGAGGCAGGAAAGAGTATGGTATATGTAGGGGAAAGAGAAGTTCTAGCTGCCTGTGAGAGCGAGTGTGTGTGATGAGGAGGGAAGTGTGGAGGGAAGGTAATCTCCCTGAAAAGTTTTGCATTTTATCCTGTCGGCAATGGAGAGTATGGAAGGGTTTTAAGCAGGCAGAGGTCATCAGATTTTTATTTGGAAAAATGATTCTGAGTATAGAAGAAGAGAAAAATTGGAATCAGATTTTCTTTTTCTCTAGCCCCCTGTACTTCATTCAGTTTGCTCCTGTGCAGTCAGAACCTTGAGCATCTTCTAAGACAGCGAGTGGAACAGTGATTATTAAAAATGACTGGGATTGACTTGAAAGGTAGTTGGAACAGTGAAAAGAATATTGGCTTTGAAAGTCATACTGCCACATTTCAGTTCCTGCACAATCTCTTATTAGTTGTGATTTTTAGCCTCTTTGTGCCTGTTTTCACATTTGTAAAGTGAAGATAGTACATTCATTGTAGAGAATTATTTAAGGATTAGCAATAACACAGTCAAGTGCCTAGCACGTACTATGCGCTCAATGATTGGTGGCTAATATTTTTCCTTCACACCATATATATGGGCCTGCTCCATTGGACTCTTCAGGGAAGAAGGAGAAGGGGCCAACCCCTGAAGAAGCAATACAGAAACTAAAGGAGACAGAGAAGATACTGATCAAGAAACAGGAGTTTCTGGAGCAGAAGATTCAACAGGAGCTCCAAACGGCCAAGAAGCATGGGACCAAGAATAAGAGAGGTAATGAGGGAAAGGAGCTGATGGGGAGGGCCGAGGTGGGAAGCAGGTGCTTCTGACTCTGATGTTCAGAGTGTGGGCTGGGTCAGCTGCCCTGCAGGCCTTGCGGAGGAAGAAAAGATTGGAACAGCAGCTGGCACAAACTGATGGGACATTATCCACCCTGGAGTTTCAACGTGAGGCCATCGAGAATGCCACCACCAATACAGAAGTTCTTCGTACCATGGAGCTTGCTGCTCGAGGCATGAAGAAGGCCTACCAGGACATGTGGGTACGGGGGGAGGGGAGGAGAGGTCCTAGGCACTGGGAAGGGTGGCTTGGTATTACATTTTGAACTTTAGAGCCTCTCAGAATGTGAATTTATAGTATAGATGCTTGTCATGGCTAGATCTCTGTCAGCCTCCTTGCTTTTCTGGTAAGTTCTTTTTGCTGCCTGGGGCATTCTAGAGAAGAAAGATGATTTTTCTCTAATTGTTAAAGATCCTTTGGGGAAGGGAATGCAACCCGTCCTCTCCAATGTGGCTTCTTGCTGTTTCTCAGCCCAGACTTGCCTCTGTACAATTTTCTAGGGACCTCTTCTACCTGATGGCCATGGACTTGTCGGTGTGAGCCCACAAGGCAGGAGGAGTTTCATTTGTGTGAGATGAGAAAGTCAGGGGGGTTATTGCCTGATTTCTTGGCTGTGTATCTTGTTCTCAGGGACATTGACAAGGTAGATGAACTGATGGCTGACATCACAGAACAACAGGAGGTGGCCCAGCAGATCTCAGATGCCATTTCTCGGCCTGTGGGCTTTGGAGATGATGTGGATGAGGTGATTGGGGGTGAGGGATCAGGGACTATTGGAGAAAGCATGGGACTGTCCAGAAGGAATGGCCAAGAGAGGGTCTTGGGGGATGTTTGGGGGTGAACTCCAAAAGCAGTATGTGTTTGGAAGTAGAAGTTTCCTTTCTTCATCTTGAACAGTCTTGTCATCCTATATCCAGGATGAACTGTTGGAGGAGCTGGAGGAGCTGGAGCAGGAGGAATTGGCCCAGGAGTTGTTAAACGTGAGCGACAAGGAGGAAGAACCCCCAGTCAAATTGCCTAGCATACCCTCTACACATCTGCCTGCAGGGCCAGGTACGTGGGGTTGTTCTGTTGTCTCAAGGACTTGAGAGGGTGGGAGAGATATGGGGAAAGATTATTCCTCATCCACCCCACCTCAAAGAAGCCAGGCAAAGAGGGCTGCTGCTACAGTCATGCAGGTTGTTGACCTCGTAAGGACACCTGGCTAGAAGGGAATGGGGACTGAAATCCAGCATGTGCTCCACTCGGCAAGCTGTGTACTCTGGTTTAAGACTACAAATGGCCAGGCACAGTGGCTCACGCCTATAATCTTAGCACTCTAGGAGACTGAGGCAGGAGGATTGCTTGAGCTCTGGAGTTTGAGAGTAGTCTGAGCAAGAGCAAGATCTTGTCTCTACTAAAAGTAGAAAAAACTGGCCGGGCGCAGTGGCTCACGCCTGTAATCCTAGCATCTGGGAGGCCAAGATGGGCGGATAGTTTGAGCTCGGGAGTTCGAGACCAGCCTGAGCAAGAGCGAGACCCCGTCTCTACTAAAAAGAGAAAGAAATTATATGGACAACTAAAAATATATAGAGAAAAAATTATCCGGGCATGGTGGCGCATGCCTGTGGTCCCAGCTACTTGGGAGGCTGAGGCAGTAGGATGGCTTGAGCCTATGAGTTTGAGGTTGCTGTGAGCTAGGCTGACACCACGGCACTCTAGCCCAGGTGACAGAGCGAGACTCTTCTTTCAAAAAAAAAGGGCTGCAAATGCTGGGAGCAATAAGCACCTTTTTCCTAATTTGCACAAAGGTGCTATGGGAATGGGCAGCAGCCCAGCAAGCAGAAAGACCACACCTTTTAGTTTCATTGCTGGGGAGAGAGAATTCTGCAGGCTCTGAATGTCACAGCAGGGGATAATTGGGAATTGCTGAGACCTTAACATTTCTCCTTTCTTTCTCTGGATATCCTTGTTCCCAGAAGCTCCCAAGGCGGATGAAGATGAAGAAGCACTAAAGCAGTTGGCTGAGTGGGTATCCTGATGAGTCTGGGCTTGTTTGCCTTATGCTGCCTTTCTTGGCCCCTTTTCCTTAAGTGCCAAGTGCTAAGCTAAAGGAGCATAGCTTTCTGGGGAGGTCCCGCTGAAGGTGGTGGTGTGACCCCGCCTGAGAAAGGGCTCTGTTGCCCTCCCAGCCCTGGCTCCAACTCTGAAGATCTCACTGTGGGAGGAGCCCCTGGGCTCCCTTCTCTTCGATAGCAGTTACAGTGTCCTTGTTCCCAATAAAATTGGGCAGATGGAACCCTAGTATCTATACTCCCTTGTCTACCTTGGGAACTCTTTGCCTGGTCCGTGAAGCCTTGTTTCAAGCAATGAATAATAATGGGAGTGATGAAGGGGGGTTGGAACATAGAGCAAATGGGCATTTCTAATATCTTAACCTATGTTCCACGTAGACACTGTTTCATCCTTCAAGTTGGTTTGTCCCAGAGTTGCCTAGTGCTGAGGTTGAAGAAAAACTACCATCTATTATTTATCTTAGAACCATGTGGAGCCATCTCTGAGTCTTCCCTCATCACTTTCCCCCAGTCGTGCCTCTGCCGAGACAACCCCATTTTCCTCTTGCAAAGCACATTTGCAACGACACGGAGGGAGTATCCTTCAAGGAATGGAAGGAACAAGTAGCTTTCCTTTATCCAGAACCCATAGTTAATAGTTTTCACTACAAGAAGGCTTGATTTGTCACTTCTGTGTCTGGGAGCAATGGTGTGAGGAGCTCTGACTCCTTGGTACTGTTTCAGTAATGGTGAAGGTGACACTGGAGGAGGGAAAAGGAACCAACGTACTTCATACACCTTAGTACCCATGTCTAAAAGAACAAACAGTGCTATCACTTTGGACTATAGGCAGGCAGAGCCATAATCAAAGTGGAGCAACCAGGACTTTTGCCCCCTGCTTGAACATTTAGACAGCACAAAGATGTAAAATAGTGAGTATGTACTTAACTGGAATAATAAAGCTTTCCAAAATCAGGCATTTATCTGAGCACCCCCTCCCCCATAAGCTACATTGTCAGTTACACTGTTGACTTACACAGGTGTCAAGATTACTGGTTATAGGCTTTTGACAGAAGTCCATCTCTTACTCTGAGCAATGTTCCCTACTAAGGTTCCCATGTAGAAAGACTGTCTTTGATGCTAGCTGATAAAACCAAATCAGATTTATTTTTCATATAAAAGATTTTTAGCCCCAGACCCTCCTGCTCTGCTCCTCTCTCAGCCCCCTCCCTCAGCCATTTCAGGTAGTGATTTCTAAGGATTGGTGACGATTAGTGGTGGTCGGGGGCTGGCACATGGCCTCAAGCAGCCTGATCTCTTGGGTGGGTTGCTCAGGCTGGAACTTGAGCACCCAGGGATCCTTGAGGATGTCCAGGATGGTGGCACGCTTGGCAGCTTGGCATAGCATCTGGAGAATCAGGTTCTAGGGCGGGAGAGAGAGGTCTTGGCTGAGCTTGCCCCTCATTGTGCCACACAGGCAATGAGCAGCGGGATCTAAGAAAGAAGCAGGATGGCCTATCACACTACTCTGGTGAGAGGGAGTGTGGCTGGTTTTGTCCTGGAGAGCCAGGCATTTAACTCCTTGGAGGGGCAGGTAAGAGATCCTTGGGGGGAATCTCTTGTATAGTACCCTTTTGGCGTAAAGGTATAGAAGCTAGAACGTGCATATCAAGCATATCTAAGGTTTGGAGTCCAGTGGTTGGCCCTTTAAGCCCTCCCTGCTATTATAGGGCAAAGCTAGAGTGTGAGATGGCTCTGATGTAGGAAGAGCCTTCCCCCCTGCCAGGGTTGGGTATATACCCCTCCCTTCAGGTCATCCCTGAGGCCTCAGCCCTCCTGGGGGAGCCAGCACCTTGCACTCCTGGGAGATGGTGTAGTTAGGTGGGAAAGTGACCTCCTTCTGAGTCTCTCTCAGCAGCTTCTTAAGATTGGTGTCATCAAAAGGCAGATGGGCAACCGTGAGAGTGTAGAGGATGACGCCCATGCTCCAGGTGTCAGACAGGAAAGGGTTATAGGGCAAGCCTAGCAAGATCTCCGGGCAGGCATAAGCAAAGCTGCCGCAGTAGGTCTGGCTGAGGTGGGAAAAGCAGTTGAGTTGGCGGTAAGAAGGGCTACTATGCGCAGGCTGGTTAGAAGGTACCATCTTGGCGAAGCCAAAGTCCGATATCTTCACGTTCTCTCGTTTGTCCAGCAACAGGTTCTCCAACTTTAAGTCCCTACCAGCAGCAGAAAGGCTGGGGGTCAGGCTAGAGAGAGGGCTTGGTATTAGACCAGGAGCTGAAGGGCCAGGGGTCAGAGGCTAGAGATGGGGATAGGCAAAGTGGGAGGAAGGTGCTTATGAGGTCACATGGTGGAAAGAAAGGATAGCCATGGAGTTGTGAGCAGAGCCCACGGGAAAGAGAGAGGAGTTGGAATCTGAGGACCACTGGGAGCTCACCATTGTATTTCATAAAGTATTCTGTACACAGTGAGTACTTTATGAGTGTCCTTGACCAGATGATTAGAACAGAGTGGATGAATGGGCCAATATTGAGGAGGGAGTTCAAGGGAGGGAAAAAAGGCAGAAAATAGGAAACATGCATAAAACCCCCTGAGAGCTTAAAGGCCCCAGTCCAGGTGGCAGTGCCCTCACCGGTGCACAATGGCCTTGCTGTGCAGGTAGGCAATGCCCAGGGTCATCTGGCAGAACCACTTGCCAGCAAGGGGCTCAGAGCAGGCCCCATAGCGCTGGATCCATTCAAGGACATCACCACCCTGAGCCAGCTCCAGAATGATGTATACTCGGGATGTGGTCTCGATGGCCTGATAGAAGTTGATGAGGTACTTGTGCCGCAAGACTTTCATTACCTGACCCCAGAAGAGAGACTCATCAAATCTGGGAAGGGAAAACCCTGGCTGCACTCCCGCCCTCTGCTACCCTCCCTCTGTTACTTACTTAGAACTTTGCAATGGATCAAACCCTGACCCCCAGAGGGCTGGTGGCCTGTGGGCAAACTCTGTTTTGCACTTTTACTTTTTGGGTGGCTAGAGGTGAGTGGGAAAGAAGTTGTATTTACATCAAAGAATTTTCCTAGCTGCTTAGTTCTGGTTTGGGAGATTCTGACCCCACCCTCTCGTAGCCATACCCCTTCTGAGAAACCTCAGACAGCTTAGTACCAAGCTCCAGTTCCCTCTTCCAGCCCTTTCCAACCTGTATCTCACGGGGCAGGAACTTGTTAAGATAGTCCTCAGAGGTTTTCTTCTTTGAGATGATCTTGACAGCTACCATGACCTTCTGCTTTGTGTAGTAAGCCTCATACACTGTCCCATAGGAGCCATTGCCAATGACTTTGCCCACCTCGTAACCATACTCCTCCATGACAGTGCGGTAGGCTGCAGTGGTTGGTGCTGCCTCTAAGGCATCTCCCTTCCCCATGGTGTTGGGCTTGCTGAGAACAGGGAGCTTTGCTACTTGGAAGCTTCCTGTCTACTGTCCAGCCAACACCTTGAGCCACTGAAGGCTAGGGTACGAATGGGAAGTTAGTCTCAGAATGCTTGCCTGTGTAGTCACACAAGTCTGGGAAGCTGGGCTCAGCCCTCTGCTAGGAACTTGGAAGGGGAAAGAAAGGAGAAGCAGTTCTTTTTGTCTCCACTGGCTGTTGTTCCTTCCTCCTCTTGGTTATGGAACTCCCCCAGAGTACCACGTTCCGTACACATCACAATCTACCTTCTAACCATCATTAGCCACAAAGCTTGACAATGAAGTGCCATTTGGCTACATGGTAGATGCTACAGTCCTCCGCTCTACCAGCTGAGCTATCAATGAAGTGCCATTTGGAAAACATTCATTCCTGAAGGGAACTTTCACAATCTGGTGAGACTCCCTCTATAGATCCAGCCCCTTCATTCATGTTTATTGAGCACCTACTGTGTACCAGTGTGCTGAGTACTTCAATCAATTGTCACCCAAGTGTCATTCCAGACTTTTCCCTGCCTGGGTCCCTACATCCAATCTATCATCAAATCCTGTCTCTTCTACCTCCTAATTATCTCTTTAATAACACACTCCAGGCTTTCCAAGCCCACTGCTGCTCCCTTAGTTCACTAAGGCCAATAGAGACCATGCCCCAAGAGTTTACAATCCAGCATGAGAAACACATGAGTGTGAGAATTACAGAGAGAAGTGCAAGGTGTTGAAGCATGTTCTAGGAATCTAACCTTGAAAGACATCTTTTTGTTTTGTTTTGTTTTGAGACAGAGTCTTACTCTGTCACCCGGGCACTAAAGTGCCATGGTGTCAGCCTAGTTCATAGCAACCTCAAACTACTGGCTCAAGTGATCCTCTTGCCTTAGCTTCTCGAGTGGCTGGCACTAGGGTTCTGCTTGGCAATTGCAATGAAACAATGAGAGAGAGGTGTCAAGAACATAAGCAAGAATCTGGCTGAAATGATGGAATGCAGAATCTAAGCTGCATGCGTAGACAAGCTAGAAACAGGCCAAAGGGGCAGGAGGAGGGGTTGTAGGTCTCAGTGGAATGGCAGAACAAGTTTGGTGGAAATGACAAGAGTGAGGACAGGAGGCTGTGGTCACAGAGGTGTTATCTGGACTTAAGATTTTGTATAGAAGGTTGAGAGATAGGAGGCAGAGAAAATAACAAGGGAAGAATCCAAATTCTTGTATCTTCCATCCTCCAAAATAGAACAAAAACTCCAATAACAGATTATGCCATAGGATACCAGTAAATTCCCATTTATTGACAGTCTGACCCTGCTGGCAGGATGGTTCCAAAGTTCTGTTGGAAGCCAGCTCTACATCTTCAATGTAGCAAGATGGAGCAGTTGACCCAGGCACACCATGGTAAGGAGGCCCACCCAGTCCTGCCCATCTTCTGCTCCTATAAGCTGGCCCCTGGATAGGTGACTTGGTGGCACCTCTAGTCTTATCATGTATAGAGGGCAAACTAGTTCCTTCAAGGAACGTGCCTTAAGCTGCCTGCTATATACAAAAACACTGCTAGGTCCTAAGGACACAAAGGTGGACAAATTATAGTCTTCCTGTGAGGAGTTAGAAATTGGCAAGGGAGACAGACATATAAGAAGTGAAAAACAGGCTGGGCAAGGTGACTAACACCTGTAATCCTAGCACTTTGGGAGGCTGAGGCAGGAGGATTGCTTGAGCTCAGGAGTTCAAGACCAGCCTGTGTAAGAGCGAGACCCCATCTCTACTAAAAACAGAAAAATTAGCCGGATGTTGTGGCGTGCACCTATAGTTCCAGCTACCGGTGAGGCTGAGGCAGGAGAGTCCCTTGAGCCAGGAGTTTGAAGTTGCAGTGAGCTACAATGACAACACTGTACTCTACCCAGGGTAATAGGGTAAGACTCTTGTCTCAAAAAAAAAAAAAAAGGAAGTTAAAAACAGTGCAGTAAGATAAAATGCTATAAACAAATGTAGAAGAAGATGTAAAGGCAGGCTTTATAGAGAAGGTGACGTTCATACTGTTCAAAAAACAAAAAAGATTCCTCCAAGCAGGTTAAATAGAGAATGATAGATTGGTTGGTTTAGGCAGGAGGAACAACATGAGGCTTATAGGCTTCAGAACATGACATGCAAGATTTCGATTTGAACACAGCGTAGGGTTCTAGAAGGGGAATGTACCTGGAGAAGTAATTAGGATCCAAGTCTGAGAGGCCTCATATGTCAGGCTATTTTGACTTTATCCTTGAGTTATATCCATGAGTATATAACTCATGGTCAAATTTTGGTGTGCTTTAAAATCACAGCTTGTTTTTATAAAAATACTGGGCCAGGTTTGATGGCTCATGCCTATAATCTCAGCACTTTGAGAGGCCAAGGCAAGAGGATCACTTGAGGCCAGGAGTTCAAGACCAGCCTGGGCAATATGTGAGACCTCATCTCTATAAAAAAATTTTTTTAATTAGCTGGGTATTGTGGCACGCACCTGTAATCCTAGCTACTTGGGAGGCTAGGACTCAGGAGACCCTGTTTCTAAAAGAATTAATTTAAAAAAAAATTTTTTTTCAGACAGTCTTGCTCTGTCACCTGAGCTAGAGTGCTCTGTCATCAGCCTAGCTCACAGCAACCTCAAACTCCTGGGCTCAAGTGATCCTCCTGCCTCGGCCTCCCCAGTAGCTGGGACTACGGGCTCGTACCACCACACCTGGCTAATGTTTTCTATTTTTAGTAGAGACACGGTCTCACTCTTGTTCAGGCTGGTCTTGAATTTCTGACCTCAAGCGATCCTCCTGCCTTGGCCTCCCAGAGTGCTAGGATTACAGGAGTGAGCCACTACATCCGGCCTAAATAAATACAAATTTAAAGAATTTATAAAAATACTGATGCCTCTGAGATTCTGATTTTAAAAAATCCTTCCAGTAGCAATGTGAAAAATGATCCAAGAAGAAAGTGACCAGTAGACTAGCAAGATAGCTGTTATGGTGAGAGAAGATGAGTCCTGAACCAAGGCAGTGGTAGAGGGCAAGCAGTTGGAAGATATTCAGGAAATAAGTGGAGAGGGCTTGGTAACATTGATATTTGAGGGGTGGATATTGAGAAAAAAGCCCAGGTTTCTGGCTTTATAGACCAGGTGGTTGTCAGTTAAAGATGATTCCAAAGCCACTCAAAGTTACTTTTCTAATCACAAAATTCATTGTCTAAAAAACTCAACCACTTACTTCTTGGAACCTCACCTATGTCTGCAGGGGGAAGGGCTGAGTCAGAAAGCGCAATAATTGTAGAAGTAGGTAAATGAAGGCCTTTTCAGGTCAGAAGCCACTTGTGATTTTCCACTGTACTTCTTCCCCCAAGAAGAGAGAACCTTAAGTCAGCTTCCTTACACGTAGCTCTCAGGTGGCCAAACGGAAGTCACTGCCCAGAGGTCTGATTTCCAGAGGGGTAAGTCCCTTGGCGGCAGATCCCCTTTAAAATAGCTGAGACAGGCCAGGAGCAGTGGCTCATGCCTGTAATCCTAGCACTCTGGGAGGCCAAGGCGGGAAGATCGTTCAATGTCAGGAGTTCAAGACCAGCCTGAGCAAGAGTGAGACCCCATCTCTACTAAAAATAGAAACAAATTAGCTGGACAACTAAAAATATATAGAAAAAATTAGCCAGGCATGGTGGCGCATGCCTGTAGTCCCAGCTACTCAGGAGACTGAGGCAGAAGGATCGCTTGAGCCCAGGAGTGTGAGGTTGCTGTGAGCTAGGCTGACGCCACGGCACTCTAGCCTGGGCAACAGAGTGAGACTCTGTCTTAAAATAAAACAAAATGGCTGAGACAGACACAAGGGTAAACTCTTTCAAAATAATCTACAATAAAAAGAGAAGCCCCAAGACATACACAAAGTGAAAAGTAAGAACAAAAGCACAGAAAGAAACGAATGGATAGCAAAATTCTTTACCTCTAACAATAACCCTGACAAGCTGCCCAACTCACAGCGCAGGACACCCTATCTCTGCGTGCCTCTGTGCACCAGACCGGCCTCCGCCTTGCTAGTCGTCGGGCAACCAAAGGTCGCTGTCTGGCCCGGAAAGTCATTCTTATCTATGTGTTTATTTTGACGCGGGCCATTCATGACAGGTGAGAGAGAACTGAGGTGAGATTTAGACGGTGGGACCTTCCCATGGGAGCGATGCACAAAGCCTCACCCTTGCCCGGGTTGGGGGACCTCTGAACCTCCTCCTCTCGGCTCGGCCTCAGCAGCCGAAGGCAAGTCCCATCGATTCAGCCGGCGAACGCTTCGCGGCGTCCCCTGGGTGCGGACTCAGCCGCCGCTGGTGCTCCATCTCCGGGGCCATCGCTGGGCGCGGGTGGTTGTCACAGCTCTCAGGCCTCCACCAGCACGAGCCACAGGCGGACGCTCCCGGCCCAGGCTCTCGGGCCCCAAATCTTCCCGGAAACAAGCGGGCGGGCCGGCAGCTATTCTTGTCGCGAAGGGGCGCCTTCGTCCTCGCTGCTAGGCCTCAGCCTCCTCCCCGGGAAACCGTACGCGAAGAGCCAGAGCTGCCACAGCAGCGAGAGGCCCCCTAGATCCAGGAAAGCGGCTCTCGGCCAGGCTGAGGGCCCCGCCGGTGAGGGCGGAAGTGGTAAGACTGACGTGTCCTGGGCTGCTCTCCGGATCGCCGGGAGGACCCCCCGCCCGGGACGGGCGAGCCCAGCCTTCCGGGTTCCGTGTAGCTGGGTCGGGCCTCCGGCTGGAGAAAGCTTATCCAGCAGCACTTGGCTGAACCGAGTGCGGTGTCCAGGGTCGTGTCGCCGCAGCCGCCGCGGTCAGGCGCAGCGGCGGACAACCCCGTGGCGGTCAGCCATCAGATCCTCTCCGACCCGCCGCCACCGCGCCGCTCAGGGGGAGACCCCGGCAGGAGCCCAAGGGCAGCTACAGGGCTGCAGGGGCCGCTGGCGCTGCCTCGGCCAGCCCTTCCCGCGCGGTGGGGACCGCGGGGCTGTGGCAGGAAGGGACCCGAGGTGCGAGGCCAAGGAGTTGCCATGGAAACGGGCCAGCGCGCGCTGCAGGGGTCCCCGGCGGGCGGGCGCGTGCTTCGGGAGGGATGAACCCCAAGTTGGAAGGATTAGAGAGCAGAGGTGGAACCCAGTCTTTGGGATAGGGAGATTTGGAGTGAGTAGTATGGGAGTTGAGAGGGCCACTGGGAGGAAGTGGAGCAATGGGTGTCAATTCGAGAGACCTAAACTAGGGGGTCATTAGTTGATCCCCGGTTTCTGTAACCAACCGCAGGACTCCCCCAAACAGGTTCCACTGCCTTAAGGATGACAATCCTAGGGCACCCTCGAAGTTGGAGCTGCCAGTGGTTGCCAGTCCTGATACTGCTGCTGGGCACAGGCCATGAGCCAGGGGTGGAAGGCGTGACACACTACAAGGCCGGTGACCCTGTCATTCTATATGTCAACAAAGTGGGACCCTACCATAATCCTCAGGAAACTTACCACTACTATCAGCTTCCAGTCTGCTGCCCTGAGAAGATACGTCACAAAAGCCTTAGCCTCGGTGAAGTGCTGGATGGGGACCGAATGGCCGAGTCTTTGTACGAGATCCGCTTTCGGGAGAATGTGGAGAAGAGAATTCTGTGCCACATGCAGCTCAGTTCTGCACAGGTCAGCCCTTTACACTGGTTATCACTTAGCCCTCCTTCCCAGAAACTAACAAGTGCCTTACATTTAAGGTTCAGGGTACCTTTATGGAAATTTTCTTATTTGATTCTAACTACAACCCTGTGTGGCAGACAGGGGAGGTGATTTTACTCTAATTCAACTAAGAAACGTCCTTAATAAAGATGACATAGATAATGAATTGCAGAGCTGATATTGTTAGAACCCAGGGCTCCTTCCTGCAAGCTTCTTTGTTGGTAATAAGGTCCCAACTATCACTCCTACATGGTTCTTTTTCCTTCCACACCTACCTCTGAGCTCTTCCTTAGTTGGCTCCTTTAGTCTCTCCCTAGCCTTCCCTATCATACTTTTTATTTAGTGACTCCTGACACTTCTCCTTAGTCTACTCCACACCTTCTTACACATTGCCTCTCTCCTTTTTCTAGGCCTTAACCCTGTCAAGTCATACTTACTCATTTTGGAGAACCCCAACATAGTAGAGTCTAACCCAGTGATCCTCAACAGGGGACAGTTTTGTCTCCCAAGAGACATTTGGCAATGTCTGGAAACATTTTTGATGTCACAACTGAGGGGTGCTACTGGAGTGTAGTGGGAAGAGGCCAGGGATGCTGCTTCCTACAATGCACAGGACAGCACCCCCTGCAACAAAGAATTATCCAGCCCCAAACATCAGTAGTGCTGAAATTGAGAAACCTTGCTCTAACCTGTGTGACCAACTCCTGACTTACTCCTTATAGGTGGAGCAGCTGCGCCAGGCCATCGAGGAACTATACTACTTTGAATTTGTGGTGGATGACTTGCCAATCCGTGGCTTTGTTGGCTACATGGAGGAGAGTGGCTTCCTGCCACACAGCCACAAGATAGGACTCTGGACTCATTTGGACTTCCACCTAGAATTCCATGGAGATCGAATTATATTTGCCAATGTTTCAGTGCGGGATGTCAAGCCCCACAGCTTGGATGGTTTACGACCCGATGAGTTCCTAGGCCTTACCCACACTTACAGTGTGCGCTGGTCTGAGACTTCAGTGGAGCGGCGGAGTGACAGGCGCCGTGGTGATGATGGTGGTTTCTTTCCCCGAACACTGGAAATCCATTGGTTGTCCATCATCAACTCCATGGTGCTTGTGTTTTTACTGGTGGGTTTTGTGGCTGTCATTCTAATGCGTGTGCTTCGGAATGACCTGGCTCGCTATAATTTGGATGAGGAGACCACTTCTGGAAGTTCTGGTGATGACTTTGACCAGGGTGACAATGGCTGGAAAATTATCCATACAGATGTCTTCCGCTTCCCTCCATACCGTGGTCTGCTCTGTGCTGTGCTTGGCGTGGGTGCCCAGTTCCTGGCCCTTGGCACTGGTGAGGTGATAAGAATTAATCAGTGATTTCTCTCAGGGGTAGAACTAGGTAGGTAGTTTGTTCAGAAAAGGTCAGTGTATCTTCTCTTCTGTCTGAAATGAGGGGCAGACCTAAGGGATGGGGTGGCTTTATCAAGGATGTACGTATTCTATTGCGGGTTTTCTGGACAAGATAATTGGGGAGATTGTTTTGCTGGAGGCCCTGGGTCTGGGAGAAAGACCTGATTCCTCTGAAATGGCTAGAAGAGGGATAGGTGAGGCCTAACACAGGCTTTCCACTACCACCCTGCAGGCATTATTGTCATGGCACTGCTGGGCATGTTCAATGTGCACCGCCATGGGTCCATTAACTCCGCAGCCATCTTGTTGTATGCCCTGACCTGCTGCATCTCTGGCTACGTGTCCAGCCACTTCTACCGGCAGATTGGAGGCGAACGTTGGGTGTGGAACATCATTCTCACCACCAGTCTCTTCTCTGGTGAGGACTTCCCTTTCCCTGGTGGGCCTGGCTGGACTTAGAAATCAAGAACATATCATGGAACTTGGGACAGAGTTAGAATAAGGCTTGAAGGGAAGGAATATAGGCAAAAGAAACAGAATTAATAAGAAAACTTTCCAAAAAAAGACAAGAATGCATTTCTTTTAAATAGGTAAAAATTATTAAGCCCTTAACATGTCCTTGGCAGGTTGGGCACAGTGGCTCACGCCTGGAATCCTAGCATTCTGGGAGGCCAAGGCGGGAGGGTTGCTTGAGGCCAGGAGTTCAATACCAGCCTGAGCAAGAGTGACACCCTATCTCTACAAAAATAGAAAAATTAGCCAGGCATGGTGGTGTGAGCCTGTAGTCCCAGCGACTCGGGAAGCTGAGGCAGGAGGATCGCTTGAGCCCAGGAGTTTGAGGTTGCAGTGAGCTGTAATGACACCACTGCACGCCAGCCCCAGCAACAGAGCAAGTCTCTGTCTCAAAAAAAAAAAAAAATGTCCTTGGCAGTGTGGTGAGCACTCAACATGTCTTTATCTCATTTAATCCTCACAATAACTATATGAAGTAGGTAACAGTCCCATTGCACAGATGAGGAAATTGAACTCAGGCTGGTTAAGTAACTTGTCTGAGATTGCACTGCTAAAAAGTAGTGAGTCAGGTTTCAGACCCAGGCAGTCTGGCTTTACAGCCTGTATTTTCAACCATTCCACTAAAGTAACACCCTTGAATTTATTTTTTGATATTCCCTCTTTTTTCATTTTGAAGTGGGCCCACTCTAGCCTTTCAAACCAGATTGCCCTTTCAAAGGTGGTAGTGGTCTGCATTCAGAATCCTTCTTGTTCCCAATCCTGGGTGTCTGAATTACATCCCATCACATTTATATCTGAACCAGGGCTTTCTGAGACAGGGCCTTAATCCAAAGAAATACCTCATGCTAGGAATTACCAGTACCATGGCAAGACAGGCCTCTAGAGGCAGGTGGATTTGTGTCACTCCGAGATCATTATGTAGCAGCTACCTTTATTCTTAATGACACTGGGTGGGGGTGGGGTTGTTTGTAAGATAGGGAACAAAGAACAATGGGATGTGAAAGGTGGGTTCACTCAGCATGGACACCCAGGAGCACAGGTCTGCTGTTAGCTGCTTCATCCCCTCCCCTTAGGGCCAGTGTGAGTGGATGCCTTCAGGGATATAGTCCTAGTGCTGATCCTCCCTCTGGGGGCCCATCCACAGTGCCTTTCTTCCTGACGTGGAGTGTGGTGAACTCTGTGCATTGGGCCAATGGTTCAACACAGGCTCTGCCAGCCACCACTATCCTGCTGCTTCTGACGGTTTGGCTGCTGGTGGGCTTTCCCCTCACTGTCATTGGAGGCATCTTCGGGAAGAACAACGCTAGCCCCTTTGATGCACCTTGTCGCACCAAGAACATCGCCCGGGAGATCCCACCCCAGCCCTGGTACAAGTCTACTGTCATCCATATGACTGTTGGAGGCTTCCTGCCTTTCAGGTATCCTCCCTTTATTCCATGGCCCTCACTCTCAGGTTCCTGACCTCAGCTTTTCCTGTCCCCACTTAGCCAGTACCCTAACCCAACGTCGGTGATAATCCCTGGTTCAGCCATACCATTCAGAGATCATTAAATGGTTCCTCCTATTCCCAAGCAGGACTGAGCTTGAATCAGTTCCGATATGAGAGTGTCTCACTTGTAAAGGTCTCCAGAGACACTGCTCCCTTCACCATCTTCCTGGTTTCTGACCTTAATGCCTTACAGGCACCATGTGAGGCTTAAAGCTGATTTGATTATTCATTCGTTTGTTGAGTACCTCTTTGTGCTAAGCAGATACTGCAGTGTTAAATAAAGTTGACAAGATCCCTGCTCTCAATCTATCAGGAAAGTTGTTCTTGAAATGAGAGCAGCTAATCATAGGCAAAAAAAAAAAAAAAAAATTCCCCATGAAACCAGAGAGTGGGGTGGACTCACTTTCCACAGTGACCTAGCAACATGGGAGGGTGGGGGCTGGATTTGGGTCCAGCCACTGTGCTGACGGTGCACAGCCCTTTAATGCTGTGTATCATCTCTTCTCTTCACAGTGCCATCTCTGTGGAGCTGTACTACATCTTTGCCACAGTGTGGGGTCGGGAGCAGTACACTTTGTATGGCATCCTCTTCTTTGTCTTCGCCATCCTGCTGAGTGTGGGGGCTTGCATCTCCATTGCACTCACCTACTTCCAGTTGTCTGGAGAGGATTACCGCTGGTGGTGGCGATCTGTGCTGAGTGTTGGCTCCACTGGCCTCTTCATCTTCCTCTACTCAGTTTTCTACTATGCCCGACGCTCCAACATGTCAGGGGCAGTACAGACAGTAGAGTTCTTTGGCTACTCCTTACTCACTGGTTACGTCTTTTTCCTCATGCTGGGCACTATCTCCTTTTTTTCTTCCCTAAAGTTCATCCGTTATATCTATGTTAACCTCAAGATGGACTGAGTTCTGGATGGCAGAACTATTGCTCTTCTCTCCCTTTCTTCACAGCCCATTGAGCTCTCCTACCAGCTTCTCTTCTCATTGAGTGACTGAATTGTGTGATGGCATTGTTGCTTTGCCCTTTGGGCCTCCCTTCCCTAGAGAGGGCCTGGAAATTATAAGTTTCTATTATATAAGGAGTATATATTTGAACTTTTTAAGTTGCCTTTAGTTTTGGTCCTGATTTTTCTTTTTACAATTATCTAAATAAAATTTATTAAGAAAAAGGATGCTGTAGTTGGAGGTTTTGGTCTGGATGTTGGAACTCGAGCCCTGCCGTTAAGGGCACGGTCCCTTGGAAAGCCAAGTTGGCAGCTGAATGCACGAAACCCGAAACCCGAGTTCTCCAACCGAGTTTGGGAACTCTCGGAGCGTGGAACCTACTTTGCAAGGGCCCTGTTTCCGCGGCTCAGCCGGCGCTCATCCTAACGGAAGTGGCGGAGCCGGAGCTCTGTGTGGGAAGTGAGTTGAATCACCCTGGCTACCCGCGAGGCGCGCAGCAACACCCTTTCCGCCGGAAGTGGCAGTCGGAACCTCCACGTGCTGTCCCTCCCCCTTCCGACCCCGTAGCGGCGGCTCAGCTGCTGCCATGGAGCCCGCCGGCCTGGAGCAGCTCCTACGGGAGCTGCTGCTGCCGGACACCGAGGGCATCCGCCGGGTATGGGGCAGGTGGGACCCTGCCAAGGTGAGCGGGAGGTTGCGGGAAAGGGCCGACTCTGATCCCTAGCCTTCCCCCAGGCTACCGAGCAGCTCCAGATCGCTCTTCGGGACCCTGCTGCCTTGCCGGCTCTCTGCGACCTGCTGGCCTTGGCGACCGACCCTCAGGTGAGGCCCCTGCCCCTTCCCGCCGACCTTTCTACAGTACGCCACTGGTCAGGCCCGAGCATCCGCCCCCTGCGGCCGGCTTGGCACCTTCCTGCCCGGACCCCAACATCCCTACTTCCTGGCCCTAGGTCCGCCAGTTCGCGGCTGTGCTGACCCGCAGACGACTGAACACCCGCTGGCGACAGCTGGCAGCGGAGCTACGGGAGAGGTGGGCTGGGCCAGGGGCGGGGCGGGGCGGGGCCAGGCTGAGGCGGCTCTTGGGCGGGCCGGGTATCAAACACCTGCCACCTATGTTCCAGCCTCAAGTCCCGGATCCTGACGGCCCTGCAGAGAGAGACAGAGTAAGTGCCTACCGCCTTCTCTCCAGATCCTAACTGACTCTATCTAGGCTGAGACCGTCTCTGGGTTTCTGCCTTCTCTTTCAGCTCCAGGCTGGGACTTGGGGGGCAGGGACTTCAGTCCGAGGCTAGAAGGAGGATTCTAAGGCTGTGTTGAAGACTAAAGTTCTTGAGAATAGGCTGTGATGATCTGCCAAACCCAAGCTAGAAGAATGAGACTGAACTCACCAGATTACATACCCCCAATGCTGCTGGGTTCCCTCCAGCAGCTGTCTCGTGTGTCCCAGCTTGACAAAGACTTGTGTTCCTATCTGAAGGTTTCTCTCCTGGCCACCCCATGGAGGTTGGGCCACTCAGTGCAAGAGAGGGTATTGGTGGGTGACTGGGGGACCTCTCTCCTGTTTGCAGGCACTGTGTGAGCCTCAGCCTGGCCCAGCTGTCAGCCACCATTTTTCGAAAGGAAGGCCTGGAGGGCTGGCCTCAGCTCATGCAGCTTCTTCAGCACAGTACCCACAGCCCCCACAGCCCTGAGAGAGAGGTACATACCATCACACAGTTGGCAGGATGTAGGGACTGAGGGGCTGGATAGACTGTGTAAGCTTTTTCCTCCCATCCCCAATTCTCTAACAGATGGGGCTTTTGCTGCTGAGTGTGGTGGTGACCTCCCGGCCCCAGGCCTTCCAGTCTCGCCACCGGGAGCTTCTTCGGCTTCTGAATGAGACTCTTGGCCAGGTGGGCTCTCCTGGACTGCTCTTCTACTCCCTGCGCACTCTGGCCGCAATGGCCCCCTACCTCAGCACTGACGACGTGGTGAGACATGGGCCCTCACCTCCCTGGCTGCCTTTTCTCGGGCCTTTATGTCCTTACCCTTAAAGGTTACAGAGCTGCTTCAGATTCTTTACCTGCCTTCTAACAATTGAGAGGGGATACTGTAGGTGGCTGGGCCTGGCTGGTGTGCCTGGGCTCCCCAGAGTTCAAGCTATGAGGAAGCTGCCAACTTCTGGGGCCTGAGATTAGGCTGCATCATGCTTTTTGTGACTTAGCTCATCCTGTGTCCCCCAGCCTACTGCTCGGATTTTGGTGCCCAAGCTCATCGTGGCAGTGCAGGCTCTGATCCCTGTAGATGAGGTAAGCACAGGTGGGCAGGAACTCTGCTGGAAGGAGAGTACGGGGGTATCCAGCCTCATCCACTGAAGAGGAGCACGGTAACCCTGTCATTTGTTTGTCTGTCAGGCAAAAGCCTGCGAGGCCCTGGAGGCCCTGGATGAATTACTGGAGTCGGAAGTACCCATCATCACCCCCCACCTCTCTGAGGTCCTTACATTCTGCCTGGAGGTGAGCATGGGGAAGGCACAGCCCCTGCTGCACATTCTGCTGGGAGTTTCCTTGCCTGATTCCTGTTGGTCTCTGAGCAGGTTGCTAAAAACGTGGCCCTGGGCAATGCAATACGTGTGCGTATTCTCTGCTGCCTCAATTTCTTGGTCAAAATCAAGAGCAAGGTGAGTGCCCTCTGATGCACATCACCCCGGCCTTATCTCCACCTTTAGTCTCAGTCCTGGGGCTTTCTGTCTATCTCAGGGTATCTAAAGTACCATGGAGGTTCAAGCCTTGGCCTGGCCTCACCCCAGCTCCTGCAAGGGAGATTGGGAATCTCCTATTGGACCCCTTGTGGCCTGAAAGCCTAGAATTTTTAATGTGAACCCATCTTGGAAGCAGATTCTCAGGGACATTGTTCTTCTCTGTCAGGCCTTACTGAAGAATCGTCTCCTGCCACCATTGCTGCAAACCCTTTTCCCCATTATGTCTGCTGAGCCCCCCCTGGGGCAGTTGGATCCTGAGGACCAGGAGTCAGAAGAGGAAGAATTGGACATTGGGCTGATGGGGGAGACTCCCAAGCACTTTGCTGTACAGGTGGGATATGGGACAGGGGCAGGGGCAAGGTGCTAGGTGGCTGTGGGAGGTTAGGGAGGCAGAGATGAGGTCAAGCAAAGTCTTCTCATCCTATTTCAGGTTGTGGATATGCTGGCACTACACCTGCCCCCTGAGAAGCTCTGTCCCCAGCTGGTAAGTGTGGCTCTGTTTTTCTGGTGTCCCTACCCCCAGGTGTGCCTAGTCCCCTAAGGCCAAGGATGTTTGGACCCTGGGAGGTATAAAGGGTCTATTGCCACAGGAATGGGCAGGCTCTTGCAGGGGTTTCAAGAGAATGCCATGTACTCCCCTAGATGCCCATGGTGGAAGAGGCCTTGCAGAGCGAGAGCCCGTACCAGCGCAAAGCTGGGCTCCTGGTGCTGGCTGTGCTGTCTGACGGAGCTGGTGACCACATCAGGCAGAGGTCTGTTCCCCTGTCCGGGGATCAGTGAGGGCCATGGGCTGGAGGCTTATGGCATTCGTGGTTTATGCTTATTGTTCAAGCTTGATTATCAGTAGCATTCCCTCCTATTCTCAAAAATGTCACGGTGTGGAAGATAAATGAAACGGCATCCCAGCTATAGGGACCAGGGGATGGTGCCCACCATCTGGTGACAGAAAATCCTTGGTTTTTCCGGGGGAAATGAAGAGGAGGACAGGTCAGCCTAGGGCTCTTAGGTCCTGCTCCTCAGACTATGTCCTCTTGTCCTGCCCCTTTCCAGACTGCTGTCCCCACTGCTGCAGATTGTGTGCAAGGGCCTGGAGGACCCCTCGCAAGTTGTGCGCAATGCTGCGCTGTTTGCCCTGGGCCAGTTCTCAGAGAACCTACAGGTCAGCAAGGCTGAATGTGGGCAGCTGCCACTTCAGAGTCCCCTGCTTGTGCCAGGGACCAACTTCCCCTCAGTTTTCATCTCATTAAGCATCCTTGCTGCCATTGGCACTTGTGTGCCCTGCAGGTGAACCTGACTTAGGCCCCGATTGCTCCTCCCCCAGCCCCATATCAGCAGCTATTCAGGGGAGGTGATGCCGCTGCTCATTGCCTACCTGAAGTCGGTGCCTCTTGGACACACACACCACCTAGCCAAGGCCTGCTATGCCATGGAGAATTTCGTGGAGAACCTAGGTAGTGATGGTAGTGGGGAGCAGCTGTGGGAATAGGGGTGTGGCAGGGCCACAAGGAGGGTCAGCCCGGAGGGAGGTGATCCCACAGAGGGCAGGAGACCTGGTTTGCTTGGTAGAGGAATGTCCTTTCCCACAGGGCCCAAAGTGCAGCCTTATCTTCCGGAGCTTATGGAGTGTATGCTGCAGCCTCTGAGGAACCCCAGCAGCCCTCGGGCCAAGGAGCTGGCTGTGAGCGCCCTTGGTGCCATTGGTGAGGAGAAACGCAGGAGGTGTGGGCATGGGGTTCACCCAGAGAGCCTGTAGCAGGTGGTCCCAGCTCCCCTTCAGCTCTGCTTCTGTCCTCTGTCCTGCAGCCACAGCTGCCCAGGCATCACTGCTGCCCTACTTCCCCACCATCATGGAACACCTGCAAGAATTCTTGTTGACACGTCATGAGGACCTTCAGCCTGTGCAGATCCAGAGCCTCGGTGGGTGAGGGGCTCCCAGTGCCAGGGAAGGTGCAGTGCTCACCTGGTGTTCACAGAGACCCACCCCAGGGCAGCATGGGTGTCTTCCTTCTCATCAAAGGAGGCATCTTCCATGCTGTACCTATAAGTAGGGTGGGATTTCTGAACTTCTTCCAGCTGCCACCTTTGGTCCCCTAGCCCACCTCCATATTCTGGTGCTAATGGAGCCCTTGACCCCACAGAGACACTGGGGGTACTGGCACGAGCAGTAGGGGAGCCCATGAGGCCCCTGGCTGAGGAATGCTGCCAGCTGGGGCTGGGCCTCTGCGACCAGGTAGACGACCCTGACTTGCGGCGCTGCACGTGAGTTACCCTCACCCTGCCCCTGCCCCCACTCCCACCCCTCCTGCCCACCCGCTGGACCCACAGTCCCCACCCCAGACCCCAGTCCTCTGGTTTTGGACCGTAGCCAGGTTTTCCTAGGCTCCCCCATCCTGTCTGGCTATAGCAGGCAGGACCACACAGCTTCTGTCTGCTTCAACCAGGTACAGCCTGTTTGCAGCCTTATCAGGGCTGATGGGTGAGGACCTGGCACCCCACCTGCAACAAATCACTACGCTCATGCTGCTGTCATTGCGTTCCACCGAGGGCATTGTGGTGAGCAGAGGGTGGGTGCGCTGGGCCAGTTGGGCAAGGCCAACCCTCCAGTGCGATTTATCTCCTGGGCCCAGCTGAGCCAAAGGCCCTGCTGTGCCTCCTCCATCCAGCCTCAGTATGACGGAAGCAGCTCCTTCCTTCTGTTTGACGATGAGAGTGATGGGGAGGAAGAGGAGGAGCTCATGGATGAGGATGTGGAAGAAGAGGATGACTCCGAGATCTCAGGGTGCGGAGGGGTACTGTTCTGGGTGAGAGGAATCCAGACTTTGATTTTGGACAAGGGCCCAGTGCCAGCTCTGCTCTTCCTAGTGCCTGATCACCGCCGCCTCCTCACCTTACTCTAGGTACAGCGTGGAGAATGCCTTCTTCGATGAGAAGGAAGATGCCTGTTCTGCTCTGGGGGAGATCTCTGTGAACACGAGGTGAGCATCGGTCCTTTCCTGGCACTGTGAACCTACCTGGGAGCCCCTTCCCCACGGCCGTGTGTCTCTCCACAGTGTGGCCTTCCTTCCGTACATGGAAAGTGTCTTTGAAGAAGTATTCAAACTGCTGGAGGTGAGTGGGCCAGTGGGCACAGCGGGTGGGGTCCTCAGGCTGGGGGTCCCGTGTTCACTCTGTACATAGCAGGTACATACCACCCTCCGTATCCCACAGTGCCCTCACCTGAATGTGCGGAAGGCAGCCCATGAGGCTCTGGGTCAGTTCTGCTGTGCACTGCACAAGACTTGTCAAAGCTGTCCCTCAGAACCCAACACTGCTGGTGAGAAGGGGAGGCGGGGCGAGGCTGGGGTCTCTGGGTGAGTGGCAGGGCCTGACTGGGGCTTCAGCCAAAAATGTCCCCAGCTCTGCAGGCTGCCCTGGCCCGGGTGGTGCCGTCCTACATACAGGCAGTGAATGGGGAACAGGAGCGCCAGGTGGTGATGGCCGTGCTGGAGGCCCTGACGGCGGTGCTGCGCACCTGTGGGACCCTAACACTGCAGCCCCCTGGGCACCTGGCCGAGCTCTGCTACATGCTCAAGGCTGTGCTACAGAGGAAGGTGAGCAGGGCAGGTGGGCTTCGGGCAGAGGCCCTAGTGCCAGGCCCTAAGAGTCAGGCCCTAGGTGGGGGGATAGTCAGAGGCTGCAAATCCAGCTGTCCAGCTCCATCCCTGTCCCCCGTGAGAAAGAGAAGGGGCAGGAGAGCCCAGGCTAAGCTGAGCTTTTTCTTTCTGCAGACAGCCTGTCAGGACACTGATGAGGAGGATGAGGATGAGGATGACCAGGTGAGAGCTATGGATGAAAACTTGGGACCAGGCAGTCTGGATAGTCTCACAGGTGCAGGGGTAGATTGTGCACTTGGGCTTGACCTGAGGCAGCCAGGGCCACTAGAAGAGATTGGTCATGGCCAGAATGGCGCAAGTCTGATCCCACTAAGCCGGTGGGAGTTCAAGAAAGGAGAGCAGCATGGACTGGGGTGGGCTTGGAGGCGAAGAAGCTGGGCCGTGAAAAAGCCCAGCCTGGGAGGGGCAGCCCCAGGGACCACCTGTAGCCAGTGGCGGAGCATGGTGGGGAGGTGGGCACACAGAGCTTGCCCTGGTGCTCCAGCCCTGATCTGGGTCCACAGGCTGAATACGACGCCATGTTGCTAGAGCATGCTGGAGAGGCCATCCCTGCCCTGGCAGCTGCGGCCGGGGGAGACGCCTTTGCCCCCTTCTTTGCCGGTTTCTTGCCATTACTGCTATCCAAGACAGTGAGTGTCCGTCCTCTGGCTTAGAACCCTAGTCCACCTGTATACCCAGTGCCCACCCCGGCCTTTATCCTGGTCCCAGGCTGATTTGTATTCCTCCCCACCCTCCCCCATCAGAAGCAGGGCTGCACAGAGGCAGAGAAGTCCTTTGCGGTAGGAACCTTGGCGGAGTCTATTCAGGGGCTGGGTGCTGCCTCAGCCCAATTTGTGTCTCGGCTGCTCCCTGTGCTGTTGAGCACCTCCCGGGAGGCAGACCCTGAAGTGCGGAGCAATGCCATCTTTGGGCTGGGTGTGCTGGCAGAGCATGGAGGCCGCCCTGCCCAGGAGTATCCTTAACTTGCAGAAGGGGAGGGGACTGGTTGGGAGTGCCCTTAGGATTTAGGGATGGGCGAGATCTACCCATGTATGTGCCTATTCCTTGACTGTGGACCAGACACTTCCCCAAGCTGCTGGGGCTCCTTTTGCCCCTCCTGGCACGGGAGCGACATGAGCGTGTCCGTGACAACATCTGTGGGGCACTCGCCCGCCTGCTGATGGCTAGTCCCACAAGGAAACCAGAGCCTCAGGTGAGGGAGGGGGAGTCCCAGGCAGAGCCTGGAAGCCAAGGAGGGTGGCGGAGAGGTCAGGGCCACTTGGCCTGAGGCATCTGTATCTCCAGGTGCTGGCTGCCCTGCTGCATGCCCTGCCACTGAAGGAGGACTTGGAGGAATGGGTCACCATAGGCCACCTCTTCAGCTTCCTGTACCAGAGCAGCCCTGACCAGGTAACCTCCATGCTGGCGGCCCTCAGAGGGGAGTGCAATGCTCCAGTCTCAGGGAGAGGGAGAGGTGGTGGCAGTTGCAACTGCGCAGGGTGACAATTTCAGCTGTCCGTAGACACTCTCTAGTCATCCATTTTCTTATTTATCCACAAGGATTGGCAGCCAGTCCTGAATGGGAGAGGAGGGTCTTTCTCTCTCCACTTAGTGTTTTTCCTTAGGGAGCTCTATTTCTACCCTCTGCTCTGAGCCAGAAGTTGCAGCTTTCCTAGGCTAATTTCCTAGACCACGGCTCTTTCAGACTGCTGGAGCCCCGGGTACCCCTTGGCCACCCTCCTGTACATTTCAGTCAGAGACGCTCTGCTTTCTAAAGACATTTTCCCTGTACCATGTGGCTGGGTTTGGACGCACGTCCCAGTGTTTCTATGTCACCTTTGTCTTATACCTTTAGAGACTACTGTGTTGGTGGAGCACCTCCTGCATGTCTGGCTTCTTTTGATCTTGAGGCTATGATTTTAATCATCTTGTCACACATCCCCCATCTTTTCTAAAAAAAAATTATTACCACCATGTTTCATTGGTCTCTCATGTTGACAGTTGTCTCACGTGCCTGTGAATCAGTATCAGGCTCAGATACCCTTAAAAGGAGATTCTGCCTCTCCTGGGTCCTGAGCCACCTGCGTCCTGGGGCCTAGGGCTGCTACTGCCCCTGAGTCAGCCATTCTTTCCCCACAGGTTGTAGATGTGGCTCCTGAGCTCTTGCGCATCTGCAGCCTCATTCTGGCTGACGACAAAATCCCACAAGGTGAGGGTGGCAGTTGTGGGTAGGAGCTGGGGGGAGGCAGGGAGCAGCAGGGCTCAGAGGGCTTGGGGCAGCAAGGTTGAGGGTCCCAGTCCTCCTCCAGGACCTCTCCCTCTCATTCTCCACCCAGACACCAAGGCCTCACTGCTGCTGCTCCTGACGTTCCTGGCCAGACAGCACACCGACAGCTTCCATACGGCGCTGGGCTCGCTGCCTGTTGACAAGGCCCAGGAGCTCCAGACCGTACTGGGCCTCACCTAGACTGCAGGCTGCAGCTGGGGCAGAGAGAACAGAGCCTGCCCAGGCCCTAACAGGCCCTAAGACCACCTCTCAGCCCAGTTCCAGCTCACGCCTTACCAAAGATTCTGGGCCTCGGACCCATTTTGAGTCGGGCCTGCTTGCTGCCTTCCAGGGATAACCCCAGGGCTGGATCTGTTACAAATGGAGTCATGACATCATACTGTAATAAAGGCACTTTGTTTTCTGTTTAAACAGTAGCTCTGAGAACAGAAAGGATGGAGATGCACGTTCAGAAACAAGGCAGGCAGGGCCCAGTGAGGCAGAACATGGTTTAATGTAACCAGTTTCCTGGCAGCTTTATAATGGGCTCTAATCTTGGTGGAATCTGGGCCCTGGCCGGATCAGGAGGCGCCCATACGGTTTCTCTTGTTCCACGCGAAGGATCTGCTGTGCTGAGAGCACTGGTCAAGAGGGGAAGAGAGGACCGGTCAGGTGGCAAGTCCCTGTATCAGCCTCTGGTCTGTGTGTCCCCACCCTACACACACACACTCACCCAGGAGCAGGTAGAAGACCCGGGCAGCCATCCTGCGTGGGCTGAGAGGTGGCACCAGACTGCTGAAGTCAGGCTCCCTGTTGGCCCGCAGCTCCAGGGCCACTGCCCTGTAGGGAACAAGA
This sequence comes from Lemur catta, assembly GCF_020740605.2. Taxonomy (NCBI): domain Eukaryota; kingdom Metazoa; phylum Chordata; class Mammalia; order Primates; family Lemuridae; genus Lemur; species Lemur catta. The sequence continues at coordinate 65,005,764 of NC_059128.1, forward strand.
GCTGTTAGCTGAAGAGCCAGCCCGGGTCCACCTCATTGAGGCACCCCCTCCCTGGTACCTGTGCACAGCCTCTAGTGAGAGCAGCTCAGGCTCTAGGGGTAGCTCCAAAGGCATCTCCATGGGCACCTCAGGGAGTTCAGGCACCACGGGCAATGGTGGGGCCTCTAGCTGCTCCGCCTCAGCCCAGGCCCTAAAAGAACATGAGAGTCATGCAGGAAAAGTGGCAGCCGTGACAGTGATGAGGGGCATACGCATCCTAGTGGCCCTTTCCTCCACAGCTCCCACAGAGCGTGGCAGCTTACCACCGTTCTTCTGGTGGGATGAGGCTGATACGGGTCTTCTCCTCTTCAGCTGCTTCTAGGGAGATCTCTGTCGAGGGGAGGAAAGGTGCTGAGAGGGAGTCTACCAGGCTCTAAGCAGTCAGGACTCTGGCCACCTGGTCTGAGCGATGCCAGAGCCACAGTGACTTGTTAAAAACGCGTAGGTGGGAGAAGTGAAGAGAGTCGATGTATGCTTCCTTATGTTACACACCCTTACTCTGATAAAACAGCTTCAGCAGTTGGGGTCCTAGTTTCCTGAGACAGTGGTTATGGTGGTGGTCCCTACTGTCCCCTCTTCTCCAGGTGCTTACCTGAAGACACCAGGAGGGGACCACTGGGCTCCAGGGCCTCCCTCAGGACCTGGGGATAGGAGAAGGAGAACTAAGACCCCAAGCAGCACAAGCGTCTGGGGCCTGGGCCTCAAGGCGCAAGGCCAGCGAGCTTGGGCCCCGGGGCAGAAGGCAGCCTGCTCAGGCGGAGCGGAGCACTGGGCCTTCGCAGGAGGCACTGTGGCGCTTACCTCGATCTCACTCGGAGTTTCAGCCTTTCTCCTCTCCTCCTCAGCAGCTGCCGCCCTCTCAGCCTCTTCAGCCTCCTGGAGCAGCCTTTGCCTGAGCATGCTTGGAGGTGGCAGGGCACCACGTGTCCAGAAAGCCAGTAGTTCTAGGGGTAGCCGGCCAGCTGGGGACAAGGGTTGGAGGCGTGAGGGACACCAGGAGTGAGGAATCTGGGTTCTGAGGATCCTACATGCTCAATTCCCACCATTCTTACTGTGAGTTGGGGTTCGGAACAACTCCGCGGGGCTCACGATTGTCCTCTCAGGAGGCTGCACCATTGGCTGCGTGGTGAGGGAAGGCCAGAGGCCCCGTCATGAAGGAGCTAGTCCTCAGCGCCCCTTCACCTTTCTCAGTGCATTAGGGCCTCTGCACTTCCCCCCCCCTTTCAGGCTCATGACGCCACCTGCCTGGCTTATTGCTAAAGGAAGGACTTTTTAGCGTAGCGCCCATGGATGCACTAAGGAGCATGAAGAGTTGTGTATGTGCAAACCCACATCACATGCCCTTACTGAGGATTGGAGGGGGGTTTTAACCAAATTCCCAAATGCCCCCGAGGAGTTTAGAAGGCCCAGCCTGCACCCGCCCCAGGACATCCCTGCCTCCCTCCTTCCCCCAGCAGAGCCTAGGCTGCACTCACACACTCCCGGCAGTGGGCTCTGGTTTGCAGTTGTTCCTGGAATTTCTCCCGAGAGATCTGAGTTTCCTCATCCCAGAACAACAATTGGCGGCGGCGACGAGCTGGTGGCCTTTCAGGAGGTGGGGGGACTAGGGGCCTCAGCTGAGTGGGGAGGGGAGGTGGGGGCAAAGCTACCCGTTACTCCTTTTCCTGCCATCCTGGTGGACTGCTAACAGGGCCCCATACTCTGCCCCTAGAGGCACCTGGGGAAAGGGCTTGGGCAAGGCCTCCACATGCTTGTGCAGCTCATACCTTGCACGAGGGTGCACATCTGGGAGGTGCAGGCCAGACACAATCGCGTGTGGAAAGGGGCATCTTTTACTGATCTGCACAAAGGCCCTATGTAAGCTAGCTGTAGCCCTGGGCTTGGGGAAGCAGCTCTGAGGAGGGGGCGGTGAAGAGGAGGAGGAGGCTTGAAAGGGATACTACTCACCTCTGGGCTGGGTGGGGCTGGCAGACGCAGCTCTGGCGGGGGAGTCACCTCTGCAACAACACCCAGGGTCCTGGCTCTGGCTCACAAGCCTTTTCACCCTTACAGCCACTGGGGCAAGAAGCTGCAGGGTCCTCCCTTCAGCAAGTTGGGATACAGGGCCCTGGTCTGCAGCAGTGCAGAGGTGCTTCCAGGAAAGACCCCAGGCATGGTGGGCACTTACCGGCCACTAGGACCTCAGGCTCCCAGGCTATCAGCTTCAGCTCCTCAGGACGTAGGACCTCTTCTGGAAGTAGCTCTCCTATCCCTTCCACCCTGGGGGAAAGTGGGCAAGAGAAATTAGGACCCCCTTTCCAGCACTGACCCCCTCCCTGGTCTAGGAATTCCTGCCCTTACTGTACAGGAGCTGGAGGTGAGACTGGGGGGACTGCGATGGCAACTTCTGGGGCCCGGGGCTCCTCCTTGACCTCTGCAGAGACAGGATCAGTGCTCAGAGAGCAGAAGAGAAGAAATGGGCTGCCGAGTCCCAATAAGAGAGGGCTCTGACCTAGCTCTGGGCGGACCCTAGGAGGCCGGGGAGGCCTGCCTTCCTCTAACAAGATAGCTTCTTCTTCCTCCGCAATCAGCAGCTCCAAGTCTCGGCGGCTGATCTCTGGGAGCTCCAGTTCACCCTGTCAAGAAAGAGCAAGGGGAGGGGACTCAATTCCATTTCTGAAAAAGGCAACTGGATCCAGGAGAGGATCTGGGAGGCACACCGCAGGTCTGGGTCCAAGGAAGCCCACCTGGCCCCTCACGTGCCAGGGGCAGGGAGTGGGGAAATGGAGACGGAGAAGGCAGAACTCTAGGGGGAGAGAGAAATAGACACAAGAGGGCTGGGCCTTAGGCCCTGTGTGCAGGGGGACGACTCACCTCGATCGGCAGAATGCGTATGGGTTCTGCCTCCAGGATGGTGATGGCCTCAGGAGACACCACAGTGACCGGAATCCTCTCTGGAGGGGCAGGCAGGGAAGTCACACCAGCCCCTCTGTTTCTTTCTAAATTCCCACACCCATGTGGTGAGGCAAAAGCATGGACTCCAGAGTCACATCAACCTGGCTTCTAGTCAGACCCAAGCCAGTCACTGGCAACCTAACCCTCGGTACACTGTTTAACCACTGTGAGCCTCACTTTCCTCATCTGTAAAATGGGGATGAGAAAATCTGACCGCATAGGACTCTTGTGAGGCAGTGATGAGGTTACACACATAAAGTGCACTTCACAGGGCCTGGCTCTTAACAGGAGCTCAAAGATAGTCATTTCTTCAGCTCTTGGGTCTTTCTGTGCCTCTCACCACAAAGAAGATTCTCTCTGCTGACCTGGCTCTCTGGGCTCTGTAGGAACTTCAGGAGGGATCTCCTCAAGAACTCTCTCTGGGGATGCAGCCTCTAAGAGGTGTCGAATCTTTGAGGAGGGAATTGGGAGCAAAAGATAGAGTTCAGCTTCAGCCTTCTGCTTTCCCACTTTCACAACCTTATTTAGACAATGGGTGGTAATCTTTTATGTCTCATTCTTGTGGCACTGACATCAGCATGCAATAACCCCACTTGTCATTTGGTTTCCTTTCCTCCTGTTCCTGCCCTTACCGCCCACCCTCCCAATTATCTAGCCTTTTGTCGATTTGTCAGGGATGCAAGAAGCACTGCATCCTTATGTCAAGTGTTGTGGGGACTGAGGTGAACAGAAAAGATTCTTGATCTTAAGGGGCATATGGTCTAGTGGGGGAGACAAATTTGTATGTGACCCCAACAAGAGTCAAGGCAAAGGATAAACCAGGGTCCCAGTAAAGTGCTGGGTTCACAAACTGCATTTGGTTCTGGCTAGGAGTGGGATAAAGACTTCATAAGTAAAAGGTGGCATTTGAGCCAGGTCTGTAAGGATATGTAGGACTCACTAGAACAGAATGAGGGGTGACCGTTATGGGCTAGGGAAACAGCACGAGCAAAGAAGTGAACGCGGCATCTTTAGGCCACAGGGGCCAGACTGGTGTTTGGAGCTAAGGATGCCCAGGAGATTTGCTGAGATAGAAGTCTAGGGATGGCTGGCTGTGAACCAGGGCATGGAGAGCCCCAAATGCTAGTATTCTGTTTGCAGCAGGCGCCACTGTTTGACTGGAGAACCAAGGAAGGGGGTGACATTAAATTGTGGGAGTGTTGGGAATGGATGGAGGAGGACACGGGTTAGGAAGCTCAGTGCAGAGAGATAAGGGCCTAGATTAGGGCCTCAGCAGTGAGAACAGTGTGGACATGAATGGGACATGGGTGAAAAAAGCTGCCTCCAGTGGGGAGACCACCTATCAGGTTGGCCCTGAGTAGGTAAGTAGAGGGGGTTTTGCCTGGATGCGTTCACCATGACAGTGCCCTGCAAGTCTCCTGTAGGGGAGAGCTCTGGCAGGCTCCCCCTAACCCTAATGTCAGACTAGCACAGGGACAGCACTCCCCTCCTGCACTGTCAACTCATCAGCCAGGTGTTCTGGGGGAATGAGTCCTACCTGAGGGATATCAAAAGGACTGGGAAGTCTGGGATCCACAGACATCATCCCAAAAAAGGGGTCTGGAGCATCTTCCAGGGTCTCCATCATGGCTAGGCGGTTAGGAAGCAGCAGGCTGGGTCTGGGAGAGAAGCGGGCTGTCAAGGACTGAGACTGAGTGAGATAGGCTGAGGCCAAGTGGGTAGGTGCACCACCAAAGGTTGGGTGGTCCCAGTTCCCAGGGGGACACTCACAGCTCAGGCTCCACCATATCAATGCGGATCTGCAGCTGGGCCCGATGTAGGCGCTCCAGGATGTGCTGGATGTCCTCTGTGGGCATGGAGGGCAAGGTAGAGAGCCAGCCTAGTGGAGGGCCACTCAGCTCTGCCCCGCCTCTGAGTGTTCCCAGCCTTACCCACGAGGTACTGGCATTGTTGAAAGTAGACCCGGACCACGCCGATCTGGAGCTGGGCTGAGAGATAGAGGGAGAAGCGGGGCCGCGGCAGGCCGGGCAGCGGGGGTTGCACTCGAACCAGCACATAATCGATGATTTCCTCGCTGGGGGAACAACGCGTCCTGAACACCAGTGCAGCCAGGATCGGCCCTACAGCCTTACCCACCCCATCGTCTAACCTGCTCCCACGCACTAGGGCCTCCCTGTGCCTTTTTCTGGGCCTTACCAGGTCTTCACCACGTTCACCTTCAAGTATTCGCGCTTCACCAACCGGCTGCCGCGCGTCGCTGCCAGCCTGGAGGGGGAGGGGAGTGCGGGAGGGTGCGCATAGGGGGTCAGGCTGAGGCCCCTGGGTGCCCCTCCCGGAGCGCCCACCGGCCCCGCCCTCACCAGATGGTGGCAAAGCAGCCAGTGTGGCGCTGAAGCACGTTGGGATAGTAGAACATCGTCCCTCCGGGCGTTCACCCTTGACTCCACCACTCCCAGGCTCGGATCTCAGTCGGAATTCTTTGGGACACAGGATTCCCAACACGGTCAGAGAGAAGTGAGGATTTGGACAGGTGGTGCGGCGGTGCCGGGGGACGCAGAAAGCCAAATTAGTGAAGCGATCAACAATTGGTGTATAAACGATTAAGGGCATAACTAAACAGGGACACAGGAATTGGGACGCCCCTCTCCGTGGGCCCCGAGTGGGTCCAGTCCGCACGCCACGTGGCTGCATCGAACTTACTGGAGCCTCCCGGGTTGCGTTCCAGGTTGGAGACGCGGAGCTTCGAGGGGAGGCCGGGACTCCTCTGCAGGCCTTCGTCCTCAAGCCAAGGGAGCGTTGCAGGTTCCTGGGCCTTGCACTAGCTTGGCCACTTGCAGTGCAGGGCGAGGTCGCCCTTCTGCAGAACTAGATCCAGCCACAGGGAGCACGGGCACGGTGACTCTGCACCTCGCTCCTTATTAGATAGCGGCTTTTGCCAGGACAGCCAATGGGGAAGGGGGGTCGCGTTGGGAGCCAAGTAGCCTGGGCTCCAGGTAACAGGGTCTCCCGAGATGGACCAATCGGAAGGGCCCTGCGCGCTGCCGGGGGCCATTGTGAGGTGTCGCGACCAATGGGCTCTCGTTGTCGCCTCTAGTAATAGGCGCTCCTCGGCTGGCCAATGAGCGGGGAGCAAACCCAGCCTCTTCCCGCAGCTAGCCTGGTAACAAGGGCGCCTCGGCTGGTAGGGGAGGTCGGGTCATGTCAGGGGCAACTGCCCTGACCCTGCTCAGGGTTCCTGACCTGCCGTTAGAAGCCGCCCTTCCCCCCCACATTCCGCCAAGTCTGACTGTATTCCCAGCTAGGGCCTGTCATGTGCTGGGGAATTAGAAACGGCGTGAGGTGGCCTTGGAGCAGCCACAGGTCAACAAGGAAGAAGTCAGCTTAACACGCAATAGTGAGAGGACTTATGGGATCATTTCCTAAACTTGAACGACTTAGGTTGTGGGCATGCCCCACGTCGTCATTTTCCCCGCAGTGACTGTTCTAGCTGAAGTACACTAGCTTTCTTGGATCCAGTGCATATTCTCGGCCTGCAAAAGCCATTTGTCTGAAACAATTCTTTGTATAAAATTAAAGTTGTAATTACAAATATCCCTATCCCCATGCTTCCTGCGTTTGCACAGCCATTTCTTTGGCCTAGAATGCCTGCCTCTGCCTTGACTCCAAGGAATGCTTCTTCCTAAGACTTAGCTCTTACTGCAGCTGAGCTGACCCTGTCTTATTACATTCCCCTTCAACTGGGAGGTCTTGAGTTTGGGGTCTTGTTTTTTCAGTGAGTGCCTGGCGTCTAGCCCAGTAAATATTTGTCAAATGAATGTGCAGTTGCCCTATATTTACAACCACAATGTCAAAGTTGAAAAGGATTTAGAGATGTAGTCTAAGCCATGCCTTTACAGATGAGAAAATAGAGGCCCATACAGATTGTTTCTTCCAGACCACACAGCTCCTTTGTGAGAGCCTGGTTGGCAACTCTGCTCTCTTGAATTCCAGTGTTTCCATACCCTATTCCACTGTGCTCAGCTAAATTGATTTCTGCTCCATGAAAGAACCGTCTTACTAATGGGCTAACAAGAAAACAAATTTCTAACTGGGAGAGACTTAGAGTAGCACAAACCCTGCCTCTAAGGTTAGTAACATGAATATCTCTCCTACAGAGAGCAATTAAAAGAAGCTGAGCTGACAAAAGAAGGTGTAAATCTTAACATTAGCCAGAGCTGGTCAATTCACATTCTGAAAAAGGAAAAGTTTCAGGGAGAGGGGAGGAAAGGGTAGATTATCTTATGGACTGTCATCAAAAATTCACTGCCTGTAAAAGGGTTTTGAGTATTGTTTAAACAGCCTTGAAAAAGTTCCTGAGTGGACAGTAGGAGTGCGAACTTTCCCCGCTTCTTCAAGAAGAGACAGCACTAGATGCCTCCTGCTATCAAGAGGAAAGAAGAAACTAATTTCTGCTATCAATCTGCTACGTGAGAAACAGAAAAAGCCAACACAGCAGTTTCTCAGCTGTCTTCTGCTAGTTGGGCTACAGTCATAACCCCCCACCCCTCTTCAGCCTGGCCTAGTAATGAGTCAGAGTGGTTTGGCCTCAGGGCCAGCGCCTCTCTTATTTCCCGGGCTGGGCCCTCTCTCTTCAGAGGGAGAGTAAATAAACTCTGGGCTTCCATCTGTGCTAAACTTTGTCTGAGAAATCTTTCTCACCCACGTGTGGACTTCACACCCTTACAGCACGATGCTTACAAATTGCTCCAATCACTGTACATAAGTTGTGAATGTTTATAAGTGTTCTTTTGGGATACAAAAATGATAAAGTAGGGGCACCAGCTTTATGGTGCTTCGAACCCAGTTTAGGAGATAACGCAAGGAACATAGAGTAAATTGTTCATTCACTCATCCATTCATTCAATTCAGCAAGTATTTATTATGTGCCTATCACATGCCTAGGACATGCAAGCACTCCTCTAGGGCACTGGAGATACAGCAAGGAACAAAACAAGTCCCTGTTCTTACGGAGCAGGGAAGGAGAGATGATAACAAACAGACAAATAGAAATATGTGAAGTGCTGATTAGTGCTATGAAGAAAAATGAAGCAGCATAGGAGGATAAGGAGGGCTGCTATTTAGGTAGGGTACTGAGGGAAGCCTTGCCCCTCTCTGAAGAGAGGATATTTGAAGAGGGGACAAGTCATGTGCCTACTGGAAGGAAGAGTATTTTAGACAAAAGAACCAGCAAGTGCAAAGATCCTGAGGGACAAATGTGTTTGGTGGGTTCAAGGAGCCTGGAGCAAAGCGACCCAGGGGAAGAATGGCAAGGGGTAAGGTTAGGCAGGATGCTGGGGCCACATCACAGGACCTCGGAGGTCATTGTAAGGATTTGGGCTTTTACCCTGAGTGAGTTGGGAGGGAGCCAATGGAGGGTTTTGAGCAGAGTAGTGACATAATCGGATTTATGTGATTTAGAGGCTGTCTACTGCATTGAGGATAGGCTGAAGGCAGACAAGAGTGGAAACAAGAGATGTGAAGGAAGCAGGAAGAGATACGAGAGATAATAGTGGTTTGTTCTAAAGTGTGGGTGGTGGAAGCAGAAAGAAGTGGTCAGATTCTGGATCTATTTTGAAGGAATAATGGCAGGCTCTGCTGGCGAATTGGATGTGGGCTATGAGCGAAAACAGAAGTCAGGGAGGTAATTTAGACCGTGTACAAAGAAGGCCCAGGAAGGATTTCAGCAAATTGAGGGCACAACAGTGCTTGTGCATCTCAGCACTCAGTACCTAATTCCTTCACTCCTGGTGGAGCCAGTTTAGGCTCTTGGTTTCTCAGGAGGATAATGGACAAGACTGAAAGGAAGGGAGGTCCATGGAGGCAGGGAGGCTCAAAGGCAGCACTGAGTCTTGTCAAGTGAGACAGCAAGAAGATCCTAGGAAGATTCAGGTATCTAGATTCGATCATGTCAGTGAGCCACTGAGAGTTTATAAGAGTAAAATGACAGGAAGAAGTCTGGAAAGCTAGTCAGGTGTCATGTGCAAGGGAGAAGCTGGAGGCTGTGGCAGTCAGGTAAGTGGTGACCTCGGTTGGAACTAGTCTGGTGGGAGTAAGTGTACAGAAAAGTACATGACAAGTGGCCTTGTGAAAGAAGAATTTCCAATTTGGTGGCAAAATGAACACAGGGGATAAGGGAGTGTTAGCAGATTTGGTGCCCTCAAATCTCAGTGAACAGGGTGTTGGTGACACAGTAGTCTAGGCCAGATTGCCTTTTTCTTTATAAGATGGGGTCTCACTACATTGCCCAGGCTGGTCTTAAACTCCTGGGCTCAAGCAATCCTCTCGCCTCAGCCTCCTGAGTAGCTGGGATTACAGGTGCACACCACCATGCCCAGCTCCGGAGTCTTTTATGGGGCTCAGGTAGAGCGAGGATCCAGTTTGGGAGTCCTCTTCTGCTGGGGGAAGAGGTACCACTGATATGTCTCCACAGAGACAGGGGCAGCAGATACAGGTTCAGCAGGTCCTCTCTCTGCTCTTAGGCCCCACGGCCTCTAGATCATAGTTTCAGATCAACCTCAAGTGTCTTCTGTTCATTTAGACCTCAGTCCAGAGCCTAACCCCAAGCCCGTTGTTGAGGCCCAAATCAGAGGCCACTAGCAAAGAAGTGTGGAGCCCAGATGTTCTCACATGAAGTTGGTGGCTACATTGCCTGACTATAGACTCAGTGGCCCTCTTAGTGGCTGACCCCAACCCTCTCCCTAATCTTGGTTGCCTAGAGGGTATCTCTCCATAGAGTGCCAGGCCTAGAACCCACAGAGCCCAGGAAGCATCCTCGCCAGGACCTGTGGGCAGCGGGGAGGGGAGGGGCCTGGAGCTGTCCGCAGGGAGAGAAGCCAAGTGCTCTGCTCCCAAGTTTACATCTCTACCTTTCCCCAGGACCCCTGCCAACTTCTCGCAGAAAATCAGATGCTGATTCCTCTTTCATTAACATTTTATTTTAAATCCTTAGTGAAGATCTAAGAGGAAAATATAAAGTGCTTGGCTTCAGAGTTGGGGATTAGGGGAAAAGGGAAAGGCCCCCTGAGTTCCTACTATTTGGAATTTCCCAGTCCCTTAGAGATGAAAGACAGTTTATCTCAAAGATTTTTTTACAAAAAAAGAAAAAAATTATCCTTGAGTTCTCCACCAGCCAGCGTGCATGAAGAGCTCAAGGATGTAACTATCACAGTCAACCATTCAGAATTATCACAAAGGAAGCGGGTTGGCCAACAGGGTGGAGAATGAGTCTATTTCAAAGGAGACAGGAGGAACAGAGAGGTGAGGTGGAAGGTGGGTCCCCAGGCTCTACATCAGGGACAGAATGGCTGCCTGTTCCTCTGAAGTCTCCTCCAGTAAGTGTCGGGCAAAGGCCTGCTCCATCTGCACAGGAAGAGATGGGGAGGAGCGTATCAGTCAGTGCAGCCAGGGAGGATGTCACGCCAGGAGCTGCTTCCCTGCCTGGAGACCCCTTCCTCTCCTGGAACACCACTGTCCCCAGCCGCATTAGGCAGGCTACTCTGCCTCTGCTCTGAACTTACCCGCACTGTGATAAGGTTCTGTGACGTATAGCTGGGGCCAGGGCTCTCCTCCCAGAAATTCAGTGTTACCTGGAACTTGGGTTGGGGGCCCAGGCCCCGGAGGTAATTGGCCAAGTCTGAAAGAGAAAGGGTCAAGGGTTAGAAGAAAGAAAAGAGAGGAGAGGGCCACAGGCAGGAGGGAATAGTAAGGAATCCATGACGGAGGCGGGGAGCACATGGAGACCAAGGCCAGCGCAGGAGCTCCAGGGTTAGGAGAAATGTCGGGAACTAAGTGCTACTCAGCCATGTACAAACAGGAAAGGGTGCCCCTTCCTCAAGTAAGAAGTGTTTAGAGTAGCAGATTACAGTACAACTTGAAAAGCTCTCCCCTGGGAGAGTCCTTACTGGCAGCAGCCCTGGCTGCTAACACCGAAGTGCCCCAATCTTGGCTGCTTGCTCACACCTCCCAGTGCTAGGGCGCCCCTGGCCCTGGGAACACCCACACTCTGCTCCCCCCATACTCCTGGCCCCACTCCTAAGGTCAGATTTAGAGTTGAGTGGGGGCTGGAACTGGAACTGCAAGAGGAGACAGGAGTCAGGGGCGACCCTAGGGGATGCCTACAGCGTGGTAGAGACAGGGTGCGGTGGGGTCGGGGGTCTGACATGCGCCAGCTCTCTCAAACGTGTGGACGGCTGTGTCCAGCGTGTATGCAGAAGAGGGCCATGAGCCTCCAAATCTCTGTGCCGACTGGTCTGTGCACCTTCACATAATTGCTATATGCTTCAATGTGATGCTGCTCCCCATGAAGTGACACTCTTATGCTGGACTCTACCCGCACCTCACCTTCCATGGCCTTGGCTGTGGAAGGAGAGCTGCCAGGTAGCTGCAGGCTGAGTGTATGGCCACACAGGATATGCACCACACAAGAGCAGGGGTGCCACGCACAGACCACGATTGAGGATCTGCTGACAGTGTGGTGGCAGGACCCACCAAGTTGGGCCCAGGAGGCACTAAGAGCTGGGGAGGGGCTCAGGTGCCCAGCAGGAGCAGCCTCACCTCTGCAGAAGGAGGCAGTTCTGAAGAGCTCCACGCATTCGTTGTTGGGCAGCAGATGTGGGCCTGGCCCAGGTGGGGCCTGCGGTGCATTCCAGGAGATGGGGATGGGGCAAAGGCGCTGCGCAAAGAGGCCTCGGGAGTTGCTGGCCACCAGGACACCTCTCTCAAGCTGGCTCAGCAGGCGCTGTGTGGGCTCCAGTGGGTCAGGCTTGGGAAACACCACTTGCTCCATGCTGCTCTCGGAGCCTGAGGGCTCAGCCACAAGGCGGCAGTCCAGGCTCTGCACCTGGGCCTTGCCCACCACGCGCCCGCTGTAGATGAAGGTGAGCAGCAGCGAGTAGTCTGGGGATAGAAGAGCCCAGCTGCACCTGGTGCTGGAGGAGCACACAGGCTGTCAGCAGCCCCTCTCCCCAGGGGTACATCTTCACTTCCTGTTAGGCTTTCCTATCACTCAGGAGAGTAACTAATATGGGGATTCACCCTGAGGCCTCAGGGCTTATGCCCAGGGTCTTAGAGTTTGCAAGAAGGTCCCTGGAGACTGGGCCTCTATTTAGTCCAAAGAAATCAATGTCTTACCGTGGATCTCCAGGAAACAATGTGTAGGGTGGTATTTTTGAGAAGCAATCTTTCTGGTGTCTGGACAGGCAAATGCAATTCTCACTGCCTAGAAACCCGTGCCTCAGTCTATGGTAAGGTGGGCTCAGTTTGCTGCAAGCCCTGACTGACTATGCAAGGCAAACAAAATCCAAGGGAGAAGACCCAAGGGGCACAGGGGGCAGTCAAGAGTTAGAAATGTCAAGTACCTGACTCCGGAGGGGGCAGAAACTCTGGAGACACCTGATCCCCTTGAAAGGGGGCCTCAGTTGTATCTGCACCTGGAAGGCAGGCAAAGGCATGGTCATTCACAGTGGGACTGGGGAGTTCCTAGAGCGAGAGGGTATGACATAGGGGATGACACAAGAGACAGGGGAGGTGGTACCTTCCTGTGGCTCAGGACTGTGGCTGCTGCTGCTACTGCTGCTGCTGCTGCTGCTGCTGCTGCTGTTGCTGTCTGAACGGGATGCTCCCCCAGCGGCCCCTACCTCCTCCTGCAGACGCAGAGTCTGTTGTTGGCCCACCTCTCCCTCTCGTTACTGTCCTGCACTCAGGCCCACCCAGTACCCTGCCCAGCTCTCACATTATCAAGGGGGTCCTGAAGCAAGGAGGGACTGGGTATGCAGTTCTTCATGGGACCCTCTTCCTCCTCCTTCTCAGAGGACACAGAACTGTAGTGTCGCTTTGATGGTGATTTCTGGGTTCCTGGTTGGGCTGTGGAATTGTTGAGGAGGAGAGAAAGGTCAGGGACTTAAACAGGCACAGAAGGTAAGGGAGAGGTATGAGGCAGGGAAAGGAGGGCAGGACTAGGACAGGGAGCCTAGGGAGCAGCTCCCCAAGGGCAGGGACAGGGTAGAACCCTGAGGGACCCCAAGGAGGCTCACATCTATATCCTTCCTCCCCAGTCTGCTGATTCCAGGAGTCGTTGGGCAAGGAGACACTCACAAGAGAGGGTTCCTGGCGGTAGTAGCCGATACACCTTGTAGGGCTCAGCAACATCCATACGGCCATTCTCGGGAACCTCTTCAAATTCGGGACTTTTGTTGAGGGCACAGCGCAGGCGAGTCTTCCAGGTAGCAGGGCCTCCTGTGTCCCCTTCCTTGTACTTTCCCTTAAATATTGCCCAGGCCTAGGAAAGAGAGGAAGGGAAGAGGCAGAGTGTTACAGACCCCAACTGCCCCTCCAACAGGGCTGCCCTTCACGGGTGTATGCCCTGAGCACTCACAAAGGCCCTGAGCTCAGCAGGGCTCATGCTGGGTTTATGCTCTGCTGCTGTCATCTTGAAATCCTAATTTTTGAATGAGGCCTCCCTCCGCATTTTTATTTTGCACTGGGCTCTGCAAATGATGCAGCTCGGTCTACTCTCCTTTATCTGAAACCCAGGCAGACGCAAGTCCTTGAGGGTAAGTGCACCAGTGTATATTCCATCCCTCATTCGGAAGGGACGGTGGTTTCCAGGCCCTTTCACCTTGAAGAAGGCAGCATCTTGGTCCTCACGGAAGTCCTGCTTGCCTGCATGCTTCCAGGGAATCCGGAACATGGTCTTAGCTGTATCATGCCAGCACACCCCTGGGAACTGCCCGCTCTCCACTTGTTCCACCACCCAGTTGCGGAGTTTTCGGGTGCAGCGCACCCTGCCTGATGCCATCCTGGGGGATGAGAGGAGCAGGAAGCATCAGAACTACCCTTTGGGAGGGAACATCTCCTGAGACCCTGGCCACTGGGGCTGGATTCTGACAATGGGCTCCAGAGACCCCAACTATCTTCTTTTGGCTCCAGACACAACTCAGCATTCTCTGAGGCAGAACTGTTTTACTCTGCCATTATTAGCAATTACAAAAAAAAAAAATTCTTTTTAACTTTCCAAGCTGTGACACCTAGAAGGAAACCTTAGGCATTGGTCTTAAGTTTAGAACTTTTCAGGAATATATTGTTTGGGAGAGAATTTCCCTGGTGTTCTGTTCCTGGTGAGAGGCCGTCTTCGTTCCCAAGCACTTGCAGAGGCAGTATCTGCTCCAGAGATGCCTCAGCCCTCTTCAAACACCCTCCAACCTACACAACTACAACCTATCCTTCGACTCCATCCCTCTCCTCTGCTTGCCCCAAGGGTAGGGGGGTTAGGAAGCTGGGGCAGGGGTGGAGCTGCACCAGAAGTGGGCAGGGCCAGGAAGCAAACAAACAGGGTCAGTTGAGGCTGGGGCAGAGCCTTCCTCTCTGAGCAACCCAGCAGGCCTTCCTGTACTTTGCCTATAGGGCCTGGGACACTGGCCCTTGACAGTCCCTCAGTCTCACTCTCAGGCCAAATCTCCTGCTTCCTCACAAGCCTCTATCCCTCAATCTAGCAGAGAAGACCCCAGCAGTCTCCACCCCCACCTCCAATCTGGTTGGCCCTTCCGGCTCTAGATCCCAGGCTCATTCTCCTCTTTGGCTGATCTTACCTGAGCTGCTGTCCAGGCTGTCCCGGGGCTCGGAGAAACTCAGCTTAGTTCCTTGGCTAGGCGGCTCCGTAATCTCTCCGCCCCTCCCTATAGTCTCCGCCCTAAGTTTCAGTTCTCCTCCAGGGAGGTCCTTTTCCCAGAAATCACGTGGTCTGAGTTGCAGGGCAGCCGGTCGCCACCAGGGGGAAGCAGCATCTGACAACCTCACTGTCAGCAGCAAGAGGGCCTGGCTGGCTCTGCAGGGCTGGCTCCAGGCTCCTGCCTTGCTATACCTTGCTATCGCGTTCCCCTTCCACCCTCACATACTCTTTGCTTGTATGTGACTTCTATGTGACACTGCGGCTTCCCTAGGGAGGTCATGGTTTCCTGGAGTCTGGCGTGGGGCCTCTGGATTGCTATGTACACCTGTGCATCTGTGTTCCCCCACAGTGCCTGCTTGGTACATATTAGGTGACCCAAATACCAGCCAAATTTGATGAAAGGAAGGCAATGTGAGAGGGAGCCCAGACCAGGTGGCTGGATGGCGAGGGCCCCCCTTGCCCATCTGCAGTGTCAATTCCTTCCTGGCCCTAAGTCCAGGAGGGTAAGCTTCAGGGGTCCCTTTCAGCAAAGCTCTGTTCACCCCCCTTTCCCTTGGTGCCCCTAGATGGTGGGGCCAGGAAGAAGGACCACCAAGAAGCCTGGGCAATAAGATGCTTCTTTATTGGTGCTGGAGCTGTTCCTGAGGGAGTCAGGCCACGGGACCCTCATCTGGACCCTTGCCCCGGCTACTTCCTTCTGCGGGGGATACTCTGTCCCAAGGGAACCTCTTCTGTCAGCTTCTGCAGAAGGAGAGAGAAGGTAATGATACTGGAAGCCTGGAGCTCAGACTCAGGCTGGGACAGGTGACTTCTGGAGGGTGGGGTCAGAGGCAAGGCTGGGTGAAGGCTGTACCTGTAACAGGCGGGCTTGGTAGGTAGGGGCATCTTCTCCAGCCAATGGCTGGGGACGCACGTGCAGGTAGCGCTCAGTGGCTGTCTCCAGCTCTTCAACCTCATACAGGGTGGCTGGGTCCAGTGAGTGGGCATTGATGAGGCTCACAAGATACTCTTTGTAGTGTGCCCTGGGGAGATAAGGGAGCAGAATACTTGTTCTTCTGTTGGCTAATATTAACTGAGTGTGCCCAGTCCATGGCGGGCACTGGGATACTCAAACAAGAATGACAAGCCCTGTCTGCTGCACCTGTAGGCAGCGCCAACCTGTGCACGTTGCCTGCTACTACCTATCCAAGCCCTTGCCCAGAAAGCCCCCTCCCTCGCATTCCTTGCAGGACCTACTGCTCCCAGAGACCTACTTTAGTGCCTGGGCATGCCCTCACCACTCCTACCCCGATGCCCAACACCATGCTCCATGTCCTGCCAGCACTCACTGGCAGAGGCCGGCATAGCCAGCTGGAGTTTCCTTGCCACAAGCTTCATCCCTGAGCCCATTGGGAACCTCTTTCTGCTCCATCACTCGACAGCCACCTATGGGTGAGAGAAGAAAGGAACCCTTTGTTGGGAGGAGACCACTGACCACAAAGCCCCAGGGGAACTGGAATATCCATGGGGCAGGGAAGGTAGCCTCCAAGGAGGGGACCAAGCACAGGAATTCCTGCTCTCCCAGTGGTGGTGGGTACTTAGAGATGCCATCAGCAGCAGACAGACTCTGACACAGAGGCAGAGACCTTGTCCTTACTTTTATCTAAGCTGGCTTTTGCTCATAAACACATATTCCCTTGAGACAGCTCTTTTGGTTGTTATTTCGCTCTTGCATAATAAACTTATTCTGTGAAGGTCTTACCTCTATTTTCTAAAAATAATTTTTAAAAAATTTAAAGACTACAGCACCTGGTATTCCCAGGCTATCTCCCATCCAAGTACTAACCAGGCCCTAACCTGCTTAGCTTCTGGGACCACATGAGATTGGGTGCATTCAGGGTGGTATGGCCATAGGCTTACCTCTATTTAGACTGTAAGAAGCTGGATAGATTAGAACCACATATGACACCTTTTTATTGCCCTCATGGAACCTAAAACAGTGCCCTGCAACTAGCAGTTCTCATTAAATATCACTGAGTTAATTAATGAATCATTATCATTTGGGAATGGATAAAAAAATTAGTATTAAGGGCTTCATGGGTACCAGGTGCTTTAATGATGTCTTATGTAAACTAGCTCAGCTACAAGGTGCATATTACCTCATTTTGTAGAAGGAGGCCTAGGGAGGTTAATTAACTTGTCAAAGGGCACACACCAAGTCGTGCTAGACCCAAGGCTCCCCTTTCCCATCACACAGCGGGAGCCCAGCACACCACCTCCCCTTCTCAAAGGCTTGTTCCGACACTCACCTCCAGGGACTGCCCGGGCCCCAGCTGGAGGCTCTGTATTAAACATGACGTTATTGTCCTAAGGAGGAGCAGAGACAGATGGGCATTATGTTCCCCTTGATGCTAGTCCCTTCTGCATTTCCCAGCATACAGCCTTTTCCATCCTTGCCCAGCCTGGGCCCTGCCTTCCTCTCCTGGGCAACCCGCAAACCCAGCTGGGTTGGCCACCTCTGACCTGTAGCAGCTTTTGGAGCCGGGGAGCAGTCCAGTCCCTCAGGTAGAAGAGGCAGTCTCGAGGGTGATGGCCGTGAAGGGACTTTTTCACCCTGCAGTTAGGGTCTGGACATTTCTGGCGGAAACCCAGATGGGAGAGGGGAAGTTGGAGACTGTTGGGGTCCTGGCCTCTCAGGAACCCCTGCGTGAGGGGTGTAGGGGTGGGGGGAGATGGAGACACTGGAGGGTCTGGAGTGAGCAAAGAGGGAGAGGGGACAGAAAGAGGTGCTTTACATCCCACTGACTTCCTCTCTCTTCCCCTGGGCTGCTCAATGGCCTTTGCCCCTCAAACCCAATGGCAGCCCCCCATCCTTCTAGCCCTTCCCCATCCTCTGGGCTCGGGCTCACATTCTTGGCGTAAAAGGCATTGTAGCAGCCACTGCAGAACTGGTGGCGGCACTGGGTACAGTGAAAGTGCATGCAGCCTCCTCGGGCCAGGGCGTACGAGAACTTGCACTTGGGGCAATCTGCAAGGGACAGGAGGTCAGGGCTGGGGCTGCCACTGCAACTCAAGGTCCTCAGAAAGAGAGCCACTGGCAATGACAGACTACTGAGCAAACAGACCAAGGGGTGGGGGGGGCAGCCTTACCAATGCCATTTTCCTGAAGATACATTGCCAGGCCCTGGGCCTGGTATTCTGGGTCATTGGTGCGTTTCCAGTTCTGGAAATCCTCGCAGCTCCGACCTCGGTGCTGCTCCTCCCACTGCCAGAGGGAAAGTAGGCTTCACGTGGGAAGGTCCATCCCATGCCCCGGTCCTTCTTGTTGGCCCGCCACTCACATCCAGTGGTCCCAAGCTTAGTTTATGTCATCATCATCTGCCATTTTCTCAGACCCTAAACTGAGGGGCTATCCTTGGTTCTTGCATTTCCTCATACTACCCCATATTCATTAGCAAGTCTTGGTTCCACTACCCAAGCCCATCCCAACCCTGTGCCCCTGCTGCTACCACCTTACTCCAAGCCATCATCAGAACTTGCATTAGTTATAGTCTCTCTGCTTCCCACTCCTGCTCGCCTACTACCCATTCTCCCCATTGCAGCCAAAAGGCCTTCAAAGGTATAAGCCAGGTAACTTGAACAGTACTGGTGGTAATTTAGTTTTGAGGTTTGCGGCTGGGGTCTCAGGTGTTCACTTTATTATTATGTTTCATAATGTAGATGAAATTTTTTGGTATCAAACAACAAACTTCTTAAAAGACAAATGAGATAGTATTGTCCCTTGCTTCTCAGAATGAAGGATAACACTTGCCTCACTTGGCCTTCCGGGCTCTCCTGATCTGGCAGCTGACTCCTCTGACCACCTGCCACCTTCACCCTTGCCCTCTAGGCTCCAGTCACACACCACTTCTTTTTGACTTTGGCCTTTCCATGTGTTGTTATTTCTGTCCCAAATACTCTTTGCGTGGCTGGCTTCTTCTTAACTTTCAGACCTGAGCTTAAATTACACCATTTTAGAGAGGACTTGTCTGACCTCTCTACCCTAAGTAGGTCCATTCTGTTATTCTTTGTCTCAAATTCCTATTTGTTTTCTTCATGGAACTTGTGCCTATGTAAAATTAGTTCCTTCCTCCTTCCCTCACTTTCTTTCCTTCCTTTCTCCCTCCCTTCTCTTTCCCTGCTCTCCTTTCTTCCTCCCTCACTTCTTCCCTTTCTCCCTATACCTGTCTCCCTGCCTAGAACTCAGGTCTGCTTTGCTCTCCAGTACACAAGCTCCCCTGAGTCTAACACAGTACCTGGGAGTAGCTCAGCAAGTATTTCTGAAAGTATGAATGCGCCTTACCTGGCGCTTGCAGCGCACACAGAAGGTCTGGTGACACTGGGGACATGTCGCCTCCAGCTGTTCACGTTCATATATGAACCCAAAGGAGCACTGTAAGTGCAAGAGCATAGCTTTACAGCTATCCGAGGCCTATTCTGCCCCGCCCCGCCATATTCAGCTCCTCTGGGCAGGCCACTTACCTTGGCACACCACAAGAACTTAGGGTCCCGCATCAGCACACGCTCAGTCAGCTTCTTATGAAACAATGCGTAGGCGTCTGGCTCTAGGCTCTCCCGAAGCTGTGGACAGGGTACAGAGGCAGTGGGTGGGTAGGGCTCCTGTTCAAAGCCCAGGGCACCTGAGTCCTAGGGGCTGTAGTACCTGGATGTCAAGGGTGGAGAAATAGGGGAGCAACTGTGTGTCATCGGTGAGGTCGGGGCGGCCACAGGCGGGGCACACCATGTCTGTAATGTGCTTCTCCTTCAAGGCGATGGTGAAGTGCTGGCGGAAGCAGTCAGGACAGATGGTGCACTCACAGGAAGTCAGGGCCTGCATCTGGAGCATGAGGGACAGAAGGAGAGGGAGTCAGAAGCCACAGCTGCCAGCCTGGGGAAGGAGCAGTAGTCAGGTGTCCACTGGGAAACCAGGGTCTAATTAACAACTAGGCAAAGGTAGCAACCTCAAGTGCCAGCAGGGTGCCAGGCAGGCAACCTAAACATCTGAAGACAATTAGTCGGTGGAGGAAAGTAGACAGTGGCAAGACCTAAGGTAAACACAAAAATGCCTCTCAAGGCGTTCACATTCAGTTAAAAACAAATGGGCTGGGCAGTGGTGGCTCATGCCTGTAATCCTAGCACTCTGGGAGGCTGAGGCGGAGGATCACTCGAGATCAGGAGTTTGAGACCAGCCTAAACAAGAGTGAGACCCCGTCTCTACTAAAAATAGAAAGAAATTAGCTGGACAACTAAAAATATATAGAAAAAATTAGCTGGGCATGGTGGCACATGCCTGTAGTTCCAGCTACTCAGGAGGCTGAGGCAGAAGGATTGCTTGAGCCCAGGAGCTTGAGGTGGCTGACAGCACTCTAGTCCGGACAACAGAGCAAGCCTCTGTCTCCAAAAAAAAAAAAAAATTAAAAACAAATATACAAATAACATCCTTGAAATGAAAAATCTATAGAGATGGAGAACAGATTAGTGGTTGCCAGGTGACAGGGAGCGGAGAGAAGGACAGTATGACCATAAAAGGGTAGCATGAAGGAGTTCCGCTGTAGTGACGAAACAATCTGTATCTTGATTATGGTGGGAGTTACATGGATCTACACAAGGGATAGGATTGGGGAGAACCACACATACACATCCACTTAAAAAATGAACAAGAGCTGGGCACGGTGGCTCACGCCTGTAATCCTAGCACTCTGAGAGGCTGAGGCGGGCGAATTGTTTGAGCTTGGGAGTTCAAGACCAGCCTGAGCAAGAGTGAGACCCCATCTCTACTATAAAAATAGAAAGAAATTAGCTGGACAACTAAAAATATATAGAAAAAATTAGCTGGGCATGGTGCCGCATGCCTGTAGTCCCAGCTACTCGGAAGGCTGAGGCAGAAGGATCACTTGAGCCCAGGAGTTTGAGGTTGCTGTGAGCGAGGCTGACGCCACGGCACTCTAGCCTGGGCAACAGAGTGAGACTCTATCTCAAAAAAAAAAAAAAAAAATGAACAAGATCTGTAGCATAGCTAACATTGTAACAATGTCTGTTTCTTGGTCTTAATATTGTGCTATAATTATATAAGATGTCACCAATAGGCTGGGCACCGTGGCCTATGCCTGTAATCCTAGCACTCTGGGAGGCCGAGGCGGGAGGATGGCTTGAGGTCAGGAGTTCGAGACCAGCCTGAGAAAGAGCAAGATCCTGTCTCTACTAAAAAAGTAGAAAGAAATTAGCTGGACAACTAAAAATATATAGGAAAAATTAGCCGGGCATGGTGGTGCATGCCTGTAGTCCCAGCTCTCGGGAGGCTGAGGCAGAAGGATTGCTTGAGCCCAGGAGTTTGAGGTTGCTGTGAGCTAGGCTGACACCATGGCATTCTAGCTCGGGCAACAGAGTGAGACTCTGTCAAAAAAAAAGAAAAAAAAAGATGTCACCAATGGGGGAAGGTGAGTGAGGAGTACACAAGACTTTGTACTACATTTGTAATCTCCTATAAATCTACAATTATTAAAAAAAAAGTGAGAACACTTGGTGTTGACTAAAAACAAAAAAGAGGCCGGGCACGGTGGCTCACGCCTGTAATCCTAGCACTCTGGGAGGCCCAGGTGGTGGATCGCTCGAGGTCAGGAGTTCGAGACCAGCCTGAGCAAGAGTGAGACCCCGTCTCTACTAAAAATAGAAAGAAATTGTCTGGCCAACTAAAATATATACAGAAAAAATTAGCCAGGCATGGTGGTGCATGCCTGTAGTCCCAGCTACTCGGGAGGCTGAGGATCCTACTCAGTAGGATCGCTTGAGCCCAGGAGTTTGAAGTTGCTGTGAGCTAGGCTGACGCCATAGCACTCACTCTACCCAGGGCAACAAAGCAACACTCTGTCTCAAAAAAAAAAAAAAAAAAAAGACACATACAGAGCCAGGGTAATGAAATCAGTCAGTATTTGTCCAAAGTATTTGCCACTTCTGACCTACAGTAAGTGGGAGCTCAGGAGGTAAGAAGAGCTTGCTCCTACCAACTGGATATTTGATGATATCAAAGAATTACTGTTAATTTTTTTTGGTGTGACAATGGCATTGTGCCTATATCTTCAAAAAGAGTTTTATCTCTTAGAAATAGATACTGAAATACTCACAGATAAACTATGATGCCTGAGAATTGCTTCAAAATAATCCTCTGTGTATATAAATGAAATAAAGATTGGCCATATATTGATAATTGCTGAAGCTTGGTGATAAATATACTGGCAGTGAAAGGGCTGAAGGGAGTAAGGGAATCTATACCATAATTTCCTTTACTATTGTATGTTTGAAAATTTCCATACTAAAACATTTACATAAAAAGAGAAGGGGTAGCCTGTTCCTGCCCTCCCCTTCCCAGAAGCCTTCAGGGGTACCTGGGCAACTGCAGAGTAGAAGACAGGGCCAGAGACACGAACTGGGGTGGAGGTCCAAAGGGAATAAAGTCATTCTAGGACCAGGTACGGTGGGGAAGGCTTACCCGGTTGTGGGGCAGGGCCCAGCCACACACAGCACACTCCTGGGCAAGCAATCGGCGCAGGAAGGCCCGGTCCTGGCTGTGCTTCACAGCTTCTACCACATCCCCCAACTCATAGTTCCTGGGTGTCTCCTGCAGCAGTGACAGTGCCAGCTCTGCCCGGCCCCAACTGGGGAGGGCATAGACGGCCAAAAGCCGTCTGACCAGGCTCTGCAATGTGATTCAGGTGGAGGCAGAAGTCACTGTCAGAGCCCAGGGACCTTCCCTTCCCAAATTCCCTCTTTCTTCTCTAGGTAGGTTCTTGGGCTCCTTGCCTCCTCCCAGCACCTGCTTATCTGGTCCATCCCAGGAGGGGGTGGGCTCAGGACCACTGTCCCAGAGGCGCTGACGGAAGGGCTCTAGGCGCTGTCGCTGTAGCTCAGTCAGGGCTCGTGCCACATCACCTCCATGCTGGAACAGTGCCTGGAGAGACCCCTCCTCAGGCCCAAAGCCCAGAGACCGGAGCTCCTGCACCTACAAGTTGGGAGTGGAGAGAGGAAGTAAAGACAGAAAAGCAAGCAAAGGAGAATGTAAGAGACTCTGAACTCTGAGACTCTCAACCCTGTCCCACCTCCAGCACAGTTGATACCTTCCTACGCCGGGCCCTCACGCACTCTTCCACAGCTTCATCAAGGTTGCCATGACGATCCAGCCAGGCTTTCCGGGCCTCCTGACAGGAAAAGGCACCCAGCCCAGGGTCCCGCTGTCCAGCCAGCTCAGCCACCATCTCCAGCACGTAGGGCAGCTCTGAGCGCAACCACTTCAGGGGCACCTCAGTGCCTGAGTATTGCAGAGCTGAGAAGACCTCCTCTGGACAGGCACCTGCAGCTTCCCCTTCCTAAGGCACAGTCCCGCCCATCAGGCCCAAGAAGAGGGATACCCTCCACCCACCCTCAGATGAACTGAGATGCCAACAGTGGCTGGGCTCAGCCATGGACCATGTGACCAGTGCATAAAATGGTAATTGCCATGTGGAAGTGTTCAGTAAGGGACAACTGCTGCTAACAATGACAAATCTTATAAGAACTATCAACCAACTGCAGCATCTCCTTTCCCCCACCAGCTCAGCCCCACCTCATCCCAAGTCGAATCCTCACCCGGATCATGATCACTAGTTGGAGACCTTCCTCCCGCATCTTGTCTTGTCGGTGCTTCTCAGAGTCTTCACAGGAACTGGGCAGGGGGGCACTGAGGCATCCCGGAGGCCCAGGCTTAGGGAGTCCCTTTTCCAAAGAACTGGCATGGGGCCGGGGGTCATGCTGTACTGGGATGGGGCTGCTTGTCCGGTTGCACATAACACACACCCAGCCAGGGCCCGAGTTGCAGAAGGTACAATGAATACAGTACCAGACTTGAGTCTGGGCAGAAGAGAGCAAGGTATCCCCCTGCTGGGAAGGCAGAGAGGATTATCCCATTGACTGGCTGGCTGAGGTTTATGATGAAATATACGGAGCTGGGGGAACTAAAGAAAAATGGGGGATGGGAAAGCAGAGAATGGCCTGAGGTAACATGTGCAATGAAGAGTTGGGAAGGCCAGGAACAGGTTACCTGAAGGGGCTGCAGGCAAATACCAGCATCCTGGGAATCCACCACCAAGCTGGGAGGCTGGGCCAGCCGAGGTCGCTCACATATGGCACATAGCACAGCTGCTCCCTCATTCTCAAAGGTACAGCTCTGGCAGGCCCACCGACCCCGTGCAAGCTCAGGTTCTAAGCCCTCAGTTCCTTGGGGACCCTCGATCCTCAACCCCAAACCCTTACAGCCTCGGGGCCGATCACAGGCCACACAGAGCACTGTCCAAGGCTCATTTAGCATGGCACAGGCAGCACAGTGCCAGGGCAAACGAGCACTTGCAGGATCAGGGGAAGAAAGAGAGCTGTCTCCCAGGGCCAGCAGGGAGGTCGGCTGGGGCCGTGGCTGGGCCGAGGCAGGTAAACTGTAATGGAAAAGCAGATATGGCCTGTTGAGGTGGGGACCTGGTAACTGGGTCCCTCACTTCTGGGCATTTCCCATTTCCTGAGTAACAGCACATGGCACTGGCCCTTGCACATCTTGTCTCTGTCTCAAATACTCTCATACCCATGGCCTGTGCAACATTTAAATGGCAGCTTAAAGCTCACTTCTTCTGGGTAGATATACCTAGTATGGGTACTGAAAATACTGCCAAGTGATTGAGCTGATCCTTCAGACTAGGTTGCATCCACCTACTACCTATTTGCACACCATCATAACCTGTCTTATGGTGAATGCTGTGTATGTCTACTATCTCCTTCAGGGCTATGACTGGTTGCTTGTCCTCTATTACACAGTCTTTAGCATACAACTTGGCACATGGTAGACAATCAAGTGATCTTAAGGTCTCTAAATTTCATTCTCATCCAGAAGAGACGACATCTCACCTGGAGCTCAGGTGGGTGGCCTGGATCAGGGTCCTGGGAAGGGTCTGGCGGAGGTGATGAGCACGCGATGGGTGTCCATGGAACAAGTGGTCACAGGCTGGGCACAAGGCCTGTTTACAGGACAGGCAGTGCAGTGTGCCTGGGGCAGAACCACAGAGGAAGCAAGGACCAGGAGTGGAGCCTAGAGAACACCAGAGGAAAGAACAGAAAATCTTTCTAAAAAAGACTAGGTTATACCTGAATCTGCTATGGATGGAGGCAAATCACAAGACTACTTTTCAAAATATTTGAACCCAAGAAAACAATTTTAATCTCTTTTAAAAAAATAAAGGAGGATAACCAAGAGGGTAGAAGAAGGTCCCAAATTTCCATCAATATAGTCTACTACTCCCCGCCCCCCCCATGTAGAACCAATAATACCTGTGGCACAGGGTGTGGTGAGGGGGCCAGGAGCAATCTCTCTCAGTAAGGGTTCAAACTCTGAAAGCTGTAGCGTCTAAGGAAGAAAGAGCAGGGAATGGGCAAGGGGCATGGGACCCAGAATCCAACAATTCCTGTTCCCTTTGTTCATCAGCCCCCTTCCTGCCTGCCTTACATCATCTTCAACGTTGTCTTCCAGCAGCTGTTCCAGTGCCCTCTTTCTTGGATGAGTATTCTGCAAACCAGATAAAAAAGGCTTCCACCTAGCACCCTAGAACAAGGCCCTTCCTATAAGCTCTAGAGTCTTAACATTCATAGACAAAAGAACAGCACCAGGAGCTCCCAGAATGCCCATGGTTCAGCAGCATGGGGGTCCTCAGACTGACTTGAGTTAGGCTGTGCTCCCCAGCCTTGGTCTGTAAATCATCAAGACTAAGGAACATCTTACCTGCAACAGCAGGCTGAGCTCTGTCCGAAGCAGCAGTACTTCCAGTGTGACTGTAGCAACCTGGTGCTCATCTGGCTCCTCCTGCCCTTCGGGGAAGCTCAACCCATCTGGCTGCTCCTCCGTGTAGCCATACAATCGTAGCACATCCCGGCCCCCCTACCACACATTCACAACCAATCACCGCCCCTTCCCATTCAGCACAGCCTCAGGCCATTTCTAGCCAATCCCCAGCCCAGGCCCAGGCCCAGGCCCAGTCCCCTTTCCCATAAGGCTCAGGGGCTTCACCTGCACCGCATCCACTGTGCTGCGAAAGACAGGGTTATTAAACTTGACCCCGCGCCAGTACCGGGGCCGCTGAGGGCTGAGGAGGTTGCGGCCGTATTTCTCCAGGATGTTCAGGGCCGTGGACAGGGTGTTGAGGTAGTTTCGGGGCTGGGAGCATTCAGAGAGCAAAGAGTTGTGAGCCCGCTCCGGCCCCAGGCCCTATGTCCCTCTTTCAAGCGGGGCCGGGCCTCACCTCCCCATGAGCGTTGCAGCGGACCAGGCGTGCGGCGTCCAGCTGCAGGTAGCGGGCGGCTGGCGGCAGGGAGGTGGCCAGTAGGGGCCGGAGCTGCTCCAATGAAAACGCCTGCCCGGAATCCCTCCTCAGGGCGCTCGCCAGCTCTTCGCGGGCCTCCAGGAAGGCCCGCTCCTCCTCCCCGGGCATCCTGAGACAGGAGTCAGCCCCAGCCTCGCCGCCCGCCAGGACCCAGCGCGGGCTGTGCGCGGCCCGAGCGCCGCCCCTCCCGCCTGGTGCCCGCCTTTGAGACCTGACCCCGTCCGTGGAGCTGCCCCGGGTCAGTCAGACCACGGTCACTCTCCGGCCCCCGGCTCAGGGGCAGGGTTAGCCGGGAACAGGAAGTACTAGGAAAGAAGGCGGGACTGCGACCCGGTTTCAGAGGAACGGGAGGGGTTTAAGCTTAAGGAAGGGGAGTGTGTCCGGAAGCCGGGGGCGTGACCAAGAAGGAGGTCCCAACCAATTAGGAGGTAAATAACCCCCGGCTCCTCCCTCAGCGCGTCCCTGCGTTTTTCCTGCATTCAAGAGCTCTTTCCGGCCTTCCTGCCGTCTGGGTTCCACCCCTTCCGGATGGCTCCAGGCGCGGGGTGGTCCTATTTGGCTCAAAGCCTTCCCCTTTCCATCAGGACCAGTCTGGCAGGCTCCGGTCCTCTCTGGGAAAGTCCGCCCCCCATGGCTGGGGACCCGACTCTGGCCAGCCCTAGGCCTACTCAAGCGAGTCCGGCCCCCTCTCCGGTCTGTCCTGAAGGCAGGGGAAAGCCCCCTCCCCCGCCAGCTTGTCTTCCACCCCTTCTCCGCCCCAGGGGCTCCTTCTTACTGCCCGTTCCACTCGCTCTGATCCCTCTCCGCCCCCTCCTCACGGCCGAGCCTTCTCAGGGGAACCCCACCACTGGATACCCCCTTTCCCATTCTCCCATCCCTCTCACCCCAACCCCGGACTTCCCCTCCGCCCTCGCTGTAAGCCCCGCCCCTTCGCCGAGGGACAACCCGGGTTCCAGTCTCAGCGATCCGGCTCACCCTAGCCCCTCCCTCGGACAACCCCTGGGCTTCTGACCCAGCCAGCACCGCCTCTCCCGGTGGCACTGGCTGGGAATGGCTGAGGGGCTACCTACTGTTTGCGGCCTGCCAGGGGGAGGGGGAAGGAAAAAAAAGAAAGGGGGCGGGGTTGAGGGGGGCGGGTCTGGACCTGAGGAGTGAAAGCGAAAGCCACGGCGGCTAGCTGAGAGACCGGAGATCTGGCAACTGGAGCAGCATGGCCAAGCCTTGTGGGGTGCGCCTGAGTGGGGAGGCCCGCAAACAGGTAACGGGGAGCTGGAGGCCAGGAAGGGTCCGGGGAACCCTCCTGGATGGAGGCCAAGCTGGGTGCTTCAGGGGACCAAGACTGTGCCAGAGAACTCCCCCAACCGGTCTTTAGAGCTTTCACTTCAGCCCGGGGATTTCCAGATTCCTGCCCTCTAACCAGTCTCTGCACTGAGCAGGAGCTTTGAGGGAAAACTGGCTTGTGGGGGAAAGGCCTGAACCACAGTTGGAAGGCACCCTGTTGGGATGGGTTCTTACTCTTGACAACTTAGACCCTTGACCAACATCCGGGTACTGCTGTCTGTGTAGGTGGACGTCTTCAGGCAAAATCTTTTCCAGGAGGTAAGTCTCCTTTGATTCAAGCAATTTGACCCAGAATCTTAGACCAATACACGAGGGTCACAATCTCTCAGAGTGACTCCCAGACCCACCTGGACTTTGTCCCTATTTCCCTTCCCAAGCTTTCACCCAAGGTGAGCTCCTAATTACTGATCTCTACCTTTAAATGGCACCTCTTTGGACTCTCTCCCCTTCTGGCACTTCCTCTCCCCTCTTTTGATGTGAAGGGAAAAGCCATGGCCCCTAAAGCAGGAATATCACAGTCCTAACCTTGGTTCTGCCACTTACCAGCTTGGGCAAGTCCCTTGACTTCCAGGGCTTCAGTTTCCTCATTTGTAAGTCTTGGACTCAATGATTTATAAGGGCCCTTCCAATGCCAATTCTCAGACATCTCACTGAATGTCTTCTGTGACTCCCCACCCTTGCAATGGAACCCACAGGCTGAGGAATTCCTCTACAGATTCTTGCCACAGAAAATCATATACCTGAATCAGCTCTTGCAAGTGAGTAGTGTGGGCCCCTCCTGCTCCATCCCATGTCCACTGTCCCCTCCACCCACTCTCTCTAGCTAACAGCTGGGCTCGGCACGCAGAGAACAGTTGTGAATGGTAGATTGGGAACATTAGGGTGGTGTGAGGCCTGAGCCTAGGTTGGGTGGCAGAGGGTAGAGATGTTTGGAGGGAAGGCTGTGACTCAGGGTGAAGGAAAGAGGCTGCACAGCCCCTGACGGTGAGCTCTGTGCAGGAGGACTCCTTCAATGTGGCTGACCTGTCCTCACTCCGGGCCCCACTGGACATCCCCATCCCAGACCCCCCACCCAAGGATGATGAGGTAAGGTATTCATGGGGCAGGGCTCAGACTATAAACCCAGTGGAGGTGATAGCCCTTCAACCTCTTTGACTTTCCTAAAGGCTACTTCCCCCTCTTTGCCTTAGATGGAAACAGATAAGCAGGAGAAGAAAGAAGGTAAGGGAGAAAGGGGTGACTAGGGAAGGGGAAATGGCACCTTAACTGCTCGATGAGAAAGGACCTGAATCCCCTCTTTCTCACAGTACCTAAGTGTGGATTTCTCCCTGGGAATGAAAAAGTCCTGTCCCTGCTTGCCCTGGTTAAGCCAGAAGTCTGGACTCTCAAAGAGAAGTGCATTCTGGTAAGCCTGGGAATTGGGGGAAAGAGATGATGAGCAAGGCCAGGCCCTGGTCTCCTTCAGAGATGTAAATCCTTCATTGAGAGACCTAATCCTGAAAAAGGAAACTTCCTTCTGTGCCTTGGGTTTAGATCCCCTTTGTTTCGTCATTCTGTTAGACCTCTGGTATCACAATGGTAGCCCTGAAATCAGAGACTTTACTGTATCTACCTCTATAGCCTTAGACCCCACTGCTATACCAGATACACAGTACAGTGGAGGTGATATGATATAGTGAGTTGGTTTAAAAGCATGAACCCTAGAGAGAGACTGCTGGGTAAGTGATAGAATGCTGCTTCTATCACTTAACCCTGCTGGTAACCTTAAGTAAGACATTTAGATGTTCTGTGACTCAATTTTTTCATCTGTTAAATGGGTACAATAAGAATATATACCTTGGAAGGTTGCTGTGATAATTAAATGAAATAAATCTAGCACAATGCTTGGTATATAAGTGCTCTATTAAATATAGCTGTTATTAAGAAGTAGCAGTAATAAGAAGAACCCAGTAGGTTTGTTGAATTATTCTTACATGATACCTCTTAATACAGGTGATCACATGGATCCAGCACCTGATCCCCAAGATTGAGGATGGAAATGATTTTGGGGTAGCAATCCAGGTAAGAAAAGGGTGACTGAGGCCAAGTGTGGTGGCTTATGCCTGTAATCCCAGCACTTTGAGAGGCTAAGGCAAGAGGATCGCTTGAGGCTAGGATTTTGAGACCAGCCTTTGCAATATAATGAGACCCCCACCTCTAAAAAAATTTTTAAAAAATGAGTCAGGCATGATGGCAGGTACCTGTAATTCTAGCTACTCAGGAGGCTGAGGCAGTAGGATCAACTGAGCCCAGGAATTCAAGGCTGCACTTTGATTGTGCTATGATTGTGCCACTGCATTCCAGCCTGGGGAACAGAGCAAGACCCTGTCTCTACAATTAAAACCAAAAGAAAAAGGGGGATGACTGCGGATACTGAGAGTGGGGACAGACTTGAGGAGTGAGAGATAGGAGCTAGACATGAGCTAGGAGGAGAGGGAGATAGCGAAGAAGGGAGGAAATGAAAAGTTTTCTTTACCCCCATGTCACTACAGGAGAAGGTGCTGGAGAGGGTGAATGCAGTCAAGACCAAAGTGGAAGCCTTCCAGACAACCATCTCCAAGTGAGGGCAGCTGGAGGACCACCATGGGGGGCTGTAGAGCCATTTCTTTGTGCAAAGGGTCTGAGAGAATACATCTCCCTGAACACTCACCCCTGTGGTATTCCCCTTGCTTTTGGCAGGTACTTCTCAGAACGTGGGGATGCTGTGGCCAAGGCCTCCAAGGAGACCCATGTAGTGAGTGGATAGTCCACCATCCTTTTAACTGGCTGGAGGTGGGGTGGGTGGCGGGGAAGAGGTCCTTATCTTATAAGACCTTCCCAATGTGGAGAATATGAAGCCAAAATTGTTGCCTGGAAAAACTGATTTAGGCTTCAACAACCTCTACTCCTTTGGGATCCCATTTCTTGGTTCTGAGAAGGGGCTTATCCTCAAGTTAACCTATCCCCTATATAAGGAAACCAGACTAATGTCCCAAGCTCCCTTGGGGCTGACTTAGCTTTGCCTCCCGTATCCCAGATGGATTACCGGGCCTTGGTGCACGAACGAGATGAGGCAGCCTATAGGGAGCTCAGGGCCATGGTGCTGGACCTGAGGGCCTTCTATGTGAGTATGGAGTAAGGCCTTAAGGAAGGTGCATGGGGGAGAGAGGCCATAACCTGACTCTTACTCTCTGGCCTTCTCCCAGGCCGAGCTTTATCATATCATCAGCAGCAACCTGGAGAAAATCGTCAATCCAAAGGGTGAAGAGAAGCCATCTATGTACTGAGCCCAGGGCTAGAAGGAAAATAAATGACCTGTACTTTGTGTGGATTACCTCTGGTGTGTGCCATTCATTCAAAAATCATTTATTGAGTGCCATGTATGTCCAGACGCTGAAGATGAATGTGGTGGTGGGAAGGCGTGGGGGTGCCAGGAAGGCGTGGGGGTGCCAGGAAGACAAAGATGAATTAGATGCCCATCTTGGTCTTAAGAGGTCCAACTAAGGAACAGAGTGGAAACTGTTACAGGCCATGACAGCCATGCAGATAACCTGTATTTTGGAATTTCACAAGATTATTTCCCTTGGAGGTCTCATGAGTTCTTCATGAAAGAGGTGGCATTTGGGCAGAGCCCTTATAGGAATAATCAGGCTTTGGATAGAGTGGGGAAAGCTCTGTGGCTGAAGGGGGATGAAAAAAGGAACAATCCTCCCTCAGCAAGCTTAGAGGGAGAATGAGGTTTCACTGGATGGATTATGGATGAATGGTTGGACTCCTCAAGGGCTGGGAGGGGGAAAATGCACCTAAGGCATTGTGGGGAAGGAGTTATACCACAGGACATTATGGGAAGGATTAATCAGTAAGTTTTTCTTTTTGTCCTTTTTTCCCTCCCCTTCAGTCAATCACGTCTTTATCTCTGCCTTTCAGGATTCATCCCTGGGCAGGTGATAGAGACAAGGTTTCCTGTGCTGTGGTCTTTACTATAAATTCCATGAAATTGTTCTTTAATTCAGGGCCTTATCCTGTTTTAAAATATAAGAATTTTTGCTGCTGTTGATGTGGAAAAAGAAACAACAAGGAAAACAAAAGAGAAGTATTTGCAGCATAGCACTTGACAGCTTGGAAGCCCGTTCCCTTACATATCTCATTTAATCCTTAAAGGACCGTGGGTAGCAGATATTACATTAAAGAAACCTGCGGCCTTGAAGGGAACGCGGCTCATTAGTAAATGACAGAGAAGATAGTACAGCTCCTCTCATTCCATAAAAGGAGCAAGGCTATCTACTTTGTCCCCAGTGCTTCGGGACACCCGACTGCTGGCAAGCGCTCCATTCCCAGGGCTCTGCCCGGCCTGTGGTGGCGGGCAGCACGAGTAACGGGCAAAGCCAACCTGCAAGCAAGAAGTCGGGTAGCCTGGCCAATAAGAGTGCGGGCAATTTTCTTTCCTTTGCAGTTGCGGGTTCTTTCCAGTTCGCTGGAGACAAAGGCGGGGCAAGGTTTGGACGCAGCCGCTGATGGGAGAAAACGAGAACCTCTAGACCTATCAAGGAGCACCACGTGGGCGGGACTGCGAGAACCGTCCGGCAGGGAGCTGCCGGCTCTGGGTCCCCGGGACAGGCGGGGATCTGCTGCTGCCCGCTGGGGGCCAGGGGAGGCGGCGCTCGGTGCCGCGGGATGCAATCGGAACCTCCTTCTGGGCCAGGCCGGGGGAGGGCTCTGGGACCGAGGTCGCCCGAAGCCGGCGGGCCGCCTTAGAGCCGAGTTAGAGTCGCCGCTGAACCTAAGTGAGGGGGCACTGGGAAGGGCCAAGGAGGGCGCTGAGCGCTGGAGGGAGCTACACGAACGCGAGCTGGGGCCCGGCTCGCCTGAGCGGGGTGGGGAACCGGCACTAATCGGGCTTGCTGCTTCCCGGCAGGCCCCGCTCGCCATGGGGGAAGTGGAGATCTCGGCCCGGGCCTACGTGAAGATGTGCTTGCACGCCGCCCGGTACCCACACGCGGCGGTCAACGGGCTGTTGCTGGCGCCGGCGCCGCGGTCCGGAGAATGCCTGTGCCTCACCGACTGTGTGCCCCTCTTCCACAGCCAGCTGGCCCTGTCCGTCATGTTGGAGGTCGCCCTCAACCAGGTTCCTCCGTTGGACGCCCATTCTCAACCCCTTAACACCCCTAGCCCGAAGTCCATCCCCGCCCGCTTGGCAGCAGGGCGCACCGAGGCTAGCGGCATGGTTTAGTTACTGATGGCCCCTTTCCCACGACAGGTGGATGTGTGGGGCACACAGGCCGGTCTGGTGGTGGCTGGGTACTACCATGCCAATGCAGCTCTGGGCGACCAGAGGTGAGTGGAGTAGCCAGAGGCGGAAGGCAAAGGATTTTGCCTGGGGCGGGGGAAGGGAGTTGGGGGGGCGCGTAAGAGAACCAAGGTCATTCCTTTCATCTTTCCTCCGTGAAAGGCTTAGGAGCAGGGGCTGTACACCAGGCACTATGCTGGGTACTGGAGTGAGGAAATACAAAGATGAATAGGACAGAGCCCTGCTCTGGAGGAGCTGCAGTGAGGGTGGGGAGGACAACTGCATCAACAACAGGCCGATCTTGCTTTAACTGAGGTGTCACCCAAGTACTGAAAGAACACAGAGCCCAACCAGCAATTTTAAAAATAAGGAAATTTCTTTACATACATATATATATAGAGAGAGAAAGATAATTCTATATATTAATCATATATATGAATCAAGTTGGAAATACTGTTTTGAAATTTGCTTCTCTTCTTCACTTAATAAATATTTGCCATCTTTCCATTTCCACACCAAGAGCTGCCTTCCCTAACAGCTATATAGTATGAATATGGATGTACCATAATTTATTTAATGCCTACATTAAACATTGAGATTGTTTCCAACTTTTTACTATGGACACTGTCCTATTATTATAATAACAGTAAATTCTTTTTTTTTTTTTTGAGACAGAGTCTCGCTCTGTTGCCCGGGCTAGAGTGCCGTGCTGTCAGCCTATCTCACAGCAACCTCAAACTCCTGGGCTCAAGCGATCCTCCTGCCTCAGCCTCCCGAGTAGCTGGGACTACAGGCATGCGCCACCATGCCCGGCTAATTTTTTTGTATATATATATTTTTAGTTGTCCATATAATTTCTTTCTATTTTTAGTAGAGACGGGGTCTCACTCTTGCTCAGGCTGGTATAATAACAGTAAATTCTTTATAAGTGGAACTTCTGGGTCAGCATGTACATAGTATAGTTTCAATTTAGATGATTATGCCAAATTGCCCTCCAAAAAGACCACCTTTGATTTCCACTCTCACCAGCAGTGTCAGAGCACCTGTTTCCCACAACACTCAAGCATCAAGCAGTCGTGCATCAAAGCATCCAGCAGGCCCGACCCCCCCAGGCCAGCTACAGGGAAAGGCCCACAGCTGCACCCACATCTATGAGACCTGGGAGGCCCAGCTCAAATGGACAGGTTTTGCCCGCAGTCGGCTCCTCACTCCTCTGATCTTCCTTCTACACAGCCCTGGGCCCCTGGCCTTGAAAATCGCTGGACGAATTGCAGAATTCTTCCCTGATGCAGTACTTATTATGGTGAGGCTTGGGTTTCAGGGTGGAGAGGTGGAGAGAAAGTAGGGAGGTGGATCCTTGAGACTTTCACACCTGCCCTTCTTTGTCCACCCAGTTGGATAATCAGAAACTGGTGCCTCAGCCTCGTGTGCCCCCAGTCATCGTCCTGGAGAACCAAGGTCTTCACTGGGTCCCCAAGGACAAGAACTTGTGAGTGCCCCACTCCCTCCACCTTTTCTTGAAAGTGCAAGGCTCTTGGGCCTCTTCTGTCCTTGGTCCTGCCCCAAGGGTCCTTCTCCAGACCCAACCTTTGTTAAGTATATGTCTGTACCCACTGCCTGCTGTTTGACCTCCATGGGGGTTATTATTTCAGAGTGATGTGGAGGGACTGGGAGGAGTCACGGCAGATGGTGGGAGCACTGCTGGAGGGCCAAGCACACCAGCATCTTGTAGACTTTGACTGCCACCTTGACGACATCCGGCAGGACTGGACCAACCCGCAGCTCAATACCCAAATCACCCAGTGGGTTGGTCCCACCAATGGAAATGCCTGAACCAGGGCCATGGGTGTCAGGATCCAATAAAGAGACTTGGGCTGATGGGTCACAGTATGACTATATTTATTGTGCCTGGGAGGCAAGGTGAGTGAAAAACCTCAACAAGAGAAAGGTAGGGAAAAGTCTGGAGTCCACGGTAAAAAACAAGAAGGTCTGTGCTGTATCTATCACAGAATAAAAGGAGGCTCTCAATAGATCATTCCCTTTGTTTCTCCCCTGGGCTTCTTGAGCTTCTCAAAGTTCTTCAGGATGATGTCATATAATACAGCCTACAAGACCAGGGAGGGGTAGGGGTCAGCCTCAGGCCCCCAGTGGCTTTGTGCCCCATTCCTAGCCTTGTGGAGAGACGGAGCTTTGTCACCCTTCACCCCTAGCCTGCAGGGCTAGGGGGTGGGTGACCTGGGAAAGCTGCCTCTGCCCACCCCTGCCCTCGCCTCCTCACATAAGCATTGCGGATCTCCATGACCATCAGCCGGATGTCCCGGTACTCTGCCTCATCCAGCTCGTGCACCAGCTGCCGATAATCACCCTGTAGGAAACTCAAGTCATGCCTGACTTCACATGTGTCCTTTACCCATGCACCCAAACCTGGGCCTCACCTACCACATGGGGCTGCTTGGCTGCTTTGGTCACTGCATCACCTCGCTCAGAGAAATACCTGTGGGAAGCAGAAGTGTGTATGGAGTGGGAGAAGGAGGGAGCCCAGAGTGTGGGTGTGGGTGAGCAGCCACTCACTTAGAGATTTGAGTGTGGAAGCCTTCCAGCTTTGTGTGGAGGCTGGTCATCAGTTCAAACACCTTCTCCTGGGGAAAGAAAGCAAGGGGGAAAGTGGAAGGAAGCATGGACTAGATAGGAGGGTGGGGGAGTGGG
The DNA here is from genome assembly GCF_020740605.2 of Lemur catta. Classification (NCBI taxonomy): domain Eukaryota; kingdom Metazoa; phylum Chordata; class Mammalia; order Primates; family Lemuridae; genus Lemur; species Lemur catta. Next base: position 65,041,198 of record NC_059128.1, read on the forward strand.
GCAGTGGTCTCACCTGGACAGCCACTCCAAAATTGTTCCCATCCTCAATCCGAGGTATCTGCAGCTGCAACCAAGTGGTGACCTGGGGGGAGGGAATGGCATCAAAGCCACATCAACCCTCCACTCAATTCCCAGGTTCCTATCCTCCCTAGCGTCCCTGCCCACACTGGGTGGAGGTGTGCCAGGTCCATCTTGAGCCCTAGGGCCTAGACTTCTGGCTTCACTTGCTGTGCCCTCTCTTGCTAAGACCTGGCAAGTGCCAAACCTTAACTAGCAGGGAACCAAGAGGACAAAGGGTTTGACCTAAAAAGCCTGAGGGTAGAAGTGGGAGGGCTCACCAGGTTGAGCTGCTCAATGACATCCTTGATCTCAGGCTTCAAGCGCTGCAGGAGAACCACGATCTTCTCATTGCAGTTCACTGGGCCACAGGGAGGACCTAGAGAGTGGGCAATGGGTCAGTCACATGATTGAGTCTGTGTGTGAGGTGCTGAAGGGGAGAGTGGAAAGGACTCCCTAGGGAGGAGCTCCTGTGGGGTGGGACTCAAGTCTCTTCCCACTGTAGTGGTTCCAAGTACCTTTGTCTTCATCTTCCCCTTTCTTCTTTTCATCCTTGTCTTCCTTCTGCAGGGAGAGAGGGGTCCATGGGAGTCAGGACTAAGGCTGATTTTTCCCATGGTTGGATCCTTCTCCCAGCTCTTCCAGACTTACCTCCTGCTGTTTTTTCCGCTCCTCCTTCTCTTTCTCCTTAACTGGATCAGGCACTGGGATGTCTAACGGGGCCTTCAGATTGCTCAGGTTGGCTTCATTGAGAGCTGGTTCCTGTTGTAGGGTGGGAGGAGGGCAGAAGCTGAGGGTGTTCCTCTCACCTCCTCACTCTCAAGGTCTCCCAAACTCTCCAGCTCCCTGCTGGGCCCCAGTACCTTTAAAAATGCATCCAACTCAGAAATCTTCTTGGGAAAATAGCTCCCAAGCAGGTTCTCTGTCTGTGTGAGGTGGAGGAGGATGGGGTCAGAACCAAATGCCCTTCCTAGGCAGGGAGGCAGGGCTGAGCAGTAAGAGTTGGGTGGGGGTGTAAGTACTGATGGGGCAGGTCTTACCTTGGTACACAGGTCTTCACGAAACACATCCACCTGTTGGGCACAGGCAACCCTTCAGAAACTTGGCTTTAAGGCCAGTTCATTTGAGGACAGTTCCCTTAGGGTTGTATGGGGCCTGGCCTGGGGGGAAAGGTGAAGTGGATCCCCCTAAGGCCAGACCTGAGGAAGCCAAGATAGATCCTTGCAAGGTGGGTTGGGGTGGTGTTGGAGTGGATCTCTGCAGACCTGGATCTGGGGAGGGAGGAGTGCATGCCCCTGGGACTGGATTTGGGGGATGAGTACATTCCTAGCCTTGAAGGGCGAGTGGCTCGAGTGAGAACGGATTCCTGGGGTCGCATGGGCGGTGTGAGGAGAGGTGTGGACAGCCCTCTGCTAGTGGGGCAGAGTTGGGCTGCCCTGTGGAGCGGGCCCCGGGACCTTCCTGAAGGAAAGGCCATGAGGTGGCAGGGGCAGGTCCCGCACCCGGTCTGTGTGTGGCCCGGGCCCCGGCCAGCGGACTTCCCCTCCACGCCAGCTCTCTGCTTCACCTCACCCCGCTGAACCACAGCCGCCGCGCCTCTCCGCGCAGGCAGCCCCCCCCCCGCCCCTGTCTCCCGGGGATCAGGTGCGCCCCGCAGGCAGGCTTCGCTGACTGACCGCGACTCGGGTCGGGGTCTAGGGGCGGGCGAGGGATGCCTTCAGTCTCTCTGAGCCACGCCTCCCCGGGACCCTGCCTAGAACCCGCAGCGCTCACCTTGGCTTGGGCGTCAGGCTGGACCCTGAGCGTGGCCATGGCCGGGTGGGGTGCCTAGCGCCGCGCGAGGAGCGAGGAGTGGGCACGGGGAAGGGAAAGCGAAAGCAGCAGCTCGCAGCCCGCACGGCCTTCCTGGGGAGCGGGGAGTGGAGGACTGAAGGAGGCGGGGCCCATTGAGGGGGAGGGGCGGAGCCGCCGAGGAGGGCGGCCGAGGCGCGGCCCCCACCCCCAGAGCCCGAGAGGAGCGTTTCCCCCCGCCCCCTCCTCCAGAAGCCCCGCCCCAGACCCCGCCTACTGCCTCGGCCCCGCCCCCGCCTCCCGGAGCCGGGTGCTCGGATCACCCCGCCAACACCGACCTCTCCACGCCCCACCTTCCACCTCCCGCCCCCCATCTCCCCGCCTCTCGATTACCCACTGACTCCCCCACCCGCCCTCTTCCCCTGCTCAGCCTCGGACAGTGATAAGCCTTACTTGGGGCTCCCTATCTTTCCTAAGAGATGGGCAAGACCTGGCGTCTCTTTCCTAGCCTTGCCAGCATGGGCTCCTGGCGCCATGGGCACCCTCCGGCCCCTGCAACAATACTCAGAGCTGGCACCTCCCTATCCAAGCTCCAGTGGGCTCGCTCCTGCACCCCTGCTGCGGACTCCATTCTTCTATAATGTACTCTCGCAGAGCAGGGGGTTCATGCTTCGCTCTTGCTTAAAACCATTTCTCAGCTTCCTGTTGTCCTTAGAGTGAAATCCAAAGGGACATGTCTCCCCTTCAAGTTTATTTCCCTACTGATTTCCCGGTCATTCATTACACTTGGCAAATGCTTGGGTTTCCATTTGTTTCTCAAAGTTGTCAAGTGCATTCCTGCCTCAGGGCTTTTGCCCTTGCTAATCCCTTTGCCTGAAATGCCCTTCCCCTGAGTGTTGTCATTAGGTTCTCTGCTCAAATGTCACCTCTTTAAGAGAGAACTTTCTCCGTTATCCTTTATAAAGTACCTCTCTCCAAGTCTCTCTATTACAAGTCATCCTGTTTTAGTACATTCACAGCACTTTTCTCTGTGATACTAGCCAGTTTTCTGTTTTTGTTCTTGTTTTTTTGAAACAGGATAATGTAGTGGTTTAAACAAGGTTTTGGAAAACTTTTTCTGTAAAGGACTAGATAGTAAATATTTTAGGCTTTTGGAGCCTTACAATGTCTGTAGCAACTACTCAACTCTGCCACTGTAGCAGGAGGCAGCCATATATATGTACATGAATTAGTGTGGCTGGGTTCAATAAAACCTCATTTTATAGACACTGGAATTTGAATTTCACGTAATTTTCACGTGTCATGAAATATCCTTCTTTGATTTTTTTCAACCATTTAAAAATGTATCAGCAAGGGAAGGATTGAAAAAAAAAGAAGAAAAAAATCAAAACATGTAAAAACCATTCTTACTATACCTTGAAGGCCATACAAAGACAGGCCACAGAAGGGCTGTAGGGTGCTAATCCCTGGTTTAGAACATAGACAATACACCCATATTGCCGAGGTTTGTAATCTGGGCTCCTCTATTTATTAGCTGTGAACAAGTCACTTAACTTCAGTGCCTCGGTTTTTGCAGCTGTACAGTGGAAACAGTACTACCTCATAGTTTTGCTGTTGTGAGGACTAAATGTGTTAATTTATTTAAAGAACTTATAGACACTTAGAACACTGCCTGGCACAGAGTAGATACAATGCAAGTGTTTGCTATTATTATTTGTGTGTTTATTATCTGCTTTCCCCAGTTAGCTGATAAGCCCCAAAATGACAGAAACCTTGTCTGTCTCATTCATATGGCATGGAACTATGCTTGGCTCGATAAGCATTTGTTAAATAAATGAGCACACACAGACCCTCTATGGGGGAGACAGGGCAGGAAGGGTCCCAGAGTGGAGTGCCTAGATAGGCAGTCCCCTGAGGAAGGTGGAGGGGAGGTTCAGTGGAGAAGGCAGGAAAAACAAATCTGCCAGGCTGGAGATGGAGCACCTGCTCATAAAAATGATGCCTACACCTAAGGACACTGTTACCTGCCTTAGGAGTACCATTTCTCGATTTCACAGACCCAGATAGCTCACAGTCTTTGCAGAGGCTAAAAGGAAAACAGAAGAGACAGAGGTCAAGGCTAAGGAAGGTCATTCAACATTGATGACAGCAGGGAATGGCTGAGGAACCCTAGTGACTACCAGACTCTCTTTCCACCTTTTCCAGGCTCCAACCAAATGATGAGAGGAGCCAGAGCCAGGTCTGATGGCTTTTATTTCTTTCAGTTATGCTTGCGGCTGGAGTGGGGGCGGGGGAAGAGCCCGTGGCCCGGGCTCCCTGGAGACCAGGGCTGATGATACCAGCTGCCATAGGTGAGGTACCAGGCGAAGGTGCCTACTGCGGCGCCCACCACCTTGTGAGTGTACTGGTGGAAATAGATGACGGTACAGAGCAACAGGAAGTTCCAGAGGCCCAGCAGCAGCACGTTGAGCAGGAAGACGAGGCGCAGGGGGGCGCCGGCAGGCAGTCCGTGGGCCAGGTACTTGGCAAACACTGCCGCTTCCTCAGCCATCAGCAGGCAGCAGAAGGTGAGCAGGAAGGTGTGGGAGGAGACCGTGTAGCCCCGCCACTGGTGGCCGGCTGCCAGGCAGCTGCGGCGGTCTGGCAGCTCATGGAGCAGCAGGCCCTGGGGCAGAGGCTCAAAGCAGGAGCCAGTCAGGTCTTCGATGAGCAGAAAGGCCCGGCCAGCCCCCCGCCACACGGCTGCCCTCACCACCAGTCGGCTCAGGTGCCTGGCGGTCACTGCCACGCGCCGTGTAGCCAGGAACACCACCAGCAACACAAAGCCCCCCAGGAAGGTGCATGTCCAGCCCCACGCTGAATTCACAAACTTTCTGTGGGCAGAGAAGATGGGAGGCTACTGAGACCCCCAGCCCTGTCTCCCCACCCTGGTCTGTGTCCCCATCACTGCTCTGTCCCCAACCCTACACATCCTCACTAGCTGTCTTTCCCGTGCCCTTTGCAACCCCCAGCCATTTAAGCTTTGCCATCTGCTTAGAGGACTGGTCAGCATTCTAGGGTCCACATTTCCTCTTCCATCTTGCTCCTGACTTCCCCTGTACCCCAGGGCTCTCTTCCCCTCCCCCTCCCCCCATCTTCTCCTCAAACTCCTAGCCTATTTTTAGTGTTCAGACTGGCAGGAGGACAGAAGCCTGGAGAAAGGAGCTGGGATCCCAGAGTGCAGGGAGCCCGTTCCCACAGCCTTGAGTGGACTCACATGTTGAAGAAGTTGCCGTGGCTGGCGAAGATAGTCCGAGGGTTGACATGGAACTGCAGAAGGGGCCCAAAGATGACCACTGCTGCCAACCAGGCATGGTAGAGGCGCCGTAAGCAGGGGCTGCCCAGGAGGCGGGCGGCCTGTTCACTTCCAAAGTACAGCAAGGCAGAGGCCACCCAGAGCAGCACCTTGACCAAGCAGCCCAGCAGTGCCCGGATTCGGGCCCCGGCTCCCGGCCCTGCCCCCACCACCGGCCCCCGCTCCATGTTCCCTCCCCTCCCCACTAACTGCTTGCTCTGCTGGGCAGCTGAGGAGGGGCTGATGGGGCCCCCCCTGGACAAGGACAGGCAGTGACAGGTGTGGAAGACACAGGGCAGAGCCCTGTTGGCAGCTGGCAGGCGGGGGAGAGGGGCGGGGGGCGGTAAGGGGCCAGGGTGGAGGGCTGCTGCGTCAGCAGGGTCCTGGCCTTGAGTGTGTGGTAGTGTGTGTCCCGACAGCAGCCTGTGTCCTTTCCTGTCAGCCTTGTGTCCTCGGCTTCAACCATGTTCTCATTTGTGTCTCAGGGCCAGGCCTGCTCTTCAGGGCTGTCCTTGTCCATAGCCTGCTTGGGTCTGCCTGTCTTTGTTTGGTCAGCCAGAGCCCCCTACCCCCATCTCAACTTTACCATGTATTTGCTCCAAAGGGAAATCAGAGTTCATGAAGATAAAACCAACTAAACCTTGAAAGTCATTAAAAAGAAATCTGTCTGTCTTATCGTCAGTGTGATCCTGTCCTCCTGAGGTGTTGAGGACAAGGGCCTGCCAACAGCAAGGTGTTGTGCACAGCACCCTGTCCACCGCAGGCCTTGCAAGGCATAGCAGCAGGATCCACTTCAGAGCACTGTGACCCCAGCAGCTTGGCTCTGCTGTCTGGGACCACAGTTCCTTAGCTCAGTTCCTGTCTGGACCGAGGGGCTATAAGGGGCTAGTTTGGCCCAGGGCTGCCGTGTAAACCGGAGCTTGTGCATTGCACAAGGCAGCACCTTTCTCTCAGGGGGCACTATTCATTTATTATGATGATTAGCAGATGAAAGTCAAGTGTCCTAAGGAAGGCATCTTTTTTTATAAGATGGTGATGGCCCAGGCTGGACCCTTAGATTCCCTAAAGATCAGGTTTACTCTCAGGTGACAGCGGGTAGAAGAGACCCTAGAAGGGAAATTCCCAGTCGGGAGTCCATCTAAACCAACTACCCTGAGCCTCAGGGCTGCCCCATGCAAACCCTGGCCTCCCAGCCTGACCGCTGAGGCTGAAGTGGCAGGGTGGAGAGCAACCTACCCAAGGAGAAGTCCCTGTTATTCAGTGACGGTTTCGAGATCACTTTGTGTCTTTCTTCCTCATTCCTCAAAACTGGTGGTGGGACTTCTGAGCACAGTGGAAGCAGTGAAAGGAATGAGCAAGCAAGGACACCCAGGGTCTAGGCCCAACTGTGTGACTTTGGGAAAATCAACTAACCCTCCTTGGTCCTCAGTATATTAATTTCCTCTGTGAACTGATCAAGATGGGTTAGATAATCAATCAGATTTCTTCCAGAAAAGCCCTCAGTGCTCTCATCTGTACATTGATCAAGATGGATTAATCAATTAGATTCCTTCCAGATCCTAAAGCCCATACATACTTCTGCATAGTGGTCTTCAAGTCTTCCTGCTCATGGACCCTATAAACAATATTGAAGACCTGCATTCTCTCTACACATTTTTTAAATTGACATAAAATGTTTCATTGTAGTTTTAAATAGTTGCAAACATTATTTCCAGTATAGTATATACATTCACATTTCAAAATAAAGCTATATCACTCTTTCAAATGTATCCAATGGAATCTAAATACTACACTGATTAGATACCTCACCATTATCCATTTAAAAGCACGTGAAAAGATCATAAGTGAGAAATTATAATTCCATTCTACATTCCCCATAGAATCTACCCAATTTTTATGCTTGAAAGTCTTTTATTGACCATTTATCACACTTCTATGGAAAAAAAGTATATAATCTAAAGGTTAATTTTTAAAAATTTCCTGTGACCATAAAGCCCTGTTACGTTTTTTTTTCTTATGGATTGAATTTTCATTATAATTGTTAGTGCAAAATATATTAATACAGGGAAACCTCATTTTATTATGCTTTGCTTTATTGCACTTCACAGATAATTGCATTTTTTATGAATTGAAGGTTTGTGGCAATCCTGTGTCCAGAGTTTATTGGTGCCATTTTCCAACAGCATGTGCTCACTTTTTGTGTGACATTCTCTTTTTTTCGAGACATAGTCTCACTCTCTTGGCTGGGCTAGAGTGCCATGGCGTCAGCCTAGCTCACAGCAACCTCTAACTCCTGGGCTAAAGTGATCCTCCTGCCTCAGCCTCCCAGGTAGCTGGGACTGTAGGTACACGCCACCGTGCCTGGCTAATTTTTTTAGTTGTTTGGCTAATTTCTTTCTGTTTATATTAGAGACGGGGTCTCGCTCTTGCTCAGGCTGGTCTCAAACTCCTGAGCTCAAGCAATCTTCCTGCCTTGGCCTCCCAAAGTGCTAGGATTACAGGCGTGAGCCACCACACCCAGCCTTTGGGTGACATTTTGAATATTCTCACAGTATTTCAAACTTTTTCATTATCATTATAACTATCATGGTGATCTGTGATCAGTAATCTTGATGTTACTATTGTAATTTTTTGGGGGGGTGCCATGACCATGCCCAGATAAGATGGCGAACTTAACTGATAAATGTTGTGTGTGTTCTGACTGCCCCACTGACCCACTATTCTTCTCTCTCTCTCTCTCCCTCTCCTCAGCCGTTCCCATTCCCTAAGACACAACAATATTGAAGTTAAGCCAATTAATTACCCTGCAGTGGCCTCTAAGTGTTCAAAGTGAAAGGAAGAGTCACACATTCTCACTTTAAATCAAAAGCCAGAAATGATTAAGCTTAGTAAGGAAGGCATGTTGAAAGCTAAAGCAGGTCAAACGTTAGGCCTCTTGCACCATACAATTAGCCAAGTTGTGACTGCAAAGGAAAAGTTCTTGAAGAAAATTAAAAGTGCTATTCCGGTGAACGCATAAATGATAAGAAAGCAAAACAGCCTCATTGCTGATACGGAGAAAACTGTAGTGGTCTGGACAGAAGATCAAATCAGTCACAACATTCCCTTAAGCCAAAGCCTAATTCAGAGCAAAGCCCTAACTCTTTAATTCTATAAAGCCTAAGAGAGGTGAGAAAGCTGCAGAAGAAAAGTTGGAAGCTAGAAGAGGTTGATTCATCAGGTTTAAGGAAAAAGCTGTCTCCATAACATAAAAGTGCAAGGTGAAGCAGCAAGTGCTGATGTAGAGGCTATAACAAGCCAGAAGATCTAGCTAAGATAATTGATGAAGATGACTACACTGAACTGATTTTCAAAGCAGAAGTAACAGCCTTCTATTAGAAGAAGATGCCATCTAAGACTTTTGTAGCTAGAGAGGAATAGTCCATGCCTGGCTTCAAATCTTCAAAGGACAGGCTAACTTTCTTGTTAGGGACTAATGCAACTAGTGAGGTTAAGTTGAAGCTGATGCTCATTTACCATCCTGAAAATCCTAGGACCCTTAAGAATTATGCTAAAGCTACTCTGCCTGTGCTCTATCAGTGGAGCAACAAAGCCTGGATGACAGCCCATCTGTTTACAGCATGGTTTACTGATTATTTTAAGCTCACTGTTGAGATCTACTACTCAAAAAAGGTTTCTTTCAAAATATTACTGCTCGTTGACAATGCACCTGGTCACCCAAGAGCTCTGATGGAGATGTGCAAAGAAATATATGTTGTTTTCCTGTCTGCTAACACAATAGCCACACTGCAGACCATGGATCAAGGAGCAATTTTGTCAATTTTTTTTTTTAATTTTTAAAAAAATTGTCAGGAGGGGTGCTCAGTTTCCTTGGTTTTTGTTTGTTTGTTTGTTTTTTGTTGTTGTTGCTGTTGTTGAGACAGAGTCTTACTCTGTCTTCCTGGGTACAGTACAGTGGCGTCATCATTGCTCACTGCAACCTCAGATTCCTGGGCTTAGGAGATCCTTCTGCCTCAGCCTCCTGAGTAGCTGGGACTACAGGCATGCGCCACAATGTCCAGCTGATTTTTCTCATTTTGGTAGAAATGGGATCTCACTCTTGCTCAGGATAGTCTTGACTTCCTGAGCTCAAGCAGTCCTCCTGCCTTGGCCTCCCAGAGTGCTAGGATTACAGGTGTGTGCCGCTGCGCCCGGCCCAAGGAACAATTTTGATTTTCATATCTCATTATTTAAAAAATACATTTCACAAGGCTATAGCTGCCATAGTCATTCCTCTGATGGGTCTGGGAAAAGTCAACTGAAAACCTCTTGGAAGGCCAGGCTTGGTGGCTCATGCCTGTAATCCTAGCACTTTGGGAGGCCAAGGTGGTAGGATCATTTGAGGCCAGGAGTTCCAGATCAGCCTTAGCAACATAGTGAGACCTCATTTCTACAAAAAATAAAAACAAATTAGCCAAGTGTGGTGGCATGTGCCTATAGTCCTACTTACTCAGGAGGTTGAGGCAGGAAGATCACATGAACCTAGGAGTTTGAAGTTGCAGAGAGCTATGATGACACCATTCTAGCCCGAGCAACAGAAACAGAGCAAGACCCTGTCTCAAAAGAAAAAAAAGAAAGAAAAAGAAAAACTTCTGGAAAGGATTTGCCATTCTAGGTGCCATTAAGAACACTTGTGATTCATAGGAGGAAATCAAAATATCAACATTAAAGGAGTTTGAAAAAAGTGGATTCCAGCCCTCATCGATGACTTTGAGGGGTTCAAGACTTCAGTGGAGGAAGAAACTGCAGATGTGGTGGAAAGAGCAAAAGAACTAGAATTAGAAGTGGAGCCTGAAAATGTAACTGAATTACTGCAATATCATGATTAAACTTCAACAGATGACAAGTTATTCTTATAGACAAGCAAAGAAAGTGGTTTCTTAAGATGGAATCTACTCTGGATAAAGATGCTATGAACTTTGTTGAAATGACAACAAAGGATTTAGAATACCATATAAACTTAGTTGTTAAAGCAGCAGCAGGATTCCAGAGGACTGACTCCAATTTTGAAAGACAGTTATAATGTGGGTAAAATGCTATTAAATGGCATTTAGTGAAAGGAAGAGTCAACCAATGCAGCAAACTTCATTGTCTTATTTGAAGAAATTGCCACAGCCACCCCAACTTTTAGCAACCACCACCCTGATCAGTCAGCAGCCAACAACATCAAAGCAAGTCCCTCCACTAGCAAAAAGATTATTAATACAATGCTGAAGGCTCACATGATCATTAGCATTTTTTAGCAATATAGTATTTTAAAATTCAGGTATGTACATTGTTTTGTATACATAATGCCATTGCATAATTAATAGACTACAGTATAGTTTTTTTTTTTAATTATTATTTTTTTTTGTAGGGATAAGGTCTTGTTATGTTGCCCAGGCTGGTCTGGAACTCCTAGCCTCATGAGATCCTCCCACCTCAACCTCCCAAAGTGCTGGGATTACAGGCATAAGCTGTCGTGCCTGGCCATACGATATAATATAAACATAACTTTTATATGCACTAAGAAACTAAAAAAATTATAATTACTTGCCTTATTTCGATATACACTTTATTGCAGTGGTCTCAAGCTGAACTCACAATATATCTGAGGTATGCCTATTTAACAAACATTTTACAATGGCACTGATAGACTTGCTAAACACAGGATTGCCACAAACCTTCAATTTGTAAAAAACGTAAACATTTTGGTAACATAAAATTGTATTGGAAACATCTCTTACTGAGAAGCATGGATGATCTGTGGGGCCTTGATCTAATCCGGCTTTGAGGATACTAACAATTTGAAGATATCCCTTAATTTGGTGCCCTGGAGACAATATAGGTTCTGGTTGAGATGGGTGGCAACTCTGGGGTGAAGTGGCAGAGGGGGACTGAAAGGCAGATCTGGCATGACATCTTCACACTAGGCAGATCAATCTGCGGAAAGAGAACACATGGAGGCCAAGGATCTAGACAGTTTATGCTTTTAAAACTATCTTCTTTGCTGTGAAATAGGTATCCCTTTTACCCTTTGCTATGAAAGCCTGTGAACATCCCTGGATGTGTGTACCCTAGTTTGAAAACGGTCTTAGAGAGCATGGAATGTTCTGGGGAAAGCTCTAGTTAGAGGTGGATGTAAGCCCCAGCTCTCTCCTGACCATCGGTTTGCTCTGGGGCATGAGGCTCTGAGTACGAGGAGCCCTGATGGGGCCTGGTGTCAGCACCTACCAGGTTCTCTCTGGCTCTGCGTTCATGGGCTGCCTCTTCTGAAGACTGGACCAGATCCAGGGCCAGCCCCAGGGCAGAGCTGACAGGCTATTACATGGCTCTTACTGAAAATGTGTTTATCCCCTGCTCTCTCAATGTCTACTTGCCAGGAAGTTTCTGAATTGACAAGGGGGTGCCTATTGCAAGGCTCAGTTAATAAATGATTTTGGTATTTCCCTTCAGCTTGGGGTGTCAAAAAGGTATTTTCTCCTGCGGAGAATCACACCCAAAGGCTTTGGTGAAACTGTGCTTTCCTGAAGTGTGAGGATAAAAGACCTGAGATACGATAAAGAGAGGGAGACAGAGACAGACGATGAGCCAGGTTCCCACAGAGAGTTTATTGAGGGAGCCAAAGCCAGTGAGAGGATGGAGTCCTACTTCAACCTTCTTCCTTAAAACTGCTGGCTTCCCTGTGGGAAGGCAGGACCTGCCCCGTGTGGGGCCTCAAGGAGGTTCTGGAGAGTTCCATCTCTCACACCACAGCCTGTCCTACCCCAAAGACCCAGACATGAGAGAACACATAATCCCCACCCAAGGAGAGTGCTGAGGAAACACCCTTACTCATCCTGTCCTTCCCCAAAGGCCTCAGGAAGAAAGGCCAGGACACCTGGCCCCCTGATTGGCCAGTCTAATCCTCAACATGAAGACCTGGGCAGTGGGCCTGGCTGACAGGTCTATGCTAGGAGCCAACACCTAACATTCAAACATGATTAAAAACACTCAGGACAGTTCTCTTGCTGGCAGAGGCCACACCCCAGATAATGGCAGTCCTGCCAGACCCTGGCCAGAGATAGGGACCCAAGCTGGCTGAGTGTGAGCATATGAGGAGACCACTCTACCCTGAGGGGAGGATCTTCCAGGGCTCAGATGGGACTCAGACGCTGGGATTCTGTTTTGCCCCATCCAATGCCAGTGATTCCTCCAAACATTCCCCAGAAAGGAGAAAGGGAGGAGACAGAGAGCTTATCAAGAGGTTCACCCTGTGTGGGACTGGAGGTCAGATCTACTGGGGTGAGGAAAAGGCTGTAGAGGAGTGGGACACTGGGGTGGGAGCACCGGGACATTCCTCGGACTCTGGCATGTCATCTTGGAAGTATTCAGCCTGGCGGTACTGCCACAGACGCAGGTTCCCGTCCCACTGCAGGGCAGAAGGTGGCAAATAGTCAGGGGGTGCGTCCCCTCCCAGGTCCAAGCCTCAGACACGTGCCAGCCCCCCAACCGCCTTGCAACCTCACCGAACTGCTGACAATCTTCTCTTCAAAGGGGTGCCAACTGACGTCACGCACACAGGCCTTGTGGTTGGTCAGCTTCTTCACGATGTGGCCACTGAGGAGGTCATACACTGCCCAGGAAAGGCCAGAGTGGAGAGGGGCTGCCACAGGCCTTCAAACTATCCCTCGCTTCCCCAAGTGGCATCAGTGACCTGCCTCATAGGCAACTTCCCACTTTCCCATGGGAGCAAAGCCCACACCAGAGGCCTGTATTATTTCTGTTTCTTTCCCCTGTTCCCTTTCCCTACCTTGGGTTGAGGGTATGGGCTAGTGAAATGTGGGTATCTCTGACCCTTAGCTAAATTTCACAGGGCCTACAGTTAAGAAAATGCAGTGGCTTTAAAGCTTTTAGCAATGGAAGGTACCACAAAGTGAAGACCATGCTGCTCCTTGTCTGGACAGGATTCATTGTGCTCTTTTGTGCCACGGGTCTCTGTCTGAGTGTCTCCCTATGCATAGTACTGCCTTAGGATCCTCATCTCTGTAGCGTGCTTGTGTTTCTTTTTGTGCATTCCTCCTGCTTTACTTTGCAGGTCCTTTACTACTTGCTGCTGTCTTCTTGTGTCATTTTTTGTCTCCGTTCCCTCCTACCTTTCATCTGCAACTTCTTTCTTTGACTGGCTAAAACACAGAACCGACTATATTTCTGGTAATCTGTTTTATTTACTGACAAGAATTCTATGTTCTCTTTCTTAATTTAAAATGCTGATGAATCGAATGTTTTCTCTTTTTCTGTTTAAGCTTCCCCTACTTCAAGCTAAATTAAATTTTACTTGTTGTCACTGGGCTTTTTAAGGTAGTCACTGGTGGTTACAGGTGGAATGCTACAGAAACATTCCTGCCCTTCCCAAAGCCCCTGTTTTGACACAATCCTTACCAACCACTTTGCCGGTGGAGCAGCCACTGTAGATGAACTGCTGGCCCGTGCTATGAGTCGGGGAGAATCGGCAGCGGATGAGGGTATGTAGTACTCCGTGGCCCCGGTAGGTCATCAAGGAGCTGTCCCCTGGGAGCTTCAGCTTCCGCCACGCTGGGTAGAGAAGGAAGGAGAGCTCTAAGTTAGGGTGTCTGCCCTGCACTACCGGTCTTTAGCAAAGATTGATGTCCAGAGACAATTGCCTTTCCAACCTTCAACTGGTGCCTCTTTCCCCACCTAAAAGTTAATAGTCACCAATATGGCCCTGCTCGTTATTATGATACAGAAATGCTTTTGTACTGGTTGATTCTAAGTGACCCCAGGCCCCAACCCTGGGAACCCCTGGCCATCCCCATGGTTCAGCAAATAAAGAGTTAATGCCTGGTAAAGGGTGCTATGGGGGCGGGCTCCAGACAAATCCACTGTGCCTATGCCAGGCCTTACCAGTGGTTAAGTATTTTATTAATAACTACCACCCCTGACTCTTAACTCTTCAGATCTCAGTTCTACTTCCACTCTCACCTTTTTTGGGTACTTGCTGCCAGCGATAGTCCCAGTTTTGCTGTGTGGCAGCCTGGCGTGAGGCTTCCATGCCTTCCCGGCTGGAAAAGCGTCGGATATCCCAGAGCTTGATGGTCTGGTCTTTGGAGTTGGAGATGAGATACCGGGCATCACCCTGTGAATCCAAAAATGGATACTGAGGCATCAGAGGCTGCAAATGCCAGTGCCTGTCAACCTAGTGCCCCCTCTAGTTGAGGGGAAGAAGTCCAGTCCTCTGACTTTGCTTGCCTCTTTCTTCATAAAGGTGAGCTCACTTTCGATGTCTACCTCAGGTCCTACCACCTGGGTAGGTTTTCCTTCCTTTGCCCAGGGACCTAGCTGGATCTCCTATCTTATCCTGGATTGGAAAATCTTCCTGCTGGGCATGGTGGCTCACTCCTGTAATCCTAGCACTCTGGGAGGCCAGAGGTGGGAGGATTGATTGAGGTCAGGAGTTTGAGACCAGGCTGAGCAAGAGTGAGACCCCATCTCTACTCAAAATAGAAAAAATTAGCCGGGCATGGTGGTGAGCGCCTGTAGTCCCAGCCACTTGGAAGGCTGAGGCAGGAGGATTGCTTGAGCCCAGGTTGCTGTGGTTGCTGTGAGCTGGGCTGACGACGCCACAGCACTCTAGCCTGGGCGACAGAGCAAGACTCTGTCTCCAAAAAAAAAAAACTTCCACTTTTATTTTACAGAAAGCCCTGCCCCACTCCTTAAGGAGTAGTGGGTACAGATGGAATTCATGTTTCCTGGCTTAAGCTCCTTCTCTAAACTCCAGCTCTTGCAAACTCTGGCTAAGAAGGAGCCTGTCAAGTTCCCACACAAGTCCACTTTCATGCCCTCTTGAACAACCAGAACCTTAGTAGCCTGGCTGTGTAGTCCTGCCTTCCTGCCCACCTTGCTGTCAATGAAGGTGATGCCGTCCTGGTGTCCAGCCAGTGCACCCACGGGCTTGGGGTCATCCTCCCGCATGGTGCGTCGATCCCACACTTTGCAGATGGCATCATCGCCCCCAGAGAACAGGATTTGGGAGCTTATATCAGCAAAGGCCACTGCATTCACATCATCCTCATGGGACTCAATCTAGGGGAGAAGGAGGCCAAGATACTTAAGACCTCTTTCCAGGTCTTATCATAGGCCAAAGACCTGGAGGCAGAGGCTCTAAGTCTCAGGAGCAATACCTGAAGGGTGCGCCGGTTCTGTTCTCGATCAAAGACATACAGGCAGCCATCATTGGCCCTGAAAGGGAAGGGATAAGGAGGTCCTGGAGCTAGGACTGAGAGGGCTAATGTTATATATGCTCCAGAGAGTCCCACTGAGAAATCCTGCTGAGGGGCAATCCCTTGTCTGCTCTTACACAGGAAATGGAGGAAGAGTTAACTATGTTTTCAGAGAGGCTTGTGACCTCCCATCTTGTGGTGGAGAAATGGAGAGCAAGAGGTGAAGCAACTTGTAAACTTTGACCCTGGAGAAGGGCTGGTTGTTTTCCACAGCTGCCAGTGCACTCTCTGAAATAGCAGAGTTGATCTCTGGGAAGACCCCCCAACTCATTAATTGAGGGAGACATCCCCCACAAACACTCACCCTCCTAGTACTTCTCGTCCATCTGAGGAGACAGCAATGGAGAAGACAGCAAAGCGACGCTCATCTGGCCTGAAGAAAGCAAAGAAGGAGCTAGGTTAAGTGGACTTCCCTTCAGCTTTTGTTAATCTACATAAACTGACAAGGGTTGTAAGGCACATCTTCAGGGAAAAAAGAAGTCCTGCCAACATGTGCCAGAATGGGGGTTACCTCAGTGAGAACCCAGAAATAATCCTGCAACCATCTATTTGACCCTTGTCCTCTGGCTGAAAGGATGGATGGCTCCCTCCCAGGAATCCACATAGAGAAATTTGCAACCGGTACACTTTCCCTCTAAGCAGGACTTCCAGCCCAAGAGGTTTGCTCCTGCAGAGCCTTCCTCGAGAAGTTTCTGATGATCTGATCAGAAAGGGAAGCCAGTACCTTAGGTCCAGGGCAGTGTGTGTGTCTCCCTCCCCGTAGATATTGCAGATATGAACTAAAAGAAGCAAGAGAAACAAGAATCTTTCAGGGATGGGTGAAGGAGAGTGGAAGCGAAGCTAGGGAAGAGACAGAACAAAGGACAAGGGCGTTAGAACACCTTGGGAGTGATTTTTCCCAGGACAAAGCATGGAGTCCTGGATCAGAGGAGACAGGCACATGGAGACCTCAGGCCCCAGGCTAGAGAAACAACAGAAATCTGGTACATACTCACTGTAATCAGACCAACTGGAGTAGAGGAAGTGGTTCCCATCAGGGGTAAATGCCACATCCAGGACGCTCCAGCCTACATCCCGGGCCTTAATGCTCTTGAATTTATGGAAGCGGCCATACCGGCAGTCATACAGTCGGATTGTCTGGTCTGTTTAAGCAGGGATCAGGCAAAATTATGGAACACGCGCTTTGTATCCTTCTAGATCAGACCTCTCTCACTCGGTGCATTTGTGGCCTCTGCTTTTTATCATGGGAAACATGCTCTGGCTAGGCATTCCTGAGCCAGGTCTGAGCTCCCGGCTCTGGGGCTTTCTAGCTTCAGTCAAGGGAAACGATCCTTGTTCCAGGGAAAGGCAGTTTATAGGACCAGGGTCTGGTACCTTGGCAAGCAGACATGAAGACTTGGCCATCTTTGCTGTAGATGCCACAGAAAGCCTTCTGAGAGTAGGTATCAATGAAGCCCAGATCATTGGGCAAGAAGCTGGGAAGCAGAAGGAAAGTGACGGTAAGGGAAGCTCAGGACGAGGAGTGTCCCAATTAGCAGAATTCTAACAGAGCTGAAATGTCAGTACAGGGTAGTCTTCCCTTTTGGGTTTGCGTAGAATCCCTTGTCTTTCATCCAGTCCACCATTCTCTAAGTTGCTATACTTTTCCACTTTATGTACTCTCAAAAATTTCAACCCCACTTAACCTATCATTAGTATCTCTGAGGCTTCTTTCACACCACCCCTTCAAATTTGGGAGCTAAGCCTATCTGACCCTGAGAGTCTCTCCACCAAGCCCCATACTCACTGAGACATCACTCGAGACCGTTCTCCGAGGGAGAAGCTTCCCCGGTGGCAGAGGCCCCGTTCTCTCTAAATGGAAGGGATTGGGGAATATTGCTAGCAGAAATAGAGGGCCACTTCAGTCATATCAAGCCCCCTCCTCCAAAGATATTGCTCTTGCTACAGAAATGACACCATACACAGACCTCCAATGCAGGCTGGCTAACTCTCCAGCCCCAGCACTGGAGGCTTCCATTTTCTCTGGGGCTGGCAGAGCTTCTGGCCACCCTGGCAGGCCTGCTGCCAGGCTGGCTGAAGGTGGAGAGGCCTACCTGGTGCAGCATTCGAGGAAAGCTGTGCTCCTGGGCTGCCCGCCTAAGCCCCAGCCGCCCTGTGGCCAATTCCACTTGTGTCTTGATCTCATTGTATTGCAGCTCCCGGGTGTCAGGGGTTGCGTCCACTGTAAGTAGAAGTGGACAAAAGAAGTTTCATCCTAGGTCTTCCAGCCCCAGAGGACAGTTAGAGGAACTGTGCCCAAGCCCACTCAATGTGGCTGAATATACTGGGGCTGTAAGGAAACCCTCATTCCCTGAATTACATCTTTCAATTGAATCACATCTTTCAATTTAACCTACTATTCTTCACCAAAATAAAAAAAGGGTTCCTAATGGAAGTCTTCTGACATTAGGGTCTTGGTCTGCTTCTTACCAGGAGGGTTGTATCGATCCCCGAGACGACCATCCCAAGCACTGTCATGCTCTTCCTCTGAGTCTGAGAGGGCCTGGATCAGTTGTAAATTTGCTGCACCTCCTCCTCCCTGTACCAACCTCACTTGGCCTCTGTGGAGAGACACCCTATTATAAAGGAGGGGACCCCTTTCCTCAGAACAACCAAATTCAGAGTAACAGTTATCTGGCTCTTAGATCAAGTGGTACTCATTTTGAGGTTTGAGGCTGACTAGACCTTGATTATTATTTTTAGTCTCCTATAACACACTGTAGGAAACTGACTCTCACTCTTAGAGAAAGAGTGGAGAACCCCAACATTCTGTGAAGGTTGACAGACCTACTACTTTACTTCCCAAGCTCATCTTCTCCCCGAGGAGCCATAACAAGGAAACAAAGCCAGCTGTACCCTTTTCCAGCCCATTTCTGATGGTCACTCCCTTCAGGGCATTCTTTCCTCAAGAACAGGTTAGAGTTGGGTCAATTTAAACTTGTTTTTCAAGTAAATCGATGTGGCCTCATATCACATGTCAACGGCTTTACTAAAGTTCAACACCCCCCTCCCCTACTCTTCACCCCTTCACATCACTCCCTCCTGGCCCGTCACCCTTTTTTTGTAAACTTACTTGGAAAATAGATTACATTTGTGTAGTTGTAGCCAGAGAGGCTCCCATGAACAACCCCTCAAACACAAGAGTGGGTCCTCTTGGTGACCCTCCCTAGGCAAGAAGACTATTACTGGGTATGGAGCTGAGTGCCACGGGTGCCCAGCATGCTCTGCTCAAACAGAACAGTTGTTACGGGCTAATTCCATTCCCTATCCTCTGTAACTTTTCTGCCTGGAGGGAAGGGACTGTGGTGGCACCTGGTGGGGTCACACCAGAGAGTAAGTTACCTGCGGAGGAGATAGGCCAGTACCTGGGCCAGATCCACATCTTCATCCTCCTCTTCTTCTTCTTCACTACGATGCAGGCCAGCCCCTCTTCGGGACAGGCCCTCAGAGGGGTCTCCGGACCCGGATCCTGCGCTGCTGCTGTTCCGTGATCCCATCTTCTGGTCACAGCATCCTTAGGTCCTGTGCAGGGGCTCCTCCTCTCACCTCCTTGGGTTTGGCGAAAGCAAAGCCTGCTCTAGGAATACCAGGCTCTCCTGAAATAGGGCAGTAGCTATCTCTAGGAGGGTTACACTTCCTGGGGACTGAGATCCCTTTTCTTAGCCTATGACAACTCCCAAGGCTTTGGGAACACAAACCTTCCCCAATCCTGTGAAGCAAAGAAAGCAGAGTGAAGCCTAAGGCGCTACCCTAGCTCACCAATGATAATTCTTAGATGAGGAATGTCTCAGTTTTCTACCCAAAACTCACCTATCAAAGTCCCTGGACAGGGGAGCGGGAGAGGTGTGGGGGGGTGTTGAACTCCCAGGTAACCTCTTTGGCTGACCAATCAAACCTCCTCGCGGAAGAGAGCGCTTCACTAGCTTATCTCATCTAGCCAATCAGAAACCTTAGGACTCAAAGACACCCCGCACCCCCTTCCTGACCAATAAGAGCGCTCCTTTTCGAGAGCCGGCAGCAACGACAGCCAATGAGGTTAGAATTCGACCTAACACCCCCTCCCTCCTTGCCTCACGCCCACGTGGTGTGCCGGGGGTGTGTACGCCAACGGGGGTCGGAAGCCGAGAAGTACCTCCCACTGAAGCCGGCGGTTACCGCCCCACGCGAGACCACCCACCAGCCAGGAGCGCTCGCAGGACCCGCAGCGGCGCGAGGCCCTGTTTACACCGACTGCCGCCACAGCGTCAGCCAACCGCTCCTCCGTCACGCGCCTCTTTCGTCACGCACTTCCCGGCTTCCCGGCCGGCGGGCTGCGGACGTCACACGCCGCTGCGGACAGCCCCGCCCCCTTGGCCCACCAACTGGACGGCGGCACGCTGTGATTGACAGGTGGGCGGGAGAAAGTGTGTGAGGGGCTTCAGGGGAGGAGAAAGTGCGCGCCCGTGGAGGGCCGTTCACTCTTGGTGGGGAGGAGTAAAAGGTGACTGGTAGCTGCCTGGGTCACAGACAAGGGAATTAGACTTCACGGCCGAGAGGCGGGGTTAACAAAAGAAACGGCTGGTGGTTCGCTACTGAGAGGTATTTTAGCAAGAGATACAATTTACCGTTCGTCCCTAATGATCCTTTGGCTTCGCGCTTTTCAGACAACGCCTAGGGGCCTCTTCTTTCTCCCCCCGACACCCCGTCCCCTCCCGCCCAGCTGGAGCTGTTTTCTTTTCGCTGGCTGCTGCTCTAGGCTGTCCTGCCCTAACCGGTGTCCAGGGTCACAGATGGGGACCCAGGCCTCCAAACCTTCCTTCCGGGTTTAGTTTTGGAAGTCTAGTTCTTGTGGGGTCGGTCCTTTCTATACTTCCCTTTCCCCCCTATGGCAACTTTTCAGACGATACCTGGCTTCCCTCCTCGCTCTTTGCAGACGCTCCCTAGTACGCGCGGCTGCCTTGTCGAGCCTTTCCGGTTCCGTCAGTCCCGTCAGACGCTCACTGGGCCCTCCCGGATTTGCAAACCTTCCCTAGGGATTATGTGCCCTGCGTGCCTCTCTGCTCCGGGCGGTGGCTCCAAGGCGTGCACGCGCCCCACCTCCTACCCCTTCCTGCGGGTTTATGAGTAACTGGCTGAGTTCAAGGCCGGGACTTGCCACGTCTCGGGATCCTCGTCCATGCTGGGTGGGAAGGCGTGTGGGTCGAGTGACCTTGCTTGTGCCGGGCTCAAAAGCCCCAGGTCGAAGCTGAACTTCAGCACCCACAGTGTACACTCCCTTAAAAGGGCTGTGAGCTTCCCTCCGCCCTGAGCCCCTTGAGGTTAGGGAGAGGAGCGAGGGCCCTTAGTTCCCCTGGGCCCACTTGGGGTTCATTGTCCCAGTGAGGGCGAGGGTGTGACCAGTCCTTCGGGTGACGTCTCCTGGTCTCTAGACCACTGGGGCGGCTTCGTGGGCTCTGCGTTTAGAAGGGCCCCGTGCTTGGTGTAGTGTTCTGTCACCGTCTTGGAATTGTAGAACTCCAAATTTGGGCTCTTGCAGCTAAAGCAAAACACTGTGACACCGATGCTTGGAGATAGAGAAAGGTTTATTTGATTTGGCCAAACGGAAAAGATAGGAGAGCAAAATCTCTTAGATCCATCTTATGAAAAGAATGAAGTAGGGAGCTTTTATGCGGCTAGGTAGTAAGGGAGGGTGAGTTTTAGGGAACCAAAGGGGGACGTCCCTTGTTTTCAGTTTCAGAAAACAGTTCAGATTCTCGTCGTCAGCAGCTAGTAGCAGCTTTTTTTGAGGGCATTTATTCCTTCTGTAAAACAAACTCATAGATTGCCCTCCTGACCCTGGATTATCTTTTTGCCTGACAAAGAAACAGTACATCAGTTAATAATTACTGTGAGAACAAGAGGGTGCTGGCCAGGAAGTAAGTGGTTAACATGTGCAAGCAAACAAGAACCAAGTCAAATTTTACATTATTTTAGGCACTAAAAATAATCAGAGTACTAAACTCTCAGAGGGCCCAGCTACAAAATTCTTAATTTTAAAGCAGTCACCTGGTATTTTCATTTTGCACTGGGCTCTGCCAATTATGTAAGTAGTCTGCTGGTTGCCCATCCCGTGTTGCCAGATTGCTTACTATCTGTGTCTTATTGAGACTTTAGGATTCCGTGGTTTCTGGGTTATCCAGCTGGGAAAGTCTGGAATCATTTTTTAAAAATGATCTTTCCCACCTCTTTGCCCTTTAAATTTAATTCAAGTCCTATAGCTGATTATTTGAGGTTCTTTTCTTTCTTTTTTTTCTTTTAGAGACAGGATCTCACTGTGTTGCCAGGCTGGAGAGCAGTGGTGTGATCATAGCTCACTGTAACCTTGAACTCCTGGGCTCAGGTGATCCTGCTTCCGTCTCCCAAGTAGCTAGGACTACAGGCCGGCCCCACCACTCCCAGCTAATTTTTTTTAATTTGTAGAGATGAGGTCTCCACTGTGTTGCACAGGCTGGTCTCGAACTCCTGGCCTCAAGCAATCCTCCTTCTTTGGTCTCCCAAACTGCTAGGTTGTTTTCACATTCATTACCCCAAATCAGATTTTCATTACTTCATGCCTCTCCCCCTAGTTGATCTGCTGAATGATCCTCTAACAGAATTTAGTGCCTAAGAACCCACAAGTGGCTCACTATTGCTCATTCTTTCAAATACAGACTTCCACACCTGGTTGTCTATTTTTCAGTAACCTCATTTTCTTATACTTCTGGCAAGCGAATATGCCCATTCATGCTTTGGTTATTTTCACCTCTGCACCTCCCTTCTTATCTGAGGGAAGCTGTCTATCAGACTCCTTTCCTCACAGCCTTGTACTTTGACCCAGTGGTACCACTTCCAGGAATCTAGCCCAGACCTGTATAATGATTTATGTTCTACATAGCAATTATTGATAATAGTGGGACACTGGAAACAAAATAGATCCAACTATCCTATAATATAGGATTGGTTAAATAAATTATAGTCCATATAGTGCAGACACAGATACCAGGTAGCCATTAAAATGATGTCCTATTCTTTTTATACCATGAGAAATTGTGCAGGTTACATTGTTAAGTGTTTTAAAAAGTGGTACTCAGTGCTTCTGCTGACATGTGGTAGATACAAAAACAGTATGGTTTCAGTTTTGCATAAAAAAGGTATAAAAATACTCAGGTTCCTTACATCAATAAACAAGTCATGGAGAAAGCCTTGCATGAACCAGTGACAAAGGTGTAGGATGAACAAAGGATTATGAGTAATATAATCATATCCAGCACCTGAGGTCCAGAACAAACAAACCAGAACAAACAAAACTTCTGTTCAACTCATCTCCTTAATAATTCATTTTTTGATTATCTCTTTCCTTTTCTCCTTCTTACAAATCTAGTTTACACCTCAATAAAGTCTTGTTAATTCAAGCTTTCATAATATGGAACTTGTACATTATTGAATAAAATATTTAAAAGTCATGGCAAATGTTAAAAGAATTTGAGGTTTTATGACCAAAATGAGTTCTAAATATCAAATCAAATACTTGGCTGGACACAGTGGCTCATACTTCTAATCCTAGCACTCTGGGAGGCTGAGGTAGGATGATACCTTGAGGTCAGGAGTTCGAGACCAGCCTGAGCAGGAGTGAGACCCTGTCTTTGCTAAAAGTAGAAAAAAAAAATACTAAAGACTATAGGATTCATCACTGGATCTGTTAATTAATTTTTTGTTTAAGCCTATGAACTTGATTATGTCACTTATAACCTGTAATATCTTTCAAAATATATATGAGCATGTATATCTTAGGGTATACTATATGTTCTGTTGAAAGAAAGAAAATGGTATTAAAAAATATAGTTAAGTCATTTTGATACAGTCAATTTGGCCTTTCCTCTCTTGATTTTAAAATTTGGCATGTTGCTTGGTTACAGTTTGTAAAGTGCTTTTCATTTGGGCAGTCTCTGCTCTCCCTAGCTACACTTAAAGTCACTTAAAGCCACAGAGAGGTTTTCTACCTTCAGCACCATTTTAGGATTGTTTCTGGTCATTGCTAAGTAAATGTCAACTAGTTGACTTCCTGTCTGATCTGCTTTGGGTTGTTTCCTGCTCTCTAGCATCTCCACTAGGGGGCGGGCTGGGCTGGAGAGAAGAGAAGGAAACCAAAGTTTTCATTCTCTAGCTAACCCTATCTGTGTCTCTCCAACCCCAGCCCTGGGCCTGGTGATGGCACAGAGTTCCTGGGACAGTTCAGCCTTCTGAAGTGACTGATGCCCATACATGTGTTTATACATGGTCTTCTTGTAGCATCCTCTGTGCAGATGGAAGGGGAGGAGTGTGCTAGTTTATATAGGGAATTAAAATGTGTTGACTAGAAAGCAATTGAGTAATTATGGAATATTCTAACACTCATGTTTTGTGTACTTAAGAATCAGATTTTTGGTCCCGTTGAGTCTCCCTCGCCATGTCTTCTCACAAGACTTTCAGAATCAAGAGGTTTCTGGCCAAGAAGCAGAAGCAAAATCGTCCCATTCCCCAATGGATTCGTATGAAGACTGGCAATAAAATCAGGTACAATTCCAAGAGGAGACATTGGAGAAGAACCAAGCTGGGTCTATAAAGATTGCACATGATATAATGGCACGCATATTTATGCTGTATCAAGGTCACTATCATCTTACCATATCAAGTTGGAAATGTCACTAATATCTGGACAGACACATTTCACTGGAAAAAGTGATTCTTCTCTTTGTTTATATGCTCTGTACTAATAAACTGGTTCAGTAATAAATATGTGAGACCTTTTGTTTAAAAAAAAAAAAAAGAATCAGATTTTTGAGGAAGGGATGGGAGGAGGAAAACAAAAAAACCCAGATTTTTTTTGTATGTGTGGAGGGTAGGAGCTACAGAGGTAATACAGAAGTAAAAACCCTTTAGCCCTGATTTTGAATAAAACATAATATGAACTCAGGAGATTTTATCTTCGTGTCTCTATCCAATGACCTTTTCCAGTAGCAATGAACACTCCTAGCACCAAGATTATGGTCTTAAAATACTGAAAGAAACCAAAGCTTCTTGGAGAAATGGCTGATGCCAGGTTTGGGGCAAAAAATGAACAAGATGAGCGTGGAAACAACTTACCCTACCAGATAGTGAGGAAGAAAGCAGAAACTCTCATGTCAAAAGGACTCAGCTCTTTTTGGCCTAGCTCCCATAGCCAAAGGTGGAACAATTTGAGCACTAATAAGGATAATTTAATAAACACTAAGTATGTTTAAATCTATGAGTTCATAATTGTGTGTGTGTACCTAATTGATTATTTTTTGAAGGATGATAGGAAACCAAATAATTATTTTGAAAATGGAGAATAAAGGAAAAGAATTAAGCAATTTTATTGCTTTTCCTATGTAAACTATACCACAGAGTAATGAAAGAGAAGATAAAGAGAAGTGTCTTTATAAAAATATTCTGACTGTATATTCTGATAAATATGGCTGTTTTGCAATCCCTAGTGAATTAATGAATCTAGGCATTGAACATCTAGGTCTGGATTTTTCAATGGCTAAATTGAAGGAAAAGAAAGGAACAGACAGGGAACCTACAGACTGATAAAAACATTAAAGACATGAACTTTTTAAAAATAGGTAAGGCTAAACTATAGTGTCTAAGGATCCACATTTGGGTGATCATACTATAAAAAATGCACAGAAGTGATTACTACTCACCATATTATCCACTTATAGCAGGAGGGAGGGGCTGTCATAGAGATGGTCAACATGGGGGATGGGGTTGGTATCTGGCAAAAAGTTCTATTTTTTTCCCTGGGTGGTGGTTTCAAAGGTGTTCACTTTATAATAGTTTATTAAAGTATATCTTTGTTTTGTGTGGTTTTCTGTATCTGTGATTTATTTTAAAACAAAAAGATTAATTAAAATGTGTTAACTATATCATTTTTCTGGAACTAAAAGACATGCAGCCCAAATTTATTCTAATTGACA
This sequence comes from Lemur catta, assembly GCF_020740605.2. NCBI lineage: Eukaryota > Metazoa > Chordata > Mammalia > Primates > Lemuridae > Lemur > Lemur catta. Next base: position 65,066,694 of record NC_059128.1, read on the forward strand.
AAAACCTTTCTTTTTTTCTCCCTTTGGAGATAGGGTCTCTTGCTGTCATTCAGGCTGGAGTGCAATGGTGTGATCATAACTCTGCAACCTCAAAATCCTGGGCTCAAGCGATCCTCCTGCCACAGCCTCCTGGGTAGCTAGGACTATAGGCATGCACCACCATGCCCGGCTAATTTTTTTAATTTTTTGTAGAGATGGAGGTCTTCCTATATTGCTCAGGCTGGTCTTGAACTCCCAAGCAATCCTCCCACCTAACCCTCCCAAAGTGCTGGGATTACAGGTGTGAGCCACCGTGCCTGGCCCAAAAATCATTTTTAAGGCTAACACTTTCCTGTCCCTGTGCATTTAGATACCAGAAAAGTGCCTGGAACCCCAGTTCCCTGCCTCTTTCCTAGAGGGAGTTATTTTTAAATCCATTTTTTTTCTGTCCTAAACTTTATTCACATTGCTCATTTCCTTCTTAAAGTGTAGTCAGCAGTATATTAATGTAGGCTTACAGGGTCTACTCTATCATGATGGAGTGGAAAGGTGATGATGGCTAACATGCATTAAGTAAGTAGTTATTCAGTGCCAGGCATTGTTCTGAGTGCTTTGTTCCACTGACTCTTTTAATCCTCCCAACAATACTGTGAGGTGTAGACATTCCCATTTTACAGATGGCAAAACTGAGAGGCACCCCTGGCTCCAGAGTCTACTATGTGCTTAGTACCTGTGCTGTGCTGCCCCGATGGTATTGTTTCGGTTATCACATGCTGTTTATGAAGCTGAGGATTTGGCTGTGTGTTTTTCTCCATTGCTAACTCTGTTCTAGCATTTGATCCTCTTTGACCTTTAGATTTCTTTCCTTACACATTGTAGCTGGTCATTGGCATTTTCTACGACAACACTTGTTTTCTTTTCCAGGTTTTTCCTTTGAGGGAATTCCCAGTAATTCCATTTTATTTGTTGAAGTTTGTTTCCTTTTTCTAGATAAAGACTCCCTTCTCACCCACCTCGGTTTAGACATTCACTCAGCCTGATCGAGGTCACAGGGGAAATTTTCCCAACATGATGCCCCTGATTCATGTGGGACTGTTGCTCTTTCTTATTTATTTATTTATTTATTTATTTATTTATTTATTTATTTTTGAGCCAGATTCTCGCTCTGTTGCCCAGGTTAGGGTGCCGTGGCATCAGTCTAGCACACAGCAACCTCAAACTCCTGGGCTTAAGCGATCCTACTGCCTCAGCCTCCCGCATAGCTGGGACTACCGGCATGCACCACCATGCCCGGCTAATTTTTTTCTATGTTCAGTTGTCCGGCTAATTTCTTTCTATTTTTAGTAGAGACGGGGGTCTTGCTCTTACTGAGGCTGGTCTCAAACTCCTGAACTAGGGCGATCCTCCTGTCCTCCTGCCTTGGTCTCCCAGAGTGCTAGGATTCCAGGCGTGAGCCACCACACTGGCCTTCCTTTTCTGACTTCTCTCCAAAGTTGTTTTCATATGAGTTTAGGCTAAGGCCTTGTGACTCAAACTGTGGTACCCAGACCAGCATCAACAGTATCACCCAGAAGCTGGTAAGAAAAACAGAATCTCTGGGCTATCACAGACTTGCTGAGTGAGAATCTGCATTTTAACAAGGTCCCCAGGTGATTCATATGCACTTTTAAATTTGAGAATCATGGAATAGGTGACTTCTAAGGTCCTTATTATTCTAGAAGTCTATGCTGCTATGAGAGACATGCCTATGCAATTGTCATTTACCCTTGGCTCTATTGTTTACTGTGTGGCCTTGGACAAATTACTAAACCTTTCTGCCTTTGTTTCTTCCTCTGTAAAATGGTACCTCCCTTCAAAGAGTTGTTTTGTAATGAGCTCAGAACAGTGCGTAGCACACAGAAGGTGCCATAGAAGTGTCACTGTCTTAATATTGAATATGCTTTCAGGAATACTTTGCGACTCCCAGTTCCAGGTCAGGTGGGGAAAGAACAAGTTTGAGAACTGATAATGCAACCATTTCCCTGGAAATGGAGTTGTAGAAGCTTCCGCATGTCTGAGTGAGAGAGATCAGGAATTTTATGCCTGGAAGCTGTACCGAGCAGCTTGCTGAGGCCCTCACCTTTAAGACCATAGGACACAGAGCAGATAGTGCCTTCTTCCAGCAATTCCTACTTATGTGACCCAGTGGTAGAGCTGCCTGTAAGATAGATCCATTTTTTTTTTTTTTTTTTGAGTCTGAGTCTCGCTCTGTTGCCCAGGGGTAGAGTGCCATGACATCAGCGTAGCTCACAGCAACCTCAAACTCCTGGGCTCCTGCCCTCAGCCTCCTGAGTAGCTGGGACTATAGGCATGTGCCATGATGCCCGGCTAATTTTTTTTCTATATATTTTTTTTTTAGTAGAGACAAGGTCTCCCTCTTGCTCAGGCTGGTCTTGAACTCCTGACCTCAAACGATCCTCCCACCTTGGCCTCCCAGAGTGCTAGGATTATAGGCCACTTGAGCCACTGTGCCCAGCTCAAGATAGATTCTTGATTCTACCAGGCTATACTTCTTCCAGGGACTAGAAGACTGAGAGTGGTGTTAGAAGGAAGGCTGTGAAGATAGGTGGGAAATGAAAAGAGCACAAATGTGTAAAATAGATGACCGTCTCTTATTATTGGACAGTGTGTGGGGGAAGGTCTGTGGCCCAGTCTCATGGCACCCAGAAGATGTTAGTTAATATCACATTGCTCATATTTTCTGCAAGTCTGGTGGCTTCCCTATTCCCAGATCGAGGGTGCTGTGACCTCTTACTGGACTGGAGCCCCAGGTCACATTCTGCGCACACGTCCCTCCAGGGCTTCCAGCTCAGCCAACACCTCCTTGGGCAGATCCTGGTTGACCTGCTCTGTCAGGTAGCTCCGAATGTCACGAACCTCCTGTTCCCAGAAGTCCTTGGGGAGTGAGAACAGCTGAGTAGTGTCTATGGCTCCGAGGCCACTGAGATCCAAGGCTCCTTCCTTTGGCACCAGCCCAATGGGTGTCTCTCGGGCACTGTCCTCTCCTTCTAACCGCCGGCAGATCCAATCTAGCACCCGAGCATTCTCCCCAAAGCCTGGCCACAGGAAGCGGCCTGCCTCGTCGCGCCGGAACCAGTTGACATGGAAGATACGGGGCAGCCGGGCCCCCTTGTGCCCCTCCATGCTCAGCCAGTGTTCTAGGTAGCGCCCAAAGTTATAGCCAAAAAAGGGTCGCATGGCAAATGGGTCGTGCATGATGATCTTCCCTGAGGAGGGGAGCAGAATGGGTAAGGAATCTTCCCCCTCACCCTGCATCCAGCTAGAGGAAGTTGTGAAAGGTTTATGGTTCTGGAATATCCTCAGGGCAGGTGAAGAGAAGGGATGGGGGAAAGGTAGAAGTGGGAAGAGATGGGACCACTGAGGACTGCAGGAGTGAGCAGGGGGAAGGTCTGGCTCGAGAAGGGAGGGAGGTGACATGGGCACACGGGGAGAGGGAGCAATGGGGAAGGCACTCACCTTTGTGTTCAGCTGCGGCAGTGGACTCAGAGCGCATGGCGCTGCCCACAAACACCCCATGACGCCAGTTGAAGGCCTCGTATACCAGGGGTACCCCTAGATTACCAATAAACAGGGTCACAGGCAGCCCTTTTCTTTGGACTCTCACTTCATCCCTTCTGGTGATCTTGACTTGTAGGCTCTTTCCTAGGACCTCAGCTATCCCATTTTCAGACCCCATGCCTGCCCTAAATTTTGCATTCACCGGGGAGAACTCTGGAGGCACAGCTACAGTTGGAGATGCAGGCTGAGGCTCCCTGAGCTTTAAGTACAAGAGGGAGGTGGGCCCTAATACAGAGCTGCACTTTTTACCCAGAAACCATGGGTAAAATGTCGTTTTTCACCCATGTTGTTTACCTTTGGGTCTGCGGCCTCCAAAGATGATGGCGTCAATGGGGACACCCTCAGGGGCCTCCCAGGCTGGGTCCATGATGGGGCACTGGCCAGCAGGGGCACAAAAGCGAGAGTTGGGATGTGCACAGGGCTCCTGGTCACCTGGCAGAGGAAATACAAATACTATCTCTTCCAAGGCCACCCCCAACACACACATACATGTGTGCACGTTCTTGCACAATTTATTTTTGTCCCGTCAGCTGCCTACAACCTTGTGTGACAAGGAGCAGAGAGAAGGGAGCCAGAACATCTCTCCCAAAAGATCAGGTTATTTAGCCATGATGATGCTGCCAGCTGAGCTATGTGAGAAAAGAGTGGGAGAGGAATTGGGAGTTCTGCAGGGCACTAATGTTTATGCCAAGATATAGGCACTTGGCATAGACCAGTGCTCAAGGCAATGGAGTTAGATATTGGTGTAAGGTTATAATAATTTTTCCCCCAGAAACCATTTCTTTATTTACAAGATTATTATTTAAATAAACACCCTTTATGGAGGCATTGAAGAATTAAAAAATAAATAAAAAAACACTCAATCCTAAAGCAAAAACTAAGAATGTCAGATCAGTATTTCAGATAATTGACTTTCCATCAGCAAACCAGGGAAGACAGAATCTTCTAACCTATCAAATGCAAACAGGAATTGATTTTAAAGCTAACAGAATTCTGGTGATTTCCCTGGGCTTGCTTAGACCCTGATGGAGTAGTAGGGCATGAAAAACTCAGGGACATAACCTGGTATTCTGGAAAGGGTTGGGACCATGTCAGTGGCACATGCGTGAAGCACCACCGTGGGGCCTTGAATGGGCTCAGTGCCTCTCTGCTGGAGGTTGCCAGTCCGACCTGGGGAGCAAGGGAGCCACGGAGCCGAAACTCCCACCCTCTCCATCCCCCAGCTCCGATCTCCCCTCTCAGATAAGAGCCATCCTTCATCACCCCCAGTGCCGGACCCTGGGAGAGGGTATTGTCTTGGGAACTGAAGCTTGGCACAAGATGCCCTAGTTATACCCCTGAATCCAGAGATGATTAAAGGCTTGGGGAACTGGCCTGTGGGGAATGATTAAAGTTTCTTGGATTTCTCAGTTGGGTGGGAAGGCTCAGGGGGCCTAATGATGGTGTTAGAGAAAATAAAGGGTGATTAGATGAGCGGAGGAGGGTGACTGCTAGGCCAGCGTGGCAAACTTGAATATAGGCTTCAGCCACCACAAGGCCACCCTCCCCTGCCATGCTCTTCTTTGCCGCCTGCCCCGCCCCCCGTGCCAGCCCCACTGTCTCTGGACTGAGTACAGAAGGGCATGGAAAGAAAGCTGAAAGTCCAGGGCACAGGGTTGGGGGAGAGGTGGGTCCCAAGGCACCCAGGGTAATGACAGGATTAAGAAACTAGCTTCTGGGAAAAACTAAAGTGCTGGTCTGATCTAGTCTGTAAGAAGGACTGGGGAGTCTGTGTTGGAGAGACGGGGGAAAGGTGAGGGTAATGATACTGACCTTTAGATTATGTTCTTATTATATAGGAGGACAGTGAGAGCCAAGTGGCAGGAGGAGAGTCAGGACAGGGGAGGAGGCAGGCTTCCTCCTTTCCTAATGGGCCAAACTTTATGAATTATGCTTTGAGCCCAATTCCTTCTGTACCAACTTTCAAAACAGTTCTTCCTTTTCCTTTTCCTTATTTATTTTAAAATCTAGCCTATATTTATTATTGAGAATTTACTATGTATTTGTCAGTGTGCTAAACCATTTTTATGGATTATTTAATCCTCCAACGACCTCAGGAGATAGGCATTATAATAACTATCCCATTCAACTGATGGGTAAACTAAAGCTTAGGGAGGTTAAGCAACTTAGTTGAATCACAAAACCAGTGACTGGTGGAGCTGGGACATGAACTTGGATCTTGCCTGGTACTGGAAACCGCAAACATTTATAATTTCCTGTGCCTCCCAGGGATCCAGGAAGATGGCCGGAGGTTGTGGAGAAGTCTTCTCCAACATTAAAGTGCTAAGCCCTGGGGGCTGTGTCACAACTGCCCCACCCCACATACCAGGTTTCCAGGGTCTGCCCAGCCAGGAGGTCACAGTGACACCAGGTGGAAGAGGCTGGTCAATCCCCTCCCAGTACACGCCACCGTCACTGGTCTCAGCCACATTGGTGAAGAGAGTGTTACTCTGGATTGTGGCCATGGCGTTGGGATTGGTGGTGGCAGAGGTGCCAGGGGCCACCCCGAAGAAGCCATTCTCAGGGTTGATGGCCCGGAGTCGACCTGTCAGGAGGAGAAGTGAAAGAAAGGATCGACTGGGCAATGTTGACATGTGAGACTGAAGAGGGTCCTGCTCCACCTCTCCCTGGCCTGAGCTGGACCCTAGAGCTCAGTGGGAAAGGTTTGTGTCTCTGGGGTGGCTGGGGCTGCTGGAGGGATGGGGCAGGGTCTTCCTGACAAAGCTCACCATGGACATTAGAGGGGGGACTCCTAGGGGCTGAATCGAGAGTGTGATCCAAGGGACCCTCACCTTCACTGTCGAACCTCATCCAGGCAATGTCATCCCCCACACACTCCACTTTCCAGCCAGGCAGCGCGGGCTGCATCATGGCCAGGTTCGTCTTGCCACAGGCACTGGGGAAGGCGGCAGCCACATAATGCTTTTTCCCTGCAGGGTTGGTGATGCCCAGGATCTGTGTGTTAGGGAGAGGTGGGAACACGAGGAGGTCACCAAAGGTTAGGGCATAGTCTGCAAGCAGAATGACAGCTAGGGGTTAACAGGTGCACAGCCCTGCCATCAGGCCTGGAGTAGTGGCAGGGGAAGCCCCAACATCTGGCAGCCTGGGGCCAAAGCTTTGACCTTTGAGTAGAGTCTCTGCCCAACAGCCTGGCACCTGGCAGGAAGGAGGCAAGGCTGAGGCAGACTAGCCAGGTATCACCATCGCCGCCCCCCGCCCCCCGCAAATGCCTCACCGCCTACAGCTGCTGGGATCCTCACCAGGCCCTCACCAGCATGTGCTCCGCCAGCCAGCCCTCATCCCGGGCCAGCCTCGAGGCGATGCGCAGGGCAAAGCACTTCTTGCCGAGCAGGGAGTTGCCACCATAGCCACTGCCGAAGGATACGATCTCTTGCTGGTCAGGCACGTGGCCAATCAGGGTTTTCTCTGGGTTGCATGGCCACAGGCTCACCGGCTCCCCTGGGGACAATGGGGTCATGGGACTGCTGGCAGCAGCATCTCACCCCAAGCCCAGACTGCTGCCCTGGATCTTGGGAATTAGGATGTCAGAAAGGACAGGTTTTTAGGGTCTGTCGATAGGTAGGATTTGGGGCTCTCTTTGAGTACAAGAAGTCCCCTGGGTCCTCTCTTGGGCAGAGCAGGCACTCACCTTGCCCAGTCAGGGGCTGGCCCACGGAGTGCAAACACTTAACGAAGTCACCATCTCCCAGGGCATGAAGCACAGGTGTCCCCAGCCGGGTCATAATACGCATGCTGGCCACCACATAGGCTGAGTCAGTGAGCTGCACCCCAATACGGGACAGTGGGGAGCCCACAGGACCCATGCTGAATGGAAGCACATACATGGTACGCCCTGTGGAGGAAAGCGTCCCCTGGATGAAGGATTCCAAACTTGTTCATACCTTCAGTGCCCCTGCCTCTGTGTCCCTGCCCTGGTTACCCTGCATGCAGCCTGGAAACCTCTCGTTCACAGCTTGCTGGAACTCAGCTGGGGACATCCAGTTGCCCAGCTGTCCACGGGCCCCACCAGCCGGGAGGGGCACCGTGTCCCTCTGAGAAGGAGTTACAATCACCGTCTTGCTCTCTACTCGTGCCACGTCCTTGGGGTCTGTGCGGGCCAGCCAGCTGGGGGAGAGGGGATTGTCAGGAAGGTGGTGGCCAGCATGTCTCCCTCATCCCCAGACCCACTTTTTCAAGTCCAACTTTGACTCCAGGTCTTCTGTTGGCCTTATTTTTCCCCCATCCAATCACATCTCAGTCCCTTCCTCTGGGCTTTGTTCCATTTAAGGGGCGGTTCCCCAAGGTGCCAGGCCTCTGGGGGAGTCTGCCCCTGGCAAAAGCTCACTGAACTGGTGAGGGGGGGAAAAAAAGCAAAGGCTCTTCTTTGTATCAGCTTCTTCATTTAATATAAAAATATAGACCAATTCCAGCTCCTGAGCCTGTCTCCCCGAGCTCCCATTCATGCTCATTCCCTTGGGATGGTCCAGTTAAATGTGTTTTGGTGAACCCACAGTGGCCTCAGTCCAACTAGCTGGCCCCATCTCGCAGGCTGCTGGGTTCAGGGCTTACCAGTTATTGTACTTGGGGAGCTTTCGAATGAGGCCTTGTTGCTCCAGCAGGGTCAGTGTGGCAGTATTCTCAGCCTCAGTCCCATCACAGATGTGGATGCCCTCTGGTTGGCACAGGTGGGCACTTCGCTCCACGAAGTCGCGAACCCCAGCAGGCAGCTGGGCCAGATCTCCACTAAGCACTCGTAGGGTCTGGATGCCACGGCATGATGACCAGCCCAAGGGGCTCAGCCCATGCCAGCTAAGCCTGCAAGAGAGGAAACGGAGGTGATGGGCTAGCTGCTGTCATGGAGGCTGAACAAGGCCTTGGAGGGGGACAGAGAGCTTGGGCTTCTGGGGAGCGTGCTACAGCATGTCTCGGTGCAGGCACCATGAAGAGCATGTTGGGTTCAGGCCATATGTATCTTGTGGCCTTTATGAGGTTCAATGAGGGTGTCCTCTGGTCAGCAAGGGACAGGTATGGCCAAGTGAGCAAAAAAGGCATATGCCCATGTCCATGTTTAACTATGTCTGGTCAATGTTTAGAAATAAGCAGGTGCCTTTAGTCCAAGTGTCAAGAAACTATGCCAAGGTGACAGCTTCATGTGTCCGGTGTTTCAAGCCTCATCCATTTTCTTCCCATTCTCAAGTATAGTTTTTTACAAGTTAATATGGCAGGTGTTTTTATTATATTTTTCTTCTGGCATGTATGCTTAAGACTGTGAAAGCCTCAAGCAAAGGACCCAGTCTTTGAGGTGGTACAGGCTTCTTCCAGTGCCAGGTTTCTAGATTAGGGCTCTTGCAGCAGGAACTGGTGACTGGATGTTGGAGTTCCAGGCACTGAATCTGCTGCTGCCCACCTGGACCAACAATGATTGCATAAAATGTTGCCATCTGGCCATCTGGTAAGTATTTTTGAACTGCGTAGAAGGCTGACCACTGGGGAACAGGTGTCACTGGCTGGGGTTCATGCCTTGATTCCCAGGAGGGCAGGGGCCCTGTTGTCTCTCTTCTCACACCCCTGGGAGAGAGAGAAGCAGGGTCTGCTCTGATTGGCCTGGACCCAAGGTGCGTGAACCAGAGAGAGCAAAGGCCAAGAGAGGGAAGTTACCCTCCTCCTATGCCAGGGCCTCTCCCACCAGAAACTGCCCCCACACATCCAGGACAGAATGACCCTGTGCTTCCCCTGGCTCTCTTTCCTAGAGGCCACATGCCTAGAGAGCTTTGGTGGTGGTGGTAGGGCGGAACATGAGACTGCAGGAAGCTCAGACTCAGAGGGTTTAAGCCTGGGGAAGGCAGAAACTCAGACCATGGATGTGGGAGCGTGAGCCTGGCTGGGGTGCAAGCTGGGGTGGTTTCCACTGGTCTGAGCAGGATAAACACCCAGTGTGGCCTCAGGGGCAGAGAAGGGGGGCCACTGGGACCTGGGTCTGTTCTTGCCTCAGAGAGTTGTTTTCCCTGAGCATTAATTTTAAAGGCACACAAGTCTCAGGTTATCTCTTGTGAAGCCCCCATGTCCTCCTCCAGTCCCCCAAGTGGTAACTTCTCCCTTTCCTCCAGGGACCACCCACAAGGCCTGGCCGAGTGGAGCTGCCTATGGGAGATATATGGGTCAGTTCAGACTCTGGGACAAAAGCTGGGAAGAAGGGAGGCTACAGAGAGTAGAGAGGAGACCATGTAAGGGGACTGGCAGACAGGCAGGACAAGCCTAGGGGCTCCAGGCCCGGGCAGAGAAGAAGCCAGCCATGTAAGACACTAAGGCGACTTGCCCCCTCCTCCCACCTTGCTTCCACCCTGCCAACCCCCGCCCCCAAACCCCGCCCCAGGTCCTTCGGGCTGCGCTAGGCTTCCAGTCCGAGGGAGGCCAGCAAGGATGTTTACCTTCTACCTTCTTTTGGGAGCCCTGAGCTCAGTCCCCCAGGGGCTCATGTACTCTTGCCCCCAGGGCGCCACTGTTTGTCACAGCACCCTGGGGCGCGGGCTGGGAGCCCCTCAGAGGTCTGAGTTACATACATCTGGGAAGGAAAGGAGGCTACACGGAGACAGGGCTCAGCAGAGGCAAGCGAGGAGGGGGAGGAAGTTATTCTGAGAGTGGCAGATAGAGACGGCGCGGGCAGAGACAGGCAAGGCCGAGAGAGGGAGCGGCGGACGGAACCAGGAGCCCGGCGCGGCTGACCTCCGGGATCGAGGCACGGTCGCCCCTGCGCGCCTGCTCCCAGGATGGGAAACCTGGCGGAGGCTGCGAGCAGGGGAGCGCAACCGGCAGCCCCGAGGGGGCGGGCGCGGTGGAAGGTGCGGGTCGGCCCCGGGCTGGGGGTCACTCACCGCAGGCCGGGGCGGTACACAGCGGCCATGGCACCTGGGCGGGGGCTGCGGGGTGGCCGCGGGAACCGAGCGGAGCCGGGAAGGTGTGGAAGGCGGGGAAGGAGAGAGCGCCGAGAGGCGAGCCAGAGCTGAGGCTGGGCGGAAGGTGCTTAAAAAGGAGGCGGGCAGGCGCAGGGGCGGACCCTAGCGGGGCCCGCGCGACCCTCCCTCCGCCCCGCCTGCGGGCCGGATTCCCCGGCCCCGGGGCTCCGGCTCCTAGGTCGGCCCGGCCGCCGCCCAGCCCCCAAACCTCTCTCTCCCATTGGAGGACTGGGTCGCTCCTGGCCCCCGACTTCGAGGCCCCGCCCCCTGCATATGATGTAACTTTGAGGACTCTTGCTCCCGGGAGATAGCGACTAAGAGACAGACCCTGGATGGCAACAAGCTAGGAACAGGCGGCGAGGCCAGGGTCGGGAGCCCACGGGGGCTAGACGTTTAGAAGCTCAGGGATTGGGCATTGCCTTTCCCGTTCTTCCTGGGGACCGGCCATTCTGAGCCCCATGGTTTTCTGTTTTCCAAGGCCCCAATGCTAAGGTCTCCTTAGTCCCCTACTCTTAAATCTCTGTTTCTTCTCTTGATCAGGGGTCCTTTCTGCCTGACCATGAAATGGGATCTCTCCATCCCAGGGAGATGGTCCCCTGCTCTGGTCATTCTCTCCCCACTGCGCTGAGGAACTCATCTGCCCCCACCCCCCACCACCATAAAGTCCTCAGGTAATTTCTCAAGTTATGTCTCCATTCAGACATCTCCCTTCAACTTGAGATCACTGGATATCACCAAAAATGTCATAGCACCTCAAACTCAGCCTGTGCTCAGCATCCGCTCCCCCTTTCTGGTAATAGCACCCTGATTTTCCTTTGGGGAACCATCTCCTTTGTCTGTATGGTTATGTGGCTCTGACCTCACCCCTTCTGGGGGTAGGCTGTCAGCTGAGCCAATTTTATATTCCTCATTGTGGCCACAGCAATCAGGGAGGTTCAGGGATGGGCATGAGATCTGTCTCTGGCCCTTTTTCTGTGAACTTTGGAAGCGAGCTCTCTTTCTGCTGGGGTTGCTGAGCTGGTGGAATTAAGGCTGGAGCTGGTGGGTGTCAGTTTAGCCCTGCAGAGCAGAAGCCTGCCTGAGACATGTCAACGGAAAAGAAGCCAAACTCTGCAAAATAATTTAAAGAGGTTTATTCTAAGCCAAATTTGAGGACCATGACCTGGAGCCATACCCAAGAAGCTTTGAGCAAGTGGACTCACTGTGGTTGGGTTATAGTTTGATTTTATACATTTCAGGGAGACATGGTAAAGTCATAAATCAATACATGGGAGGCATACATTGGTTTGACCTGAAAAGGTGAGTCATCTCAAAGGGGAGGGGGTGTTGAAGGGTATAGGTGGATTTAAAGACTCTTTGACTTGTAATTGGTTAAAAAAATGAAGGTTTTGTCTAAAGGCTTGGAATGTTTTAAGTTAAAATAAGGAAGTCTGTTAATCACAGACAAGCTACTGGCCATATATTGTGTAAATTGAGGACCTGCTGGTTTGTCTTGCATAGCCTTAAGCCTGTCTTGCATACCTTTAGGCCTGTCAAGCATGTCTACAAGAAGGGAGGGGGGCATGAGGAGGCCTGTCTGACCTCCCTCTCTTGGCTAGCAACGCAGTTTTAAGGGTATCCTCTTGGCCAGGAGGGGGTCCATTCAGCTGGCCGGTGGGAGGTGGGGCAGAGACTTAAGATTCCATTTTAGTTCACAGATAGAAGCCAGCCTGGAGGAAGCAGAGCAGAGGAGTGGAAGGCAACAGATTCCTGATTTCACTTATAGGAATCAAATTTCTTCTCCTGCTCAAGCTAATTTTAAGTGAATTTCTGCCACTTGCAACAAAAACAATCCTAATTCTCAGATTTCTCAGTTTTGTGCTAGAACACAGCAGGATAAGAAGAGCTTGCCTCCATACATGGGCTTGCTGCTGGTCCCCATCTCTTCCCACTCAGGCTCCAGCCTACACTGAACCTCACATATATATATTTGGACCTCTTCCCCTGAGTCCCTGCATCCAAACTCTGTCCACACCTACCCAGCTGCAAGCAGTTTTTTTCTTAGCCACCCTTTGGGCCTAAGGGTGTGCACACTATTGGCAGCATGGTTGACCTAAAGGTCATCATCTCATTCATAATCATGCTCCTGCTCCCATAGTTTCCTATCTCAGCAAATGGCATCACCATCTAGCCATTTGGGGCAGAGGGAACCTGACTTAGTCTGGATTATTCTTTTTTTACCCTCCATAGCCCATCAGACACCAATGCTTTTGAATTTGTACTTTACGATTAGCCCTCAAATCTGTGTCTATCCCCATGGCCACTGCCTTAGTCTAGGGTTTATCTTTCACCTGGCTTCAGGTAATAGCTTCTAAGGCACCTCTCCAAACACCACCCTCCTCCTTCCACTAAGACACCCTCTCACCCTATGTGCATAAATTCACTTTGGAGGGTTAAGAGAGAGGAATAACATTTATGGTGTGGACAGTAGGTGCGCATAATCTCGTTTAGTTTTGCAACAAGTCTATTTTACAGATACAGATGCTCAGGCTTAGAGAGGGTAAGTCACATATCTGGTCAGCAGGAGAAATGGAATCTGAATCCAAGTCTTTTGACTCTAATTACCAAGTCCCCCCACACACCTGAAATCCTATACTATCCCCCTTGATCTATTATTAAAAAATTAGATTATATCACCCTCAGGCTTAAAATCTCTTCAAGGCTTCCTCTAACACATGGCATCCAATGTCCTTCATAATCTGACTGCTATTTTGCCAATGTTATCATCTCTACCTTCCCACCTTGCCTCCTTTACTCCTACATACTGAACTCTGCAGTTTCCAGAGCACTTCTGTGGCCTCTTCCTGCCCCTTAGGACTCAAATTAAGCATCACCTTCTACGTTAGCCTTTTCTGTTTGCCCCTTAGAATGAACATCTATTTCATCTGTGTTGGTTCTATCCCATGTGTGAACTAAAATAAAATTTTAAGGCTCACGCCCCGACTGGCTGACTGAATGGACTGCCTCTGCGGCCAAAGGGATATCCCAAACTAAATTGCCTGCCAGGAGGAGGGAGGTCAGACATGCCTCATCATGCCCTCCTCTCTTCTTGAAGACATCCTTTGTAACCCATTAACAGGCCTAAGGCTATACAAGACAAACCTGCGGGTCCTCAATTTACACAACAATTATATGTCTGGTGGCTTATCTCTGATAAACAGCTCCTTATGGTAAAACATTGGAAGCCTTTAGACAAAGCTTCATGTCTTTAACCAATTATAAGTCAAAGAATCTTTAAACCCACCTATAACCTCTAAGCCCCCCCCACCCTTCAAGATGGCCCACCTTTTTGGACCAAACCAATGTATGCCTCCCGCATATTGATTTATGACTTGCCCTGTAACCCCTGTCTCCCTGAAATGTATAAATCCAAACTGTAACCTGGCCACACCAAGTCCACTTGCTCAAGGCTTCTTGGGAGTGGCTCTTGGTCATAGTCCTCAAATTTGGCTCAGAGTAAATCTCTTTAAAATTATTTTACAGAATTTGGTCTTTTTTTCCGTTGACACATGTACATACCTATATTTTTGTACTTATCACGCTTTATTATACTGTAGTTACTTTTGCATCTGCATAGTCCTCACTAGAGTGTTAGGTCTTTTAGAGAAGGACTCAAATTTCAGTGTTGTTTTTATTCTAGCTCCTAGCAGTAGGAGCTAGAATAAAGGGGTAGCTGCTTGCAGTTGGCTATGGATGTGGTTGGGATGGGCAGACGGAAGGTCCACATGCTTGCACCCAAAGCCCCTTGCAGTCCAAGATGGTGTCAAGGGTGGGAAGAGCAGTGGGCCCAGCTGAGATCCAGTGGCCAAAACTGCCTCTTCCTACACCACCACCATTCTGGTGCAGAATTCTGAGGATTCCAAATAAAATCCAAATTTGAACCTTGCCTTCCAGACCATTATGAAGTATATATTTTCAAGGTAGAAGAATAAAACATATTTTGTTTAACAGTTTGTTCACTTGAGTTATACATTTTAAATATTTAAACACAAGGTTTGTGGGCCTCTATTTGTACTCTTGCCCCAGGCCCTACATATGTTAGAGATGTGCCTACCTAAAAACAACCCACTTTAACTGAGATGAGTGTGCTATGAAAGGGGAAGGGCAGGGTGCTATGTAATGGGCACTTAATAAATGTTGGTTGAATGAAAGAATGAACAAGTTCCACGTTTATGAATCCTTCTTCCCCACCATTACTTCTTTAGCTTTAGGCAGACTGAGCAAGGGGCCCCTGTGAGGATTTCCTTGCACTGCTGATTACCCCTTATCTGCCACACACTTGTTCAGTTCAGTTCTCTGCTGCAAGACCGCCCCCGCCCCCACCCCAGCCTGGCCCGCCAGCTGGCCCAGTGTCCAAGGAGTACCACCAGGGGGCAGGGTGGGATCAGTCTTGCCCTGGTCTGCATTTTCCCCACAGGGGCCCTCTGGGTTCATCCCTTGCATGTCTCACAGACTCCCTGTAGTGGATGCTGCGGTGGGCAGCAGCCGAGATCCCACTTCAGGATCATGGCAGTCATTGTCCCAGCCGCTGAGTGTTGGCTGGTGATGGCTTGCAGCTGACTATTTCCTTGAGCACTATTTGTGGCTAAAGGGAAGGGTCTCACCAAATGCAATGCCCCCTTTCCAGCGGCAGTGTGTATCCAGTGACTGGTTGTTATAGGGGTACAGAGGCCTAGCCCTCTTGCCTCAATTTGGGACAACTCTGAAGGTCCATCCCAGCCCCAGAACTCCTCTGGGCCTAGCTGATTGCACCTGCAATTCAACTTTGCCCTCTCCCCAGGCCTGCTGCTCTCACTTTCTTTGAAAGGCCTCCCCAGTAAACCACCTGTACACAAGGTTCTATCTCAGACTGTGTTTTCAGTACACCTATTCCCCAGACTCAACTTGGATACTGTATTAGCCCCCTAACCTGACTCTGATTCCACTGTTGCCCTCCTCTACAAACACAAAGTGCCCACATGATCTTTTCAAACACAAATCTGATCACACCCTATTTTTGCAAAAAACCCTTTAGTAGCTTCTCAGTGCTCTTAGAATAAAGCCCAAATCCTTAACGTGGCCTACCAGGCTGTGCGTGATCTGGCCCCTGCTGACTTCTCCAACCTCACCTATCATAATTCTCCCACCTTTCTTGCTCTCTAGTCTCTGGCTACATTGGTCTTTTTCTCAGTTTCCTGAACATGTTCTACCTCTTTCCTGCTTTAGAGCATTTGCATATGTTGTTCCTACAGCCTGGAATCTCCACCCTCCAGGCAGGGTCACCTGACCAGTCTCAGTTTAATGGGACTTCCTTAGGCAACCTGTCCCTGTAACATACCACTCCTCACCTCCTCATGTTAGATTAGGTCTTCATGAAATAAAATCTCATAGCACCCTGCCCTTCCCCTTTCATAGCACACTCATCTCAGTTAAAGTGGGTTGTTTTTAGGTAGGCACATCTCTAACATATGTAGGGCCTGGGGCAAGAGTACAAATAGAGGCCCACAAACCTTGTGTTTAAATATTTAAAATGTATAACTCAAGTGAACAAACTGTTAAACAAAATATGTTTTATTCTTCTACCTTGAAAATATATACTTCATAATGGTCTGGAAGGCAAGGTTCAAATTTGGATTTTATTTGGAATCCTCAGAATTCTGCACCAGAATGGTGGTGGTGTAGGAAGAGGCAGTTTTGGCCACTGGATCTCAGCTGGGCCCACTGCTCTTCCCACCCTTGACACCATCTTGGACTGCAAGGGGCTTTGGGTGCAAGCATGTGGACCTTCCGTCTGCCCATCCCAACCGCGTCCATAGCCAACTGTAAGCAGCCAGCCCTGGGCCACCCTTTGGACCTCAGGATGTATGTATCAGCAGTATGTTCTAGCCATGAGAGGGCAAACCCAGAGAAGAGGTCCATGTGGGCCCTAAAAGTGGGCTTGGGCCCTTTGGGTGGGGCATTCCTAGATATCTGGAGTGTGGTCTTTAGGAGACTGGGGTATGGGCAGAGGAGGGTTGTACTCCTCACCCATGGGGTGGGACACAGCAAAAGGAGGGCCAGAGTGGAGCCTTCTAAAGCACAGGGCCCAGGGCAGGGGCCACTCTTGCCTGGGCCTAAGGGCAATCATTTGATGTTTCTCTATTTCATCAGTCTGTGAGCTCCATGAAAGCTGGGCTGGTATCAGTCGAAGTTACTGAGGTATTTAATGCCTAGAGCAGAATAGGTGTTTAATATGTATGTCAATGGTAAAGAAGGCAAAGTCTGTGAAATAATTTAAAGAGGTTAATTCTGAGTCAAATTTGAGGACCATGACCCAGAGCCATGCCCAAGAATCCTTGAGCAAGTGGACTCGCTGCGGTTGGGTTATAGTTTGATTTTATACATTTCAGGGAGACAGGGCAAAGTCATAAATCAATACATGGAAGGCATACATTGGTTTGGCCTGAAAAGGTGGGCCATCTCAAAGTGGGGGGCTTGCAGGTTATATATAGGTGGGTTTAAAGACTCTTTGACTTGTAATTGATTAAAAAAATGAGGCTTTGTGTAAAGGCTTGGAATGTTTTAAATTAAGATAAGGAAGTCTGTTAATCAGAGACAAGCTACTGGCCATATATTTGTTATATAAATTGAGGACCTGTAGGTTTGTCTTATAGCCTTAGGCCTGGCAATGAGTTACAAAGGACAGCTACAAGAAGGATGGCGGGGCATGATGGGGCATGTCTGACCGCCCTCTCTGGGCTGGCAACTCAGTTTTAGGGTATCCTCTTGGCCAGGAGGGGGTCCATTCAGTCAGCTGGTGGAGGGGGGGAGCCTTAATATTTTATTTTAGTTCACACATATTTTTCAGTGAATGTAGGAGGTGCATCAGGAAAAGGTTTGAGGATTTGGATCTATTACTGAAGATCTAGATACCAAGGGGCAGAACTAGGAAGGAGAACTAGTCTCACAGGTTTCCACAAATGGGGGTTCAGGACAGAGGAGATGAGGGTGGCATCCTGGAATGCTGACTCTGTCTCATCTCCTCTCCTTCCTCATCGTTTTCCATCCCACTCCTGCAGGCCCTTTGCCTGCCTGGCCCTCTTTCCTCATGGTCCAGTATCCCTCTGTCCATATCTTCCTCCCTTTCTGTCCTTTGGCCACTGGTCTTCCTCTGCAGCTAACTGTGTGTCTGTTCCCCTGCATTGGTTTCTAGTTCTTGGTCCCCAATCTTACTTCCCCCTGTCCCTATCTTCTGTCACTTTTGTTCTTCTGGTCCCTTGCTCCTCTTCACCTTTCCTGCTGTCCTTTACTCCCTTCTTGGTCCCCTCCTGGAAGACTTCCTCTCTTTCTTTAGTTCCCCATGGCCCTTTGCTCATCTCTTCCATGTGCCTGCATTGCTCTCTCCCTTTAATCCAAATCCCTGTGGAACCTCTGACTTGTCCTGCCCTCTCTCCCGGGTCTATACTTACTGCCTCCTTAGCTAGTCTCCTAGCCTCCCTTCCTCTGTTCTGTCATTCCTGGAGACCATCCTGGCTTCATCTTTTTCTTTTCTTTTTTTTTTTTTGAGACAGAGTCTCGCTCTATTGCCCGGGCTAGAGTGCCGTGGCGTCAAGCTCACAGTAACCTCAAACTCCTGGGCTTAAGCAATCCTTCTGCCTCAGCCTCCCAAATAGTTGGACTACAGACATGTGCCACCATGCCCGGCTAATTTATATATATATATATATATATATATATATATATATATATATTTAGCTGTCCAGATCATTTCTTTCTATTTTTAGTAGAGACGGGGTCTCGCCCTTGCTCAGGCTGGTTTCGAACTCCTGACCTCGAGCCATCCTCCCGCCTCGGCCTCCCAGAGTGCTAGGATTACAGGCGTGAGCCACCTTGCCCAGCCTGATTTCATCTTTTTCATCCCAATTTCCCTGTCCTCAGTTGCCCTTGAGCCAGTCAGTCTCAATATTTATTTCCCAATCTCCAAGTAACCCCCTGGGAAGGGCTCCACCTCCCAGGTCCCCACTGGGTGCTGCAGCCTCTCCCCTCTGTCCCCTTTGTCCTTTCCTCTGGCCCGGCCTGAGTCCAGCCCTCACTCCCCGGACTCCTTTCTCTGGTTAGTGGTGCCTGGTCTGAGCCCCTAGCGGCTCAACTCGCCTGAGCTTGTTTAGTCTGACTCCCTTAGCCCGTTAGCAGCTTAGCCCTCCCACCTCCTTTGAGCCCTCCAGTAAACAAGAGGATCAGAGCAGATCTGACAGCTGCTGGATGGGGGCAAGTGTCTGGCCAGGCCAGAGCATGCATGAAAAAGGGACTGTATTCAACACTTCCCCTTCCTTCCTCAACCAGGGAAATTCTAGCGTCTCTTTCCTGAGTGTCTACCATAGAGCTACAGTCCACGGGCTTGTGTGTGGTTCCCTGTTTCCGCAATCCCTGTTCCCGTTTTGTGGTTGGTTTCCAGGCCTTAGGCTTTTTGATTCTTCTGAGAAATCAGCACTAGATCAGGCAATCACACACAGAAGCCTTTTTATTTGAATGATGATGATGATCACTGCTCCATAAAACAAAGGCTCAGGTGTGGGAAGAGAGTGATGTCATCTGATCTAGGTCTTCTAATATATGTGTGGGGAGCTGGGTTGACTATAGACATTCTGTAGACAAGTGTTCTTAAATTTTTGTGCACATCAGAATTGCCTGGAGGGCCTGTTAAAATACAGATTTCTGGGTTGCACCCCCAGAGTTTCTGATTCAGTAGGTTGACTTGAGACTACAGAAACTGTGTTTCTAACAAGTTCCCAGGTGATACTGATGCTGCTGCTCTGAGGATCCCATTTTGAAAACCACTATCTCAGATCATCTGCATCTGTCAGTTCTTCCCCAACATCTGAGGCTGGGAGGTATTTTTTATAACTGATGACCCCTGGGGCTGACAGACACCCATGTCTCTCTCTGGGGTGGGAAAGAGGACTCTTAACCCCGTGGGAATATTTAGGTGTCCTCAGAAGTTAGGGAATAGCCTTTAACTCCTGGAGTTCTACCCTAGCACAGACCCTATTTAAACAGCTTCGGACAGGTTTAAACATCTCCTTGGCTAATTCCTAGTATCCCTGTTCCAACTCCTACTCAGGGATGATAGCTCTAAGAGGTGTTAGGGGATTAGGCTGAAAATGTAGGTCACCCCCCAGCCATCTGGGAACTAGAATGAGTGAGTGAGGAGGAGAGAGGGGCAGAGACACACACAGGGAAAAGGTGAGGGCGTGTGAGGGCAGTTACAAAAGTGTCTCTGATGGACTGGTGGTGACTAGATTTCAGTGTTTCTTAGTGGCCCAGAAGGAAGGAGCAGAGTTCCCTGTTCTCTTCTCCTTCTCCGAAGCTGGTCTGCCTGTCCTGGGGCAAGAGTGGGAGAGGCTGAGGATGGGATGGCCCGGTCCTGGAGGTTCTCCCCGAGGAAAGTTGCTTTTCTTTCTGATGCGATGGCTAAGAGGGCATAAGGCCAGTCAGGGTGAAGGTGGGGCAAGGGCAGAAATGTGAGCATTCTTGAAAACAGAAAGAGACCCAACAGTCCAGGTGAGAGTGGGTTCAGGAGAGCTTGTACTCCCCAAAGACACTGATGAGGGGCTTTGGAAGGTGAGGGCGCTGGGAGCTTCAAGTGGCAGAGGGCTGAGTGTTGTGTTCACTTAGAGGGGTGCTGGTTGGGGTCCATTTGGCCCTCTGTACTGGGGAACCAGGAGTCAGATCAGTGAGAAGCTTTGCTGGGGAAGACACCTCTTTCCTTCTTTGAGAACAGGTATAGTTGTCCTCTCCATGTCCCCAACCCCGGGGCCAGTGAGATATGCAAATGATCCCCTTACCTCATTGGTTGGAGGCCTGAGGACCACAGATGACCTCAGAGAGCTGGCCCTTTAAGAGTGCCCTTTGGGCTCTGTGCCCACAGCCCCCTTGTTCTGAGCACAGAGGCACCAGGCCCTGCTCCATGGAGCCTCCAGTCTCTGGGGAAGCTGTGCCTGCCTGGCTCTGGCACTGACCACTTCATCTCTGCCTTCCCTAAAGTGAGTATGTCCAGGGCCCACCTGGGTGCCAGGCCTCTCACCTAGAGTCCCCTTCTCCGGCACCTGCTGTCTGCTCTCTGTTTTCAGCAATCCTCACACTCTGTGCCCTGCCCGACTCCCACCCTGACTGGCCTATGTCCCCTCACTGCTATCACATCAGAAAGATGAGCAACTCTCCCCACTTATCTTTCCTTGTACATCCAGTTCTCCCTGGACATCTCTCTGGGTGTCTCACTGTCTCCTCCTGCCAAGGACCAGTTCCTTCAATCTGTGCCTTTGTTTCCATCCCTTCCATCCTCTCAAAGGCGAGGGGCTCCATCGAGAGGACAGCAACCCTTCCTTGGGAGAGGAAGAGAGAGGCCTGGGGGTCTGAGATGTGGTTGGAGGAGGGCTACCTAGGCTTGGGCATTGGGATGGAGCCAAAGTCTAAGCCCTGGGGATGGGCTCTCCCTGCCCTGCCCCTTCTGGATGTGGGGGTAGGGCTGTTGGAATAGGGAGCTAGGCGAGAGCTTGGGACTTTCAGAAGGGTCTCTGAGGTCATCTCAGAGGTTCCTCAGGTGAACATGTGCCACACGGTTGCTAACAGAAAGGAGAGTTCCTTGGTGACACAAGTTTGGGACACTGTGTGTTGAAGTTGAATAGATGGTTTACTGAAGGACTTCTTGGATTAAATATGCTCTTGTGCTTTGTGAATCTGCAAGAGGTGGGCAACATTTCTCAAAATTATCTTCATGGGCATTTCTCAGAATTAGTGTTCCACAGAATACTCTGTGGGAAAAGTTATAAAGCCTGACTGAACAGAAGGGAAAAGAGGTCAAAAAGGTAAAGGTGATCTGCTCAAGTTCACATGACATAGCAAGTTCTGAAGAGGAGGGAAATCAATCTTGGAGAGATTGGCCTTGAGGACAGATGGTGACCACTCAGTCTTGATCTTTTTAAAACTAATTCTAGGACCTTTCTTTTTTACTTATAAAGTCTCTTGCTCATATAAAATGGATTCATTGATTGATTAATCCATAGAATAAATGCACACTGAGGACAGCACCTTCTATATGCAAGGTGCTGTCCTCAGTGCTTTGAGGCGTAGAGAGGTATAACAGCACATTGTTGTTGTATCTCAAAATCCACATGCCTTCCCACTGTCCTAAAATATACACATACTCTGTCACAGTTAATTAAGCAAGTTTTTTTAATTGCTTGGAAATGAAATGATGCCTCCTGAGATGACAGAGCCTCTCAGCATGTCTCAGCACTAGGCTGGGAGCACTGCCATATTGCTCTTGTTTTTCATAGATTCCAGAGGCACTAATGGGGCAACAGGCTGTGCTATCTGTCCTCTTGCTCCTTCAGGACTTCAGATGCTTGTCCCCTGTCAGGAGCCCCTGCCACCTGAAAGGGTGCCCTCCGCCTGGAGGTGACTATGCAGGAAACAGGGATGCACCATCACTCTGGCTTTCCAGAACTTTGGCTCCAGGGCACTTGCGCTTTGGGGGAAGAGGGATTTGGAGAAGGGGGTGGCAGGCAGGCTCTATGTGCTCCAGACTGCTCCTCTTTTTTTGCAGGTGCACTCCTCCCAGCCCAGCCCCAGAATGGCACTGCCCCCTAGCCCCCTGGCCATGGAATATGTCAATGACTTTGACTTGATGAAGTTTGAGGTAAAGCGGGAGCCCTCTGAGGGGCGGTCTGGCCCCCCCACAGCCTCACTGGGCTCCACACCTTACAGCTCAGTGCCTCCTTCACCCACCTTCAGTGAACCAGGCATGATGGGGGCCACAGAGGGCCCCCGGCCAGGCCTGGAGGAGCTGTACTGGCTGGCAACCCTGCAGCAGCAGCTGGGGGCTGGGGAGGCCCTGGGACTGAGTCCTGAAGAGGCGGTGGAGCTGCTGCAGGCTCAGGGCCCGGTCCCTGTTGAGGGTCCCCACAGCTACTACCCAGGGAGCCCAGAGGAGGCAGGAGCCCAACATGCCCAGGTGAGTGATCAGCAAGCTGGGCTGAGGGACAGCCTAAGAGAGGAAAAAGAGTCGGTGGAGAGGCTTATGGACTGGAGAAAGAGAAGGGAAGAAGGGCCCTTGAAAAAAATCAGAGAAAACTAAATTCTGCTCCTCTCTCTTTTTTCAAAATGGAGAGAAATGAATTGGCTGAATCAGGAGGAACAGGGAGAAGATAGAAGAGGACCCAAAGAGGAAGGGTTGAGTTGGGGAACAGGCGATTACCAGGTGTGGGGGGGGTGAGAGTAGAGGGGTGGGGGGAACGTATGTAAATAGATACCCGGGGCGGAAACCAAGGAAAAGGTGGTGTGCAGAATGGTGGTTCAGCTTGGCCTTTTCAAGACTTTGTGCTTCCCCAGCACCCAACCTTCTCAGGAAGGATCGGGACACATCCTATTAATTATAGACACAGACGGGGGTGTTGAGGGCATTAGGGTGTAATCCAAATCCTTTGAGGGTCACAGGGTTGTGGCCTTCAGGACTGGGAGACGTGGCACGTTGGAGGGGCGGGGTCTGTCTGGGCGCTGGACCGCGGGCACACCGGGCCTGGAGCCGGATGCGGCAGCCCGCGGGGCGCGGCGCGGGGTTCAGGTGCGCGACTGGCTCACCTGACCGTGGGAGGCAGGGCCTGCACCGCGGGGCGGGCCTTAAGGGGCGCGAGTCTGGTGGCGAGGGCCAGTGGGGGCGTGGGAGTGCAAGGCAAGTCGGGACCTGGGCTGGGGTCTGGACTGCGCTTCTGGAGGAGGACGAGCGTTCCGGTGAAGGTGGGAGCCGGGCCGGGGTGGCGCAGGGACCTCAGCGTGGAGCCGAGTGAGCCCCGGCGCTGACCCGGCCCCTGCACTCTCCTTCCGCAGCTGGCAGAGCGGTTTTCGGACGCGGCGCTGGTCTCGATGTCTGTGAGGGAGCTCAACCGGCAGCTGCGGGGCTGCGGGCGCGACGAGGCGCTGCGGCTGAAGCAGAGGCGCCGCACGCTGAAGAACCGCGGTTACGCTCAGGCCTGTCGCTCCAAGCGGCTGCAGCAGCGGCGCGGGCTGGAGGCCGAGCGCGCCCGCCTGGCCGCCCAGCTGGACGCGCTGCGGGCCGAGGTGGCCCGCCTGGCACGGGAGCGCGACCTCTACAAGGCTCGCTGTGACCGGCTGACCTCCAGCTGCCCAGGGTCCGGGGACCACGCCCACCTCTTCCTCTGAGCCTCTCCGGGCGCTGGGTAGGAGGCGGGCGGGGGAGTGGGCGCAACACCCAGGAGGCGCCTGCCCTGTTCATTGGATCATTAACCGAGAGCCTTCTGGTCCCAACTACACCCTGTATGAACACACAAATACCCCAAACCTCCTGGACCCTCAAGGCATGCCCGAATTTAGATGCTGGTCATTTCCTGGGAGAGCGGTCCCCTCCTCTCGCTCAAACCGTCCACAGAAACCCAGCCCACAGGACTAGCACACTGAGCTCTGCAGGTGGAAGTGTGGTGACCCAGTGAATGGGAGGTGGTAGAGTGGTGCGGCACCCCCTCAGTTTAGTTTTTTTTTTTTTTGAGACAGAGCCTCACTCTGTTGCCCAGGCCACAGTACCGTGGCGTCAGCCTAGCTCACAGCAACCTCAAACTCCTGGGCTCAAGCGATCCTACTGTCTCAGCCTCCCGAGAAGCTGGGACTACAGGCATGCGCCACCACGTCCAGCTAATTTTTTCTATATATTTTTAGTTGTCCATCTAATTTCTTTCTATTTTTTTAGTGGAGACTGGGGCGGGGGGGGGGGGGCGGTCTTTCTCTTGCTCAGGCTGGTCTCGAACTCCTGACCTCGAGCTATCCTCCCGCCTCGGCCTCCCAGAGTGCTAGGATTACGGGCGTGAGCCACCGTGCCCCGCCTCAGTTTAGTTTTTAATTCAGGATTTTCAACCTGTAATGCATTAAGGCTGTAATTAGCAATGAGGTTGCATTTTCATTCTGAGGCTTGTAACTTCCCCATTTTAGGACTACCGTATTTTCTAGATTTCAATACCCAGTAGCTAGCCAGACTAGGAACTCTGTCCAAAATGCTTTTTCCCTGCCCAACCCAGTGGCATTCAGGGCCCAGATCAGCAAAGGCCTGAGGGTGGGTGGTGTGGGTTGGGAGAGAGCCCTGGGCAGGAGTTTGGAGACCTGGTGCTAGTCCCAGCTCTTCCATGGGATCTCTCTGTCACCTTGAGCAAATCGATTGCTTCCTGGGCCTCAATTACTTTATCTAATCCTCATTTGGATCGGATGACTTCTGACATCTTTCCAGTTCCGGCATCTCCCCACTGTGGGAGTCCTAATGGTCTCCCCAAGAAGTCCCCAAGATGACCTCACCAAGGGGACAGCCTGGGCAGTGGCTGAGCAGCCCAGGGAAGGAAGCTTGGCTTCTCTATGGGCACACACAGGTCCCTGCTGCTCTCTCCAGGCTGCTTCAGCCTCCAGACCTGCATAGGATGCCCTGCTACCTCCTGTCCCTCTGCAAGCTGAGGCGAGACTTTTCCTGGGATGGCAAGGAGCTGAGAGAGTGCAGCTTTTGTGAATTAAACTTCAAGTCCAGGCAGAACTCTAATGCTATTGGCTAAATGTTCTTGCAATTTAAGAAGTGTTCATTCTTTATCCCTGCTTTAGGCTACTGTTTTGTGTGTATGTGGGAGAGGGAGAGAGAGAGAAACTGGGAAGTCCCCACCTGGAGCTGAGTGGCACATCTCAGTTTTGGAGAGCCAATAGAAATGGGGGGGAGGGGCGGGCATTGGGCCAGATGGATCTTCTCCCTCCCACCACCACCACCAAGCCCAGGAGCTGCAGAGGCCCAGCTAGGCCTGCCCTTGGCCGTCCTGGTCGCACAGTTGCCATGGTAACCCAGCCCTCCAGTTCAGCAGCCTAATAGGAGGGCCAGTGGGACCTCTCGGCAGAGCACAGGAATTGAGCTGAGAGCAGCCACCTCACCGGTCACTGTAGTCTGATCTCTAAGGGACATAATAAATGGGAGAAGCGGCCAGTCAGGCTCCCATATGTCTCTCTTCCTTTCTGCCCCCTCGATCCACCTCCTCCCCAGCTGTCTCTTCTCTTCCCATCACAGATCTTACTCCCTCCTCCCCCTTCTCTAGCCCAGCTTGTCCCTCCTCCACTCAGGACCCTGCAATGGGAGTCCTCTCCGCCAACCCCCTCGGAATTTCTCTCTTCTCCTCTCCCTTCCCCGCCCCACCATTGGCCGCTGGTTGTCCTCTCTGGCTCTGGATCCTCTCCGCACTGTGAGCCTCTCCTCCTTTGTCCTCTTCTACACTCATTGTTGAAGAGAGGGTCCCTCCAGGAGCCCAGCTCTTCCCCCCTCACTGAATTTCACCTGTATCTGTCCTCACCTGCTCTTTAGAGCTGCAATCCAGACCCACTATTTTTCCTGCTCACCTCTCTTACCTGAACAGCACACAGGGGCAGAGATACCCATCCACAGGCCCTGTATACACAACTAGGCCACATATACAGTACACACACCTGGGTCTCAAGATGATACAACTGGGTCACATGGAAATACCTCCAAAAAAACCTTGCAAACTGTAGTGATTAAGAGTGTGGGTGCTTTAGTCAGATGGGTCTGGGCTCAAGTTTCAGTCATCAGCTTTTTGACCATGAGTGAGTTAAATCAAGTCTCACTTGCTTTGTCAGAAAAATGGGGAAAATAATGGTAACTACCTAGAGAGAATGAATGCATTCAAAGAAGCATTTAGCACAAAGTATGACACTAAATAATAATCTTTGCTGTTGTTGAAGTTATCATTAAGAGTATGTAGCTGGAGTTCCTGAACCATTAAGGCCACATGCCTGGAGAGTCAAGGATGTGTAGTACATGAACACACACATTCACACACCCAGGAAACCAGGCTGTACAGGACTTAGATGCCCCTTCTATTTTCCCAATTCACTGGCAGACCTGCTGCCTCTTCAGTCCCCCAACACCCTCTCCTGGCCCGCCCCACAGCTGTGTGGGGGCTGGGGTTCAGCCTCTGGGGAACTCAGTGGGGCCTCTCTGGAAACAGCTGTAAGAGGGCATCAGCCTGCCCCCTCGATAACCCCTTATTACCCTCCCTTCTCCTGTAATTAACTACCATGGTGCCTGGACCCCCAGGTTGGGAGATGAGGGTGGGAGCAACTCAGACCCCACTGGCACATAGTTGGGATAAGACAGAAGAGATGGCGGCTTGCCTGGGGAGTTGGGCTCAGATTTTGGAAGGCAGCTATGCTCACCACTATAGCACCAATGCCACACTGGGCTCAGATTTTGAAAGGTGCAAAGGTGCTGGTCCTCTTCATTTCTTTCTTTCTTTCTTTCTTTCTTTCTTTCTTTCTTTCTTTCTTTCTTTCTTTCTTTCTTTCTTTCTTTCTTTCTTTCTTTCTTTCTCTCTTCTCTCTCTCTCTCTCTCTCTCTCTCTCTCTCTTTCTTTCTTTCTTTCTTTCTTTCTTTCTTTCTTTTTTTTTTGAGACAGAGTCTCTCACTTTGTTGCCCGGGCTAGAGTGCCGTGGCATTAGCCTAGCTCACAGCAACCTCAAACTCCTTGGCTTAAGCTATCCTACTGCCTCAGCCTCTCGAGTAGCTGGGACTACAGGCATGCGCCACCATGCCTGGCTAATTTTTTCTATATATTTTTAGTTGTACAGCTTTCTATTTTTAGTAGAGACGGGGTCTTGCTCTTGCTCACGCTGGTCTCCATCTCTTGAGCTCAAACGATCCTCCCACCTCCGCCTCCCAGAGTGCTAGGATTACAGGCATGAGCCACTGCCCCCAGCCCCTCCTCATTTCTTGTGCGAGTCGGGCACTGTGGACTGCCCAGTGGGCATCTGAGGCATGACGGAGAGAGACTGAGGTGCTAGGAGCAGTTCCCTTTATTAATGGCCAGAAAGTCAGGATCACCAAAGGAAGTCACTGAGGGGCCACAGGGCTGAGAGGTATGGGGATTGGAGAGATGGGGGCAGGCCCCACCACTCACTTCCAGGACCCAAGGGGTACAGCTGGTCCAAGAGGTGGAGGCATTGGTCACGCGAGTCACAAGGTTCAGGAGAGGCACCTGGGAGGGGGTGGGAGAGTGGTAAGTACCCTGCTACACTACACCCAGCCAAAGTGGACTCCACCAAGCCCCCCTTTGCACCCTTTTGTTTCCACCTCTTTGGGCCCCCAGGACTCACTGAGAGGCTGAGGGAGTGTCGGTCGGGAGGGGGCAGTCACGGGCTAGAGCTGGGGGTCGTGGCCGGTGTGCAGGGCCTGGGAGCCCCTGGGCTGATGCCCTGGCTGGCGTAGTACTCCACCACCTGCCTCGGCACCTCCGCCAGGACGCACTTAGCTAGCGCAGAAGGGGCGGCCTGGGCGTGGGGACGGGCGACATCATGGTTAGGGGAGGAGGACTGGAGGAGGTGGGTCAGGTGAGGGAGGGGTGGAGCTTCGGGATGGCCAGCTGGGCTCCAGCGTCCTTCTCAGGACATCAGCGGGTGGAAGAGACAGAGCCGATGTGGGGGCAAGAGGAGCTGAGGAGGGGCACTGGGCACTCACATCCTTGAAGTCTCGGAAGGGCACAAACTGGACAATGTCGCGGGCCGCAGGCACCCCTCGGGGGCAGCGCAAGGGACCGTCGTCGCCGTCCAGCAGCCGCATGTCGGAGAAGTCGGCATTGCCCACGCCCACAATGATGATGGACATGGGCAGGCGCGAGGCGCGCACGATGGCGGCACGGGTCTCGGCCATGTCGCTCACCACGCCGTCCGTGAGCACCAGCAGCACTGAGTACTTCTGAGGGCGAGCAGAGGGGGAGGAAGGGTTGGCTCTGTGTGCAAGAGCCTGACACCCGCCTCAAGCCCAGGCCCCGGCCTGGCCCCACCCGAGGACACGCGAGCAGCTCCCAGTTGCCTGCTGTGTCTCCTCACCGTGGCTTGGCCGGTGCTCTGCTCCCGCTGCGCCGGCTCAGCCACGCGGTTGATGATGGGGGCCACGTTGGTGGGGCCGTAGAGCTGGATCTGGGGCAGGCAACGGCGGTAGGAGGCGATGACCCCCGAGATCTCTGTGGGCAAAGAGGAGAGGTGAAGCTGGCAGAGATTAGCAGGGGTCCCTCCAGACACTAAAGCAAGGAGGTGCTTCCAGGTCTTAGGACTGCCCCCCACCCCACAACTTCCTCACTAAGCAGAGGGAGAGTTGGGTGGGCAGATGCTGGGCCATGGGGCTGGAAGTCTTACCAAATGAGAGGCACCTTGGATGGGAGGGAGGGAGGGACAGGGAGCTGGGCCTGTATGGGATGTAGGGCATATGCAGCAGGCATGTGCGTGGGGGCCCCCACAGACTGGCGGGGATCTCCTCTCTTACCTTCACATTCAGGATTTTCCGGGTCAAAGTTGATAGCAAAGTCGTGGGACACCTGTGTGGGTAAGGTGAGCGCAGTAAGGGGATGTCTTTTCTTCCTGTCCAACTTGCCCACCATCTCCTCCCTTCCCTTGCAACCAGCCTACCTCGAAGTTGGGGGGTATTCGAGCCCCAAAGCCAAAAGCTGGGAATCGCTTATCACTGGGGAGAAGAAAAGGCTGTGGGGCCCCTCGGGCAAGGCCTCCTTGCCTGTCCCCCCTCCAACCTCCCCCTACCTGTCATAGTCCTGGCAGATGCCTCCCACTGCACGCAGGGCCTGCAGGTAGTGGTTGGGCTGTCGGGGGCTGAGGCAGTGTAGGGACTGGCTGCTCCTCGGGTCCCCGTTGGAAGCAGTGAAGTCGATGGCCACCTGGTGGGGGTGGGAGTGGGGGTAGGAAAGGGTCATGCTGCAGCCATGAGAGCCCACAGGGAAGCTAAGCTGAGGCCAGGTCTGTAGGGAGAACCAAGATGGTTCTGGAGAACCCAGAGTTAGCCTCATGGTGGGGTGGGGTGGGGCAGGGCGAGGGGTATGAGCTGGCGATGCTGAGGCTCCTGAGAAGCCCGAGGGGGGCAGTGGGGATTCTGGGCTCCTCCTGTTCCCTGCGCCCCTCCCTCTTGCCTGTGCCCGCATCCTCTGGGCTTTTACCGTGAAGCTGATCTGGCAGCCACCCATGATGTAATCCAGGAAGGTGTGCACCTTCTCCACCTGGCGTAGGGGGAGGGTAAAGTGAGGGGATGGGGTGGTCCTCTGAGGAGGGAGCTCGGGTAGTGCCTCTGTGGGGAAAGTGGGGGGACCAGAGTTTTTGAGGGTGCAGTTGGGGGTGAGCTAGGGCAAGGGTTTGAAGTTCCCAGAAGCAGAGAAACACGTCTTTGAAACAAGGGAAAGGTTGAATCTGAGATTATGGTAGGGCCAGGGGCAGGGGCTGTGGCAAGGCTTGAGGCAGGAACTGGAATTTACCGTGCACTGGGCCAGCACTACTGTCCCTGAGCTCTTGTAATTCTTCTTCTTGTCCCGGTACTTGGGGTTGATACAGTCCCACTGCATCTAGACCCCACCCACCCCACAAGCTGAGGGTCACAAGTCCATCAGGGGACCCCTCTCACCCCTTCCAGCAGAGCAAGACCCCCACAGCTCAGTCCTTTGGCTGAGCCTGGGTGCTTTCCACCCTCCCCGCACCCATCACCTACAGTGGTCTCTTCAGGATTCTCCCAGGGATCTGGGCGGGATTTGGGGGGAGGGGTCTTTTTGGCACCTCCTGCCCGGGGTTCGCCGTTCCTTCTTGCATCTCCTGGAAAGTGCTGGTAAACTCTCCGATAAAGTCATGCTTCCCACTCGAGTCATAGTCATATACCAGAAACTGAGAAGGCAGGGGAGGGATGGGGTCAGGGTCAGGGATGCACTGCAGTGGTTCATTGGGTTGGGTGGGGTGGAACTCAGGGTGGTAGGGGCCTTGCAGTCTCTAGGCCCAAGCAGATGACTTCAACCTGCCTGGAGAGGCTACCTGCTGAACTTCGTTTTTTGGCTCAATCTGGCAGGGACTTTGGCCACTGATAAAAGCACACATATGGGAAGCTTAACATAGAGCTGTGACCTGTTATTTATCCCACAGTGGGAAGTGTTTATCACATGGGAGACGGGGAGGAGGCTTGCCACATTTGGAGAGGGGAAGGTCTCAGAAGCAGGCTGGCTGCTCCAGGTAGGCTGTGCTTGCTTGGCTGGGGCCTCACCTTAAGAGGCCGGTGGACATCACAGCTGCATAGGGAGTGCAGGGACAGGCGGAATGGCTCCCAGCTGGGGTTCAGGTTGTTCTTCACCACCTTGGAGAGGCACCAGGGAGCTGGTCACCTCCTGTCTGGGTTTTCTTACTCTGCTCTCCCTCCTTCCATTCCCACAGCCCTAGGTAACCAACCTCTGTCCTCCAAACCAGCTGGTCACTCTGGTCCTCATTGGTCTTATAGATCTCCATGAAAGGGTCAGACTTGCTGAACAGATCCTGGGGATACAAGGGAAAGGTCCCCTGAGTCTGATGAGGGCTGTAGGAGGGTGGGGGAGGGGGCTGCCACTGAGAAGGGAGCAGGTCTGGGCCGCTGGGATCTGTCTTGAGTGGGAGGCCCAGGACTAGCAGGGGAGATGGGGGCCTGGACTCTGGGGTTCCAACCTTGTTGTCCAGCTTGTGGGCTCTGAAGGTGAGTTGCACATAGTCATTGGTGCCAGATACCTCCTCAGCCACGATCTGCAAAGGGGATACAAGTGGCAGAACTCCCCTCCCCCAACCACAAAGGCTACCCTAGGCCCTTTCCCTTAGGCTGGAGTGGTCCTGGGCATGATGTCTCCATGGATGTCCATGCAGAGGCATTGACTATCTGGCCCAAGGGTGAGTACAGGTGACCTTGCCTACCGTGATGGTGGACTTGCCCGCAGTCTTCCCATTCTTCAGCAGCAATGGCTTAGTGACCTTGGTTTGTGACACAATCTAGGGATGGAGGTGAAGGGAGACCCAGCTGTGATGCTCCCACTTGGTTGGCCACAATGAGGGGTGGAATAATGAGTGCCCTTTAAGTATCCACAAGGGTTGGCTCTTTGGCTTGGGGGAGGATTTCTAAAGCAGCCGGAAGAGAGAGGTACTATGACCTCCTCCACCATTTTTAGATGGGGAAACCAAGACTCAGAGAGGTTAAGTATCTTGCCCCAGGCTGCACAGCCAATGAACAGCAGAGATGAGATCCAATCCCACTGGAGCTAGCTCATGCTCTCTCTCATTTTGGGTGCCAGAGGCAGAAGCTGATGGGGGTAAAGTGGGGCAGGGTGGGTGGGAATGCAGACCTGGCCCAAGGTGCACTCCGTAGAGCCGAGGAAAGTGTCATTTCGGGGGCTGGTGGCTCCATCCTCGGCATCAAACACGTGAAACTGCAGGGGCTGCTTCTCCTCAAAAAAGTACTCAAGGGCTAGCACCCGGGAGAAGACGGGGCTGGAACAGGAGCGAAGCACCTCCGTGCGCTCCACCTGTGGCATGGGGGGAGTGAAGGCTCTCTGGGGACTGAGGCTACTTTTCCCTGCCCTGGACCATGGGACCACCTCGGTCGTGCCAGCTCTTCTTGGGCCCCACATCCCCAGAGACTAGCTCTTCTCTTCCTAGGCTGACCCCCAAGCTCAGGTGCTGCCTGCCCACTAGACCCTCAGTCCTTTGGGGATACAATAAGGCCTTTGGGAGTGATCTTACTGCCTCTGGGACTCTGTGAGCTTTCGAAGCTGTAAAATGGTTTGTGTTTATAATGATGGCACACTCATCTCCAAGGTTACCCACATGGCCTAGAAAAAGCCCCACCCCCACGCTAGGAGTCCTCACATTCCCTGAGGCTTTCACTGCCCCCTCCCCAGCCTCCCTCATTCCCAGGCTTAACCCAGGTTAGTTAAGGAGAAACCCAAGCCGCTCTCACCTCCACCCACTGCTCATCAGAGTAGAGCTTGAGCAGCACGCAGGGGTGGGGCTTGGTGAGTGTGTCCCGGTCCAAGAGGCCATGGCAGGACACCCGAAGCTCCACCCTTGAGGCCCCCAGCGTCATGGTTGGGGGCTCAGGTACCCATTCCATCTGAGGGTCCGCCATGTCACTGTGGGGACAGAGCAGGTGGCCTGGACCTTGGAAAGGGAACACCAGCCAGGGGAGGGGTCTGTCCTCCAGGAGCCTGGCACCAGCCCCTTGCCCTCCTTCCTGAGTCCCTGGGCTCTCACAGGTGAGCCTCCTGCTTCCCAGCCCTCCACTTGGTTCCCTGGAGCTCTGAGCAGGGGAGGGCAGATGACCTGCGCTTCTCACGAGCTTGTCACAGCTGCCAGCCTAGGTATGCGGGGCTGGGGCTGGAGCGGGCTGGAGGGTTGGGTTGTTCCTGGCAGTCTCGGCTCCTAGGCCATCGATTGATCCACACTTTCTGCTGCCTCAGCACCTTCTGCTGTTTCCCGACTGGTGTCTGAGCCAGCGCTGCACTCAGTCTTGGCACGAGGGAGCTGAACTGGGGCAAGGGGGTGGGGCAGGGGGTGGAGAGGCCCCTGGAGATCTAAAGAAGATGGGTCTCAGGTGTGGAGTCTGCAGTGGGCAGGAGACAGGAGACGTGCCCTGCTGCGCTGTCCCTGTCCACTCCCTGCCCCCACTCACCTTCTGGCTGGCTGATGGAATGGAGGGGTGGGCTTGGGGAATTGGAGGAAGGACCAGGGCTCTGCTGAAAGCTCCTTCAGCCTCCTGGCAGGGGCTCCCACTATGACAAGCCTCACATCCCTCCCCACCTCCCTTGTTCTCACACTTCTTGGCAGCACTCACACTGTCTCTTAGCGACAGGATTTTTGGGGAGCCACAGCCCCCTCCATGCTGCTCGTGGGATGCACGCACACCACCCTCCCCCAGCAGTGGTACCAAGCCTCGGGCAGCAGCAGGCAGGGGTACGCCGGCCCGAGTTCATGGCTGGTCAGTCCATCTATCTGTGTCTGTCCAGATCTCAGGGTGAGGTTGTCTGATCCCATGTCGTGCTTCCCCGAGCGAATGTGCCTTGGTGTGTCTGAGTGCCCCACCCTCTGTGTCTGTCCCTCTACCCCCTGCCCGTCTCGTGTCCATCTCCAGGAGGGTGTGACAGTTCTCGTACCTTCCTCAGAACGGGGACCGTGGCTGGGTACCCACCACCCCACAATGTATGCCTTTCTGGATATGTGAGGGAGGGTCTGCGTGGGAGTTGGGGGGGGTCTCTGTCTTTCAGCCACAAGTCTCCCAGTTATCATGGGTCCCTGAGACAGGCAGGGGCATGTGGTGGTGAAGGGATCGAGCAGGGCTTGGACCTCTCTGGGGGCTGCCGGAGATGTTGTCATGGAGACTGGGCCAGGCCAGGCCTGGCTAGCTGGGGCTGGGCTAGGGAGGAATGGTGGGCTCACCTGGGCTTTCAGTTGGGGGCTCCTCTCTCCGGCTCTCGGGCCCTGGCCCTGTCTCCCTTGCTGCTCCAGCCGCTGGCGCTGGCTCTGGCTCCGGCTCTGCTGCTATTTATGGGGCCTGGATGGGGAGGGGTGGGGGGGCCGCAGCACCAGCTCCCCCCGCACAGAACGATTGGGAGGGAGAAGAGGGAAGGGGCAGGGCCACTGCCTGGGAGGGAGCCACAGAACCAGGGGAGGAGGGTGGGCTGGGGGTGGCTCAGAGGCAGGACCCCTGCAGACACAGTGACACACATCTTCCCCTTCACGCCACACCCACACCCAGAATCACAGGGATGCACACATTGCAGTGGTGCGTGCACACACACACATTCACACGGAGAATGATGGCGACACATGCACCCACGACTCACAGGCTCGCACATATCTTGACACGCACAGGCGCCAGTACATAAACTCACCATGACACCATGACAGTTACAGCCCCACTGTTACACACTGGGAAACACACCCAGGCACACAACACTTTCAATATCATTACTTGTTAAGGATATAAAAGAACACTGGGCTGTCCTTGTCATACACACACACACACACACACACACACACACACACACTCACACCAACCCGGAATACAACAGAATGTAGATCTTCACGTGCTCCTTAAAAACCATCACATACCTTGCTGAATCCCATAGCTTTGAGAATGATGTCCAGTTCCTGAACCACCTTTTTGTAATGAGACACAGGAAATGGGCATGATTGCTTAAGGACACACAGCTTCACATCCTGGTCACGCAGCCCCTGAAGACAGGGCTGCACAGTGGCAGGGCGGGGGGCGGGGCATGTGCTGAAGAACTGACTCCCAAGACATCTTCCTGGTGCCATAATGTACCCAACACCCCCCTAGATTCAACCCATATGGCCATATCCTTGTGGGAGGGGCGGGGCCGGGGCACACAGATCTTACGGAAACAAGACATTAGTCATTCCTAGTGTGACCAGGGTGAAGTAAGCAATTGCCTGGGGAGCTGCCAGCTATATGTGAAGACATCTGGGCACGTGGTGATTTGGGACGAGTATGCAAGAGCATTCACCAGGACACCTTCACCCTCCATCCCCTTAAGCTGCTCAGGTATTAGGGTAGCTGCCATTTATTGAGCATCTCCTGGTGTCAGGCACTGTGCCAAGTGCTGGGGCCACACAAGTAACTAAGACGCAGCCCCTGCTCCTGGGGAGGCAGATGTGTACGGAACAGAGAGACAGACAGATGATAAGCCATTACACAAATGCGATTAAGTGTGACAGATGCGAAGTCATGGCCCTGCTCAGGATGCTGTGGGGGCACATTAAAGCAGGGT
Organism: Lemur catta; assembly: GCF_020740605.2. Lineage (NCBI taxonomy): Eukaryota > Metazoa > Chordata > Mammalia > Primates > Lemuridae > Lemur > Lemur catta. Next base: position 65,101,948 of record NC_059128.1, read on the forward strand.
CCAATTTGGATGAGTGGGGAAGCAATCAGGAAGAGCTTCACAGAGGAAGAGGCTTTTGAGTGGGGTCTTAAATGCCAAGGTGGTATTTGTTAGGACACCATGGGAAACAATTAATTTAATTGTTGACCTTCTCATGCCATAGAGAATTCTGTTCACCTACAGGCTGCTCTACTGTGAGATTTTTGACTATTGAGGGTGCCTGAGGATGACACGACATCGTGCAATTCCACCGTAAGCGTGCATACATGTGCGCGCGCACAAACACACACACACACACACACACACACACACACACACACACTGCTCCCCAGTCTTCCCCTGCCACACTGGAGTCTTCCAATCCCATTATGTCCCCCAAAGCCAAACAGACACTGGTGTTACTTTTTGTTATTTTGGTTCCTTCTCCAGCCACTTCAGCCCTGACCCTGCACAGAACACCCACCCTAGCTTGGGGCCCTGTCAGTCTCCTTCCCTTGGCAGTTCTCCATTCTTTCCCCTTCTCCTCTCAGGACCCTGGCCCCATCCCTGGGGGTGTTCCTCACTTCCCCACTGCGGCCAAGCTCTGGGGGCTTGTGGGAAGGGAACAGATGGTGGGGGTAGAGAATGGGGAAGACAGCAGAGACTGGAGGCAGGCAGTGATTTTGTTTTTTTATTCTATACAAGTGGGGAGAGAGCCCCTGGGGATAGAGGGACAGAGATCCGCCCTCTCGTGGGAGGAGACAAACCTCCACCCCAAAGCTCTCGCAGGGTGAGGCATTGAGAGCCTCCCTCTCTCCAGGTTGCTCCTTCCCTCCGGACCCCCTGCCTCCTGCTCCCCAACGCTTGGTCCTGCCATCCTACCCAGTAGGACAGGGCCTGGCAGGGGGCCTGGGGGAGCCAGGGTGGATGGGGGTCTGAGTCCTTGTGAGGCACATGTCGAGAGGAGGGCTGGGAAGGGTGTTGTGGCGGCTGTCAGTCTGTTCCTGGCTCACTGGTTCCTGTTGGGGACAAATCCAGGGAGTCCTGTTTCCTGGGCAGGGAGAACCAGCCACCGGGTGTTGGGGCTTGGGAGGGGGGGTGCCATGTGGGACAGATGGGTGGGAAGGGGACCTGCCCTCACCAGCACCTGTGGGGTCAGCGGGCCTTCTTCTATCAGGTTCCAGCTTGTCGCAGGACTGTGCCCGCCGTGTCCTCTTGGGCTTCAGGGGGGCAGTCCGGCGACCTGGATCAGGGGGCCCTGAAATAACAGTCAAGGCAGGCCTGGCACATGAGTGGGGCTCACAGGCTGGGTGTTCATCCAGGCTGTGACTCCTGGTTGTCATTCATTCCATGCTCTGGAAGAAGACCTGATGTGGACAGCAAAGTCCCAGAGGTGCCCCCACCCCCTACTCAGCTAGGGCGGCAGACCTTGGACCTCAGGCTCCTCTTGGTCTTGCTGTGAGCCCAGCCGCAGCCGGGGTTTGTTGACTCCTGGGGCTGTGCCAGCCCCTTCTGCCTCCTCCCTGCCCCCTGGCTCCTGGGGGGGCCTGCGGCCCCTGGGTACAGCTACTGGCTTGGGGGGTCGTGGTGCTAAAGGGGGGTCCTGTAGCTGGCAAAAGAAGGAAGATGCTGGGTCAGTTAGTTCCTTTGCCTCATCAGAGTGCCTTCCCCACCCGCCTTGCCGGCCCTCACCTTGGCGTTCCTAGCTGGAACTGTCCTCTCTGGGAATAGGGCCCCCTCCTCCTCCTCCTCGTCTTGGGAGGCTGGGCTGGGGCTCTGGCAGCTGTGGTTGGGGGTACTCTCCTCAGCTGAGGGATGGCAGAGAGGAGAAGCTGCAGGAAAAGGCATTCTTGCATGGCCCTTCCTGTCTCCTCTGCCCATGAAGCCCTAGGGGCCAGGACTTCCTCCCCCAAGCCCATTTGCTCTTTGATGTCCCCTCCTACTCCTACCATTTCCTTAGCCCTTGGTCCCCAGGATCACCCTGGAAGGGGCCGGGCCTGGCTGCCCCTCTTGCAGAGCAGTGCCTGAGCTCTTTCCTGTTTGGCAGAGCCAGGGCGCAGGGCCCGCTGGGAGCACAGACATGGCTGCCCATCCAGGGCTGCAGTGCCCCGGGGCCCTGCCAAGGCCGCAGCCTGGCATTCCCAGAACTCTGACAGTCTCATTTAGATGGAGAGGTGCACTGGCACACTCGTCCCCTGCCCCTGTGGCTTTAAGCAACACGAGCCCGTGGGTATGACACTGGAAGGCATTGTCTGTGAGGTGTGTGTGAGAGAAACCTGGAGGTGTGTGTGCAGTGGAGCATCTGACTATTGTGGTTTCCTAAATGAAGGATGGAGCCCTGTTTTGGAAGCTTTAACAAGTCTGTGTGGGATGGGAAAAATCAGCAACGCTGCCCCCAGTGCTGGGTTGGCCTGGCAGGGGTGAGGGAAAGATGAGGCAGGGGGCACAGACGCTGGCTCTGTACCACAGGGGAGGGAGGGGCAGGAGCAGGATGGGCGGGAGGGGACAACAGGGATCATGGGCCCCAAGCCACACCCACTCGTTCAGCTCCTAGCTCTTTCCAGCCCTTGCCCCCTAGGCTGGGAGTGGGAGTGGAGGAGGTAGGGGGATATCTACATCTACAGGGAGATTTTGTCCGTGTCAATATTGTTGGAGGGTCATAGTCCAGGCCTTTGGGGACTCAAGCTGATGCTGAGCTGACCAGCATCAACCTTCCGGGTGAGCTTTTCTTTAGTGGCTCCTTAAGTGGAAGGTGCTCTGAACCCAGTAGAAGGTGAGTGTCATGCCTGGAATAATCACCCTCCCTTCTGTTCCTCTAGTCACGGAGCCAGAAAATAAATGACTTGTTTAAGTTCATGGGTGGCTGAACAAGACTAATATCCAGGGTTTCTGCCCTCCAAGGCAGAGCTCTTGCCCCTTCTTTGGGGCACCTTTCTGAGTGAGCCGAGAGTGGGCTGACGAGCTATTTCTGGAGGAGGCCGAAATGTTTTGAGTTGGGCCTGGCATAGCTGGCACTGGCTGGCAGTTTGATTTGCTCACCCTCTTCCCAGCTAAGGTTCGGAGAGAGGCCTTCTCTACAGAGGGCACCACGGCGCTGACGGTGCCCTGCGCCTGCCCTGGAGAATTCGCAGGGGCCTTCCACAAAGCGTTGTTCCTCTCTGCCAGCCCTGGCGAGGCACTTCTGTTCTGTAGAAACTTTCTTTGGATTGGGTTGTTTGTCTCATCTGGATGTCCCTTTGTAACTATCCTTAAACATTTTCACTGTGTTGACTTCTCACTGCGCCACCTTGGCCATAAATCCCCCAACGCAGGGGTCCTGGCTTCTGTTTCTTTGGACACCCCCCGGCCCTTCAGCGCTGCTGCCCGAGAAGAGGCTTTTTCCATACCTATGTGCCACGTGGCCTCTGCTCGGCGCATGGCGCTGAAGCTTGGCTTGGTGCTTTGGGGTGGTGGGGGGGGCTTCCAGGCTCCAGGCCCTGGAGTGAAGGGAGAGGGTGGGGCGGGGGGAGGGGGAAGGGAAAAGGCAAATTAGCAGGAGTCCCTGAGAGAGGGGGCAAAGGAAGGGAGTGAGGCTGACCATTCTCACCTGCATCATCCGAAGAGCGTCGTTTCTGCCAAGCCTGGGTGCTGCCCTCCAGGTCTGGGCCTGTGCCCTGAAAGGACAGCTGAGTCAGGTCGTAAGAAAGTCCTCTCCATGGAGGACTGCAGCTGACAAAGGCCTTCTGCTCTGGCGCCTCCACGTCAGTAGCACCTAGGGACTTGGACCGTGTTTCCCAAAGAGTGGCACCCATACCACCCTAGGGGCACAAGAAATGGTTTACACAAATGAACATATTGTTATCTTAATAGTTACATGTTTATTTTACGTGTAGTAGAAAAAAACAGGACTTCGTACAAAGAGCCCATGACTTTAAAGATGATAATGCTTAGGTTCAGACTAAGTTAAAAAAAAAGGAGTTGATTTAAATAAAAATATACACATAATAATTCGAGTGGCACATGGAAAAGGTAAAAATGAGGCATAAAAGTTATAATCAAGTCACCAAATTTGGGAAACAGAGCTCTAGAGGTAAGTACTTTTATGACCCCCATTTACAACAAGGAAGTAGAGGCTCCAAAAGGTTAAGTGACTAGTCCAGGATTCCATGGCAAGTGTGTGGCAGGGATAGAACTGCAGTTAACACCTTCTACAGCCAAAGCACCTGCTTTCTCCATGGAACTGCCATGGATGTGGGAGCAGGAAGGGGAGGGTGGCAGACAGGGACCATCAGAACCCTCTGTGTGCCATCCCAGGCTCCCCTCACCTCTCGTTTCCCGTCAAAGCTCCAACCTTTGGCTCTTTCCAACCCAGGAAGGGCAACGCCATGTGCCCTTGGTTGCTGTGCTGTTCCAGGGGCTGGGCCCCCTTCCCCTGGCTCTGGTCCCTCAGTGCCCTGGAACAAGGTCTCCTCTTTATAAGCCGTTCCTGATGGAGAAGGGGCTCCACAGGCAGCAGACAAGTTGTGGGAGGGCCCCTGTCCCACTGAGCCCCCAGCCCTGGGGAAGCCCTGCCCAGACCCTCTGAGGAGTTTTTCCAGTGCCTCCATTTGCATATGGCACTCCCACATGCTCTGGGCCACCAGGTCTTAGTCCACTCTCAAGGAAAGGGGAATTGGAATGACCAGTGTTCCCCAGAACCCTGGGTCCTACCATTCTCCCGTAAAGCTTGGCGTGGAGTCGGGGGGATAGGCTCTGTGTGGTCAGTAGAAGGGGAGGATGAAGCACCCCCTGCCTCACTTACCATCTTCCTGCGGAAGGAAGGCCCCCGGCTTCCCCCAAATCCAGGGAGGAGGCTGTTCTCCTCCTCTGGGCTCCAGCAGGGAGAGGAGTTATTGCCGAGGCTTGGGGGGTCTGGGCTGGGGGGGCTCTCCTGAGTCGGGGGTGGGGGTGGGGGTGGAGGGAGGAGGAGTCCAGCTGTAGGGGACCCAGGACCCCTGTCCCCCTTGAAGCTCCGGGGCCGGCGAAAGTGAAACAGGCCTCTACGCCTCTTCTTTTGGAGTGGAGGCAGCGGCGGCTCTGAGAGGCCTGGCCGCACTGTCCTCAGAGTCCGGGGGTAGCTGTGCAGAGTTGGGGTGAGTTAGTGACAAATGCCAGACGCAGAGCCTAATCCTAGGTCTGATAAACCTCCTGCTTTCCTCTCTCATCTAGCCTCTCCTGCTGCACTGCAACCCTTTCCACTTGGTTCTCAGGGGAGACAGTGTCCTTGCCTTCCCTGCCCTGCCGTAATCCTCCAGCAGCTCTTTCCCCCAATCAGCTCTCCTTTCAGGCAACTCCCCCTACGTCCTTCTCTTGGCTTCTCCAAAGGACCCAGCTCCTCCCGGGCAGATGCTGGGCGGTCTGTGTAGGACAGTGACAGGGAACACCACCTTCTGGACCTCTCACCACTAACGGGCATCCCGTTCCAGGGCTGCTGCCAGCCACCCCCCTCACCCCGTCCTGGCCCCACCATCCCCTTGTGGTGGTTCACTCCGGTCCCATTCTTCCCAGCTGTTCTGAGAAGATTCAGAGGCCACAGGAGCTAAGGGCTGTGTGGGGAGGAATGAGAATGTGTGGAAATGTCCCAAAGAGACTAGCTTTAGGGAACGGATGTTGGAGAGACTCTCTTGGGAGCTGAGAGGACATGGAAGCCCTTCCAAGGCCTCAGGGCCTGTTGAGAATGTGACGATGTTAAGGAGTCACACCTGGAACTTTCATCCATGACCCTTCGGCTGAAGAAGTCCTCCAGCCCCTCATCCAGGCGGGTGGCCATCCCATTCTCCTGACGAGCCCCAGGGACTGGTACCTGCTGGAAGGAAAGGCCTATGGAACAGCTCATCGAGGTCAGAAAGTCTCACCTCCCTTCCACTCGGGGCATGCCCCTTTGGACTTGGCCCCATGGAAATTTAGACTTTAGTTCACCTGGGCATTTCCTAAGCTTGGTGGCTCTCGGTGCTCTTGGTGGCTTTATCCTTCACCAAAGTAAGCACAACACTGCCTGGCAGACAGAGATTTCTTATCTGTGACAAGGTCTAGCTCTCACCCAAACTGGATAACCCCTCATCTGTTCAATGGCATGCCTGGGCTCCTGCCCAACCCCTCAAGGCTAATGTCGTGGGCATTTGGGTCCTGAAGCTAGAACCCCTAGCCCTGGCATTGCTAAGTGAAATTGGTCCTCTTGTGAGGCCTTAGGGACTCACGCTGGGCCGACCAGGTCCTGGAGGGGTGGTCCTGGGAGGCCGGGGCCTCCCTTGTGTTTGATGCCTTAGTTTATAGCCCTGAGTGGGCAGCTCGGATAGACCTTCCCAGGAGCCACTAGCTGTTGACTGGCTGCCCCCGAGTCCTGAGAACCAGCCAGGGGGGATCCCCAGGCTCCCCAGTTGGCTTTCCATGTCCTGAGGGCTCCCACCTGTGGGGACAGCAGTGTTAGAGGGGGGACAGGGAGAAAGCAGGATGGAGAGACAGAGACAAATGAAAAGAAAAGAGGGACTGTGGAAGGTGCGGGAGCATGGAGGACACGAGAACTGAGCCTGGGAGACTCACTGATGAAGGCAGATACCGGCCGGATCTTGCGGCAGCGTTTCTGCTTTTTGATGGCCATGGTGTCCTGCAGAAATGGAGAACAACGGTGGGGCCAGGTTGCGAGTCCCAGCACCTCACCTGGAGCCTCCCATTCCTCACAGAGCCTTCTCTTCAGAGCCCACTCAGCCCCTCTCCTCAGGGGCTGAGGCACTGGGAGGAGGGAAGAGGCTGGGCTGGCCTGGGGCTGGGGTGGTGCAGGGAGGAGTAGTAGGGTGCTGAGAGGAGTCCAGAGAAGTGGGAGGGGACAGTGCCGTGTAGGTTAAGGAGGGGAGGGGGGCAGCGGGAGGCTCACAATGTTGGTCCCAAGTTCATCATCTGTGGTCTCCTCGTGCTCATGGTTCCGGCCTCGGCCCCGAGAGGACGGATCCTGTCCTTGACCTGGCCCCGCTGGTGGATCTGACAGTGTCCTTAGCTGGGTCAGATGCCGGGCCTGGGAAAGGACAGGTGTGCACAGAATCCCAAGGAAGCTGCCCACCTCCCAGGGCCGTGAGGGGGAGGGTGGTTGGGGAGATGGGATGGTGTGGGGTGCAGGGCATGGCCACGGCTGGGGTTCGGAAGCCCTACCAGGCTCTTGTGGGAGTGGTATAGCTCCTGCAGGATCTCGTCCACTATGGAGTTGGTCAGATAGGTGACGACCGAGAGCTTCACTTCACTGTGGGCATAGGTGGGGCTCCTCAGACCCCGCTCCCCACCCCGCCCTGAGCCTCAGCCGCTCCCTTCCCCAGAGGCCTGAGAGAATGAGCCAGCTGGCCTGGCTGCCCACGGAGAGCATGGCTGCTGGAGGAGGCACCCTGGGCCCACTCCACTCAGGTCTCCACAAACACACATCTAGGCCCACCCACGATGCCCAGCCCAGCTGTGCGTGGGCAGTGAGGAACTGGAGGAGGAAAGGGAGGAGCAAGGGGGCTGTAGGTCAGGCCCTGGAGCCCCACGGGACAGAGCCAGGTTAACTGGGGTGTGAAGTAAACCCTGCTGGTTGCTACTGTGAGAGTAGAAACCAGCACTGCCTGAGCCTGGCTGTTTCACAGGTACTTGTACTAATTTCCCTTTGTTTAGGTGAGTTGTGGCAACCAGACCCACAATGAAAGAATTCTAGGGGCAATGAAAACTGGGAGGAAGAGAGCATTTCCATGCACCTGACTTGCATCACTTTCCTTTGCTCCTGCCTCTGAGGAGGCCGTGCTTTGTTTCTAGGTGACTCCTGCTGTAGGTGTGTGTGTGTACACCTGTGTGTGCACCACCTGGCTCCTAATCCCCAGCTCAGCACTTACACTTCTAGGGCAAAGATCAGTCAGACCCTAAATAGCAAGGTTGCATTTGGTTAAAGATTTATCCCTTGTAATGGAGACGGTGCCATTCATTATTCATTGCTGATAGCTCTCCAGCCCCAAGTCCCTAAGTGCTCTGGGCCAAATCCAGCCCCACTGACAGCACCACCCTCTGAGGCTCACTCCAGCTTGTTCTGAATGTCCTGTCCCGCCTGTTCCAGCAACGCCCCTCGGATGAAATTCCGGGGCACAGTGACACGCTCCGCCACATTGCTCAGCATCTTGTTGTGCCCCTCGGCTACCCGCATGGCCACAGGGCATAACTCCTGTGTTAGGCTGACCATGGACTCCAGGATCACCTAGTGTAGGGAGAAAGGGGCCAGACCCCCAAGGGGGGTAGGGTCAGGGCTGGCGCCACAGCGGAAAAGACTTCAGCCTATCTAATTCAGCCCTCTATGGTGAGACTGGGGGACCTGCCTGAGGTCACAGAGCTGTTAGTGACCGAGTTTTGGACACTCAGCCTTCCCCATTGGTCAGTGCTCCTTCTACCCTACCATACAGATGTGGCGAGAGTCAGTCCTAGGATCAGAATCCAGAGTCTAGGGGCCAAGGTCAAAGCTAGCAGAAAACAGTCCAAGCCCGATACGTAGCAATGCCTTGGCACAGGGGGACTGCGGGTGGTCTCAGCTCTGTGTATGTCCTTCTTGCCCTGCAGTAATCTCCCTGCTCTGACTTCAGCTCTTAGCTTAGGCCCTTGGTCAACACTGGTCTCCCACCATGGCCTCCTCCCTCCTCTAGGACTTGCCTGAAGCTCCTTGTCCACAGCCTTGGACACCTCACTGGCTACTGACTCCAGCCTCTGCCGCACAGGCCCGTCATTGGCCAGCACGTGGCCCAGCTCATAGAGGCTGGGAAACAGCTGGGGAAGGAAGGGTTATGATTAGCGGACCAGAATCAGGCCTCACTGGGTCCCCAGGGGCCCTGGGCTAGGGGGCAGATGCACAGGGCAGGGCGTGGGCACTGCTGGGTCAGCATGCTTGGCCTTCTTGGGTTCTCCAGACTATGGGGGCAAGACAGGGCTACAGAGGGCTCACCGCCCGGGAGTTCTTGGCATCCTTGATGAGGTCCCGAGCATAGAGCAGCTCATCCTGCACAGGCTCCAGGGGGCACAGCCTCAGGGCCCGCACCTCCTCCTGCACTCGTCCACATAGCCGCTGCAGCATCTGGAGCACGGTGGCAGGAGTGTCAGGGGGACCCCTTGGGCAGTGCTACTGGTGCCAGCACTGACAGTGGTGGTGGTGATGTCTCTGGATGGTCTGGTCTCTCTCCTTGGTGTGGCCTTCTTTAGTGCCCAGGCAAGCTCCCAGAGTCCTGTGCACCCCTTGTCTGAGGGCTGCCTGCTTTTTGCCCACTTATGTTTGGGGCCCACATTCCACATGCCCTCTCTTTTTGCTCCCCACATGTCCAGTGATGGGCACCACATGATGCCTCTTTATGCCCCCAAGCTCTCTATCACGTCATGCCTGCGCCCTGCATGCCCCACTTGTGCCCCATGTGTCCTGGAGGGAAACGTTTACTTGCTCGGCGCTGCTGGTCACCAGGCCCTGCTGCAGCCTGAAGGCCTGCTCCTGGGGACACGTCTGGGAGTGGTTGTTCCTCACTAGGCACCACTGGATCTGGAGATGATGGGATTGGTGGGGTCAGGGCCTGGGGATATGGGCTGTCCCCTGCCCCTTGCTGTCCCACCCTGCCTAGGACAATACTCTCCACCTTCTGCCAGACATCCTCGGTGCGCTCGGGGGCACTGCGGTAGGCTTGAGAGATGTCGCTCACGGGGAAGGACATGAAGCGCAGTGTGTGGTTGCTGTGGGACACAGTAGCACAGCTGGGTGGGGGAACAGGGGAGGAGGGGAGGCCTCTGCCTCCCCTGTCAGTGAGTCAAATCCACCCCTTGGTCATGATTTCCCTCTTCTGTGCCCTTCCGAACATTTCTGTGCAAATAGGTCAAGGAGGCTGGAGTGGGGCTGGGGTAGTTCAGGCCTGGTCCGGGCATTGGAAGGCTGGGGACTTGGATCAGGGTAAGGCCCTAGTTCACTCACCTCTCCAGGGCCCTTGCGATGTCCAGGAAGCCCAGGGCAGATGTATTATTCCGGTCCCACAGGATAGTTCTGGGGAAGGGTGAGCACCAGTTTGTCATCCTTCCCTCTGGTCTCAATGAGGGGTCAGGGACACAGCCCTTCCCTGAGCCCTCCCTCCTTTCCTGGGTAATGAGGCTGACTCAGAGATGGGTCTGAAGGTGGGGATCTTCTGGAAGCGGGGGTACCGAGCATCGAGGCAAGCAGGGAGAATGTATGTATGTGGGGGGAGGCGCTGGGGGTCCAGGTCAGAGGGGCCAGCTGTGGGCCTCACCTGAGGGAGGAGTTGATCTGCAGGGCCTTAGACAGCATCTTGGCCCCGATGTCCTCCATGCCATTGCCGCTCAGATCCACCTTGGCCAGGCAGGTGTTGCTGCCCAGGGCATTGATGAGGATGCTGGTGCGAAGCTTCAGCCGGGAGTCTGCCACTGACAGTGACTGCAGGGACTGTGTGGGCAAATGGGGGGTTGGGCCTAGTCCCCACAGCCCTCTGCTACCGCAGGTCCCCTCCCAAGCCCAGGCACTCACACAGTCCTCCTCCTGGATCAGCTGCACCAGCTTGTGGAGGATCTCCTCCAGGGTCCTGTGGGGAGTAGGGGCTCAGAGTAGGAGGGGACAGGGCTGGGGTCATGCTATTGGAGGAGGGAGAGATGGCCAGAGGCAATACAGTGAGCCAAGAGGATGGGTGCATGATGGGACGAGAAAGGGGTCCTCACTTGGCCTTGACATTGAAGTTCTTGCCCAGGAAAAGGTGTTTGAGGGACTTGTTCTTGCCAAGCGCAGGCACCAGCGTCAGGAGGTCCGAGTCGAAGCCTGGTCAGCAGATGGGAGAGGCCTGGCCTTGGGGCCTGAGGCTCACTGGTGTCTCCTCAGGGCTTCTTCCCCATGCTCAGGACGGCTTCCCACTTGGCCCCCACAGAAGGGAGGTGCCCCTACTCACCATTGTCTGACAGATCCAGGCTGCCTACACAGGTGACAGCCCCCAGCTGCTCCTGCAAGGCCTGGGCTCCCGCTGAGCGGAGCTGCAGGGACAAGGTGGGGTGGGGAAGGCAGGGGTTGGGGTGGGTGATAGGGCACCTTTAATGCTTTGAGACCAGAGTAGCCAGGACTCAAGGTCACAACAGCACTGGGATGTTAAATCGGAGAGGCCCTTTCTCTATGCCAAATCCTTTCCTCCCTCCAGCCAGAGGCTGCTGTTTCTAAGACAGCTTGCTGCTGCCCTCTGGTGGGAAGGCCTGGAATCTCCCACCCCAAAGCTTGAAGGGCAGAGATACTGGAGACTGAAAAGGAGCCACCTCTGCAAAGAGGGACACAGGGTGCGGACTGAGGGGGCAGGTGGAGGCGTGGCCAGGTCAAGGGTTGCAGAGGGGTAGCTTGGAGGTGAGATGGAGCCAGGGTTTGCCTTAGGTGAGAGAAACGCCTGCTGGGGCGACGGTAGGGGCTGAGGGCGCACCTCACAGCTGCTGAGGTCCAGGTGCAGGTCACTGAGGTGACTGTTGAGGGAGAGGCCCTGAAGCAGCGCCCTGTGGGAGGAAGGCAAGAGGCCCAGCTTTACCCCTCCCCGCTCCCCGTGGTTCCCCTGGACACCCCCAACCCTGCACCCACCCGACCTGAGGGCCTCCAAGGGCAGCTTCGTGGTGGACAGGTTGACGTGGCTCAGTGTGTAGGTGCTGCTGAAGAACTGCTTGAAGGCTGGCGGGCCCTCTCGACACTTCCTGTGGAGACCCGTGGGGTCAGCGAGGGAGGGCGGGGGTGCTGTGGCTTGCCCCAGCCCTCCCTGCACCCCTCCTGCTCCCACCTGTGGGAGCAGCTGTTGCGAGCCAGGTTGAGGTAGGTAAGGTGGGAGCAGCAGCCATGGAGCAGGGCACCCAGAAGCTGTGGGAGAGACACGGTGGGTCTCAGAGGTGCTGGGAGGGGTGGGGTGGTGGGGCCAGGACTCCCTGTCCCTCCCCTTCGAGGTCCTGGCTCTTCACTCCCATGGTCCGTCTGTGTGTGCCCCACTGTGGATGTCCACTCAGCTCCCTAAAGCCTCAGTTTTCCTCCTTGGAAAGTGGGTCTGCTCCCTGCCTGGCTCCCAGGGGTGGAGAGAGGCTCTCAGACAGTAGATGTTAAAGCCAGGGCCACCAGTGGATCCCAAGGTGCCTTTGTTCGAGGCAGGGACAGCATCCCTTCCCCTGTGCATGCAGCCCTGTGCCGGGTGCACAGCTGGGGAATGGGGCAAGGGCTGGCTCTCAGGCCCAGCCAGCACAGCCTTGTGACCTTGGAAAAGCGCCACACGGGTGTGAGCTATGGACATTGCTTTATAATTCAGCCTAACTTGAAGTCATCCCGACAGCTCTGCTGACCTTTGTGCTCAGGGATGGGGGTGTGTGTGAGACAGAGGCCTGCCCTGGCCTCCCCAAATCACCTCAGAGTGGCTCCCCACTCCCAACCCCTCACCGAGTCGATGGCGCAGTCAGTCCCCGACAGGTCCAAGTGCACCAGGGCGTTGGGCTGGGCCAGGAAGCTGTAGAGGGCCTGGAGAAAGAAGGACAGAGGGGCTGCGGGGCAGGGGCGATAGAGTCCCTCCACCGCCAGGGGCATGGGCAGAAGCCAGGCCCTGAAGCCTGAGCATGCTTCTCAGGGGGTTGAGGTGAAGTTCTGTGGACTCACATTGGCCTCGTCCGTGGCGAGCAGCCCAGGGTTCTTACTCAGGTCCAGGTATCGCAGGGAGCTGGCAAAGGCCGGGTTGGCCCCGAAGGTCTGGCCAAGCGCCTGGAGCCCTGAGCACAGCGGGCACTGGGCTGGGTTGGCCCCCATCCCCACAGCTTCCCCTCAGTACATAACTCCCCACTCCCAAAATGTGGCTCCTTTTCCTTCCTGATCCCGGGGATGGTGTACGAGTGTGTGGGTATACCCCTTGGCTCAACACCTCAGGCAGCACTGGGGTGGGTCAGAGGTCAGGGGTCCCAGTGCAAATACCTCGAGGGGAAATGGCAGTCTTGGCCAGGCACAGTTTGGTGAGGCCAGTGGGGAAGCAGAGGAGCTGCTGGCTCAGACTGAGGAAACCTGGGGAGTGGAGAGAGAAAGAGGCCCAGTGAGAAGCTGGGCGGTGGGTACTGTGGTGCAGTCAGACTGGGGGCTTGAGTGGGGTACAGGCCTGGGGTCGAGGCTGGAGGTGTCGGGACAGGGGCTGGAACCAGGCTGGAGAGCCCCTCTTCAGACCTGGGTTGGGCTCTGGGCTAGGACGGGGGTCTGCATTGTGGTGGGGATAGGATTCAGGGCTGGGGCTCACCCTTGTCCTCGATGGGGTTGTGGGACAGAGTGAGGGCATGCAGCACACAGCTCCCGTTCTCCCCAAACACCCCGGCCAGCTTCTGGACAAAGTCCCTTCAGGGCAGGGGAGGAAGGATTTGTCCTGAGCTGAGCCCCAGGTCCCAGCCCTGGGCTTCCCCTCCTCCTCTACCTGCCTGACTGGCGGGGGCTGCAATGGCCAGAGGCCCCCACGGCGGGGGAGCAGCTTGGGGCCTGGCAGGGAGCTTGTCACCACTCTGGGGTACCTGGGAGCGTTACACACCTTGGGAAGTTGTGCTGAGACAAAGCCCAGCTTCGGGTCCTCAAGACCAGAGCAGCCCACCCTGCTTGGTGGTGGATGGAAGAAGGGGACAGGGGCATGGAGCACCCTGGGGAAAGGCCACGGAGCCGGGGGCAGGAGGCTTAGGTCTGAGTCTCAGCTTGACCACTGACTCGCTTTGTGCCCTCTTTGGGCCTCAGCCTCCTCTTTTGTAAAGTGAGGAGCTGGAAGAGATAGTCCAAGGCCCTTATCGTGCTCTGAGGTTCCGGGACCCTAGACTATAGCAAGGGAGCCCTACTGCCCAAGGAGGAGGCTGGCCTCACGTCTTAAGCCCGGTGTTGTCCAGCACCAGCTCTTCGAGGCTCCCCGACTTGCTCAGCGTGTGTAGCACCTGTTCTAGCACTTCAGAGCCCTGAGGACAGAGGGGGTCCTGCAATTAGGGGCCAAGGAGGGCACTACCCCCCCTCCCCAAGCCCTCCTGGTTCCTACCAGCCGCAGGTCCTTGCAGTAGAGTTTGGTGAACCACTGGTTGTAGGCCAGGGCTGCCACCATTAGGGCCAAGTCTCTGTGGGGATGTGGAAGGGGGAAGGAAGGTGGTGAGCAGGTGGCTGGGGCAGGCAGAAAGAGACCAGGGATGGGGGGTGTTGGGCTGGGAAACCCTAGACGGGTGGATGGCATTGGGGATGGGTGGAACTAGGGCTGTGGGTAGGACCAGAAGGGAGATCCTGGGAAGGGCCAGGGTTGGGCTGTGGCTGGGACTTTGGGGTTGAGTCTTTGTCCCATCTGCTTACCTGCTCTCCAAGTGGCTGAAATCCAGAAGATTGAACTCCCGGTTATCCTCAGCATGGTAGATGGTGTCCACATCCTTGGAGAGGTGGAACTTGCTCATACCTGCTTTCCCCCTCTTCCTCAGTCCCTTCCCTCTGGGTCCCACCTGTCCCCTGCCAGGTCCCTGCCCAACGCACCCATTGCACCTCCTCACGGCAGTGCAGGCCATTGTAGTCACATAGGGCAGCGTAGGTCTCAGAGAAGCCACCTGTGGGGCAGGAGATGGGCTGGCTCCATGAGGGGTAAGGAGATGAGGAATAGGCTTGGGGTTCAAGAAACAGTCAAGGCCACTTTATGTGCCAGTGCCCTGGGTTCCTGCTATGCCGTGAACCTCCTGAGGCCTTGGAGCTATGGAGTCCTCAGGGTGGGCAGCCCCTCACCCCTGGCAACACTCCATGTATAAAGGGCTCTGGTCATGAGGCAGCCCACTTTTCTTACGTCTGCCCCTGCTCACCGCAGACACTGTGAGTGGTAGATGTGGAGGTCTCAGAGTTGGGGGATGTGTCTCGGGGCCCCTCTGGGGTGTCTGCGTTTCCACGCCGGATCAAACACCTGCAAGAGAAACAAATCATCCCAGAAAGAGCTGGAAGGAGGCTCTCAGTTCTTCTCCTATTACACCTTCTAAATACCCAGGAAAAAGGCAGACTGGGGACATTAGAGCTCTTCTCCTTGCTGTCCCAGGAGCCCAAGTCCAGGGGAAGGAGGGAAGGAAGAAGTTTCCCTGTTATCTAATCCCTAGAGAGACCCCTCATTTGCCACTCACCCAGGGCCAGGGCAGACCTTGGAGAGGGCAGAGCTCACATGTCGTGTCACCTGGTCCACGCTCTCTGCTGATGGCAGCCGCATGCTCACCATGCCACGCTCTGTCTCCACCAGGATCTGGGGGAGAGCGAGTGGCAGAGCCTCAGATTCCCTCCTCCCTCCTCCGGCTGGCTCAGGAGTGAGTGAGCACCACCTCTGCCCTGGTGCTCACCTGGTTCTGACTGAGCGTGTTGAAGGCACGGATCTCCAGGACATTGAAGGAGCTCTCCACCTGGGAGGGAGGGAGGTGCTCAGCTCCTGGTAAGGGACCAGATCACCACGCTCGGGAGGGAGCATGGCAGGTGCTCTCTTGCTCCTTAGCCCGACTCACCTTGGCCGGGACTTTAAGGGGGAAGAGGTGGAGGCGCCAGGAGGTCAGGGCCTGCAGAGCAAGGAAAAGAACATCACAGGCTCATGACAGCTGACTAGGCACTGGTGTTCCTGCCCTCCTTTAGTCCTCAGCTTTGCTCTGGGAGTCCCCCCTCTCTCCTGCCCTCCCCTAGGGATCAGGGGAGCCCTGCCCCTCCCCCAGGCTTTGTCTCCTCAGCACTCACCCACTTGTCTCCCCTGTCCCCAGGCTCCCTCTACTGGCCAGCTGCCCTTGCCAGCCACTCCTCCCTCCCCGCAAGCCTGATGCCCTCACCAGCACTCGGTCCTCAAACTTCTTGGGCTTTGTCTCCAACTTCACACGATGTTGTTGGAGCACAGCTCCTTGGCTCAGGCACCTCCGGATGCTGTCTGAAGGTGGGTGGGGGCCTGCTCAGAGCTCCCCTTACCCTGGCCAGCCCCGCCTCCCCAGGGCTCTCCAGATAGAGGCGGGGGCAGGGGCAGATGGGAGGAAAGAGAAACAGAGAGAGACAAAGAAGGACAGGGACAGAAACCTTTCCTTCTTGGGTGACTTTTTTTCTCTCTTTTTGATTTTTCCTATTAGAGAGGGAGTGGGGTGTGGAGAAAACTCTGGCTCCTGATGTCCCTGAGTCAGGGGACAGTTGCTGGCTGTCTGTGGGAGGGTGTGTCTTACACTTCTGAGGGTGTGAAGAATTTTTCCAACCCGTGCACTACAACAGCCATCACCACATACACAGTGAGTCAGTGTGTGTGTGGGGGGTGGGGGTGTCCCTCTGACTGTATTCTAGGTGGTCTGGGTGTGAGTGTCTGCCTTTACTATGAGTGCATGCGTGCCTCTTGAAGATGTCAGGGAGCCTGAGTGTGGCATTGGTGGGGACGGTTAGTGTGAATGAGTCTGCTGAAAGGGGCACAGAGCCAGGCACGTGTGTTGGGGGGGATGGGGGTGAGGGAGTGGGAAGGAGTTAGTGTTTAAATGAGCCCCATACCCATCTGCTGATAGAATCATCCAGATATAGTGTGTGTGTGTGTGGGGGGGGGTGCGGTTTCTGTAAAGATGTGTTTACACACATCCCATGATCGTGCTTGTGTGTGTGTGTAGGTGTGGGAAATGGCCACAGTGCAGCATGCCTGAGTATCCTTGAGCATCCTGCTCTCTGCGTGGGCTAGCCTGCGCTCCCGCCTCTGGGGGTCAGGGTTGTGGCAGTGCTGGGGGGGCGGGCCTTGGTTGGGGCTAGGTCTGAGAAGCACGCAAACAGGAGGCCTTGAGGTATTATGGGTGGTGGGCAGTGCGAAGGGGACAGGCTGGGACGAGGGCTGTGGGAGGCGAGCCGCAGAGCCCCTGCTCTTGGTTTTAGCCCCAGTCCGGGGCCTCATCCCTGACTCCCTTCTTTGCCCCACTGGCCTGGGCGCTGCCCGCTCCTAGGGGCTCTTCAGGGCCAGTTCCGGGGCGGGGCCGGGAGGAGGGAGGGTGTTGGCCAAGCGGCGGTCAGGACCAGGGGCAGCTCCCATCGCCCGGCGGGGCGGGCCGGGCCTGGCCCCGCCCGGCGGGGAAGCGGGGACTCTCAGGAGGGGAGACTGGACGCTTTGCCGAGGGGTGGGCCAGGGACGCTGAGAGTCAGCCCCAGGGAGCGCAAGGGAACTGCACCTGTCACCAAAGAGCGGGACGGGCGGCTCAGGGACGGGAAGGTCCTGACAGGGTGAGGCAAGGGGGGCAGCGGAGGATGTTCCGCGGACAGCGATGCCCAGGCTGGGATGCAGGGGCCGGGGTCTTGGAGCCGGGATGCCTGGGGGCGGGGGCGTGAGGCACCGGGCTGGGGTGTACGGCGGGGAGGAACGCACTGGGTCTGGGATGCTCCCGGACGGGGCGTCCCAGAGACTAAGGCAGCCTCGTACCTTGCAGCTCGCGGGTGAGCTCCACGCTGGCCTTGGCCATGGCGGCCGCTGCTACTGCTGCTGCTGCTGCAGAGGAGCCGCCGCCGCCGCCGCCGGGGAGCCGCGGCACATGCTAGACCCGGCTCCGGCAGGGCCCGGCGCCGAGCGCTGCAGCAGCGGCCGAGCCCGCTCCCGTCAGGGGCGGCTGCGCGAGCGCTCCTCCCCCAGCCTCGGAGCGCCGGGGCTCCCGCCCCGCCCGGAGAGGTGCGGGACTGAGCATGCGCGCCGCGCCGCCGAACCGCGTGAGACCCCGCGCGCGCTCGCACCGACCCCTCCCCGCCGCTCGCGCGTGAGAGGCCCGATGCGCGTCACCGGCTGTCGGGGCACTCTCCGGGGCTGGGGGACAGCTTTCCGTGCCACTCAGTCCTCAGTCACCGTCGGCAGAACCCATTTCTTTTGTTCGTGGGTCTGGGTCCCCCTCCCGGGTTATTCTCGCAGGGCCCCTCCCTTTTCTCCTGCCGGCGCGGGACCCGTCCGGCTTGTCCTTGCTGACCCGAGAGCGGCTGGGGTTCGAGGGCGATGACGGAGAGGACCTGGCTGCGTCTGGGGGTGGGGGTTCGTCCCTCTCCCTCGCTCGCTCCCGCGCTCGCTTGCCCATTCTCGGGGATCCCTGTGGCGTCCTTGACACCATCCCTGGGGGTGTGAGGCTGAGAGTAGCACCTGGGAGTTCCCATGCCACCTCCTCCCAGCTGGCAGCTCTGCAGAAACCTCACCTGCACCTCTGAGCATCACGCTCAGGTCCTGGAGACAGGGAGGAGGGCTAGGGGGATCCAGAGATCCAGCCTGCCCAGACTTCTGCTCTCTGCTCAGCTAAGCACCCCACACTGAGAAATGAACACACTGATTCAAAGCAATGCAATCATCTGCATTTTATTTGCACCTCATTTGCAAGTTGTTAATTTCCAACCCTGCTCCTTCCACTCCAGGATCCTTCTTTCCCCATCTTCCCAATTCCCCCGAGGCCCAGAAAAAAAAAAAAAAATGTTGGTTTTTGCCAAGGTAGACTCAGCCTTCTCAGCAAGTCTGCCCTGTGTTCTCAGGGGAAGCCTTTATTCAAGGCCACAGCAACAGTGGGAATCGTCCTAAGACCCCACCTTGACCGCAGGGAAGGCTGGATCTTGTCACAGGGCAGACTGATTTTGTGAGGAGAGCAGTATGATGAGCAGAGGTGGGAGAGCCCAGGGGATGAATGCTGGAACAGCACCCAAGAACTGGAGCCCACCTCCACCCTCTGGGCTGTCTCCAGGTCCTCAGAGGCGGGATGGGGTTCCTCCACCCACCACCACTGTCTCCCCAGTGATGTAGCTGGCATCTTCAGAGCACATGAAAGACACAACACCTGCACACTCCTCTGGCTTGCCTATCCTGGGGAATAGGGGAAACAAGGAAGGGAGTAAAAATCAAACAGGCCAGGCCCCTCACCTGGCTCACAGGGAATGAAATTTGCTTAATCAAGAATTATCAGGCCGGGCGCAGTGGCTCACGCCTGTAATCCTAGCACTCTGGGAGGCCGAGGCGGGAGGGTCACTCGAGGTCAGGAGTTCGAGACCAGCCTGAGCAAGAGTGAGACCCCATCTTTACTAAAAATAGAAAGAAATTATCTGGACAACTAAAAAAATATATATAGAAAAATTAGCTCGGCATGATGGTGCATGTCTATAGTCCCAGCTACTCAGGAAGCTGAGGCGGAAGGATCGCTTGAGCCCAGGAGTTTGAGGTTGCTGTGAGCTAGGCTGATGCCACAGCACTCTAGCCTGGGCAACAGAGCGAGACTCTGTCTCAAAAAAAAAAAAAAAAAGAATTAATCATATGATTTTTCAGGACCAGTGTACAAGTTTCCTACCTATCAAATAGGGTTACCATGAGGATAAGCTGTTATAATTTAGTATAAACATGCTGTACTCTGCAAAAAACATTACATATAATATTCAAATAATATAGAGACCCGCTGTTTTTTAGAGAGCTCAGGACACCAAAATTCAAAGTTATATGGATAAAAAGGTGAGCAATTATTTTATACTTCACAACAATTTGTTTCACACGTGTGCATATGACTCAAGTGTCAGGGAGTCTGTGTGACAGCAAATGATTCCATTTGCAAATTTTGATTTACAGATAACTTTTTGAATCTATTATATATTTGTCCTTTAAAGCCAGGTTCATTTTGTGAAAATGTGCTAATTCTCATTGCTTGCATAGTTAGGGAACACTTTAATCTGACTACCATAGAATGCTCTAGAGGTGGGTAGAGTGAGTAACTCAGAAGGCCTGAATTAGTGGTTCTCCATCCTAGCTGTACCTTGCAAGCATTTAAGAGGCTTAAAAAAAAAAAATGCTCAGGGCCCACCTTGGACCAACTGCAGAATCTCTAGGAGTGGAGCCTGAGCATCTGCAGTTTAAAAACTTCCCCAGGTGATTCTAACATGCATCTAGGATTGAGACACATGGGGCTAGATCATTCACTGGGGCTCTAGGATGACAATACCCACACTTATATTAATGAGTTGTGAACTAGGCCTGTAGTTCATGCCTGACATCAGAATGGCTTTGGGAAGATTTCAGACTCTGGGATGTTTGGACCAGTAAAGAGTTAGGCTTTGCTGGCCTTTATCCTTGAGGGGACAAGATGCAGAAGCTAAAGACAAGAGAGTACCCAGAAATCAGAAGGTGGAGAGAGCCAGAGAACAGAGGAAAGGGAGCCAGGCAGTTCAGCCAACTGGGCAAGACAGTAACTTCTGTAGGCAGGGGGAGTTTGGGGCTTAGTAAAGCTCTGCATTCCTTTTATTTGGATTGTAGGATCATCCACCTGAGCCTTGAAAATGTGACTCTTTATTCAAGGGGAACTAAAAAAGCATGGTTTTGCTTTTGGTCTCCACAGATGCCCGGCAGTAGAGGCAAAGACCTAGGTGGAGAGAAGAGTCAGGGCTTTTCCCAGAGCTTTGCTCTGCTGAGCACCAGATACCCCTGTGCTTGCCATCTGCAATGGAAGCAGACTCCCTGCCCAGGCTATTGCAGTGACACAGTGTTTATGAATTTGTGAAGTCTGGGAGGCAGAGGAGAGCATGCCCATGTTATCTGTGGGACTGAGACAGTGAGCCGTGGGCTGTGTTCGGGACCATACCATTCCATCTCCGTCCCTCCTAGCCCTCCCCATGACAGCCTTACCTACTTATCCGAAGGGTTTCTTTCATGCTTTCCTCTTTTGCCTTGTCCATCCATAACTGCGGGAAGAAGGGAAACCTCTTTATATACAAGAAGAGGAAACAGGGGGACAGAGAGGGAAGAAACTGCCCGTCCTCACATTAACTGAGAGGAAGAATGGAGAGACACCCCTCCCCACTCCCGTTTCACTTCTGTATTTTCCTGGCTCCCAGCTCTCTCCACTGCCCTTTTCTGTTTCATTCACTTCAGGTTCTAGGGAGGCATTTCACTGCATCTCTCCAATTCTCATCCACTTAAGGAGATAGGAAACAGTGAGAGTCGAGTCTGAATTCCTCAGTGTCCACCCTCCACCTCAGAAAGGAGTGAAGGAGTCTGGTCTGGGCAGGGCAGCTGGTACAGAGAGGGAACATGGGAAAGTCCTGGGTGTGTGTGTGGGGGGGATGGTGTGGTTGGGAGCTTAGGAGTCAGGTATTGGGCTCCCCCATCCAAGAAGATGGATGCCCTGCAAGGGGTCCCAGTGGGATGAAGGGCTCCCCTTCCTCACCATACTGCTGAAGCTAGTCTTGATAAGCCCAGGTGCCAGGCAGTTCACCCGAATGTTCCTTGGGGCCAGCTCTATGGCCAGGTTCTTGGTAAGGCCCAGCAATGCTGTTTTACTAACATTGTAAGGGCCCAGGCCCTGGGGAAAGAAGTGAATGGGTTAGAAGCATAGTTTCCAGGTCATTCTTGGTTCTTATTATTAGACATAAAGGGCAGTGGTCAATAGGGTATCTCCTGTAAGGGAGGGTCACAGTTAGGAAATTGCCATGTGGCTAAACCTCCCCTCAGGTGTCATGGAGGCAAGGCATCTATTGTGGGAAGGGTCTTGGTGGTGTGATTCTAAAAGGGGCACAAGCTGCTTTGGGCAGCTGGACGGGGGGAAAGACGTGAGATGGAGAATGGGATGGAAGTGGCAGACAAAACGGTTCTTACAGGAAATGGACTGAAGGCTGCTACGGAGGCCGTGATCACCACTGAGCCGCCTCTGGAAAAAGAAGAGAGTTGACCTTCTTCCCAGCTGGGGACACTCCCTCAGCCCCTGACCGCATCTCACCCAGCTCGTTCTCACTGTCTGTACCCTCGTTTCTCCATTTCCGGCACCACCGCCTTTGTCATCAGGACTGTGGCCTTCACATTAATGTCCAGAATCTGGAGCCGAGAGAAGGGGAGACAGCATGAGGGAGGAGCGTTGAGGAGGCCCGGCAATGAGGATCTGTAGCGGGCTCCTGTTTGTTAGAGCTGATGCGGATCTTAGAGGTGATCTACCTGGGCCTTACAGGTGATGAATCCAGAGTGCAGGGAGAAGCAGCTCTCACTGGCTCTTCAGCCAGATACATTAGGTTCAGATGAGAAAAAATGGAGCCTGGTTCATCTTGTCTCCTAACCAGCCAAGGAGGATTTGGCCCAGAATAGGCCTAAACCCTTAGAGATGGCTTGGATTTGAGCTGAGTTTTCTGTGTTTCTTCAGAGTAGGGAAAGCCTGGAATTGGCTGCCTCCTCCGACCTGCCCTGGTGGGGAACATGCTCCTTAGGGAAAACATGGCCTGTCCTTGGGCACCTGGGTTGCTCCAGAACTTCTCTGGCTTCTGAACTTAGGGAGGGAGCTGCTCTGGGCCTTCCAGGCTGGACTTTCTGGCTGGATATTACTGGAGAGTGGGGTGATGTGGAGGCACTTCTGGGGCTACCATCAAACCCACGTCCATAATTAAAGCAAACCTGTGACCCCTGCTTCCATTCTAGACAACTTCTTATTTAAAAAATTTCAGTCTTACGGAAAAGGTGAAATAGAAGTACAAGGAAAATCCAGATATCCTTTACATTTTGCCCCATTTGCCCTCTCTATGTATTATACCTACACATTTTTTTAAATGAACCATTGCAAATACGTTGCAGACATCACAGTGTTCTGTCCCCAACTACTTCAGCACACATTTCCAAAGAACAAGGATATTCCTTTATATAACCACAATCCACTATCACACCCAAAAAGTTTAATATTGATGATAATTTTATCTAACATGTCCATAATAAAATTTCCTCAGTTGTCCCTGAAATGTCCTTTAAAAAAAAAAATCCAGGGTTCAATCAAGGATCAACCACAGCATTTAGATTTGATGTATGGTAATATTTTGAAAAATGTAAACTCAAAAGAAAAATTACAGGCATATCTCCATTTTATTGTACTTTGCAGATACTGCATTTCTTACAAATTGAAGGTTTGTGACAACCCTGCATTGAGAAAGTCTGTTGGAACCATTTTTCCAACAGCATGTGCTCACTTTGTGTCTTTGTGTCACATTTTGATAATTCTCACACTATTTTAAACTTTTTCATTGTTATTATATCTGTTATGGTTATCTGTGATTAGTGATACTGGATGTTTTTATTGTAATTGTTTTAGGGTGCCATAAACCGTGCCTACATAAGATGACAAATTTAATTGATAAATGTTGTGTGTGTTCTGACTGTTCCACCAACTGGCCATTCGCCTGTCTCTCTCCCTCTGCTCTGGCCTCCCTATTCCCTGAGACAACAATATTGAAATTGGGCCACTTAATAACCCTACAATGGCCTCCAAGTGTTCAAGTGAAAGAAGAGTTGCACATCTCTCATTTTAAATTAAAAGCTAGAAATGTTTAAGCTTAGTTAGGAAGGCATGTTGAAAGCTAAGACAGGCTGAAAGCTAGTTCTCTTGCACCAAACTCTTGCCGAGTTGTGAATGCAAAGGAAAAGTTCTTGAAGAAAATTAAAAGTGTTACTCCAGTGAGCACATAAATGATAAGAAAGCAAAACAGCCTCATTGCTGATAAGGAGGAAACTTTAGTGGTCTGGACAGAAGATCAAATCAGTCACAACATTCCCTTGCACCAAAGCATAATCCAGAGCAAAGCCCTAGCTCTCTTTAATTCTATGAAGGCTGAGAGAGGTAAGGAAGCTGCAGAAGAAAAGTTGGAAGCTAGGAGGGGTTGGTTCATAAGGTTTAAGGAAAGAAGTTGTCTCTATAACATAAAAGTGCAAGGTGAGGCAGCAAGCGCTGATGTAGAAGTTGCATCAGGTTATCCAGAAGATCTGGCTAAGATAACTGATGAAGGTGGCTACACTAAACAACAGATTTTCAATGTAGATGAAACAGCTTCTATTGGAAAAAGATGCCATCTAGGACTTTCATAGCTAGAGAGGAGAAGTCAAGGCCTGGCTTCAAAGAAAACTTCAAAGGACAGAGGCTAATGCGGTTGGTGACTTTAAGTTGAAGCCAACGATCATTTATCATTCTGAAAATCCTAGGGCCCTTAAGAATTATGCTAAATCTACTCTGTGCTCTATCAGTGGAATAACAAAGTCTGGATAACAGCACATCTGTTTACAGCATGATTTACTGAATATTTTAAGCTCACTGTTGAGACCTATTGCTCAGAAAAAAAGATTCCTTTCAAAAGATGACTGCTCATTGACAGTATACCTGGTCATCCAAGAGCTCTGATGGAGATGTGCGAAGAGACGAATGTTGTCTTCATGCCTGCTAACACAACTTCCATTCTGCAGCCCATGGATCAAGGAGCAATTTTGACTTTCAAGTGTTTTTAGTTTAAGAAATACATTTCATAAGGCTATAGCTGCCATAAAGAGTGATTCCTCTGATGGATCAGGGCAAAGTCAATTGAAAACCTTCTGGAAAGGATTCACTATTCTAGATGCCATTAAGAACATTCGTGATTCATGGGAGGAAGTCAAAATATCAACATGAACAGGAGTGTAGAATAAGTGGATTCTAACCCTCATGGATGGCTTCAGTGGAGGGAAGTAACTGCAGATGTGGTGGAAAAAGCAAGAGAACTAGAATTAGAAGTGGAGCCTGAAGATGTGACTGAATTGCTGCAATCTCATGGTAAAACTTGAATGGATGAGGAGTTGCTTCTTGTTGGATGAGCAAAGAAAGTGGTTTCTTATGATGAAATCTACTGGTGAATATACTATGAACATTGTTAAAATGACAATAAAGGATTTAGAATATTATATAAACTGAGTTGATAAAGCTGTGGCAAGGTTTGAAAGAATTTACTCCAAGTTTGAAAAAAGTTCTACTGTAGGTAAAGTGCTATCAAGCAGCATTGCATAATACAGAGAAATCTTTAGTGAAAGGAAGAATCAATCTATGGGGCAAACTTCATTGTTGTCTTAGTTGAGGAAATTGACACAGCCACTTCAATTTTCAGCAACCACCACGCTGGTCAGTCAGCAGCTGCCAACATTGAGAAAAGACTCCTTCATCAGGAAAAAGATTATGATGTGCTGAAGTTTCAGATGATCGCTAGCATTTCGTAAAAATAAAGTATTTTTAAATCAAGGTATGGACATTATTTTTTAGACATACCATTGCACACTTAATAGACTAAAGTATAGTGTAAATATAACTTTTATATGCACCGGGATACCAAAAAATTTGTATGACTTGCTTTATTGCAATATTCACTTTATTTCAGTTATTTGGACTTGAACTGAAGATATTTGTAAGGTATGCCTGTACTTTGTTTAAAGGTGATTTTCATGTGGTCTCTATATTTAGACTATTCACGAAAGATGTTTCTCTACTTTTTTTTTTTGAGACAAAGTCTCACTCTGTTGTCCAGGCTAGAGTGCCGTAGGGTCAGTCTAGCTCACAGCAACCGCAAACTCCTGGGCTTAAGCAATCCTTCTGCCTCAGTGTCCCACGTAGCTGGGACTACAGGCATGTGCCACCATGCCCGGCTAATTTTTTCTATATATTTTTAGTTGTCCAGTTAATTTCCTTCTATTTTTAGTAGAGACAGGGTCTCGCTTTTGCTGAGGCTGGTCTCGAACTCCTGCGCTCAAACGATCCACCTGCCTCGGCCTCCCAGAGTGCTAGGATTACAGGTGTGAGCCATCGCCCCCGGCCGATGTTTCTCTACTTTAAAGAATATCAGAATCAGAAACTGGCTCATGGAAGAACATTTTGGCAGTTTGGTCTTTATGTGTGTGAAACACCGATAAATTATAATATTTTTGTATGTTTAAACTTTAGTGTTGAGAAATTATTGATGACATCAGGGTAAAAAGCAAAACCATGGGAGATCATAAAAAATTTAGCATTTCCAAATTATGTGAGAATATTAACCTCAGTAAACAAAGACAAATATTTTAATTAGGGCTTTATAATTAAAAAATGTAGGTATATGAAATATATTATGAATAAAATGTAATTATACACTTTCACATAGAAACCAATATTCCAGCACTTGAATTTAGACACCTAGATTTCAGATTTTCTTGACACTGCCGTTAAGAAGAAAAGAGCACAGGTCTTTTCAAAAGCTATATGTTATGAAGTAGCAACTTTGGTCATTTCACCAGAATTGGTATTTCACTTAACTAGCAGCTATGAAGATGTGCCGGCTAATGAAAAATTATTCTTTTTTGGCTGCTGAAAAGGGGCCAGGTGGGTGTGTAAGTTTAAGTGTCTTAGATGTTGGCATATCAGCTGCCATGTCTCTGCTGGAAATCAACCAGGAAGAAGAGCATGCCGGGGAAGAGGGCTTGGGAGGGAAGCAGAAGGCGGCTAGCAAAGAGCAGATGGAAGAGCAGAACTGGGAGCAGCAGTAAGGAAAGAGAAGGGCAGGGATAGAGGAAGCCACCCCCCACCTGCCCTTTACCAGGTGTGCTCCAGGTGCGTGGCACATTGCGAATATTCCTCACGTTTACATTGCACTTGACAAACGCATTCTAAAAGCAGGCTGAGTTTGTGCTGAATGTTTTCTGAGGCCCACCCCTATTGTTTTAACCCCCTCTCACCTTGTCCCACACCTCCTCAGTGGTGTCCATTAGGCTTCCGAAGAAAGGGTTGACAGCAGCATTGGAGACCAGGATATCAATACCTCCGTGAAGTTTCACAGCCTAGAGAGAGGAGTGAGGTCTAGACCAGGGCTGCAGTAAGTAAGGGAGGTGCTTTTATCTACGTTGATAAAAAATTCCTTCTTAGGAACAGTCATCAAAATGACATCTTTTTTTAAAAACATTTTCTCTCCAAAGCTCCCCTAAGCTCTGCTGCTAACCATTTAAGGTTGTCTTATTTCTTTTGTAGTCTTTTGTCTCCAACTCTTTGCTCTTTTCTTTATACCTTCCCTTTGGGGAGCTCCTCCATTCTCATGTTTTCAACTCTCACCTCAAAATCTATTTCTAGACCCCTCCTCTTTTCGCACTGAGTTGCAGCCCCATTTCTCCAAGTGCTCACTGTTCAGTTCTGGAATGGGCTACCATTATCTCAAAGTTAACCTGTCCACATTTGCTCGAATGGAGAAACCGGTTTAAGCAGACCGAAAGAAAGTTACCACTGGGAGGGGCCCATAAGATCATCCACCCTAATGTCCTCACAGTGGAGGGGATGAAGCTGAAGGTCAGGGAAGTTTATTTCTCAAGGTCATAGAGCTCAGTAATGACACATTGGGGACAGCTAAGAGCAGGAGGCCTGCTCATACCGTGTTTGGGAGAGGTGACGTGATTTGCTCAGGGCACAAAGCTAGCTGGTGGTGGCAGAACTGAGGTCAGTCTCCTACTTTGTAGTGCAGACCTAATTCACAAAAACCCTCTGAATGTGAGTCTGGGTCGGTATGAAACTGGCTGCCCAGGAAAGCCATGATGGACGAAGATTCCAGCCTGAATTTAAAGCAGTTCCACACTTGGTTATGATGTCATTTTCTTTCTCTCTTTCTTTTTTTCTGACCTGAAGGCATGGAGGTATGGACAACTCAAGGCAGAAACAGATTTAAACTGGGAAAGACAAAAAAGGCAACATCTCACCTCCTTCATAAGTTATAAGTACGTAGTAAAGGTGTGTGCTTGAGCAAGGAATGGCCAAGCAGAATCTGCCGACGAGGGTTTTCAATACTAAGCCACTCTGAAACCAGACTTTGCATTTGCTCAGAACTGGCAATTTTGATGCCTTGGGCAAATAGTACTAAATGGGCCCTCGATCAACTTTGTGCTTCAGATTTGGCACACAGAGGGGTGTTATTAACAATGTACACCATCTGCTAGCTTCCCATTTTAACTAATTATTCTTGTTAACTAGGTGCTAAGCTCAGTTGTTTCTACACTGCTGAAGGGATGCCTGGGCTGTCAACATGTAAACCCACCAAAATTTAAAGTCATATAATCTTTTAAAACCCATATTAATACTTTCTTGCACCTCTAAATTTTGGTGTCCTGGCACAAAGCCCCAGTCACCTGCCTTGGCTCTGTGTAAGTCTTGCCGATAGACTTGTGACTAGAAAAGTGCAGAATAAGTCAGAAAGCGATGTATGCTGTGTTCTGTGCGTGTGTGTTGGGGGTGGGGAGAAGACGGTGGATTGATCCAGAATCACCTGAGACTTCTACACTCTGCTGTGCATCCCGATCCTCTTTCCTTCCAGGCCTGTCAGCACACAAAGGGGAGGAGGCTGGGTTTTGATTGAACAGAGACAGTGAACCATAAAAGATGAATGAGAAAGGTACCTTTGACCACCTAGCTATCTTCTAAGCCTTGCTCTAAATTGTGTGATGACTACACTAAAGTGATCAGGAGTTGTTTGCTCTGTGTTCTGATAGTTATATATTTTTTAGAAAAAGCATAGTCAAGTAGAGAAGTGGCTAATTTGGTTTCTACTCACCACATTATTGTGTTTGTTTCCCACTAAACGTCTCTTGGAGACAAACTTTCTGGTCCCACCACCCTGCTCTAGACCTGGATGACAGCAATAACTTCCTCCCTGATGTCCTTGGCTGGGTGTCTTCTCTCTCTCTCTCCTTCCTACCAGGGCCAGATTATCCTTCCTTAATAACCATATTTATTATGCTCAAAACCTCACTTGGCTTCTTATTCCCATGAGAATGTCTGAACTCCCCTGGGAGGCTATGGAGGCCCCTGTCCCCAATCTTTCCCATGCTGCCCATTTCCCACCAGTACTCCCAAGCCTGTGTTCTCTGCTGTGGACTGACAGTGCCCCTCTCTCCTTCAGTCCCTCCTCGGCTGTCTGCTCATTTTGTAGGGTCATTGGAACCTCGACTCTACTCCACCTGTCCATTCCTACCCACTCATCAAGGTCTAGCTCAAGCCCCACTTCTGGGTCAGGGGTGCAGAACCTGTTAAGTGGACCTGGTGAGGGCCAGAGGATATTTTCCCAGCAGGATTTTGACATTAAATTGCTGTGTACATTTCATATGGCTGGTCACTCATTGGCCCCGGCTCCCAAATGGCTTCCTCCACCCTCAGGATCAAGGCCCCAATCTGAGGTTCTGTCCAGTAGCCAATGCCAGGCAAAGTAACTTTCTTGGATTCACATCTGGCTCTTTCCAATGCACATTTGAGCATTTGCCAAACAGTTTCTTAAAAATGAAATTGCCCTATACCATCTGCCATATCACTGTCTACTATTGTTTAAGGTCCTCCTCTTCTGCAAAACTTCCGATCTGTTAGCACGATCCTGGACTTTCCATTCTTGGGTAGATTCTCCTTTCTACCCTAGGGAATAAACTGTGAGCCCTGAGCTTTGAGGGAGGAGGAGCCTCCCGTGCTGGTTGGTTCATATTTTCTTGTACAGCTGGAAGAAGGCTGATGTCAAGTACCAACTCTGACACTGACTTAGACATTTTCTTTGAGACTAAAGTCCAAATGGGCACCTAACGCCTGACCCTACACTAATGGGGAAGTGCCTGGTAGTCTGTAGGCAGCCAAGGAGTTTGGTTGGTCTGGGTTGAATCACAGCTCTTTCCTTGCAGGCTGTGGGACCTTGGGAAGTTGCTCCAGCTACCTGAACCAGTCTCTGTAAACAGGAAGAATAGTCCTAGCCTTGCTTTGGTTGTTGTCAGGTGTAGAGAGTACTTGTGTAAGGCTCTGAACACGTAAAGGCACACAGTAGGTGATTGAAACATGGTGGGTTACCTCCTGTCTGTTCCCAGAGGCTCTACTCTTCAGCCTATAAGCTGAAGAACAGTAGATTCTTAATTAGCTCCTAGGTGGGAACATCTATTTTGAGATTGTGTTTACCTTTCTCATCTGTCCAATTAGCTGGAAACTACTTGAGAACCAGGACCAGATGTTTTTTGGGGGGAGTACCCCATGGGCTGATGCAGGGTTGAAGTGCTAGAGTGGTTTTTGATTCTCTAACTGGGATGGGATAATTCTCAGACTTCAGTGTGTCCACATAACAGAAAGGCACCGAGTAAAAATGTGCTGGTGGCCTGGTGTGGGTACGCAGAAGGCACTGTTGCATTTTAGTTCCCAGTGCTGGGTTGGATCTCATCACTGCTATCCGGGAAAGCAGGGAAGGAGGCCCAGGCTGGCTCCCTTTTGCACCTCCCGTCTCTGTGCTCATTTCCCTGCTGCTCACCGTGGCCACCAGCCGCTCCCGGTCCTCCGCCTTCCCCACGTGGCACACGGTGCCCGTCACGCTCAGCCCCTCCGCCTGCAGCGCAGCCACAGCCCGGTCCACGTTCTGCTGCTTCCGGCTGCTGACCACCACGTGGGCCCCGTCCTGGGCCAGGCGCCGGGCGATGGCAAAGCCGATCCTGCCCGAGCAGAGATAGAGACTGTCAGGGCCTGTACAGGGGAGGAGGTTGAGAGCATGGGATCCGGCGTCAGGCTGCCCGGGCCTGCACGCTAGCTCTTCCTGTGTGTGATCTGCGTGTCTCTACCGTGAGTACAGCAGGCTAATGGCACAGCCATTGCCATGCAGATGGACATGCTGAGCTCGTTTCTGACACTCATTCACTTATTTTTATTATGGTATTGGCCCTCGGCGTCGGTTCCCAGGAACAACATCACCTTTCACAGTCCCCTCAAGGTCGACAGGCCCCATACCCTGTCGGGACTGAGGGGGAAGAAATGAGCTGGGTGTGCAGCAGCCGCCACTTCCATGGCTTGAGGGTCTCACTCAAAAGAGCCCCTGCGCCCCCAAATATCTCCTTTACTAGTCTACATCATTCTTAAACTCCTATCCTGAGTTATGTTTTGGGGTGCATGTGAAAGGACGGGTAGCTGGTCAAAAATGTAAATATTCGCCTGGGAGTTAGGGTTACACATTTTGCAATTGTCAGCCATGAGCATTTCTCATACATCTGCATTTTAGATTTGTGAAGAGCTAGAATCTAGCAAAGTCCCGTAGGAATGACAAACAGGACAGAGAAGAGTGGGGGTGAGAAATAGGCTGGGCCGATTAGGCCAGAATGTACGGATCTGCACAGAAAGGGGCACACATGGCTCTGGCGCCTCATCTAGGTCGGGGGGCGGAATTCCGGGGGACTCGCGCAGTGCCCATATGGGTGAGGGGACACTTTCATAGTGGGTGGAGGCGAAGGAGTAGGATTTTTGAAATCCGGATTCCCTTGGACTTTCGGTTTCTGGTCTTCCCAGACGCTAGGTGGGGCTAGTAGATTGGGGCAGCCTAGAGCAGTGGGGGACCCGATCGACGGGGGAGCGCAGAGGTGGCACAAAAACAGAAGCAGGAGTGGCACGAGGGCTGGCAAAGGAAGGGCCGGGGCCAGGGGACTCGGAGGGGTTTCATGCCGACCGCGTGGTTCTTTTTTTTCCGTGGCCAGACTTTGGCCGCGTGTGAGGTCTGAGGACAGAGGCTGGAGGGGCAAAGGACAAGAGGCCACTGTTTCCAGACAGCTGGAAACAGACAGCGAGGGCTTCAGAGACTCCGGCCTGGACACTCACCCGTCGGTGGAGGCCGTTACGAGGGCCACCTTATTCGCCAGCGGGTCCCGGCGGGTCACCCCGGAGCTGGCCATCCGCACCGACCTCCACGCCCGCGCAGAGCGACCTAACAGTAGCCTCGTCTTCTGCATGGCTCAGACCGGCCAGGCTGGGTTCCACTCGCTCAGGGGAGGTGACAGGGAAACAAGGGCGAGGGGCGGGCCATGGGGCAGGCCGCCTCCCCGCCGCGCTCCCCGGCCCGCCCGCTGCTCGCTTGGCTCCAGCCCTTGGAGTGGGGCAGCCTCCTGCGGCCGCGGGCGCCCCCTGGCGGCACACACCGGCCGCGCCCCGTCGTCCACTACCCTCCGCCTGGCTTGCCCTCGCCTGGCTGGGTAAGGGAAGGTGCCCTCGGTCCAATTTTCTCTTAGGGCCCGCACCTCCGCAGGAACCCGCAGACTTTCCCCCTCTTCCTTCCACATCTTCTTGCCCACGTCTTCTTTTGGGGGAGAGTAGGCCTTGAGTTGTTTGCTTTTGCTTCCCCAAACCTCAAGATGGAATTTCTTCTCCAAGAAAGTCTCGGTCATTGCATGTGACAGCCCACAGGAGGACAAATGTTTGAGACTGCCCATGGAGGCGAGGCCTGTGGTCTCCACAGAGTCTACCACGTGAGGGTGGAGGAGCCTGGGAGGGAGACGTGATGGGGAGGAGGTGGACCGGGCCTGGCAATGCCCCTCTGTCTGGCTCCAGGTTTCCTCCATCCTCACAGGCCCTGGAGGGTGGGCTCTGGTCAATGACGGAACAGGATCTCTTATACCCTCCATCCAAGAGGACTTCCCCCTTTTACAGTGGCTAAGTACCAGCAAGGAGGGAAGAGGGTCCCCCAAGCAGGGGTGGAAATACAGAGAACTAGGGAGCACTCAAATTATCCCTAATTACTGTGTCCCCAGGTTCTAGCCTCCATCCTAGTTCAATAAATATCTGTTGAATGTAAAAGCACTTTATGAACTGTAAACCACCAAACACATAGTGATTATTGCCACCATATAGTAATTATTATTGCTGCCACAGGCCAGACTCTCCATCTGTAAACTCTGGATGTGGAGTAGATGATGAATAAAGTCCTTGCCAGCTATAAATTCTGTGTCTAAGACTTCAGCCTCCACTTCTGCCAAGTGGGCTGAAATGATCTCCCTCCCGGGTTTCTGGGAGAATAAATAAATCTGGATGGCTTATGGTTCACTACAGAAAGGCCTCAGCAGAACCAAGTGCAAGCATCTGAACTGGTATAAGCCAGTGGCCTCCAAATGCCAGACTGAGAAGCAGTGCTGGTTCATGGCAACATTTTTGCTAGTTCAAGGCAAAATGAGAAAAATAAAGACAATAGAACGAGTTTCATAAAGCTAAGCTTATTTAACTTAATAGACAGTCCTTTATTCTGGAGTGTGCTTTTGATCCTCCCTTTTATTGGTGTTAGTCTTTTTTTTTTTTTTTTTTTTTTAGAAAAGATGATGAAAGCAAATGGGTAGGTTTAGAAAAATGTTGTTTGTTGGTGAAATCACCAGTTTGGCAACCTTGTATCAGTCCCTACAATTAGAGAGGAAGGAACCCTGGCGTGGGAAGTCCAGTTCTAGGGATAATCATTTAATAGAATTCATACTTGCTGAAGATCCATTTAGTATATGTCTAGGACAGCTGAGCCGCTGAAAAAGGATCTCAGCATGCACAAGGGGCTATATGGATAGCAAGTGATATACCAGGCATGCACTGGATTTACAGCGTGTTCCTCAGCCAAGAAGTTACAGCTGTGGTATTCAGCACATCCTGATGAGATAACAGAGCTTAAGTCTAATTTTCCCCATGTCCGAGGAAAACTGACTCTCTGACTGGTGCCCCTCAGTCTGAGCTTCATGAATTATTGACAGAAGCTGGATAGTGTCACACTCCTCTTCCTCCTTCACTGGTCAGAGTTAATGCACTGTGGGAACCCTTTCCAATGCTCTCCACCAGCATATGGGGCTGGGGGGAGAGTACGCAGGAGGTTCTCAGGGCTTGGTTCAAAGGGACAGGTGTGCAGGGCATATTTGACCTCTTTTCACCTCCTCCTTGGGGGCTGAGGTTGGCAGGAAGGTGAGGGAGACCACACTTGGAAGAGCAAAGGATGCTGGGAAAAGAGAATTCTGGCTTGGGAGCTTGCTGAATATGACATGGCCCCTCCTTGTCCAGGCTGGTTAATATTTGGCCACCAGCACCATTTCTTTTGGGAGAACACAGGACATTAGGGAGGGTATCTGTGAACAGAAAAGGTTAGAAGGCAGGCAAGAAGTGTGAGTCTGTAGCTCCTATTTTTCATCAAGCTGATTTGTTGGAGATAAGGGTGGGAAATCTTTGGGGGAAATACATGCATGTGTAGGCGTATCTCTTTGAAATGGGAACTTGAATAGGCAATGGGATTGTTCTTGTATGAAGGTGTTACCATCTGCTTATCTTGAGGAAATGCCTCCATGATTGAGGACTACACCCCCATCTTTTTCAAGGGCTGACTACTTATGGTCCAGAAGGGAGTTCATCTGGGGTGGAATTTAAATCTTGCATTTTTCAATTGCTATCCTGGATTGATCATTCAGTCATGCATCACTGACACAAGTCAGGGCTGGGCAATGTGGGAGGGCTGGTGTGGGTTTGGGACAACTGCCAAGTGCAGAAGGTAATAGAGTGTTAACAGTAACTTACTTACTAAGTGCCGGCAAGTGTTGGGTGCTTTTTAAAATAAGTTTTATTGAATATTTCTAATGTGGTGAAATGGACATTTTTATTTTTATATATGCAATCAGAGTAAGTCATGATAACCTGACCCACTGTCAATGTGGTATAGCTACACTTCATTTTTCTGGCACTGTTGGGGAATTGATAGTTTTCATAGAAATTAATTTTCTCTGAGTTGGAATTTTACTTTCAGGACCAGTGTGTTTTAAAATCAAAATATCTATTCTTTAAATTATAAAAATAACACATGCTCATGATTTTCAAAAGGGACAGAAAGTTATGGAACAAGTAAAAAATAACTCTTCTCTATGCTTCTTTTACCTGCTTCCCATACAACTCTTGGTCTTGTGTATCCTTCCAGAAGTTTTCTATATGTTAACATGCATTTTTCTCTTAAAAATTTTTCCCATGAATGAGATGATACTATACATACTGTCCTTCAAATTGCTTGCTTCTTTTCTTTCTTTCTTCTCCCGCTCTTGTTTCCTTTGTTTCTTAAAATACACTCTTGGGGAATGTTTTGAATGGTACATAATAGATTTACTTTATTCTCTGTCTCTTTATAAAATAGCTGTACAGTATTCTATTGTGTGGATATTCCATAGTTTATTTAGCCAGTTTCCTACTGATGAACATTTAAGTAGCTTCCAGTATTTTACTATTTCAAACAATGCTACAGTGAACAACCTTGGATGTGTGTGTGTGTGTGTGTGCGTGTATATATTTGTTTGTATTTTGTACAAATATATTTGTACCCTGGGTCAAATGTTTTAAATTGATAGCTATGATGGTCAAATTACCTTAAAAAAGATTTAACCAGTTTTTTTTTGTTGTTTTTTTTTGGAGACATAGTCTTGCTTTGTTGCCCAGGTTAGAGTGCTGTGGCATCAGCCTAGCTCACAGCAACCTCAAACTCCTGGGCTCAAGGGATCCTCCTGCCTCACCCTCCCTAGTAGCTGGGGCTGCAGGTGCACACCACGATGCCCGGCTAATTTTTCTATTATGAGTAGAGACAAGCGGGGGATGGGTCTCACTCTTGCTCAAGCTGGTCTTGAACTCCTGACCTCAAGTGATCCTCTTGCCTCAGCCTCCCAGAGTGCTAGGATTACAGGCATGAGCCACTGCACCATGCCAATTTAACCAGTTTTAATGAACATTTTTTTGCTAAAGTGAATTTACCTGTTGCCCTACCCTCTTATGCATAGTACATAGAATGGTTTAAACTTTGGTGATGGCTTAAGCTCAGTGGTAAATGGCAACACAGCCTGGGTCTCAGTGGCTGGGAACCCATAGGGATTGGTGAATCCCACTGAGCTGCAGCATGCAGATCTGAGGCACGCTCAGTTTCACCCATGTTTGTCATTGAGAATGCTGGCCTGGTTTTGCCAGATCTTAGGATTTATAAACAGAAGCTAGAAATCTCTATGTTAATAGGAAATATTTGACTTTTAAATGTTGACAACTAATTTACTTAAAAAACACCCCCAAAAAACAAACAGTGAATGGATTTGTAGGTGCCAGAGACTGGCACAATCTCAGCCTATTTAAATGTAATGGATTATTAATTTCGTTAGATCTTGCTCTATCTAGAATTTCACAGCTCTGTTGTATAGCTTATTCAGCTTCTGGTTTTTCAGTTTTTCCCCCAATTACCTTGTACTCAAGCAGTAGTTTGTGAATGATGCTGTTTAGAAATTATTCAGCCTCTGTATGGGTGCTTTTTAGTAACTCCATACAGCAGCAGGCAGAAGGTGCTTATAAAATAGGCATGGGCTTCTCTTTCCCCCATGCCCAGGACTGCTTTCTTCTGACATGTTTGGGAAAGGGCGGTGGGCGCAGGGGGAGAGCGTTGTCTCATGCAGTCCCCAGGCTGTTTTCAAGTAGCAGAAGGCTCCATCTTGGGCCTCAGTTCTCTCTGCTGCCGGCCACTTCTGGGAACTCCAGGATTATGGCTCTTGCATGGTTTCCTTGTGGATGCAGAGATGGGGTAGGGATGAGATGGGGAAAGCCACATTTCCCAGCTGCCTTATCCTTTATTCCTCACAATACCATTGCACCAAGAAATCCACTGAAGATTTGGGGGTAGAATGAATTAGAACATAGAGGGACAAATCCCCCCAGCCCCAAGCCCCATAGGATGCCTAATATAACCTCCCATTGGATCCCATTGGATGGGCACAACCAAATTCCTAGCCCTGTTTTCAAAGTTGAAGTTTCCCCTGTCCTCCCTCAGAGATCGTCTCTGTGGCCAACGTGGAGATGCAGGTACAGCCCAGGTTTTCTTTCTAGACAGGACTCAAGGTCCATCTGCTGGGATACTGCTTAGCTGTGAGCGTCCAGCTGTTAACTCCTTCAGGTCAGCTTTAGCTTTTAAACGGAGGTCACATTCTTCTCAGGGTGGCCCCAGCCAGTTACTGAGTAGTATGGTGGTATGACGACCTCAGCATTTCTGCCTAACATGGGGCTTCTCTAAAGGCCCTCTGGTGGTTTGGAGCCCGCAGTTGGGCTGGCGTTGGTTGGTCAGACTTGCATCTTGCAGTCTAACACTTTCTCCTTCTTGATCCTGCTTTCTCCCTTTTCCGTTCAAGTCATTACTACAAATAAACACTTTGGACCCCTAACTCCAACTAGGTGTCTGCTTTGCAGAGGACTCACAGACAGTCTCCTTTCTTCAGAACCTTCTCGATGCAAGACCCCACTCCTAACACACAGGGGATGTTGTCCCAGAGGATCCATCCTGTCCCTGAAGCAGAGTATCGGGGCACTCTGAAGCAAGAATCCCCTATCACTACAGTCCTGCCGGGTGGTTATTTGATGGAGTGGGGGGTGGATGGGATGGGGTGGGTATTAGTAGAAAATTGCAGGGTCGGCTTTGGCAGTCTGAAGCTGGCCCAGTGGTACCAGTCAAGTAAGTTTTGGAGCTCCACATATGTTTTCATCGAGATCTTTCTACCAGTAGGAGATGAGGAGGTGTCCCCTAGCTCTTGGTGAGGCATTCTGTTTTCCTGGAAGGAATTTCTGGATCAACGGGACACACATACAATGCGTGTGCACACACACACCGCCCTTCCAGGAACCAACAGTAATTCCTAGGGACAGTGCAGTCTAAATTCACGTTCAGAAAGAGAACTATTTCCCTAGAGGTGGCCAGTCTGCCCTCACTGGAGATAACATTTGATAATATTATGCAAAGTAGTTTCAGTTCCCTTCTCTGGTTTTTAGAATAGTGTAAGAGACCCATTGTACCAATAAATAAGACCTATCACAAGCCTTGCCGGAGGACAGAGCAGTCTACAAATGAGGGCTCTCTCTTTTTTGGGCCAGATCAAATTCGTGGGCAGAACTGTACTCTTTTTAATCTCTGCAATGGAAGTGGAGGTAGTTTAAGAATATGTTATCCTTCTTCCTGGAGCAATCCCTTGGGAGTAAAGGAGATGGGTGGATTTGTCCTTCTGGTTACATATACTCTGCCCACTCATTTTGAATTTAATGACACAGGGATTATTATTATCTTTCAATACTTCATAAGAAACTATACATACTTTCTGCACCTTGACTTTTTTAAAAAAACCTTTTTATTTTGAAGTAACTATAGATGAACAGGAAGTTGCAAAAGTAGTGCACAGAGTCCCCATGTACTCTTCCCCTCCTTCCCCTGGTGGTGACAACTTACCCTGGTGACATCTGCAATACAGTGTCAAGACTGGGAAATCGACATTGGCACCATACTGTTAACTAGACTACAGACCTGATTCAGTTTTTATCATTTTTTACATGCACTCATTTGTGTGTGTCAATCTTAACTTGGTATATCTTGGAGATCTTTGACTAGCAGGCCATACAAATCTCTTTCATTCTTATTCCTTTGTTCATTATCTGGATGAACTATCATTTATCAGTCCACTGCTGGAGTCCACTTTCAGTTTTTTAGAGTTTTCCTCTAATACATATGATGTCACAATAGCATCCTTGTGTACATAGCTAGGAGAACTTGTGCTAGGCCCAGATGAATAGTTGAAGTGCAAGGGCAAAGTGTGTGTGTCTTTGGTATTTGGATAGAAA
Organism: Lemur catta; assembly: GCF_020740605.2. Lineage (NCBI taxonomy): Eukaryota > Metazoa > Chordata > Mammalia > Primates > Lemuridae > Lemur > Lemur catta. The sequence continues at coordinate 65,140,081 of NC_059128.1, forward strand.
TTGTCAATTGCCTTCCAGGAAAGTTTTGCCCTTTCCCAGTCCCAGGAAACCTTCCTTAAGGGTCAATTTTTTGTGATGGTGTCCATTTCATTATACCCTTATAACACTCAGTTTCATCCAAACATTTATGTTTTTGCCCATCTGGGTGAAAAAAATTTTTTTATTTACATTTCTTTATTAAGATGATTGAGTATCTTTTCAAATGTTTATAGATATTTGTATTTATTTTTTCATAAACTGCTTGTTCATGTCCTTTGTCCACTTTTATTTGTTTATATTCTTTCTTATTCTCATAAATCCTTTATAAAAGGAAGCTAATTATTTGACTGTCATGTGTTGCAAATATTTTTCTCAGTTTGACTTTTGAATTTATGTCTTTTAAATGCAATGTAGAAGTTTAAAATTTTTGTTGAATTGAATTTATTTATCTTTTTGTTTATGGCTTCTAAGTTTTGTGTCATGCTTAGAAAGGCCTATGCCAAGAATATAAGAAATTCACTCATGTTTTCTTGTAGTTATTCAATGTGTGTGCATGTGTGTGTGTGTATGTGTTTAAATCTTTGGTCTATCTGATATTTGTGCTCCTGTGGGAAGTTGGGATAGAGATCTGGGTTAGTTTTTTCCCCCAAATGGTTACCCATGTCTCAGCACTATTTAAGTAATTCCCCCATGCCTTGATTTCTTTGTCATTCCCATGTGTATATGAGCCTATTTCTGGACTCTATTTCATTCCATTGATTTGTCTGTCTGTTCCTAAGTCAGAATTTTAATAGGTATGGCAATGGGGAAAAAGGAAAGTGTTAAAATTGCCATAAAATAATTTCAAATAGAAGAGCAGGGCAATTCAGAGGTGGGAGAGAGTATGTTTAGCTGGGGTCTGGAAAAGCTTCACGAATGAGGGATGTTTAAGATGAGCAACATTAGACAAAGGGAATAAGAAGCAAAGTCATGGAGGCAAGAGGCAGTGAATATTTGTGTACATGCCCACTGTATCTTGTACGTGTGTATGTAAGGAACCCGTTCTCTACCACTTTGTGTTTTTGTGCATGCATGTCTTCTTGAACACAGTTAAGAGGGTACAGAAAGTTTTGTATTACTCTTTTGAGGCATTTTGAGGACACATTTATTAATTGTAATAGGTACAAGTTGAACGTCTTTAGTTTGGATTTGCATGTAACTTAGATCCCTGATGAATAGCACATATCACGGTAATAATAATAATAACAATACTATAATGGCTCATATGTGATAATAATAACATAGCACAGTACTGCAGTAATAAAAATAATACCCCATGTGCTGTAATAATAAGTTACAGAAACAATTGTGCTGTTTCTTTTAATTCAAACAAACATAACACAAAGACAAACCCATATAGAAAGTTTAGATAGGAGATAGGAGAAATTTCAAAAAAGAATATTAAAGGTTAATATTCACCTAATGTTGCATCAGTGTCTTGCTTACTGGAAGGGGCATTTTTGAGGCAAGAAGGCAGGCTAGCATTAATTGGAGGATGATGATGGAGATAGTGCTGGCGAAGATGGAGAGCTGCTGGAGAATCAGGATTTGATTCTGTGGGTGCTGGAGGAGGGGAGCTTACCGCTGAAGTCGGTTTCTTGCAAAAGGTATCTAGGGTTGTTTGCACAGCCTTTTTCTTTTTTTCTTCATGAATGTCCTCGTAGCAGCTGATGTTCTTACTGACTGCACAGTAAACCTTTGTAAACCGCTCAATGTTAGGATCTTGCCCCTCAAACTTAGCAAATTCTGCTTCAATGAGAGGAAAGGCTTTAGCTAATTCTTCTGTCATAAACTTTCTTAACTCTGGGTTTTCTGATTCTTTATGTTCTGTGTTTCTATCAGATGCTTCTCTGTGTATGAGACTGGCTGCCAGTGTAAACATGCTATGCCAATGAATTGCTTACACCATGTACGTTTGTTTACATGCATGGAAGAAACTAGTTCTCCATTCTGGGGTAAATAGAAAAAACTGGTTTGGGGCCCTTTAATGTTGGGGGACCAGCAGGTGCTCCCCTTGGTCCACTCAACCTTCAATAGTGTTGTATTAAGACCTTTATTTTAACCCCACCAATTTCCATTGCATTCTTTCTGTTTCTTAATAACCATTTAAATATTTACACCCTGCTAGGATGAATCCCATGACTCTCCCCCTTTTGTTATTCCTCTTAGTCTCACCCCATCAATGTTTTCTTTATTCATCTCATTTCTTAACAACCATTTAAAAATTTCTACCTTCTTGGGATGAGTCCTTTAACTCTCCCCTTTACCCTCTTATGCTTTCTCCTTTTATCCATTTGGTTTCATCTACCTAATTTTTCCTTCATTTTGAAACAATATTCAAATAGGCTTTAAACTAGGCAAAATCACTTTTCCTTTAAGAAAAACCATATCATCATGTTTTTTTATAATCTTCTTCACCAGAAACATATCTTACTTTCTTTGTAAACTCTGTACATAGAATTGTTTCTCTTATATCTAGTAGTTTTTTTTTTTTTTTTTGAGATAGAGTCTCACTCTGTTGCCCAGGCTAGAGTGCTGTGGTATCAGCCTAACTCACAGCAACCTCAACCTCCTGGGCTCAAGCCATCCTCCTGCCTCAGCCTCCCGAGTAGCTGGGACTACAGGCATGCGCCACCATGCCCGGCTAATTTTTTTCTATATATTTTTAGTTGTCCAGCTAATTTCTTTCTATTTCTTTAGTAGAGACGGGGTCTTGCTCTTGCTCAGCCTGGTCTCGAGCTCCTGAGCTCAAACAATCCGCCCGCCTTGGCCTCCCAAGTGTTAGGATTACAGGTGTGAGCCACCACACCTGGCTATATCTAGTAGTTTTAATTATATATATTAATTACAGTGTTAACTATTAGTAACTCATATTTTTAGTGAAAAACCTCAGATTACCTAATTTAGCATAAAATGACTTTAAGATATTAAATTACTAAAAAGAATTTTGAAACTATGACACAGTTACCCCCTCCCCATATCTTTCCCAGTTGTCCTGGGTCCGAAATACACATGTGGCACCCAAGGATGTCTAGGTCCTCAATTTACATACCAAGTGTAGAGCTCAGGACAGAGGACAAAGCTGTGAAGATAATGTCTGACCTTTCCCAGCATAGCCAGGAGGCAAAGCTGGTTGGAGGAGAATTCCACATATCTCCCCAGGCCTTACCATGGCCATTTGTTTAGAGCCTGGAATCTAATGGCTTTAAGACATAAGCTCACAGACAAGTCAAACAATTATCAAAAACATCACAGAAGCAACAGTTTAATGATCTTAAACTATCTAGCAAAGATAGCCTAAACCTGTCTGACTAGCAGACACAGGCAAAAATGGGTTATATTTAATACTGACAATTCTAAAGACATTTCTATTTTGCTTTAACAACTTTAAAACTAGTTTTGTTAACCAAAGATTTTTTTTTTTTTTTTGTAAACAGGGTCTTACTTTGTTGCTCAGGCTAGAGTGTAGTGGCATCATCATAGCTCACTGCAAACCTCAAACTCCTGGGCTCAAGCCATCCTCCTGCCTCAGCCTCTGAGTAGCTAGGACTACAGGTATGCTCCACCACATCTGGCTAGTTTTTAAAAAAAATTTTGTAGAGAAGGTCTCACTATGTTGCCTGGGCTGTTCTCAAACTTCTGGCCTCAAGCAATACTCCTGCCTTGGCCTCCCAAAGTGCTAGGATTATAGGCTGAGCCACCATGCCTAGCCTATTAACCAAAGACTACTAAAGTCACTTGAACTAAAATGTATTTGAGTTAGTTTCTGATAAAATATTTGATAAAATTATTAAAGCCAGTTAATTAGAGCTCTTTCATATATTTTGTTAGGGATTTATGGTAACAGTAGATAAAGTAAAAATCTAGAGGCATTCCCAGAACACGGGTTGATCAGAAGTCAACATGGCAGGTTAGCACCCAAGTTGGAGTTGCTTTATCCTCTACACAGTCCACACTGCAGTTAGGGTGTTTGTGCAGGAGCTTCCCTGCTCTGGTTATATCACCTGGGGTCCTTTGCCATCTCTCTGCACACCAGATCAATTCCAGTATGTGTTCTTTCCCCAAAGGCAGCATATTGTTGGAAGGTCCAGGAGAGCCAGAAGTACCTGGGAATATATGTCCCTTAACCAATGACTGATGGGGTGGGATATGCACACTCCAGCTCTTTTGCCCTCTCTTTGGAATGACTTTCAGGTGTGACCTACAGTGTCCCCCCAATCCCTCTGTGGAAATGAGTCAAAATTGCCCTCTATGGGACTTGGCTTGATGTTGCACCTTTACTTTGCCCCTTTCTGCTCTGACTTCCTGCTTCTCTAACTCTTTTCCTTGGAAACAATTCCTAATAAATCACTTTTACATGCATTTTCCTCTAAGGCAGTATTGTTTAAAGAAATGTTTGTTTCAGTGATGTAGGTGTGTGTGTGTGTGTGTGTGTGTGTGTGTGTGTGTGTGTGTGTGTACTGAGTTGTCATTTAGTATGTATTTCTTACTGTGGAACCAAAAAGTTTGAGAGCCGCTGTCCTATACCACATTAAGCTGTCTATTTGTGTATAGTTCACTGAGCTGGAAAGTTTCCTGGATGCCCCACTATAAGAACTGCAAATCAGATTCCAAATCTTATTACTTGAGTACAGTGATTTAAAATATATTGAATAAATGCAGCCTCTTACCAGACAGTCTGACACTGACCTAAAATAAATTCCCAGGAGAAGTCTTTCTTGGGTTTTGAATTTGCAGAACAGGTGTAAGTATTCTAGCAGCAGTTTGATGATTATGTATGATACTGCAAACAAGACCCAAAAAATTGCATAAAAATATATTAGTTGTGGCTCTAAAGAATGTCATCAACTTTGGTACAATTGGCTAGGCTGGTCTTTGACTTCTTTGGGCAGTCAACCCTGCCAAATAGCTTTCAAAGTCCAGGTTTCCCTTTGCCAAGGTTGATAAATGTGGTATAAAGGTTGTGATGGTTGGCTGTTAATTGCAGACTAGCAGAAATAGAAACACCAAGTTTGTTTTGCAGCAGAACCAGAGGATGTGACTGACCATGGGTCAAGATGGTCATCCCAGAGCTCTGGCTATTGGCTGGGAGAGAGGTGGAGAGATCAGAATTGCTCTGCATTTACCCCCAAAGGCAGTGAAGTTAAAAGAACGGACGATAACACACCACATGCTCACTAACAACCGAAGAAACTTAGCAAAGGGGTCAGACGAATCCCTATCAGTCAGATCTGTGGAGAGCCCCGGGCAGAACTGGCTGCCAGGATCCATGGGGGGCCACAAGTGGAGGGCCAAGAGCATCCACTCCACAAGTACAGTGGAGACAAAATCTGGAAGGCAATGCAAAGGAAAGGGCAGGGCACCATCTCCCCAGGGCAGCCTTGGGGTCTCTGTTGTCATGGGTTGATGATTCCTATTTGTGAGTACATGATGTAACACTGGCTCGATATTTTAAAAAGAACAAAAATATGCTGAAAATCTGATGGAATGATTAAGACAAAAGGAAGGAGATTTAAGCTCATCAAATTCAGGATGAAGATGGCTGTGAATTAAGAATTTATAAGATTTCTAACATTGTCCTAAAGGAGAGCCATACTTCCTGGTAGGCATGGGCAGCTGGACACCTTGAAGTGTGCTGCTGCATGGAGAGTGGGTGCTTACCTGCACCACCAAGGGCTCTGTTAAGCAGAATACCAAGTATGGGTATCAATCCCTGGAGGGGAACTCTGTGGACCTGTTACCAATCCCAGGAGAAATCTCTAAATACCTCGCTCACTTCTGCTAAGGTTCCTATATCTGGCAGGTTTCTAGATCTGACAGGAGGTTTTGCACGAATCCAGCTGCCAGTGTATGAGTTTGAGAGACAGAGCACCTGTACTACAAGTCAAGCAAAGCAACTATTACTCCTAGATAGGCAGCAAGAATCAACAGAAGTCTAGGATCCATGGTGAGCTAGGCTCACCCATGATTCAGGGAAGCTGCCCGGGTGGATAGAGTCTTATCTGTGTGTGCCTGCCTTTGTACCACAGCTAAGAGACCCCAAAAGCACTCCACTCTGGTTTTATACTTGGAGGGTGCGTGGGTTGCTGAGCCAAGCATTGCAGGACATCCTGTTCTAGGAAGGACAGAGACAAAGCCTGGGCTGTTCAGGGCCTTTCCTCCTTACCTTACAATGTTATATTCTTGGTACATTCTGTCTAAGAACTGCAAACAAGGGAGGGTTGGCCAAGGCTATTTGGGGACTTATCCTTCTGCCTGGTTGAAGGATATGTTAGCTTTAGCCAACTCTCTCTCTCCTGGTTCCACATTTACTCTGCTACTTTCTGATTATTACTCCAGGTTGGAGGTATGGATCATGGACAACACCTTTTCTTATCACTGGAAGGGCATGTTCTCCACTGAAACTTAACCCATTGGGTTTTGAGACTAAGTCAATTTCATGTGAGTTTGGGTTGTGGGAACTGGTTTTCAGAACCAAACTCCCACCGAGGTGTTGACTGTCCAAGCTTCTGGTCGATTGGCCTGAGAGTCATGCCAAGGTCAGGACTTCTGTGAGGCCCATCCTGAAACTGGCCATCAGATCTCGCATGTTCCAAGACCACACAGGAGCCCTAGGACCCTGCCAGAGATAACCCTGAGGCTGAGCTGAAAACCCTAGGGATGGGCAGAACAAGCTGATTGCTGACTGGGAGTAGCACATGTTGAATGTTGGAGGGACTCCAGCGTTCAGCTGTGAAGGTAATGCTTTCACTTGGGTGGTGGGATGAGAGAAGCCTTTGACTTTGTGGAGCAGAATTGGTGGAAGGGAGATGCGGGGGGTCAGTTTTACCCACAGTTTCTGGCTTGCCTACTGTTCCCGGAGATTTAGGTGAGAAAGAGCCTTTGGGTTCTGTCTCCAGGAGAAGCTCTACTCAACTGCAGCAGGGATGAGGGGCTCTCCAGCACAGGATTCTATCTCTGCGCTACTTGCAAGGTGGGAGACTCCCATGAAGCATAGTGGGTTGGGATGTGGGGGAGATCTTTGGCTCACTGTGCACAAATTTTTTTTTTTTTTTTGAGACAGAGTCTCACTCTGTTGCCTGGGCTAGAGTGCCGTGGCGTCAGCTCACAGCAACCTCAAACTCCTGGGCTCAAGCAATCCTCCTGCCTCAGCCTCCTGAGTAGCTGGGACTACAGGCATACACCACCATGCCCGTCTAATTTATATATATATTTTTAGTTGTCCAGCTAATTTTTTTCTATTTTTTTTAGTAGAGCTGGGATCTCGCTCTTGCTCAGGCTGGTCTCGAACTCCTGAGTTCAAACGATCTGTCCGCCTCAGCCTCCCAGAGTGCTGAGCCACTGTGCCCAGCCAGTGCACAAGTATTAAATATTTCGAGCAAACCTTTCCCCACAGTTCTTTCACATAAACCTTGTACTGTAATTGTTGCAAGGCTACACCATTTTCCCCCAAAGCAGATTCTAATTAATCAGCAATATGCTGATTAAGCATCTGGAGGAGAAGCAATGCTCAGCACTGTAGGGGATTAAAGATTTATAGCATAAATTTCATCCTTGCACTTAAGGAATTTACGGTCTAGCTGAGGAAATAGGACATGTCAATGAAATACCTAGAAAACAACTGCCAAAAAAAGTGCTAAACTAAGTGTAATGTATTTGCATCTTTCCCACCCTTCCACTGCATCTCCCCCACAGGGAGGCTTTACCCTGCCTCACTTGGTAGAGCTCTGGGCACACTAGGCAGACAGCACAGATCTTCCCTCTAGTGCCCCCATTCCTTGTCCCAGGAAACACAGTCACGGTTGACAAACAGTTTCTCTGTACCCCTTCATCCACTCCCTTCCCTCAGGGCTCAGTGGGCTGGTGTGGGGGGAGTGCAAGGGTGGTGGGGAGGGGTGGTCTCATGTAGAAATGTGTCCAGAGCATGGATATTGCAAATGTGATCATGCTTAGATATTTCTTCAGCTGGCTTTTTTTTAAAATTGAGTGAGTGTGATTAGTTAAATGGGTCAGATGTACCCTGTTAAACTGACAAGCATCTGCTGAGTCTCACACATGGAAGGAAGAGAAAAGGCCAACAAGAGACTTGGGCGTGGACTTCTTGGGGCTCCTCTGGTTGTCTAGTAGATTTTCTATGTGCTCTCACTATGTCTTTACACCCTATCCTTATAATAAATGTTTCCCCCCTACTTGTGCTAACGCTTGTGTGAGTGTAATCATTTGTGTATGATCCTAGAAGGTTCAAGAGAGTGACAAAAGTATGACAGGAACCAACTTGTGCTGTTGGTCCAGCCTTTCTCAACAGGGTGTCCAGGAAAGAATATTATTTGAGTGACTATTTTCTCAACTCTCCCAATGATGTTATGTAGCTAATACCATTCTAGAAGCAGAAGAATTATAAGTTACATAAAATTGATGATTTTGGGCATCAGGACTTAGTTTTCTCCTGGAACCCAGATTGAGAAGTGCTGCTCCAGACCCCAGTCCAAGGGTCTCGAGCAACACCTGAACTCCCTCGTTTTCTTGGCCTGCTTCAGTTGCCACAACTGATCCATAATAACTTATTTTTTTTTTTTTTTTTTCAGACAGAGTCTCACTTTGTTGTCCAGGCTAGAGTGCCGTGGCATCAGCATAGCTCACAGCAACCTCAAACTCCTGGGCTCAAGCAATCCTCCTGCCTCAGCCTCCCGAGTAGCTGGGACTACAGGCATGCGTCAACATGCCCAGCTAATTTTTTCTATATATTTTTAGTTGTCCAGAGAATTTCTTTCGATTTTTTTTAATAGAGACGGGGTCTCGCTTTTGCTCAGGCTGGTCTCGAACTCCTGAGCTCAAACAATCCTCCTGCTTCGGCCTCCCAGAGTGCTAGGATTACAGGCTGTGCCTGGCCCCATATTGACTTCTTGAGTCATGAGTTTAACCGTGCAGAGTAAGAGTAATGAGTTCAAAGGATAGACCAGAGGGCTGCAGGGGGTGGTATGTTGAGTTATAATGCTATTAGATGTACTAAAGTCTAATGTTAACCTAGAATAGGCAGTGAACTTGGAGAGGGGAGAAGACCTCAAACTTTGCTGTCTCCCCTATGCCCTATCAGGGAACTCTGCAAGGCATGGTGGCTTGGAATGGCTGTACATTTGAGTAATAGTTTTCCTCTGTGGTATGGAATTGGAAATCTCCTGGTCAAAAAACACACTTTAGACCTTGTCAACAGTGATCTAAGCATCAAAGGTGAAGAAAGAATGAATGCCTAACCCACCTGATGTATAAATTTAGAGGTTTTATGATTTGGCATGGGGAGTCAGGGTGCTGAGTAAATCTGGTATTCGTTAGCACTGACAGGTGGATAGAGAAGATAAGGATGTTTTGAGCTCATTAAAACAAGACTAGAAACCCACTGGGACAAAGGAGCACAGCAGCAGGCTGCTCTCCCACCTTCATTCCCCATAACATGATGCTGGGTTGGGAGGAGACTTGGGAAATATTGTAATATTGGAGCTTAAATCTTTGGGAGAGCATTGTCTCTGAGTCAGGCTTGGCCTGGACATTGCCCGATGCCCATGGTTTGGAGGTCGCCACAGGGGGATGACACATTCCTCCAAGATTCTGGTTTCTCCCCTGGCTGCGCTGGGCAGGCCCAGGCTGTCAGAATAACTCCATCCTTGCTGCTCTGTCACTCTGCTCTGAATCCTGCTTGAAGCCTTCAATTTCCCCCTTTGGCTAGGGACCCTTCCTTTCTTCCCTCCCAGATCCAGGGAGGAGGAAAAATAACAATAACATTAAAACTTGCTGCGCTTCAACCATTTCTTGTAGGGCTGTCTTACACTAGCTTCTAGTGTCACCCAGGGAACTACAAAATTTATTCTCATTCTAAGTTAAGTCCCTCTGCTATACGTCCTCATGTACTTCTCTTTTGAAATACTTATCAAAGGTATGATTGCTTATTTAATATTTGTCTTGCTCGGATACACCAGGAACTCCACGAGATCTGGACTGTGTCTCTCTTGCTCACTGCTATATCCTTATTGCCAAGTACAACAGAATCATCCTAGGCGTTTCCAGTAGGGACTTTAAACCAGGAAATTGGTTACGCAGGTAATAGGCAGAGAAGCCAAACCGACTGGTGAAACCACCATATTTTAGTGACAGCAGGAAGCTGCTACCACTGGAAGGACACAGGAAAGGGGTGGGCAACAACTTCATTCTGATTAAATTCATTGTGAATTATGGAATTTAAACCATTTTATTCTTCTAGGAGTGCCCAAAATACTAGTAAAAATGTAGGCCATTTAACATTACCATGTTTGAAATCCAACCTAGCTTTCTGAACCTCAGTTCTAAAATCTGCAGGGGTAACGTTCCTCAAAATGATGAAAGCGCCATTTGTGAGGCAAAGACCAAGCCTGTCCCTGGCTGGTTGGCCCGTGGTTAGGGTTTCAGCTCACTGTGGTTGGGAAGAGCCACTGGAGGCTTCTATCCCGTAAGAATGTCGTGCCTTTTTTAATGCTGAGAAGGCTGCAATGCCACCGATTTTCCGCTAGAGGGCCACAGGGCCGCCCCTCACAGTCCAGGCGGCTGAGATTAGGTGGCTCACCTTTACCTTGGCAAAGTGCTGCCTTTCAGGGTCTGCTCTTGAGGTACTTCATGTGTTGGAGCAGATCTGGGAGCAGAGGCTGTCCTGATTCCAGAAGGGAGGAATTTTGTTTTCAGTTCCCTCATTTCTCTTTTACTGATTATTATTATTATTATTATTTTTTGAGACAAAGTCTCACTTTGTTGCCCAGGCTAGAGTGCCGTGGTGTCAAGCTCACAGCAACCTCAAACTCTTGGGCTCAAGCGATCCTCCTGCCTCAGCCTCCCGAGTAGCTGGGACTACAGGCATGCGCCACCATGCCCGGATAATTTTTTGTGCATAATTTTAGTTGTCCAGATAATTTCTTTCTATTTTTAGTAGAGACCTGGTCTCGCTCTTGTTCAGGCTGGTCTCGAACTCCTGACCTCGAGTGATCCTCCCGCCTCAGCCTCGCAGAGTGCTAGGATTACAGGCGTGAGCCACCGCACCCGGCCTCTCACTGATTATTTTATGTTTAATAGCAGTTAATTTGAAAAATTAAAAAATGGGGAAACCAAAGTAGGGTTGTGTGTGCATGGTTGTGCATGTGTGCACACACAGAAATACATATGTGTGCATTTTTGCAAGTAGAGTAGGAAGAAGTTGGGATGATTCTGGTCACATTAAGTAACGTCTGAACCTGAAGCTTAAATATTTTAATTCATGTTGTAGAAGTTTAGAGCTGGAAAAGTGACTTTGGAAATAATTTAGCATCCCCTTCATTTATAGCTAAGGAAACTAATGCAGCCCTTGCTGCTTGCAAGATGCCTGGAAGCTTCCGAGACTGCAAGAATGCAGCAAATAAGTAGAGTTAGTAACGGGTTTTTGGTAGGATTGTATTTCAGTATTCTAACCTTGCTTCCCTTTCTTTAGGTGTAGCCTGAGCCTTAACTGCAACAACAAAGCACAAAAAGGCATTTTTCAGTTTTCTATTGAAAATGTTTGGCTCTGTTGTTCTAATTCCATCTTTGGTCTTTGGATTCTTCCCTGACGCTATTGAAGCAGAGGACAGAAAGGACTGACACGGTAGGAAAATTTTCCAGGAAAATGGTGGAGTGAGTAGAAACTTCACCAAACTCCTAATTATAAACTCTATTAAAATTAATTAAAAAACGTTACTAAAGAATTTTCAGCAGTACAGCAGAGACTAGTCACTGAGGTAACTTAAGGGAGAATGCTTTGAACTGGTAAAAAATCAATGTGAGCTTCCTAAACACGTTTCAAAAAAGAACAATGAATCTACAGAAAACTTTGTTTTAATTAACAAGCACAGGGAACCATACACAGAATTCAGAAAACGGTTGGAGCCTCTCTTCAAAGAAGTGGACACTACATCCTTTCAAGTGAAAGGCAGAATAACAAAGGATGAAAGTTACCTTTGCAAAAGACACACGGAAAATGCTGTTTAAGCTGCACAAAGCAGGGATGGCCCTTACATCAGTAGAAGAAACTTGAGCAATATATCCAGAATTTTAAGAAACTAAATTAAGAAATGAAACATTTCAGGAAGGCAGATCTGGAGAATAGAGCTCAGCATTGCAATTTCTGAACAGTTAGATTTCCTGAATGAACTAAACAAAAGGCACTAAATCAATAGTTAAAGTCCCAATAATACGTTTTTTCAGAACCAATAAGTGATTAGACTTGAAACAGAGAATAATCACATGGCCTAATAGAATAATGATGAACATTTGAGGAGCAACTTACCATTTATAAAACAGTTCTGACACTCACACATCTTATCATTTGATTTTTACAACACTGTGAGGTAGACAGAGATTATTATACTCCCATCTTACTGATAGAAATTAACCTCCAAGAGGCTAAGTGATTTGCCCAAGGGATATAACTAGTAAGTGAAGAGCCCACGTTCAAGTCCAGGTCTTGCTCTCCAAAGTAGGGGGTCTTATATGTATTTTAAATATTTATTATTTATTACAAGATACACCTACAATAACACTCAAAAAGAGAAGATCATTCTTTTTATAATTATTATTATTTTTGTTTTTATTTTATGGGGTACAGTGCAGAAGAGAAGATAATTCTTAAAAAAATATAAATTGGAAATATTATTGCCTTTTCTAGTAACATAAAAAGAGCTTAGTGGATATGGAACAATGTTACTAAGGACCTGAGAGGGGGAGAGAGAGAGAGAGAGAGAGAGAAAGGAAGAGAATGTGCCCACCTCATTTTTGACCTTGCCAAACTGCCTTACAGGATGCAACAAAGATCTGTAAGCTCTTCAAGGTCCTGAAAATCTAACCAGTTGCTCATTAACCTTATTCCAACTGGCTCTGAGGACTGCTTCTAACAGAAGTCCGCATTAAACACAGAAACCTAGATAGAAGACATTGACCTGAGTTATCTCTTACAGGAATACATAGGTGAGAACACTCTGAAGGAGCATTTTTTCTCAGTAAGCATAATTATCACATTCAATGAAACAAAAGTAATATATGTTTTGATACCTGTATGGGGCATTGCAAACTGCTCTGACCTTTCTAAGAGAGTTATTTGGCTAAATGTGACACGAACCATTCCTTAGGCTCACTACTAGCACTTTGGGAACTTACCCTAAAGCAATAATTCAAAGAAGAAAAAATTATAGATGGTTATACTGATATTCTTTTTTTTTTTTTTTTTTGAGACAGAGTCTCACTCTGTTGCCCGGGCTAGAGTGCTACGGCATCACCCTAGCTCACAGCAACCTCAAATTCCTGGGCTCAAGCAATCCTTCTGCCTCAGCCTCCTGAGTAGCTGGGACTACAGGCATGTGCCACCATGCCTGGCTAATTTTTCTATATATATTTTTAGCTGTCCATATAATTTCTTTCTATTTTTTTAGTAGAGACGGGGTCTCGCTCTTGTTCAGGCTGGTCTTGAACTCCTGAGCTCAGACGATCCTCCTGCTTCAGCCTCCCAGAGTGCTAGGATTACAGGCGTGAGCCACCGCGCCCGGCCTCCTGATATTCTTTATAATCATGAAAACTTGGAATTAAAGCTCAAGAATTAGGTTTTAACCCAAATGAATTTTATGTAGCTATTAAAAATAATGAAAATGAAATGTGTGCATGAAATTAGCAATGGAAGTAAAACTAAACTTTTAACAATACTATGATTAAACAATGAAAAATGTGTGCCTGCAGATAAAAATTGGAATGCAATTTAGAGAAATGACATGAGTTCATTTAGGGTGGTAGGATTGATGTGGAATTTTAAAATTCTTGAAATACTTTTAAATTTATAAATGGTTGGTTCGGTTGGTCCGAGTGCAGTGGTGTTTACAACTAATTGATCACAACCAGTTACAGATTCCTTTGTTCCTTCTCCACTCCCACTGCTCCACTTGACCAGCCTTAAAAAAAAAATAAATAAATAAAATATATATAAATGGTTGAGAAATTGCCAGTGCTGCTGCTGACACATAGGCAATCCCATCCAGGCCAGAGGTTCATGGACTACATCTTGAAGGGTAAGAAACTGTTTATAGTCGCTGCCTCTGAGTAGGGGAAACGGGGACTTGCGGGCCTGGGGAAAAGGGCTAAGAAGTGACTTAATTTCGCTCTACACGCTATACTACTTGATGCCTTTTGAATTTTGTATCCTGTGGATGTGGCACCATTTAAAACATGCTGTCTAGGTGCAATAATTATACACTGACTATATTTTTGACCTGAAAATTGGCCCAAGTGGCCCGATGATGGGACAGAATGGTTAAAATCAGTACAATGTTGGAAAATCTAGAACATTTGGTAACTGCTGCATAAATGGAAGGGCAGAGAGTGGAGATAACACCAAGGCTAGGAGGAGAACAATAGGTGGGAATGAGCCTGCCCAGGAGCCCAAATGAAGCAGCAGAGACCAGGGAGAGTCTTGGGGCTGGGGGCCAAGGGAGCAGGAAGGTCCAATGCAAAAGATGAGCAGAGATGGTGGCACAGACCAGACAGGAATAGTGTGGGTGTGGCAAGGAGAGGGGTATGGGGTGGAGTCCAGGGAGGCCGGGACTGCCCACTGCGGTGTGTGGGGCTGGCTAGACCTTCTGGGTGCATGAAGTGGGGACACCAGGGAAGGTGTTTTGTTCATCTTTGTGTCTTCAATAAGTAACCCACCATTTTACTCATAGTAAGAAATCAACAAGTGTTTGATAAATGAATGAAAGACAATGCTGGTGACTGTGGAGAACAGATGGGCATTAGGGAACCCACCAAGGGGGCTGTTGCCCTAGCCCAGGTTGGGGGCACGAGGGTGTGGGAAAAGGCAGCAGGGGAGGTTGGAGGGGAGGTCACAATGGAGACGTGGAGTCATAGCATTTGGTGACTGACGGGGATGAAGACAAAGCAAAGGTGACTTTATGATATCTAGGTAGGGTGATGGCAAAGCTACTAAAAATTAAAGGAAAACAGGCTGGGCGCGGTGGCTCACGCTAGTAATCCTAGCACTCTGGGAGGCGAGGCGGGTGGATTGTTTGAGCTCAGGAGTTCAAGACCAGCCTGAGCAAGAGCGAGATCCCGTCTCTACTAAAAATAGAAAGAAATTATATGGACAGCTAAAAGTATATATAGAAAAAATTAGCTGGGCATGGTGGTGCATGCCTGTAGTCCCAGCTACTCTGGAGGCTGAGGGAGGAGGATCGCTTGAGCCCAGGAGTTTGAGGTTGCTGTGAGCTAGGCTGATGCCACGGCACTCTAGCGCAGGCAACAGAGTGAGACTCTGTCTCAAAAAAAAAAAAAAAAAAAAAAAAATTAAAGGAAAGCAGGAGGAAGACCAACGTGCTTAAATTTAGGACAACACACTACAAAGTATCCAGTGGCTATAAATTTTTTCCTCTTAATAATTTTGTCTACAAGCAAGGTTGTCATTGTTAACACTTCTAATTAACTCACTTGACTCTTTGAGGGGACCAATAATTGCAATTTCAAGGTAGGATTTAAAAAAAAATCATGTTAACAGTTTTCACCCATATATTTTAGGTTATATGTGTCATGCGACATGCCTGAAAAGGCACACATAAACAAATTTAAGTTTAAATGTTGAAAATACACTACTGTATATCTGTATACACAACTGTATACTGCTGTATGTTGGGGAGACAAACAGAACTTTCTGACCCTGACACTGGGGCCTCCCCTGAGTTGCCTAGCAACAAGCCAGTTCTCAGACTCAATGTCCCATGAGCCCCCCAGCTCCCCACATTCTGGAAGCTGTGACATCTGAGAGGATTCCCCTAAACAGTAGGCACCTAAGATTGAGACTTCTTGGTGTATATATCTAAAATGTTTATTCCTCCACGAAAGGCCACTTTTATACATACCTCATTTAATGGAAGAATATCAAGGGGTGGGGTCCTTCTGCTGTATGTTCCCGTGGCACATACATGCACGTGGCCCAAGCACACCTTTCAGTAGGAGGCTGGGAGGGCAGGGCCCTGCTCTGCTGACCCTGCTCCCGTGAGTTCCAGCTGCACCCAGTCATGCTGGTTGGTGTCCACCCGGACTTGTTAGACAAACGACTGTGCAGTCTTAGTCTAGATTCTGGGGAAATAACAACTGATTTCTGTAGATGAAAAGGCAGAGTCTGTCCTATGGCTAGCAGCATTGATGTCCACATCCGCTAGCATAGGAAAATTTACTGTTTCATCTTACAATACATGTGCTTTAATCATTTCTACCATCATATTTAATAAAGCTCCAAAACTAAATTTAAAGTAGCACAAGGATTTTACAAAGATTTTGTATAATAAATTCCAGCTATATTGCCCCATTCACAGAATCTAAAAGACTGCTATTTGCTTTTCTTATTATTTTCAAGAGAAAAAACTTTAAATCTCTTTCTCACTAGGTCTGCTAAATAATAGCAGTGTATTTTCTCTGTCATGGCATGGAGAGAGGCAGTCTTCTGCTGGCTTTACTGCTGGCTTTACTGATCAGGTTTGAGTTAATGAGAGTGGTCTGTTTGAAGTAGATTTTTGTATGTATGTGTTTGAGGTGGAATTCACGCAAAGAGAGAGGTGGTATAGTCCTCTGGGTTATCACTTGACCAATAAAGTTTTACTTTTTTTCAGGGAGTGAATGAGAGTAACACTTAAAAATCTTAGTTGGCTTTGTAGTGGGTCCAATCATTCGGGATCAAATAATAACAAAAAACCTCATCAATGACATTAACAGGCTTAATGTGACTACATTTATATAATTAAAAGGACCAGCTGGATTTAAAACAACATTTATTTTTGGTGAAAACTCTAAATGCTTATTAAAGCACTTTGACTTTCTAATTAGTCAGGATATACTTGATGATGGTATCTACTACCAGAATCAGAGATACCTGAAAGTGTCTCTGAGTATAGTCTGTTAGGGAAAATGTTTTGAAAAAAGTGAAAAGCTATTTGAGAAAGTACAGAATCACAAATCACAGAGAAACAAAAAAGGGCCAAAATATAAAAACAGAATGTGTGTATATGTATGTGTGTGCATATATGTATATATAACAGATATTCTGCATGCCTTACACTTTCTTCCTTCTCCTCTGCAATAGAGAATATTATTATTCTTTTCTTTATATTCAGGAACACAATTAGCAATTACATGTTTTTAGTGGTCCCCTTGAAATCTTGATAAAGTTGACCAAGAGTGGGGACTTGTTAGACAATGTGGGCATGAGACAAGGAAATTTTAATTTTAAAAAAGAAAAGAAAAAATAAATAACTAAAAAGGAAAAAACAAAGCAAAACAAAAGAGTGTGGACCTATACTTTAGCTTAATCTTAGTTTTGGTGGCAAAAAATAAAGGAGGAATAGCTCAGGAAGCTGAGGGCAGAGTCCCCTACCTATTTTTCTGCTCTGTGGTTCTATGTGGTTCTTGCCAAACCAGTAGATGACAGCAGTGACTAAGGGTGTAGACCTTGGAGATGAATCAGAACAAAGCCTTGAGACTCTGAAGTGAGTTAGTGAGAGCTCTGCACCCAGTAGAATAAGGAGGAAAATGCTAGCTAACCCATTTTCTTTCTCTAACCTCTAAACATAACAAAATAATTTGTGTGTGCATGATTTTCTGGGAGGAGAGATTGGAATATCCAGGGAGGTGAGGGGAGAGGAAAGCGGTAAAAAGGCATTTGCTGCATAGTGGTGGGAAAAAAACTGAATTGCTCCAAGGTTGGTTGAGTTCTTCCAGCTAAAAGACAAAGAGAATGAACAATTGTGTATTGTCTTCCTGGACAATTATTATTACACAGACTACTACTGGGCCAAGAAGTGTTGTCACTGTGGATAACACGGAAGAGAGAACTTTTATCAAGAATCATTTATAATGAGATGTTATTTCAAGTTATGAAAAATTTGATAACCAACTTTATAATACAAATGATTATAAAGACTTAAAGATCTTTAATGACAAAATTTTTAGAATGATGTATTAATCATGACTACCAGGGAATTTTTTTTTTTTTTAAAATAAGACGGGGTCTCGCTCTTGCTCAGGCTGGTCTCGAACTCCTGAGCTCAAACAATCCGCCTGCCTCGGGCTCCCAGAGTGCTAGGATCACAGGCGTGAGCCACTGCAACCAGCCATCCCCAGGGAATTGACCAAAACCCTGACCCCGGTATGGCTGAGAGAATAGTGTTTGCCCTGTCTGGATGTCCTTTGTCCTTATGTTTGCCATGTTCTGCTTATTCTTATTCCGGGTGTCTCTCATTATTCCTGTGCCACGTCAGTCTGTGCAGAGCTCCATCTGATGCTGGGAACTTTGCTTATGCACTTGCTCAGTTTGCATTTCCAGAGTCCTTACCAGTCGTATTCCTGAGGTGACTCTAATGGGTTTTACAACATTCCTGCTGCTAATTTATTAATCTGGAGATGGCTTCTGACTCTCTGTGGTATGGGGATTCTGCCTGTGCCACTGCTCTGCTGCGAGCCTTCTTACAAAGTCTGCTTCTTTGTGCCACAGCCTAGCCTTATGTGTTAACTGCTGTGCCCTTCTACATTGCTCCTTCCTTTCATTTTGTGGTATTTCCTGTATAACACCATTAAGCCTCTCATGGCCTGTCACCACCCCTGGGATTGTTTCCGTTGAATGGTTTTATGCCTACTCTCAGGTGGATTAGTCTTGGTAAGTATAATAATTCTGTTGGAAGGATACAGGAAACAGACACAGAGGAATTAAGTGAAGTTTATCCGGGAACACAGATCGAGTTGGTCAAATAACCAGAACGAGAATGCCAAACTCCTGACCTCATATCTGTTTTTTCCACTCTACCCCTGAATTGGCTCATATTTGTGAGCAAATGAATAGAAAATTTTGTTGAGTATCTTTTCATCCATCAAAATGTTTGGAATCATAGCAAACTATGGTACTACCTCATTTGATTCTTGGATTGCAGAAACTGAAAGAAGCAATTAATAGCAATAAGCTTAACTTTTCTTAACTTTCCCCTTCAGAGGTTCTGAACAAAGAGAACAAGGAATCCACATCGCCCAAAAGCTTTGGTTAAAGGCAACTTGATTGCAGATGTTAAAATTGCTACTAATCTTCCAAAGGTTTCCCTTCAGTGTCCACGTTGTAAAAAGTGGCTGGCAGATTCATATTAGGCACTGATATGTTCATACCTTCAGTTTTTATTACAATAGATGAGGAAAAAAAGACTTCACTATTTCCCCTGAGATAAGAAGGTGTTCTAAAAATGTCTTATTATGAATGGCTAGTTTGTGGACATCACAAAGATTCCATAAAAGATGAAATGTAGGTATAATTTAAGGGAGATAAATTTTAGGGTTTTATGAGATTAAACAAGAAAAGGAGGCAGAGAAAGTTTCCAGCTCTTCCAGTGGATCTGAAAGATCCTTGAGTTAGTTCTTCCCTTGATCATCTTTGGTTTTTTTTTTTTTTTTACCTGCAGTTGAAATGAATAAAATGGAGATGATTAACTCAAAAATAGGCAGGTCATCTGATGACACAGAAGAATAGTCACCCGCCAAGAGGACCTGTCCTGTTAAAACGTGTACATCTCTTCTGAGGTTTGAAGACTTTTTCTGTCTTTCCCATCAAGCATCTCCAGTGAGCCTCAGTCCTAACTGCCCTAGACCCTGCTTCCGTAGTTCACACTTTCGGAGTCACGACACCGTGTTTCATGATTTTGAAGAGTTTCTCCCTTTCTAATGAGGATATAATCAGACTTTTTCTCTTTAAAGCCTAGGTCAGTAACCCCTTCAAAACAGATCCCCACACTGAGCAGCCCACGCTGACAACTGTAGTCAGAATTCAGGCGTGCAGGGTCAGCAGCCCTGCGCTGCACAAGGTGCTGCCTCCCTAGGCGTGTTTCCAAGTCTTTACATGTTGTTTTCTCAATCTTTTCATGTCATTAATGGAGGCAGATGATAAAGCAGTTTAGCTCTGTGTCCCTTTCCTCTGTTGCCCCCCTGTCTTCTGGGTGTCTTCTCTCTGCCCCTCCAGACCTACTTCCTACGGGTGCACTCCAGGCAGGGAGGCTGGCCCGAGTGAATGTCATCTGCAGACTTGTGCTTTCTGGGTTCTGGTGAGGTTTGGCTACATGAAATCAGCAGGAGATGACAGCGGGTGCAGAGTGAGGTGGGGGTGTTTATTACTACAGCCAGCTCTCTTCCAGTTCAGAGGCACCGCTGCACCCCACCTCTAATAGGTGGCCCTTTCCCTGTAGCTCTTCTCTCTGCTGGGTGCCCTGCATCTGTCTCCCCTGACACCCTTTGGGGCTGGAGATGGCAACCAAGGTACCGCACTGTCCCTTGTTAGTTTCCCAAGTCCTGCCTACACCTTTGTAAATAGGCCCTTTATTAGCATCTCCTCAACGAGTCAGTTTGTACGAGACATCAGTTTGTTGTCAGGACTCTGATTGACAGTACTTTGCTGTGTTGTCAGGACTCTGATTGACAGTACTTTGTTGTGTTTCTCCCTCTCTTTTTGCTCTCTTATTCTCCTTTGCCCCATTCCTCTCCTCCAGTTTCCTTCTTTGGTCTACCATTCTTTCTTTCTATCCCTATCTGACCTTCATTTTCTGTCATTTACATGCATGCTTTTCTTTAAAGTAATACTGCATTTATTTACCTTATTTAGGGATGGAGATGAGCTTCAATTAATGAAAAACTTAAATAATTTGAAAAATATAACAGCAAGATATCGTTGCTGCTGGGAGTATAAAATGGTACAACTACTTTGGAAAACAATTTGACACTTTCTTAAAAAGTAAAATACACATCTACTATATGATCTAGCCATTCCATTTGTAGGTATTTACCTAAGAAAATTGAAAACCTATAAGGACTTTTACAAGGATGTTTATAGAAGCTTTATTTAAAATAGCCAAGAAATAGAAAAAACCCAAATGCCGGGAATGAACTATTGATATGCACAGCAACATGTGTGAATCTCAAATAACTAGGCTGAGTGAAAGAAGCCAGACAAAAAAAAAAGTACATACTACATGATTCCATTTATATGAAACCAACTAATTTATAGTGACAGAAAACAGACCAGTGGTCACCTGGAAGGCAGGGGCTCAGGGAAGGCCAGGAGTTAGGGATTATGATGTGCATGAGTTAATTTTGGAGCTAACAAATATGTAACTATCTTGACTATGATGATAGTTTCGTGCGTGTATACATATGTCAAAACTTATCAAATAGCACACTTTAAATACATATGGTTTATTTAAATGTGTCAGTTATATCTCAATAAAGCTGTTAGAAGTAACACAAAATGATGGCCTTAAAGATGATGTATTAATTTCCTGTTGCTGCTCTAACAAATAACCACAAGTTTAGTGGCTTAAAACAATATAAATTTATTCTCTTGGGCCAGGCCCGGTGGCTCACGCCTGTAATCCTAGCACTCTGGGAGGCCGAGGTGGGTGGATTGCTTGAGGTCAGGAGTTCGAGACCAGCCTCAGCAAGAGCGAGGCCCCGTCTCTACTACAAATAGAGAGAAATTATCTGGCCAACTAAAAAATATATATAGAAAAAATTAGCCGGGCATGGTGGCGCATGCCTGTAGTCCCAGCTACTGGGGAGGCTGAGGCAGTAGGATCGCTTAAGCCCAAGAGTTTGAGGTTGCTGTGAGCTAGGCTGATGCCGCGGTGCTCACTCTAGCCTGGGCAACACAGCGAGACTCTGTCTCAAAAAAAAAAAAAAAAAAGAGACAAAATATTTTAGTTGTTTTTTTCAGGCCATTCCCTCTGTTACACATTTAGGGCCCACCCAGATAACTCAGGACAATCTCCCCATCTCAAGATCCTTAACTGAAGCTCATCTGCAAAGTCCTTTCTGCCACATCAGAAAACATTCACAGGTTCTGGGGATTAATGTGGATATCCTTGGGGCCATTATTCCAGCTAGCACAGATGACATAGTGTTCACTCTGTGAAAATGGGTATTGCTTAGTATCTCTTTCTGCTTTGCATTGAAGTATTTAGAAGTATAAAAGAAGGGAACAACTTCCAGGTTGGATACAGTCTGAACAAGCTCACTATGCAGAAATCATTAGCTGTGTTATTTCTTGTGTGGGATTATTAGGCATCCCCAGTGTAGCGGCCTAAACGCTTCAAGCCCATTCTCATATGGGCTATGCTTTTTGTCTAAAGAAAGGGCTTACGTAGCTGGGGGAAGGATGACCCTTGAGACAGTTGTTACCATTTTGTGCAAAGCTAATCCTTATCTTACAGGCTTTGGTCTGCTCTTTGTTAACTCATCTCTGATAATATCCCTGGTCTGATCAGTGAGGTGCTGGGAACGTCCTCACCACCTGAGTACCCTGCAGAAAGCAAACATCAGGGCCCATATGTGGAGCTACTTCTAGGGAAGCTGTTGAGACTGGACTCTCATTCCTAAAGCAGAATAGGCCCTTGGGCTTTGTTGACCTTGGACCCTGGCCTAAGTGAACGTTTTCAGCAGAGGAGGGAGGCTTGAGATAGGGTGTATTTATGGGAGGCGGGGAAGGCAGTGAGAGAGATTTTGCCTCTTACAAAGCCCCGCAGGGGTATCGGATAGAGTCAGAGTGAGGCCATGGCTGCCCCCACCCTCTGGCGTGGCTGCCTCCTGTCTGAACTCTGGTCCACACCAGCAGTAGGCCTGATTTGTGGAAGCAGCCCTGCCCAATCCAAAAATGTCTCCAGACTAGGCGTTCTCCAGTGTGATCTTGAAGGTGCTCAGGGAATTTCACCCCAAAATATGACTCCTTGGTATAAAGGGTATTTTGAATTAAAGGCCCTTAGAGATCAACAGACTTTGGAAGGGACTTTCCCTCTATTTGTATAAGATCAGACAGACCCATCAAATAGGACAATTGCCTTTCCTTCTCCTTCCTGTTTTTCCAATATATTGCAGGAAAGATCAAGAATGCAACCAGACCTGGCCCAACCCATTTTAAAGATAATACCTGTCTCTCAGGTTAATTTCATTTCCAAAGAGAATCATTTACAAGTCAATCTGTCTTTCCCATTCATTCATTCTCCCAAGTATCTGTCTATTCATCCTCCCTAGTAACCACTTATTGCCCCTAAACAGAATCCCTTTATTCCTCATTTCCCCTCCCCTCTAAGAGGAGGGTATATAAATTTCTGGACCCTACTGAGATATTGGATAATCACTCTTTGATTCTCCTCGTACGCATGGTAAATAAATCTCTTTCTCTTATTAATCTGCCAATTGTGGGCTGATCTTTCAGTGAAGCTTCCAGAGCTACGAGGAAGTTTCCCATCACCTCCACAGTTTGGCGTAGCTAGCAGGATCTTCGAAGCCTTCTGCTCTTCTGAAAGCCACAGTGAGGAGAATCTGGACTCTGACCAGCTGACGACATGGTAAGACACCTTACCTTACCAGTCAGACTCCCCGTTTTCCTTTGTCTCTCTGTGGGCTCTGGTTGAGCAAACAGTAAAGATCATTGTCTCTTTTGCCTTTCCAAATTTAAGATTAATGAGAGAGGCCAGGCGTGGTGGCTCACGCCTGTAATCCTAGCACTCTGGGAGGCTGAGGCGGGCGGATCGTTTGAGCTCAGGAGTTCGAGACCAGCCTGAGCAAGAGCAAGACCCCGTCTCTACTAAAAATAGAAAGAAATTATCTGGCCAACTAAAAATATATAGAAAAATTAGCTGGGCATGGTGGCACATGCCTGTAGTCCCAGCTACTAGGGAGGCTGAGGCAGTAGGACTGCTCTAGCCCAGGAGTTTGAGGTTACTGTGAGCTAGGCTGACGCTGCGGCACTCTAGCCAAGGTGACAGAGCGAGACTCTGTCTCAAAAAAAAAAAAAAAAAAAAAAAAGATTAATGAGAGAAAAGGTTTTTGTAAGTGACTAGTCTTGGTATAGTGACTCTGGTATATTTTTGGGGACTTTGTGGTATGAATATTCATATTGTCTGATCCCTCTCGTCTCAGAAATAGCCTTTTGTTGTTGTTGTTGTTGCTGCTTTCCTTTGTCGTTGTCTTTCTGTGTTGTTCTGTCACAAAGAGAGATACCGTGGGGTAGAACACAGGCCCAGCACCCCTGTGAGCCACTGTTCCAGCTGGCCCTGCAGGCTAGTGTTATATGGTTCGGACTAGACCGGCGTCTATTGAAGAAAAACTTTGCTGCTGGTCCCCAGAGGTGGGGAACCATCTGAGGTTCCCCTCTTGTCCTGTTATATGTCCCTGAACTTGTCTTGTGACTGAGTGGGAATTTTCTCCTCAGTCTGTGCCACTGGGGGACATGTTTTATCAGGAGCGTGCCAGGCTGCCAGCCTGAAAAGATTGGGAGTTGGAGACATGTAAGATTCTAAGCAGTGCACTCTTTGTGCCAACTGTGTCAAGCTCTGGGGATGTCTTTGTCTTAAAAGGTCCTACCTCTTAGTCTATCTTAAGTTTACTTCTGAGAGTGAATTTTTGGGAATCATGGGAATTGCCTCTTCTATGCCCTCTCCAGGGTAAACCTGAAAAATTACCACCTGGGCTTTCTATGAAGAGGACTGGATTGAATCGCTTTTGGAATAAATATACCATGGAGAATTCTAATTTTTAATGGCCAAAAGGTGAATCATTTAAATTAAAAGACTTCTAAATTTTTAAAATATAAATTTTAGAGATCTCTTATTCTAAACAATTGCCTTATTTGTATTAATGGAGGAATTAGATTAAAAGAAAGACACATAATGTTGTGGTTAACCTTAAAAATTCTCTCAAGAAAATTAAAGAGCAAAGTCTGACCTAAAAGAAAAAGGAAAAAAAACAAAACAAAACTATATACTGCCCCAGCAGGAGCAGCAATAAAATCCAGTTCACTTTGTAGCCTATGGGTTAAAGTTCTGTGCTTGTACTGCAACAGCCTAGGTTTGATTCCCAGGCAGGGAATGCCTGTTCTGGTTTGATATTTGTATAACTTTTGCCATTTATTTATTCTTTTCCCTTCTGCACACAGCTTTTGATTTCTTTTTTTTTTTTTTTGAGACAGAGTCTCACTCTGTTGCCCGGGCTAGAGTGAGTGCCGTGGCGTCAGCCTAGCTCACAGCAACCTCAAACTCCTGGGCTTAAGCCATCCTCCTGCCTCAGCCTCCCGAGTAGCTGGGACTACAGGCATGCGCCACCATGCCCGGCTAATTTTTTTTATATATATATATTTTTTAGTTGGCCAGATTATTTCTTTCTATTTTTAGTAGAGACGAGGTCTCACTCTTGCTGAGGCTGGTCTCGAACTCCTGACCTTGAGCGATCCACCCGCCTCGGCCTCCCAGAGGGCTAGGATTACAGGCGTGAGCCACCGCGCTCGGCCTTGATTTCTTGTATTCTGTTGAGGCATACAGGGCTTTTAGACATTTATGTATAAATGGTCAGCCAAAAAGCTGAGACCCTAGAAAATACGGCTGGACAAAAAATGTGGGTTGTACCTTATTTATGGCTATCGAGACTTGACTTTCTTTGAGCTGTTTTTATGGCTTTTCTGGATCTTGTAAAAACTGTTCTCCACATCTTTGGAGATACTTCTCTTGCTTTCTTAAGTTATAACCTTGCTTAAGGCTTATTGATTTCACTTAAAAGGATAGTTTAGTAAAAAGTTCAAAAGCAAAAATGCCAGCTGTCTGTCCTGGCTAAAGTCTGCTCCATTCATCTCCACACCTCCCTACTCCTTGCTCTTTGCCGATAATGGGGTTTTGGCCAACCAAAGGTGGCGGACTGTTCGAACTGTTTAAGTAAAGCAAACACTGAGCTGTAACCAGTCTGGCTGTTTCTACACCTCACTTTCATTTTCTGTGTGTCACTTTCTCTTTTCTATCCATGAATCTTTTCCAGCGTTGGAGTCTCTGAACCTGTTCTGGTTTGGCTGCCCAATTCAGGAATTGTTCTTTGCTCAGTTAAACTTAATTTGTCAGAAGTAGGTTCTGAAATAGGGCTCCCAGAGACCCCCAGGAGCACCACAAGTCCAAGCGAGGTACCCACCAGCTGTGTCCATTGCGCTCTTGCTGCAACTGGGGTTTGTGGAAAGTTCTCTCTTGGATTCCAAAGCTCTACAGATCTGTGCGTTGAGCTCTCTGAGTTTGTTTGAGCAAATTTTTGATCCTAACTGGGTTCAGAAGTTGTGACAGAAATTGAACAAGGTCTGGGATCAGATTGGATCCAATAATCATTGGCTTAGATCCAGTTAGAGGCCTCAGGTGTCTGACTGAGTCGGACAGAAACCAACAGTAAATGGCAATACTACAGGGGGTGTGAACTCCAACTTTTAGGAATACAGAGATTTCTGTGTTCTGTAGACCGCTTTGTTCATTTTTCTTGTGTGCCTGGGTAAGGAAAAATCATTGCTTAGGTTGACCATGGAGCCCTGAGAGCCAAAGTCAAGATTCAAGGTGAAAATAGGATCCTTAATTTCTGAAGAATTCTACTTTCTGGCTACGCCTACCTACACATATAGAAGTATTAGGCCCTGGAAGCAGCAAACACTTACAGAAATGGCAAAATGTTACTAAAGGCAAATTGTTGTCTAGCTAATAATTGCTTAAAACAATAAAATAGGTAGCTCAAATATTGATAGCCTGAATAAAAAATAACAATGTTTAAGACCTGGCAAATAAAAATTCTTTTTTTTTTTGAGATAGAGTCTTGCTCTGTTGCCCGGGCTAGAGTGAGTGCCATGGCATCAGCCTAGCTCACAGCAACCTCAAACTCCTGGGCTTAAGCGATCCTACTGCCTCAGCCTCCCGAGAAGCTGGGACTACAGGAATGCACCACCATGCCTGGCTAATTTTTTCTATATATATTTTAGTTGGCCGGATAATTTCTTTCTAGTTTTAGTAGAGACGGGGGTCTCACTCTTGCTCAGGTTGGTCTTGAACTTCTGACCTCAAGCGATCCACCTGCCTCGGCCTCCCAGAGTGCTAGGATTACAGGCGTGAGCCACCGTGCCCAGCCAATAAAAATTCTTTATAAGAGTTATAAGATCTGTTTCTGTCTGTATGTGTATATGTCTATGTGTCTATGTATGTGTCATGTGCATGTGGTATTTCACTACCAAAATATATTAAAAAAAGCTCTAATTAATTAGCTTAAAAAAGCACTTAAATATTCTATCAAGATAGAAACTAACTCATGCCTTTTAGTTCACATAACTTTAATAATACAGTAATTGACCTCTGCTCAACTTTCTTTTCAATTTTTTTGCACCCTGACTCAGTTTCTCTTTATGTTCACCTTCAAATGGAAACAATGTGGACCTGAATACCTCAGAGATACTGTGAGTCTTCTTAATTATTCTCTCAAATTCTCAAAGCTGATTGAGACTCTATAACCTTTACCCAGGGATCCGCTGTTATTCCGTATGTTGATGGTCTTTTGCTCTGTAAACAGGGTGCCCTCTTAAACTCCCTCATTCTTTTAAAGACTCTAGCTGAACGAGGTCATAAAGCCTCTAGGTCAAAACTCCAGTGGGTACAGACAACTGTTACTTACTTAGGACATGACATATCTCAGGGCACCCAAAAGCTCACCCCAAAATGCCTTGAGTCAATTTTGTCACTAGAGCTTGCACACTGGTGAAAGGAAAAGCTGCCACTATTTACACAGACTCCAAATACGCCTTTGCAGTCTGTCACGCAGTTGGCACAATTAGGAAATCTTGTTAGTTTCTGAATTTCTACAGAGACTCTTTTGCCAAGGGGCCTATAATTGTTGCACTATTACAAGCTATTCACCTTCCATCTAAGATTGCTTTTGTTCATTGCCCAGCCCACGCTAAGGAAGCAGATGCTGTATCCCTAGGAAATGATAGAACAGGCAGGGCTGGCTAAATATGTGGCCCCAATGGCCCTCCCTATCCTTCGTATGCTCAAATTATTACCCTGTCCTCATCCATGCCTGATATTATTGATCATCAGGCTAATGCCCCACAATCCAAAAAGGATAGATACAAAAGTGTGCTAAACAATTATCAGATGGATTGTATATTGGGCCAAACAGACTCCCTGTGGCCTCTTTTTTTTAACTTTTTGACTTGCACTTATCTCCTATTAGATGGGATATAATTGCAAATAGGAATAATTAAGGAAAAAATACATATAGTTGTTACTTCTCTGGGATCTACAAAATCTCTGAACAAATTATTTCCCAGTGTACCGTTTGTAAATCTCACCAAATCTCTGGAGGAAACGAACACTCTCCAGGAAGCCCCCAAACACCCAGACTGCCCCTTGTAGCTCTCCAAATTGATTTTATGGATTTATTAGTATCTCCAGCATTAGGATTTTCTCCCTGTTTGGTTATTATTTGCATGTTTAGTGGATGGACTAAATGCAATCCAAGTGGGTGTGCTGATGCCGCAACAGTGGTAAAGAAATTAGTAACTGAGATTATTCCTCATTTTGGTACTTCTTTATGGATTCAGTCAGATCAAGGGACTCATTTTATAGCAGACATAAACCACTTGCTTGCAAAGGCTCTGGGGTACTTATTAGAATTTCATACCCTGTATCATCCTCAATTCTCAGGGCAAGTGGAATGTAAAAATGTAGACATAAAAAGGACTTTGGGAAAAGTCTGCCAACACACTGGACTTAAATGGCCAGAAGTATTGCCTTTGGCCCTTATAAAAATCTGGAATACTCCAAATAAGAGACATAGATTAACCCTTTTTGAAATAGTGTTCAGTCACCCCATGCCTACTGACACCTCTAAACCTCTTATTCCTGGGCTGACTGAACACCAGGGTGGTTTAAGTGAACAATTCAATATCCTGACTAGCTACATATAGATGCTAACCAACATGCTTGGAGCATGTCATCAGCAGGTGAAAGGAGCCAGCTGACAGGCCTTGCCATCCTGATTGACCAAGAGATCGTGTGCACATCAAAGCTTTTAGAAGAAGATATGTCACCTTGCTGGGAAGGCCCTTATGAAATACTATTAACCACCTACACTGCTGTCAAAATACAAGAAAAATCTTCCTGTGTTCATGTGAGCCACACCAGACTACACTGAGACAATTGAAGTACCACCTCTACAAGTGACCTGAAAGTGAGGACTAACAGCGTCAGTTCCCAGGCTCCTGAAGCAGACATCTTCACAAAGTAGACAGCTTTTTCCCAAGATTGTGGATCAAGAAACCCTATTTTTTCATCTAAAAACTCCTTTTCTTCTTTTTTTCCCTTTTTACCCTCCCCAAAGGGTCCTTTTTAAACACTTCTTCTTTTAAGCCTCCCCCTTTGAGGATTGCACATTTGAAGCTGATTGAAGACTGCCTCTACCTCTCCCATTTTCCGTTTTAATCTTCCACTATGACTGTTCTTTCAAACTGTGACTTGCTCTTCCTAACCCTTACTGTTTTCCAGCAGGTCAGGCACAGACTTGGCGTCCTTTGCACCAGCCTTTCAAACCCTGGCCACATTAACTAATCAATCTAATTGCTGGTTATGCCAACATCTAGATCATGCAGAGGAACCTGGACTCATTTTTGTTTCTGCCAATGTGGGTGCCTGGTGGAACCAGTCTGGAAGATGGATGTGTGCCAAGATGTGGCATCCGCAACCAGAAAAAGAACATAGTGCTGCTTCTCCTGTTGGGGAGTCAACTGGGCACAGAAAAACCTCTGTGGAAGCTCAAGAACTGTTTTTTGCTCAGGTAAAGTCACTAGAAAGAAAATTTTTATCTTTTCTGGGTGACACACAGGGAAATATTGTGATAAAACCCTATGGTTTAATTCCACAGATGACATTCTTGCACCTCTTACAAAGATCATAGATGGTGCTAACGTTAACTTTCATGATGTCAATGCTTGTCAAATCACCAGATGATACGAATGGCTCACAAGCCAGGCTGTGCAACTTGGGGTAGCTCACTTGCTCCCCTTGTTAAGTTGCCAGGCACTAAAGGTTACATATGGATGGACCAAAAGTCTGGACTGACTTGCTTAGGTGCCAAAACCAAGCCCTATAACTGCCAGAATCAGGTTAAAGATCTTTTATATAAATATTTCACAACATGTTCTGTTCCCATAGACTGATAAGAGCACATAGACACTGCAGATGTGAAAGTGCCAGTGAGGAAGAAAAGGCAAACTCCAGAGTGGGGGGGGGGCGCTGTTATAGGTTCCAACCTGACCCTATCTGTAAATAACACTAGTCTTTTTATCTTGTGTGGTGATGAAGTATACAAGTGGTTCCCACCCAAATGGTCAGGATGCTGTGGACTTGGTGATCTAACACCCTCTGTTACCAGGTACTCCACTTTAAATGCCGCCAGATGATAGATTTGGGCTCTTTAGTTCATAAAGTGGTAGCACACAAATGTACTAGACACATGTTATAGAAAACACACTTGTATATCACAATTCTAAGTTCTTTTCTGTGCTCAAGACTCTTTTCCTGGCATCTGAAATTTATGAAATCGAAAAGACAGTTTTGAATCTCTCCATGGTAATAGAACAAGAGTTCAATGTCACCATGCAAGCACTGGGAGCACTTCAGACAGAAGTCAACAGCCTCTGTTGTATTTCAAAACCGCCACATCCTGGATGCCCTGACAGCCCAACAGGGAGTTGCTTGTGTGATTATTGGTGAAAAATTCTGTTTCTGTGTAAACAGCTCAGGGCAAGTAGAGGCTGATCTACCCCTGTTAAAAGACAAAATAAACATTCTCCATGAGATTTACGAAGCAAAACCATTCTATTACTCTTACCTATTCCCAGGAATGGGAGACTGGTTTAATGGGGTGTAGGGAAATATGCTAAGATCTGTTTTTTTCTACTTATTTATTCTTATTCTAATCTCTGTTCTTGTCTTCCTTTTCAGATCGTTTGTTACTTGACTACTAACCAGATCTTTCTCTCCACAGCCACTGACTCAGCTTTTAATGTATGAAACTTCTAGGAAAGTTCCAGAAAGGGCGAATGAAGGAGTTCATGGAATTTCACTCCAAAATATGACCCCTTGGTATAAAGAATATTTTGCATTAAAGGCCCTTAGAGATCAATAGGCTTTGGAAGGGGCTTTCCCTCTATCTGCATAAAAGCAGACAGACCCATCAAAAAGAATAATTGCCTTTCCTTCCCCTTCCTGTTTTCCAATATATTGCAGGAAGGAAGATCAAGAATGCAACCAGACTTGGTCAAACCCATCAGGTTAATTTCCAGAGAGAATCATTTACAAGTCAATCTGTTTTCCCTATCTATTCATTCTCCCAAGCATCTATCCATTCTCTCTAGTAACCATTTATTGCCCCTAAACAGAATTACCTATATTCCTCATCTCCCCTCCCCTCTAAAAGGAGGATATATAAATTTCTGGACCCCACTGGGATATTGGGTAATCACTCTGTGATTCTTATATGCATGGTGAATAAATCTTTCTCTTATTAGTCTGCCTTATTGTGAGTTGCTCTTTTAGTAACCTTCTGGGCAAAGGGGAAGTTTCCCCTCACCCCCACAACTGCCTCCCAAGGGGAGAGAGTCACAAAGAAATGGCAAACATAGCACTTGAATATAGACTGAGGATAGCTAGTGGTTTAGCCTTGGGTGCCTCTAGCAATGCCTTTGGAGCTCACAGAGAGTGTTTCTTAGTCTGTAGATTGAGGGGGAGAACCCACATTTACAAAGTAATTTCCTATAGGCATGGGAGAAGGTCCTATTTGTTCCTACTTGCTGACAGATCAGGTTTCCTCCCCACAGTGTGGAGTCCAGGGACTCTGGTTGTCTTTCCTATGCAAGCCTGGGGAGATGGGAGTCAACTCTGTGGGTGTGGACACAGATGAAGTTCCTTCCCTTGCCTGAAGGGGTCAGCAAAGGCCCAGGTAGGGTGGAGACATCCTGACTTCCAGGAGAGGAAAAATTCCTAATAGTCCAGCCGGCCTAGGGGACAGCTCCTTACTTAGCTGCTGTGTGGTTTCTCTGCCTAGATATTGGCAGATCCTCGCACAGTGTTCCCCACCTGCCTGGAGATCCTGGGGCAGGCCCTGGATGTTGGAGAATGGGAGTGTATGTGGGACACAGGAAAGAGAGTGTTCTGGATTGAAGGGGCCTCGTGAGCATAGAATCCCCCAGCTCTGCTCTCTTGGACATCCCTGAGATGCCTGTGCCCCAGCCAGAGCCTGTAATCAAGCCATCGAAGCTAATAAGATGATTTCTGCATTAAATGATATTGTGAATGAAGGATAGGGATGCAGGAAACAGACTAATGGTTCTAACATTTTTTTCCAACCTTTCGCTTCTCAATAAGTGCAGTCATCTGACTCCTTGTTTATGTGCTAGGAAGATGATGACTCCTCTGAGAAGCTGTTAGCAATGATCATTTTGTTCCTCATTCTTTTGTGTTCAGGTGGGTGGGGTCAGGCCGGAGAAACCGTGTCGGAGAAGAGCAGTAAGTCACAGTCTGCCTCTTAGATGAGCATCTCACTTCCCACCCAGTTTCACTGGTTGCCACATTTTCAATAGTCAGTAATATTTCTATGTCTTAATTAAAAAATAAAAGAGTAGATTCTTATTATAAAATATAGAGGGAAAATAAAAGCCTTTTACTTTATTCCTCCAGTCTACTCCCCTCCCAGAAATATCTCTCACTGTTGATTTGGGGAATGTCCATCTCCCTATATGCAGTGTTTCAAAATATTTGACACTACTTCCTTCAAAAGGTGGAGCCTAATTTCCCTCACCTTAAGTGTGGGATGTACTTAGTGACATACTTTTAAAGCATAGCATAAGGCAGGAATGATGATTTATGATGTCAGAGATTAGGATATAAGTCATGTTGAATCTTCCTCTTCTTTCTTGTTTTCTCAGACACCTGCTCTGGGGGAAGCCAGCCGCCATGTTGTGAGGACACTCAAGTAGAGCTGAGGAGAGTCCTG
Organism: Lemur catta; assembly: GCF_020740605.2. NCBI lineage: Eukaryota > Metazoa > Chordata > Mammalia > Primates > Lemuridae > Lemur > Lemur catta. The sequence continues at coordinate 65,173,015 of NC_059128.1, forward strand.
GGTGCTGAGGAACCAAGGCCTCCTGCTGACAGCCACATGAGTGAGCCATAAAGAAATTATGGTAATAAATTCTGCAGTCTGTGAGGATGGGATGACCCTTCAGTGCTCTCATGAGTTGGGGTGAAAGGGCTGGGCTCTATACCACTCATTAATCAATCACAGAATGTGGGCTACAGTGGGAAGGGGGCGTGACTCCCCCTGGGCATAGGCTCCCAGGTGTCAGGGGTACTCTGACCTCAGGATTCCCAGGGATGGCACAATGAGCAGAGGACAGAGTGTGTAACCCCCAGGCACATTTTTGTATTGACAAAAAGTACCTAAGGGTACTCACAGGTATGTCTAGTTTCAGTAGCTTGGGTTATGTGGTGGTTGCTGATATTTGCTGCCCAGATCACCCTTCAGGATTAGAGGATTTGTTACCCCACCTTCTGGGAGTGCTGCTGGCAGAAAGTCCTCAACAATCAACACCTGCAGTGATTTCCTAAGCTGAAGCGAGCCATCAGGCCCAGGGTCACGCCCCCTTCCCACTGTAGCCCACATTCTGTGATTGATTAATGAGTGGTATAGAGCCCAGCCCTTTCACCCCGACTCATGAGAGCTCTGAAGGGTCATCCCATCTTCAGAACTCCCTGCAGGATTGGCCAAGGCATTCCACTGAGACGGCATTGCAGCTAACCTTCATCCTCTTCCCATCCTGGCTTCCCTCCTTTCCCTCTCACAGGCATTGATACCAAAAGCACTCCCCAGCAAACCTCATGCATGTTAATCTCCATCTCAAAGTCTGCTTCCTGGGAAACCCAAGTAGGGACAGTGGGTACCAGGAGGGTTCTCAGAAAACAGATGATGAGACAGGATCTTAGAGCTGGATTACTGGCCACCAGCTGGCATCACCATGGTGGTACAAGCTTTGATGATGTGTATTTGTGGAAGGGAATGCATTAACTGGTGCAAGACATCAGGCACTGGAGAAATATGGGGGAAATGGTAAGTATATTGATGCTCTAGAAAAGGATAACAAAAAGCTGAGAGTAATTAATCAGTTATTAATAACTAAATGTCAAAGCTGGAGAACCTTTTTGGAGGCTTATAAAATGGGTCTTCTCTCCTGTAGCCAGAGGACAGAGAAAGTTGAGAATCAGACTCCGGGCTTAACCATAAGAGTAGTGGAGCTCCAAAGAAGGTTAAACTCCCAACGTGGCAGGTCTGCTATGCCACAGACAGGGCCCTGGGGGGGAAATAATGAGACCCTGATACATATCAGAGTTGACACCCCCAAATCTTGACTCTCCACTTTCTCCTGGGAACCGAGAGGAGTGGAAGCAAGAGTGGTCCTGTTTACCATTCCAGAGGCCAGCTTGGGGACATTTCCCCCCCATGCCTACGTCTCAGGGTTCTGTGAATTTAGAGGTCTTGGATCCCAAAGGGGGAATGCTTTTACTTGGGAATAAGCAAGAATTCTATTGAGCTATAAGCTATGGTTGCCATCTGGATACTTTGAGTTCCTGTGACAAAGAACAGCAGGGAAATACAGGATTCGCCGTCCTAACAGGACTCAGTGTCCCTTATCATTAAGCAGGATAGAACTGCTGAAAGAGTGGGGGCAAGGAGAAGGCAATATGGGAAATTGATTCAAATATAAATGGACATAAACCATTTGACCTAGAAATATACAGCCAGTCCTCTGTATCTGTGGCTTCCATATCCCACAGATTTGACCCATCACCAATTGAAAATATTTGAAAAAAAAAATTGTGTTGAATGTGTACAGACTTTTTTCTTGTCATTATTCTCTAAACAATACAGAGTAACATAGAATTTATGTTGTATTAGGTATTATAAGCAATCAAGAGATGATTTAAAGTATATAGGAGGCACACTTGTAATCCTAGCACTCTGGGAGGCCGAGGTGGGCAGATCGCTTGAGGTCAGGAGTTTGAGCCCACCCTGAGCAAGAGCAAGACCCCATCTCTACTAAAAATAGAAAAAATTAGCCAGCTTGGTGGCACGCACCTGCAGTCCCAGCTACTCGGGAGGCTGAGGCAAAAGGATTGCTTGAGCCCAGGAATTTGAGGTTGTTGTGAGCTAGGCTGATGCCACAGCACTCTAGCCCAGGCAACAGAATGAGACTCTATCTCAAAAAACAAACAAATAAAACAAAAACCTTTGAAAAAAATTTAAAAATTTTATCTAAAAATTTTTAGGCATGTGTATTAATTTCTTTTTTTCTTTTTTTTTTTTTTGAGACAGAGTCTCGCTTTGTTGCCCGGGCCAAAGTGAGTGCCGTAGTGTCAGCCTAGCTCATAGCAACCTCAAACTCCTGTGTTGGGAGCGGTCTCTGATTACGGGTGAGCACATAGCCAATAGAATCATTGCTGGGAGCCTTGTCAGGGCCCTCTACCAATCACTTCCCGCCACGACTACCTGCAATGGTATATAAGCCCACGGTCCTTCCTGTTCGGGGTCTCTCGCCATGTAACTAGACTAGATGCCTCATTAAACTGCTGTTGGAAGAACTCCAGTTTGTTGCGTCGTCCTTGCAGGCGAGTGCGGCGCGACAAGTGGTGCCGAAACCCGGGAACTTCTCGCACCGGCGGAGACGACCTCTTTGGAGGTGAGTTCAGAACCACAGCAGCAGGGGCGGTTTTATTTTGGACCCCTGCCCTCTTCTGACGCCGGCACTGGGTGCTTGTGACCTACCCCATGGGGAACTCTCCTAGTTGTCACCTGTTGCGGGCCCTGCGGGGTCTTCTGGCCGCCCGGGAGCTTCGTATCCCTGACCGTGTCCTGCGCCATTTTGTGCAGGACGTGGACCGGGTGGCCCCATGGTTTCTCCACTCGGGGTCTTTAACGATTCCGAGTTGGGATAAGCTAGAGCAGGACCTTCGCCGTGCCCGAGAGTCTGGTCCCCTTTGGGAGTGTGTTCTCCCTGTGTGGGCACTGGTGCGCTCCTGTTTAGAGGACGACCGTTGCAGCGGTCCGGTCCGGGAAGGTCAGCAAGTACTCAGTGATTATCAAGATAGTATGTCTGAGAGAGGCAAAGTGGGTCCGGCTCGGCCGGGGCGGCCGAGGAAAAGGCCGGAAAGGAAACGTAAGTCCACGGGTAAACAGGAACGGCGGGGACGCCCGCCGCCTGAAAGGGACATGGAGGAGGTGGCTCTCAAAATGGCCTCCCTCCACATGTCGGCTTCCTCTTCTCCCTCTCGTCCTTCTTCTTCCTGTTCTTCTTCATCGTCTCGCTCTTCTTCCCGTTCGCGTTCTCGCGAGGCGGAGGAGGGGCTGTCTCCGCAGGAGAAGGCGGAGCTGGAGGAGGCGGCGGCTAGATATGAGGCGGAGCGTAATCGCCCGCCCCCGTATGCTACTGCCCCTCCTTTTCCCGTTGCGGGATCCGCCCCTCTAAATATGGAGGGCGGAACCTCGTTTGTGCCTCCCCGAGCTAGAAAGAAGATACAGAGGGAGTTTGCTTTCCCCGTCTTTGAGGACGCTAATCAACATCGCTTTCACGAACACCTAGATTACCCTAAACATCCCCTTCTTCAGTTTGCACTTCGCAATCAGCTTATCTTTCCTCATCTGACTTCCCCTGAGCCTCTAATTGGGGCTACCATTGTTTATACTGACGGGTCATCCACAGGCACCGGTAGCTATGTAATCAATGATCAGGTGTTTACGGCCCGCTTCGCTTACTCTTCTCCCCAGCAAGTTGAATGTGCTATCGTTGAATTGGTTCTCCGAACCGTGCCAGAGCCCCTTAATATAATCTCTGATTCTGCTTATGTTGTTCAGGCTGTCCGTCACTTGGAAACAGCCCATTCTCTTAACTCTCGCAGCACGGTGTTCTCCTTATTCTGTGCTATCCGTGCTGCCATCCATTCGCGCCGGTCCCCATTTTTTATAACGCACATTCGGGCCCATTCCCTTTTGCCGGGCCCCATGGCGCGCGGCAATGCCCTGGCGGATCATGCCACTCACGCTTATTGGGTTGGCTCTCCTTTGGAGGCAGCTCGCCAGTTTCATTCTCTATACCATACTCCTTCACTGACGTTACGTCTCAAATTTGGCCTCTCGCGGGCAGCCGCACGCGATATTGTGCTGCAGTGCGCGGCCTGTGCACCTTTTCGTCCAGCACCTCATGTAGGTGTCAATCCTCGTGGTCTTCGGCCACTCCACTTGTGGCAAATGGACGTCACTCATTACTCCTCCTTTGGCACTCTTTCTTATGTCCATGTTTCTGTTGATACCTGCTCTGGCATAATTCATGCCACTCCCTTGACAGGTGAAAAGGTAAGTCATGTCATCACCCACTGCTTAGAGGCTTGGGCTGCCTGGGGTAAACCTCAGGTTATCAAAACTGACAATGGCCCTGCCTATACCTCACAAGCTTTTCGTCAATTCTGCACACGCCTAGGCGTGGAGCACCGCACGGGCCTTCCCTATAACCCCCAGGCCCAGGGTATCATAGAGCGTGCCCATGGCACCTTAAAGGCCTATCTTAAAAAACAAAAGGGGGAGACAGGGACGAGCCCTTTGGGCTTACGTACCCCTAAGCCTGTGCTCTCTCTCACCTTGTTCACTTTAAATTTTCTTTTGCTGGATGATCAGGGGCGCTCTGCTGCGGACCGCCACGCCAACCCCGGTTCCCCTTTATCAGAGCAGGTCTTGTGGAAGGATGTCCTGCTTAACAAATGGAAAGGCCCGGATCTGGTTGTGAGCCGGTCCAGGGGAGCTGTCTGTGTTTTCCCGCAGGACACTCCTGATCCAGTGTGGGTCCCGGCACGCTTAACGCGGCGAGTGCAGCGGTTGGCGGATGTGGAGGATGCAGATGATGGGGCGTCCGCTGCCGGGGATGCTGCTGCTCCTGACCTTTCTGCTGCTGGCCGCATCGGTGACGACGGACCGGCGCTGGGCCATCCTGTCGGTGTTCCCGAGACCGATGCCGGTGACCCATGATGCCCAGATCTTCCCCCGGCTGTTCGCTACTAATGCCTCTTTGGGCCTTGCCAATCTTACTTGGAACTCCTCCTCAACATTTGAGACGTCGGTCCACGCTATTCAGCAGCGTAATCTGTCTTTCCCCTCCACACCTGTTTGCCTCTGGCCCCCCTTTTATCTGGATCACTGCTACTTCCTCTGGTCCTGGTGTTCTCAATTGCTCCATGGCAAACTGCTCCTATGCCCGTTGCTGGAATGCCTCCAGCCAGTCCATGGCAATTGTTGCCCGTATGCCTCGGCATATTCCTTGGCCGGTGGAGGCTCCTAGCTTCTTGACCCTTTTCCGACAGCGAAGAGATTTTGGCGTTACTGCAGTTGTAATTTCTACATTGGCAGTGACTGCCGCACTGGCAGCCGCTACGGCTGCAGCGGTAGGCTCTGTTCAGACAGCACAGACGCTGAACAACCTATCGGCATCTGTGGCTACAGCTCTGGACACACAATCCGCTGTCAACGCGCACCTGAAGGGTGGTATCATGATACTGAACCAACGTGTGGACTTGGTCCAGGAGCAAATAGATGCCTTATGGCAGCTGGCACAGCTGGGCTGCGAATGGCGTTTCACAGGACTATGCATTACCGTGGTACCGTTTGATAATGCTTCCGCCGCGGCCAACAAGTCTCGTCAATTATCTGTTATGTTGACAGGACACTGGTCTAGTCAATTTACCGCCTTGACCCGGCAGTTAACTCCACACGCCTGGACTTGACAGTGACCAATGGTCTCTTTCCTACATTTCAGTCAATAGTCCGAGGACTTCGGGACTGGGCTGGCCTGGGGTCCCTAGGGTTCATGGGGATCCTGGGAGCAGGTTTCATGATCTGGGGGTTCCTGCGCGTTCGTGCACAGCGCCGCAGGGACCGAGTGGTGGTTACCCAAGCCCTAGCCACCCTCGAGTGTGGTCAATCCCCTGGCATCTGGCTACAAATGTTACGCTCCGAAGGTCAAGACCGCCTCCCCTCTTGCACAGCGTGACATGGCCCATGCACTCTGAGGGGTTTCCCCATTGCACCAGATTGTGGCGTGTCACCCCCTTACCAGCCGTTGCACCTCCCAGAGTCTCTGCTCATTGCACGGGAGACGGTGGCCTTTGCACCTGCTTCAGGGACTCCACCCCCTGGATCCGGACCTTGAGGTTGGAGTCCCCAAAGCTTATGTTGCAAAACAAAAGGGGGAGCTGTTGGGAGCGGTCTCTGATTACGGGTGAGCACATAGCCAATAGAATCATTGCTGGGAGCCTTGTCAGGGCCCTCTACCAATCACTTCCCGCCACGACTACCTGCAATGGTATATAAGCCCACGGTCCTTCCTGTTCGGGGTCTCTCGCCATGTAACTAGACTAGATGCCTCATTAAACTGCTGTTGGAAGAACTCCAGTTTGTTGCGTCGTCCTTGCAGGCGAGTGCGGCGCGACACTCCTGGGCTTAAGCAATCCTTCTGCCTCAGCCTCCCGAGTAGCTGGGACTACAGGCATGTGTCACCATGCCCAGCTAATTTTTTCTATATATTTTTTTTAGTTGGCCAAATAATTTCTATTTTTAGTAGAGACGGGGTCTCGCTCTTGCTCAGGCTGGGCTTGAACTCCTAACCTTGAGCAATCCACCTGCCTCGGCCTCCCAGAGTGCTAGGATTATAGGCATCAGCCACTGCGCCCGGCCTTGTATTAATTTCTTGATCTCTCTATAGGCCTATATGTGCATACAAAGTGGTTTTCTTCAAGACTAAAAATGTAGAATGATATTCATGTCTTTTATCTAAAACCTATGCTTACTTTTTATAGCACAAATACATACTGAATTCTGGCTCAACCTCATGATAAGCACACATGGATATCATTTTCACCTGAAATGAGACAGTATTTGTTTCTGTTCTTGATGGTTATTAAACAGGAGAGAGCTTGCGCACACATATAAGAAGATGAAAAAAACTACAGCAGAATGTTCCTTGCTTTCCTATGAGTAGTAGGATGCTCTTTCACAGAAATCCAAAACTTTTCTAGGACAGATCAGTGAATCTCGTGGGATTTTCTTCAATTCACAAGGTTCTTCCTCTTTTCTTGAAGTCAAGTTCTCAGGATGAGCAGAATATCCAGATTCAGAGACAGGATCCTTCCCCCAGCCACGCGTTTGTGTGGAAAGGAAGGAAAACACTGTTAAATTTTGTTCTGCAGTTTTCCTGGTGGTTTCTAATAAGACTTCAGACTTGTTGTATAGGAAAGAATTTAATCTTGTCCAAAAAAAGGTCTGGCCTTTGCCCTCAGTCTCTGGGAGGTGATCTCTAAGCCCTTGGAAGGTTCTGCCTGACGGAAGTGACTTTGTTTGCCCTGGGGCCTTGGGCCAGCCAGACAGTAACATTGTGATGGATGGTGGGGGCTTTGCCTCAGGCAGCATGTGTCAGTTGACCTCCTGAGGGGCCGGAAACTGACATCAGCCACTGGGCAGGCAACTAAGCCTACATGATGGGGTTCCAATAAGGACTCTAGACACAGAGGATTGGGTGAGCTTCCCTGGTTTGCAATACTGTGTGTGCACTGTCATGTACCCACGCCAGGAAAGTGATATTACCCTGACTCCATAGGAAGAAGACAATGAGAAGATCCACATTTGGTAATTTTCCTGGACTCTGCCCTAGGTGTCTCTTCCTTTAGCTGATTTTAATCTGTGGTCCCCTTTGCCTGTAATAAACTGTAACTGTGAGTATAGCACTTTAAGTGATTCTGTGAGTCCTTCTCATGAATGTTTGAACCTGAGGGTGGTCTTGGGGATCTCCAAACTTGCAACTGGTGTCAAAGTGAGGGCAGTCTCATGAACTATTCCCCCAACTTCATAGTTGGGTAACTTTTGCAGCTGGCATCTGCATTGGCATTCACTAGATCAACCACGACTCACTGAAACGTATGATTTGGGAAGAAAAAGGATGCGAGGGCAGGTATTGATGAACCTTTAATTCCTGGATGGTTATCTGGTCATCCGTGCTGTGGAACTGCATCTGCACTGTGATCAGTTACTAGAGGTAAAAGTTGCCAATGGAATTTAGAAGTGATAGATCCAACTCCCAAGGAGTTGGCTTACTGAATATATAAGACAATGCAAAATAATAAGAAATAAGCCAAATAGACAATCCCTTGATTATTGCTACCTGTAATAGCCAAAATGAAAGTGAAAGAGAGTGTTGGGCAGGATCCTGATGCTGGGCTAAGCTCACATTTCAGCCAGCCTGAGCTATGGCCACTAGCATCAGGGTCACTGTCAAAGGGAAAAACATGCTGGGACAACAGATAGCATGGCTACAACCCCTCGTCACCGGGACGTTTATCCATGTTGGAGGAGGACAAAACCAAGAAACTACTGAAAGCAAGGGGAATGATGTAAACGAGCTGTGTCATTTTGTGGAGACTTATCATCAACTTTTTGTAAAACCTTTATTGAAATCATTGTGAAAGGATGAACTTAGGGGCAGCATCCATAGTTTTGGATACTGCAGGATGAAAGAACAGAAATGTTCTTCCATTTTGCAATATCCACAGCTCACCGTTGAACACTTGCAGATAGCCATGCACGATCATAATACATAGCAGGGTATTTGCTGGGGTCAGCTAGCCTGGTGGACTGTATAAAAGCCACTGTAAAGTTTGTTTACCTGAGAAGGGGATTGTCATCCTATAAATACAAAGCAGAACTTTCCCAGTAAAGGGGTTGGTATGCTTCCTATGCAAGCCATGTTGGGTTGGCTTTTTTATGATCAGGACATTTTATCCACTGAATATACCCCTTACCCAGAGCATAATAAATACTGCGGTTATGGAGACCTTTTTTTGCACGGGCACTTTATCTACCTTACTGCAGTAAAATCAAACAATGTTAAGAGAAGCCTCATAAGACTTGTTATGTTAGCTTGCCCTTATGGGCCTTACAGATGCTAAGAAAATTAGGATGATTCACAAGAAAATGAGCAGAGACAAAGAGAAGAGTCACGGGACATGTCCCAGCAGAGTAGAAATTGAAGATGGCTATTGAGAAGTGGGGTGAATAAATCTGACATTGATGGGGTTGAAACAAGGAGTTAATGCAACACTGTTGGAAGTTGGGTGGACCAATGGGAAGCCTCACTGCCCCTCCTCAATATTAAAAAGCCTTAACCAACTCTGCCCCAAATACCCCTGTTTTGAGAAGTTAAACAACAAACAAAAACCAGAGGGCAAAGTGGACAACGAGAAAACTGAGCTGGAATTGCCTGTGGCAATGATCTGTCAGATTAATCAAAATGAAATTTGACCAGAGGCCTGGGTCTTTGGCTTATTCCCAGCTCAAAGCCTTATGCACACATGTAGGTAAAATGGCCTGGAGCAGAGAAGAGACTTTTCTGGGACTCCATGACAGGGAATCTTTATGCAGTGTAAACGCAAAACCTGTTGGTGAAATCCTGATGGGGGCCACAGTAGGATTGGGAGGGTAGAGACATACAACAATTCATGGGACTAAAGTGAAAATTCGGATGAGAATCAGAATATTTGAAGGGACCTGAGATGTCTTCTTTACCTTAATGTATTAGGATGGATTCTATATCTGACTGTGAAACACTTCCCTTACCTAATCTTACAAAACAGGAAGCATCTGAATCCACTCTCAGGCCAGTCTTGATTGGACAGGCTAAATGGGAACAACTAGAGCTGTTCAATGTTACTTTGAAACAGTGTAGGGTATCTGGTGCACAAAAAGAAATCATTGACATGTTAGAAGCTGAAGTGCTATACCAATGAATTCTTTGTACAATAGGACTGTGAAAAAAGCAGATGGCTCATGTAGACTATCAGTGGAGTGTTGAGGCTTGAATAAAGCAGTGCCACCCACACCATCAGGAGTCCTGATATAGTTTCAACAGCACAAAAAGTACAGCAGGCTGAAGAGACTAGTGCTCAGTGATTGATCTCTCCAATGCTTTTTCTATCTCAGTCTTAGAAAAGAAGCAATTGCCTTCATGTGGGAACGATTCCAATTTACATTTACTGTTTTGCTGTAGGGTTGTTTGAATTCACCAGCTACTGTCATAATTTGGTGAGAAATTTGGATTGATGCATGTTCTGAGTGCAACAGCACACTATGGTGATGATACCATGATAATAACTGAAACTGAAGACCAAGTGAGGACTGACCTAAATGTCGTGGGGACACACATGACCAACAGAGGCTGGTTGATAAATCCTGCAAAGGCCCAAGGGCCTGCCCAGCTGGTGAAATTCTTCAGAATAACCTGGGCAGGCACAACATGACATTTCATAGATGAGTAAAAGTAAACTGACCTCATTACCCACCCCTTGAACTAAACAAAGAAACCCAACATCTCATCGATCTATTTGTATGTTGAAGGATATATATTCCACAATGGGAATATTGCTAGTTCTTACCCATAAAGCTATATCCCCCCCCAAAAGCCATATTTGAATGGGTCCTAAACAAAATCAGGCCACATGAGAATTGCAAAAAGTATTTTCTCTCTTGATGCCTTTGGGCCCTCATGTTCATGCTCACACATGATTTTGAAAGTGTCTATAACACATACTTATGTAGACTGGAGGTTATTGCAAAAGCTTATGAGTGCCACCCAGAGGTGGCTGATAGGATTTTATACCAGAATATTCCTAAATGGGGGGTAAGATATACACCAGTAGAGAAACAACTACTAGCTTGCTATTGGGCATTAATAGAGACTGCTCATATAACTGAAGGACATAAAATACTCCTACAACCTGAAACATCCATAATGTCTTGGGTGATATCAAAGAAATACTCTAATAAGGCAGAGGCCAACAAAGTTCCATAATAAAATGGAAATGGGTCATACAGGAACAAGTTACTGGGGGAAGGTGAAGAGGTACTCATTGTATCTACAAACAGGTAACCTCTTTTCTTTTAGGACTCACTTTGGAACCACCTGAGGAGCTTCTGCATCCTATTGCCACCTGGAAAGTGCCCTGTTCACAGATATGTATTAACCAACAAAGAGCTGATTGGTTTATGGATGGCAGTTCCAAGGTGCATGAACAGCATCCTGTTTGGAAGGCCACCACACTAAAATTGGCAGGTTGAAAGGGTTTGATTGAAGAAGATAACAGATCAGCTCAAAGGGCTGAATTGCATGCTGTTTTCCTTGCAGTGGTGGGAGAATTGAACAATGATAAAAGCCTTTAGGTTTTGGTTTTTACTGACTCATGAGCAGTGGCTAATGGCCTGGCTATATGGTCCAGTAGAGGGGTGATAGAATACAGCCTACTAAATGGATGCCCACATAGGGCATGACTTTACAAAAATCACTATGAGAATTTAAGGGGCACATTAAAGTAGGACATGTTGATGCCCATAAGAAGAGCTCCTTTCTGGGATCGGAAGGTAATTGGAATTGGCAAGAGTACACCCTAGTGTGCTTGCTTGACGTAGCCAACTGGGCCCACCAAGTGAGTGAACGTTGGGATACTTCAGCAATGCAGAGGTGGCTGAATCTAGACATATTCCTCTTGTACAAAATGCTAACAAGATCTGTTTTGCCTGCCAATAAGAGTGACAGACTGCAGATGGCTATGGGACAGATGTCCTGGGGAGAGGGTCCTCACATAGCTGACAACTTGATTACAGTTCTTCTCCACATTAGCTCAATTTTTTTTCTTTTTTTGCCGCATCACCTCAACTTTCTCTTTTCCTCCCCGACACAGTGATCCTAGGACCAGGGCTACAACTGCAGGTACTGGAGGCAGGGATGATCCCTACTCAAGAAACTATAATTATACTGTGAAATTTTTAAATCAGGATTCCTAAGATCCCAATGAGGTGGATTATGCCTTCCCCACATCTGGCAAAGTTGGGTTTGACAGGAATGCACCAATATTGCCTGGCAATAATGGTATCCTGCTAGTTCCGAACCTGTGTAGCCCTAGCCCATGTCAACAAGAGTGAACGAGAGGTGACACTTGCTAGACCGGTCGTGCTGCTGGCAGTCTGGATCAGGACAGTGGCTTAACGTCACATCTCTTCAGAGTTGGAAAAGTTTGGATAAAATGATAATTGGAGAGAGGGAGGAATAGCAGCTGAGGCTAAATGAGTGAATAAATGAGTTATGTAATGAGGAAAATCAAATATTACATTTGTACACCAAGAGAGGCTCAAGGCAAGAGATGATATTGTCTCTCTTAGTTCAATCATACCAGATGCCTGAACTGGTGAGGCCATATGTTGCCAAGACCACTCCTGCTTTTGGAACTTGATGGGCTTAATAGAAGCCTAAAAACCTGAGTGGCATATATATCCCTGGAGACATGTTGGTCATAGGAAATGATGACAAACTGGACCAATTGATAAAGACTGAGTGGGACTCTGATAATATGCCAGGATCTGTTGACTTATTTTTCAGGTTTTATCCACTACCATTTTGCAAAATGGTGTGACACTGGCATTGCTAGTAAGATTATAATATTGATACTGATGGTCAATGTATTGGGAAATTGAATTAAAGCTTCTTTAGGTTGTAATGCTGATGGAAAATGACTGGCCTGAGGAAGAATAGGAGTCAGTTAATCATAAGCTAATTTCTATGCTAAATAGTTCTGTATAAGTTTATCACAAGGTACAAACAGTGGTAGATCACGGGGGGAAATGTAATCAAATCAGTACAAAAATATCCATTGTATGGAATGGCTTTATAGCATGGATTAACTGTGTCTTTAAATCTATCCCTATCTACACTGACTCCTCAAATTTTAGGCACATAATCGTTTTGCTACAAGGGAGGCTGAGTCAAAGGCCAGGGAGAGGCCTGTATATTAAGGAATTAATTGTGCCCCCAAAACATCTGCCCTTTCTCTTCAGCTTCTGTAATAAATTGCAGCTTGTGAGGGCCTTCTTCCTGGGGCCCTCTCTTGTGTCTCTTCTTATAAAGGCATTAATCCCATTCAAGAGAGCCCCACCCTCATGACTAAATTATCTCCCCAAAGCCCCACCTCCAAATACCACTGCACTGGGGATTAGGGCTTCCACATATGAGTTTTGAGCACCACTTTTTGCCCTAGGGCAGTGAAGTGACTCAGAAGATTATAATCCTGTATCACTAACCTTATCAGAATTGTCCATAGGCCTGGCATAGAATTCCCCTTTCTCATCTCACACCTTGGCTTCAAAAAATCGCCACATTGGACTTGTTTGTGAGATACAAATGATAATAAATATAAAATAGAAAGGCATAATAACTCAGTGAGAGAACTGCAAGAAACAGAAAAAAGTTCACAGTACAAGTCACTTCTAGCTCATATATTTCAAGTTTTGTAACATCTACAACAGCAAAGTTCTTGGGTGGGAGGGGAGGCTGCCAGGCATGAAAGTTTGTTTCTGATTTTGTTGCCCACGTCAAGCTTGTTCACTCCTGTCAGGTAGTCAGTGGTGGCAGGGAAGGTCAGGGAGGTAAATCCAGAGGGAGACGCTGACAATGTCAGCCTCACTTCCCTCCGTGAAACGTGCTGCTCACGGATTATCAGTGTCCTCCCCCATCTCACACTGAAGGCTGAGGATGGGTTCACCCAGATACCACAGCTGTACATCTCCCCACCACGTGGGACCCAAAGGTCTGTAATGAAATGGCTAATGGGGCTGCTCTGTCACTGCCCGTAGCTGGAGAGAGCAGCATCACCCCACCAGCAAAGTTCCAAAATAGTTGATTTTTTTCAATCATTTTCTTTCTTTCCTTATTTTAAAGTATTTAATTGACAATTTAGATTGTATATATTTAAGGCATACAATGTGATAATTTTATATATGCATATGTTATATAATAGTTATCATAATCAAATTAATGAACACGTCCATCACCACCCATGCTGTACTTTAGATCCCCAGAACTTGTTTATCTTTTAACTGAAAGTTTGTATTCTTTTGACCACTAGCTCCCTATCCCCCCAAGCCCCAGCCCTAGCAACCACCACTCTACTCTGTTTCTAAGAGTTCAGCATTTTTATATTCCACGTGTAAGTAAGATCATACAGTATTTGTCATTCTGTGTCTGGCTTATTTTGATTAGCATATTGTCCTCCAGGTTCATCCATGTGGTCACAAATGGCAAGATTTCCCTTCCTTTTTTATGGCTGAATAACATTCCATTATACACACACACACACCCCACAATTTTTTTATCCATTCATCCATTGCTAGACACTTGGGTAGTTTCCATGTCTTGGCTAATGTGGATAATACTGAAATGAACGTGGGAGTACAGGTATCTCTTTGAGCTACTAATTTCATTTCCATTGAATATATATTTAGAGGTGGGATTGCTGGGTCATATGGTAGTTCTATTTTTTTAAATTTATTTTTATTTTATTTTATTTTTTTCATGAATTTGCGTGTCATCCTTGCACAGGGGCCATGCTAATCTTCTCTGTATCGTTCCAATTTTAGTATATGTGCTGCCGAAGCGAGCACTGGTAGTTCTATTTTTAATTTTTTTTTTTTTTTTTTTGAGACAGTGTCTCGCTCTGTTGCCCGGGCTAGAGTGCCATGGCATCAGCCTAGCTCACAGCAACCTCAAACTCCTGGGCTCAAGTGATCCTTCCGCCTCAGCCTCTCGAGTAGCTGGGACTATCGGTGTGTGCCACCAAGCCCGGCTAATTTTTTCTATTTTTAGTAGAGATGGGGTCTTGCTCTTGTTCAGGCTGGTCTCGAACTCCTGACCTCAAGGTATCCTGCCGCCTCAGCCTCCCAAAGTGCTAGGATTACAGGCGTGAACCACTGCCTCTGGCCCTATTTTTAATTATTTGAGGAACCTCCACACTGTTTTCCATAATGGCTTTATCAATTTAAATTCCTGCCAACAGTGTACAAGGGTTCCCTTTTCTCTACATCTTACCAACACATAATCTTTTTTGATAATAGACATTTTGACATGTGTAAGGCAACATCTCACTGTGGTTTTGATTTGCATTTCCCTGATGATTAGAGATGTTGAGCACCTTTTCATGTAGTATTGGCCATATGTATGTCTGCTTTGGAAAAATATCTGTTCAGGTTCTTTGCCCATTTTTAAATCAGATTATTTATTTTTACTACTAGATTGTAGGAATTTCTTGTGTATTTTGGATATTACCACTTATCAGATATGTGGTTTACAAATATTTTCTCCTACTCTATAGGTTGCCTTTTCATTTTGTTTATTTTCTGTGCAGAAACTTTTTAGTTTGATATAGTTCCACTTATTTATTTTGATTTTGTTACTTTTGTTTTCGGTGTCATATCCAAAAAGTCATTGCAACGACTAATGTCAAGGAGATTTTTCCCTATGTTTTTTTTTCTAGAAGCTTTATGGTTTCAGTTCACACATTTAAGTCTTCAATTCCTTTCAAGTGAATTTTTGTGAGTGGTGTAAGAGAAGGGCCCAATTTTATTCTTTTGTATGTGGATATCTAGTTTTCCCAGCATATATTGAAGAGAATATTTTTACCCCATGGTGTATTTTTGGTATCCTTACCAAATATTAGTTGATTGTATATGTATAGGTTTATTTCTGAGCTCTTGACTCTGTTCTGTTGGTCTACGTATCTGTTTTTATACTAGTACCATACTGTTTTGATTACTGTAGCTTTGTAATTTACTTTGAAATCAGGAAATGTGATGGCTCCAGATTTGCTTTTGTTTCTCAAGATTGCTTAGGCTATTTGGGGACTTCCATGGTTTCATAAAAATTTTAGGATTGTTTTTTCTATTTCTGTGAAGAATACCATTGGAATTTTGATAGGGATTGAATTGAATCTATAGATTGTTTTGGGTAATATGGACATTTTAACAATATTAATCCTTCCAATCCTTGAACACATCATATCTTTTCATTTATTTGTGTTATCTTCAATTTCTTTCATCAGTGTCTTATAGTTTTCAGTGTACAGATCTTTCACTTCTTTGGTTAAATTCATTCCTAAGTATTTTGTTGTTTTTGATGCTATTGTAAATGGAATTGTTGTCTTTATTTCTTTTACAGATATTTCTTTTTTAGTGTATAGAAATGCAACTAATTTTTGTATGCTGATTCTGTATCTTGCTACTTTACTGCATTCATTAATTAGTTCTAACAGTTTTTTGGTGGAGTCTGTAGGGTATTCTATATTTAAGATCACGTGGTCTGCAAACAGAGACAATTTTACTTCTTTTTTTCCCCATTTTTATGTCTTTTATTTCTTTTTTTGCCTAATTGCTCTGGCTAGAATTTCCAGGACTATGTTGAATAGAAGTGGTGAGCATGGACATCCTTGTCTTATTTCTGATCTTACAGGAAAAGCTTTCAATTTTCACTGTTTCATACAATGTTAGTGGTGGGCTTGTCATATATGGCCTTTATTATATTGAGGTACATTCCTTCTACACCTAGTTTGTTGAGAGTGTTTATTCTGAAAGGATGTTGTATTTTGTCAAATGCTTTTTCTGCATTTTTGAGATGACCATATGATTTTTATTTCTCATTCTGTTAATGTGGTATATCGCATTTATTGATTTGCGTATGTTGTACCATCCTTGCAGCCCAATGATAAATCCCTCTTGATTATGGTGAATGATCCTTTTAATGGGCAGTTCAATTTGGTTTGTTGGTATTTTTTTGGGTATTCTTATGTCTATGTTCATCAGGTATATTGGCCTGTAGTTGGTTTTTTTTTAGTGACTTTATCTGGCTTTGGTGTCAGGGTAATGCTGGCCTCATAAAATGACTTTGGTAGTGTTCCCACTTCTTTAGTTTTTTGGAAGACTTTGAGTAGGATTGGCATGAATTCTTCTTTCTTTCTTTTTTTTTTTTTTTCAGACAGAGTCTCTCTTTCTTGCCTAGGCTAGAGTGCCATGGCGTCAGCCTAGTTCACAGCAACCTCAAACTCCTGGGCTCAAGCAATCCTTCTGCCTCGCCTCCCGAGTAGCTGGGACTACAGGCATGTGCCACCATACCCAGCTAATTTTTTTCTATATATTTTTAGTTGTCCAGCTAATTTCTTTCTATTTTTAGTAGAGACGGGGTCTTGCTCTTGCTCTGGTTGGTCTCGAACTCCTGAGCTCAAACGATCCTCCCGCTTCGGCCTCCCAGAGTGCTAGGATTACAGGCGTGAGCCACCATGCCCGGCCTGAATTCTTCTTTAAATGTTTGGTAGAATTCATCTATAAAGCCA
Source organism: Lemur catta (assembly GCF_020740605.2). Lineage (NCBI taxonomy): Eukaryota > Metazoa > Chordata > Mammalia > Primates > Lemuridae > Lemur > Lemur catta. The sequence goes on from NC_059128.1 coordinate 65,190,180, forward strand.
TCTGGTCCTGGGATTTTCTTTATTGGGAAGTTTTTGATTACTAATTCAATCTCATTACTTGTAATTGGTCTACGCAGAATTTCTTTTCTTTTCTTTCTTTTTGTAATAAGATATTACATTGCTGCAGCAGATCTTCTGTTTCTTTATGATTTACTCTTGGTAGGTTGTGTAATTCTAGTAATATATTTATTTCTTCTAGGTTATCCGACATGAGGAAAATTGGAAAATTCACAAATGTGTGGAAATTAAACAACACACTCCTGAACAACCAGTGGGTCAAAGAAGAAATAAAAAAAAATCTTGAGAGACATAAAAGTGCAAATAAAACATGCCAAAACTTATGGGATGTAGCAAAAGCAGTTTTAAGAAGGAAATTTATAGCTATAAATGCCTACATTAAGAAAAAAGAAAGGTGTTATATAAGCAACCCAACCTAACACCTCAAGGAACTAGAAAAAAAAAAAACAAACTAAGCCCAAAGTTAGCAGAAGAAAGAAAATAATAAAGATTAGAGCAGAAACAGATGAAATAGAAAATAGAAAAACAATAGAAACGATCAAAGGTACTAAGAGTTGTTTTTTGGAAAAGATAAATAAAATTGACAAATCCTTAGCTAGACTAAGCAAGAAAAAAAAGAGAGAGAACTCAAATTAATAAAATTTAAAAAATCTTAATCTTTCTTGGAACCCTGGTGGAGAAAACCGGTTGTGGGGTTTATGGTACAAGTATGGCCAGTTTTAACAACTTAATAAAGAGATACTTTATTAAGTCTTTATATCCTACTTTGAAATATCCCCTAAAGCCCCAATAATTATGACATCCATTTGTCTTGGGGAGTTCTCTTCCCTGATGTGTCTAGAAAGCACTTGGTGTGTGGGCCCCGGCTCAGGACCAGACTGGGCTGCTCACTGGTGTAGCTAAGAGTTCCCTTGAAGTGGAAGGATCCAAGGCCCTGCCAGGATGTCGCTGCCCTGGAGGTTGGCCTCTGCTGAGCTGCTGCTGCTGTTACCCCCAACACACCTGCCACCTCCTCACTGAAAGTCTCTGTTTTGCCTTTAAGTTGCAATTGTCTCAATAACTCCCCTCCTCCCTCTTCACCTCAGTCTAATCAATTCTCTCAGAAAAACTTCCAAGCCATAGAATAAAATTTAAAATTTAAATATCTGGTCTCCGGAAGCCATAAAGGAACAGATTGATAAATTTGACTGTGTAAAAATTTAAAACTTCTGTTTGGCAAAAGACAAGACAGACTGTGAAAATGTAATTGCAGAACATATGATAAAATGGCTAATTGCCTTAAATTTGCAAAATAACTCTCATACAAATGAATGAGAAAGCAAAACAACTCAGAAGAAAGTAGGCAAGTTATAAGAACAGACAGTTCACAGGAAAAATACAAATGGTCTGTAAAATTATGGAAATATACTTAGTCTCACACATATTTAAAAACATAGAGATTAAAACATCAGCAAGATATAATCTTTCAACTTTTAGATTGGTAAAAAATAAAAAAACTTTATAATACCCAGAACTGGCAAAAGTATGGATAAATAGGTACTTTCACATATTTTTGATGAGACTTAATATTGTTGTAACCTTTGGGAAGATAATTTGACAATATCTGTCAGATATTTAAACTGAGCACAGTGGCATGAGCCTGTAATCCCAGCTACTCAGGAGGCTGAAGAATGCTGGAGGGCAGGAGTTCGAGGTTACAGTGTGCTATGATCGTCCCTGTGAATAGCCACTGCACTCCAGCCTGGGCAACATAGTGAGACCTTATCTCTTAAAAAAAAATTAAGTGCATGTATGTTTTGACTGAGAAATTTCACTACTTGGGATTTACATTGTGAAAACACTGGATAAAATTTCCCCAAAGCGTATGTACAAGAACATTTGCAGAGACAATGTTTTAAAAGAAACCAAAAATATTTTACCCCAAAATATACTTCTTTGATATATTTCAAGACGGCTATTCAGAGGGCCTGCAGAAAGGAACAACCCTGAAAAGCTCCTTTTTGTGGAGGTGATTTGCATCTGTACAGAAAAATCTACCTTGGTAAAATAAACAGCCAGCCTTTCTCTGAGATCTCTCCCTTGTCTGGATCTAGGAAGGATTAACTCAACCACGGGCTACCAGCTCTTCTTTCTGAGAGCTGCTACTTGTGAGCTGTCATCTGTGTAACAAGACTGCCCTCGCTAGCCATGCCTTTTCTCTTCTCTGCCCCCATAATGTGTCTGCCAAGATCCAAGCCCCCATTCTTTGTGTAACCTCAAGATGGTGGGAAATCATCAACCATCTGGCCCTTTCTTTGAGTCTTCATATTTTGAACGACTGCCATGCACATGGTGCATGTTAATAAATTTTGTATGCCTTTCCCCCTGTTAATTTGTCTTTTTTCAGTTGATTTTCAGCCAAACTTCAGAGGGCAAAGGGGAAGTTTTCTCTTGGCCCCTACAGTTTTGGCATTGTGAGTAGAATAACCAAACCTGCTCTGCTCTTCTGGAAGCCACAGCCAAGGGAACACAGGACCTGACAAGCTGGCAGAAGGATTTGTTTTCCAGAGTCAGGAAAACTTTTTTTCTTTTAAGCAACTTACAGTTTACAGTGGTTGGGTAAAGTACACTTTGTGTGCAAAATTGAAACCTTTACCTTTTTCTCTAGCTGGTCTCTCCAAGATTTAGAAACTATTTGTGAGTACTTCTTATTTTTGGCAATATAGTTATTTGTATAAGTTCAATAAAAATCTATTTCCTTTTGTAATAGGACACAGTTGGAAACACTGGTTATTTTACCAAGGCTTTGACTGGAATGTCATATTGTCAAATGTAACCAGTCTGCTTTGAGGGATTGAGGTTGACTTTGTAAGTCCAACAGAATTGGAAAAACACTGGCCTGGTACCCTATCTACATGGTTCCCTTACAAGGTTTTTGACCTTGTGGTAAGTAAAGAATATCACTTCTGACAAGCCCAGGAATCTCAAGATATTTGGGGAGGAATTCATCTAATTCATATAGGTATTACAGACACAGTCTTTAGCTTGGTTCCTAAGCCTCAAGAGGTTTTAAAAAGTCTAATGTAAAATTTCTTATGAAAAAGTTCCAACAAAGCCAACTTTAAAAGTTCCCATATGGCCAATCACTATTCTTGCTGCACTTTATGTAAATAATCAAGCCAAGTATAATAAGACTAAAACTTATTTTGCAAATAAATTTGTCTATGATTTACCCTTAGTAGAAATGGAGAACTGGAGAGAAAAAAATAATTGTATTTCAGGAGAAAACCTATAGTACACCTGTTATTAGATTCCAGCTCATTGTTTTTCTTTTTTCTTTTTCAGATTTTATTATTTCCTGCAATCTGGACTAAATCTTAAATTTTTAGTTTTCTTCAATATCTGGCTGTGACTCCTTAGATTAACATTTCCGTTTTTTCTCCCACCCTGCTGACTTAAAATCACTAGAAATTAAAACTGTGCTTTTTCTGGAAGCCCTACAAACTAAAGCTAGACAACTTGATATGAACTTTGGGAGAAATCCCTATAGCAGTTTATAAACAGTCTGCATGCCTAGCGATGTAGGGACCACTCAGAAAGATTACTTGAACCACTGATTCAAACTACAACCCAGGAGAATCTGTTGGATTACCTGCCCACTCCAACTGAACATGCTTCAGAGAAAATCTAGTTTAAAGACTACTCCAGACATTAACCTTTGTTTTTCTTCTGTTTCCATAGAAATTGCCTCTTATTGAAGGACTGTTTGTCTGCATCATACATAAAGGTCTAGCTTTGAGAGCCCATCTGCAATGCCACCCCCTGGAATGGGACATGACTGTTTAATGGAACTGACTTATTCTCAGGACTAAGAGACTAGGTCAAGAAGATATGGGCTGGCCGGGTGTGGTGGCTCACGCCTGTAATCCTGGCACTCTGGGAGGCCGAGGCGGGAGGATCACTCGAGGTCAGGAGTTTGATACCAGCCTGAGCAAGAGTGAGACCCCGTCTCTACTAAAAATAGAAAGAAATTAGCGGGACAACTAAAAATAATATAGAAAAAATTAGCCGGGCCTGGTGGCGCATGCCTGTAGTCCCAGCTACTCTGGAGGCTGAGGAAGGAGGATCCCTTGAGCCCAGGAGTTTGAGGTTGCTGTGAGCCAGGCTGACGCCATGGCACTCTAGCCTGGGCAACAGAGTGAGACTCTGTCTCAAAAAAAAGAAGATACAGGCTGCTTGCTCCAATCTATGTTTTTTCCTCAATCTTTGCCAATCCCTTATCTCACAACCCCTAACCCAACTCTCTCCATAGCTACCAACCCTACTTTAATAAATGCCAGGCGCACTGTCTGGAGAATGGACACGCCTGAGGCTCTGACTGAGGGGGATGGGCGGGACACGGACAATGTATGTAACCTGAGCTTTTGTACCCCCATGAAGAGCTGAAATAAAAAATTAAAAAAAAATATGTGATACTTTCTGAAAATAAACTTTCAAATGGGGGACTAAAGGAAACCAAAAATATTTTACCCGGAAATATACTTCTTTGACATATTTTGAGATGGCTATTCAGAGGGCCTACAGATAGGAATAGCTTTGAAAAGCTGCCTTTTGTGGAGGAGATTTGCATGTGTACAGAAAAATCTACATTGGTGAAATAAACAGCCAGGCTTTCTCTGAGCCCTCTCCCTTGTCTGGGTGTAGGAAGGATTAACTCAACCACGGCTACCAGCTCTTTTTTCTGGGGGCTGCTACCTATGAGGTTTCATCCAGGTAAGAAGATTGCCCCTGCCAGCTATGCTTTCCCCCTCTCTCGCTCCGTATCCATCTTGCTACATTCAGAGCCACTGTCTTTGTGTAACCTCAAGATGGTATGAAATCATGAACCATCTGGCCCGTTTTTCGAGTTTTTACATTTTGTATGACTCCCATGCACATGTGTGCATGTTAATATATTTTGTATGCCTTTTCTCCTATTAATTTGCCTTTTGTCAGTTGATTTTCAGCAAACTTTCAGAGGGCGAAGGGGAAGTTTTTCCTTGGGCCCTACAGTTTAATAGCAAACAATTAAAAATCTAATTTTTTGAATAGCAAACAACTTAAAGGGCAAACTGAAGTATCTGTTGGCAGGCAAATTAAACTGGAGTATATAAATAGGAGTATATAAAAATAATTGAGCTGTTTAAAAGGGAGGTAGATTTGTAAGTGCTGAGAGGGAGGGATGGCCAAAGTATATTATGTAGTGAAGAGAACAAGTTACAGAACAATGTGCTGTAAATGAAAATTATGTGTTCATACAAACATGCACTAGGGAATTCAGTCATCATTTTTCTAGGACGTGTGCGGCACACACACACTCACACAAATTTAATGTTTGTCATGGAGAGAAAAGCTATTGAGGAGATTGTATTTTTCATTTCAAATGCATCCTTCTTTCTTTCCTTCCTTCCTTTTCTTTCTTTCCTTTCTTTCTTTCCACAGGGTCTCACTCTGTTGCCCAGGCAAGAGTGCATCATAGCTCACTACAACCTCAAACTCCTGGGCTCAAGTGATCCTCCTGCCTCAGCCTCCTGAGTAGCAAAACCACCCTTTAAAATTAATAAAGAGGAGCAAGGTGAGAACTGTGGTAAAGGCCTAAACTCTGCAAAGGCACAGGCATAGTTAAAAATAATAACAATAACCAGCCATTGTCCCCTAGTTTGCTTTCCTATAATTGCCACTCAGGAGTCACACAACTGATGGTCATAAAGATTCTTAACTTTCTCCATAGATGACGTCACCTTGTGAAACCTAAGACTAGGTTTTGAGATATCGTCCAGGCCCTGCATTCCAGTGGATCGGCTGACCCACCCAGACCAGTGGCCCACACCAGGGAACTGACTCAGCAAGGAAGACAATTTCTGTACCGCTGTGGTTCTGCCCCAAACCCAGCCAGTTAGTGGACCCAATTGCCTAGCCCTTTGCCTGCCAAACTATCTTTAAAAACCCTTTCTCCCAAATTCTCAGGGAGACAGATTTGAGAACTTCCTCCCGTCTCCTTGCATGGCACCTGCGATAGTAAACTCTTTCTCTGCTGTAACCCCTGCTGTCTCAGTGTATTGGCTTCCTCTTGAGCAGTGGGCAACAAACAGTAACAGTAGCTGGGACTACAGGTGCATGACACCACACCTGGCTAATTTTTTTTTTTTTTTTACTTTTTATAGTGACAGAGTCTTGCCATTGCCCAGGTTGGTCTCACACTCCTGGCCTCAAGTGAGGCTCCTGCCTCAGCCTCCCAAAGTGCTAAGGTTACAGGTGTGAGCCACCGCACCTGACCAACCTTTTTCTTTTTTTGAAAGGAAAGTTAGGACATAAAGGATTGAGTTAAATAGTCTTCAGTTCATGGCACTGCCCTATCACTGGCTTTCACAGACCCCTAACCCCATTTCCTGCTTTCATTTGCCTTCTTCCCCCTTACAGAAAACCATTCCATTTAATGTATATGCTGTTAGTTGTATGTGTTCTTGTAAAATGTGTGTTGTCTGCTGGGTATATTGTATTAATTTATGTAAGTGATATGTGTTATAGATCTTATTCTTTTTTTCCTTTTCAAACTTAGCATAATGGATGTTGCTCTGGGTATGTTGTTGCTTCTAACTGCTACATGTCTCCACATTTTTCCTACCTACTTTTTCTTAGACATCTGGATCATCTTTAGTTCCTCACCACCACAGTCTGGATAAACATCCTCATAGATGTTGTTATATAAATTTGAGTGAATTTTTTTCAAGAAAATACCCAGAAGTGGGGCTTGGTGGTCATAAAGTACAATGACATACAGCCAAGACCTGTTTGTTCTCCGCACCAGTCTACATCCTCACCAATAGCATAAGCGAATACCTCTATCCCCATATTATTGCTAATGCTTGGCATTATTCAGCTTTATAATTTTTTTGTCAGTGTGATAAAGTCATATCTCGTTATTTTAAAAGTTTGCATTACTCTGATAGCTAGTGAGTTTGGGCCTCTCTTTATATGTTTGCCAGCCTGTTTGATTTCCTCTTTTGCAAATTGCCTATTCATTTCCTTTGTTCATTTTTCTTTTGGGGTTTCTGCTTTTAATCTAAATTTTAATAGCTCCTTGTATATGCTAGATACTGTACTAGTCTTTTAAAAATTAGTTTTAGGTATAACAACACTCAATTTGTCATCTTTGTTAACTTTGATCATGAGGTTCTTCATTGAATAAATTTTCTTAATTTGATGCAATTAACTTAATCAGCTTTGGCCTTATGATTTGTTCTTTTGCTCTTCTTTCAAAGTCCTTCCCTGCCTCATAAACCAGGAAGATACTAACTCAAAATAGTTGCCATTAACTTATAATCTTTTGCCTTGAGGTCTTTAATCCTTTTGGAGCTCTCCTTGTATACTCTGGTAGGTAAGAATACAGTTTAATTTTTTTCCCTCTAGTGAGACAGTTTTTGCAATAATATCTTCTAAGCAATGTTTACTTTAGTCACTAAATTGTGATGCAATATTTACCATATATCAAATGCTCACCTGTAGACATGAACTGTTAGTTCTTTATTCTGTTCTATTTGTTCTATTTTTTTGTTCTTGTGCCAATATCATACAGTATTTAATTTTTTTATCATGTGATATAAGACAAAGAAAAATGCACAGAACATAAATCTACCATTTAATGACTTAAAATAATCACCTAAGTCACTACCACGCAGGTTAAGACATAGTAGATTGCCTATAACCCAGAAGCCCTATGTGTAGCTTCTCGGTTGTAACACCTTTCCATTATCTTTAAATTAACCGTCCTCCCAAAGTGACGATCATCCTGACATTTATGATAATTAATTCCCTACTTTGAAAAATGCTTTATTAAACATGTATCTGTAAGCCCTAGACTTTAGTTCTGCCTGTTTTTGAACTGTATACAAAAAGGATTTGTGAACTAAAATGAAATCTTAAGTCCTCCAGCCAACTGAATGGACCCCCTCTTGGCCAAGGGGACCCCAGAAAGACCCGAAAGCTGAATTGCTGGTCATGAGAAGGAAGGTCAGACATGCCTCATCATGCCCCCTTCCTTTCTTGGTGATATCCTTTGTAACTCATTAACAGGCCTAAGGATATGCAAGACAAAGCTTAAACCACACCTGCAAGTTCTAATTTACTTAACAGAGCACTTGAGTCTGAGCATATGTTTAGTGGTTTGTCTCTGATTAACCGACTTCCTTAACTTAAAACATCCTAAGCCTTTAGACAAAGCTTCATTTCTTTAACCAATTACAAATCAAAGAATCTTTAAACCCACCCATAACCTGTAATACCCCACTTTAAGATGTCCTGCCTTTTTGGGCCAAACCAATGTATGACTTCCATGTATTGATTTATGGCTTTATGCGTAATTCCTGTCTCCCTGAAATGTATAAAACCAAACTGTAACCCAACCATGGCAAGACCACTTGCTCAAGGCTTCTTGGGCATGGCTCTTTGAGCCACGGTAGCACATATTTGGCTGGAAAGAAACCTCGTTAAATTACTTTACAGAGTTTGAGTTCTTTTCCATTGACAGATTTTACAGTATGCATTTTTTTTATGCCTGGCTGATTTCACTCAACCTCATTTATGAGATTCATCTATGTTGTTGTGTGTAGTAGCAGGTTATTAAACCCTTCCCTGCTCCCATACTCATGGCTTTAAAGCTCCTCCCATCAAAGGATGGGGTCTGGTTCTCTTCCCTTGAGTCTGGGTGGGCACCGTGACTTGTTTTGGCCAATAGAACGTGGTGAAAGTGACCATGAGCCAATTCTGAGCTTAGGCCTCCAGCAGCCTGTATGCTTCTGCCCTGTATATTGGGCCTCCTGCTTCTGTCACGTGAACAAGCCTGGCCTAGACTGCTGGAGATAATATACGTGGACCAGAGGTGAGTTAGCTTGGTTGTCTGAGCTGAGGCCTCAGGGATGCAAAAGAGTCTCACAGCTGATCACAGATGCATAAAGCAGCTCAGTCGAGACCAGAAGAACTTTCCAGCTGAGCTCATCTCAATTGCTGATCCACAGAATTGAGAGTTAAATGAAAGGTTGGTTTTTTAAGTCACTAAGTCTTGAGGTAGTTTGTTATGTGTGATAGATAACCAATACATATTTCATTGTTGTCTATATCACAATTTATCTGTTCTAATGTTGACAGAAATTTGAGTTGTTTCCAATTTTTGTTTTCTATGAATTGTGCTGCTGTAAAACATTCTTATCAGGCCTCCTAGGGCATATGTGCATGCAGTTCTGTTGGGTATATGTCTAGAATTGAAATTTATTTTTAAAAGCAGTCTGACGCCACTGTAGAGCCATCTCTGCCAGATGACTTCTGGGTTATCTGATAATTGGATCAGGACAGTATTCCCAAGTAAGCTACATTCTACCTCCAGATTCCCAACAGGTTTATCATGTGCTATACCCCTTTCTTAACTGGAGTTGTGAGGTGAAACTATTTTTCCCTTATCTTAGGGGAGATTTCCTGGAATGCTTCAGACCACTAGCCTACTAAGAACTTTACTCTTATGGGAGGCCACCAAATCTTTGTTGGTGTATCTCCTACCCACTAGCTCACCAAATATGCTGATGTAACTCTGGATATTAAAGGGACTCAGATTCTTCTCCCCAGGAGGTTTCTCTACTCCCAGTAATGTGTTGGAGCAGACTTCTAGGTAACATTACCGAAAGTTTGGCACTTGTCCCTGAGGCCACATCAGAAGAACAAGGACAGTGGTTTGAGGAGAAAGAAAGAGAAGTTTATTAATTTGCTGGCAAATCAGGAGTCTGGCAGACTCCTGTCTCAAAGTACCAGTGTCCTCCTTCTGAGCAGAAGTAGAGCCTTTAAACTTTCTGCTCAATCCCATCTTTGGCTAAGATAATCTCATGACCTCTGCCCAGACAATTCCCTTGAGCCATCTCCTGTGGCACAAAGAATGAAAGACATTCCCCTGCCCCTTCCTACTGCTGGCCTGAGGCAGGGATGTAGGTCCTACTTCTCCAAAAGGAGTAGGGAATGTTTTAAAGAAACATAAAACATTTTTTCAAATCATTTCTTTTGTTACAGTAATGTGTGGGAGCAAAGAGACATGTGTTTAGAGAGGCTCTGCCTAAATACTCTGGGATCATTCAAGTCATGTAGCACTCGGTACATCAGGGGAGGGGTGATGTGACCCCATCTGCCTCTAGGACCTGAGTATAGGCCTGGTTTCTCTTATATTATTATAATAATTCACAAAGTGATACAGTGCATGCACTGCTGAACCCTGCCTTAAAATTGGCAATTAAAGGTAAGGTTCTCAATAAAATGACAAAATCCAGTCACAGCCTCCAGGCTCTGTCCTGCTCTGTCTCCCTGTGAAGTTCAGCCCTGCCCCAGAGTCAGTAGCCACTGGAAAGTTAATGATTCTGCACCTCTAAGATCCAGGGTCCTGCCCTCCTTCTGCAGCAATAGGAACCAGCAAGGATGTTCTGTCTTGGTTATACCCAAGGGACCAACACAGGACAATACACACAGAATCACATATAACAACCACATAAAAAGGGGAGTTTGGGCTGAGATAATTAATTCCATTTTGCCATAGATGCAAGGAAAGTCAGAGCCCCGTATCTCTTCAGCTGATCACATTGTGCTCACATTACATGGACTCTTCTCTCGCCTCCTATGAGGAGTTGGATAGAATAGGATTTGTGGTAAGACAGAGGGAGTCGCCCAGGAACCATGTGGAATGGATGTGGACTAAGCTGGTCTCTTCTTGGCTTTGGCCTAGCTGGCCCTTGAATGGCTTCTGTTCGGATAGAATTGAGAGGTACTTAAGGGTGTATATTTAATTCAAACACCCTAATCCTCTCCCGTTAATTCAATTTAAAAGATATTTACCAAGTGACTTCAAGTTACCACACAGTGCCCTAGGCCTAGAAAGCATAAATGTTGGTAAACAAGTACTATGGAACATAAGAAAGAGAGAGGGGAGGAAAGAAGGAAAGAAAGAAATGCCTCTTTAGTATTTGAGAGTTATGGGGGAAATGTAGATTATAATGACCACAGAATTAGTTGACTATAACTGTTTGCCACTAATGTATTGAAAAGAAAAAATGACAGGCTCCGGTCAGCCAATTACTAGTTTAGGGCATGGCTAGAAAGTCAGAAGTCCTTTTTTGTTAAGTTTAAAGAGAATCCCAACTCCTGCAGTTGGAGGGCAATCACACCAAAGACCAGAAACAGGAATTAATTGCAAAAGCAGACCTTATAAGAGAGTTTGCAATCTCAGCAAATCTCTCACTGAGATCTGGGATGGGAATACCTGGGTACATGCTGTTGAGAATCTTGAATCCCAAAGAGTCCTCTGAACTTTCTGGGCCTGAGGAAGTGGCCCACATCTCCTATGCCACCCCATTTGCTAGGGGATAACAGTTTCCTCCTGACTGGAGATTATGCAGAGGCCTCCAAAGGTATTTGCCTTGAAAGATGATACTTGCCCAAACCTCCTCTCATGACTTCTGGGCCTATAACTAGGTCAGGTCTCAACATGATCCAATCAGGAAAATATTGGCCATACTTCAGGAGTAAAAAATATTATCTACCATAAAAGTTGTAGTACTTGGATAATAAAAAAAATAATAATGGCAGGAACTGGGAGAACATACTGGGAGTGGATATTGGGGTGGCTGAACTGTTGGAGTATAAGGCTAAATAAAGGAATGTTTGCTGATATGGTGACTCAGGATTTAATATCCAGGCATGGGCACTTGGATGTTGTTCAGATATGTTGCATAGATGGCTCCTTGAAGCTTGGAAATGATAATGGCTAACAGTAAATAAAGTGAAGATGCTGGAAATGTCTTGGCAGAGTACTGAAGATGTGGTCAAAAGAATCAGAGAAATGGATATCATACAGCAGGCTTATTACGTAAGACAGGTCCTTATTGACTGATTATGTTCCCCTGGGGAACCTATAAGAGATTTGCTATATGAAAGCAATGAGGAATATGTTAGAAACAGGGGTACTGGAATCAGTGGGAAGCTCATGGTTGGGGTCTGTCCTTCAAGATAAGGATTGTATTTTGAGGCTGGGCCTGGTAGCTCACACCTGTAATCCCAACAATTTGGGAGGCTGAGGCAGGAGGATTGCTTGAGGGCAGGAGTTCAAGACCAGACTAGGGCAAGACTCTGTCTCTAAAAAAAGATTATATTTTGAACCAATGGCCATTATATGGTGCTGTAACCCTGACAGGTACAATATACAGGCTTTGTAGGCCAGGCTTATTGGTAGGGGAGATTGCTATGGAACTTGGCTTCCTAGTGTCAACATGTATGATAGGGTTCCAGAACCGTTCAGTTGATAACATTTCATTACAAGAGGCAAAGGTAGACATAAGTACCATAAGGTAGAGTAAAACTAGAATGGCAACCAGGGGCCTGACTCAGAAGTATCTGTCTATTCTGTTTATAGGAATAAAGTTCTGTTTACATAATTAAAGTCTGTTCTAAGTTGACTCTTCTGTTCTCTGTCACAATATAGTCTAAAACAGATTTGACTATTCAAATATTCCACAGAAAAACACACTGGCCTACTATATTGATGACATCATGCTATTTGGGCGGGGTAGATCAAAAAGTGGCAAGTATGACACATGCAGGCATGTCAGAGGGTAGCCAATAAACTCCTCTATGAATAAGGGGGCTGCCACATTGGGGAAGTTTTTAGGTATCCAGCAGTCTGAGACATATTGAGATGTTCCTTCCAAGGGAAAGACAAATTATTGCACCTTCCACATCCTACCACTAAGCCAGAGACAGAGCAGTTGGTAAGGCTCTCTGGAGTCTAGAGCCAATACATACCACACCAGGGGAGCTGTGGTGAGAAGGAGCACTAATGACTTGGTGCGTCTGACAGTACCCAGCTCATGATGTGTAGCCCTGGTCACATACATCCTTCATGGCCCATAGTCTGGTGCCCTGTCTCTCACCATGGCTGATCTATTATTGGGCAACTGGATTATTGATTTTTCATTAGTAGAGACTGATATGAGCCCCCAAAATGATGATAACCAGGCAGCAGCAAGTTGATTACATTGAAGTTCTTCTACCCTAGAAGGGGTAGCAATTCATCCTGACAGGGATAAATATGTATTTTGGGCATGGATTTGCCTTCCTGGCCTACAATGCTTTACCAGCATCACTATTCAAGACTGATAATTCTCATGGGATCCACATAAAATTTCCCTGGATTAAGCATTGCACTTCCCAGTTAGGGAGTGTGATAAGAGCACATGATCATGAGCTTCACTGGTCTTATCATGAATCTCATCACTCAGAAGTTCCCAACCTGATGGATCATTGGAATGACAGGGCCAATTTAGGGATGACACTCTTCATGGTTGGGGTGCTGTCCTTCAAGATAAGTTATATACTGTAAACCAGTGGGTGTTATATGGTGCTGTAACCTTGATAGGTACAGTGTACAGAGCTGGGAAGCACGGGGCAAAAGTCGGAGTGGCCTTTTTCACTATCACTCCCAGTGACTGACTTAGGGAATTTATATTTCCCGTTCTCACATCTTTGCTGGACTTGATTCTTGAGCCAGTTGGGTGCTTCTATCAAGGACACTGAAGGATTCTACTAAGGCTGTGTTACCCTTCCCACTCCTTTACTCCTGTTTCCTGGGATCATATATCAAGTAAACTATCCATACCCATGTCTTTATCTAAGGGTCTACTTTCAAGGGAACCAAACAAAGACAAATGGTGCCAGGAGTGGCCCTAGCACGCAGAGCTTCAGGACGGGATTCTAGAACACTGGCTGATATAAAGGACCCTATTGATACTAGTAAGTGAGATGGAAGTAGAGTCCCCAGAGTTGATCTTGAGATAAGGATTTGTGTGAAAATGACTTATTAGGAAGTGTTCCCATGGTAGGGAAAAAACCAGGGGAGATAGAATGTGAGACCAGGAAGGGAAGAGTGCCAAATCAAGCAATGTCTTGGTAACCTTGGCTCAAGCCCTTAGGAGCTTGACACCAGCATTTGGAAGGCAGCTTTGGGTAAAGAGAGAGTTCATAATCTTTGGAACATTATGGTGCCCGTCCACTGGGAATTCAAGACCACTTCCCTCCTCCTCCTCAGGACCCAGGGGTCCTTTTCTTGGAGCATAGCCCCAAAGGACATCCAACTACAACTGGTTCCAAGGATGCCTCTTTGCAGGATGCCAATAGAAACTGAGAGCCATGAATCTTCTTGCTCTTCTGCCTATGAGTTCTAGCCTGTACTAAGTGAGGCTTGCTGGTGATGCTTGAGTGCTTTTCAGGACAGTTGGAGATTTAAGTAGCTCCAGAAACAGTTTTATCCTAAAAATAAAGTGTGAACTAGGAGCTCAGAAAAAAGACGTGTGGACTGAATGTAGATTTTGATAATGCTCATGTGTTTCATGCTCACGTGTTTCTAGCTATAGTAGAATCAATATCTTCCTAGTGGGAAGAGTGATGCTAGAAAATGTTATTTATCTGATGATCAAAGGTGCCTAGAGAAGGAACTGCGGCTATTTTATCAGGGAAAAGAGCAGACCCAAGTGGGATAAGTGGGGATAACAGAGCTGTGTTATCGTTTGAAGGCTGTCACAGGGAAGAGGAAATTAACTTGATCAATAATGCTCCCTGGGCCCAGCACGGTGGCTCATGCCTGTAATCCTAGCATTCTGGGAGGCCGAGGCGGGTGGATCGTTTGAGCTCAGGAGTTCAAGACCAGCCTGAGCAAGAGTGAGACCCCATCTCTACTAAAAATGGAAAGAAATGATCTGGACAGCTAAAAATATGTATAGAAAAACATTAGCCGGGCATGGTGGCACATGCCTGTAGTCCCAGCTACTCAGGAGGCTGAGGCAGAAGGATTGCTTAAGCCCAGGAGTTTGAAGTTGCTGTGAGCTTGACTCCATGACACTCTAGCCTGGGCAACAGAGCGAGACTCTGTCTCCAAAAAAAAAAAAATAATAATAATAATGCTCCCTGCATAGCTATAAGACCAATGGGAAAGAGCTGTAGGGAGACATTTCTCAGCTTAATTTAAGAAGAAAATTTCAAATATCCAGAGCTATCCATAGATGAAATATACTACCATAAGAAATAGTGAGTTCCCTGACACTAGATTTATTCAGACAGAGGATGGAAGATCATTTTTGTGGGGATATTGTGGAGGGAATTCAGATATCAAACAGGAGCTGAAGTTGATAGTTCCAAACCTGAAATATGATGATTCTTGTCTTTGACAAAAATAAAGGTGAACTTGCAGGAAAACCAAGAGAACTCTCAAGAGTCAGGGTCAGAGAAAACACCGGAATGACTAAATGCTTAGGGATGAGATGAGCCTGACCACTGCTTCCAAGCCATGTCATAGTAAAAGAATATGAACTCCTATATTTCTAACCAGCTTTATTTATGACAAACGGTTTTACTGAAAACAAATAGTTTGTGTTTTAGTTGAATTTAGCTGTAACGATAATTCACTTAATAAGTTTTGGGAACAAATTCTTCTCAGAATCAAAGTGGCCAAAGTAGAAAGGAAAATATTTACAATACCAAGATGTTCCTTTTAAAGCTTAACAGGATACAGTATCAGGATATCAAAACTCGCTCATGTGTGTGCAGTTGTACAAACCAGAGATATCTCTAGCTATTTACCATGTGTCTGAGTCCAAATGAGGATCAGCAGAAATTTAGAAAATTTGAGAAGTCAGAAAAGATATACTACTGTAGTCTATGGGGCCACACATAGCACCTGTGTGGAGTCAAGCACTAGTTCTGAGCTTGCTTCCCACATGTGACCTGAGGGAGTCTCTCGGGTAAATGCCCCCAGGATGAATGGATGGATCATACGGTAGGTATATATTTAACTTTCTTGGACTATGGAGCAATATCACACTGTCTTGATTATTGTGGTTTTATAATAAGTTTTGAAATTAGGCACATTGGTTCTCTAACTTTGTTCTTTTTCAAAGTTGTTTTTGGCAATTCTAGGTCATCTGTATTTCCATATGAATTTTAGAATCAGTTTGTCAATTTCTAGAAAAAAAGCCAGCTGTGATTTTGGTTGGGATTGCATTGAATTTATTAATCAATTTGGGGAGAATCGACATCCTAACAATATTGAGTCTTACAACCCAGGAACAAAGTGTATCTCTCTATTTAGGTCATCTTTAACTTTTCAACAAAGTCCTATAGTGTTGAATATACAGGTCTTTCACATCTTTTGTGGGGGTATTTAAATTTCTGACTGTATTTGTGGGCTTGTCTATTTCTCCTTGCAGTTCTATCATTAGATGCATAAACACTTAGGATTATTATGTGCTTTTAATGTATTGACCCCTTTATTATCATGAAATGATGTTCTTTATTCCTGGTACACTTTTTACTTTTATTTTTATTTATTTATTTATTTATTTTTTGAGACAGAATCTCACTCTGTTGCCCAGGCTAGAGTGCCGTAGGGTCGGTCAGCCTAGCTCACAGCAACCTCAAACTCCTGGGCTCAACGGATGCTCCTGCCTCAGCCTCCCGAGTAGCTGGGACTACAGGAATGTGCCACCATGCCCGGCTAATTTTTTCTATATATATATTTAGATGTCCATATAATTTCTTTCTATTTTTAGTAGAGACAGGGTCTCGCTCTTGCTCAGGCTGGTCTTGAACTCCTGAACTCAAACGATCCACCCACCTCAGCCTCCCAGAGTGCTAGGATTACAGGCGTGAGCCACCGCGCCTGGCCCACTCTTTACTTTGAAATCTACTTTGTTCACTGTTAATATAGCTATAGCTTTTTTTTTTTTGATTAGATAACATGGTACATTTTTCTCCATTTTTTTCTTTTAGTGTATGTTTTTATATTTAAAATCCATTTTCTGTCTGGGCAGGGTGGCTTATGCCTGTAATCCCAGCACTTTGGGAGGCTAAGGTGGGAGGATTGCTTGAGGCCAGGAGTTCGAAACCAGCCTGTGCAACAGTTAAGGGATACCCTGTCTCTCCAAAAAAAAAAAAAGCCTGGTGTGGTGGCTGGTGGCATGTGTCTATAGTCCTAGGTACTTGGGAAGCTGAGGGCAGGAAGATTGCTTGAGCCCAGAAGTTCAAGGCTACAGTGAGTGCTACTGCACTCCAGCCTGGGCAATGGAGTCAGACAAGCTGTCTCTAAAAACAAACAAACAAAAAAACCCCAAATCCATTTTCTGTAGGCAGTACATAGTTGGGTATTGCTTTTCAATCTCATGATCGTCAGCTATTAATTGAAGTGTTTATACCATTTACATTTAAATTTGGACTGTGGGTTAGACAATAATATTCAAATTGATGTTTCAAACATTTAAATATTCAAATGAAATTTAGTTCGTTCATAATATTAGATCAGCATTAACATTTTCTTCAAATATATAGTCAATTTGTTACCCATCACAGCTAAGAGATATTTAAAGTGGACCAAGTTTTCCTGTTCTCTTTCTCCTTCAGGTTGCTTAACATAAAATGACACATCTTTATGCCTTAACAATCCTGTTTGTAGACTTCAGGGGAGGCACTTCTGTTGGCATTTTTTATTGCAGCTTCAACCATGCCCATTTCAAAATAACTTCTTTGCACACTGAAGTTTCTCAAGTTTTTGGATGAGTATTATGGGTTACATTTAATTTGGGCACTTCTTGGTGATAAAGAAAATGCCTATGTAACTTCCCCAGTGAGGCATCCTCAAATCAGACTGTAGGCATGAGCAGTAGCCCTGGGAAGGGTTCCTCCCGAGAGCTGATTCCATCTCTGATGTATAAATGTATGACAACTGCAACCACCCAAGCGGCATATCTCTGACTTTAGGGCATGTTCTCAGGCTAAAGATAAGGCTTCTCCACGAAAAAGTGGAGAAGGTGGTGGGAGGAGAGTGGGGTAGAGTTGGAAGTGAGGATTGGGTGGAGAGAAGGCATACGGAACAGTGTGTGCAGATCCATGGAGTTGTGACATGGACGTATCATAGGTAACCAAGGTTAGAGGGCAGGGTGTGATGTATAGTGAGCAAGGTGAGGTGAGATAATACTAGAAAGGAAAATTGGGGTCTGTAGGATAGTCCTCACTATTGGTTTAAACCCTGTTAGCATGACTTCCAGAGACATTTGGGGACACAGTAGAGACACGGGAAAGATGAAAGGGGAAAGAACATGCAATCTGCTTATAATTTCAACAATTCTTTCCTCAACCTTTCATTTATTGATAGTATGCCATTATGTGAGAACCATGCTAGGGAAGTAATGTGCTAGGGAAATAATGACTCATCCAGGAAGGTAATAACAGTGCATGTTTCCTTGCATTTAGCAGAGTGAGGATGGCCAGGAGAAAATGAGGGAATGAGGGGCAGACAGTGAGCAGAACTGATGGCCATCCCTTGGAAAAGCACTATAGTAAATCTTGGCTTCTCTCACAGATTCACTGGTTGCCACATTTTCAATATCATTAAAGTTTTTTTTATCTTACAAGTAATGCAAAGATACATTCCTATTATGAAAGATGTGAAAAATTCAGAAGATTCAGAGCCTTCTTTTGTACCCCCCCCATACCTCCACCAATCAATAACCATGTCCTCCTCTGAATACACATAATTTTTTTTTTGAGACAGAATCTCGCTCTGTTGCCCTGGCTAGCGTGCCATGGCATCCTCATAATTCACAGCAACCTCAAACTCCTGGTCTTAGGAGATCCTCCTGCCTCAGCCTCCCGAGTAGCTGGGACTATAGGTGCGCACCACCATGCCTGGCTAATTTTTTCTATTTTTAGTTTCCCAGATAATTTTTTTTCCTATTTTTAGTAGAGATGGGGTCTTGCTCTTGCTCAGGCTGGTCTCAAACTCCCGAGCTCAAGCAATCTTCCCACAGGATCCTCCCAGAGTGCTAGGATTACAGGCGTGAGCCACCATACCTGGCCAATACACATCATTTAGTTTGGGGTGTATTTTCCCCTACATTTTTATATGCATTTAAACACTTATAATTCTATGTGCAGTTATAAATAAATATTTATATTTGCTATTGTGTAGGGTCATATTCTTTGTATCATTCTTCTATTTGCTTTCGGTAATGTTTCACTGAAACTTAGAGACCTGCCTCTATCAGCAGAGATGTAATTATCTCACTAATACCAATTCTGAGTAGCGATCTTCTTTCCACCCTGTCTTTCCGGTGAGATGCTGAAGTAGGAATTCTGGGCTCACAGGAATCATGAAGTTGTTTGTAAAGAAGCTGTTGTAATAGTTTCTTCTATGTTGGGGGCATGGGCTTTACTCTCAGTAGCTCCATGGGATGTCTGGGGTTTGGAAAGTAAGCATACAAGCCCAAGGCACATTTTTATCCCGACAAATAGAACTTATGGGTTTGCGTGACTGTCATGTCCAGTTTCACGAGTTCATGATCTAAACAACGTGACCCACATTCATGTGTCTCTACACCCAGAATAGCATGAACTCGCACGCCCCAGGACATCTCCTTTCACTGCCGCGTTCTCCTCCAAAATTTCCCCAGGGCGGGAAGATGGTGGCGATATCAGTGGCATAGGTTTTGAATTCTCCAAATTCTTTCTTTAAAACAGACAGAGCAACTGCATAGCAAAACCTCAAGCCCATGGAAAACATTTACAAATCTCCATGACAAGGTATCTCCACAACCCTGAGACAGAAGGGGTGACAGATCACCAACAGATACAAGACGTGCCTGGTGTCAACATCTATGTGGGGAGAAAAAGACAGAAGTAATCGGGTGCATCTGAGGAATCTGAGAACAGGGAATCCTGAAAGAGCTGACAAGAATTCGCTGGCAAGCACAGTGGGCCACTTTGGAAATAGCAGCTGAAACTGGGAGAGGCTTTGTCCAATACTGGGTGATGACTTGGGGACCCCAGCAGGGAATGAAGGGGCTGGAGTGGTCCAGCCCCTATGAACTTTGAAACAGACCCACCCAGGTTCCTTTCTAGAACAGAGTCTTACACTGAAGAGAAATCTCTGGGAATAAAAGCAAAATTGAGCCAGATAGGGGCAACAGGGATGATGGAAGATAAAAGTGGGGCAGTGAGAACAGAGCCAGGAAATTTCAGAAAACTATCTTATTTTTAAACAATGCACAAAACCATGGAATAGGGAGCAGTTTAAACTTACAGAGTCCACTGTGAATCATATTTCCTTGTAAAAGTTCAGGAAAACAAAATTTGCATAAAATTGAGTACAGGAAAAGATCAAAGTCAAATCCCATTTAAGGTCATTATTCAACAACATATAAGAAACAGAATAACATCCCTATATGTAGTAATACTAAAATACACGAAGAAAATGTAGGTCAAGGATTTTATATCCACTGATACTGACTTTCAAGTATAGGCACACCTCATTTTATTGAACTTTGCTTTATTGTACTTCACAGATATTGTGTGTTTTTTACAGATTGAAGGTTTATGGCAACCCTGCATGGTGAAATTCTATTGGTGCCATTATTCTAACAGCAGGTGATAACTTTGTGTCTCTGTGTCACATCTTGGTAATTCTCACAATATTTCAAAAATTTTCATTATTATCATATCTGTTAGGGTGATCTGTGATTCATGATCTTGGATGTTACTGTAATAATTATTTTGGGGCACCATGAACCACGCCCATGTAAGATAAAGAACTTAATTGATAATTGTTGTTTGTGTTCTGACTGCTCCACCGACCAGCCATTCCCCAATCTCTCTCCCTCTCCTTGGCCCTCCTTATTCCCTAAGAAATAACAATATTGAAATTAGACCAATCAATAACTGTATAATGGCCTACAAAGTGTTCAAGTGGAAGGAAGGGTTGCAGGTTTCTCATTTTAACTCAAAACTGGAAATTATTAAGCTTAGTGAGGAAGGCATGTTGAAAAGTGAGATAGGCTAAAAGCCAGGGTTCTCATGCCAAACAGTTAGCCAAGTTGTGAATGCAAAGAAAAGTTCTTGAAGGAAATTAAAAGCGTTATTCCAGTGAGCACACACATGATAAGAAAGGCAAACGGCCTTATTGCCAATATGGAGAAAATTTTAGTCAGTTTTTATTTACCCACTGACCTGCTAAAGGACATCTTGGTTACTTCCAGGTTTGGGCAGCTATGAATAAACACCCATGTGTACGTTTTTGAGTAGACATAACTTCTCAACTCCTTTGGATAAATACCAAGAACTGTTGCTGGATTGCACAATAAGAGCATGTTTAATTTTATAAGAAACCACCAAACTGTGTTCCAAGGTGACTGTGCATTTTGCATTCTCACCAGCTATAAGTGAGTTCCTGTTGCTCCAAGATTCACCAGCATTTGGTGTTGTCAGTGTTCTGGATTTTGACCATTTTAATATGTGTGTAGTGGTATCTCATTGCTGTTTTAATTTGCATTTTTCCAATAACATAAGATATGGAGCATCTTTTCATATGCTTATTTGCCATCTCTATGTATTCTTTGGTGAGGTGTCTGTTCAGGTCTTTGGCCCATATTTTAATCAGGTTATTGTTTTCTTATTGTTGAGTTTTAAGAGTTCTTTGTATATTGTAGATACAAATTCTTTATCAGATATACGTACTGCAAATATTTTCTCACAGTCTCTGGATTGTCTTCTCATTATCTTGACACATGTAATTTTTAAAAAATGGAGTAGAACAGAAAACTTCACAGTACACTGAAACTATAGTGAGGGTGAAAATTGTTTTATGAAATTTTTGTTTCATTCATGTGTGTCAGTGTGTGTGTGTGTATGTGTGTAGCATGTTGCAATGGAAAATGTATTAATACTTCTTTCTTGAAGTAAAGGAATAAGTGAGAGGAGAATAAGAAAGGTTGAAAAACATTCCTTTAGAGAAAACATTTACAAGAAATTTGATGCAATTTTACCTTCTTTCTCTCTGATACATAATGCTTGTTTAATGACTAGCTAACAAATTTTTAGTTATGCACGCCTAGAAATGTTAATTAACTAACGTTTTACAAACAATGCCATTCTGTCATTCATTCAACCAGTATTTATTTAGCATCTATTGTTGGTTAGGCTTCAGTGAAAGAATCTTTGGAAATTTCAGGAAAAAAACTCCCCGACTAATCTCTTTGAATGCAACAATGAACAAAATTAAACAAGATGTTGGAGTAGGGATTTAAACTGGTATTGTAATCATAATGAACAGAGGAATGTCACCATGAGAGAACATGGAGCATACATATCAAGACTCTCTGTCTCTGCTGGGGCAGGGTGGCTAGCTGGGAGGGACTGCAGGATCAGACTAGGCCACCGTGGCAGCGCCACAGTCCCATCTCAGCGAGGACCCCCTGGTTGGGGATATGAACCTCCTGGGGCCGGACAATATTCTCTTCACTTGGACAGCCTTGGCGCTTGCTTACACAGCTGACTCAAAGTATGTTAATTAAAGGGTGTGAAACAATGATGATTTTCACTGGGAAAGTTAATTTTTGAAAAGTAAGGGAGAAAAATCCACATGAGGGGTGACACTGGTAGGGGTGTGGAAAAGAGTTACCCCAGAGGGACAGTGTGTGCCATGCTACTATTGTTTATCCATGGTAACTCAACAGGAACCATTGGGAACTTGGAAAAATACGCTGGTTTACAGCTGGGTTGAAAGTTATGGAAAAGGGACAGTCTTGGAATAAGAATAAGTTGTAGATATTGTGATATCTGACCAAGATGGCCTTAAGCTTCCCCTCTGCTTGACAAAACAGGCTTCTTCCTGACTCTAGGACCCTAATCTCCCTTTTCTTAGATATTTAAATTTCAGCTATGATAAGTTCAATGAACACATGGAGGGTGCTAAGCTTAGTCAAAAAGGTCAGAAGAAGCTTACTTAAGGAAATTAAAAATAAGCTGAGGTGCCAAGGATGTGGAGAGATTGGAACCCTTGTGCACTAGTGGTGGGAATGCAAAATGGTGCAGCTGCTATGGAAAACAGTACAATGGTTCCACAAAAAATTACAAATAGAATTACCATATGATCCAGCAATTCCACATCTGGGTATATACCTCAAAGATTTGAAAGCAAGAACTTAAAGAGATAGTTGTATAGCCATGTTCATAGCAGCATTATTCAAAATAGCTAAAATGTGGAAGCAACTCAAGTGTCCATCAACGGATGAGTGGATAAGCAAAATGTCACATATACAGACAGTATAATACAATATTATTCAACCTTAAAAAGGAAGGAAATGTTGCGATATGCTACAACATGGTTGAACCTTGAGAACATTATGTTAAGTGAAATAAGCCAGTCACAAAATGACAAATGTTGTACCACTCTCTTTATATGAGGTAGCTAGAGTGCTCAAATTTATAGAGAAAGAAAGTAGAATGGTATTTGCCATAGACTCAGAGGAGGAGAGGATGGGAGTAGAGTTTCAGTTTGAGAAGATAAACATAGTTCTAGAGATGGATAGTGGTGCTAGTTACACAACAATGTGAATGTACTTAATCCCACTGAACACTTAAACATGGTTACAATGATCAATTTTATGATATGTGTATTTTACCACACTAAAAAAATAAGCTGAGGCTTGAATGATGAGTGTGAGATAGACAAGGAAGGGGGCCACAAAGAGGCTTCAAGGCAGAAGGAAGAGTGTACCCATGTCTTGGGTGTGGACATGGATACTTACGAGAACTGGAAGAAGGCCGGTGCTCTGGGATGTGGGGTGTAGGGGGAGAGCAGGGCACAGGGCCAGAGATAAAGCTGAGGAGGTGCTGTCACAACTCTCATAGCCAATCAGTTACCAAACCCCGCAGATCCAAGTAGAGGATCCTGGATCCCTACTGCCACTGCTTCAGTTGAGACCCTAAACAACTTTTGGTAGTACGACTAGAGCCATCTCTTAACTGTGCTCCTCCTGCCTTCTTGTCCTTCCCTAATGTGCACAGCCCCCAGTGTCCTGCACAGCCCCAGATGTCCCACAGGCTCTAGAGGCAGATGGCCTGGGTCTCGATTCTAGTTTTGCCACTTGCCAATTATGACCTTGGGCAAATCACGTGGCATCCTTAAATGCCCATGGTTAAATGTGGCACTAATATTTCCTGCCATAGGGTCTGTGTGAAGATTCAAAGAGCCAATACACAGGCAGCATGTGCGAAGCTCAGGTAACAATCTCAGATGTGCAAGAAATGTAACTTTATTCTCTTGTGACCAAACAGAATTTTTATTTTGAGCCACCATTCTGGTAAGTTCCAGAAAGTTGATCTCAGTCAACTCAAGGCATCCCCAGGGCTTTCATTTCCGCAGCATTGGTTGAGACACACCATCTGCCCGGACTCCTGCAAGGAGGATGGAGTGCAAGCGGTCTATTTCAGAGGGGATCTGGGAAGCTCCAGCAAGTGAGGGGTGATGTGGGGTGCAGAAGGGCAGGAGGCCACTACAGGGAGCCTTCGTGAACAAGTATGTTTTGGCATACCGGATGGTTTGCCAGGTTTGCCAGATTAACTACAGGACTCTTGGTTAAATTTGAATTTCAGACAAACAATAAATAACTTTTTTAGTATATATCTATCCCAACCATTGCAAGAAACATAATTATACTAAAATTATTCATAATTTATTTAAAATTCCAAATTTACTGGGTGTCCTATATTTTTGCTTGCTAAATCTGGCAACCCCAGCCACTGGGGTTCAGTCTCCCCTGAGAACGCCTCATGGACTGGAACATGCCCCAGGGAAGGAACATGCCCCATGGTTGTCCCCAGTGATGGGCAAAGAAGTGGGGGTATTTATTCACCCACTCCCGTTCATCATGGGTTGAGCACTCTCCTGGCATTTCTGGCCTCCCCTGTGCCCACGTGGAATGTCCTCTGGCCAGCCAAAGCCCCTGGGCATAGTCACTTGCCTGAAGCTGCTGCCGTGGAGATGTTGGGTGCTAAGGGAAAATGGACGGGGCATCTCATCATATAAGGCTGGCAGGCACCGAGACGTCCACATCCCTGCATTGTCCTTAGTTTCCTTTGGCCCTGACAACCAACTTCCCTAAGGACTTATTAGCTTGATGTTGTGCTAAAAACAACAGAAATGTGGGGCCATGGTAATGGACAAGAGTACCTTGTGTGATACATATGCTCACATCTGTTTTCTTGAGGAAGCAGTTCCTATATGGCCCAGAGACTAAGAGTGGACATCTGCCCTTTCACTCAGTATCATTCACTGCAATAATCTTAGACTATAGCCAGACCATGCACCAGCTGGCTAGCCCAGCTTAAGGGAGGTGCCTCAGTCATGCTGAGCTCCAGCCAACGAAAGGCCAGGAGAGGAGAGGAAATAAAAGTTAACCCTATTCTTCCTGTTCCACCAGCAGTGACTGCTATTGTATAGTAAGGGTCTCTGGTTATGGAGGTGGAGGAATTATCCAGAAGCTGCTTGGAATTCCAAGGAGAAGGGGTTTTAATGCAGGACATCAGAAGCTTACATAATGATTAGAAGGGTTGGGAAGCAATATGGAAACTGTTGCTACTTTCATGAAATCAGGAAGGGATGGATTCCAGGAAAGCTGCTGGCAATAATCCCATCTGCCTATGATACCAAAGCAGGTGATTCTCAGGAGGGTGCCTGGAAGCCAGAGCAAATCATATGCCTGTCATACGTCCAAGCATCAGTTCACAACAGCCAACAGGGACACGACACTGACTTCTCTTCTGTCTTCCAAATGCCCTGTGAGTGCCTTTAATTGGCAGACTCTAACCCGGAGCCATACAGGAGAGTGACACTGGGAAATGAAGTTTCAGGCCTCCCTGCAGTGCAGAGCAGAATGGAGAAAGGGCAGGGATGACACTGAGTAAAGACAAACTGTACAAGGAAATTAAACCAAACCCCATGTCAAGGGTGGAAGGCACACAGGATGCCATCAAAGCCCTGTGACCCCTTGTGTATTGGTAAAGAGTCTCATAGATGCTATTAGCAGAATCCTTAGGGCAAATTAAATCCAGGCAGATGTCATGGCTCAATAATTCAGCCAGCTTCGATTTCTTTCTCAAATGTCACACTGCCTAGAAGTCTCAAATATCTGGCATACATACAATTCCCATGTGGTTTGGCTAACTTTCCTCTAAAGCTGGTAGTGCCCTCAAGCATAACTATACTCTTCAAAGCGCAGATCCAAGAGAGGAAGGTCCAGAAGGGGACAGGAGCCTCCTCTCTTCCATGTTTAAGTCCACCCCCAGAGCAGCTCTTTGCAGGGCCCAGAGCCTCCCTGATGATGGATACAAAATCCAGGGCCATCTGCTTTGGGTCACACCAAAGGACTGTGGCCTGAACCTAAGGCCCCGCAGGACAGACACGTCATTGTGCAAAAGAACCCACAACACTTAATTCACAATACAAGACACAAACACACATGGTAGCAGGGTACCATTTTGTTAAACTTCCAGATATCTGAGGAGATTGGGGAGATCGTGGTATAAGAAGCACAGGAGGGAAAGGAGACTTAGAGGAGGAAGGTGAATTCAGCTGCACAAGCTGAGTTTAAGCTGTTTGCAGGAGAGCCAGGTGGAGGCAGCCAGTACGGCCCTGGAGCCAGGAGTCTATGTGTTCCTTTTTGTTGAGAATATGCAAGAAAATCACCACACTGCCAACATCCTATCCCTTTCCAGATTCACTCCTGTCTTTCCAGCACTTTGAGCCCCGAGGGCAAGCTGCCACAGCCTCTCCAGAGCCCTGCAGAGCTGTCTCCCTCTCTACCCCTCTCTTCCCTCATCTTCCTGCCACATCATCTGCACCTGCTTATCAATGCCCTGTGTGCATTCTAGGCCCATGGTGCCAAGTGTGATAACTTGGTCACCAAAGAGCAGTCACTTGATAAATATTTGTTGAATTGCACTGATGGGAAAGACAAAGTTGTTTAAATTCTTACACCTTGAGCTGCTTTCAAATCAGATTTGAGGAACAGCCAGTCAGGGACCAGAGTGAGCCAAAAGCAGGAAAAGAGCAGCTACGCCTGGGGTCCCGGCCCTGTACCTTCTGGGTTCCCCTTTGTGCCGCCCTGTCCTCATCTACCAGCAAGCAAAACCCAATCCTCCAGCTAACTGCTAAGAGGCCAAGGGCAGAATCCAGGTGACATGGGGGCACTGCGCAACTCTAGAGGCATAGACTTGAAACCACCCTTTACAAATTAATAAATCGGTGCAAGGTGAGAACTGTGGTAAGGGCCTAAACTTTGCAAGGCACAGGCATAGCTAAAAAATAATTGATAACAACCAGCCACTGTCCCCTAGTTTGCTTTCCGATAATCGCTGCTCAAGAGTCACACAGCTGGTCATGAGGATTCTTAACTCTCGCCATAGATAACATCACCCTTGTGAAACCTAGGGTTAGTTTTTGAGATATCGTCCAGGCCCTGCATTCCAGTGAAACAGCTGACCCACCCAGACCAGTGGCCCACACCAGGGAACTGACTCAACTGATCTTGCGACCCAGCAATACCACCCAAGAACCAACTCAGCAAAGAAGACAATTTCTACACCCCTGTGGTTCCACCCTGAACCCAGCCAATTAGCAGACCCAATTGCCTAGCCTTTTGTCCACTAAACTATATTTAAAAACCTTTTCTTCCAAATTTTTGAGGAGATGTCCTCCCATCTCTTCGCATGGTACCTGAGATATTAAACTCCTTCTCTGCTGTAACCCTTGCCGTCTCTGTATTGGCTTCTTCTTGAGCAGTGGGCAATGAACCTGGTTGGGCTGTAACAGACTTCTGGCTTAGGATTAAGCCAATAGCTCCTTCTCCTGCCCAGCCTTGCACACCGGCCTGGTTGCACTTTCCCCACGTCCCAGACAATGTGTGGTTAACTATCGTGGCCTCTGTGGGGTGTGAGGGAAACTTTCCCCTTCCCCTCCAAGGTTCACTGGAAGATCAACTCACAATTAAGGCACATTAATAAGAGAAATGGTTTATTTACCACGGGCACAGGGAGAATCATAGAGTGCTTACCCAATACCACAATGGGGTCCAGAAATTTTTATACCCTCCTATTAGAGGGGAGGGGAGATGTGGAATACAGGTAATTCTGTTTAGGGACAATAAATGGTTACTAGAGAGGATGGATAAATGGGGGAAACAGATGGACTTGTAAATTAACCTGAGAGACAGGTATTATGTTTAAAATGATTTGGGTCAGGTCTGGTTGCATCTTGATCTTCTTTCCTACAATATATTGAGATAACAGGGAGGGAGGGGAAGTCAATTTTTCTTTTGATGGGTCTGTCTGGTCATGCAGATAGAGGGAAAGACCCTTCCAAGGTCTGTTGATCTCTAAAGGCCTTTTATTCAAAATACTCTTTATACCAAGGAGCCATATTTTAGGGTGAAATTTCCTGAGCTCCTTCACCTACACCTTCCCTTTTTAATTTGGTTAGAAGGTTATACGTGGTGTGCTGACCTCAGTTTTCTCCCCTGAATATAGCCAAGAGAGAAGATTCTTGCTGGCCCTTGTCTCTGCTGAAGGAAGGCAAACGCCTGAGGCCTGGCGAGACTGAGCCTGGCTGGGCTGAGTTCCCCGTGTGAGCCTGGCCTTTGGGGGTGCAGAAGCACTGAGCTGCCTCTTCTAGGGATCTAAAACCCACAAGACAAAACTGGAGGGCTCTAATTGTGCTCTGTCGTTATGATGAGAATCCAACCTCAATCCAACACTAGTTATAGCACTGCGTCTTGGTGGGTTTCCTTAGAAATCAGCACTCAGAAGCTGGGCATGGTGTCGTGCACTTGTAGTCTCAGCTACTTGGGAGGCTGAGGTGGGAGGATCACTTGAGCCCAGGAGTTTGAGGCCAGTCTGAGCAACACAGCAAGATAGCAACAAACAACACAACAACAAGCAACACAGGCTCTAAAGATAAAAAAAGAAAAAAGAAATCAGAACCCAGGGTCAAGCTTTCATGCTAACACTTCACTGAGGGGCAAGGCATCAAAAGTGAAGGCCAAAGGGCAGTGAGTAGGGTAAAGAGGGCAAGCAGGAAAAAAAAAAAAAAAAAGGGAGTGTGTCACAGAGCTGTCCACAGCCTCATAAGAAACACTGTCTCAACTGCTCAGTTATGAATGATGTCTGGAGAGGCCGAAGAGAATCACATGCCTCAGAGTCTGTCTGGGACAGAAAGGACCAAGACTTTATCTGTTAGCTACTTCCCACCTCCTGCCTCTCACTGGTCCAAGTTTACTCCTTGGTGTGTGAACTTGCCTATGTTTCCTGGGTTTGTTACCAGTTGCTAGGGAAGCCAGAGCCTCCAGCGGTCTAACACAGTCTGGTTGCTTTTCTAGAATCATTGTTGGCATATGATATGGGAGAAAGGGCAACATACTCCTACTGCCCTCTGCCCGCTCCATATTGTTTATAGCTGGGCAGGACCTAAAGGAAATAGCTCGTGCTTGTTGGGGGTTGAAGTTATGATGACATAAGAGTCTGCAGTGTCTCCTATGTCTGAAGTTTCTAAGCTATTTCTCAAGTATTTGCAACTGAGTTTTAAGAAGCAGAAAGAAAATATTAAAAAATCTATTACTTTTTTATACACTTAGATATTTTACAATAATATACATTAGGGATTTTTTTAATGCAAAAAAAAGGGCTGGAGCATGAGCAGGAGTGAGACCCCATCTCTACAAAAAATAGAAAAATTAGCCAGGTGTCATGGCGTGCACCTATAGTTCCAGCTACTTGGGAGGCTGAAGCAGGGGGATCAAATGAACCTAGGAGTTTGAAGTTGCAGTGAACTATGATAACAACACTGCACTCTAGCCCAGGCGACAGAGTGAGACCCTGTCTCAAAACAAACAAACAAAAAACAAAACAAAGCAAAAACAAAAACAGGCTGGACCCAGTGGCTATGCCTATAATCCTAGCATTTTGGGAGGGCAAGGTGGGAGGATCACTTGAGACCAGGAGTTCAAGACCAGCCTGGGCAACATAGCGAGACCTCTGTCTCTACCAAAAAATAAAAAATTAAAAAAATTATCTGGGCACAGAGGTGCCCGTTTGTAGTCCCACCTACCTGGGAGGCTGAGGTAGTAGGATCATTTGAGCCCAGGAGTTTGAGGTTGCTGTGAGCTATGATTGTGCCACTGCCCGCATGACAGAGTGAGACTCTGTCTCTAAAACTATACGTATATGAAATAAAATAAAAAAAATAATAAAAATGCAAAATAAAAAGCATAAAGAAGAAAACCACAAAGGCTGGTGAATTGGACACTGCCTCACATGCTCTCTCTTCCCTTTCTCTCTTCTCATTGCTGCAGCAATAACATTTCTGCAGGTGTAAACTGACACCACCTTCCCTCAGCTGCACCACATTTTTCTTTCTTCTCAGCATGTCTCTAATGCTGTGGACTGAAACACATTCAAACACGGGCAGCCTGAAACTGCAAGAGAGTTCGTAAGCCTTGGGGCAGCCCTTGATTAATGGGGAGTGAGAGCTGTGGGTAAATGTTCCTCTTCCCAACCTTCGAGTGGAGATTCCAAGGTACATTCTATATGGTTTCTCAGAGGATCCCAGTGGGCTTAACCTCCTGTCTCCCATGTTGGTGACCAGCTGGACAATGCACCCTTGCATTGCCTTTTCCTTCTTTTCTGTTTCGCCTTTCCCGTTCCCTCCTTCCTTCTGACATCATTCCCAAAGACATTTCTCCATGCAAGCCCTGTGTTGGGCTCTGCTTTTACTTTTTTTGATGAAGGAAGGCAGCCAGGAGAGTTGGCAGCAAATGGTAGAAAGCAGATTCTCAGAGTAGGGTCTTAGAACCAACTGGATCACTCTCTGCTCAAATGGAAATGAGGACTCCATTGCTGACAGTAAGCAGGGTGGTCCTAACCTCTGGCATGCAATAGTATCACAGGGTTCCTAAGACTGGGATGAGGTGCAGGATAAAGGCGAAGTGCTGGGTTATAAGGTAGCTAAGACACTTGAACAACATGAGGGCAGTGATAATTATAAGGATTGATAATTATAAGTTTGTTGGCTTTTGTTAACTTCTTTAGAAACCTTGAAGAAAGAAAATGATAAGCTCAGGTAGGCAGATATCAACGCAAATCGTGCTGTGAAATCCAGAAAACCTCATGGCAAGGTTTAAAGAGACCTAATTTCCTTCAGCCAGAGGGCAGAATATGCTGCAAATCAGCCCCAGGATTTGATTACATGAGTAATAGAACTGCAATGAAGATGGAATGCATAGCCTCCAAAGGTCTCCTTACTCAGAGTCAGGACCCTAACAGAAAAGGAGAATTCTGAGAACTGGACTGGAGACATTTGGGTGGATGACCCTGATAATATTGAGCACCTAGACTCCCCTGCACCTTCTGTGCTGGTTGAAGTTCCCTCCCCCTTGTTAGAAGGGCACAGCTTCCTGTTCTTACAGACCCTGCAAAGACCTCACTTGAGACAGGTGTTTCCCAAGATAATGCTCATTTACATAAAAATGTACACTCTCCTTCATTCATTTCCTCCTGACCAATAACTAGGATCATGTAGCAACACAGCACAAGTGGGAAAATACAGCCTTGCTCTAGAAGAAAATAACGTATACATTAAATGAATTGCTGGATTTAGCAATTCATTTAATTGCTGAGAGTGATCCAGTTGGTTCTAAGACCCTACTCTGAGAATCTGCTTTCTACCATTTGCTGCCAACTCTCCTGGCTGCCTTCCTTCATCAAAAAAAGTAAAAGCAGAGCCCAACACAGGGCTTGCATGGAGGAATGTCTTTGGGAATGATGTCAGAAGGAAGGAGGGAACGGGAAAGGCGAAACAGAAAAGAAGGAAAAGGCAATGCAAGGGTGCATTGTCCAGCTGGTCACCAACATGGGAGACAGGAGGTTAAGCCCACTGGGATCCTCTGAGAAACCATATAGAATGTACCTTGGAATCTCCACTCGAAGGTTGGGAAGAGGAACATTTACCCACAGCTCTCACTCCCCATTAATCAAGGGCTGCCCCAAGGCTTACGAACTGTCTTGCAGTTTCAGGCTGCCCGTATTTGAATATGAGCCAGCAGGAACTGAGCAAATGTTCACAAGTAGCTCTTGAGAGTGTCTGAGCAAGGGGAGAAACATAAGGCTGGATGGTGGCAGTTTATTGACATGGGGGCACTCCTCTCTCCGCAACTCCTTAACATCCTGGCAAGGTCACCTGGAGCTGAATCTGGACCTGCTAGAATTGCTCCTTGAAGCTTGGACATGACAATAGCCTGCAATAAGTAAGATGGAGACTGCTTTGGCTGACCATTGAGAAAGAAGTCAGAGGCTCTAGCAGGTGAAAGTTTTAGAATAGATTTATGACACCTGGTCAGGGAACCTACTAATTGACTAGCTGTCCCAAGTCAAAGAAGTAACCAAAGGGACTTGACCCAGAGTTCTGTGTCGATAGCAAATAGGCATAATGTACCGATGGACAAGAGAGAGAAACATCCAAGTAGAGTGTTATTTGACTTATATAACTAAGAGAAGAGGAAGAGGAAAGAGCCATCGAGCAGGTACCACAGTGAAAAACCACAATCTCCTATCAGTTTCCAGACCAAAAGCTCATTGATTGAAAGGATGGCAGGGCCTCATTTTGGAAGACTATGTAATATAATAGCATTTCAAGTGTGTAATATTATCTAAATCCTTCCCCAGTGAGAATTGTAGCTATTTACCAAAAAATATGCACTGAGGAAAGGGAATACTCATAACTTTTGAGGGCTGTTGAATGCAGGGGTAGAGCCGAAGCTGAACCTTGAGATCCAAAATACCATCATGGTCCTCCAATTAGACAGAGGCTTATGGAGGCCAGGTGATATGTTGGCAGCAGCCAAAACAGGAATGCTAGTGACCATAGCCCTACTCAATTGTGGCCTTTAGGGACAGTGGTGAAGGAAGGTTCTCCCAGAGGACAATCTTTCAAACAGTAATTTGGGATGTCAATTTGATATGGAGAGAGAAGCTGCATGAGGTAAAATTCCTGGATGAGGAATGGCCTACTGAGTTGGTCAGGGACATGGAAGGAGCAAGATTGGAAAATCAGAGAGTAGGAGATCTGGTGAAGAGACAGGCAGGTGAACCTGTGGGGGTGGGGACAAATTGTTTCTACATCAATGCCCACAGGACAGTAACCACCAAAGAGAAGGCATGCAGAAGCCACATGAACAGAAAGACTTCCTTTTTGATTGCTCAAGTGCCTGTACAACGGGCCAGTGATAGTCAGGGTTGGGGGCTGTGCATGAAGCCAACAGCATGGACTCCCTTTTGTTAATGCCGATGTAGCTATCTGCACTACTAAATTCCCAACCTGTCAGAAACAGAAGCTGGCCCTGAACGCACCAAATATGAAACCATTCTTCAAGGAGAGTCACTTGAGGACAGGCTGATTATGTTGAATCTCTTCTACCCTGGAGGTGACAGTGATTCTTCCTTACTGAATATGTTCTGCCTGCCCTACCTGCATGGTTCTGCTGGCACTAATCAGAATGGATTGTCAGCACAAGATGCTGCACAACATTGCTTCATATGAAGGGCCCCATTTCATGGCAAAGGAGGTACAGTATGAGGCTATAAACATGGGATCCACTGGTCCTACCATAAACTGCATCACCTAGAAGCCTTTCATCTACTAGAACAATGGAATGGCCTACCAAAGGCTAGGGCATCAGTTATGGACAAGACACTGTAGGACTGGAACTGTCCTCAGTGAGTATATGTCCTCAATATAGATGGCACTTTGTCACCATAGCTAGAACACATGGGTCTGGAAACTGAAGAGTGGTAGTAGTAGTGGCACTTCTCTTATCATCAATCCTAGTGACCCACTTGCAGAATGTATACTTCCTGTTCTCACAACCTCAGATTCTGCTGGATCAGAAGTGCTAGTTCCTGGACAGTTGGGACCAGTGAGACACTTTCACCAGCAGAGTCAGAAAGTGTCTTCTGAATGTAAAGCTATGAGTATCCCTGGTCATTTTGGACTCCTCATGCCAATAGGCCAATAGACAAGAATCACTATGTAAGAGAGGAAATTGACCCTGATAACCATAAGGGAGTAGGTGGTTACTACAAGATTAATAAATAAAAGAAAACATCATGATCTATGTTCACCAGGGTCTTCCAAAAAGCAGATATCAAAACAAGATTAAGTGTGCAAAGATTTTATTAGGGCAAATACTTGTGAGAGAAAATGGGGAGGGAGCCATCAGACTGCCATGTAGGTCTAACTCTGAATAAAAAAGAGGAGAAAGCCAGCCTGACCCTGTATCTACAAAAAAATTAAAAAAAAATTAGCTGGGTGTGGTGACATATAGCTATAGCCCTAGCTACTCAGGAGGCTGAGGCAGGAGGACCACTTGAGTTTAGGAATTTGAGGCTACAGTGAACTATGATCTCACCACTGCATTCTAACCTCGGTGACAAAGTAAGACCCTGTCTCAAAAAAAAAAAAAAAAACAGAGACAGGAAAGTTGGGACGAAGTGTTCTAGGCTGCTGTACAGTCTAAGAAAGTCCAGCAAGGCTGCTGGGAGTCCTCAAGCCCAAGTCTGCCCTCAGAGGAGTCCCACATCTCCTAAGGTAGGTCATTGTCTGGGAGCAGCTAGGAGTGGAGGGCACAGATTCCTAGAAAATGCCCAGATGGATTTTCAAAATGCAGTAGCTGTAGCTCCTGGTTAAAACATATTCCCTTTAGTTGTAGGTCTGCAAGGCACATTCTATTAATATTAGCACCAAGATAGATGGATGGATGACAGGTGGGCAATTGATAGATAAAATATGCAGATATAATCTCCCTATTTATTGTTCTTTGTTCAGCCCTTGAGGAACACTTGTTCCAACTTCAATTTTGTTCTCTTCACTCTGAACATTTTAATCAACACTTTCAAGACTGAAAATCTAATCTTCCAAGCCACAAAACATAGATAAATTTTACTAAGAAAAAATTTAAAACTTGTGATTGGTAAATGACAAAACAAATTGAGAAAGAATTTTTGCAACACATATGATAAAAAGACTAATTTCTTTAGCGTGTGAAAGTGAGGCAAATGAAAAATGTTAACAACCTAGTAGAGAAATGTGTAATGCAGTGTAAACTGACGTACCTTGCTATGGAGATTAAGTGGCCATTCTACATATCACCAGGAAGTGGCAAATCTAAGTGCAGTCCAAATTTCAATATAAAAACTTGAAAAATTGTAACTAGTTACAAAGTTTTGCTGAAAGTTCATATTATAGTTAAAAAAAAAAACCAAAAGATTCTCAAGCAAGCAAGCTGCAAGGAGAAAGATGATGCAAATACTTGGTCCTCTTAGAAAATGTCTTAGTTGAAATGGGTGGCAAATCAGTGTCAATGTGAACAGTGTCTCCTAAAGTAATCCAGTTCCACTTACTAAATCCATATTTCCTAAGCAAATTTCTGATAACCATTATGTTCTCCAATCAGATTACTCTCCTGGGGAAAGAGGCTCTTTCCAGCTAGCATGATATCATCAATCCTTTAGTTGGCAAATTTATGGGAATAGAATGTCCTGCTACAAACCCATTTTAATAAGTTCATAAACCTGAGGCATTTTCCAATGGTCTGATCACTCATGAATAAGATGACAGTGAAGATATGGATGTGCTTAGCAGAAGGAAGCCTTCAGACTGGTGATTATCCCACTAAGGTGAGATACTCCAGAAATTCCAGCCCCAGTGAGAAGCTGGATCTCAAGTGTTTATTGCTTCTCCCTTGGAGATACTTTATTTCATTCTGTTGCTCCTGTGAAGATGAAAAGGGCCTGGAGCACCTGCCTCTGAACCCCAAGGCTTCCTTGGCCACATCAGCTCTGCTGATGCTGCTGAAACCTCCATCCCAGTACTCATGAGTTACAGAGTTCTGTCCTGAGGTTGGGGCTGAAGATTTGGGAGGGAGGGTTCACAAGGGGGTAGATTTTCAGCCAAGGGCATGAACTGCTGATTTGGGCGTGGGGAAGAAGCAGGAAACACAGAGGTCTCTGCTCCAGTGATGGAATCAAGGAACTCACTAAAACTTAATGGTTAATCATAATTGTAGATCTGGACTCTCTAGGAAAGCAAAATATCTTAACATCTTACCCTTAATGCATTTACAGATTAATTCAGAAAAGAAAATTACGGTACATAACAAGACAAAGCAATAGATGAGGATCAAATGAGTGGTATTCATTTCTTAATTCAACAGGCATTTATTTATTGAGCATCTATTCTCAGACTATCTACTGAGCTAGAAGCTGGAGACACAGAGTGTGGTTGAAAGGACAGACTAGTAAGTGGTTGGATTTAACAGGGAAGACTTACTCTCAGAAGTGCTGACCTCTAGAGGAGGTGGCACTCAAGCTGAGTCCTGAGGAACAGTAGAAACCGTCCAGGTGAGGATGAGGGTAGGTCTTGGAGAGGGAGCACTGCAATGAAAATCACCCGGGCCTAGATGTGGAACCTTGACAACTCAATCAAGTGAAGTCTGGAGAGAGGACAATATTGCATGGGTGTGTCCTGGGAGGAGGAGAAAGGGATGGATGGCCTGACTTGAAGAGCAGAGACATGTCAGCTGCCCAGACATTCAAGGACCTGCCCAATCTTGAGAGCTACTCTTTTCACTGGGATTCCCTCTAGGTCTTAGACAAAGCAACTGGGACCCATCACCAATGTAACAAGAGATTAGATACTTCTGAACAACTTTCCTGCCTAATTCAGATGCCATAGCTCTTGGCAGGGATGTTCTATGAACAGGTAGTTGCACATGTGAATATGCGTTCCACTCCCATGTTCTTTCCTGGAAGAAAATGGTGTTATGGAGTGTTGTAAAGAGGGATGTTGACCAAGTGCATTGGACACTTCACCTTTTACCTCCAAAGACCTCAAGTTCTTGCCCTGAGACTAGCTCTAGGACACTTGGCAACTAAATATAATTATTATCTAATATAAATATAAATATTTAAAAATATTAAGAACATGATTCATGCTGTCAACCTAAGTAGCAGACAAAAAAGCTCTCAAAAAGAAAATAATATTTATTCAGGAACAGGGCATTGCAACAGGAATTCGAGTGCCTTAGTAAACTATATGCATATTCAGGGAGGTAAAGAAAGACAAAGGTTTTTAAAGGAAAAATGAGGCCAGGCGCGGTGGCTCACGCCTGTAATCCTAGCCCTCTGGGAGGCCGAGGCGGGTGGATCTCTCGAGCTCAGGAGTTCGAGACCAGCCTCAGCAAGAGCGAGACCCCGTCTCTACTAAAAATAGAAAGAAATTATCTGGCCAACTAAAAATATATATAGAAAAAATTAGCTGGGCATGGTGGTGCATGCCTGTAGTTCCAGCTACTCAGGAGGCTGAGGCAGTAGGATCGCTTAAGCCCAGGAGTTTGAGGTTGCTGTGAGCTAGGCTGACGCCACGGCACTCACTCTAGCCTGGGCAACACAGCGAGACTCTGTCTCAAAAAAAAAAAAAAAAGGAAAAATGAGAAGGATTACATAATTGTTTTAAAATAACTGTCCTTGGCTGCAAGGATCAACAACAAAAGTGATGGCAGTCTGAGTCTGGACAGGCAATTGCTAGGCAGGTGTCCTTGCAGAAGTATTTTTTTGTGTATGTAAGGTTGCGTGGTTTGTGCAAGGTTTGTTTGTTGCAGAGTCTTTTGTAATAGTTTTTGTTATTAGGAATTTATGCATAGGAACTCTCTCTTTGTAGCCTTCCTGTGCTCTATTTTTTTTTTTTTTTTAACATAAGTGACTCCATTTGGATTCTGACAAATTTCACATCTCCCCCATTGATCAAGATCTTTCTCCAGGCCGGGCGCGGTGGCTCACGCCTGTAATCCTAGCCCTCTGGGAGGCCGAGGCGCGTGGATCACCCGAGGTCAGGAGTTCGAGACCAGCCTGAGCAAGAGCGAGGCCCCGTCTCTACTAAAAATAGATACAAATTAGCTGGCCAACTAAAATATATATAGAAAAAATTAGCCAGGCATGGTGGCGCATGCCTGTAGTCCCAGCTACTCGGGAGGCTGAGGCAGTAGGATTGCTTAAGCCCAGGAGTTTGAGGTTGCTATGAGCTAGGCTGACGCCACGGCACTTACTGTAGCCAGGGCAACAAAGTGACACTCTGTCTCAAAAAAAAAAAATAAATAAAGATCTTTCTCCAAAAGCATCACTAATTAATTATACTGTAGTTATTTAGGTTTTGATGTTCCTCAGTGCCAGGATGGACATATCCTGGGTTACCTGTCTGGTCCCACATTGGAGGGAGTGAATGGTGGCTAGGAGTCAGTGTCAACATTTTAGCAACAGGAGAGGTCTGAAGAGAGTGACTGTCAGGCTAAGTCCATTGCTAAGTTCAATTTTGTCTGCTTCAAAGGGGTTTGCTATGGTATCAAAGGTCTGGGCCAGTGTTATTCTGTTAGAGTTGTACTTCTGCAAAAATTTAACAAGTGGCAGATGCAAAGTTTAAAAATGGAAAATATAAAGTTAAATTAATAACAGTATGACAATCCCAGTTTGCTTTCAGCCATGAATTTAAGATTGAAGGCAACCAATTGAATAAATCAAATGACCATTATCCTGTCAAGTGTAAAAAGGTGGACGTTAAGAAGGGTAAGAATTTCATTATGATATGGAATCTTGTTCTGATGTCTTGGAAAAAGCTGTCAACAGTGTGAAAATGTCAACTTCTCATCCTGGTTTGCAGTTTGAATGCCTTGGTTATGGCATTGGATGGTATGGTGAACTTTCTTTGTAGCCCATGTGTTAGGTACAGGACTTGTTTCTTAAAATTTATCTAGTGTCAGCTTATAGGGATTTAGGAACAGAAAAGTTCTTATTTTTAGTAATTTTATGGGAGAAGTTGGATTGGAAGAATCTAGAATTCAAGATCTAGTCTAATCTGTAGGCATATAACAAGAACTTGAAAACAATGTACAGAGCTACAATCCATTAACATATGTATTATAGCTTTTGTAAGAAACATAACTTTCTCTCTACATAGATAACATAGGAATCTCAGATTTAAAGATCTCTTGAGGCTAGGAAGCCAAACTAAGGCAGACTTTAGATTTTACCTGCAGTCTTAAGGTTCCTGAGTCTGTCAGGAACTGACAATTTTTATCTTTGGGAAACCTAGAAACCAGGAATTCTGTGCACATTCTTTTTTTTTCCCGTCCTGTCCTGAAATAATGCAAGCAAATGTGTACATTGTTAAATATGATATTTCAGTCAAAATTTTGGTAATATAACCAGTGTTTCAAATTGTATTCTGTTATAAAGAAAGAGCAGATTTTTATTGGATTTATGCAAATAACCATATTGCCATAAGAATACTCACAGATAGTTTCCAAATTTTGTACTGTGAACTTTTTCTGTTTCTTGAATTTCTCTCACAGAGTTATTATCTTTTCCTGTTTTATATTTTGTTAGCATTTGTATTTCACAAACAAATCTAATACAGAAATTTTTGAAAGTAAGGTATGAGATTGAAGAAGAAAATTCTAGGCTTAGGCTTATGGATAATTCTAATAAGGTTATAAAATTATTACATACACTTCATATTTTTGTATTTATTTGATTATGCCCTCCCCTCTTTGATCTACCACTGTTTGTACCTTGTGATAAACTTATGCAGAAGTGTTTAGCATAAAAATTAGCTTATGATTAGCTAACTCCAGTCCTTCCTCAGGCCAGTCATTTTCCATCAGCATTACATCCTAAGGAGGTTTTAACTCGATTTCTCAATACATTGACCATCAGTATCAATATTATAATCTTATTAGCAATGCCAGTGTCACACCATTTTGCAGAATGGTAGTAGATGAAACCTGAAAAATAAAAAGCAACAGATCCACGCACATTACCAGAGTCCTATTCAGTCATTAACAATTGGTCCAGTTTCATATGGTCATCATTTCATATGACTGACATGTCTCCAGGGATATAGACATTACTCAGGTTTGAGGCTTCCATTTAATCTGTCAGGTCCCAAAAGCAGGAAGGAGTGGTCTTGGCAACATACAGCCTCACCAGTTCAGGCATCTGGTATGATTGAGCTGAGACAGACAATATCATCTCTTGCCTTGAGCCTCTCTTGGTGTACAAATGTAATATTTGATTTTCCTCATTACATAACTCATTTATTCACTCATTTAGCCTCAGCTGCTATTCCTCCCTCTCTCCAATTATCATTTTACCCAAACTTTTCCAACTCTGAAGAGACGTGACATTAAGCCACTGTCCTGATCCAGACTGCCAGCAGCACGACCGGTCTAGCAAGTGTCACCCCTTGTTCACTCTTGTTGACATGGGCTAGGGCTACATAAGTATGGAACTAGCAGGATACCATTGTCGCCAGGCAATATTGGTGCATTTCTGTCAAACCCAACTTTGCCAGATGTGGGGAAGGCACAGTCCACCTCATCAGGATCTTAGGAATGCTGATCTAAAAGTTTCACAGTATAATTATACTTTCTTGTGTAGGGATTATCCCTGCCTTTGTTACCTGCAGTTGTAGCCCTGGTCCTAGGATCACTGTGTCAGGGAGGAAAAAAGAAAGTTGAAGTGATGTGAACAAGAATTGTGTGGCCACACCAGCACCCTCCCTCCATGGGAAGATTTCTACAGTCATAGCATCATGCGCCCCACCTCATCTTCCTCATATGCACCAGGAAAGTGGAGGAGTCTATCTTCTGGGAAGCCTGACTACCTCCCCTCATGTATACCTCCACATACGCTGTGAACACACATTTGCGAAGGCATATAAGCCAGTCCTTCGTGCTGTTATCTCCCACATTTTAGACAACAAATGTTCAATTGACCATTTGAATTCTCTGTCAAACTCTGACTCTGAGGATGAGAGCATGTTCTTTGGTCTGAAGAAATATGACTTGGTGGTCCAGATTGGAACAGTGTCTTTTCTTCAGTCTTTCTATAGTATTTTGAACATTGCATTTACCACTGATTATGCAAAGCCCAGTCCAGAGTAAGTGTTTATTCCTGTCAGGAACCATTAATAGCCCCCAGGCCTACCCACACTGATGGAATATAGTCAACTTACCAGCTATGTGAGAGGCCTTCCCCTTAGGGCATCTGTCCCATGGACATATCCACTCTCTGTGTCTCTTACTGGCATGAAGAACAGATCTTGTTGGTATTTTGTACAAGAGGAATATGTCTAGATTCAGCCACCTCTGCATTGCTGAAGTACCCCAACGTTCACTCACTTGGTGGGCCCAGTTGGCTACGTCAAGCAAGCACACTAGGGTGTACTCTTGCCAATTCCAATTACCTTCCGATCCCAGAAAGGACCTCTTCTTATGGGCATCAACATGTCCTACTTTAATGTGCCCCTTAAATTCTCATAGTGATTTTTATAAAGTCATGCCCTATGTGGGCATCCATTTAGTAGGCTGTATTCTATCACCCCTCTACCGGACCATATAGCCAGGCCATTAGCCACTGCTCATGAGTCAGTAAAAACCAAAACCTAAAGGCTTTTATCATTGTTCAATTCTCCCACCACTTCAAGGAAAACAGCATGCAATTCAGCCCTTTGAGCTGATCTGTTATCTTCTTCAATCAAACCCTTTCAACCTGCCAATTTTAGTGTGGTGGCCTTCCAAACAGGATGCTGTTCATGCACCTTGGAACTGCCATCCATAAACCAATCAGCTCTTTGTTGGTTAATACAGATCTGTGAACAGGGCACTTTCCAGGTGACAATAGGATGCAGAAGCTCCTCAGGTGGTTCCAAAGTGAGTCCTAGAAGAAAAGAGGCTACCTGCTTGTAGATACAATGAGAACCTCTTCACCTTCCCCCAGTAACTTGTTCCTGTATGACCCATTTCCATTTTATTATGGAACTTTGTTGGGCACTGCCTTCCTTATTAGAGTATTCTTTGATATCACCCAAGACATTATGGATATTTCAGGTTGTAGGAGTATTTTATGTCCTTCAGTTATAGGAGCAGTCTCTATTAATGCCCAATAGTAAGCTAGTAGTTGTTTCTCTATTGATGTGTATCTTACCGTGCCATCCAGGAATGTTCTGGTACAAAATCCCATTGGCCACCTATGGGTGGTGTTCACAGGCTTTTGCAATAACCTCCAGTCTACAAAAGTATGTGTTACAGACACTTCCAAAATCATGGGTGTATGTGGATCATAGGGACAAAAAAGCTTTGAAAGAGAAGGTACATTTTGCAATTTAGACATGGCCTGATTTTGTTTGGGTCCTCATTTAAATATAGTATTCTTTTGGGTAGTTTTATGAATAGTAACTAGCAATATTTCCAAATGTGGAATATACATCCTCCAGAATCCAAATAGACCAATGAAACACTGGGCTTCTTTGTTTAGTTCAAGGGGTAGGTAACGAAATCAGTTTATTTTTACTTGCCTCGTAATGTCATATGCGGAACCTGCCTAGGTTATTCCTAAGAATTTTATTCATTGGGCAGGTCCTTAGACCTTTGCTGAATTTATCAGCCAACCTCTGTTGGTCATGTGTGTCACACCTACATTTAGGTCAATCCTTACTTGGTCTTCAGTTCAGATATTATCATGATATCATTAATATAGTGTGCTATTATATGCAGAACCTAAAGTAGTCCAAATCCTTTTTAACCAAATTATGACAGTAGCTGGTGAATTCAAATAATCCTATAGCAATTCAGTAAATATAATTATTCCTACATAAAGGCAAACTGCAGTTGGTTGTTTTTCAAGACTCACAAATCTAGGATTTTTATTTATTTATTTATTTAATGAATTTTTTGGGGGGGGACAGAGTCTCACTCTGTTGCCTGGGCTAGAGTGCCGTGGCATCAGCCTAGCTCACAGCAACCTCAAACTCAGGTTCAAGCGATCCTTCTGCCTCAGCCTCCTGAGTGGCTGGGACTACAGGCATGCGCCAACATGCCAAGCTAATTTTTTCTATATATTTTTAGTTGTCCAGCTAATTTCTTTCTGTTTTTAGTAGGGATGGGGTCTTGTTCTTGCTCAGGCTGATCTCGAACTCCTGAGCTCAAACTATCCACTCTCCTGGGCCTCTCAGAGTGCTAGGATTACAGCCGTGAGCCACTGCGCCTGGCCTCATTTCCCAAGACTGAAACAGAAAAAAAGGCATGGGAGATATTAGTCACTGATATCCAGTCTCTTAAGCCTGCTGTACCTTTTGTGTTGCTAAACTTATCAGGACTATTGATGGTATGAGTAGCATTACTTTATTCAAGCTTCAATACTCCATTGTTAGTCTTCATGGGTTATCACCTTTTTCCAAAAGCCATATAGGAGTACTGTACAAATAATTCATTGGTACAGCACTTTAGCTTATAACATGTCATTGATTTCTTTTATGTACCAGATATCCTATAATGTTTTAAACTAACCACCTCTGAGGGCTTGAACAGCCCTAGTTGTTCCCATTTTGCATGTCCAATCAAGACTGACAGACTGAAAAGTTCTGGTTCTAAAATGGTGACATAGAGGCAAGTTGCTTCTCCTTCCCACAAAAAAACACCAAAACCAAACATGCAGCACTGAGATCTTCACCAGCAACAACTGGACTTCTACCTCTGCAATGCCCCTCCCCCACATCCTGCCAGGCACCAACTGCACAGAAAATCTCCCCTCAACTCATGGTTTCTACACTGAAAAAAGTAACCCACCTTCTTGAGTTTTCTGGCAGGAGACATATCCTTGCTGTAACCCAAGGATATCATCATGACTGCCTGAAGGGAGAGATATCCCTGGGGATAGGCAAAAGCAGGAAAGGGAGGTGGGACTACCATGTCCAACTTAGAAACTCAGTTCTGTGATTCAGCCAAAGGAGATGCCAAATAAGACCAGCTGTAGGAGGTATGTTTCCCAGGTCCGCAGGTCACAAACCCTTAGCCAGCCTTCCTACACTGGCAGGATAATTCTTTTGGAACCTCTCATACTGGGGGTAGGCAGTGCTCTGACAACTTACTAGAGCCAAGGTGAACTTGGCTTTAAGGCATGACATAGAGCCAAAAAGGAGGTAGTGACCTAATAGTAAAGATTTGCTAAGCAAATATATTCAATACAAGCCAAAACAAGCTGGATGGATAAAACCGAAATAAACAACTAATTCTTCAAGGCAAAGGCATAGACATATACCCACAAGAAACAACAGCAAACAGGGAATCATTATCTCCTCAAAAGGACAAAGCAAAAATTCAGTGACTGACCCTCATAAAATGGCGATTTTTGAGCTCTTGGATCAAGAATTGAAAATAGCACTTTTAAGGAAACACAATGATCTCCAAGATAGCACAGAATAGTAATTCAGATATTTATCATAGAAATTTAATAAAGAGATTAAAATAATAATAAAAA
Source organism: Lemur catta (assembly GCF_020740605.2). NCBI lineage: Eukaryota > Metazoa > Chordata > Mammalia > Primates > Lemuridae > Lemur > Lemur catta. Next base: position 65,234,529 of record NC_059128.1, read on the forward strand.
ATCAAACATAAATCTTGGAACTGAAAAATATATTTGCTGAACTGAAAAACTCTTTAGAAGCTCTCAACAGCAGAGTGAACCATGCAGAGGAAAGAATCAGTGAACTTGAAGACCAGCTATTTGAAAATACACAGTCACAGGAGAAAAAAGAAAAAAGAATGAAAAGGAATGAAGCCTGCCTACAAGATACAGAAAATTACCTCAGAAGATCAAACCTAAGAATTACTGGTGTTCAAGAGGGAGCTAAGCAAGAGCAAGGGGTGGAAGCTTATTCAAAGAAATAATAGCCAAAAAGTTTCAAAAACTTGAGAAAGATATAAATACCTAGGTCCAGGAAGGTCTTAGGATACCAAACAAATTCAATCCAAATAAGACTACTCCAAGGCATTTAATAATCAAATTCTCAAAAGTCAAGGACAAAGAGAAGATCCTAAAAACAGTGAAAGATGAGAAGCAAATAACATAGAAAGAGCTCCAATTTGTCTGGGAAAGGACTTCTTAACAGAAACGCTATGGGCCAGGAGGGAGTGTAATGACATTTTCAAAGTGCTTAAAGGAAAAAAAAAGTGCAATCCAAGAATACTGTATCCAGCAAAATTGTCATTCAAACTTGAAGCAGAGATAAAGTTTCACACACAAGGAAAAGCTGAGAGAATTCATCACCACCAGATCCATCTTGTGAGAAATGTTAAAGAGAGTTCTTCAATCTGAGGGGGGAAAAAAGAGAAACACTAATGTGGAAAAGAAAACTTTCCATAATATAAAATCCTCTGGTAAAATTAAGTACATGGCCAAAGACAGAATATTCTATTACTGTATTTGTTGTGTGCAATCCACCTCTAACTGTAGTACAAAGCCCAACAGACAAATCTATCAAAAATAATAATAGCTATATCAACCTGTTAAGAGATAGGTCATTTAAAAATATGCAAATTGAAACAACTAAGAGTCAAAATGTAGGGGGATGGACTTAAAGTATAGAATTTTTTTGTGTTTTTTTGTTTTTGCCTTTGTTTCTATTCTTTTATTTGTATTCTAAGATAAGCTGTCATCTCTTTAAAATAACACATTATATTTATAAAATGTTTGTTTGTAAGCTTTATGGTAACCACAGCACAAAAACATATAACAGATTTACTAAAAACAAAAAGAACAAATTAAAACATACTACTAGAAGTAGTCATTTAACTACAAAGGGAGACAGGAAGAGAGGAGTCACAAAACAACCAGAAAACAAGCAGCAAAATGGCGATAGCAAATCTTTACTTATCAATAATAACACTGAATGTAGATGGCCTCAATTCTCCAATTAAATAGCAGAGTGACTGAATGGATTTTTAAAGACCCAACTATATGCTGCCTTTAAGAAACTTACTTCACCTATTAAGATACATAGACTGAAGGTGAAGGGGTGGAAAAAGATATTCCATGCAACTGGAAACCAAAAAAGAGCAGAAGTAGCTATACTCATGTTGGATAAAACAGACTACAAATCGACTATTAAAAAAAGACAAGGAAGGTCACTATATAATGATAAAGGGTCAATTCAGCAAGAGGATATAACAGTTATAAATATCCATGCACCCAACATTGGAGTTCCCAAGTATATAAAGCAAATATTAATAGATATAAAGGGAGAGAAAGACTGCAGTACAATAATAATAGGGAACTTTAATACCCTACTCCCAGTGATGGACAGATCATCCAGACAGAAAATCAACAAAGAAATATCAGAGTTAAACTATACACTTGGTCTAATAGGCCTAACTGACATTTATAGAACATTTCACCCAACTGCTGCAGAATACATTCTTTTCATTGGCACATGGAACATTTTCCAAAATAGATCACATCTGAGGCCACAAAACAAGCCTGTATAAATTCAAAAAAGTAGAAATCATATCAAGTATCTTCTCTGACCATAATGGAATAAAAGTAGAAATCAATAATGGGAGGAACCTTGGAAAGTACACAAACACATGGAAATGGAACAAGAAGCTCCTGAATGACCAACAGGTCAATGAAGAAATTAAGAAGGAAATTAAAAAATTATTTGAAACAAATGAAAATGGAAATACAACATACCAAAATCTATAGGATACTGCAAAAGCAATACTAAGAGGGAAATTTATAGCAATAAATGCCTATCTCAAAAAAGTAGAAAGACTTCAGATTAATAATATAATCATGTACCTCAAGGAACTAAAAATGCAAGAACAAACCAAACTAAAAATTATAGAAGGAAAGAAGTAATAAAGATCAGAGAAGAAATAAATGAAACCGAGACCAAAAAAATTTCAGAAGATCAACAAAACAAAAAGTTGGTTTTTTGAAAAGATAAATAAAATTGACAAACCTGGCCAGACACAGTGGCTCATGCTTTTGCCCTCCAGGTTTTTTTAATTCCTCAGAACAGGGGTAGGGGGGGTAGTGTTATTTGAGGCCCTTTAATATTGGGGGGATGAAGGGACTTCCCATTGATTCACCCAATTTCCAGCAGTGTTGCATTAAGACCTTTGTTTCAACCCCATCAATGTCAGATTTATTCATCCCATTTATCAATAATCATCTATGATTTCTACTCTCCTGGGATATGTCCCTTGACTTGTCCCTTTATCTTGCCTCACTTTCTTGTGAATTACCCTAATTTTCTTAGCATCTGTAAGGCCAGTAAGGGCAAGCTAAGATAACAAAACTGATGAGGTTTCTTTTACCATTGTTTGATTTTGCAGAAGTAAGATTACATGGGGGTTCCCTTGTAAATGTAGCCCCTTTAACCTTGGGATTTACCATGACCTGGGTAAGGGGATATTCAGTGGATGAATACCCTGATCATCATAAAGCCAATCTAAACATGGCTTGTATATAAAGTATATCGTCAAACCCTTTATCTAAAGAATTCCGTTTTGCATTTTTTGGAGGACAACAATTTGCCTTCTCAATGTAAACAAACTTTATAGCAGCTTTTATCTAGTCAGACTAGCCATCCCTAAGGAATAACTTGCTGTGTTTGGACCATGCATAGCTATCTACAGTGGTTCAACAGAGAGCTGTAGATCCTACATCAAACCAAGCATGTTCTTCCATTCTGCAGTATTCAAAACCAAGTATGCTGACCCTATGTTAGTTAGTTTCAGTAAAGGTTTCACAAGAAGTTGATGATAAGTCTCCGCAAAATGACACAGCTCTTTCATATCATTCCTCCTGCTTTCAGTAGTTTCTTGGTTTTGTCCTCTTCTAACATGGATAAACGTCCCAGTGCCCAGGGGTTGTAGCCGTGCTGTCCGTTGTCCCAGCATGTTTTTCCCTTTGACAGTGACCCTGATGCTAGTGGCCATAGCTCAGGCTGGCTGAAATCTGAGCTTGGCCCAGCATCAGGATCCCGCCCAACACTCTCTTTCACTTTCATTTTGGCTATTACAGGTAGCAATAATCAAGGGATTGTCTATTTGGCTTATTTCTTATTATTTTGCATTGTCTTATATATTCAGTAAGCCAACTCCTTGGGAGTTGGATCTATCACTTCTAAATTCCATTTGTAACTTTTACCTCTAGTAACTGATCACAGTGCAGATGCAGTTCCACAGCACAGATGACCAGATAGCCATCCAGGAATTAAAGGTTCATCAATACCTGTCCTCGCATCCTTTTTCTTCCCAAATCACACGTTTCAGTGAGTCAGGGTTGATCTAGTGAATGCCAATGCAGTGCCAGCTGCAAAAGTTACCCAACTATGAAGTTGGGGGAGTAGTTCATGAGACTGCCCTCACTTTGACACCAGTTGCAAGTTTGGAGATCCCCAAGACCACCCTCAGGTTCAAACATTCATGAGAAGGACTCACAGAATCACTTAAAGTGCTATACTCACAGTTACAGTTTATTACAGGCAAAGGGGACCACAGATTAAAATCAGCTAAAGGAAGAGACACCTAGGGCAGAGTCCAGGAAAATTACCAAATGTGGATCTTCTCATTGTCTTCTTCCTACGGAGTCAGGATAATATCACTTTCCTGGCGTGGGTACATGACAGTGCACACACAGTATTGCAAACCAGGGAAGCTCACCCAATCCTCTGTGTCTAGAGTCCTTATTGGAACCCCATCATGTAGGCTTAGTTGCCTGCCCAGTGGCTGATGTCAGTTTCCGGCCCCTCAGGAGGTCAACTGACACATGCTGCCTGAGGCAAAGCCCCCACCATCCATCACAATGTTACTGTCTGGCTGGCCCAAGGCCCCAGGGCAAACAAAGGCACTTCCGTCAGGCAGAACCTTCCAAGGGCTTAGAGATCACCTCCCAGAGACTGAGGGCAAAGGCCAGACCTTTTTTGGACAAGATTAAATTCTTTCCTATACAACAAGTCTGAAGTCTTATTAGAAACCACCAGGAAAACTGCAGAACAAAATTTAACAGTGTTTTCCTTCCTTTCCACACAAACGCGTGGCTGGGGGAAGGATCCTGTCTCTGAATCTGGATATTCTGCTCATCCTGAGAACTTGACTTCAAGAAAAGAGGAAGAACCTTGTGAACTGAAGAAAATCCCGTGAGATTCACTGATCTGTCCTAGAAAAGTTTTGGATTTCTGTGAAAGAGCATCCTACTACTCATAGGAAAGCAATAAATACTATACCTACTTTTTACACATGTGAGAAAGTTTTCTCTTGTTTGAACAACCATCAAGAACAGAAACAGATATTGTCTCATTTGAGGTGAAAATGTTATCTGTGTGTGCTTATCACAAGTTTGACCTAGAATTCAGTATTTGTGTAGTAAAAAAACAAGAACAGGTTTTAGATACAAAATATAAATTTCATTCTTTATTTTTAGCTTCAAAACCAATACTTTGTATGCACACATAGGCCTATAAAACAGATCAAGAAACTGATAAATGTATCTAATGATTTGGTACCTGCTAGACCTTTATTTGAGCCTGATCATGTTACTCAATAAGAATTTTTTTTTCAAATTTTTAATAAGTTGCATTGGTGGTACAGTGTAGGCACATCTGCCTTCCAAGGTCTTAACAAATCAGTGTGTTAGACTATATTTTTATTCATACTGCTTTGGCTTGTGATTAATTGCTTTACCTCCAGTTCTGTCAAAAAATTTTATATAGTAAATAACATTCGGATAAATTTATAACCATTATTTAAATAAATCTACCAAACTGACCTTTCAAAAATTCAATTCCTTTTGGTTTAATCCAGTTATTTAAGGGAAATGTATTATGTTTGCCTTAGAGTTTGTAAAATTTATGAAAAGGTAAGGAAGAGATTAATTTCAAGTAAGGTTATCTAATCTTTTGCTACCTGATTTTATTCAAGATAGATTGGCTTAAAAAACTTGTTATCTTTAAATAGGAGAAATAACTGCTCTTGCATGTATCATATACCACATCCCATACCTCATTAGCATGTCTTAGAATATGAATGTGTGATAAAACTTTGAGGTCTGCTTGCAGAAAACTTCTTGAAAATCAAGTAGGATTTTTTTTTTTTTTTAAAGGAAAAACTGCAGTCTCCTAATCTACACTGACTTGCAGAAGAGGGGACTAACAAACAGGCCACATTGAACAGATCGACAGAAAAATATCATTCCATTTTAAAAAAGAACACTAAGAATTAATCCTGGGTCATTACTTTCATAACTTACTGTCATAATAATAGTAGATGCTTCAGATGGAATAGTGTTAATGCAAGGATTCCTTGAGAACTAATAATTATTTCAAAAGTCTTCCTTCAAGGTAGGAAGATTGAGAATGGACTCTCTAGAACCTAGTGACACTATGTCAGTGTGACTTGGATTTCTGTGCCTTCTTCTTTGCTCTTTTTCTAATCCTTGAGGACTGTGATGAGCTAAGTTCTACTGACGGCCAAGCCCAGGACACTCAAAATACAGCATCCCTCATGCAATCGTTTTGCACGAATGGGGCACCAGTGCCCCGTCCGGCATCAGCTTTGCTGCAGGGCTGAGACATGGTTGCGAGTCTCCCTGCATTCTCACGAGCTCCTTTGGTCAAAAATCACAGAATTGCTATCTAATGAGGTAAATATACTATGTGCTGATTCAAAAAGATGTCTGAGTCATATTTGCATGAAAACAATAAATCACAAAATGATATATAGTGTGTAAATACATTTATGTAAACATACCAAGTTACATAGTTATATGTGTTCCTGGTTATGTGTTTGGAGACACAGAGATGAAAACTATAGGTTGTGAAACATATATTTTGGTCTTCTGTCCTGGTTCCTGGTCATAGCTCCTGAAACCTTTGTAATTTCCTAAGACATAAAGGTGCTAAGAGCATCTTTTGTTCGAATATTTGGTCTTTGGCTCCGGTTCCTGACACAGAGCTCCTAAATCCTTTAGAATTTCCTGTGTGCTAGGAACGTCTTTTCTCCTAATGAGGTGATGCTTCCTGGACACCTTGACAGGGGCTGGTCAGCAGGAAGACCAAGCCATGACTAGAAGCTTGGAACGTTCAGCCCCACCCCCAGCATCAGGGAGGGGAGAGGAGCTGGAGATTGAGTGAACAATCAATCTTGCTTACGTGATGAAGCCTCCATACAAATCCCTAAAAGACAGAGTTCAGATGGCTCCTGTGTTGGTGAACACATCCCTGTGCCAGGAGGGTGGTACACCCCAACTCCACGGGGACAGAGCTTCTGCCTTCAGGACCCTTTCAGACCTTGCTCTATATACCTCTTCACCTGGCTGTTCATCTGTGTCCTTTATCATATCCTTAAAAATAAATGGGTAAAAGTGTTTCCCATGTTCTGTGACTCAACAGAGCAAATTATCACACCTGAGGAGGGTGTTGCGGGAACCCCCACTTTTTAGCCAAGGTAGGTAGAAGTGTGGGTAACCTGAGGACCCGTTGTAACTGGTGCCCATTTGAACAAATTTCAATGACCCCTATATAATCCTGTCCCTTAACTAACTGCTTGACCTCTTGAGTTTTTTTCCCAGAAATGGTGGATTTTCTGCAAGACAAAGGAGCTGGGATTCTGAAAGCCCCTGGACAGACTCCTTGACAAGATCCAACACCCCCACAACCTGCCCCCAATGCACGTAGCCTCTTGTTAGTTGCACCACAACCTGCTCCAAGGCACGTGGCCCCTCCTTTAAAAGGCCATGATCTCTGTTAGTCGGAGAGACGGATTTGAGGCAACTTCTCCTATTCTCCCTACATGATGTCCGTCATATTAAAAATTCCTTTCTTTTTTGGCAGTCCTTGTCTCAATAATTGGATCTTTGTGAGGCGAGTATCTGGACCTAGCGACTGGACCTAGACAGAAATCCCCTTGCTGTTTCGACAGCACCACTCCTTGCAATTGGCATCTGAAGTGGGGGCAGTCCTAGGGGACTGAGCCCTTAACCTATGGGGCCTGCCCTAACTCCAGGTAGTCTGTGTCATAATTGAATCATAGGACACTCAGTTGGTGTCCCGAGAGTAGGAGAATTGGTAGGTGTGGGGAAAACTCCCACACATTTGGTCACAGAAATGCTGGAAGTGTTGAGTGTAGTGGAAAAAACAGTTTGTTTCTTTCTTTAAGGTAAATTGGGGGGAGATGTGCAGGGGGAGAATAGAAGGAAAGAATTTTAACAGAAATAAAACTGCTAAATATACAAAATGGAGTGACAGCTGCTCTATACAAAATGACAAAATTAACAAAGTAATATACAAGTCATCCATGTAGCAATTTGCAGTTATCAAAACATGTTCATATATATGTGCATGGGTATATGTGTAGGTAACATAAATGTGTATGTGTGTATAAATTCTCTGCCCAAAGATAGGACAAACTGGTTCTTTCCTGGTGCAGGAACACTGTGTTATACCTTCAAGACCCTAGTCATATTACTGTTTGTTTTGAATTAAAAAAATTAAAAAGTCAAACAAATATTTGCAAAACTAGGTTCTAATGCCAGTTACTTTGTTGAGGATGCAAACCACTTTTCAGCTCAAATGCATACTTGAACTTACAGCTGTGATAGCTGGATGAACGTAGGCATACTTTGGAAAGAAACTGCCTGGAGTACAGGGATTAATATTTCCATACATTTAAGCCTGACTCCAAAACTGGCAATGGAAGCCTGTATCTAATCAAGTCTTAGAACACGTAATATTTGAAAAAGAAGAGGTACATTCTGTCCCAAGGACTTTGGAACTGGCAGCAGGAAAATGGCAGCCAAGAAAACCGTTACAGAGCAGTGCAGCCTGAGACTAGGAGGCGCACCTGCCGGTGGGGCCAGGCAAGAGTTAACTTGGTTAACTCTTAGTTAACCATAGTTAACTTGGTTGCCCACCCTCAGCCTGCATTTAGATGACCCCCACCCCTGACTTCAACAGGCACGTTGGGTCAGTATGCAAAATACTTGAGTTTTAGTTCACACATTTTTATGGATTTCATGACTGATTTGATAAAATATCATGACTCAGAAGTTAAGAGCATGGGTCTTGAAGACAAATCTCAGTGCTGATAAATAATGATTATATAGGTTGGGCAGGTTATTTAACTTTTCTATGACTCAATTTCCTTATGTGTAGAATGGAGATAGCACCACCCACCTCAGTGCATTTTTATAAAGATGAAAACACCTAATGAGCCTTAGTTTGGCACATAGTGAGCACTACAGAAAATGGACCCATTAATAGTAGAAGCAACTGCTCTAGAACCCTCCTTAGGAAGAAAGAGCCTGATTTTAACAGAAAAAAAACATAAGCTATGCTGCATACCCTTTCTCTCCAGCTGAATCTTGTCTTTGTCTCCCTGGGTCTCAAGTCGCGATCCTAATGATCCTATAAGTTCAAGGCATCTACAAAGGACAGATATTAAGACGGAATGTGAGTTTTTAACAGACCAAGAAACGCCAGATAATAAATGACAGTCTATCATGTGCAAACTTAACTCTGGAAAAGTATAAAATATTGACTCTGCTCTTAAGGTGCTATCAGCCTGATGGGTGTGGGAGGAGGCGCAGGGGATAGACTTAGAGTTTGGTTGGAAAGACAGACATGCAAAACAATGTAGGTGCAGTTATGAGGCTTCCCTACAGAGCTGGTTATTTCTAGAGGAGGTGATGGCTTTGCTGAATCTGATGGAAGAATAGGAACACTACAGGTGATGAGAAGGTGCAAGCATGAAATGCAAGAAAATTGTTACATTTATAGTAAAAGGAGCTTGTGAAGGCAAAGGCAAATGAAGTTGGAGAGATCAGTCAGGGACAAATCAACGAAATTCCAGTGCAAGAAGCCAAAGAATTTATACTTTCATCGTCACAAAGCCAAGGGAAAGCCTTTGTTGAATCTTCGCAACAAGACCGACTTGATCAGCTTTTAACCTTGGAAAGATCACTCCAGCTTGGTTTGGAAGAGAGAGCAGAAAAGAAGCTATGGCCACACTCCAGGCAAGACAGGGGACCACTCTAACAAAACCCTGGAACAGTGGAATCAGGAGAAGGTCAACTAGAAGATAGCAGGTATAATATTAGCAGGGCTTGGTGGTAATTGAATGTGGAAGACGTGAGAAGGGTCTTGGCTGACTGAGGCTTCCAGCTTGGACAAATGAATGGATAGTGGTCCTATCACATAGAAAACACAAGTAAAGACACAGGGGTCCTGGGAGCTGATAAGTACAGTCTACAGAGATTCAGAAAGGTCACTGTGTGCTGTGGTGATCAGCAAAGCTGTAAAAGAGGCCCTATGCGATGGACAGAATGTGATTTGGTGTCTTTCAGTAGAACACTCAGTCCTGGTTTGAGGCTTTGATGACTCAACAAAGCGATGGCTGGGAAGAGGGCAGGGAGACCTCGTGGGTGTGTCTTGGGAGGGAGGAGAAAGAAAAGGTTGGCCTGACTTAAAGGGCAGAGAGAATGGCAGCTGCCTAGACACCCGAGGACCTGCCCATCTTGAGAGCCACTCCTGTTACTGTGGTTCCTTCAAGGCCTCAGTGAAAGCACCTGGGACCCTCCACCAAGGTAATAAGACTATATTCTGACTATTTTGTCTAGATATACATATATTCTTCCAAACAAACCACATGCCTGGGACTGGTGTCCCATTCCTTGGGCAAGAGAATGCTATAGAGCAGTATATATACGAAGACTTCCCAAGAGATAAGTAGGCACATATATTTTTAAGAAATCAATTTTTTCATTTATATGAAAGGTTTAGGAAAGGCAAATCTATAAAATTTATAGATACAGGAAGTAGACCAAGGTATGGAGCCCAGGGTTGGACTAGGGATTAACTGTGAGAGGCATGAGGGGTTTAAAGTTACTAAAAATCACTGAATTAAATGTAATGATATGTAAAATATACTTCTTTTTTTTTTTTTTTTTTAAATTTCAACTCATCATGGGGGTACATAAGTTCAGGTTATATACATTGTCCATGTCCCACCCATCCCCCTGAGTCAGAGCCTCAAGCGTGTCCATTCTCCTTCTTTTCTTTTTCTTTTTTTTTTTTTTTGAGACAGAGTCTCGCTCTGTTGCCTGGGCTAGAGTGAGTGCCGTGGTGTCAGCCTAGCTCACAGCAACCTCAGACTCCTGGGCTCAAGCGATCCTACTGCCTCAGCCTCTCGAGTAGCTGGGACTACAGGCATGTGTCACCATGCCCGGCTAATCTTTTCTATATATATTTTTAGTTGTCCAGATAATTTCTTTCTAATTTTAGTAGAGACGGGGTCTCGCTCTTGCTCAGGCTGGTGTTGAACTCCTGACCTTGAGCCATCCTCCCACCTCAGCCTCCCAGAGTGCTAGGATTACAGGCATGAACCACCATGCCCAGCCTAAAATATACTTCAATAAACTTTTTTTTTCTTGAGACAGGGTCTTGCTCTGTAGTCCCGACTTGAGTACAGTGGTGTCATTATGGCTCACTGCAACCTCAAACTCCTGTGCTGAATTGACCCTGCTTCAGCCTCCCGAGTAGCTGGAACTATAAGCTCACACCACCATGTCAGGCTACTTTTTCTATTTTTTGTAGAGATGAGGTTTCACTCTTGCTTAGGCTGTTCTTGAACTCCTGTCCTCAAGCAATCCTCCCACCTTGGCCTCCCAGAGTGCTAGGACTCCAGGTGTGAGCCACCATGCCTGGCTTAAAGTTGTTTTTTAAAAAAGGAAATTAATTTTCAGATCTTCAACTTCCATGTATGGTCTTCCCTGAAAATGATCTCCCTGAGAAAGTATCTGTGTTCAAGGTTAGGTAAAACTTGCTTTGCCATCTCCCTTTTTAGTTAGCCAAAAAGGAATAAAGTCATATTCTTCTCCTATTTTTCATTTTTACTATGATGTGTTGACTCAGAGTGAAGAATGCTCCCAGTTGCCAACAAATAGGCCATCCTAAATATCAGTTACTAGGTTGTCTCCTTTAATGAATGATTAAGGCATAGGGGTTCCATCTTTCTCTGTCTCGTACCTAATTTGGTTAAGAGTATAGCCTGGTATTAGAAATAAAGTGTTTCAACCTGTGTTGAGAGTTTTGAATTCAGATATATTGTGAAATGGTGCAATGGGACCAGATGTGGTGGCTCACGCCTATAATCCTAGCACTCTGGGAGGCTGAGGCAGGAGGATTGCTTGAGGTCAGGAGTTCGAGACCAGCCTGAGCAAGAGTGAGATACCCATCTCTACTAAAAGTCGAAAAATTATCCTGGTGTCATGGTGTACACCTGTAGTCCCAGCTACTTGGGAGGCTGAGGCAGGACCATCGCTTGAGCCCAGGAGCTTGAGGTTGCTGTGAACTATGGTGACACCATGGCACTCTAGCCCAGGCAATAGAGTGAGATCCTGTATCCAAAAAAAAAAAAAAAAATCGGACAGTGGATGTGTTGCCAATTTTCCTTTAAGGACCTCCTGTTTCCATACCTCAGCTCTTACCAAGGAATACATACGGGGGAGTGTTCTCCAAGAGCAAGAGAACCGGAGAACTGGTCCGTTGGTGTTGAAAACTCCCACACAATATCCTTCCCACAGGCCATTTTTCTCTCTACAAAGTGGCTAACCAGTTCTACTTCTCAAATCTCTGCCCAGTGGAAGGGGTTCCCCTGACTGCTGTCTTTGAGAGTGGGGCTGTAACATAGCAGCAGTTCTTTTATGCTTATAAATATTTCATGCATATCATACCTGCTAATCCATTACCCATAAACCAGGACCAATTTACTTCCTCCTCTGCCATCTGGTCATAGGGGACACCGCCCTAAGACCACAGGCAGAAGCTGAGAGAGAGGCATCTATGCAATTGGGACAGCAGGTGGCATGGGAGTCTGGGCCACCAGCTGTGTAACTTACTCACTGTGTAACTTACTCTCGGGCTGCGTAGCCCTGGTCCCTGTTGGGGACCGTGCCTTTTATGACTGACTGACAGCTGTAGTTACTCCATCCTTTAATATTCCAGAGTCAGATGCACAGTCTCCACCGGGGATCAGGAGCTACTTTTCAGATGCTGTACTGTTCTCTGCTGCATTTAGCATGGCCTTGCTCCAGAACCCTAGTGTTCTGCTCTGAGACTCCCCATCAGGACTTACCAAAGATTCCTCATGGTTCTTTGTCAGCACAGATACCTGCGGCTCCATGAGATCTGTCAGGTCCTGTGGCCCAAGTGGCAGGGCTGGTTATGCAACATTTTAGCCTGCTGCAGAGCCATCTCTTCCTCTGGGCCCCACTCAAAACTGACAGCCTTCCTACTTACCCAATAAATAGGTTGGGGCAGAATTTCTGAGAATAGTATATGATGTCCCCCAAACCTGAAGAGGACTATGAAATTTTAATTGTCCTTCACCTTTGAGTGAATGTGTCAACATGCACCACCTTTGTGACAGGTTTCTGGATCTCTGTAGGGTTACCTTCCACCCCCTGAGGACGTTCAGAGTTCTTGACACTCCCTGCTCATCAGGTCCAATTATCAGTATGTCATTGATATAATGGGGCCAACTTGAAACTCACATTTTGAGAAGCAGGTGCCCAAGCCAGAGAACCCGGCCCCATTTCTAGCTCCTCCTGCTCTCATGGTGACCAATCACTCACTAAGGCCTGAGAATTTTAACTAATAAATATTTCCCGAATCTGACTTACCCTCTGCATCTGCACTACTTCTGACTAGCCCAGGCCTAGGCTGGGTGTCTTCCACTTGCCCCTCCAAGCTCATGCTCTACTCTGTGCCATGCTCTTGGAGGCTGACCTGTGTAGATTACATCTTGCTTCCAGAAGGGTTTTGCTAACAGAGAGCACTGAGAGTAGGTCAGAGAAAAGGAGAGGAATGGGGTTGTGTTATTTATTCCTATGGCTCCTCCTGCAGGAGTATCTCTGGCTCACTATGACACTTGACCATAGGTCAGAGCTCTCTCTGTTTGTTGGGGCAATCCACTTCCTCCTCTTGCCCCTCCAGGCCTGGATGGTAATAAAACCTCCCTGTTTTTAGCTCCAGGGCACTGCACTATCCCTTGTGGTTTCCCTATACCTTGCCTTTGTAAACAGCCCCTTCATGAAGCTCTTTAATTTACCCAATTTATGGATGTCATCTATTTCCTGACTGTATCCTACTGATACAGGATCTTAGAATCTCTTGCTACAGCAATCTCCCAGCTACCAGATCAAATATGTGCATGTGGGCACACACATATACTCACATGCTGGAGTTGTCTCTATGAGGCAAAAATCCGACCATATCAATATCTGACCTCTTCACTTATTAAATTTCAGTGACTCCTGTATGCCCTCGAGATAAAGTCCAAGCTCTTTGTCTTGGCATGCAATAACCCTGGCCCCTGACTAATTCTACAGCCGCCCCTCACCTTCTACTTGATGTTCCAGGGATGCCAAACTCTTGGTAGTTTCTCCAACTCTGTTGTTTCTCTCCTCCTTACCTGTACTCATGCTATCTTTCTTACTTGATATGCCTTTCCATAGTTTCAAACTCCTTACTCCATTCATCCTTTAAGAATCAGTTCAGGAAATTAAAAAAACAAATCATGTGTACTGTGGTCCCATTTATGCAAAATCAAGTCCATAGATATTGTATGAGAATGGATATGTGAAGAGATGACTAAGAGAATGGAGATAATAATAATGGTAGTTAGTGGAAGGTCAAATTTTTACTTTCTTCTGTTGAAGGACAATTTTTTAAAGGTAAAATCATGACTCTCATACAAATATAAAATAAACAAGTACTAAAAATTTTATTAACTCATTAGTTAATGATGGGAACCACTAAGATATCATCACTGATTCAAAGAACCACACATATAGGCCATAGAGAAGAGTAAAATATGGGTGCAAAGCTGATTTCTTACACAGCAAAGGAGGAAAATCAATTGAATTTCCTCCAGATAAAATTTATTCGCATCTATGGATAGGCATCATTTGCATTGCCATTAGTTATCTAAAACTCACAGAATAATAAATAGCTCAAAGACAATGAAAGGTGCAGAGATCCCACAAAATCAAGTCACCTGAAATAGTATGCTAGACAAAGCCTAGTTTTCTGTTGAAGACACCAAGTCCATTTCAAAGTTAGGTCTGTTTTGAAGTTTTTTGTAATGTTTCCCTCCATATTAGAAGCCCCTTTTCCTGAGTCAACTTAGGCATTACTTTCCCCAGTATATTTTACCTAACCATCCCCAATCTGAGGTTAAATTAGGTGCCCTTCCCTCCCCTGAGCACCCATAAAACTGTGTTAATCATATGTTTGTCCAACCACAATGCATTATAATGATTTATTTTTCTGCAGGCCCAGCTCAGACTGTGAGTGCCTTGAGTACCAAAATCATGAGAGTTATCTTTGTATAATATTCTGAGTGCCCAGCTCAGAGCAGGTTCCCAGTCAATGTTCATTGAATTAATGAAGAAACCAGTGCATTCCTAGGTTCTGTATCTTTTTCCAAAATAAAAACATACATATAATTGCAGCAGAAAAGGAGGGGTTGGGAGAAAGAGAGAGAAAGAGAGAGAGAGAGAGATGCTTAGCTTTTGCTTCTCCCAAGCAGAGTCTTCCTTATCAAAAAGACTGAGGATGGTTTTGGGCATGGAGACAGAATGATTCTGTGCTTGGGCAAGATGAAGCTCTGGAGATTTAAGAATAAACTGCCTGGAATAACATTGACAAAAAATTATGTAGGAGGAGAAGAAAACCTGACATTCCATTTTGAATCTTTGGCTACAAGGGAGGTGAAGCACCATAATGAACAAGTAAGGATTGTAGGAGCTAAATTTTTGAGAAAAAGGATTATGAATTTGTCTGTAAAGTTTGTTTCAAAAGCGTTTATCTGCTTTGATATTTGCCTAAGATTCACTAAGGTTGAAGTGCTTAATAAAAGAATTGGCTTTATGTAAATAATATAAGTTCAGAGCTATAGATTTGTGGCGATTTGAACAGAGGGGCAGTATCCTAATTCTCAGGAACACAGATTTACAGTGTACACAAAGCCTGATGCCACCCAAAGCCAGGGCACTTAAAAATCAAGAATGTTTACTTTACAATAGTGCTTTGAGACCAGAGCTGAACTGACACAACGGACAGCCTAGGGGAAGGGTCTGGCATGCAGTGACCAAGGAATTTTGACAGTCCAGTGAGGCCCCTAAGAAACCACAGTATCTCTGCAGCCAAATCTTCGTTCATTCACATATTCATTCATGAAAAAAATACCTATTAAGCAATTACTAGGTGATGGGTACTCTGCTAGAAGTGAGAAATGCAACACGGTCACATAGGGTTAGGGAGATTGATGTTAGAAGAGGAGTAAGCACAGGGGCAACTTGGTCACATGGAGGAGACAATAAATCAGCTTTGGGGGTTCTGAAAGGACTCCCGCATGTGCTGAAAACAAAGATAAGTCTGGAAAAAGAGTCTAAGGTATGAAAAGCAGCCAGACCAGAGCACTGGAAGCAGGGAGTGCATGTCAAGGCTGAGGCAAGACACCCACGGAGGATAAAATGACAAAATGCATCACCTTAAACAGCCGTGAAATGACTTGTGTTTTGGTCACTTTACAGTTTAAAAAGCCCTTGCATATCTTTTTTCTTTCCAAAATACTAAGGGAGTACAAATGTTTTTGTTACATGGATACATGGTATAATGCTGAAATCAGGGCTTTCAGTGTGCCAGTAACCAGGACAGTGTTCATTGTACCTGATAGGTAAGTTTATATCCCTCACCTCCTCCCATTCTTAGTTTCCCCCCTTCTTAGTTTCCCACATCTTTTACATCTCTTTCTGCCCATGTGTATCCATTGTTTAGCTTCCATTTATTAGTGAGAACATGTGGTGTTTGTTTTTCATTCCTGAGATACTTCACTTAGGATAGTGGTCTCCAGTACCATCCAAGTTGCTACAAAAGACATTATTTATTTCATTCCTTTTTATGGCTGAGTAGTACATACATGCACACACACACACACACACACCACATTTTCTTTATCCACTCATGAATTGATGGGCACTTAGGTTGATTCCACATCTTTGCAATTATAAATTGTGTTGCAATAAACATTCAAGTACAGGTATCTTTTTGACAAAATGACTTCTTTTCCTTTGGGTAGATACACAGTAGTAGGATTGCTGGATCAAATGGTAGGTCTACTTTTAGCTTGTGGAGGAATCTCCATACTGTTTTCCACAGAGGTTGTACTAGTTTACAGTCCCACCAACAGTGTATAAGCATTCCTTTTTCTCTGCATTCATGCCAGCATCTGTTGTTTTTTGACTTTTTAACAATGGCTATTTTGACAGGAGTAAGGTGGTATCTCATGGTGGTTTTAGTCTGCATTTCCCTGATTGTTAGTGATGTTGAACGTATTTTCATATGCTTTTTTGCATTTGTCTATCTTCTTTTGAAAAAATTCTGTTCATGTCTTTTGCCCACTTTTTGATGGGGTTATTTGGTTTTTTTCTTACTGATTTGTTTGAGTTCTTTGCAGATTCTGGATAATAGTCCTTTGTCTGATGTATATAGTTTGTGAATAATTTCTCCCATTCTGTAGGTTGCCTGTTTACTCTGTTGATTATTTCCTTTGAAGCTTTTTGATTTAATTAAGTCTCATTTATTTTCTTTTAGAATGTTTATGGTTTCATGCCTTACATCTAAACCTTTAATCCATCTTGAATTAATTTTTGCATATGGTGAGAGACAGGGGTCCTGTTTCATTCTTCTGCATGTGACTATCCAATCTTCTTAGCACCATTTATTAAATAGGGCTTCCTTTTCCCAGTGTGGGTTGTTGTCTGCTTTGTCAGTGATCAGTTTGTTGTAGCTATATGGTTTTATTTCTGGGTTCCTTATTCTGTTCCATTGGTCTATGTCTCTACAATTATACCAATACCATGATATTTTAGTTACTATAGCCTTATAGTGTAATTTGAAGTCAGGTAAAGTGATGCCTCCAGATTTGTTCTTTTTTCTTAAGATTGCTTTGACTATTTGGGCTTTTTGTGGTTACAAATTAGTTTAGGATTATTTTTTCTAGATCTGTGAATTAAGATATTGGTATTTTGATGGGCATTGCATTAAACCTGTAAATCACTTTGGGCAGTATGGACATTTTAACACTGTTGAGTCTACCAATCCACCATTTGTGTCATCTACAATTTCTTTCATCAATGTTTTGTAGTACTTCTTGTAGAAATCTTTCACCTCCTTGGTTAAGTTTATTCCTAAGTATTTTATTTTCTTTGTAGCTGTTGTAAATGTTATTGAGTCCTTGATTTGACTCTCAGCTTGACTCTTCTTAGTATATAGAAATGCTACTGATTTGTGTGCATTGATTTTATAACCTGAGATTTTGCTGAATTTATTTATCAATATTAGGAGTCTTTTGGTGGAGTCTTTAGGATTTTCTAGATACAAGATCATATCTTCAGCAAACAGGGATAGTTTTACCTTCTCTTTCCTCATTTGGATGCCCTTTATTTCTTTCTCTTGCCTGATTGCTATGGCTAGGACTTCTAGTACTATGTTGAATAGAAGTGGTGACAGTGGGCACCCTTGCTTTGTTCCATTCTTAGGGGGAATCCTTCAATTTTTCTCCATTCAGTATGATGTTGGCTGTGGGTTTGTCATACATGGTTTTTATTAATTAATTTTGAGGTATGTTCCTTCTATGCCTAGTTTGTTGAGGGTTTTTGTCATGAAGGGGTGTTGTATTTTATCAAATGCTTTTTCTGTATTTAGTAAGATGATCATATGGTCTTTGTTTGTGCTTCTGTTTATGTGGTGAATCACATTTATTGATTTGTGTATGTTGAACCATCTCTGCGTCACTGGGATGAAGCTCACTTGGTCATGATGAATTATTTTTTTGATGTGATATTGAATTTGGTTTGCTAGTATTTAGCTGAGGATTTTTGCATCTCTGTTCATAAGGGATATTGTTCTGTAGTTTTCTTTTTTCATTGTGTCTACATCTTAATTTATTTAGTCCTCTCACAACAAACCTGTGAAGTAGATGTTCATTATCTTAGGAGTTCTCAACAAATAAATACTTATTGAACTTATGTTATGTGTGTATATGTCAGCAGTTGATTCCAGACAACAGAAACCACTCCAGTTAGTTTAAAGAGAAGAGATTTAATATAGAAAATTCTGTGTTCAAAAAACCATTGAAAGGACTAGAAGAGAAGGTTCTAGGCTGAGCTTCCAGGAGAGATTCCTAGACCAGCCCAGCTCTAATTCAACAAGGAAAATGATCATCTTCCTACTTGCAGGAACTGTTTGTTGGAATTGTTGTTGCCTTTCTAGAGGCTTCCCTCCCTGGAACAAGGTCGCCAAGAGAAAGATCAAACAGAAACCACCATGTTGAGGCTCCTGACCAGGTGTCGGAGGGACCTCTTGTCTGTGGTTCCACTCTCCATGAGAAGCACCAGCAGTGGCACCAATGATAGCCTCAAACTAGTCAACAAAGTTGCTGTGATCACAGGATCCACTAATGGGTGAGAGAAATTCTTTGGGAATTCAGGAACTGAATTCATCCCCACAAAGCAAAGTCTACGAGGCTCAAGTGCTAGCAGTTTTTTGAGAATGTGATGAAGAAGAAGAAACAACGAGGAACAAGAGAGGAAACTAGGAAAGGAGACAAAACCAGTGCAGGATATGTTATCGTGATGGCCCACTACAGGCCACTGGGTGATAGGTTCCACAGGTCCTCTGGGAAACATGAAATGCATCTCAGAGGCATACATCAGGGGAAGACAGAGGGAATTCTTTCATTGTACCTTCCTTTATTGCTCCAGAGTTGTTCTACATGGGTTAACGCCCCACACTTCCAAGTTGCTTGCCTGTGAGCACTCAGTGGTTTCACAGGCTGGGGCAGGGAACACTCTGGCTGCAGCTGGAAAGTAAGCCAAAGCCTTGAGGACCTGAGAACAGTTTGTCACAGTAGCAGTTCTAGTAGGAGGGGAAGCCAAGAAGATCCGATGTGGACATAGGGGGTCCAATATACCTGCAGACTGAGGGATTCCCTCTTCACCTCTTCTGGTTCTCTGACCACCCACAAATAGGGCATGAGGTTACCTGCTCTGGGTTAGTGGAGAGAACTCATTTGGTGCCTCAGAATGAGAAATGCAGCAAGAAAGGGCTCAGTCCAGGGCTGAATTGTCACATCCTCTCCACTTCTGTTCCAAGGATTGGCTTTGCCATCACTTGGCGCCTGGCCCAGGACGGGGCCCACGTGGTGGTCAGCAGTCGAAAGCAGCAGAATGTGGACTGGGCTGTGTCTGCACTGCAGGGGGAGGGGCTGAGTGTGCCACATGGAGAAGGAGGAGGACCGGGAGCGGCTGGTGGCCACGGTGAGGGGAATAAAAGGAGGTGCAGACAGGGTCTCAAGGATTCTGCTGCTGTGATCCACACTAGGGGAGAGGACTAAAGGCCCATCAAAAATCCAGTCAACTATGTGTCACTCAACCCTTGGCCAGGAGGCCCAGTCTGCCCTGAACAGACCTGGGCAAAGAAAGGACATGCCCAGGGAGTTCACCTAGCGCAAGATTCAGGGAGATGTTGGAGTGGGCAACTCACTGGTGGGAAAGGAGAAGTCTGCTTCTCCACCAGCTCCATGTTGAGTATCAGCCAGAACCTCCTGGAAGATCCCTGAAGAGGGATCTAAGGGGACAGACATGTTGTAGAGAAGGAAATTCTTGTTGTATAGTCAGAGCTACAATGTTCGGGGAAAGGAAGAGGGGACAGTGAAATCTCAGGAAACGGTGCAGGTGAGAGCTGTGTTTGGACACTGGTAGCCAACAGTGCCCGGGACTAGGCAGTAGGAGGATATGAAAGAGTACCTGGGGTGACACTCCACCCCTTTTGTTCAGAAGTTCAGTTCCTGGTTCCTAAAAGAGAGGAAATGGTTCTTCATTCTCACTTGGTGTTATTCTCCTGTCCTCTGGAATTAATGCAGACACAGCCTCAGAGACATCTAACAGGGGTCACCTCCCACTGCAGCAGGAACCTTCTTTCACTCCCTGACCTTGGTCTTCTATGGCTCTTCCTACCCTCAGGCCCTGGAACACTGTGGAGGTGTGGACTTCCTGGTGTGCGTGGCAGGGACCAGTCCTCTGGTAGGAGGTATCTTGAAGAGCAATGAGGAGATCTAGGACAAGGTGAGGTCTGGGGAAGCCAGTGAAGGGTGGATTGAACTAAATCCTCACCCTCTGTGTAACCCTCTCTCCATCCCAGCTCACACACCCCGAGCTGCTCTTTAGCTTCCACTCATCCACCCTCTCATCACAGACTCCTTGGCACAGAGTGAGGTTACATACCTAGACTTCCTGAGCCTCAATTTCCCCATCTGTGAGATGGAGATGAGAGTGTCTATGCTGCAGTTCTGGTCTGCTCTCTCCACTGTTCAGGATTTCCCAGTCTGCAGGGAATCTCCAACAGAAAGCCAAATAGTTACAAAAAATAGGGAGCATCAAGGAGGGAATGACTTCCTTCCTTACCCAGGGATGCTTAATCCCCAACATTGGCACCTCTGGCCTTCTCTAGACTCAGCTGTTTGTGCCTCCTCTGCTCCAGATGGAACTGGTGGCCTAGGAGGTATGGCAAGACATTATGCAGACTCTGGGGTCTTCTGCCTAGAGAGTCCTCAGCCTTTGTTCCTGAATTGTAGGGATGTCCCCCATTTCCATGCATGCCCAGGAAAGCCAACACTCTGTCCACTTCCCCTTGTCAGAGGCCATCACGCCCACATCCTAAAGTGGTACATTTTCTAATATGGCAAGAACACTGGGCTGTGTCTTTCCTCCTCTGTTCCTCATCTGCTCTGATTTCAGATCCTGGGTGTGAACGTGAAGGCCCCAGCCCTGCTGCTGTGCCAGCTGGTACCCTACATGGAGAAGAGAGGGTAAGTGTGGGGAAGGGCCTGGGGAAGAGAATTGATATCCCACAGGAAGCAACGGAACTAGAGTGAGAGGGGCCAGATTTGAGTTTGACCTTTCTACCGGCAAACAGGCTTGGCTGAACCTGTAATACAAAAGAGTTTGACTTTCAGACTCTGGGTCAGCCAAAAAAACCAAAAGATTTCTAGCCATTAGTGTCATTGTCTTGTATCAGCATGCTCAGGGAGTCTGGCTAGGACTCTATTAGAAGAAGGAGGAAGGATCCACAGACAGAAGGTCCCAGAGACCCACCACTGTCCTGGAATCAGAGAAATGGAAGTGGCTTCTCTTGGGCTGCGGGATCTCAGGCCACAAGGGTCCAGGTTGACGACCCTGAGGCCCCCTGCAGCCTGCCCAGAACCATGTTTCCCAGTCCCACTCACCTCTTGTCCCTCCTACTTCCTAACTATTTCACTGGCCCTGTCCTCCCCCACCGTCGCCCAGCCCCAGCCAGTCAATTTCCAGATTAGAAAGCCTGCTTCCCTGCCTCTTTTCACAATCCCTGGTAGATGCCTGCCTGCCCAGCTCCATCCTCACCTGTGGGATGGGCCTGAGGTTGTCTCTTGCTGCCAGTTTCCCACATCTCAGTGACTTGGGGTGCTCACAGGTGCCTAGTTTTTGGTCTGGGGGAGGAAGGAACAGTCAGGCTGTGCTCCAGGCAGCTCCATTTCACTCATTGAATTTCAGGCCCAATCATTAGAAGGTTCCATTGTCTGCCCACCCCAGAAACACAGCTTCTCCTGAAGGCACTCCAGCCATCCCCATTCCAGCTGTCCAACTTGGCCAGTCTCATTCCTGTTCCAAAATACATCCCTCTGGCCATATCCCAGCCCCTCAGACCTCCCTCCTGCTTAGCCGTGCCTCCTCTGAAGTGATCTCCATCAGCAGTGCCCTCACTCTCATTAGAATGGTCAGTGGAGGTTTTCTCAATCTCAGGTAAAGTGCTTTGCAGATGTAGCTTTAAGGCACCTCTTCCAGCTGGACTGCTTCCCTTCAGTGCTTTTCATATTGACATTTTGGAGCAGCCACTGAACTCCGCAAGCATATACTGAGCACCTAGTATAGGCCAGGCTGCTTCTCTGGACTAATGTGACTGTCTGTGAAACACCTCCAGGATTTCTAACTAAAAATGGCTTCTAAGGCCCCTTCCAGCCCTAACACAGGCATGGCGTGGTATTAAATCAAACCGTATTTACAAAAATATAATTTTTGTAGGTAGAAAATGACCAAATACAGTAATCTATGTGGCTCAACCCAATACAATAATTTTCAAATTGTTTTTTAAAAGCAGAACCCTTTTTATCAAAGAATAACCTCCATAAGAGAGGTGCCTGTATTGAAATGGGGAATGGAGATCTGGTGCTCAACCATGTGGTCTCTGCCTAGACCCTCGTTGCTGGTCCTGGCTGCCTCTGCAGAGCCTGGCTTCACAACACTGGTTGCAAATTCCTTGTGTGGTGAAGAGAGCACAGGCTTTGGAGTCAGAGACCTACCTTTAGATCCCTGCTCTGTCACTAGCTACACAAGTTTGGCAGTTAAACTCTCTGGGCCTTCATTTCCTTACCTATCAAGTAGGAATAATGATGCTTAGCAGACCTGTTGTGAACATTAATTGATATGATAAAATATGTTGATTACCAAGCAAAGTGCACATAGTAAAGACTGTATATTTATATCTATTTATTAGAGTAAATAATAAACACTTGAAAATTAATACTATGTACAGTATAAATTACTATATAAGTAGTATAAATATAATTTAATAGCAATTAAATCAATTTTAATATTTATAATAAACAGTATTAATGTTATTACTACTGCTGGTACTATTACTACTACTACTACTACTACTACTAGGTTATTAAGTATGAAATGTCCAGTTTCCTTAAGGACTGCTTGACAGTTGATATCTGATATTTCACTTTGACACTTCTTGTTTTATGTTTATTGTGAAGGTACATCCTCAGTCTTTCAAATGAACATATTGGCTTGTGATTGTCTTTCAAAAAAATTTTTAGAGGCCGGGGAAGCATGGCTCATGCCTGTAATCCTAGCACTCTGGGAGGCCAAGGCAGGTGGATCGTTTGAGCTCAGGAGTTCGAGACCAGCCTGAGCAAGAGTGAGACCCCGTCTCTACTAAAAAAAAAGTAGAAAGAAATTAGCTGGACAACTAAAAATATATAGAAAAAATTAGCTGGGCATGGTGGCACATGCCTGTAGTCCCAGTTACTCGGGAGGCTGAGGGAGAAGGATTGCTTGAGCCCAGTGGTTTGAGGTTGCTGTGAGCTAGGCTGACACCAAGGCACTCTACTCAAGCAACAAAGTGAGACTCTGTCTCAAAAAAAAAAAAAAAAAATTTTTTTTAGAGTAATTTTTGTGAAACCATGGATAATTCGAAAATTTGTATTATTTTCAAATATGAGTTCTGTCGTGGAACTAATGCAGTTCAGACAGCTTAAAATATCAATGAAGTGTTTGGAAAGGATGTGGCTAATGAATGCACAGTATGTTGATGGTTTGAGAAGTTTCATTCTGGTCATTTTAATCTTGGAAATGAGCCACGTGGGCAACCTGAAACCAAGGTGGATAATGATGAGCTGAAAACTGTAGTGGAAGTGAATCCATCTCAACCTACATGTGAATTAACAGCAAGATTTGGCATTACTATTCCAACAATATTGGACCATTTGAAACAAATGGGCGAGGTAAAGAAGCTGGATAGATGGGTATCTCAGAAGAGAAACTGTCTCAAAGTTTGCTTTTCTTTGCTGTCACAACATAAAGTCAAATAATTTCTACACCATATTGTTATGTGTAATGGAAAATGGATTCTTTTTGACAATCACAAGTGTTCGGCACAATGGTTGGATAAAGATGAAGTGCCGAAACACAGTCTAAAACTAAATATTCATCAGAAAAAGCTCATAGTGTCTGTTTGGTGGTCCAGCAGCAGTATTGTCCGCTACAGCTTCATGAAACCTGGTCAGTCAATTACAGCAGATGTCTACTGCAACCACCTGGACAAAATGATGAAGATGCTTGTGATTAAGCAGCCAAGATTGGTGAATAGAAACAGGCCAATCTTCTTGCAAGACAATGCTCAACCACATGTCGCACAAACAACACAGCTCAAACTACAGAACCTGGACTTGGAAACTCTTTATCATCTACCATGTTCACTAGACCTTGTGCCAACTGACTACCACTTCTTCCAGGCTTTGGACCACTTCTTGCAAGGACAAATATTCACTTCTCAATAAACTATAGAAGACACTTTTTGTGATTTCATCTCCACTCACTCTCCAGGCTTCTTCACTGCTATCATAAACAAGCTATTGTTTTTTGTTTTTGAGACAGAGTCTCACTCTGTTGCCCGGGCAAGAGTGCCGTGGTGTCAGCCTAGCTCACAGCAACCTCAAACCCCTGGGCTCAAGCAATCCTACTGCCTCAGCCTCCCGAGTAGCTGGTACTACAGGCATGTGCCACCATGCCCAACTAATTTTTTCTATATATTTTTAATTGTACAGCTATTTTCTCTCTATTTTTTTTTAGTAGAGACAGGGTCTTGCTCTTGCTCAGGCTGGTCTCGAACTCCTGAGCTCAAACGATCCACCTGCCTCGGCCTCCCAGAGTGCTAGGATTACAGGCGTGAGCCACCACACCTGGTCCAAGCTACTGTTAACATGGCAAAACTGTGTCTATAGTTTAGGTGCGTACTTTGGTTAATTGTACTGCTTCTTGTTAATAAACTACACTTTAGATTCAAAATTGGACATTTCATATTTAATGAACTAATATTATTAGTCATGGGATATGTGCAAGTAAAGTCAAACAAGCACAATTCCTGCCTTGTCCATAAGGCAGGAATTCATAAAGGGAGCTGCACTTAAATTGTTTGCATTTGTTCTTAATCTACTTGCCAAAATCCTAACTATCCTTCACAACCCAGTTTAAATAGAGCTTCCCACATGCTGAAAGTAAGTGTCAGCCTAGAAGTCTATACTTAATAAATATATCTTTCAAAAATTAGGGCAAATTTATAACATTTTCACACAAATAAAAACAAAGTTTGGTACCAGAAGACCTTCACCAAAGGAAATTCTAAGTGATGTATTCCAGAGAAGCAAAAAAATGATCTCATATGGAAAATCTAGGATGAAAGTAAGAATGAAAAACACAGAATATAATAACATGAACAAATTTAAATAGTTATTATAAAAATCAATAATGATGTTTTGTAGAGTTAAAAATTAAAATATGTAAACAAATTCAAATCAGAAAGATAGAAATGGAGTTAAAATGTTGTAAGATTTTCATGTTGTTAGAGAGAGGTAAGAATATTAATTTTGAAGTTTGATAAGTTAAACAGTCCTATTTTATTTTCTAGAGTGACAGCTACAAGAATGACAATAGAGTATGCAGTACATTTTCAAACTAATAGAGAGAAAAGTAGAAATGAAAAATAAAAATAAAAAAAAAACCAAAGCAAATAATTTTTTAAAAAGCATAAAATTGAATATTAGACATTATTCCTAGTATATCAGTAATTGCAGTTAAAATATAAAGATTCTCAAGCTAGAATTTTTAATCAAATTAAAATTTTTAAATCTGATTACTTTATTTATTTATTTTTTTTTACTTTAGAAAGCAAAAAGAATCTTTATTATTCTGACGTTATTAACAGAGTAAGGGGCTCATAAAAACTCAGTAAGCATCTGTTGGTGGATTTGGTCAGAACTCTACCTAGAGAGAGGAGCACAATCATTCACCAGCACCTGAACTCGAGTCCACCACTGTATGATCGGGTGGGAAGGGGGTTACGGACAAGAGGATGTCACATGATTTCTCAGAGGAAACATCAAGTGGGTAAAGTGATTTACAATATTTAAGTAGCTTCACTAAGTTAAAGTTAAGAAAGATTTCAGCATGTGGTTATTGGGGAGGGGAGGTACCCAGAGGAGAAAGGATTTCTGGGGTTGCAGGGACGTTTCCCAATCTGCCCACACCTTCAACTGGTTTCTTCTTGACCACTCAGGAGTTCTGCTCCAGGTCCCTGATGTAGTCCCGGACCCAGGCATTGCTGGGATTGGCACAGATTTGCAGGCCCCTTTTTGTGACAAAGATGATGGACAACAATGAGATGTTTTATCAAGATTTTCATTACTGCTAACTGAGTTTATAGAAATTTATTTATAAAAATAGTTCTAAGAAAGTTATAGTTCTAGGAAAGGCTAGGAATCAAGGATTTGAAGAAGGACGGATAAACCTCAGTACATCACACAAAATGTACTCAGCTCAACTGCTGCACTTAAAATGCACGTTTTAGTACCCTGTTACAGATATTGAAGTGAAAGCATATCTTTCTGGATTATAAACAATAGTGGTTACCAGAGTACTATATTGTCAATATTAAATAAAAGCAAAACTGGAATGTGCAGGGGAAAAAGTAAATGCACAGAAAGAAGATAGAAAAGATTATTAAATAGAGCAGAAATTAATTGAAAAGAAAAAAATGACATAGGGATCAAGAAAACCAAGCATTTATTTAAAAAAAAGCAACACTAATGCTTTTGACAAATTTCTGGTGGGACTGATCAAGAAAAAAAGAGGAAAGGCACAAATAATCAATATCAAGAATAAAAACAAAAGATGTCACTAGAAATCCTGAAGACAATAAAAAGCCACTAAGAGAATCATAATGCCAAAGAGAAATCTTTATGCCAAACTTATGTTTATACTGAAATTGTAATGAAATTGACACATTTTTAAAAATTATACACCTTACCAAAACTGGCTCAAGAATAGGTAGAAAACCTGACCAGCTCAATAACTATTAAATAAATGTAATCTGTAGTCAGAATTTTTCCTGCAAAAACAAAATCCAAACACAGATGGCTTCTCTGGCAATATAATTTGAGAAACATAAATGAAGACCTCAAAGAAAATGGAGATCAATACCTCCACCAGGCCCAAGCTATTCTTGCTCACTAGCACAGTCCTCCACCCCTCTTCCATACACACTTAAGGTAACTGTCTTCAGCTCACACACCTCCCTATCTTTACCTTCCCAGGCAAGGCTCAGTGGTCCTGGTCTCCTAAGTTGTAGCCTATGCTCCAATTTTTGTAAGTATGACTGCCTGTGGCTCCAGGTGAGGTAAAAGGAAACTCTCTCCCACTTCATCTGGAAAATGGGGTGCATGGAAATATCCACAGTTTAACAATTGCTCCCTCAGCACTATTCCCATGCAAAAAGGATCAATGTGTGTCACAGGTCTTGCCTTTTACATAAATGCACTTAATGGGAGCCTCTTGCCATCTGTTTTGGGCATTGTCTCCCAGACTTGATCTGGTGGTGTTATTGGGATGGATTTCCTGGGTTCTCCAAGTGACTCTCCTTTGGCTCCAATTCTAGTCTATTATCTTTTCCCCTTTCTCTCCACAGAGTCTTGGGGCCTATAATGTCAGTAAAACAGCCCTGCTGGGCCTCATCAAGGCCCTTGCAGTGGAGCTGGCACCAAAGAACATTTGGGTGAACTACCTGGTACCAGGAATCATCGATACACACTTCGGGCAAGTGGTGAGGACTAAGGCCAGCTCCTGTTTCCACCCCACTGAGCACCGGGCTGCCTTCTCCTTCCAGGCCATGCCCCACAGAGACCTGGGCTCTCAGACCTGGACCTGTGGACTCCTGCTCTGATGCTCTGGCCCACAGCCTTTGGGATCAGAATCCGTGCTCTGTCAGGGGCCAGCCAGAGTGTCTACCTGCAGCCCTTCCACAAAGACACAGGCCTGCATGATGTACAGCCCATGTGACTCCACCTGTATGAGCAGCACTAACCTTTGACCTTTTGTTTAGATCGTTAAGGACAAAGACCTTGGGAACCATCTGAAGAGACTCCATGGAGTACAGAGGTAGGTTGTGGTGAGGCAGTGTCCCTGGTGGATGTGGATAACAAGACCTTAGAACCTTCATGAAGGATAAAAGACCAGACACTGTCCCTTGCAGGCTGTTACCTATTCCGCTTTCCGGGATCTGACGACTCACTCAGGCCCACATTTCTTCCCCTGCAACCCTTCACTCATCTCCACAGGGGTCTTGACTTTCCAGCATCCCGGCGGGAGCCCAGGGCTCATGGGGAAGGCACCGTCAGTCTCAGCCCCACCTCTTCTTTCCCTGCAGAGTGGGGCAGCCCAAGGAGTGTGCCGGGCTCGTGTGCTTCCTGTGCTCTCCAGACGCCAGCTTCATCAGTGGGGAGAACTTGTGGTGGCCGGCTACTGCCCCCACCTCTGAGGGGCAGGAGGGCAGAGTCTGGGCTTGCCTCTCCATGCGGGAGCCTTGTGTGGCCCTGGGGCCACCGCACTGCAATACATTATTGATGAAGAGTTTGTGCTCCAAATATACACTTTGGTTCAAACTCTTTACTACCACACTCATGTACATATGGAAGTAAAACTCAATAGAAACCAAGCAGGTGAGGGGGGAAGGAGGGGATGGGTAAATTCACACCTAACAGGTACAATGCACACTATCTGAGCGAAGGGCACACTTTTAATGACTCAAACTGTACAAAAGCAAATTATGTAGGCAAAACATGTGTACCCCCATAATATTCTGAAATTAAAAAAAAAAATCTTCACTACCAGAAATAATAAAGAACATCAGAAAAGAGGGCTTGCGGTATGAAACTATCATTAAAACCACCTGCAATAATGTCAACTCTGCCATCAAATGAAATGTGTGATTGGGAGTCTTAGAAAAAAGAAAGGAGCTAAAGTTAGGCAAACAGAGAGCTGGAAGGACGGAAAGGAAAATGGCTTTTTGAACATGCTACTAAATGCTTTCACGTGGATTTTCTCCTAAACATCTCTGTGAAGCTGATGTTTATCATCTTTAATTCTACAGTTGAGGAAGCCAAGACATAGGGTGATTTAAGGAACCTACTCTGAGAACACAGAGCTAGTCCATGAGCAGAAATAGAACCTCAGTCTGTTTGCACAACAGGGAGTGATCAGCACAGGACCCGTGTCTGAGGGGAAGGACCAGCCCCCAGGGTCCTCATTCTTCCCTCAGATCCTGTCCGGAAAGACTGCATCCTGTCCACCTGCATCCACACAACTCAGCCTTCCACAGACAGGTGCCACAGAAGTAACTAGAGCTCTCACACGATGACTTTAAACCCCTGGCACTTGAAAGTCAGGGACAGTGGCAGACCCTGTGAGTGCCTGCCCTACTTGTATCCCCTTGGCCCACAGGGGTCACAGGCATCTTTGGTGGACGAGTCCCATACACATGGAAGGCTTCCTACCTCAGGCCCTGTGTCTCCCCCGCCGAGGGAGGTGTGCCTGGACAAAGGGGCAGACACTGGCATAACATGGACAAACTGGAGACTGTTGTTCTCACAAGCCCTTCCTGAGAAATCCCCTAGAGGACAAGCTTTGGACAGTCAAAATAACTAGAGGGACACTTTTTTAATTTTTTTTGAGACAGAGTCTTGTTCTGTTGCCCAGACTAGAGTGCCGTGGCATCAGCCTTGCTCACAGCAGCCTCAAACTCCTGGGCTCAAGCCTCCCGAGTAGCTAGGACTACAGGCATGCGTCACCATGCCCGGCTAATTTTTTTCTATATATTTTTAGTTGTCCAGCTAATTTGTTTCTATTTTTAGTAGAGACAGGGTCTCGCTCTTATTCAGGCTGGTCTCGAACTACTGAGCTCAAACGATCCGCCCACCTCGGCCTCCCAGAGTGCTAGGATTATAGGTGTCAGCCACCACGCCCGGCCCACTAGAGGGACATTGACCTACAGACTGATGGTAAACATTAAATATAGTTCCTTGTAGAACTAGAACTAAATGAGGTTAAAATGATGGCAGTATGAAATGTAATGGCTTTCTGTTTTGATGGTATAGATATAGCACAACTATAAAAATTTCTAAATATATTTACTTATAAAACTAAAACTAAATGGGGGTTATAAGAGAGGGTGTCAGGTATGCAATGGCTATATGATTTGTTAATGTAGATATAGTACAACTATAAAAATGAGGGGGAGGTTGAATATGATGTTTTCCAAAAAATTTAAACTGTTTTCAAAAATATTGGTGATAGAATAGTATTACATTCCTTAGTCCTTTGTGGAGTTCTAAATTTGATTTGAAAGTGTCATTGAGCACGTTGTGTGTTCGTGTGTGTGTGTGTGTGTGTGTATACACCATATATATATATATATATATATAGTCAGTTCTGTTCACTGAAAAAGTACAGAAACAACCAAGCCAAAGGGGTTGCACACATAACATCCAGATTGTAGTCTTAGAATACCATTTCCCACTAAAAGACCCCAAGGCTTCTTAGAGACATGTCTGATTCTAGGTCTGGGGCAGGAAATGAGCAAGATGAGTAAAGAATTGTGATTTTTCATTGTCTCAGCTGACATCACCCTTCTGCTTAGCTATTCTATTATGCTTAACACCATAGTCATTAGCCATTGCCACAAATCCCTGTGGCTCAGAGTTCCTTGGCTACCATTTTGGCTTTGCTGCTTAAGAGAATAATTAGAACTGCCTGGCCTTGCTGTTTTAGATTCCTATTACCATATGGATGTTAGGACACGAGTTCCAGAAATGCTTTCCCTATTGTCATTCTTTGATTACAAAGACGCTTGAGCTTCTCAATGATGTCAGTCTCCCTTTACTAGTGGATTTCTTATTCCTGTAGTAAAGGGAGTATCTTCTAGGCCCTTCCAGGGATCATAGGCAACTTATGCGTTCTCTGATCCTTTAAAAAAATACATTCCAGCATGCCCACTCTGTGGTTTAGCATTTGGGGATAGCTGTTTTCTGAGATTTAGTCTGACTGTGCAGTTAATGTTTCCCCATTCAAATGTGGTCTCCACACACTCTTGTCCTGAGCTCTGATTCTCTTTCTTTTGTTATACTTCCCTTCTTACTTACCCATTTTCTTTTATATTCTCTCATTGCTTATGTTTCTCCATAAGGGCTAGAGCCAGCTTTGCTGGAAAGGCAGTGAATTGTAGCTTGCTGCTCCTGCCGGGTGATGATACTTTCTGGCTCAGCTGAGGTTGTGAGACAGCAATGGTTTGTGTTAACCATCTGAGAGGGGTTGGAGTCTGGTAGAATCTGGAATTAGGTTTTGAAAGAGAAACTATCAACTTTGTCATTCTGGAGACTTGAAGTGTACAAAATTTAGAAGGGGAACGATCAGGAAAAAAAAAAAGCCAACAAACAAACAAAAACAGGAGCCATGCCTCAGTTTGGAGTATAGCTTAATAATTAAGAACATGGGCTTTGGAATTGGTGGATTGGAGTCAAATCTCTCTATTGCTTACTATGTGAGCAACTTTGGGAAAGTTAAAGTCTCAGTTTTTTCCCTTATCTATAAAACTGAGGATTAAATGATATAATGCATCTAGTACATATTAAGCATTCAATAAATTTACCTTTATTGGTAATAATTGCATGAAGAATCTAGTGAAGGTCTTGACAATACATCGTTACTAGTGGCTCCAGAATTTGTATTTAGGACTAGTTTGGGAGCTGCACACTGCTTTGGTGTGGGTGGTTGGTAGTGGAAGGGCTTTAAACTACATTTGTAAGGCGCTTTACATAAAGTTGAGAATGCTGGCAGATGTTACTCGTCTGGTGACCAAAAGTGATTGAGAAGGAACTAGAAACGTTTAGTAGAGAGAAGGCCAGGCAAAACTGGGTTAGATGGAGATAACATAACCTTGTTTACAGTTTGAAGGGCCATCATGGGGAAGAGAGAATTGATTTGCTCAATAGTGTTCAATGGCGCAAGTCCAAGGAATGCACCTAAGACCAACGGGTAGAAGCTATAGGGAGAGACAGGTTTCTGCTCCTTTTACAAAGACGTTCTCAAATACCCAAAAAGGAAATATACAGCCATGGTCATAGGGATTCCCTATATCACTAGAGCTTTTCGAGAGAGAATGAAGATCTACCTTGCTATAAGGTTGCAGAGAAAATAAAACTCAGACAGGGTTTAAAGTAAATGATCTAAAATCACCTTCCACAGCAGAGAGTCTCTGACTCTTTATTTATGTTTCTTGTCCTTGAATGAATATCAGGGTGAACTTGCAGGAAAGGACAGAGCAATCTTAGGGATCAGATCAGAGCAAGAGCCCAAAGGCTGAAGTGATTAGAACTGGATGAAATGAACTCATAATGCTTTTAAGGAGTGTTATGCTAGCAGAAAAGTATGAGCCCATATACTTATCATCTGCCAAATTTGTGCACACTCTGTATTCCTGAAACAAGGAAACTGCTTTTTCTTAGTTGACTGTAGATGCAGTGATATCTCCTAAATGACTTTCCAGGAATAAACCTTTTTTAGAAAAAAATTGTCCAAAATAGAAAGGAAATCTTCAAAATACCAGGCACATTACTCTGTCAAGCATGACAGAACCAAACAGCAGTGAACCGAAGTTGCAGGATGTGTAGAAGCACATCTCAGAGATATTGGTTGTGCAGTTCCAGACCATTGCAAGAAAGCAAATATCATCATAACCTAAATCAAGTCACGTGAACTTTTTGGTTTCCCAGGGCATATAAAAGTTATATTTACACTATACTGTAGTCTATGAAGTGTGCAATAGCATTATGTCTAAAAAAAGACAATGTTCATACCTTAATTAAAAAATACTTTAGCCCTAAAAAAATGCTAATGATCATCTGAGCTTTCAGCAAGTCACAATCTTTGCTGGTGGAGGGTCTTGCCTTGGTATTTATTGATGGCTGCTAACTGATCAGAGTGGTGCTTGCTGAAGATTGGGGTGGCTGTGGCCATTTCTTCAAATAAGACAACAATGAAGTTTGCTGCATTGATTGAGTCTTCCTTTCATGTAAGATTTCTCTGTAGCATGTGATGTTCTTTGACAGCATTTTACTCTCAGTAGAACTTCATTCAAAATTGAAATAAATCCTCTCCAATCCTACTGCTACTTAATCAACTAAATTTATGTAATATTCTAAATCATTTGTTGTCATTTCAACAGTGTTCGTAGTATCTTCACCAGGAGTACGTTCCATATCAAGAAACCTTTTCTTTGCCCATCCATAAGAAGTAACTCCTTATCCATTAAAGTTTTTTTATAACATTATAGCAATTCAGCCACATCTTCAGCTCCAACTCTAGTTCTCTTACTTTTCCCACCACGTCTGCAGTTACTTCTCTCCACTGAAGTTTTGAACCCCTCAAAGTCATCCATGAGGATTGGAATCAACTTCTTTCAAATTCCTGTTGATGTTGGTAGTTTGGCTTCCTCCCATGAATCACAAATGTTCTTAATGGCATCTAGAATGGTGAATTCTTCCCAGAGATTTTCAATTATATTTTGCCCAAATCCATCAGAAGAATTGCTCTTTATGGAAGCTATAGCCTTATGAAATGTATTTCTTAACTAGTGAGACTTAAAAGTCAAAATTACTTCCTGACCCATGGGCTGCAGAATGGACATGTGTTAGCAGGCATGAAAACAACATTAATCTATCTCCTTGTACATCTCCATCAGAGCTCTTGGGTGACCAGGTGCATTGTCGATAAGCAGTAATATTTTGAAAGGAGTCTTTTTTCTGAGCAGTAGATATTAATAATAAGCTTAAAATATTCAGTAAACCAAACTATAAACAGAAGTACTGTTATCTAGGCTTTGTTGTTTCATTTATAGAGCACAAGCAGAGTAGATTTAGAATCATTCTTAAGAGCCCTAGGATTTTCAGAATGGTAAATGAGCATTGGCTTCAACTTAAAGTCACCAGCTGTGTTAGCCCCTCAAAAGAGAGTCAGCCTGTCCTTTGAAACTTTGAAGCCAGGAACTGACTTCCTCTCTAGCTACGAAAGTCCTAGACGGCATCTTTTTCCAATATAAGGCTGGTCCATCTACATGGAAAATCTGTCATCTAGTATAGCCACCTTCATCAATTACCTGAGCTAGATCTCCTGGATAACTCGCTTCTACATCAGCACTTGTTTCACCTTGCACTGTTACCTTACGGAGATGGCTTTTTCCTTCAACCTCATGAACCAATCTCTGCTAGTTTCCAACTTTTATTCTGTAGCTTCCTCACCTCTCTCAGCTTTGATAGAATTGAAGAGAGTTAGGGCCTTGCTCTGGATTAGGCTTTGGCTTAAGGGAGCATTGTGGCTGCTTTGATCTTCTATCCAGACCACTAAAACTTTCTCCACACAGCAATAAGGCTGTTTTACTTTCTTATCATTTGTATGTTCACTGGAGTAGCACTTTTAACTTCCTTCTAAAGGAAAATAACTTTTCCTTTGCATTTACAAATTGGCTAACTATTTGGCACAAGAGCCCTAGCTCTCAGGCTGTCTTGGCTTTTGATGTGCCTTCCTAACTAAGCTTAATCATTTCTAGCTTTTGATTTAAAGTGAGAGATACGCAACTCTTCCTTTCAACTCTTCAAGTGTTTCACTTGAACGCTTAGAGGCCATTGCAGGGTTATTAATTGACCTAATTTCAATATTATTGTGTCTCAGGGAATAGGGAGGTCTGAGGGGAAGGGGAGAGACAGGGGAATGGCCAATCAGTGGAGCAGAAAGAAACATTTATTGATTAAATTTGCTGTCCTCTATGAGTGTGGTTTGTAGTGCCTCAAAACAATTACAACAGTAGCATAAAAGATGGCTGATCACAGTTCACCATAACAGATATAATAATAATGAAAGAATTTTGAAATATTATGAGAATCACCAAAATATGACACAGACAAACTGAGCACATGCCATT
This sequence comes from Lemur catta, assembly GCF_020740605.2. Lineage (NCBI taxonomy): Eukaryota > Metazoa > Chordata > Mammalia > Primates > Lemuridae > Lemur > Lemur catta. The sequence continues at coordinate 65,269,675 of NC_059128.1, forward strand.
GGCAAAATGGTGCCAATAAATTTGCTAGACACAGGGTAGGCACAATCCTCCAATTTGTAAAAAACACAGTATCTGCAAAGTGCAATAAAGGGAAGAGCAACAAAGCGAGGTTTGCCAGTAGTTTAATGATAAAGACGTGTTGTTATACATTTAGGAAATCCATAGAATATACAACACCAAGAATGAACCCTAATGTAATCTGTGGACTTTGGGCTATTAAATTTAGGAAGGGGAGGAAAAATTGGAGTAGAAGATAAATGATACAGATAGGAAACAGATTGAAACACTAACTTCATCTGACAAATTCTGCTGAAAACAGTTAGGTACACTGTCAAGTCAGGGGATCTAAAAATGTCTCATTCCCAGATGGTAGTATCATCAGCACACTGTGAACAATATGTTCTTTTAAAAGTAATTTGATTTCATTTATTTTTAATGACAAAGTAATACATAAATACATTCTTGTCATAAAAATTAAAATCATACAGAAAAAAGTTCCTCTTGATACTTTCTTCTAATTCCAGTGACATTTCAGACAATTTTAACTTTGAGTGTACTTCCAAATCTTTCCTGATACATTTACATTGAGCTGGAAATCAAGTGTACATGAACATATAAAATCAATTAAAAACTGGTATTAAATGGGTGTTTTGTTCTATAACTTGCTTTTTAGGTAACAATATGTTGTAGAGATTTTTCTACATTAGTGCATGTTGATGTAGGTTCATTCTTTTTAATATAATTATAGTACTGACATATTTGGAGATAGGTATACCACTTTATAAATTTGTTTTTGTGTGTTCCCTCTGTGCTTTGCTCCTGGTTTCTCTTTCTTGCCTTCTCTTAAGTTGTTTGAATATTTTTAAAATGTTACATTTTAATTTACCAATTGTGATTTTTTTTTTTTTTTTGAGACAGAGTCTTGCTCTGTTGCCCGGCTAGAGTGCTGTGGCGTCAAGCTCACAGCAACCTCAAACTCCTGGGCTTAAGTGATCCTCCTGCCTCAGCCTCCCGAGTAGCTGGGACTACAGGCATGTGCCACCATGCCCGGCCAATTTTTTTTTCTCGATATATTTTTAGCTGTCCAGATAATTTCTTTCTATTTTTAGTAGAGACGGGGTCTTGCTCTTGCTCAGGCTGGTCTCAAACTCCTGACCTCGAGCGATCCTCCCACCTCGGCCTCCCAGAGTGCTAGGATTACAGGCATGAGCCACCGAGCCCGGCCAGAATTGTGATTTTGATTTATCTCTTTGTATAGTTTTTTGGTGATTTCTCTAGGGATTAAAAAATACTTAACTTTTCACTCTCTTCTTAGAATCATTATTTTACCACCTTAATTGGAATATAAAATCTTACCACTTTATAAGACCCCTTACCCTCCCTACTTTATGCTATAGTTGTCATATATCATTTGTACATACATGGAAATCCTGCCAATGTTATGATTTATGCTTTCAACCATCTAACATATTGCTAAAGAACTAAAGAGAAAAATGGTCTATGATATTTACCCAGCATTAGTCACTTCTGTTGCCCTTACTTCATTCCTGATGTTCCAAGTCTCCTTCTTGTATCATTTCTCTTCAGCCCGAAGGACATCCTTTAGCAGTTCTTTCAGAGCAGATCTGCTGCTCGCTCTGCATTTTCTTACTTTCCTTCATCTGAGAATGTCTTTATTTCACCTCCATTACTGAAGGATATTTTTACTGAATATAGAATTCTGGGTTGATGGGTTTTTTTCCTTCAGCACTTTAAAAATGCTGTGTCCCTTCCTTCTGGCTCCACATTTTCTGACTTGAGTTGTCCCATCTAGGTAATACATTATTTTCTTCTGGCTGATTTCAAGATTTTTTCTTTGACTTTAGTTTACAGCAGTTGGTTTATGATGTGCCTGGGTGTAGCTTTTTTTTGTCTTTTTGTTTTTGTTTTTCTATTGAGGGTTTTCTTACTTTCTTGAATCTATAGGTTTATATCTTTGGTCAAAGTTGTGGAGTTTTTAGCTATTATTTTTTTAAACTTTTTTTTGGCACCACACTCTTTCTAATCTTCTTCTGGGACTATCTTCAAATTCAGAGTTTGGAACTTCTACATGAGAGTGTGTTCATTGCACTGGAAGGCAAATCTTTGCTAATGGGAGAACATGATATAATTAACAATTCAAAATTTATTAGTTTGCTAGGGCCGCCACAACAAATACCACAGACTGGGTGGCTTAAACAATAGAAATTATTTCCTCACTGTTCTGGAGGCTAGAAGTCCAAGACCAAGGTGTCGGCAGGTTTGGTTTCACTCTAAGGGTCTCTCTCTGTTGCTTACAGATAGCTGTCTTCTCCCTGTATCTTCCCATAGTCTTCCCTCTGTTCATGTCTGTATCCTAATCTCTTCTTATAAAGACATCAGCCATTTTGGACTAGGGCCTACCCCCAATGACCTCATTTAATCCTAATTGTCTCTTTAAAAACTTTACCTCCAAATTCAGTAACATTCTGAGGTAGTAGGGATTAGGACTTCAACATATCAAGTTTGTGGGGACACAGTTCAGTCCATAACAAAGATTAATCTGAGTGTCCTTTTCTTCTCCCTTTGGCTACCCCCATTCTGGCCATGAGACAAGATGGTGCCAATTCACTCAGTGTATTATTGTCTATTTCTGTATAATAAATTATGCCAAAACTTGGGAGCTGAAAACAAATATTTATTAGTTCACAGTTTCTGTGGGTTAGCTTATGCGGATCGCTCACATTGTTACAATCAAGATTTCAGGCAGGGCTGAGGTGTGTTGGAGTACCTGCTTCCCAGACGGCTCACTCACATGGCTGTTGGCAGTTGGCCTCAGTTCCTCACCACATGGGCCTCGCCACAGGCTGCTTGAGTGACCCTCCTGTTATAGATGCTAGCTTGTCTCAGCATGGATGACCCAAAGGAGAGTCGAAGTTGCAGTACCTTTTATGACCTACTCTCCTCCTATGATTTGAATATGCCCCACCAAATTCATGTGCTGGATACTTAATTCCCAATGCAACAGTGTTGGTAAATGGGGCCTTTGGGGAGGTGTTTGGGTCATGAAGTTCCCACCCTCATGAACGGATTAATGTTGCTGTTAAAATGACTTGTGGAAGTGGGTTCTCTCTCTTCCACTTTTCTGCCATATGAGGAATAGCATTCCTCCCCTCCAGGGGGTGCAGCTTTCAAGGTGCCATCTTGGAATCAGGGACTGGGCCCTTACCAGACACCAAACCTGCTAGTATCTTGATTTTCCCAGCCTCCAGAACAGTGAGAAATAAATTTCTGTTCTTTATAAATTACCCAGTCTCAGGTATTCTATTATAGTAAAACAAAACAGACTACAACACCTCCCAAGTTGCACAGTGTCACTTCCACTTTATTCTAGTCATTAGAACCAAGATATTCAGTCCATCCAACATTCAAAGGGACAGGAATTTGGTTCTACCACTTGAAAGGAGGTGTGTTAATGAAATTATAAACATATTTTACATGTGGTGCATGTTTTTCCATTCTTGTAATACTTCACTTAGTAGAATGGGCTCCAGCTCTATCCAGGATAATATAAGAGGTGCTAGATCACCGTTGCTTTTGCAACTGAGTAGGCAAGTGGGAAGGGGAGGGAGCATGGGTGTATTCACACCTGATGGGTGCAGTGTGCACCGTCTGGGGGATGGACACGCTTGAAGCTGTGACTCAGGAGGGGCAAAGGCACTATACGTACCCTTAACATTTGTCCCCCTATAAGATGCTGATATAAAAATAAATAAATAAAAATTACAAACATTTTAAAACTATAGCAACCTGTGAGAGAGTGGTTGGGATAGTTCAGTGACTAAAGCATCACATTTTTAGCCTCTAGATTCAAGAGGCATGGTACAGGTCTTGGACCAAAAAAAGAAAAAAGAAAAGCAGAAAAAAAAATGTAAGTCAATAGAAAATTCCTCTAAGCTGATGAGAGAGAAGAATTTGGAGTGAAGATACAGAGTCACAGTGGCATAAATCCCCTGCCCCTGCCTTGTCTAGAGCTGGGGTAACTAATGGCCAGATAAAATTCCCTTTAAAGTTTAGAACCTGAGAGTAAAGTGAATGTAGGCCTTATTTCTGAGCAGCAAACATCAGGAGAAGTCTCCTAAGCTATTAGGACATGACAGTCATGCAGACAAAAGGTGCTTTGCATGTGAGTTAAGGGAAGGCCCGAGAAAGTCCTGTGCTTTCCAAGGCCCTAGGCCAGGGTGGGAACTGGTGAGGAAGAGTGTTTTCAAGTTCCACGGGCCTGAGGTATGTCACAGAAATTAATTGAGAGAGGAGAGATAGCAGTCTTTGAAGAAATGTCCTGATTTGGACCAGGAAGCAAATAGCAACTGTGGAATGGATGGTTCCTGTTGAGGATTAAAGGGTAGAAATGTTTAAAATTTTAATTGATGTCAAATTGTTTTCCAAAAATACTGTATTAATTTGTAGCCCATAATTGCTATGTTTTGCCAACATTTATAATAGCAACGTTTTAAATTTTTGTCATTCTGATTAGTGGGAAAAGATACATAAATTAGTTTTAATTTTATTTTCCATAATTACTAGCAGTTTGAGCATCTTTTATATTTTTATTTACTGTTTCAGTTTCCTCCTCTGTGAATTGCCCACTCCTCTCTTTAGTTCACGTTTCTATATTTTTATATATATATTCTATATAGATTTCTATATATCTAAGGAAAAGATTCACAGGTTGCCACGTTTTCAGAAACATTTTTGTGCCACATAACTAAAGGAGCTTGCAGAAAGACTCAAGAAAACGTAAGGAAAAAGTGAGAAAAAGAATATTTCTTAGTTTAGTACTACACTCTAGCTGAAATTACGTGAGAATTTTTGCTTGTAGGAACTCTACAGAAAACTGGCTAGAAAGAAGCTAACCATCTCAGAAATGGTCATTGAAAGTCATGAGGCCAAATGGCAGGAGCACTTTGCTTCTCAGGGTCCCCAGGGATAAGAGAATGAAGGAAAAAGGCAGACTAAACTTTTTTTAGTTTAGTCATCTGCTTATATTGATAATGAACATCTGCTTATATTGATAACATACCCCTTTTTAAATTTATGCACATGTCTTCAAAGTTATTCACTGCACTTGGTGTTAAACCTGTCCCATAATAGTTACGAGAGTGTCAATACCAACATCTGGCCCAGCCCTCGGGTCCCTTGGATCTGCTATAACAGAATACCACTGACTGGGTGAGTTGGAAAGAACAGAGATTTATTTCTCACAGTTCTGGAGCCTGGGAAGGCCAAAATCAAGGCACTGACAGGTTCAGCCTCTGGTTCCAAGGTGACACCTTGTTTCTGCCTCCTCTGGAGAGGAAGAACATTGTATCTTCACATGGCAGGAGGCAGAAGGGGGCAGACCCACTTCTGAAAGCCCTTTATATAGTGGCATTAATCCATTCTGTGGATTGGAGCCCTCATGACCTAGACACCTCCCATCAGGCCCCACCTCTCAACACTGCCACATTGGGGATTAAATTTCCCCATGAGTTTTGGAAGGAACAAATATTCAAACCATTGTACATTCTTATCATTGTTCTTCTGTACGTAACGTGCCTTTTTCCTCTGGCTGCTTTGAAGATTTTCTCTTGATCTTTGGTTTTCAGAAGATTAATCATGATGTACTTAAGTGTGTTTTTCTTTGCAATCATTCTGTTTGGGGTTCACTGAGCTCCTTGGATTTGTGATGTGATGTTTTTAATCAAATTGAGAAAGTTTTGTTTGCTATTTGTTCACATATAGTTTCTGCCCCATTTTCTCTTCCTTTTCTGGGACTCCAGTTAAGAGTGCTTGAGACTATCCTACAAGTCACTGAGACTCTGTCCATTCTTTTTTTGTTTTTTCTCTGTGTACTTCAATTTGGATGATTTCTATTGATCTGTCTTCAAGGTCGTCAATATGATTTTCTACATTGTTGAATCTGCTGTTAGTCCCATTCAATGGATTTTTAAAATTCATGTATTGTATATGTGCGTTCTATTTTTTTTTTAAGAACACTGGGTTCATTCTAGCAGTACTTAAGTCACTGTATGATCACATTCATTTTGTAGAGATTTGGTTTTAAGCTTTATTGTTAATAGAATGGACCTATTTCAGTTTCACTCTTTGTCTTAGAGAGAAGTCCTTAGTCCTTACTAACATGATCTTTATTCCTATGATATGGCTTTTCCAGGGTTGGGGGTGGATGGAAAGCTCCTCTCCTGCTCACTAGGTAACTGTTGGAATTTCTGCCACCACCCCAAGCTGTTGCCTTATATTGGGTTTATTAGATTCTCGTCCTGCTCATGCACAGTTCTGGAGATAGCCAAGGATTTAAAGGAAGTTTTGATACAGAAGCTTCCACTTTGCAGCTTCCTACTTTCCACAACTTCCCTCTTCAATTTCCAGCTACTCTAGCAGTCCATGAAATCCAACCTCTGACTTCTTAGCCCAGTAAAACTGTTGCTTTCTGCTCAAGATCTATCCATTATGCACCACTGAACTAGGAAGTATTTTCAAAGGAAACAACAAGGAAATGCAGATTTCACCCAGCACGATGCAGTTCTTTCAAGGTTTGAGTTCCCTTTCATTTCTGCTCAATTTTTATCTCTTTCCAATGTCTTCAAATAGCTGCGTTAAATTGTATCTAGAATTTATAATTATAATAATCAGGAAGGTTAATTTGACATAAGCTATTCTACTATTACTAGGAACCAAAATATGATTGTGTTTTTTTCATTTGGATATTTAATCCAGTAGACACTTATTTAGTTATATTTTAGAAGATAAAACTCTAAGTTTGTTTTCTAAGAATTAACCAACTGTACCACGTGATTTACTGACTAATTCATCCTTTTAGCACTTACCTAAAGTGTCATCTTTTAGATTTCATTTACACACATACACATTTCTGGGCTTTGTGTTCTGTTCTCGTGCTCTCCTTGACTAGTATTTTGCGCTGTCACACAATATAAGTCTCAGACCTTTCTGGAGATAGAACTTTAACTCATTTTCAGATACACCCAATGTATTCTTCCTCTTCTGAATTTAGATTATAAATTTGTATTTCCCATAAAATTATCCATTACATGAATATTTTGAAGTGCATTAGCACAATATTCTCTTTTAACTAAAAACAAACAAACAAACAAAAACCCACCTATCTTTTATATCTCTGTGTGGTGGGATGATGTTTTGGAGCATCCACTGGTTGCTTTGTCACCCTACTCCCAGACTATGAGTGCTCCTGGAATTCCTTTACTTCCCAAGACTCTCATCCCACCCTTCCCTGCACTTAACTTGTATAACCAGAAGTGAGTGTCCCACTCCAGAAGCAGTAGACAAAAGTAGCAAATACTATTTTATTTCAAAAATAGTTGGTCTATGTATAAGGCAGAAGAAATCAGACATACACTTACAAAGTGAGTTTTTCTGCTCTTGGAAGCTATTTTAAAATTTCCATAAGTTGGTGAATAAGAGGAGAAAGCAAGAAGTGTTGGCCCCAAATGATTTATGATGCCAAGTTTCCCTTATGTCCTCCTTACTGTCTACCAAGGGGACCCACACCCATACCCATTGCAACTCTTCTACAGAGGGAAGAGGAAGAAGACGAGAACACATAAAGAGAGATTACAGGAGCAAAGACAAACCCCCACCTCATGTATTTCCCTTGGGCTGGTAGGCAAACCCTCAGAATTCAGCTCAGGATTGGTCTGATTTTTCTCCCCCAGCTCCCCATACAATGAGGAAGCTGGAAGTCTACAAGAAGCATTTGCATTTAGCTGGCAGCAGGGATGGCTGAGTTATACATCTGGAAAGGCATTAAAACAGAGAAAAGGAAGAGGCAGTCTCAGCAGAAGGGTTGTGTTTGGGGCCAAGAGCAGGTTAAAAACTGTTCAGAGCCCAAGTGTCTGTGAGCCCAAGTTACTAGGAATTTGCAGAAATGGGGGTGGAGCTTGGACATTGGATTTTCCACAGAATGTGAGCTAGAACCCTCACTATAATTTTATTTTTCTCTGAAATGGCAGAATTATTTCATCTTAACATCTAGATTATGCAAATATTGTAAATTATTTTTATTAGCCCTTGAGTACATAGGAAATTTAGGATAGTTGTTACTTTCTCACTGTAGATAACAATTACAAACAAGTACACTTGCCCAGAGCCTTCCAGATTCATAATCCAGCCCATCTTCCCTCCTGCACCCAAGATCTTACAATACTATATCCTCAAGCCTCAGAGCATTGGGGAACAAAGCAGCTACAGTGATGCTCTCTAAGCACTTGGAGAAAATGATATGGTTTGTCTACCTTTGCCTTATGCTGGATGATTGGTGAGCAGAACTGATAACTGATGAGCTCTGGCCTCAGACTCTGCTGCTCTAGACGAAGAGTCCAGCACATAGTCCACCCCTGAAGTCCTGCCACTCCAGGCATCTCGTGGCACTGGGACCCATGGAGGGGCGTGGTCCTCAGAAATACCACCTTCATCCTCCAGCTCCATCCTCAGATAGCACTGCCCTGGACTTCATGGCCACTAGGCTGGAAAGGCTCTCCTGGTGTCCCTTCTTGAGACTGTGTCTTCTTCCAACTCCATAGAGACAACAGAAGCTACAAACCCCACCTACTGCTGACTGGTCCCAAGGGTACAGGACCCTAGGAATGGGGCTGCATGCAGAGCCTGTTGTGAGGTCAGCACTTCTGGTTACTGACATTGCTCAGGTCAGTCAAACCTCATGGATTAGCTGGGGTGGATCTGATGGCAGTTTTGACCCATCCGGAAGTTTCTAGACTGGTCTGAGGGGAACTAGTTAGCCAGAGAGTTCAGTCTTGGAGCTAAGAGATTTTTCTTTGGCATATGGACATACGGACTTGAGGAAGAGCAACCAAGTGTGAATTACTCACAGTGTTTCCCAGGTCTCTAAAGGCTAGCATCACTGTAGGGCTGATGGGAATGAAAATGGAACTCCAGATTCTCCTCTTGGACTCATTTCTTGTTCCCAGACCTGAGAACTGTCCTTTCACGTACTCCAGACTAAGAGGTTGTTTCCAGTGCTTCCATATCCTGAAGTGGTCAAGGTGGTGCCTGAGATTCAGAGTGTGGAAGAAAAATATAAGACCATCTCTAGCAGTACAAAACAAACCAACAAATCAAGCAAAATACATAAAATCAGAAATATGAATTTCCCCTTTAAGAAAGGAAGCTCATTTTTCTCAGTGAAATGCTTGCTGGCCAGATTTGTTAGGCTAGAAACAACTCTCAACATTTACACATTTTTTTCTTGCACTCTATTTACCCTAACCTCTTGTATTTACAGAGAAAATACAAACTCCTAGTATTCATAACGCTGGTTAGATTTTTTTTTATGCCTCTAACATTTACAGTAAAGATACTTATGCTTGAGTTAGTTTTAATGTTTAGAAAGAATGTTTATATAATAAGTTCTAAAACAATGGCTGTTGTGAAAATAATGAATATTCAAAATTGTATAAATTGATGTAAATGATTCAGTGGTAAAGCTGACCAAACTTTTTTCTGTAGATGCATTGTCTAAAAAGCTATAAAAAGCTCAGTGCAAAGTATTGCTATTTAAGATGTATGCTTTCACTCTTTCTAGTATAACGGGCTGTGTTTTCCTTTTATTTACTAAAAAAGTTTTTTTTTTAAGATATGGGGTCTTACTATGTTGCCCAGGCTGGTCTCGAACTCCCTGTCCTCAAGCAATCCTCCTGCCTCAGGCTCCTAAAGTGCTGGAATTATAGTTGTGAGCCACCATACCCAACCTCTTTTTATTTTTGAATAAACTGATATCCTATAGTTTTTCTTCCTAAAATCTAAACATAAGGTAAGATTATTTGTCAATTATACCTTCACAGTGGAAAATGAAGCAGCCTGGTTAGTGTCACCAACTCCACTATCACCACATTTCTGTCAGGTTCTCTGTGGCAGGCTCTGAATCTAGGCTACTCAACAGTCATACCTCCTTGGGGAAGGTAAGTAAGCCCATACCCAAAGAGTAAAACATATTTGTCCAAGTAAATCATGGTAATTCCATTAACCTTTGCTAGTGATTTTCTTGGGGGTAACCCTATGGCTCAGTTCTGGCAAATGAGACGTGGAAAATATTCTGGGGGGGCTCCTAGGAAAGATTTTCTTCCTGATTAAGTTTGGCATTGGAGACATAATGTAATTAACATTATTGGACTTTGAGAACACTAAAATGATTAAGATATGATCTCTACTCCAGGGATGCTCAATGGAGGAGAGAAACATAAACATGCAATGTAATGTGGTGAATGTCATGTATAAAGCACTAAGGAAGAACAGAAAAGGAAAAACTGTTCAGAGGTGAAAGTCAGAGCTACCAAGGGATCTTTGCCTATGCCCAGATCAGAGATTTTTCTTTTATACTTTCTTCCAGAATTGTATAGTTTTAGATTTTACATTTAGGCCTATGATTGATTTTGAGTTGATATTTGTACATGGTATAAAGTATGGATCCAATTGTTCCAACACCATCTGTTGAAAAGGTGATCCTTTCTCCTCTACATTGCCTTTACAACATTGGCAAAATCAGTTATATGCATATAACATGTATACACCCCCCCACACACATATGTATATGCTAGTCTCTTTCTGGACCTTCTATTCTGGTCCATTGATCTATTTGTCTATCTTTACACCAATGCCACACTGTAGTAAATACTGTAGCTTTATACAAGTCTTGAAATCCAGTAGTGTTAGTGTTCCAACTTTTTTCTTTTATAAAGTTGTTTTGGCTATTCTAGTTCATTTACATTTACATATGGATTTTTATTTTATTTTATTATTATTATTATTTTTTGAGACAGAGTCTCACTCTTTTTCCCTGGCTAGAGTGCCGTGGCATCAGCCTAGCTCACAGCAACCTCAGACTCCTGGGCTTAAGCAATCCTTCTGCCTCAGCCTCCTGAGTAGCTGGGACTACAGGCGTGCGCCACCATGCCCGGATAATTTGTTTCTATATATATTTTTAGCTGTCCAAATCTTTTATTTCTATTTTTAGTAGAGACGGAGTCTCGCTCTTGCTCAGGCTGGCCTCAAACTCCTGACCTCAAGCAATCCTCCCACCTCGGCCTCCCAGAGTGCTAGGATTACAGGTGTGAGCCACTGCGCCCAGCCTCCACACGGATTTTTAAATCAGCTTATCAGTTTCCACAAAAAAAGGGGCAGTTATGTTTTTTATTGGATTGCATTGAATCTATAGACCAGTTCGGGGAGAAATGACATTTTAAGGATATTGAGTCTTCCAATCCATAATAAACAAGATATTCTTTTCATTTATTTAGGTCTTTAGTATATCTCAACAATGTTTTGGAGTTTTCGGTGTACATGTCTTGTACATATTTGTTGGATTTATTCCTAAATATTTTATACTATTAAGTGACTTTAAAAAATTTTTAATTTCTGATTGTTCAGTGCTAGTGTATAGAAATGCAATTGATTTTTATATATTGATCTTACATCCTGCAATCTTAGTAAACTCACTTAACACTTCTAATAGCTAGAGGAGTCTTCATTGGATTTTGTACTAGACAATCATGTTGTCTGTGAGTAAAGAAAGCTTTACTCCTTTCTTTCCAATCTGAATGATCTCTTCTTTCCCAATCTGGATGCATTTTGTTTCTTTTTCTTCCTTTATTGTATGTCTAAAACCCCGAATACAATGTTGAATAGAAGTGGTAAAAGGGTACATTCTTGCCCTGTCTGAAATAGTGAAAACTCTTGTTTTTGAAAGATATTTGCAATGGGTATAGAATTCTAGGTTAACAGTTTTTCCCCATTATTTAAAGATGTTACTTACTTACATTGTTTCTGATAAGAAATATGATATCATTCTTATCTTTGTTCCTTTTTTCTTAACTTCTTTTAAGATGTTCTCTTTATCATTGGTTTTGAGAAATTTGACTATAATGTACTTTGGTATGGTTTTCTTCATGTTTCTTGTGTTTGGTGTTCTTTGAGTTTCTTGAATATGTGGGTTTATAATTTTTATAAAATTTAGAAATCTCTTAGCCATTATTTCTTTGAATCTTTTTTTCTGTTTCTGTCCCAACTTCCTCTTCTTTGGGGACTCCAATAATGTGTAGATTATGCCACTTGAAGTTGTCCCACAGCTTCTGATGGTTTGTTGATTTAAAAAAAAGAAAATTCTTTTTTCCATGTTTCATGGGGATAGTTTCTATTGCTATGTCTTCAAATTTTTCTTTCTACTGCAATGTCTAATCTACTGTTAATCTCATCCAGTGTATTTTTCATTTTCACATTGTAGTTTTCATTTCTAGCAGTCCAATTTGGATTTTTAAAAAAATCTTTCATGCTTCTACGTAACTATTGAACATATGCAATACAGCTATAATATCTGTTTTAATGTTCTTGTCTGCTAATTCTAACATCTGTGTCAGTTTCAAGTGATTGATTTTACTCCTTATTATGATTGGGTTTTGCTGCTTCTTTGCATGCCTTGTAATTTTTTATTGGAAACCAGACATTGTGAATTTTATCTTATTAGGTACTGGATATTTTTGTAGTCTTATTAATACTCGTGATTTTTGTTCTGGGGTACACTTAAGTTACTTGAGAACAGTTTGATCCTTTTGTGTCTTGCTTTTAAGATTTATTAAATGAGATTAGAGCAGTGTTTAGTCTAAAGATAATTAGACTCTCCCAAGGGAAGACACCTCTGAGCACTCTGCCCAATGCCTCAAGAATTATGAGGTTTTCCAGTCTGTCTGGTGGGAATAGATACTATTCCTGGCCCTGTGAGAGCACTCAGGTACCTTTCTGGAGTTCTTTCCCTGGCCTTGGTTAGTTTCTCACATTTGTATGTTGATCAGTACTCTGCTTCATACTCAAGGAGGACCTTCTGTAGATTTGTGAAGTTCTCTCAGCACTTCTCTCCTCTCCAATCCTCTGTCCTGCAAATTCTAGCTGTCTTAGTCTCCCTAGACTCTTAAGTCTGTCTCTTTAACTCAAGGAGACCCCAACTGTCACAGTGGGTAGTTAATAAATGAGTGTGATTATTTGATCAAGGTCTGACCCTTACTTTATAACCAGACTGTAAGCTCCTTGAGAGCACAGACTTGGGCTGTTTTGCTCATCACTGTGTCTCCAGTGCCTCACATAGTACCTGACTGACAGTGGGTCCTCAATAAATACTCAATGAATATGCTCCATGGCTTCAGCTTCAGGAAAAAAAAACCCTCAACAAATAAAAGAATTAACTTTAAACTCAATCATAACCTATGGAAATACTAAGTTTCCAAAAACTTCATGGGCATTAACACATAATATTTTTTTCAATCATCTCTCCTTTTTTCTCTTTTAGGTTTCTCAAAGTCAAAATAAATGGATCAGAACTACGTGTATCAACAGGATAAAGCTCACGTAAAGTTGAACAAAGACAGCAGTTGCCCAAGAATATGTTCAATGTGATACCATATATAAAGTTTAAATATATGGTTAAATATCCTGTACATGTTTAAGGAATACATATATGTAATAAGTGTATGAAGATATGCATAGGAATAATCTACACACAGTTTATGAAAATAATTTCCTCTCTAGAGGAAGAGAGGGGAGAGACTGGGAAGGGAGAATAGAAGGAATCAATTCTATGTGTAATTTTTTATTTCTTAAGCTGGGATATAGTACCTGGATGTTCATTATGTCATTTTCTATACTTTATGTAACTATTTCTTAATGTAAAGAAAGCTATCAGCTGATATGAAAGAATTTAGAAATTCTACATGCTGACATGAACAAACTACGTGAAATGAGGCTCTAATAAAACAGCCAAAGAGTCAGAACAAAGAAGGAAAAAAGAAGAGAAGACATTAGCCAATAAATAACCCCACATCCATACGTGTGTTCTTAAGTGATGAAAGGGTGGGCAAGAGCATGAGGGAGTACTAGAATTTCAAGCACTTTTTACTTTATTCCTCACATTTGCTTGTACTGTTCAAAATGTTTTTTTAAATGACCATAAATTATTTATAGAATCAGAGGGAAACAATAAAGCTATTTTCATTGCAGAAACAAATGGAGAAAAATAATGTGAAATTCCCTGTAATCATAACTCACAGAGCGATCCACGATCAGTAGCTTAGTTTGGCAAATATTCTTCTAGTTTTTTTCTCCTAAACATTTTCTGTTATCACACATATTATTCAAAACACAGTATTTCAATTTGTAGTTCTGTATATATTCTGAATAAAAGTGCTTTCTCAGATATAAGTGTTGCAAATACTTTTTCCCATTCTGTGGCTTGCCTTTTCACTCTCCTAATGGTGTCTTAATTTTAATGAAGTCCAATTTAACAGTATTTTCATTTAGAGTTGTGCTTTTTATGTTCTTTTTAACCAATGCTTGACTCTAAGATCAAAATAGTCTCCTACGTTATTGCTATGGTTTGGATATAGTTTGTCCCCACTAAACCTCATGCTGAAATTTGATCCCCAGTGTTGGAAGTGGGCATAATGGGAGGTGTTTGGGTCATGAGAGTGGATCCTTCATGGACAGATTAATGCCCTCTTTGGAGGGAGCAGTGAATAAGTTCTCACTCTATTAGTTCTTCTGAGAGCTGATTATTAAAAAGAGGCTGACAATCTCCCCCGATTCTTGCTTCCTTTCTTGCCATGTGATCTTTGCCCACACAGGATCCCCTTCACATTCTACCATGGGTGGAAGCAGCCTGGGGCCCTGACCAGATGCTTGATCTTGAACCTCCCAGCCAACAAAGTTGTGAGCCAAACACACCTCTTTTCTTTATAAATTACCCAGCCTCAGGTATTCCTTTATAGCAACATAAAATGAATTAAGACAGTTATCTTCAATAAGCTTTACTTGTTTCACCTTTCACATTTAATCTACAATTCATTTGGAATTGAATTTTGTACATAGTTTGAAATAGGTGAAAATGTTTGTTTGGGTTCATTTGGATATTCAGTTGATCCAACATTACTTACGAGATGGACCTTTTTTCCTCTGCTGTATTGGTGTCGACCCTTTTTCATAAATTAGGTGACAATATGTGTGTGGATCTCTTTCTGGACTCTTCTATTGTATGTTTTTCTATAGTTGCACTCACATCGGTTTGATTATTGTAGCTTTGTAAAAATGTCTTAATTTCTGTAAACCATTAATCTTGTTTTTCTTTGTTGTTCTTGCCATTTGAAATTCTACTCAAAATTGAGAATATGTTTTTCAATTTCCACAAAAAAATAAGTCCACTGGTCAAAGCTGGAACAATTTGAGCAACAAAATAGATAAAATAGTACTAGATTATAACCCAAAGTATGAACCAAATACCTTTGGATACGTACTGATATAAATAAATAATTGAATAAATGGAGGAGAATAGACCAACCTCCCATGTAGAGGAATTTTAAATAATTTATGTAGCTACTCTGCCTCTCCACTTCTTAACTGAGGGCTGTGCATAGTGACTTCCTTCCCAAGAGAACAGTATGGAAAGAGGGGAAAATTAGCCACTTCTCAATAGAGAAAGCTGATAACATGTACCTTTGATATGATGTAATGAGAATAGCATTTTACCTCTGTGGCCTTCTTCTCCAAACCTCATAACCTCAGTCTAATCATGAGAAAACATCAAACAAATCCCAATTGAGGACATTTGACAAAATACCTGGCAAGTACTTCTTAAAAATATCAAGGTCATCAAAAACAAGGAAAGTCTGAGAAACTGTCACAGCCCCATGGAGTCTAAGGAGACATAATGTGGCATCCCAGATGGAATCCTGGAGCAGAAAAAGGACATTAGATTAAAACTAAGGAAATATGACTGGCCAAAGTATGGATTTCTGTTAATAATAAGGTGTCAGTGTTGGTTGATTAATTGTGACAAAGCTACCATACTAGCATAAGATGTTAATATTATGGGAAACTGTGTGTGATGTATGTGAAAACCCTCTGTACTATCTTTGCAACTGTTCTGTAAATATAAATCTGTTCTGAAATAAAAGTTTTTTAAAGCAAAAATACATAACAGTAGAGCAACATCTGACATGTGTGTGTCCTGCTGTGTAGCAGTAGGAAGTACATAACATCACCTAAGTTGTGTTCTTGCCAAACAGTTTAACCCGAATGTAATCATGAATAAATCATCAAAGAAATCTAAAATATGGGACATTCTCCTAAACAATTGCCTTGTACTCTTCAACAAAAGAAAATACTTGGTGACCATTTTAGATTTTTAAAGACTGGTGATACATAGCAATCAACTGAAATGTGTGAAATTGGATCTTTAATTGAAAAAATAAAAAACAACTACAAAAAGACATTTGGGGGCTCATTAGAGAAAATTGCATATGGACTGTTTAGTAGGTCCTTGCAACTCAAAGTGTGGTCTGTAGACCAGCAGCATCTATATCATCTAGGAGCTTGTTAGGAATATGGAACCTCAGCCCATATCTCAGACCTGCTGAATCAGAATCTGCCCTTTCACGAGATCTCCAGGTGACTTGTATACACAGTAAAGTCAAAAAAGCACTGTTTTCAGTGGCATTATACAATTGCTGTTGTCTTAAGTGTGAAACTGATACTATGGCTGTGTCAAAATGCCTTAATTCTTAGGAAATACATGTTGATGTATTTAGGGGCAAAGTCCCACAGATGTCAGCAACTTATATTCAAATGGTTCAGAAAACAGAAGTGTATGAGATGAAGCAGAAGTGGCAGGATGTTAACAATTGGTTAACATCCAACTGTTACCAACAGTTGGTAAATTGAGGTGAGGGCTGTACAGACGCTTATTGCACCATTTTTTCATATTTTATATAGATTTTAAATTTGTACAATTTCAAACATAGAATATTTTGAATGGAATGCCTTTAAATTAAAAATTGAATTTGGGGAAAATTGATATATTGACAATAATGAGTTTTCGATCAACGAACATGGTATATCACTCCACACTCAGATTTTCTTCACTGTCCTTCAGTAATATTGAACAGTTTTATACATATAGATTTCATACATTTCTTTTCAATTTATACTTACTCCTGAATATTTTACTGTTTTGTTGTTGCAATCATATTTGGATTGTTCTCAGTCATGTTTCTAACTATCACTGGTGTATAAAAAGCCATTTATTTCAGAATATTTATTTTGTAATTTGTTACTATGCTATAATCTTTTGTTTTTCTAACAATTTTTGGTTCATTTTCATGGATTTTTTTAGAAGGACACTGATAACATCTGAAAATAATAAAAAGTTTATCTCTTCAATATTCTTAGAGGGTTTTGTAAAAAATACTTGGCCTATTAAATTGATTTCCTGCACAGTATTAAATAGCAGTGATAGTGAGTATAATTGTCTTCTTCCTGACTTTAATGGAATGGCCTCTAGTGTTTCACTATTAATCCAATGTTGCTTTGGCTTTCTGTTACCATCTTTTTATCATAATACTCTAATAGCTTTTATTTAATTAGATATGTCTGTTAAATTATATTAAGTTTCCCTTAGGCATCTTTGGAAATGATTTCATTTTTTTCTCTTATAATTTATGAATGTGATACATTTCTTTATAATCAACTATATTTTCATCTCAGAAATAAAAACTCCTTGGTCACGCATTATTCTTTTAAGATACTGTTGAAGGTAGTCTTACTGACATTTCATTTTTTCCAGCTATATTCACAAGTAAAATTTGTCTATAATATTCTTTTCATTTGCTTTCTTTGTCAGGTTTCAGTATCAGTCTTAATGTAATAATGATATTCCTCACTGTGGGTTGCTCAACATGTTTGGATGTATTTATTGCATTGACTCTGGTTCTGTGATGTTTCACACTCAGTCCCCTGTTCATTGCTTGCCTACAGAACCCCAGGAACACCTGTCATTAATATTCCTTTGCTCCTGAGTAAGACAAGCCACAAGAAATACCATCAGATCATTAGCATCAGCTTCAGATCATAGGCTGTATAATACCTCTGGTAGGAATACCTCTGGACATAAAATATCTAATCGGTTTTTGAAAATCAGCTTACTAATATTCCATTGCTAAAAATAAAGACAAATTGAATATAAACCCTCCCAGTGAAATGGATAAAAGACTATTACACAATTAAAATTTTTAAGGAAGATAGCAAAAATTAGTGCATGAGTGGGAAAAACAGTGACTACGCAAATTACCTCTCAGAACACTCAAAACACATCCATAAAGTACAAGTGGATATAAACACCTTAGACCATAGTATTTTGACTGCTTTGTTCATTTTTTATACCAAGTCTGACCCAGTGCCTTACATCAGAGAAGCTCTCAATAAGCATTTTTTGAATGAAAGGAGAGAAGATTGTTGGGAGCCTTTTCACACATTCTGTGGGGCTGTCAGATGACACAGATGTGTGGAGTGTGAGGGAGCAACCTCACAACACCCTGGAGGCTGAGAAACATAATTAGGAGCTACAGAGTCAAGCCCCATGGGGTGAGCTTAGAGAATGATGCCAAATCAACCTCTTTTCAATCACCACCCCAACGGCTATGCCCCAAGGGGATGCTGTGCTGGTGAGAAGGGCTCTGCCCCCTCTGTCAGTAGGGCAGAGCCAGCCCCTTCTGTGCAGGGAGGGCCATCCCCACCACACACCCTCGTCTGTGGTGGCTGCAGACGCAGGTGCATCGGGAAGGCTGGGCAACCTGGGCTGAGAAGCAGGACCAAGTAACAACTGACCGTGCAGTGTACATTCTGAGGGGAGGGCACTGGGGCAAATGCTAGCAACTATTTTCTCAAGGGAAGCCATAATTTAGGCACTTAAGAATGTGAGTATCTACTAGGACAATTCTCAGGGTTGTAAAAAAAAAAAAAATAGAATGTGAGTATAAACCGTGGTGCTGTAGGAATGCACAAGCAAGCCAAGTTCTAGAGCTATTTTGAAAGCAGTCTAGTTTTGGGGGCACTGCAAGTGGCCCTTCTCTGTTTCGGGCTCCCTCTGAAGCTGTTTGGCAGTTGCTGCTTGGAAATCTGGCATGAAAACAGAATTTAAAGGTCTTTGGGGTGACTTTGGAAAAACCGCCAAACCTGAGAGAATTATATTCCTAGTGAGGCATTATTAGTGTCTGCAATGCATGTGTTACCTAGCAGACACCCAGATCTTGGAATAGCATTTTGTGAAAAGCCAAATGACACAGGAGCACGTGTGCCTTGTATCTCTTTGGTACAGTGAGACATCCAGGCTATTACCAAGTCCTCTCATCAGCTTCCTAAATATAGCTTGAATATGTCCATTTTTTTTTAACCCCACTGCCACTTTCCTAGTCCAAGTCACCCTTATCTATAGCCTAGGCTCTCACAGGAGCTTCCTGATGGACGGGGAGGCCGGGGCACTGTGTGGCTCCAGGCTGAAAAATCTAGATGTGCGCCACCCCTGGAGCACATCACTGCACACGTGGTAGTTACAACAGCAGGTGCCCTTGGAGTCATGCAGCTCCGAGGCCCTGCTGCTCTCCCTCCTTGGATCTATTTTCTCCCTTTTATTTATTGTTATTTCTGGAATATTTCAAGCATATAGAAAAATATGAAGAATAATATAACATATACCCTATGCATTTGTCACCCAACTTTTTCATATTTTAACATTTTACAAAATTTTTTGGAGATAGGTAATCTCGATGTTTATTATGAAATATCACACACATAGAGAAGAGTGCATATAATGTAAATGAACATTTGAAAGAACAAATACTCATCCACCCACCACTCAGCTTGAGAAATAAAATATTTCCAAAAGCTTTTAATGTCTCCCACGTGCCCCTTTCCAAACTGGAAACTCTACTGTGTTCCCCCCAGAAGTAACCACTCTCCTGAATTTTAAGATAATTGTTTGTGTTTCTTTATATAACAGATACACACACACAGATTCTTGATGTTTTGCTCAGTTTTACCTGGTTTTTTGACCTTTATATAAATAAAATCAATCTGAATGCATTCTCCTGTGACTTGCCTTTTTTGCTTAGTAATATGTTTTGGGAGTCATCTCTGTTGTTGCAGGGAGCTGTTATTCATTCCTTTTCACTGCCTTCCAATACACCCTTCACACTGCAGCCAGAACTATTTCATAAAGATATAAATCCAATTACTTGTCACTCCAGTGCATAAACCCTTCAGTGGCTTTCCAACACTCTTCGAAGAGAGAGAATTGCAGATCCCTGGTGTGGTCTATGAGCCGCCCCCACTAGGTGACCTGGCCCCACCTCTCTCTCTCTCTCTCTCTCTCTCTCTCTCTCTCTCTCTCTCTCTCTCTCTCTCTCGTCTCATATCACTTCCTGGCCTGAGGTCACACTTCTTCTATTTCTTGGCTTTGCATATACCTGAAGTTTTCCTCTCACCCTTCGCCTGGCTATTCCTGCTTAACTTCAAGTCTCCCATTAAATATGACTTCTTTAAATGGATCTCAACTGACCTCCCAGTGCAAATTAGGTGCTTCTTGTTCTGTTTCCTTTCTATTCTGTTTCTTCACAGCACTCACCACAGTTTTGTATCACATATTTATGTGTGTATTTGTTTTTATATTTATTTAATGCCTCTCTCCCTTTAAATGTCCTTGAGGACAGGATCACACATGTTTTGCTCATGCTGGCTTATCTAGTCCTAGCATATCCCTGGCATACAGCAGGTACTAAGTAATTATCATTCAATGAGAATTGAAGTCAGCAAAAGTTGATGCAGTCAGAACAAAAAAAGTGTTCAGTGAATATATTCTGGGACAATTCTCTGCTGGACAAAAACTGTTAAAAATGAGGGTGGCAAAGCATTCTTCAAGAAAGCATGTCAGGTTCAGTATGATCAGAGGCAGGTGTTAAGCTTTTGTGTTTGTCCTATATGCTGATCTAGAGAAAGTGACTGGAAGGCACCTCAGTCACTATGCTAATACTTTAAAAATTAAATATGTAGCAATACCTAAAACTTATTGAGCACTTACTTGTGCAGGCACTATCCTAAGTGCTTTGCATGAATGAATTGATTTAATTCTCATAATAATGCTAAGAGGGAGGTGCTATCGTTATCCCTATTTTTACATATCAGGAAACTGAGGCAAAGAGATGAAATAACTTGCCAGAATTTATACAACTAATAAGCAGCAAATCCAGGATGCGGACACAGACAATGTTACTCCAGTGCTCTTCATCATTATGCTATATTGCCTTTTAATTATTTTGTTCAGTGAATATTTGTGGCAAGAATAAATGATGAGGGTTATACTAAAATGTGATGCGCAAGTTTCTGTCTTGAGCAACTGGGAGAAAGCGCCGTTTCACTAAGATAAGGAAGCCAGGTGGAGGAGAGGAGTGCAGAGGGAAGGTAATTCGTTGAGGTGTTGTCATGTTGAGTTCTTGGTGCCGTGGAACGTCCAAGTAGAGTAGTCCAGAGCACAGCTGGATGTGCAGCTTAGCTAGACAATCTGGGCTGGAGATTTCATCCCAAGTGTCTCAGGCTTCAGCATCCGGGGGTGAGGGGTGGGGCATAGATTTAGTCCCATTACTATTATTTCACGTGTTCAGATTTACCACCAATGTGATTATAGGAATTCTAGTCTCCTGTAACATTGCTGTTTCCAAGAATCCTTATGGAATGCTTATCAGTGTCCAGGAATTGAATCTGTCCTTGTGTTCCAGGGTTAGAACTGTTCCCATCACTCCTGCCATATGTATATTTGGCTGAGCTGGGACTCTACAACATGCAATGCTGGTGAAACTGAGAACACCAAGGGCCATACTGCACCACCGGTCACATTCAGGCTGCGACGGGATATTTGAGCATGTCGGCTTCTGTGTCCAAAGTCCCTCTCCTGAAGTGCACACACTCTGGGAAGGTGATCAGTGAGCTCCAGTGGGCTCTCTTCCCAGACTCGGCCCTGTTCTCTGATCTTAGGCACCAAGGCTGATCCTAGTTTTCTTTGCCTAACTCTGTCTCTTACAGTGAATTCTCTTGTGGGTTTCTTGATGTCTGTCTCTGTAACCTGCCTCCATCAAGGCTTCCCTAGCCAGCAGACATTTTTCTATGTATCTGAAGCACAGGGACATTTCAGCCTTTAAGAAAATAAGTGGCTACAAACAGGTAGGGAGAGAAATGTCATTCAATCTCCTTCACTCGAGCTCCAGTTGTTGCTGGGACAGGACTCTGTCAAATATTCAGTATTGCAATGACTTTTTCTAAGTTGAAGCCTTGCTTAAAAAATTATGAACCTCCAAAAGTCTCACTTAAGACCCCCTGCATTCTGGCAGGGGTCTGTCTTTACAAACTTTCATCCATTTCACACCCACCTGTTGTCTATCAACACCAAATCATATCGCCTCCCTTAATATGCCTCACACTCTGTTGATGTATCTTTGGTTATGGACAGCATCATGCTCCCGTGTCTGTTCCTCCAAGTCTTACCTGCCTCTCAGGGACCGTCTGAGATGCTATAGCAGACATCCCAATGTAGAATCAAACTCTCTCATTCCATAGGCCCATAAAACTTTCTGAATATTTAAGCTTGTGCATCATATTTTATTCCTGCATCTCCTTCAACCCCATATGCAATCCACGAGGTCTTGTCTAGTTTACCTTCTAAATAGGTCTCTCACCATCCTCACATCCCATACTTAGATCAGGCCACCATCACCTCCATCTGGATTACTGCCACAGACTCCCAGCTGGTTTTCTTCCTTCATATCTGCTTACCCAACCATTTCTCCAATTGGTTCTCCACCCCACAGCCAGCACAATTGTGCTAAAATTCAAATCTGAGCATGAACTTCCCAGAACCCCTTAAAATACTTTAACCATGGCCTACTGCTCTCACCATAAAGTTCAATGTCTTAACAAGGTGTACACCACCAGTTCCTTGGAGCATGGCTGGCACTGACACACATCCTATAAATATGCTGGAACGGGTTCGCACGTCTCCTTATAACTTGCTGTGAGCAATAATGAGAGCAGGCTGTGACTTCCCTGTGTGGGGACAGTAGCTAACACATTGTTACAAGTTGAGCATGTGCATTTTTACTTTGCCTTTTGTATTTTCTGCTATGCAGGAATTTTAAGTTTTGTTATACTCAAATCTATAGATCTTTTCTTTGTGTTTTTAGGGGTTCAAATTATACTTAGAAATTTCTTGCCTGTTTCAAGATTATAGAAATATTTTCCTATCTTTTGACCTAGCACTTCAATGATTTTATTTTTCACATCTAAATATTTAATCTACTTAAACTTATTTGTACATATGATGTGAGGTAAGGATCTAATTTTACTGATTTCCCATTAAGTGGTCAGTTTCCCCAAATAAATAATCCATTTTTTCCTTACTGATTTAAAATGCCACCTTAATCATTTATTAGATTCTCAGATACACTGGATCCGTTTCTTGACTGTCTTATCTGTTCTGATGATTCAACTTTTCTATTCCTACATCAATATCAGACTATTTTATTATTTATGCAAAAGTTGTGATTTTGTTTTTGAGACATGGTCTCACTCTGTTCCCAGGCTGGACTGCAGGGGCACAACCATAGTTCACTGTAGCCTCAAACTCCTGGGCTCAAGTGATCCTCCTGCCTCAGCTTCCCAAGTAGCTGGGACTATAGGCACATGCCACCATGCCTGGCTTTTGAATATTTTTAAAGTTAAACTTTTACTACATGATTTCTTCCATTAAAAGTTTAAACTCTCTATCTTAATTATTAAGTTTTGTGTATGAAATAACTTGATTTCACATGTGCATTTACTGTACAAGGAAAGATTAGTTTCAGCAACTGAATATTTTTACTCTGCCTATAGCATTCCCATGCCTACCAGCTCACATGATTTCCTCAGAATCCTCTTTCAAGGATGCTCTTAGAACTAAGTCATCCTCTTACAAATACAAATAGAGGCATTGTTCACTTTACTATAGTATAATATACTTTAATCACTGAAAGCAACTTCATTATTATTGATGAGGAACAGCTAACAATATTTGTACAGTTTTAGCTTCTGTTTAAACACTAAATGCTCATAATTCTGGATCTATATCTCTTCTGAACTTATTCACTTATTTTTAAATCATCTGTTACAGCTTTGGCAAATTAAAGTCAGAGAAAAATGTTTAAGATCTTCAATCCAGAGGTATTATTAGAGTTTATTATAACTCTTATAGATGAATTATTTAGTATAATGCATCTATAATTAAAGCTATTATTTCTTTCACATTTAAATACAAAAAATGACAGACTAAAACCTTAATACCAAATGGCAAATCATATGTGCATCATTATTTTGATAGTTTTGTTTTTAAAACACTTCTTAAAGAAAAATGAAATCAAAATTTACATTTCATATATTTCTGAGCACATTGTTAGAAAGTTTATATAATTTCTTATTAATCAAAGGCAGGATATGGGAATGAAATAAAACCACTTATATTTATAGCAATGTAGGTTTTTAAATAAACAAAGAATGTTTCAAATGCAAAATCCTTAAAGTATATAAAGCAAATATTACTTAATTATTTTGTGTCAAAATTTATACTACTAACATATTGCTCAGCAATCGCTATTCTCAGAATTTAGCCTTCAGAAATGTACAAAGATACATATACAAGGATGTTTATTGTAGCTTTGTTGCAATAGCAAAAAATCGAAGCAAACTGAAAATCTAACAATGGATGACAGATTTAGTAACTCATGGTATCCATATAACAGAATACTAAGTAAATGAGTTGCAAAACAATATGTTTAGTTTTATCCCTTTTTAGTAGAATTAAACAAATATACTAAAAAACATTTTCTTTGTATATAGAATGTAACAAGATAAAGATCATGTTAGTCTTTTAGAAGGAGAAACTTCTTTGGTGGTAAAATCTCAATAAGGTAGCACAAGCTGCTTATGTCCCCATGTGGCATGTGCGCCCAGCTGGCACCAATAGTTTATGAATGGCTCTGCATAAGACCTTAGGAGAAACTTGTGATCTAAAAGAAAGAAAACTTCTCCTAGCGCTTTTATTTCTTGGAGTGCAGTTTTAACATTTGTTCGAAGCATGATATTAGCCATTTCTTTCAAGGCATTGTTACTTATTCTGTTCTGAACCACTAGTAAAATGATCTGCTTCTGAAATTTCCTCTGGCAGTAATTTAACATTATCCATTTGTTGTTACATTTCACTTTCCATAAAAGTCATCATCTGTTAATGTATCAGAAGCTCCTGTATTCCAAGTTTGGCTGCTTTGTTTACTGACATTGTAGTAATAGAATGAAGGTCACGCATGTTGGCTAACTGTTAAGTGTTTTGAAATAAATTAGTCTTTGTTCCCAACTTTTTGTAAACAGTTCCAAGAGATGATTCAATTTTTAGCAGTTTATCCATGAATTCAAGACAAAGAGTCTGTAATCTCATCATTTTCTCTGTTCTTTAAAATTCTGCAATTTTTTTAATGTTTTAACTAGTCAGGATCCTTTTCCTCTTAACTGATGACTTCCATTTGTTGCGGATGGAGAGATAAATACTTATTAGTGTAAAAATGCAAATGATTGTGTGCCTTGCTGTTTGTTCACAGGTATTCTACTCTTTTATCTTCAGATACTGGAAATTCAGGTATTTCTCACCTGCACAAGCAAGAGAGTGTTCATAGGTCATGGACATTTTCTTCGATGGTCCATTGTGGCCAAAAGCAAGTACTCTCTGAGTTGTCCTGCACCAGAACCAAGGTAAACACTCACTGATGGAAGCATCCATTCCAGCAACTTTTGAAGGATGCACCTAATTTTAGATAGACTTACTAAGGCTGAAATTTAAATTATTTGAGTAAATTGCAAAGCTTGCAGCAGTCCAGATATACAAAGCTTCTTGGATAACCTGCTGGCTGCTATATTGTGTTGCTATGACAGAGTAACCACACTGTCTGCCAACAATTATCTAAAATATCTTTTCTTTTTCCTCACATTTATAGACAGAAAAATCCCTTTAGTCTTAGAGCTTGACTTGGTTTAACAGAACCTAACTTCTTTCCTTTTGTAAGGGAGATTCTTTGAATCTCTAGTAGCAAGTACCATGTTTATCGGGGCTCTGAGTTGCCATTTGATGCTCCCTGTCCAGCTCAGGGAATTGCAATGTGGGTCCCTGAAAAAAATGTTTCTCTTGGAAAACAACCATTTCCCATTGTATTAGGTGGTTTATGCTGTAGCCTTGTGGAAGCGGAAAACTGTGCAATAAACCAGAAAAGGGCAGTATAGAAAACTCTTTTTCCTGAAGGTCTGAATTTTTTTTCATCAAATAGTGTCATTTCTTCTTAAAGATTTTATTTTTTTCTGTCTTGAAATTCTTACCAATATGATGGTTTTGTAGATCCTGGCACATTCTAAATATATTATATTGTTAACCCAAACGCTGCCTATGTTTTAAATCCAAATGGCCAATTATCTACTATGCTGTCAGTGTGTCTTATTACTGGTGATGTTAACCTCGGTCACTTGGTTAAGGTAGTGTCTGCTAGATTTCTCCACAGTACTGGAGAATATTTTTCCCTTTGTAATCCATAATATCTTGTGCAGGAATACTTTGAGATTATGTAAATATCCTGTTTCTCTTCAAACTTTTGCTCATCCATTTTAGCATGTATAAATGGATGTTCCTTGCAACAATTATTACTGCAGATTTGGCCTCATGGTAATTTTCTATTTCCCTCATTCCTCCTACATTTATTAATTGAATCCTTCTGTTTCTTCTCCCCCATTTATTTACTCAGTTATTTACCTATATCAGTATGGACTCAGGGACATTTGTTTTATTCCATGGATTATAAACCAATAGTAAATGATGATAGCATTGCTCAAATTACTTGCTCCATATTGTTGCTCCATTATTGCAGCTTTGGCCACTGGGAGCTCCTTCAGGTTGGCTTGTGTCCTTTCAACATGCCCCTATCCTTCTTTTTGAGCACTTTCTTACTTTCTGGCCCCACAAAATAATCCAGGTTCATTTTATATTCCCTGCCCCCCAGCCCTGGCACAAACCATTTCTCATAGGAACCCTAGTTTGTTTCATTGTTTTTGTCTTTTGTTTGTTTTACTGCATCTGTGTTTTGAGTCTTACTTAGAAAGCTGGCTCTAGGTCTAACTCCCTTCCTCCCCATCTCAGTGAGACACAGTAATAACCCCACAGCCCACCTTCCAAAGGCCGGATTGCTCCATCTAAAATAATCACACAAATGTCAGCAGGAAGTCCAGCAGAAATGTCAGGGTGAGCATTCCCCTCCAACTCCCACCCTTCTCTTGGAGCCTATATGTCTCTCATTAATCCTAATTATCCATTAGATAACTATTGACCACACATACACCTCCCAAGGACAGACACTAATTCTCAGGGACTTTAGTGCCTAATTAATATTCATAAGCAGAAACATTGTCCCTTCCCAGGACCGAGCTGGCCCTTCGTTATGCAGAACTGGAACAGTTTCCTTTCTTCATATTCCTTCTTTCAGAACATGCCTCAGGGCTTGACAGATGATGGTTTTCAGGGCTATCTACCTTTTAAAATTAAATCTGTTCTTTATTTGAGGAGCAGAGTCAAATTCTTTTGCAGAGTCTCTAATTCTCTGGTAATCTCTGTAAATGGAAGGACGATGTTCCTATAAGGATATATTATTCTGTCCCAAACAAAAAAATTATGAATGAGTGATATTGTTTTTCCAATTACTTTAACATTAATGCACATGAGAAAATTAATACCAGTATAATTATGCATGAAAAAGATCTGTTTCCAGCTTTGGTGTTCAATTTTACCATCACACTAAACTAAACCATAGTTCATGGAAATACTTACCCAGTTCACCAAAGGCTTGTTACCATTGTCCAATGATGTTTTAATAATTAATATAATGATTAACCATCTGTGGCCAATGTTACCCAATTGCAGGCTTTATGTATGTCTGCCTCCTACTCCTTGCAATAGCATTAACATGTGAGTTTGTAGAAATATTAATAGCTAAGAATACACATCTTGATACATAATCAGCTTCTGTCTACAGAATCACCAAAAAGGTCTATGATAAACCAATGAGTGTAAAAAATGATTTTTAGTTGTGCTTGGTTCAGTTCTCTGTAAGATGAAAGACCATATAGTGTGGAAAGTTTCTTGTATTTCTAATGTCTCTTGTTCTACAGTTTCACTTAAATTGAATACTGGTGGTTTTCATTTTTGAAACTTTATATTATGGTTAATTTCTACTCCAGCTCTATTATCTGATGCTAATTTTTATCAACTTTAACTTCTTGTTTTTTTGTATTTATTTATTTACCATTTTTAAATGACCTATCTTGGGTCAGCCTTTCTAACTTTAACGTTTTGGAATCTTAATTTTGTTTGCTGATTTAGAAATTGCCTTCTAATGGTGGGTTTAGATTATATATATATAATCTGGTGGTTAGTATATTTGGTGTTAATTTTTTCAACATATAGTAGGCATCTTTATTGTCTCTTTGGTTATATGGACTATTTTTTTCTCCTTTCTCTTTTAAAATATTTTAGAAGACAAACCTATTTTAAAGCTTCATGTGGATATCTTAAAATATTCTATAAGCATTCTAATTCTGTCTTCCCTAATCAAAGCCTGCTCTACTCCACTGTATGAACAAAGGATACTACTCTTTTTGTCTGAATCTCTTATTCCCTACATCTAATTTCCCATTCATAACTTGAATATTTCTCACTTTTTTTCCTTCATGTCTCTTTTATACTTTCTGTGTCTTACTTTAAATAATTACTTCAGTATCAGAAGTAACCCTTCCACAGTTATCTTTACTTCTTTAACAATATTTGATATCAATAATGATCATGGGTTCATTTTTAGCCATTATCCATTCAAATTTCTTTCTCTAATTTTAGTCTTACAGACTTTATATGGCAGCTTTTTTGTTAAAAAATCTTTTTGGAAGAAGCCCCTGGCTGCCACATTTTTTAAGATTAGGCATGTCTGAGAGTGTCTGTCTGTTGCCTCCCTATATAAATGGCTCGATGTAGTCCATTATTCTCGAGTTGCTGTTTATCCCTCCTATGGAAGTTGTTATCACATTGTCATCTAGCATTGCTCATTGCAGTGGAAAAAGCCAAAGCTTCCTTGGTATTTTGCTCCATGAAAATGACCTACTTTTTTCTGCTCAGAAACTTGCAGAATTCCTTTTTTTATGGTTTAAATTTTTATAAAACTATGTCATGGTATTGCTTTTGCTCTTATTTTGTCTGAAACTTTGGTAGTACTCTCTTCAATTTTTTTTTAAATAATATGTGTTTTCTCAGAATTGATTTTGATCCTTTTGTCTGTTTTTTTCACCTTTGAAAAGTGCGCTTATTTGGAAATTGGATCTCCGAATTTAATAATGTCTCTTGAATTATTTTCTTATTTTTTTCATTTATTTTCCACTCTGAATATCGTAATTATGGACAAGGAGGAGAAGGAGGATGAACAGATTTTTTATACATAAAAAAACACACAAAATAACAACTGTCAAACAGGGAAGCCTTAAGTTACAAATACCAATTGACAGCTGTTCGGCTGAATTAGGGATGACATGCTCAACTGGACTGTTTTGTCCGTTTTACAAACATGGCAAAGGATTTACAGGTTGCTCCTTTTGGTAAAGGTGCTGAGCAACTGCAGCAAATGTAAAGTAAGCAGAATCTGTAGCAGATCTCACTTCTCTGCTGTCTTTGAAAGATGCTTCATGTATCCTGCAGAATATGTCACATGCAATTGGAAGACAAGGGTGGGTAAGTTTGACATGGGGAGACCACCCGAAGAGGATACCTGAAGTTTGGTTCAGTGTGTGAAGTAAGCTATGCAAAGAACACAGCAGGCACAGGTGTGTATCAGGCATGATTTACAGTTGGCCTTTCTGGGGAGAGAGAAGTTCATCACTGGGGACTGTCCTGGTCATTTCAGGAGCAGAGGTTCTCTGGGGCAGGTATCTGTGATTTAGGATATCTGACAGATAACAGGACTTTATCTACCTCTTTAGGATTCAGGATGAGCCCTAGACCTAGATCCTGGCCCAGTGACCTGTTGGGGGCCTAGGCCTGGGAGCCAGCAGAGGCCCTGGCTGATGGGCTGGGCCAGCCTGGAGGGGAGGGAGGGTGGTGGGAGGGCTGGCAGGGTGGAGATGTGGGAAGTAACATGGGAATGGTTGAGGCTGTGCCTGGTGAGGTGCATTAGGACTGAGATTATCAACACAGTCCTTGCCTTGGTGGGCACTTACACAGAACAAGGGTGGGGCTAAGGCTGCAGATGGGATATCGGTGGCCCCAGCAGGCTAAATAATAGAAGTCCTTGGGAGCGTAATAGCCATTTTCATGAATGAGGAAGGACTTTTCCTACTTTTCCCCTATTTGGTCTCTGTCAGAGTTGCTTAATAAGTGCCCTGAGTAATTGTAAGTCTTTTCTGTGGTTAGGCTTCAGAACTGGCTTTTCTTCTATGATCAACCAGCAGATGGAGGTTATGAAACCAGGTGCCATATTTGTTATAGGGATTTTCTTGAGGACATTGTCAGTGACATATCTCTTTCCATCTATTAGAGTCATAAGATAAATTCTTTCAGAGAAAAGTGTGACATCAGAGGAATTACCAGCCCCTTATGGTCCTGTTTACCTTGCACTCACCAGTGCTCCTAATACATAAACCTGTCTATTTTTTGTAAACTCCATATCCATTCAGCTCCTCTTTCTTATCTGAGATCCTCTGATTTGAAGCACAGAAAATGTAGAAATAATTTGAGTCTAGTTAACTATGTAGCCTTGGATCACTATTCCCACGACTTCCCTGTGGACATGATCATCGATGGTATTGCTACATTTCCACTCTTTCAAAATACTTTGAACATACAGTAACTGCAGTTATTTTCATCAACGAAAATGGTTTGCTGATGTTCCTGAAAGCTCTGCACTTGTCCTCGAGGCCACATCAGAAGAATGAGAAGGAATGGTTTGAGGAGAAGGAAAGATGAGTTTTATTAATTTTCCAGCAAATGAGGAGGATGGAGACTACTGTCATTCCTCATTTGGGATCGTTTCCACGGCTCCCAGGTGGAAAGGGGGGAGGGAGAGAACTGGGTGAATCTCCTCAGAGTCACCAGCCTTCTGACGGGGCTGTTGGCTGCACTTCTGGGCATTTCAGCGACACTTTTAATTACTCACATCCCTAACTACACAGGCAAAGGCCTTCTCTTCCCCAGGATGTCAGATATTCAGGCGCTGGTGACAACCACAGAGGAAGGAGCCACTGAGGCAGCAATGGCGTTTGCAGGCAAAGAAGCTACTCGTACTTGCCAACCATACCAGGAAGCCACGTTAGGAGTTTTAGAATGTGTTTATTGCCAATAAAAAAAAAAATCAAACAGATTCAGGCTCAGTAACTCTCAGCAGCAACTCTGTCCCATTCCCTGTCATACCCTGCACTGGATCTGTCTTGGAATTCTACCCAAGAACTGGAACCACGTGCCCAAGACGCCCCCTGGCGGCTGGCCTTCGCTCATTCTCCTGTCTGGCCACTATCTGGCTCCCGGGGTGCAATGCAGTATCTGCACCCAGAGCCACAGCCTTCAGAGCCTGAAGGGAAACTGCTGCCACGATGTTCTCCCCCATGATGCAGCTGACATCAGGAGAGCACAGCAGGGACACGAGTCCTGCACCATCCTCTGGACCCCTGCCCTGCATGGAAGGAGAACAGAGCTGAGGCCTCAGCCCCTGCTCTAGTGAACTCTGACCTCTGGCCCCCCTGCTGTGGACACAGGGCCCAGCTTGGCCTCCTCCCTGGATCCCATCTCAAGGACTGGGCTCCATGGAAGGGACGATGGGGCCCTCCTGCCCTCCAGATCCCTCCTCCAGGCTGTGCATCCCCAGACTCCGTGAGAGGAAGGGTTGGCAAGCTAGAGTGCAGTCAGAGAGCCCTGTCTCCTCTGGAGAAGACTGCCTACCTCTGCCATTCGCAGAGATTTTTAAGGAATTTTGGAGAGCCAGATCATCTTCAACCTGAAACAAATCCAGAGTGTCAGCGCTAAATAGGACTATGCAGGGCGCAGAGAGAGCCCACCATGGCAGACTCGTGCCTTTGTCAGCAGATGACCCTGCTCAGTGCCAGGGCTGGCGGTTCTGTTTGACTGCTCCCGTAGAGGACAGCCCTGATTCTGCTCCAGAGAGGGGAGAGGCTGCTGGTCTCAGAGGGCCATGGTCAGGCTGGGGAAAGGATAGGGTGGTTGGTATGGGAGCAGCTGGGAGTGGCTGGACTCTCATCACTCAGCTGAAGTCCATCTTGATGAGTCTTGGCAACAGAGTTCCCAGCAGTGCAGTCTTACTGGTAGCATAGGCCTCCGGCATCTGAGAAAGAAATGAAATGGGAAGAGTGTTGGGAGCCAGCTTAGCCTTATGCAAAACGCCATCTTATACAAAGCGCCATCTTAAGCTTACATACTTCTTCTTCCTCCCTCTTGCACAAAGAAAGCGCGCGCAAAGCCTGTAACACCCCTCCCACTCCCTCGTCTCATATCACATCACCGCCCTTCCTCCTATCAGAAGCTGCCACGTGTTCTTATTCCTGCCCTCCCCCGTTACAGTGCATATAAGCAGCCACCCAGCAATAAAATTTTGGGGCTTGATCAGAATCTTGTCTTGCCCCCATTTTGTGTGTCTCTTGTCTCTTTTCTTTCACCAGCAGCAGGTAGTCCTCCTCGCACCCCTGCGTTGTATGCCCCGCTGGTCGGGACATAAACTGGCGCCCAACGTGGGGCCCGAGGCACGGAACAGCGCTGTTGGCACCTACTCGGAAGACGCCCCGGCCGGGCACCCCCTGAGCCCAAGAGCTCGCTTGGAGCCCGTGAGCCATCAGCCCACGGGATAAGACTCCGCGATTGCACCCCCTGAGCCCGAGAGCTCGCTTGGAGCCCGTGAGCCATCAGCCCACGGGATAAGACTCCGCGATTGCACCCCCTGAGCCCGAGAGCTCGCTTGGAGCCCGTGAGCCATCAGCCCACGGGATAAGACTCCGCGATTGCACCCCCTGAGCCCAAGAGCTCGCTTGGAGCCCGTGAGCCATCAGCCCACGGGATAAGACTCCGCATTGATCGTCGCTGGATTGGCCGCCCCAGCAGACATCGGAACGGTGAGTAGGTGATCATAATGGGACAAGAATTGAGCTCGCATGAGCTCTTCCTTAATGGTCTTAAGGATTCCCTCAAGGCACGCAGAATTAAGGCTAAAAAGAAAGATTTACGTAGTTTTTTTAGTTTCCTGGCTGATGTCTGTCCCTGGTTCCCTCAAGAGGGCACCATTGATCAAAAGTGCTGGAGACGGGTTGGTGACTGCCTCAATGACTATTATCGCACCTTTGGCCCTAGCAAGGTCCCTGTGTCTACCTTTTCCTACTGGAACTTAATTAATGATATTTTACAAATTCATTCTCAAGATTCGGACATTAAACATATAATCCAGACGGGCGAAGCGGCTCTTAAAGCCAGCTCTCGCCCCCCCTCGGCTTGCCACTCGGTTACCATAAGTATGCCGGAAGAGCCTAACAACTCCAATATTGAACCCCTCAAAGAAACTCTCAAAAAGGTCCCAAAATTATACCCTCCCCTCACTTCCTCCCCTCCTCACGATGATCAGCTCCCTCCTGAGGACCAGGAAGTCTTAGACGACCAGGCGGCTCATTACCATGATGAGGAGGACCCCTGGCGGCTTACTGCGCCAGTTCTTCATCCGTTACCCTCCGCTCCCCACAACCCCCCCCCTTATCACTTCCCTCAACCACTTCCACCGTTTGAAAACCTTTTACGCCCTGCGCCCGAGGCACGTCCTCCAAATGACCCCCCGCCACAAATAAATTCTTCTCTAACCCAACAAATTTCCTCCCTTAGGGAAACACTCCGACAAAAACGGGAACACATTAGCTTAGTTAAAGAGCTTAGAGCCCTTGAGAGTGAGCTCGGCTCACTTCTTCTCAGCAACTCTAGTGCATCATCCAAGAAACAAAAAATTCCCGATCTGCCATTGCTAGCCTTTCCAGTTACATGAAGTCGCGCCCCCAGACCCCCTGATCAAGATAACATAGATGAGGAAGGGAGAGAGGAACAAGAAAACCCTGACTCCCAGGACCCGCCCTCTGCGGAGGAGGCCTCTGACACAGAGGAGCCTGAGGGTGACTCTTCCCATAATTCAGGACAAAAATATCGCAGACTCAATCTTAAACATCTTAAAGATCTAAAGAGTGCGGTCAGTTTATATGGGCCTACTGCGCCCTACACCATGGCACTTCTTGAGGGCCTTAGCGACCGATGGCTAACACCAAATGATTGGCTTATGCTAGCTCGTGCCACCCTTTCCGGGGGTGATTTTGTCCTCTGGCGTACAGACTTTGTTGAAAATTGCCGAGAGACAGCACAGCGCAATGCAGAAAATAGAACTTCTAGGACCTGGACCAGAGACAAACTTTTAGGAAGACCCCCTTACCAGACTAATGAAATACAAGCCGCCTTCCCTCCGGGGTTACTAGCCCAAATTCAAAATGCGGGCTTGAAGGCCTGGCGCCGTCTCCCGCCTAAGGGGTCCGCCACCACATCCCTAGCCAAAATCCGCCAGGGCCCAGATGAACCATACTGTGACTTTATCAGTAAACTGACAGATGCAGCAGAACGACTGGTTGGGGAAGGAGAAAACGAAAGTGTTTTTCTTAAACATCTAGCTTACGAGAACGCCAACCCCGCCTGTCAAGAAGCAATTCGCCCACATCGGAACGGCTCTCTTGCTGATTATATCAAATTATGCTCAGGAGTTGGGGCCTCCCACTCCATCGGTGTAGCCATAGGGGCAGCCCTAAAACCTCTTGTCGCCTCCGCACCTATAATTTCTTATCCAATGCCAACCCGATATTCTCAATAAGACTTTAGAAGTATATGTAAATGTCTGTTTTTCATAATTGCTCTTTATATTATGTGTTGTCAGACAAGATAGTTATTTAAGAAACATGGAAAATGCAGAAATGACTATAGACAATGTTTTCACAAAAGTAACTATATAATGGTACAATAGATGAAGGCAATGCATGGCCTTCCAATAAAAAATATTTAAAGATTATATTATATTATATTACATCATGTTATAGTGTGATATAATATGTGACTATAAAATTAATTATATAATTGATATATAATGATATAATGTTTGATAATATTTGATAATGTAATTGATAATTGATGTAATATCATGATCCTGATTGTAATTGTGATATTATATTATATTGTGTTATATTATGAAATAATTATTAAAATAATTATTAATAATAATATAAATAATAAATAATTATTAAAAACAATTATTTAACATAATTCAGCCAATCCAGGGACAAGTCCCTGAGAAAACTTGTTTCCTTCCTTGCAGGCAATGAAGCTCTGCCTCTTTATCCTCCTCATATGCTCCTCCTGTATATACGCCGGCTTCGGACCCCCGCCAAATCCGCAAGAACTCATAAGACTCCTCTATGGGAACCCCTGTGACTGCGGTGGAGGGAGGAATTTGCTTAGCCTTGCAGGAACGGTGCTGTTTCTATGCCAACAAGTCTGGCATCGTCCGGGACAAGATCAAAAAATTACAAGAAGATCTCATCAAACGAAGAAAAGAATTATTTGAAAACCCACTCTGGACCGGACTTAACGGACTTCTCCCCTACCTTCTCCCTATCTTGGGCCCCCTCCTTTGCCTCCTTCTGCTTATAACCTTTGGACCCTGGGCATTTCGCCATTTTACAGATCTCATAAAAGGACAAATTGATGCTATCCTTGCTAAACCTATCCAAATTCATTACCAACGACTGGCAGTAGAGGATGGTTTTGGTGAAGATTGCTACGGCTCCCTCCCTACGGGGACGACATGCTAACCAGAGACATGTCTACCCCCTCCCTTTACAGGAGAGGGGTATGAGTACCGGGATGAGTGCAAAACAAAGTATTGCAAGGGAAGGTCACAAAAATTTCGACTTTCTCTGGGTATCCCTGAGAGCATGCCTGGCTTGCATAGAGGTTGGTATCTACTATTCTCTAGAATAAGTTCGGCTCTGCCTCTCCTCCCCAAAAGATACCAAGAGCCATCACTGGTGGGCACAGATGACCCACGGGAGGAGCCAGGCCCCTGCTCCCTCACCCGGTTAACGCTCACCTTCCTTCTTGTTTTAAAACAGAAAGGGAGGAGATGTTGGGAGCCAGCTTAGCCTTATGCAAAACGCCATCTTATACAAAGCGCCATCTTAAGCTTACATACTTCTTCTTCCTCCCTCTTGCACAAAGAAAGCGCGCGCAAAGCCTGTAACACCCCTCCCACTCCCTCGTCTCATATCACATCACCGCCCTTCCTCCTATCAGAAGCTGCCACGTGTTCTTATTCCTGCCCTCCCCCGTTACAGTGCATATAAGCAGCCACCCAGCAATAAAATTTTGGGGCTTGATCAGAATCTTGTCTTGCCCCCATTTTGTGTGTCTCTTGTCTCTTTTCTTTCACCAGCAGCAGGTAGTCCTCCTCGCACCCCTGCGTTGTATGCCCCACTGGTCGGGACAGAAGAGTAAACTGCAGCTGAGAAGAGAGGCTCTTGTTAGACCCCTGGGGCTATAGACAATGAATAAGCTTGCTCCTAGGCCCACACTCAAATATTTCTTCCACTCCACTTCTGGGAATTACTAAGGAACAAAATCTGAGCAGGAGCAGGATGAAGCCTGGGCTTAAAGAAAAGTCAGGAAAGCAGAGGCTGTGTGTGCCCATGCTTGGCCCAGAGAGAAGTGCTTAGAGTGCAAAGTCGGGGAACTGGACCAAAGAGACCCAAGGCCACATTCTAGCTCTACCATGAACTGGCTGCCCTTGGGCAAGTCACTTAAGATCTCCAGGTCTCTAGAAACAACCCAAGTTCCCATCAATACGTAAGTGGATTAATAAAATGTGGTATATGTATACCATGGAGTTCTACTCAGCCACAAAAAACAATGGTGATCTAGCACCTCTTGTATTATCCTGGATAGAGCTGGAGCCCATTCTAAGTGAAGTATCACAAGAATGGAAAAATGAGCACCACGTGTACTCACCATCAAATTGGTACTAACTGATCAACACTTATGTGCACATATAGTAGTAACATTCATCGGCTGTCAGGCGGGGGGGGGGGGGGGGGGATGGGCAAATTCATGCCTAATGGGTGCGGGGCGCACCATCTGGGGGATGGGCACACTTGTAGCTCTGACTCGGGTGGTGCAAAGGCAATATATGTAACCAAAGTGTTTTTACCCCCATAATATTCTGAAATTTAAAAATAAATTTTAAAAAACAATCTCCAGGTCTCAGTTTCCCTGTCTGCTCTGTGATAGTCACAATAATGTCATGCAGCAGGGACACTGATAGTCTACAGTGCCCTCTGGTGTGAACTTTTTAAAAAATTTCCTCTGGGCTTATATAGCCCCACTGGAGCCTGACTTTGTGAGTATAAATGTTAAAGCTACCCTGTTCCTCAGGTGAGTATAGCCCCATGCGAGGGTGCATGGCTTGTCAAGCAGAGCACAGACTAGATTTCAGCTCCCACTTGTTTCTAGACTGAGTACTCCTGTGCAGTGAACAACCTGTACAACCATACATGGCAGCCCTGGGGTTGTAAGGACTGAATGAGATAATGGCAGTAAGTGTGGTTTTAAATGTGAACAGGACAGACATATAATATCGTTCACTTGGATTTCATTATCACATGGGGCCAGTTTGTTACTTCCCCCACAGTCTGGCATCCATCCTGAAGCTCCCCACCTGCTGTTTGAGGTGCATAGACAGCAGCAGTGGCAATCACCACTACACAGCCCTCTGTGAGGAGGCAGACAGGTGTGACAAGTGGAAAAGGAACATAGCCAAGACGCCAGATGCTTCCAGAAAATGAGCTTCCAAGCCATGAAGAGGCAGAACTAAGGAGTAGGAAAAGCAGGGAAAGTAGGGACAGCGCCAGCATCTCTGAGGGGAAGTCAGTTCTTTGGGGAAATTTGACCTGAGACAGTTGGGTCACAGAGTTTTGGGTCACAGAGTTTCGGGTCCTGACACAGTCTCCCCTGCTGAGAAGCCGCAGGACTCCCTGGAACCAGCCACATGGGCAGGGCCAACCAGATTTCTGGAGAACAAGACCTGGGAACATGGAGCCACCAGTGTGAGGCCGGGGCAATGGTTGCCACCTGGGGATGGCCACTCCTGTAGGAGGGAAATACGTTTAGCGTAGCCTGTGTTGCAAGTCTAACTCCAGAGCAGGAGCAGTTACTGACTCAGACAAAACTCAAGGAAGAGTAAAAGGTGGGGAGAAGCTCTGCCACAAGTGACCCCAGGCAGGGTAGGGACTGAGGGAGTTTGCCGTCTTTGGAGGCATTAGGGACCCTGGGTTACACCACTTGGTCTTGTCCCTTGCAGCTGCCACTGCCCTGCCATTCTCAGAGGACAGAGCTTATCAGGGCCCTCCTATGCGTTTGGAGTCTGCTAGCCACATTCCCACCAAATGTTCCCTTTCACTTTCTTGGTCATATCCCCTAGGGACCAAGGAGCCTGAAGATGTGGTTCAGGAGGCAAAGCGAAATCCTGGCATCCAGAGCACGCTCCTTCCTGCTCTCCTGGGGGTATTCCACTTCCTGGGCCCCTTCCCCAAGTGCTCCCTTGCAGTAGCAGAGAGCAAGGCAGAGTTGCCCCAACTCCCACGAAGCCCACACCCCCTCTTCTCCACATGGGGCAGCAGCTGGCTCAGCAGCAGGGCAGGGCCTTCACGGGCCACCAGGATCTGACATCCGAGCAAGGCAGGAAGGGAGCTGTGGTTCAGCCGGCACCTCTGCTCACCCGGAGTCCTGCGCAGGCCACAGCCACGGGGGGGGGGGGGGGGGGGGGAGGAGGGGTGCTGGAGCTCTGCGCTGCTGGTCTCCATGTGACCCCAGAGCCATGGAGGACAAGGGATGTGAGGGGTCTGCCCTGCCCCCCCTGAATTCTTGGCTTAGTAACTCCTTTCCTGTCATTCACCGCACACATGGCACAAGGACAGCACCCTTCAGAAAAGTCAGTGAAAATGTATCAGGGAAGGACATCAGGAAAACTGGTGTTTTAGTGGCTGCTTTAATGAGTAGAGGTGAGAATTCACACGGTGTAAACACCAGCCCTGTGTGAGGCACTGTTTGGGGCAGGTGCTGAAATTTGAGTTTCTTACAAAAGCCAGAGGCAGGCGGGGCTGGGGAGGGAACGGGTGAGTCTGGAAGGCCGCGGAATGTCTGGAAGGCTGTGGAACGTAAGAAGCCCAGAGAGAAAGTGGGGCAGGGTCTGCCCAGACAGGGGAGGGCTGCTCAGCAGGCGAAGGCTCCCTGAGGAGGGAATGGCTCACCCAGATCACAGGACCCTCTCTCTGCCAACAGGGTCTGGAGGGGACCAGGACTGAGCCCTCTCTGGGGGACCCGTCAGGACAGCAGGGGCAGGGGTCTGCAGAAGCAGCGGGAATGCTCTGTGGGTCCCAGCTGGGCTGGCGGCCTGGGCAGGGGTCCCTTCTCTTAGCTGCGTCTGTGAACAGGTGAGAGGGTCCCTGTGACAGCCCAGAGGGGACTCCATGGGACAGCCAGAATGAATGGACCAGAGCCGCTACCAGTGAGCCCAGACTGTGACAGCCGCAGATACCTGAGCCAGGAGAGGGTCTGCAGCAGAACTGAGTGCATCGCCGCAGATCTGGGGCTTGCTGTAGGACTGAAGCAGAGAAGTTCTGGAGTACCACTGGCCACCTGGGCAGGCTGGCGCAGGTGTGCTCTGCCCAGTGAACCAGGGCTGTGGCTCGAAGGTAATACAGGTGACAGCTGGAAACACGCCAGGTGTGTGAGCAGAGATGGGAGGTGGAGAGGACCTCACAGCTCCATGCTCCCCAGAGCCTCGCCTTGTCCCAAACCTGCTCACTGCTCTCCAAGGAACTTCCCACCAAAGGACTGACCCCTGCCATGCACACCAGGAAGTTCACGCCCCCCAGGAAGGAGACTTCAAGGACCAGGGTCAGGAAGCAAAAGGAAGACTGGGAGTGGGAGGTGACCCCTGTTTGGTGTCCCCGGGGCTGTGGCTGCATCAATTCCAGAGCACATGAGAACACCACCAAATTACAAAGGAGAACCATCTCTCCCCACGAGACTCAAAAGGTCTCTCTGCCAAGACCTGTGGATCTGTTCGGGTGGATCATGGGCCTCTGGAGTGCCCAGCTCCCAGCACACAGCTGGCTTTACTCCTGTGCTGGTGTACTCACCCAGGTTATGGTTTTAAAATAACCACTGCTCTCCCTCCCTCCCTCCTGTCAGGGCTGGATGTGTACATCCCCACCAGCTCCTTCCACTCCCCTGCCCTTCACTGTGGCCACCCCCAGCTCCCGGTCCTCTGCCTTCCCCACGTGGCACACGGTGCCCATCACACTCAGCCCCTCCCCCTGCAGCGCAGCCACGGCGCGGTCCACGTTCTGCTGCTTCCGGCTGCTGACCACCACGTGGGCCCCGTCCTGGGCCAGTCGCGGGGCCATGGTGAAGCCGATCCTGTGTGCAGCAACACAGAACACAGGTCAGCCTCAGCCCTGCCTGCTTCCTCCTGGGATCCTGATGGACAGACATAAAATGCATCCCCCCCGTGTCCAGCCTCCAAATCTAAGCTGAAAGAGCAACTAACACTTGTTGAGCGCCTACTATGCATCAGGCCTTCACAGTATCCTAGCACAGAGGTATTATTATCATATTTTACAGAGGTGGTTAAGTAGACTTACACAGGTAAATAAGTTTGGAGCCCAGATTCAAATCCAGGTCAGAGTCCAAAGCACCCGCTCTTTCCACCATCTCACTTTGCCTCCTGAACAGCAAGAATTTAATGACAGATGCTTATCCTTGGAAAGATGGTAATTTCCGGAGCTGAGTAATGGGATGGAGACTGGGCCCAGATGTGTGAGAAGGACACTGACTGCAGATCCCACTCTGCTATGGGGACACTAACATTCCGTGGGCACATGCCAGCCAGGGGCTCCCACTTACCCCGCTGTGGACCCAGTGAGGACAGCCACTTTATCAGCCAGCAAATGGCTCCTCTCTGCCCAGCTTCTGTGCGTTCTTGCTGAGAGAGGAGCGAAGGAGCCAAGAAGACCCCTGAAAGTCCACGACACAGCCCCAAGCATATAGCCAGTTGTCAGGGCCGCACCTTGCAAGACCCAGCCCTGGGAAGACAATTAGCATAATTAGCATTGTGGAAGATGTGTCTCCACAGGTCCTTTGTGGTGTTGTCTATGGTAGGTATCCAAACACCAGCAATCTCACAGGGAATTTAGAGAGCTTTTCTCAACCCACTCCCCAGATGAGCTTCCCCATCATAGTGGGTCACTCCATCATCAGAGCAAACATGGCCAGGCACATGGCACACACCTGACTGGTTCTTGCTTAGCTGATCACCAAATCCTATGCAAGGAGCATAACTCATTGTCTTCTTAGATTTATTCATTCCTTCCTTCCCTTATCCATTCATTACCTAATCATGTTACTTGTGTCTACCTAACATCTCCAATGTCTGTCCTTCCCTTTCTATTTCACAGCCACTACTTGAGTCTTAGTCTTTGTAATCTCCCCAGTTTAGTGCAATCTCCTCTTTCCCCAGCTCCTCACCTCACCCCAGACCCCAGAGACGTGTCCTCTAAGGGTCACACTGACCACGTTACTCCTCTCCTCTCAGATGGTTCTCACCCAGCTGTAGACACAGTGTGGCCACCCCCCTCTGGCTTCACAGACAGTCATGGGGACTCTGGGCTGTCCTTCAGCCCTGCCTCCTCCTGACCCGGGCCTTGCTGTCTACACTGCTCAGGCCCATCTGCGAGTTTGTCTTGTTTCCTATCAGCCTCAGCTCAAAACAACTCTTCCTCCTAATGCGGCCCTGGGTCTACCTCCTTTTATCCCACAATCCTCGCCTCCTTTAGAAGGTAGAACAGTGGTGATTCCAATGTGTGTGCCATTGGTATGCAGAAGGCTTCCAAATGTCTACAGCTCAGACCTCTCTCTCTCTTGAACCCAGGATAGCTTATTTAAATACCTACTTGACATCTCCACTGGGATATCTGATAGATACCTCAAGTTAAATACATCTGTGATAGTTTTAAAATATGTCCACAAACTCTGTGATACTCTTTCCTCCAAGAAGTAGAGCCTAATTCCTCTGCCCTTCAGTGTGGGGTGGTCTTAGTGACTCCCTTCTAATGAATAAAAAAAGTGGAGATGATGGTGTGCAACTCTGGGGACTAGGTCATAAGAAGGCACTGTGGCTTCCATCTTGGATGTATGGTCTCTCTCTCTCTTTCTCTCTCTCTCTCTCTCTCTCTCTCTCTCTCTCTCTCTCTCTCTCTGATCCCTTCCTCTGGAGGGCGCCAGCTACCAGGTTCTAAGGGCAGGCAGGCAGGCAGCCTATGGAGACGGCTGTGTCAGGGGAATGAGGCCTCCTGCCAGCATCCATGTGAGTGTGCCATCCTGGAAGTGGATCTTCCAGCCCCAGACAAACCTTCAGAACCTAAAGCTGCTCTTGACGTCCTAACTGGAACCTTATGAGAAACTCTGACCCAGAGTCACCCAGCTAAGCCCCTGCTAATCCACAGACACTGTGAGATAATGAGGTCATTGTCTTAAGCCACTAAATTTTGGGGTATTTTGTTACATAGCGATAGATAACTAATACATATTCAAAGTGTACTCCACGTGTTTCCCCCGAACCTGCTCCCCCTGCAGCCTTCCCTGTCTCTGTTGGCAGTAACTCCGTCTTTCCAGCAGCCAAGGCTCCAGACTTCCTCTCTTTGCCTTACACTTCACATCCAACCGGTCAGAAAACCCTGTTGACTCTATCATCGCTACACATCGAAAGGTAACCTTGTCACCATTTCCACTGCTACCACCTGGTGGGGCCACTGTCACCTCTCTCCCTGCTTCCATTCTTTCCTGCCTAAAGTCTAACCTCAACACGGGAGTCTGAGTGGTCCTTTAAACATGCAGGCCAGAGCAGGTGACTCCTTTACTTAAAAGCCCACAGTGGCTCCCACACCTCTCAGAGCACAGGCCCAGGTCCCTCCAATGGCCTATAAGGCTCCACAGGACCTCTCTGACCTCACTACTACTCTCCCAGCCACACTGGCTTCCCTGCTGTTCCTCAAACCTGCTGAGCACACTTGTGCCTTAAGTCTTGTGCACTGGCTGTTCCTTCCATATGAAATGTTTTTCCAGCAGATAGCTGCACACCATCATCCTTCCCTCCTTCAAGTCTTTGCTTAAATGTCACTGCTCAGTAAAGCCCAACCTGACCGCTGTTTACAATCGCAATCTACTCCCCTCCCAGCACCCAGCACTCTGGATCCCTTTTAGAATACTTTATTTTTTCTTTCTCTAACCGGACTTATTACCCTCTAATATACTTATTTATAATCTCTGTTGTTTATTGTCCATATGCCCCTGCTTGAATGTAAGCTCCAAGACAGAACTGATCTGCATGTTTTGTTCACTGATATATCTCAAGTGTCTACAAGAATGCACATAGTAAGCACTCAGTAATTATCTGTGGAATGAATGAATGCATGCATTGATAAATCTACATGTTCCTACAAAGAGCTTTATGCAATTGTGCACTTTTAATCTAAAGCTCCCGATTTCAAAGTTATTCCAAACTTGTTTAGTTCAGAGAGAAAGACTTAAGTATACTCTTGAGCACCTAATATTAGTTCTTGTTAACCTCTACTGACTTTCAGCAAGCAGGAGTGCTAGGAAGTAGAGAGCAGGAAGGAAATCAGGAATCTTAGATTTCAAATGCTCAAATTCAAGGACAGCAAAGGAGTTGATGTTGCAGATGAAATAGATTGCGCTCTGCAGGGAGTATCGGGA
Organism: Lemur catta; assembly: GCF_020740605.2. Classification (NCBI taxonomy): domain Eukaryota; kingdom Metazoa; phylum Chordata; class Mammalia; order Primates; family Lemuridae; genus Lemur; species Lemur catta. The sequence continues at coordinate 65,313,638 of NC_059128.1, forward strand.
AATTAATCATAAAGTGTTATAGCAAGAGGAGGTAAGAAACATGGTTTCGTACATCCCTGATCTTCTAAGACTGGCATGAAATAGAACAGTACTATCCAATAGAAATATAATGTGAGCCATATATTTCAACATGTAATCAATATAAAAAGTTATTAATGATATATTTAACATTTTTTCATACTGTCTTTGAAATTATATGTGTATCTTACACTCACAGATCTTAGTTGAGACCAGCCACAATTTCAAGTGCTATAGCCACATGTAGTTAATGACTATCATATTGAACAGTATAGATAAAAATTTGTATATGAGGCTGGACGAGGTGGCTCACGCCTGTAATCCTCACACTTTGGGAGGCCAAGGTGGGAGGATTGCTTGAGGTCAGGAGTTCGAGACCAGCCTAAGCAAGAGTGAGACCCAGTTTCTACTAAAAATAGAAAAATTAGCCAGGTGTGGTGGCACATGCCTGTAGTCCCAGCTACTGGGGAAGCTGAGGCAGGAGGATTGCTGGAGCCCAGGAGTTGGAGGTTGCTGTGAGCTAGGCTGATGCCACAGCAGTCTAGCCCAGGCAACAGAGTAAGACTCTGTCTCAAAAAACAAAAAAAACAAAAAAAACGCATATATGAGATGTGTTTCCATCTTGGTAGGGAAAATGTGGTCAATTTTGCTATAACTCACCCTCCTGAGAGTGATGTCAATAAAAAACATTCTACCAGCATCCCTGAGTATTGTGGGGGTGAGAGGAAACTTCCCTTCACCCTAAAAGTTTCACTGAAAAAATCAACTCTCAATAAGGCACATTAATAAGAGAAAGAGGTTTATTTACCATGCGCACAGAGAGAATCACAGAGTGATTATCCAATATCCCAATGGGGTCCAGAATCCTATATATCCTCCTTTTGTAGGGGAGAGGAGATGGGGAGTATAGATAATTCTGTTTTGGGGCAATAAATAGTTATTAGGGATGTTGAATAGATACTTGGGAGAATGAATGGATGGGGAAACAGATTGACTTGCCAATTAACCTGAGAGATGGGTATTATATTTGAAATGACTTGGGCCAGGTCTGGTTGCATTCTTGATCTTTTTCCCTGCAATATATTGAGCTAACAAGGAAGAGAAGGGAAATCAATTGTTCTTTTTGATGGGTCAGTCTGGTTTATGCAGATAGAGGAAAAGCCCCTTCCAAAGTCTGATCTTAAGGGCCTTTAATTCAAAATACTCTCATATTTTGCGGTGAAATTTCCTGAGCTTCTTCAGCATACAAATGGCTATAATACTATATATCCTAAATTCAGGTCCACTCCTGTTGAAGAGTTGTCCTGGTCTTCTGATTTTCAATGACACATGATTCAAAATAATCACAATAGCACAAAGAAATCTCTGTGTTCTGAGTACACATATTGTTTTACTAAACTCAGAGCAAATCCAGAATGACCTATACTCTTTGCTAAGAATCTATAAGAACCTCAGTATTCTACCTAAGACTACAATTCAAAATAAAACAGCTATGTGCATAAGTAACTTTATCATCCTTTTATAATAGCAGAAAAATGAAAAGAACTTAAATTCCCAATAATGGGGACATTTTGGACATTTTTCCTTGATGGGACATTCTACAAGAATTAAAATGGAAGTTTTAAAACAGTTTATAACAGTGTGGGGTAAATGCTTATGTTAAAATGCTAAGTGGAGGCCGGGCGCGGTGGCTCACACCTGTAATCCTAGCACTCTGGGAGGCCGAGGTGGGTGGATCGCTCGAGATCAGGAGTTTGAGACCAGCCTGAGCAAGAGTGAGACCCTGTCTCTACTAAAAATAGAAAGAAATGATTTGGACAGCTAAAAATCTATATAGAAAAAATTAGCTGGGCATGGTGGCGCATGCCTGTAGTCCCAGCTACTCGGGAGGCTGAGGCAGTAGGATCGCTTAAGCCCAGGAGTTTGAGGTTGCTGTGAGCTAGGCTGATGCCACGGCACTCACTCTAGCCCAGGCAACAAAGTGAGACTCTGTCACACACACACAAAAAAATGCTAAGTGGAAAATCAGGACACAAATTGTATATGCAAATATTGAATGATCAAAATTATGTTAAAATAGTACATATAGAAAAAAGCCAAAATAAATACACCATAATGAGATAAAGATGATAAATTAAGCCATACTCCTGCCTGTCCCTCCACAATACATCACTAGACACTGTGAGAAACATTAGAAGAAAAAAGAAAAGAAAAAGAAAAACTCAATAGCAGCACATGAAAATATGAAGTAGTGTTCTTGATGCACCAGAATTTTTATGGAATGGAGTCATACTGAAAGATAAAACCATAGCCTAAATTCCTGGAGGAGGGGGCTGTGTCAAAAGGAGAGAACAGTGACGGTGCTCTGAGTTGGATGGCAGTGACACAGGGAAGCAACTGGAGGGGACAGTGGTCAGGTGACAGTTTGTAGGTGCTGTACTGGGAAGAGCTGGCCAAGGAGGTCCCTTCTGCAGTACCTACCCTTTGCCAGGCAGGAAAGGTGTTATGCCCCCTCTGAGTAATGATGAGAAGAATGAAAGGCCACTAACCCAATATACCAAAAGTCAAAAAAGAGGTATCAATGCCTTGTAATTAGAAACACAAAAGAATGCAGGAATCAGTTGTAACACGTTGATAATCCCAATAAATGTGGACAAACTGAATTAATTTATTCAAAAATAAGAGTCTTTCAAATTGTATTTTGGAAAATAAATTTGTAAACAGTTTATAAAAGATATACCTAAAACAAAAAAAGTGCAAGACATTTGAAAATAAAGGAATAGAGAAAGATACATTAAGTTAAATGCTAACCCAAAGAAAGCAAGTGTAAAAATGTTAAAATCAGAGCAAAATAAAGTTCAAGGCAAAAAACATTAAAAAGGTCAACAAAAGATACAGCATTTTATATTGATAAAATGTATACTCCCTCAAAATACAATAATATGTTATGAATCTTTTGGGACCTGGCAACAAACTTTAAAATTGTCAAATCCCAATCTTATTAATTTAACAGATGAATTTAATCAGATGAATTTAACATATCTGTCTGTGGAATTAACAGCTTAAGAAAAAAAAATAAGACTATAACTTAATGCAATCAAACAGAAATATAATGAGAATCACAAATGCAAGCCACATACATAATTTAAAATTTTCTAATAGCTACATTAAAAAACAAGTGACAGGAACAGGTGAAATTACTTTTAATAATACATTTTATTAAACCTAATACATCCAAGGCCGGGCGTGGTGGCTCATGTCTGTAATCCTAGTACTATGGGAGGCCAAGGTGGGTGGATCGCTCGAGGTCAGGAGTTTGAGACCAGCCTAAACAAGAGCAAGACCCCGTCTCTACTAAAAATAAAAAGAAATTATCTGGCCAACTAAACATATATATAGAAAAAATTAGCTGGGCGTGGTGGCACATGCCTGTAGTCCCAGCTACTCAGGAGGCTGAGGCAGAAGGATCGCTTGAGCCCAGGAGTTTGAGGTTGCTGTGAGCTAGGCTGATGCCACGGCACTCTAGCCCGGGCAACAAAAGTGAGACTCTGTCTTAAAAAAAAATAAATAAATAAAATAAAATAAACCTAATACATCCAAAATGTAACCATTTAATATGTAATTAATACAAAAAGTTATTAATTTTTCACACTAAGTCTTTGAACTGGTGTGTATTTTACACTTAAAGCCTATCTGAATTTGGACTAGCCATGTTTCAGGCGCTCATTGGCCACATGTAACTACCATATTGGACAGCAAAACTGTAGATAATTAAATAACAATTTCTATCAAATGTCCTTATTAAAAATTCTTCAGTTAAAGAGGAAATTAAAGCATAAACTATAAATATTTAGAAATTAACAATGAGAACATGCCACTTTTTTTTAAGTGTGTTTGATATGGCCAAAGCTATACTTAGGGAAAAAAAAACCATACATACATGGTTTTAGATACATTAATCAAAAATCATTTAAGAAAGATTGAAAATTATAAAAGTAAGTTTTCAAACCAAAAAAGTACTAAAAGAATAGCAAATAAACTCAAAATGGAAAGGTCACAGAAAAAGATAAAAGCAGAAATTATTGAAAATGAAGTGAAATTTACCAAAACATCAAAAGTAATTTTCTCTGGATGATAGGGCTTCAAGTGTTTGCTTTCCCTTCACTTTCTATTTCTCTTCTCCTACTAGATTTTCTAAGAAAAATATTGCTTTTATAATATAAAAATCCTCTCATTTTAAAAATGTCCTGTAATACCACAGAGGATTTCGAAAGATTATTTGTCTTCAACTGGCAACACTTATTAAAGTTCCAACAGTAAAACCTGTTTTTAAAATTTGAACAAGTTGTATGCAAGAAATTTGGCAAATTGTATGAAAACTGGATCGTTCTTAGATTTGCTGAAAGATAACTATGGTCCAAATCTGCTGTGGAAACCTCCAGCCATACTTTCTAGACACAGAAATTGGTGGCAGATGTCTGGAAGGGGTTCCCTAGGGAGCCATAAACCAGTCTGAAGCTGGCCAAGTAGTGCCTCAGGCAGTGGATATTGGCTTCTGTGATTCAATAAAGATTTAGTCTTTTATCCTCCATGGTACAGCCTTACCAGGTTCATTACCGGCTTCTCAAGAGGAAGCCAAAACACTGAGACAGCAGGGGTTACAATAGAGAGTTTAATATCTCAGGTGCCATGCAAGGAAATGGAAGGAAGTTCTCAAATCCTTCTCCCTGAGAATTTGGGAGAAAGGGTTTTTAAAGATAGTTTGACAGGTAAAAGTCTAGGCAATTAGGCCTGGGTTCAAGGAGGAACCACAGGGGTGTATAAATAGTCTTCTTCGCTGAGTCAGTTCTTGGGTCAGGGTTGCAAAACCAGTTGAGTCAGTTCCTTCCTCAGTAGGCGCCACTAGTCTGGATGGGCCAGCCATTCCACAGGAATGCAGGGCCTATCTCAAAGACCAGCCTTAGGTTTCACGAAGGTGATGTTATCTGTGGGAGCAATGAAGACTGCTAAGAATCTTTATGACCCTCAGCTATCTGACTCCTGAGCAGTAAGCAATTATAGGAAAGCAAGCTAGCAAACAATGGCTGGTTATATATATATTTCCTGTACCACAGTTCCCACCATGTAGCCCATTATTAATTTTATAAAGAGGTGGTTTCACAAGCACGAAAATTTTTTTCAAAAAAAAGAAAGTTTGCATTTCCTCTGGTAAGGACCTGGTAGCCAAAGGGTAACTAGGCTGGGTCAGAAATGAGTCTTTGGAAAAGCATATGTACTATACACATGTACACACACATCCCTACCGCAGACTAGTCTGTGAGCTCCTCCCTGGCCACACTCTGGTCATCCCAGTGGTGAGCAGGGGAAATCACCCCAAGTGCCCCCCAGCTCCATCCCAGCATCCTGCAGGGCAGGGAGTGAGCTAGGCAAAGGAAACATCCTATCGTCACAGTCCCAGCCCTAAGGGGACATTTCTATCCAGTTTTCCTAGGAGATGAGATGCCTTTCTGGAGAGGACAGAATCTTACCTAAAGGCTGGGTCCCTCTTGCCTTTCTCTGATTTATGGAAGGGTTGCTTTGTCATGGCAGCAGATCCCTCTGTAGATTCCCAGATGCTGTCTCCTTGGGTACAAACACTTAAAAGTTAGGTTCAGCTGGGCACAGTGACTCTCGCCTGTAATCTCAGCATTTTGGGAGGCTGAGGTGGGAGGATTGCTGGAGACCAGGTGTTTTAGACCAGCCTGGGCAACATAGCGAGACCCTGGCTCTACAAAAAAAGAAGAAAATTAGCCAGGTGTGGTGGTGCACACCTGTAGTCCCAGATACTCAGGAGGATGAGGTGGGAGGATTACTTAAGCCTAGGAGCTTGAGGCTGCAGTGAGCTTTGATCATGCCACTGCACTCTAGCCTGGGCAACAGAGAACCCTGTCTCTGTTTTAAAAAAAATGTTAGGTTCAGCCTCGATCCCTTCTTCTCTCCTCCTTCCTCCTTCCCTTCCTCCAGATACTCCCCTTGAGCTCAGTCTTCCCTCCTTACTTCACTTCCTAGTCTTCTTGTTGAGTCATCAGAGGATCAAAACAGACCTGTGGCTCCAGCAAATGCCCACACATGTGGACACCTCCCACACCCCAGTTTTGAGCCTGGGGGGGTGAGAGGAAACTTCCCCTTCCCCCAAAAGTTCACTGAAAGATCAACTCACAATTAAGGCAGATTATTAAGAGAAAGAGGTTCATTTACTGTGCACATGGGAAGAATCACAGAGTGATTACCCAGTATCCCAATGGGATCCAGATATTTTTATACCCTCCTTTTAAAGGGGAGTAGGGAGATGAGGAATATAGGTAATTATGTTTAGGGGCAATAAATGGTTACTAGGGAGGATGAATAGACACTTGGGAGGATGAATAGACACTTGGGAGGATGAATAAATGGGGGAAACAGATTGACTTGTAAATGATTCTCTTTGCAAATTAAATTAACCTTGAGAGACAGGTATTATATTTAAAATGATCTGGGCCAGGTCTGGTTGCATTCTTGATTTCCTTTCCTGCAATATAGTGAGATAACAGGGAAGGGAAGTCAATGCAGATAGAGGAAAAGTCCCTTCCAAAGGCCTGTTGATCTCTAAGGGCCTTTAATTCAAAATACTCTTTATACAAAGGAGTCATATTTTGGGGTGAAATTTCCTGAGCTGCTTCAACTCAAATTAAGCTATTGAGGCAAAAATTGGAGACGTGCCTGGGACAATCCACAGAAAAAGCTGTGGCTGGTTTTCCAAAGTGGAATTTGAAAGTTTCAGCATTTAAAAGCAGACAGAAAGAAAAAAAGGGGATTGGGTAGTGAGGCAAAATGGTTACATTCTTGTGAGACCCAGGAAAATCTACATTTCACATGAGGTAAGGCAAATGTTAGAGGAGAAAAAAAGAGTGAAGGAATTATGAGTTATGTAGATGACCCTGGGTAGGTGGAAGAATGTCTGATCCTGTCTTGTCTCTGAAAACACCCGTGAAGATAAACTTGTAATTCATTGTTAGTGTGGAATCAGAACAGACTTTAATTTTAGGAGCTACATAGTCTGCAGATTTAAAGTTACGATTTGCACGTCCTTGCTTTTGCATGTCCTTGCTTACAGTAGGCCACAAGGAATTTCCTTAATGAATGACCTGGGGGAGGGCAGTTCTTCACAGGTGCCTGAGGACTTTATCTTCTCTTTTGCATAAGGAGTTGGGGGAGGATGGTCCTAAGATTTTTATTTTCTTTTATACCAATATAGGTCAACCCTCAGGATCTGTCTATAGCTGGCTCCATCATACACAGAGCCCTTGTCTTGGGTAGAAACAGAAAAGAAGGCAGAAATGGGAGGCAGAGGATCATATAACTCCCTACCTTATATCATATGACATTGCTGTATTTCCCACTATCACATATCACATATGATAGTGAGAAAGCCCCAAATGGGAATGGATGCAAAGTGAGGGAAGGATAATGGGTCATCCATGGGAAGATTTCAGATATGTGTCCTGCATCAGGAGTGATCATTTGACATTCAAGCCACCAACACAACCATGATTCTCTTTTTAACTCATGCACTTTTGTAATGACTATAATTACCTACTTCAGTTAGTGACATACTTATCTGTATTTCTGATATTGCACGTTAAAGTCCTCAGGGCAGTGACTGATGCTTATTCTCAGCAGTATACCACCACACCCAGAACAATGTTATATAATTCTAGCTGACTGACAGACTAACAGAACAAACTGTGCAGTAAGTGAAAGGAACCCTCTTATTTTCTGCAGAAGCGCTGATTTCTCTTCATATGCAATGAACTTTTCCATCATCTCGAATGTCTAGTTTTTACAAGTTTGCAGTTGAGCCTAAGTTCTGTGATGGTTTATTTAGTTTTCTAACTAAAGTCTAACGAGATAGTATGGTAACTTCCAGCAACAAACTCCCAGGCTAGAGAATATTTTACCATCCACTGTTTGAAGTGTTTTGAAATCCATGGTTTTTTGGTGTTTTGGGGATTTTGTTTTGTTTTTTCTTCACCTTTAATATTGTATTCCAAGCAATTCCTCATAGCATTACATAGTATTTGTAAATACGATTTTTAAAAGATGTATATGCCACCTAATAATGGTCCACAATTGATATAACAATTTCCCTGTTGTTGAATGTTTATGCTGTTTTCAATTTTTCGTTATTATATATAATCCTGTGTTCATCCTTCCTGATAAAGCTCTGCTTCCCCACCTGATTATTAATATATTGTTAACGGAAAAAGACTCAAACTCTCTAAAATAATTTAAGAGGTTTATTCTGAGCTGAATGCATGTGACTGACCTGGAGCACATGGCCTTAAGAGGTCTTGAGAAAATGTGCCCACAGTAGCTGGGTTGCAGTTTGGTTTTATAAATTTATGGAGACAGGAATTACACATAAGAACCCTGTCAATACATGGGGGGCATACATTGGTTTGGTCCAAAAAGGCAGGACACCTCAAAGGGGGGGCAGTGCTTATAGGTTATAGATGGGTTTAAAGATTCTTTGATTTGCGAAGCCTTTTCTAAAGGCTTGGAATGTTTTAACTTAGATAAGGATGTCTGTTAATCAGAGACAAGCCACCAGATACTTACTGAAACTCAAGCCATCTGTTAAGTAAATTGATAGCCTGCAGGTGTGGTTTAAGCTTTGTCTTGTGTAGCCTTAGGCCTGTTAATGAGTTACAAAGGATATGTCCAAGAAGGGAGAGGGGCATGATGAGTCATGTCTGGCCTCCTTTCTCATGGCCAGCAATTCAGCTTTAGGGTATTTCTGGGGTCCCCTTGGCCAAGAGGGGGTCAATTTAGTCAGCTAGGGAGCTTAAGATTTTATTTTAGTTCACAATATCTTTGGGCTAAAGGAGGTAAGCAGAATTACGGAATGATAGATATGAATATTTTAAGTCTTAATGCAGTTGTCAAGTTGCTTTTCAGAAAGTGTGTACCATTTTATCCTCCTAACAGCAGTGTATAAGGCCCATTTCACTCACTGTTAATAACACTGTATTTAAATTTTGCTCTTGTGGGGATTGGTTTGTATAGAAATTCAAAGAGTCAAGTCCATTCCAGCCACAACTGGGTATGTGGCCTGACAAAAGTCATCGGGCTGCCTTTGTATTTGGGGCATAAAAGTTCATGACTCTTGTATCTTCTGTAGGAACTGTAAACTTTTATCAGTGAAAAATATCCCTTTTTAGGGACACTGCTGCACTTACTGTCTTCTAGCATTTATTGTGCTGACAAGAAGTCTGATGCCAATCTAAGTCTTATTCTTTTGTATACTTCTTCCTATTTTCTCTGTCCAATGAATGGAGGAGTGGTTGGATAAATTATGGCTTGTTCAACCAGTGGATTCCTGTCCATATTACAGCCCAACCAGTTTCATTGCTCATTGCTCAAGAGGAAGCCAACACATTGAGACAGCAAGTGTTGCAGCAGAGAAACAGTTTTATTTCACAAGGTGCCAGGTGAGGAGATGGGAGTAATTTCTCAAATCCATCTCTCCAAGAATTTGGTGGGTAAGGTTTTTAAGGTGGTTTGGCAAATGAAGGGCTAGGGAATTGGGTCTGCTGATTGATGGGGGATGAACTCAGAAATTATTTTCTCAGTTGGGAGATTTCCTAGGTAGGGGATCTCAAGCCTGTTGGATCCGTTCCCACGCCTACCCACGGGTCTGGTTGGTGTCAGTGGGTCCCCCTGGAATGCAGAGTCTGAAAAATAGCTCAAAGACCAGTCTTAGGCTTTGCAATAGCAATGTTATCTATGGAAGTAGAGGGAGAAGTCAAAAATCTTGCACCTGTCAGGGAGGATAGTGCCATTAAGCAGTAAGCAGTTATAGCAGTAAGGAAGTTAAGGAACAATGGCTGGTTAACTTCTGGCTATATTTATACTTTTACAAAAATCAGACTTTGATTGCTATTTATGTTACTGAAAGCTCAGCACTTGTCCCCAAGTCTGCATCAGAAGAACAAGAACAAGTGGTCTGAGGACAAAGAAAGAGAAGTTTATTAAATTGCTAGCAATTGAGAAGGTTGGCAGACCAAAGTACCAAAGTCTTACCTCTGGTCAGAAATACAGAGCTTTTAAAGGGGAGGTTTTCAGCTTCAGGCTATTGCTGCTCAACTATAGTTAATAGTTCCTGGTTCATCCCCTCTTCGGCTAAGACAATCTTGTGACCTCCTCCTGGAAAATGCCCTCAAGCCATCTCCTGTGGTACAAAGAACAAAGGACAGTCCCCTGCCCTTCCTGAGCACTGGCCTGAGGCAGAGGTGCAGGTTTTAATTCCCAAAAGGAGTGAGGAATGTTTTAGAAAGGTGGGAAACATTTTTACCCCTTTTCAAGCTATTCCCATCCCCCTGCCCCCATTACATTTATACCTTACAGCTCTACATTATTGTAATATGGACAGTTTCATCCACCTTTACAAAAGAATGTATATGTTATTTACCCCAATGGATATATCATTTTTAGAAAAACACAAAACAAAACTCTAAATATTTGTAATCATATTTTGCATATATATATATATTTTTTTTTTTTTTTTTGAGGCAAAGTCCTGCTCTGTCACCCTGGCTAGGGTGCCGTGGCGTCAGCCTAGCTCACAGCAACCTCAAACTCCTGGGCTCAAGCACTCCTTCTGCCTCAGCCTCCCATGTAGCTGGGACTACAGGCATGTGCCACCATGCCTGGCTAATTTTTTCTATATATTTTTAGTTGTCCAGATAATTTCTTTCTATTTTTTAGTAGAGACAGGGTCTCGTTCTTGCTCAGGCTGGTTTCGAACTCCTGAGCTCAAATGATCCTCCTGCCTCAGCCTCCCAGAGTGCTAGGATTACAGGCGTGAGCCAACACGCCGGGCCTGCATATATTTTTGAGCATAGAGAAAGGTATCAAATGGTAAAAACCAGGTTGTTTGCTTTAGATTCCTTTTAATTTGGGAGATCATGAGGTACATTAATAATGTTATTGCATATTTGCTTTAATTTGAGTTTTTGTTACTACTAGTGAGGTCAAGTATCTTTTCATGTTTATTGATTATTTAATTATATTCTTCTATAAATTTTCTATTCACATTTTTTGTCCATTATTTTATTGAGCTGTTTGGCAGTTTTTTAATCAATCATATGTGCTGCACATATTTGTTCCAAGTCTATTGTTTGTCTTTAACTTTGTTTATAGTGTCTTTTGCCATATAAAAATGTTAAATTGTTATGTAGCCAAATATATGTATCTTTTTCATTTATGAGCTCTGGATTTCATGCCATAGTTAAAAATATCTCATCCACTTCAAGGTTATACTTAAATGATGTTATTCTAAATTTTAATTTTGTCTATACTTAGATCTGTAAATCTTACAAGTTTTGTCATATATATATGACCACATGGGTCAGAGAGGCAATGTGGAGATTCCTCAAGTTGCTAATTATGTCTGTTGTAGTTAGACATTTAGGACCTGGGTAAATAACAAGGTGACTCTATGGACCAATTAGGCCCACTTTGAGTCACACCTGAGCTCAGACTCCCTTGATCCCTGACCACTGTAAGCCCCTACTTTAAAAGTAGGCCACAGTGGTGTTTTGGGTCCCCAGCAATTAACATCAATTCAGAGCCAGTGTCTAGTGATCCAAAAAAGGTCTGGGTATGGTATTTTCTTTCTCCAATGAACAGTCACCTAGTAAATGATCACTAGTGGCCAGGCACGGTGGCTCACACCTGTAATCCTAACACTTTGGGAGGCCGAGTGGGGAGGATCACTTGAGGCCAGGAGCTCAACACCAGCCTGAGGAAGAGTGATACCCTGTCTCTACGAAAAAATAGAAAAATGATCCAGGCACAGTGGCATACTCTTATAATCCCAGCTACTTGGGAGGCTAAGACAGGAGGATCACTTGAACCCAGCAGTTTGAGGCTGCAGTGAGCTATGATGATGTTACTGCACTCCAGCCTGGGCAACAGAGTGAAACCCTGTCTCAAATAATAATAATAATAATAATAATAATAATTTCTCAAGTACATTTGAGGAAGGCTTGCAGGAAAATTTATGGAATGTGTTGTGGAAAGATACAGAGTCAAGCATTAAATAATGCTTTCATAGGATGCCCATCTATTTTGTTCCTACGGCACAGTAATCAATCAGGCCCAGCCAAAAATCTCTGTGAGCCAAGACAGTCTGAGAACTGGTACATCCCTGTTGCTCTTTATAACAGATGAACTTTACCTTGTTTTTGGAGGTTAATTGCTACCAGTAGGCTCTGCTACTCTGGAAACCCATTATCCCCACTGAAATCAAAAGTCCCATCTCAATACTGAGTGGCATCCCCTATAGTCATACATGGCCTACAAAGAGAACAACTACAGAGATTTACAAGGATTCAATTCCTCCATGCACCGATGAGGAGTCAGCAATGATACTCAGATTTCTTACAAAAGCAAATGCTTAAATGTGGTACCAGTTCACTGTGATCGGGAACATTAGAAGAAGAGCATCATTGGGTAGATAAACAATAAAATCAGGTTTGAGAGATGTTGATTTTGATATGGCTGAAGGACATCTGAGAGGATACCTCCAGAAGGCAGCAGACTTTAGATCAGAATATTCTCATCTAAAGACAAAAATCTTGAAGTAACCCGTGTGTAAGTAGCAATAGAAGCTCCGGAAATGAACAGAGTCACCCAGGGAGAAATTGTATGGTGAGACAATGAGAAGGTCAAGAATGTGGTCCTGGAGAGCAAGTCATTTTAGAGATAAGCACTGGCCTGGAAAATAAGTTAAAAAGAAACTTAAACAGTAGGGACAACAGCAACAACAAAAAAGAAGTGTCCCTCCAAAGTCAATGGAAGATGAGTATTGACAAAATGTTTTGTAAAAAAGTTAGTTGAAGAGAATTTTAAGTAAAGAGTTAGAAACAGCATCAAATTCAGTAAAAATAAAGATAAAGTATCTTCCTTTATCCAGGAAGATAAAGATTGAAAAGGATTCATTATCTTTAGAAATCAGAAAGTTGATGGTGGCTGGCAAGAGGAGTCACAGAGGAATAGTGAGGACAGGATGCAGATTGCAGTTCAGGATATAGAAGATTGAGTGGTTGGCTACTGTCTAAATCAGGACCCTTTTTGTTGCAGGTGTCAGAATCCCAACTCAAACTCACTTAACAGGAAAGGGATTGATTGTATAATGTAAACAGAAAGTACAAAGTTAGAGTTGGCTTCAGGGGCAGCCATTAATGGATCCAGGGACACTCAGAAATTGCTTCCAGAAGATGATCCAAGTCACTATCTCTATCTCTCTATCTTTACTTATCTCCTTTTTCTTCCTCCTCTTCATCTTTTCATTCTGTTTAAATCTGTGTATTGGCCTAATTTCCTCCATCTTTAGATGGACTTCTAAAAAGCACCGTAGTTAGCTACCAAGTTTCAAATACTCTCAGAATCATAAAATCAGAAGAATGAGAAAATCTTAGCTCTAGCACAAGTCCAGTGAGAATTCTAATTGGTCCATTTCAAGTTGTATGCCCATTCCTGAACCCACCCTGTAGTCAAGTGAATGGAGATCCCTGATTGCATAGCCTCTATCAGGTAGGCACCCAAGATATAAGGTAGACACTTTTACTGATACCCAGGATCACACAGAGTAGGGAAGGAATGTTTCTCCAAAAGAAGAGATTCCAAATAGAGATGCAGGTGCATTACATGTCCAGGATATTTTACCCCTTGGATATTTAGCCTTCCTTCTTCTCATACATACAGTATCAAAAATGTCACCACTTGATGTAATGCAACTATCCTATTTACGAATGAAAATGCACTGATTTTGAAGGAGAAACAACCAAATGTAATGTCATCATTGCATACAGCTCCAAGTCTAGATCCTTGAAATATGTGTATTTCTCTTAGTTTCAAATCTTTCTCCTCATTACTACACAATCTATGACTAACTGATACATTTAACCACCCTTAACAGATATAAAATGGTGGAGGGAAATAGAAAATTTTTTAATTTAAAAAAATACCTTATCATCTGGGAAAGGAAAGAAAGGGAAACAAACAGTAGCCATCAATCCAAAGTGTATATTTCTGGGCAGGGATAACATGGAGTTCTTGCCTTGGCAAAAAAGTGAGTTTACGAGACAGCCAATATGGCTGCTGCAAAGACCTCTTCTATCCATTGCCCTCCATGGCCATGCATAAGCAGGATATAGAAGAGGGTCATAAAGTAAGAATCCCTTCTAAAGACTGAACCTCTCTAGCAGCCCACTTCCTCCCAACTCAGTTTGTGAGAGATGGGGGCCTACGGTTTCAAGGCTGAGGAAGCATGAGTTCCTATTTTGTCTAGGCTTGAGGTATCACTGATAATCAAATCCCCTGAAACTCTAGTAGGCATTAGAACCTTTGGGTTCACAGATCTGCACCCCACCCCCTTCTTTGCTGTAGCCTTGGAACTTTGCCTTTAGCCTTAGGCCTAAATTTAATTGTTTGCCTCTTGGAAACATGCAAAAGGTAAAAGCAATAAACCTCTGGTGGAGTAAAAGGTGAGGCAGAATAATCTGCACCTTGACCAGGCTGAAGCCCGTTGACTGGCCCTGACAAGTTGGAAGAAAGATTAATCAGAGAGTTCAAGGTGGGAGGTAAGTAGGAAGAGCCCAGGGACTCTGGCTTCCTTCATTTCTCTGGCCTCTCAGGTATACCACTTTTATGCCCTGCTGTATCTCCCACCTCCTTACCTTTTATGCTGATTTTAGGACAAGGCAGAAATTTGGGTTTTGGCAATTCTGTAAGAAGTGTGATCAACTGAGCCTCAGCAATCTCGCCCACAGGCAGAGGGGTCTCTATTAACAAAGTTGTATGTTGTTCCCTTTATACTTTCAGGCAGGTCAGCTCAGATCAAAGCTTGTCCTTTTTTTTTCCCTAAGACCTTACTAAAGGCCACAAGAAACAGCCAATATTCTCTAACATCCTGATATTTTTCCACCAAGTTTCCTAAAGCTCCAGCTTCAATAGACATTGGCCTGAGATAGCTAAGCTGCAAAAAGGACAAGTTTAATCAGCTTTGTCACTATCCTATAACAAGAAAAGAGGGCTTCTCAGTCAGCCAATTTCACATTTTGGAGTCAATACCCTTTTAAATCTCAGTTTGACTCAAAGGTCCTTCTTTCTGCCTTATTTTTAGAAACATGCAATAACTTGCAGTACAATGAAATGTAGAATTTAATTGGGCTTTAAAATTTAAAACCTTTTTCAAGGCTACTAGACAATGATGAACTTTGTAGATAGATTGACTTGTAATCAAGGTCCTACATAGAATGTGAGATGGTGATAAGTTCTAGGGGAAAAAAATGAAGCCAGGAAAAAGAGTGATACAGAGATGCAGTTTTATAAAGGGGCGGCATTTGAGCAAAGACCTGGATGAGGTAAGGTTGCAAATCATGCAGGTATCTGAGGGAAGAATGTCCCAAGGAGAGAGAACAGCAAATATAATTATCCTAATGTTACTGAAAGTTCAGTACTTGTCCCTGAGGCCAAATCAGTGAGAACAAAGAACAAGGTCAAATGGTTTAGGAAAAGGAAAGAGAAGTTTATTAATTGGCCGGCAAATGAGGAGGGCAGCAGACTAGCGTCTCAAAGACCACCATCCCGCCTTGAAGCAGAAAAACAGCATCTTTTAAAGGGGGGTTTCAGCAACAGGGCTATGTGACAGTGTCACATGTTGTGATTTTGGGCTATTATTGCTTAACTATAATTGGTGGTTTCCATAGACCTTATCTCTGGTGATGATCTTGTGACAATCTTGTGACCCTTGTCCAGACAATTCTATTGAACCATCTCCTGTGGTTTAAGATAAAAAACAAACAGCAAAGAACATTTATCTGCTCCTTTTATTACTGGCCTTGGGAAGGAATGCAGGTTTTAATTCCCAAAAAGGGTGGAGGTTTTAAAGAGACAACTTATAAAACATTTCATTGCCCTTTTTCAGAATGTTACCTCTGTTACACTAATGTTAGAGTGAGCCTGGCATATTTAAGAAACAGAGGACAATATTGTTGAAGTAAAGTGAGCAAGGGGGAGATGTGCGATACACATATTTACTTAACAATTTTCTTATTTGGGGCTGTTCAGGCTATTCCCAATATTTTGATTTTATAAATAATTGTACACTTAACATTTCATAAATTATTTCTTTAGCAGAAGCTCCTGTAAGTGGGAATCCTAAATTGTTCGTTGAGGTTCTCAATTCGTAATGCCAGATTGATTTCCTGAAAAGCTGTATAGTTTCTACTTCCACCAAAAATGTATGAACATCCTTACCACATCCTTCATCACCATTAATATTGCTATTGTCCTTTTAAAATCTCTGTCAATGTAGGGGCCAAGCTTCTCCTTCCCCCTCTGAAGATTCACTGAAGAATCAACTTGCAAAAGTCAGATTAATTGGAGAAAAGGCATAAAAATTTATTCACTGAGTATATACAGGGAAAATCACAGTGATTGCCCCCACCCCAGTGGAGTTCAGAAGCTTATGTACCATCCTGGAAAAACAGGATCTTGCTTCAACCCAAACATGCCCTTCCACTCTGCAGTATTTAAAACCAAAGATACTGCCCCTAAATTTTATAGACATACACCACAGGCAATAAAGGATTAGTAGGGAGAATGAATGGATCCAGTAACAGAGATTAATTTGTAAATAATTCTTTTTGACAGTGAAAGGGTCTGTTCAGGTACAGTTACATTCTTCATCTTACAGGGAGGGGAAGAAAAAACAATTGTTCTCCATGGTGAGTCTGGATCTTAGGCAGAGAAAGGCCTGTGCTTTGGGAGACATGGTTGGGGTGAGAACTTGCAGCTTCTTCTTCAGCTCAGCATGTAAATGTAAATGTGACATATTTTGGGGTATCAGTTTCTGAGCCCCGACATCAATCTGATAAGCAAAAATGGTAATGCACTGCTTTCATTTATAGTTCTTTGATTACCGATTAACTTGATCTTTTTATATTCATTTGCCAGTTAAATTTCTTTTTGATGGGGCTCAGAACATGCTACCTCAAAATTTGACAGTAGGATACCAGAATATGCTACCCAAGATATGCTTCTTCAGCAAAAGGATAATTTTGAGCTGATTATTTTGAGAAACTGCAGACACAGGAGTAGCTCTAAAAAGTTGCCCTCTTATAAGAGAAATCTACATTTGTACGTGTGTCCCACTCTCTGCATCAGGAAGAGAGAGATGACTAAAATCACTATAGACTCATAATCAATGGAAAAGGCATGGACTTAAACCTGCATAACAAAATTTTCCCTTATTTTATGGCTAAATGAGCCTTTCCCCACACCCTTCTTTCTGGTATCAGAGAAGGATGGTATTTAAGCCTGAAGTTTAGGATAATTCTTAGAGATCTACTCTAGAGATTTATTCATTTCTCTGATTTTTCTCCCATGTATACATGAGGTATACATATGATTAAACATCTGTTTCTTTGTTTTTTTCTTATTAATTTGTCTTTTGTTATAGGAAAATCTACCTAAGAACTTATGAAAGATGCAGGAGAAAATTATTTTTCCTCCCTTGTTATGCATAGTTTTTTCTTAATTTTGCCCATTATCTACTTAGGCATTAGTATTTTTCTTATCAATTTGCACAATCTCTTTCTTAAGCTTGTTAAATCACATCTGTCGTGTTTGCTGGATCTCCCAAAATAATATGCAGAAGCAACTCAGAGCCATGAATATTCTGCTTATTATCACACCATCACCATAGTGGGAGCCTCCAGCCACCTACTGTGGTATGTAAGAAGTCAGACTCACAGAGCAAGCATTTGTGGGGAGCGCGGACGCCATTACAAGATGGCGCCGATTTCCGGTGGCCTGGCTGAGGTAAACAAGTGTGGCGCATGCGTAGTACATCTGTAGGTCTGTTACATAAGTATGCATATGAGGTTTTCTGACTCGGCCTATTGGTGACCGCTTGTGATTGACTTTGACCTATCTCTGTTACTTCCTGTTTCCCTGAGGGTATATTACTGTGTGAAAGCTTGTGCTCAGGGTCTTCCGCATCTTGAAGCTTAGAGGGATCCCCAATAAAGCACTGTAGAAGAACTCCTGTTGCCGCGTCTTCCTTGCTGGCGAGGCGGGCGCGACAAGCATTAGACTATACATTCTTTCTGAGACTAGCAACTCTCCTACCTCCTTCCTCCAACTACCCTTGCTGTCACTCAGTTCCTTCCAACTACAAGTTCCACCCTGTTTGCTGTTAAACTCATTAATCCATATTTTACAGCAGTCTTCCTCATTACAATGAGATTTTTTCCTACAGTGAAGATCTTGTTTCTATGGTGATTCAAGAGAAAGTCTATGCAGAGTTGTTGCAGCTGGAAGCCTTCACTTACTTTAAGAGCTCATTAAAGCTGGTTGAAGTAAAGGGCCAATGGAGATGCTGAAAGTGCCCAGCAGAGGTCAAAACTGTATGGCAAAGTTAAGAGTCAGTAGGAAAACACAAAGAACTCCTTTCTTGTCGCTGCAATCACCTTGCATAGGCATGAAACTTTTCAAGCCCATCCAACATCAACTTTATATATGTCCATGGTATTTTTCACATACAGCCTTAAACACTCGGTCTGAGACAACTTTTTAGACAACTTTGACAACTTTTTAAAACTACTTTGTTAAGGAAGCAGAGAATTGTATGGCAGCTACAGAATGATATAGGATTACTGGAGAGTTTTCTCTTTGTAAAAAAAAGAGAACAAACTTTTTTTCATGTGAAAGATAAGCCTACAATAGAGAGGGAGAAGTTCAGCAGCATAATTAGTAAAAACAGTTCTACTGAAAAGTCTAGTAGCCTCTCCTTTTTGCTTGCCCTTGTCCACAATAAAACAGTGTTAAAGTATAATTTTCTAAAGACAACATGGTAACTCTCATATAAATATAAAATGAACAGATTTCAAAGTTTTATTTGACTCATTAATTAATGAGGGAACCAATAAGATGTTACAATCAATTCAAAGAGCATTTGAGAAGCTAGATATTTATAGGAAATGTTAGAATAAGATTGTTGAGTTAGAAACTGGTTAATGTCCAACAAGAAAATAAACCATAATCTTTGTGATCATCTGTTCTATTAGACAGTGTTGATCTAAAAGGAAGAGGCTAAAGCACAAAATATGATTTAAAGAGTTTATTTGAGCCAAAATGAGGAGAGTTGTTGGGAAGACTCAGACCCAAGTAACCTTGAATATGAGCTCCATTAGGCCTTTGTTACAAGCAGGTTTTTAAAGGCAAAAAGGGAGATACGGAATGGGCTGACACAAGGTTGCTTGTCGGGAATTCTCACTGGTTTACTGAGATAGCATTAATTAGTGATTAGCTACACATTGTTAAGCTACAGGATGTGAGTTATAGCGTCCAGTGCAGTATTGTTAGATTAATTTATAGCTACTTGTGGCAAAAGCAAGCAGTTTCAAGAGAGGAAGACATAGCTCAAAGAGGGGAGTAGGACATGATTGCTATCTCATTTTAATGTCTCTCTGGGCCTGATGATTTAAAAGGACTCGCATTCCTCAGATAAAAGTTCTTTTTCTTTCTCAACAGAAATTATTTGCATCTCAAACAAAAATTACATATTAAGCTCTGCCCAGAAAATAGCAAGCCAAGCCCATCACTGCACTGAAAATGCCCTGTCATCTCTCCTGCCTATGACCAAGTTCAAAACAACTTTTATGGCAGAGTAAAAATGGTTTTGCAAGGGAGGAGGGTACAGTCGGCTCTGGAAACAAGGAAGCCAGTAGGGAGAGATCATCAGAAAGGCATTTGAGAGCCCATGCACCCTTCCTTCTGACTCAGGAAGCATAATGACTCTTCCAATAGCCTCCCTAGCCACGAATGAGCTAAAGCTTACAGAACTACCCTCCTTAACCTCTCTACCTACCCCCAACACCAAAGGGAGAAGATGAATATAGGCACTAAGAGGAAAAGCCATCAGGTGAGCATCCTCACTCAGACAGTAGGAGGAAAATAACTGCATGGAATACCTGCTCCAGGTGAGGAGCCGACAGCTAACAGCAGAGTCCCCAACAAAAAGTAGCATGAAAAGGACCTCCCACTAAGAAATAAAAATAAAATCCTAAGCCCCCAAACCAACTGAATAGACCTCTTGTGGGCCAAGTGGACTCCAGAGAAATCTTAAAACTGAAATTCTGGCCGTGACACGATGAGAGGTTGACATCCCTCATTATACCCCCTCCCTCGTTAACCACTATTAGGCTTTCTTCCCTAAGGGTGAACAGAACCAGCCTTTGCAAAGACTTGCTCCACCGCTGATTTCAATCAACTGCCTAATGCTACTCCTTCTTTTTGGTGGTTTCAGCACAACCAACCAGCATTCCTTCCTGATGAGGGATTGCTGACCATGGAGTGTTTCTGACCAATCTATAGCGGATGCACAGTCAGGGTTTTTGTGTCCTCTGCTTCACCTGTTGATGTCAGAGGGTCGAAAACTCCATCCTCGGATCATGCTAACGCTGCCAATTTTTTATACCTATGACCTATGTCGGGGCATGAAGCTCAATTGCACATGCACATGTTTCTCCTTTTATAAATATTCATGATTCCTCCTATAGCTTGTTAAGTATGTATATTTGGCCACCCTGCTCAGCATAAATTCCTGTTCCTGTTGCCTTTCCCTCAAAGTACATGCTCTCAGTTTCTGTCCAAGGCTCTGCTGCGCAGCCTGTCAGAATGGCCACCCTGCAAGTTGCAACCCTTTATGAGAAATTTATAAACCTCATCATCCTTCAATTGACATCATTGCTGGCATGGCTGCACAGGCTTTTTGAGGTCTGTGGAGCCAGATGTGATAGATCAATTGCTCTGGCTTTTAATTTTGCCACTTGAGACATCAAAGAGACAGATAAGAGAGAAAAGAGCTGACAGGTCAGGAACCCGAGGAGTAGGGAAGGTAAGTCCAGCTAGAGCAGTAGAGCCTCCTTGGATTATGGTGGGATCACAGGGAGGACATCTTAGTTTGTTCCTGTTGCTATAACCACACACTTTAGACTGGGTAATTTATACACAATAGAAATTTATTCTCTCTTGTTCCTGATCCATGTGTGGAAAAAAAAAAAAAGAAATTTATTCTCTTACAGATCTGGAGTCTGGGAAGTCCAAGATCAACGTACTGGCAGATTCGATGTCTGGTAAGGGCTCACTCTCTGCTTCCAAGAGAGTGCTCTGTTGCTGTGTCCTCCAGAGGGATGAATGCTGTGTCCTCACATGGAGGAAGGGGGAAAAGGGGTAGGCAGTTCTCCGAAGCCTCTTTTGTAATGGCATTAATACCATTCACAAGAGCAGAGCCCTCATGGCCTAATTACCTCCTACAAGTCCCACCTCTTAATTCTAATGTATTTGGGATTAAGTTTCAACATGAATTTTGGAGGAATATAAACATTCAAACCACAGCATTCTGCCCACCTCCCAAATTCATGTCTTTCCCTCATACAAAATACATTCATTGTACCCCAATAGCCCCAAATATCTTAACTTATTCCAGTGTTAACTTTAAAGTCTAAATCCATAGTTTCATCTAAGTATCATCTAAATAAGATATGGGTGAAACTCAATGTACAATTCATCCTGAGACAAATTCCCTCTCCAGCTGTGATCCTGTGAAATCAATCTATGTGCTTCTGGAATACAATAGTAGGATAGGCATAGGACAAACATCCCCATTCCGAAAGGAAGAGATAGTAAAGAAAGTAGCAATAGGTCCCAAGTAAGTCCAAAGCCCAACAAGGCAAACAACATTAAATATTGAGACTTGAGAATAATCTTCTTTGACTCCGTGTACCACCTTCCAGTCACCCTGGGGCAGGGGTTGAGCCCCAAGGCCCTGCCCCAAGCCCAGCCCCCATGGCTTTGCTGGGTGCATTCCACGCTTCAGCTCTTATGGGTATTGGGGATTAAGTTTCAACATGAATTTTGGAGGTACACAAATATTCAAAACATAACAACAGACTTGACTGACGGGAGATAATGAGGAAAGAGGAGAACCCCTCACAGCAGGATTTATAAGGCAGTGGGAGGAGCCAGGTGATTATTTCTGTCTCCTCTGTGAAGACAGAGGGTGAGGTGGTGAGGAAGCAGGCTTGAAAAGGTTGATATTATGGGCTGAATTGTGTCTATGTGCCCTCCACCCTGGATCCATACACTGAAGCCCTAACCTAACCCCTAGTACCTCAGAACATGACTGTATTTAAAGGTAGGGTCTTTTTTATTTTGGGGACAGAGTCTCGCCCTGTTGCCCAGGCTAGAGTGCCATGGCGTCAGCCCAGCTCACAGCAACCTCAAACTCCTGGGTTCAAGTGATCCTCCTGCCTCAGCCTCCCGAGTAGCTGGGACTACAGGCATGTGCCACCATGCCCGGCTAATTTTTTCTATATATTTTTAGTTGTCCAGCTAATTTCTTTCCATTTTTAGTACAGACGGGGTCTCCCTCTTGCTGAGGCTGGTTTCGAACTCCTGAGCTCAGACAATCCTCCTGCCTCGGCCTCCCAGAGTGCTAGGATTACAGGCGTGAGCCACCATGCCCAGCCATAGAGGTAGGATCTTTAAAGAAGTAATTAAGGTTATATGGGGAAATCATTGAGGTGGGCCCTAATTCAATATTACCAATGTCCTTATAAGAAGCGCTCAGGACCCAGACACACACAGGAAAAACCATGTGAGGATGTAGGGAGAAGATGGCCGCCTATAAGCCGAAGAGAGAGGCCTTAGAAGAAACCAACCCTGCCAACACCTTGGTCCTGGACTTCTAGCTTCCAGAACTGTGAGAAAATAAATGTATGCTGTTTAAGCCACCCAGTCTGTGGTACTTTGATGTGGTAGCCTGCTATGGTTCAAATGTGTCCCCTAAATTTCATGTTTTGGAAGCTTAATCCCCAAATTCATATGTTGATGGTATTTGGAAATAGGGCCTTTGGAAGGTAATTAGGGTTAGACAAGATAATCAGGGTAGGGACCGCATGACGGAACTGGTGACTTTATAAGAAAACAGAGACCTGAGCTGACACACTCTTGCCCTTTCACCATGCGATGCCCTCTGCCGTGCTGTGATGCAGTAAGAAGGCCCTCAGCAGATGTGGCCCCTCAACCTTAAACTCCCCAGCTTGCAGCACTGGAAGAAATAAACTTCTTTTCTTTATAAATTACCTAGTCTGTGGTGTTCTGTTATAGCAACAGAAAACAGACTAAGACATTGCCCTAGCAAGCTAATACAATTGGTGAAGGTTTAAATGTGTTGAGGGGAAAGGGAGACGGGCCTGAGTAGGATCAGGTAGAAAGATTGCCAGGTGATATTAAAAGTCAAAATTATATTAGAAGCCAAACTTTTTAAGTGAATTTCTCCGATTTTCAACAACAACTTAGCTACAGAAGAAAAGACACCTGGATTGATCAGGCACTGGGGGGTCTTCCAAAGAGATCTGGTGAGAAAGAAGTGAGAAAAGTAACTGAGAGAACTTACACAACTGTGATTGAAGTGAAATATTTTGCAGTAAAGGCAACATAGAGAGGGAAATAAAGTGGGGAGGGGATTTATAGATTAGGACAATACAGAGAGGTCAAGGAACAGGAATTCT
This sequence comes from Lemur catta, assembly GCF_020740605.2. Lineage (NCBI taxonomy): Eukaryota > Metazoa > Chordata > Mammalia > Primates > Lemuridae > Lemur > Lemur catta. The sequence goes on from NC_059128.1 coordinate 65,337,322, forward strand.
CCATGCTGAAGAGCTGATGTAAAAGGAAACAGAGCAGAAGTGGAACAGAGATTTATGGCCACAGAGTAGGATGTGTACATTTAATGGAAGTGATCTGAGTGATGACAAGGTTAAGCTACCACTATAGTTGGGAGTGGCTGAAATGAGGTTAAGCTGAAGTTTCCTGGAACTGAGGATGTCAAAAAATTATAAGGCTAACTATTGAATTAGGTGAACAATGAAGTCATCCAGGATGAAGACGGGAGTTGGAGTAAAGAGTAACCTTGAGAGCTGGTCTTCCATGAATGAGAGGAATGGCAACAGGTTATTGATTTAGGAAGCATTTGTGGAGCACTGACCATAATCTGAGTCCCAGAGATACGATAGCAAACAATACTGAATGCTCCCTGCAATCTCTGGGTGGAGCTACTCACACTCTAGTGAAAAATGGAGGATGGTGACAAGTATAGGTTGAAGGCTAAAAGGCATAAACCTCTGAGAAGTACACTTATACACGATAGCAGAGGAGGAATGGATTGGAAACGTCATTGGAGAAATAAAAGAATGTGGCACTTTTGAATCCACCAGAAGATAAACTCCATGTTGACAAGCAGAGATTGTGTATTTGTTATTCACCATTCTATTCCAAATTCTACCTAGAAAATATCAGGCTGTTATTAATAGTGCAGAATATTTGTGAATAAATGAATGAATAAAGTCAAGGCACAGATGGAGTATCAGAGAAATAAAAGTATCTTCCAACCCAGAACTAAAAATATCTCATCTATTTGTGGTGCTCCACAAAATGACCCCTGTTAAATTTTTGACCCTCACATGAGATTTCCTCAGTCTGAAAATGTGAGCAGGAGAATCACTGGGCTAGACAGAGATATTCAACAAATATTTATCGAGCACCTGTTACATGCAATGTGGATAGCCATGAACAAGACTGACAAGGTGCCTGGTCTTATGTTTGAGTAGATAAGATAGATTTAAAGAAAAACCACAGCTTTGTAGTATAGTTTGAAGTCTGGCAAATCAATACCTCCCATTTTGTTTTTATTGCTTAAGATTGCCTTTGCTATACGGGGTCTTCTCTGATTCCATACAAAGTGTATAATTATTTTTTCTAAATCTGTGAAAAATGATGTTGGTAATTTAATAGGAATTGCATTGAATCTATAGATTACTTTGGGTAGTATAGACATTTTAACAATGTTAATTCTTCCAATCCATGAGCATGGCATGGATTTCCACTTATTTACGTGTTCTGCAATTTCCTTCCTTAGCGTTTCATAGTTCTCTTTATAGAGGTCCTTTACCTCTTTAGTTAAATATATTCCTAGATATTTTATTTTCTTTGTTGCTATTTTGAAAGGTATTGAGTCCTTAATTTGGTTCTCCGATTGAATGGTATTGGCATAATGGCAAAAAAACATATGAAAAAATGCTCAACACCCCTAATCATCAGGGAAATGCAAATCAAAACCACAATGAGATACCACTTAACTCCGGTGAGAATGTCCTTTATCAAAAAATCCCAAAACAACACATGTTGGCGTGGATGCGGAGAGACAGGAACACTCATACACTGCTGGTGGGAATGCAAACTAGTGCAACTCCTATGGAAAGCAATATGGAGATACCTTAAACAGATTCAAGTAGACCTACCATTCGATCCAGCAATCCCATTATTGGGCATATACCCAGAAGAACAAAAGTCATTCTTTAACAAAGACACCTGTACCCGAATGTTTATAGTAGCACAATTCACAATCGCAAAGATGTGGAAACAACCCAAGAGCCCATCAATCCACGAATGGATTAGTAAACTGTGGTATATGTATACCATGGAGTACTACTCAGCTATAAGAAATAACGATGATACGACATCTCTTTGGTTCTCCTGGAGAGAGCTGGAACCCATTATATTAAGTGAAGTATCCAAAGAATGGAAAAACAAACATCACATGTACTCACCAGAAAATTGGTTTCCCTGATCATCACCTAAATGCACATCGGGGAAGGATACCAATTGGATATCAGACTGGGATGGGGGGTGGGGGGAGGGGATGGGTGTATGCCTACATAATGAGTGCATTGCACACCCTCTGGGGAATGGTCATGCTTGAAGGTGCAGACCCGGGGAGGTGGGGGGGGAGGGGATGGAGGTATGACTACATGATGAGTGCCAGGCGCACTGTCTGGAGAATGAGAATGGATGCGCTTGGGACTCTGACTCGGGGGGATGGGCAGGACATGGACAATGTATATGACCTGAACTTATATACCCCCATGATGAGCTGAAATAAAAAAGAAAAGAAAAGAAAAGAAAAAACAACAAGCAAACACTGAAACAAAAATGATAAGGTCAAAATGTTAAAGGTGCAACAATGAAAATAAAATAGGATGATGTCATGGAAAGTGACTAGGGTAGGAGCAACATTATATAAGGTGATCAAGGAAAGGTGTCTCAGAAGAGGTGCTATTTGGTCTGGGACCTAAATGACCAAAAATAACAAAAAGGTATCGTAAGGAGAGTGTTCCAGGCAAAGGAAAAACATATGAAAAGATTCTGTTCAAGGAGCCGTAAAAGGGCCAGTATGACTGGAGCATGATGAGTGAGGGGGATGTGGTAGGAGATGAAGTCAGAGAGGGAAGCAGGGACAAGACTGTAAGACTTGAAATATGAAAGAATCCAGCTGGGCCATTGCAGCAGAGATTGGCAGCTTCACCTAAATGTATTTTCTTTTTGAGCACACAAATAATATATATTTCCGAGCCTTCCTTAAAGTTAGATATAGCTTGGAATTTCTAGAGATGAAAACTACATCTTTATTTTGAACGAGAACTTAAAGATTTGGAAGACTCCCAGCCTATCTATACTTTAGAGAACACCAAAGGTGTGGTTAGTATGGATATGAACCACAAACCTAATGGCCACCCCAGCAGAGAGACCAGAACTCGCTCTCTTTCTCCACCATGTGAGGACACAGCAAGCAGGTGATCCTCTGCAAGCCAGAAAGAGAGCCCTCACCAAGAACCTGACCATGCTGGCACCCTGATCTTGGACTTCCCAGGCTCCAGAACTGTGAGAAATAAATGTCTGTTGTTTAAGCCACCCAGTCTATGGTGTTTTGTTATAGAAGCCCAGGCTGGCTAATCCATGTGCCTAGGTATTTACTCAAATGAGTTTGAAATTTGTGTCCACACAAAAAGCTGCACACAAATGTTTATAGAAGTTTTATTCATAATTGATAAGACTTGGAAGTAATCAAGATGTCCTTCAATAGGTAAATGGATCAGTAAATTGTGGTACATCCAGCATATGGAATATTATTTGGGGCTAAAAAGAAATGAGCTATCAAGCCACAAAAAGAAATGGAGGAAAATTAAATGTGTATTACTAAGTGAAAGAAGTCAGTATGAAAAGGCCCCATATTATATGATTCCAACTATATGACATTCTGGAAAAAGAAAAACTATGGAGACAGTAAAAAAAAAAAATCAGTGGTTTCCAGGGGTTAGCAGGGAGAGAGATATGAATAGGAGAAGTTTTTAGGGCAGTGGAAGTATTCTGTGTGATACTATGATGGTGGCTACATGTCATCCTACATTTATCCACATTCATAGAATTACAGCACCAAGAGTGAGCCCTAATGTACACCGTGGGCTTTGGGGACTATGATGTGTCCATGCAAGTTCATCAATTATTGCAAATGTACCACTCTGGTACACGATGTTGATGGTGGGGGTGGCTGTGCATGTGTGAGGGCTGGGGATATATGGGAACTCTCTGTATGTTCCACTCAATTTTGTTTTGAACCTAAAACTGCTCTTAAAAAATTAGTCAATTTTTAAAATGCAGGAGACTCTTACAGACATTGGCCTAGGCAAAGAATTTATGAAGAAGACCCCTAAGGCAATCACAGTAACAACAAAAATAAATAAATGGGACCTGACCAAATTAAAAAGCTTCTGCACAGCCAAAGAAACAGTCATGAGAGTAAACAGACAACCTATAGAATGGGGAAAAATTTTCACATACTATACATCAGATAAAGGACTGATAACAAGAATATATTTAGAACTCAGGAAAATCAGTAAGAAAAAATCAAACAACCCTATCAAAAAGTGGGCAAAGGACGTGAATAGAAATTTTTCAAAAGAAGATATAAAAATGGCTAACAAACATATGAAAAAATGTTCAACATCTCTAATCATCAGGGAAATGCAAATGAAAACCACAATGAGATACCACTTAACCCCAGTGAGAACGGCCTTTATCAAAAAGTCCCCAAACAATACATGTTGGCGTGGATGCGGAGAGACAGGAACACTCATACACTGCTGGTGGGACTGTAAACTAGTGCAACCCCCTATGGAAAACAATATGGAGATACCTTAAACAGATTCAAGTAGACCTACCATTCGATCCAGCAATCCCATTATTGGGCATCTACCCAGAAGAACAAAAGTCATTCTATAAAAAAGACACCTGCACCCGAATGTTTATAGTAGCACAATTCACAATTGCAAAGATGTGGAAACAACCCAAGTGCCCATCAATTCACGAATGGATCAGTAAATTGTGGTATATGTATACCATGGAGTATTACTCAGCTATAAGAAATAACGGTGATACGACATCTCTTTGGTTCTCCTGGAGAGAGTTGGAACCCATCATATTAAGTGAAGTATCCCAAGAATGGAAAAACAAGCATCACATGTACTCACCAGAAAATTGGTTTCCCTGATCATCACCTAAATGCACATTGGGGAATGATACCAACTGGATATCAGACTGAGGCGGCAGGGGGGGGGGGCGGGGGGGGGGCGGGGGGTGTATTCCTACATGATGAGTGCGTTGCGCACCGTCTGGGGAATGGCCATGTTTGAAGGTGCTGACTTGGGGAGGTGGGGGGTGGGGGGAGGAGATGGAGGTATGACTACATGGTGAGTGCCAGGCGCACTGTCTGGGGAATGGACATGCTTGAGGCTCTGACTCAGGGGGATGGATGGGACATGGGCAATATATATAACCTGAGCTTTTGTACCCCCATAATAAGCTGAAATAAAAAAAATTTTTTTAAATAAAAAATAAAATGAGGATCTGCTTCCAGGAATATTGGAGTAAGACCCTACCAGATGACTCCCCCACAGAGAAAAACTGTAACATCTGGACATAGTATAAAAAGCAACTCCCTGGAGGCATTAGAGAGTGAAGAGAAGACAGACTGTGATGGGAAGTACACTCACGGATGTACAAAATAAGTTCCTGTCTTTATGACTTTTAGCCTGGGGCTAAGAGGGGTCACAACACACATGAAGAAATGGAAGCATGAGTAGAAACATCAAAATTTTTCTGGATGGGGAAAACAGAAAAGCTGAAATGACTACTAAAATGAATGTAAGAATCCCAGAAGTGGCCGGGCGGGGTGGCTCACGCCTGTAATCTTAGCACTCTGGGAGGCCAAGGCAGGTGGATTGCTCGAGGTCAGGAGTTTGAGACCAGCCTGAGCAAGAGCAAGACCCCGTCTCTACTAAAAAAAATAGAAAGAAATTATCTGGCCAACTAAAAATATACATAGAAAAAATTAGCCAGGCATGGTGGCACATGCCTGTAGTCCCAGCTACTTGGGAGGCTGAGGCAGTAGGATTGCTCAAGCCCAGGAGTTTGAGGTTGCTGTGAGCTAGGCTGAAGCCACGGCACTCACTCTAGCCCAGGCAACAGAGCAAGACTCTGTCTCAAAAAAAAAAAAAAAAGAATCCCAGAAGTGAAAGAGCCAGAAAGGTTAATTCTCAAATTCTGTCTCTAACTTAGCCCTGAGCCCTGCACGTGCGAACAGATTCAAAGCAGCTCAGCTAAAGACAAATGATCAGAACTAAGGTCAGAGTTGTCATCTGGAAAACAGAGTTTATGGGGCAGGTCTAGTCCAAATAATTGCCAGCTGAAATAAATGATACAACACATCAGGAAAAAATAATAGAACCCAGAACATCCACAACTTAAAATTAATAATGTTGCAGATGCAATCCAAAGTTAACCAACATAAAAGAACCAAGAGAATAGAACATATTTTCAAGAGAAAAAAATATCAACTGATTGCAACTCTAAGATTAACCAAATCCTGAAATGAACAGACAAGAACTGTAAAGCAACTATTATAAGTATCCTAAACAAAGTAAAAAATGCTCGCAATGAATGAAAAGATAGAAAATCTCAGCAAAGAACTTTTTAAAATAAAAATTCCATTCCTGTTTACCATAGGCAAATGAAAACATGCCCACACAAAGATTTCAGCATGAATGACTTTAGAAGGCATAGTTATAATAAACAAAAACTGGGAATATCCATTAGCAGGTGAACTAATTAATGTATTGTGATCCATTCATACAATGCAATATTGACCAGCAATATAACAAAATGAACTATTGATATATGCAACAACAAAGATGAACCTCAAAAACATTATGCTAGGCAAAAGAAGCCAGACATCAAGAGTATGCATGCCATATGATTCGATTTATATAAAAACTCTAGGAAAAAACTAATCTACAGTAACAGAATGACAACCAATGGTTGCCTGGGGCTGGGAGCAAGGGTGTCAAATGGGATGGTGCACAAGAGAGCTTTTGAGGGTAATGGAAATGTTCTATATTTTAATTGTTTTAGTGGTCACATGTATGTAAAAATTTGTTAACACTCAATGAATAGTTTGCTTGAAGTGGGTCTGATTTATTTTATATAAGCTATATATAAATAGTGATTTTAAGGAAAAAATATCCCGATAATGTTGATATTTTCAAACCGAATAATCAAGGAGATTTTAAATTTAAAATTAATTTACAAATGAGTGGACAAGGTTTAGAGCATCCAACAAGGTACAGTACAGTACCCCTGGGCTAGCAACAGTAGGGAGCCGTTACCACTCCCAAGCCTGAAGGAACAAGAGAGAATAATTATGGAACTCTAGCTGCATGGAGGGTGTTGCCTGGCAAGAGCTATAGCTTTTGATAGAGGGAACAGCCCACATGTGGCAACCATACAGGGGAGCCTCAGAAACAAATTCCCTGACCTCGCTCTCCTCCACCCTCCAATCTCCCAACAGCGCCTCCGCCTCCCATTGACCAAACCCCACTGGAAGCCAGAGGTCAAGGACTGTGGCAGCATCCCTACAGGGCAGCCTCCCGGGGTGCAGAGAATAGCTGATCATAGAGAGTGGATCTGGAGGGGCAGATGGAAAGAATCCAGCCCAATTTCCAATCTTGTGAGGAAGGAAGGGAAAGAGGGGTAAAAAGACTTAGGGATAAGGGACAGTGATAAGGAAGGGACCAAGACACGGATGAGGCTTCTAGGTCAAGGGAACAGCTCATATATATATCACTAGCAAAACAGGAGTGATCCCGGAGTAGAAGTTTCCAAACATGTTCATTTCCAAATGAAAAGTTTCAAACATCTTTGCCTTCCTTCTCATTTCCTGAATAAGTTTCCATATATGATTCTGGACCCTAAGGACACCCTAAGCCTCCACACCTCCATATTCCCAACAAGCCCCCCATTTTTCACTGAGGATCATGGTACCACTCTCTTGGCTACACACTGTCTTCACAGCTCAGGAGAGTGGCCGGCCACCACGATGTTCTCCCCAGTGACGTAGCCGGCGTCTGGAGAGCACAGGAAGGACATGATCCCCCACATTCCTCTGGCTCCCCAAACCTGCAGGGGAGAGAACAGAGATGAGGGCGTCCTCTTCACAGTGTTACACTCTGGCCTCTGGTTCTGCTGGCCAAGGTTGGGGCATTGACTGCAATGGGCCAGTACCTCCCCAGGCTCCATGGAAGGTGATGGTGGGCTCACACTCATCCTCCGGCCCCCAGCCTGGGATGGTACTGTCTTCAGACTTCAGAAAGAGGAACAGCTAGTAGGCTGGAAGAAGATCAGGAATTTGTCTCTTCTTGAAATTGAACTTTCCCTCCAAGTAGACACAGATCACTAAAGTCCCACCCCACCTACCACTGCAATCCATAGACTTCATTAAAGCCAGGTAGCAAATACGGCAATATTTTCTCCTGAGGAGAGATTTCAGAGTCAGTGTTAGGCAGAAGGACTGTGGTGGGAAGAGCATCATGGCCCACCAATGCCTCCGTGGGGGTTGACCTCGTCTGGGCAAGAGTGGCGAGGCAGAACTCTGTCTGCTCCCCACAGAGGATGGAGACCCCCAGTCTTTTGCAGCAAAGGAAGAGGCTGCCAGTCCCAAAGGCTGCAGGACACAGCCTCTGAGTGATGGGCCTGGGCTGGGGCTCCAGCCTGAATGTGCAGGTCTCTGCGGGCCTCAGTTCAGCTGGGAGCCTGGCTGGGGAAGGGACCTGTGGGACCATGAGGCAGGGGTGGGGCAGGAGCCTTTTATAATCCTCACCACTTGGGTAAAGTCATTCTTGATTATTCCTGGCACCAGGCAGTTCACTCAGATGCCTTTTGGAGCCAGCTCCACTGCCAGAGACTTATAGAGGCCCACAGAGCTCTGTCTGCTGGTGTTGTAGACTCTCAGCTTCCAAAAAGCAAAAGAAAGCAGATAGAGTGGATCGGCATTGGGGGGAAGGGCATTACCTGAACAACCAGGCTTGTGACTCTGGGTCACAGATTAAGAATAGATGCCTGACTTTAAGCCCAAACTAAGATTCCTGCCCCTACCCCTAGCTATCCCACAATAATTTTCAAGGAGTGAAATTCTAAGGAGGGGCTTCTCCAGGCCTAGGGAAATGTCAACATTTTCAAAAATTCAAGAGCAATCCAATGAAGAAGGATAATTTTTCAACAAATGGCACTGGAGCCATTGGACATCCGTAGGGGGAAAACGTGAACCTCAAGCTAAACCTCACACCTTATACCAAAAAAACCCTCAAAAATTATCATAGATTTAGATGTAAAACTATGAAACTTTTTACAGAAAATATTGGATAAAATCTTCAGGACCTAGGACTAGGTGAAGAATTCTTAGACGTGGCACCAAAAGCATGATCTATAAAAGAAAAAAAAAATCAATAAATTGGACTTCATCAAAATTAAAAACATTTGCTCTGTAAATAATTCTATTAAAAGAATGAAAAGACAAATTATAGACTGGGAGAAAATATTTGCAAACCACATCTGACAAAAGACTCATATCTAGAATATACAAAGGACTCTCAAACTCAATAGTAAAAATACAATTCAACTAGAAAGTGAGAAAAAACTTGAACATTCATCAGTGGATATATACATTGCAAATAAGCACAAGAAGAGATGTTTAATGTTATTATTAATTAGGGAAATGCAAATTTAAACCACAAAGAGATATCACTATTCATCTATTAGAGCTAAAATAAGAAAAATAAAATACCAAATGCTGGTGAGGATGTGGAGAAAGTGGATTTCTCATACATTGTTGGTGGGAACATAGAATGGTACAGCCACATTGAGAAATAGTTTGGCAGTTTCTTTCAAAAAATTAACATATACCAGCCAGGCGAGGTGGCAGCTCATGCATGTAATCCTAGCACTTTGGGAGGCTGAGTTGGGAGGATCGCTTGAGACTCGAGTTCAAAACCAGCCTGAGCACCAGCAACACCCATCTCTATGAAAAATGTAGAAAAATTAGGCAGGCATGGCAGTGTGTGCCTGTGGTCCCCCTAGCTATTCGGGAGGCTGAGGCAGGAGGATCCCTTGAGCCCAGGAGTTTGAGGTTTCAGTGAGCTATGATGACACCACTGCACTCTAGCCTGGGTGACGGAAAGAGACTCTGTTTCTAAATAAATAAATAGAAATAAACATATACTTACCATATGACCCAGTAATTGTACTCCTCGGCATTTATCGGAGAGAAATGAAAACATATGTCCACACAAAATCATGTAAATGAATGTTTATAGAGGCTTCCTTTGTAAATATCAGCCAAGACTGGAAATGACTCAAAGGTCCTTCAATGAATGAGTGAATGGTTAAGCAAACTGGTACACCCATCCCATGGATTACTGCTCAACAATTGTGGTATAACACAAACATATATTTGCTCTTTGTCCCTGGTTCCTAGAACAGAGCTCCTAAAACCCTTGGAATTTCCTGAATGGTAAGAGTGTCTTTTGTTATCCATAGTGAGCTCCTTTCAATCATACCTGAGTTTACACTAATGAGTTTGGGTGGGGCCCTTGATAACCCCTAGATGAGACTGGTCACCAGAAAGACCAAGTAAGTGGTTAAAGGGTTGGAACTTTCAGCCCACCCAATGGCCTCTGGGAAGGGAAAAGGTGGGAGCTGGAGAATGAGCTCTATAAAAACTGTTGTTTGTTTTTTTTAGAGACAGGGTCTCACTGTATTGCCCAAGCTGGTCTCAAACTCCCGGCCTCAAGTGATCCTCCTGCCAGAGCCTCCCAAACAGCTGTGATTACAGGTGTGAGCCACTGCACCTGGCCCCTATAAAAACTCTTGAACGTGGAGCTTCAGAGAGCTTCCAGGTCCGTGAACACATTAAGGTGCTGAGAGGGTGGCACACCCAAGAGGGTATGGAAGCCACACACACCCCATACATTGCCTCATGCATCTGTTCCATTTGGCTGGCTTTTTTGAGTTGTATCTTTTATAATAAAGGAGTTAGAGTAAGTAAAGCATTTCCCTGAGTTCTACGTACAAGGCATTCTAGCTGAGGAGCTAGTCGTGGGAATCCCTCATTTACAGCTGGTCAGTCAGAAGCATAGGTGGCCTGGGACTTAGGACTGACATCTGAAATGGGACAATCTGGGAGACTGAGCTGCTGAACCTGTGGAATCTGATGCCAACTCCAGCTAGCGTCAGAACAGGACTGAACTGTGAGATGCCCGGCTGGTGTCAGAGAGCTGGATGGTGTGAGAAAACACCCCAGAGCAATTAAAACCCCAAAGTACCGATATGTGTGACAATGTGGATGGATCTCAAGAGAACTATACTGAATGGGAGAAGCTGATTCCAAAAGCTTACAGACAGTATGATCCCATTAATATAGCATTCTCAAAATGACAAAACTGTGGATATGTAGAAAAGGTTTGTGGTTGCAGGGGTTAGAGGGGGATCGAGGGGAGGCAGATGAGTGTGACTATAGAGAAGTAGCATGAGGCATCTTTGTTAGATGGAACAGTTCTGTATCTCAGCTGTGGTAGAAGTCACACAAATCTACCTGTGATAAAATGTCCAGAACCACACACACAGACACACACACGCACACACACACACACACACACACACACACACAAATAAATGAGTGCATGTAAAACAGATGAAATCCAAATAAGGTTTGTGGATATGTCAATGTCAATTTCATGGTTTTGATATTGCATGATCATCATGGAAGATGTTACCATTGTGAAATACTGGCTAAAGGTTACATTAGACCTCTTTGTACTATTTTTGCAACTTCCTTTGAACCTAAAATTATTTCAAACTAGAAGTTGTTTAAGAACTTCACTTTGGGCCGGGCGTGGTGGCTCATGCCTGTAATCCTAGCACTCTGGGAGGCTGAGGTGGGTGGATTGTTTGAGCTCAGGAGTTCAAGACCAGCCTGAGCAAGAACGAGACCCTGTCTCTACTAAAAAAAATAGAAAGAAATTAGCTGGACAACTAAAAATATATAGCAAAAAATTGGCTGAGGCAGAAGGATTGCTTGAGCCCAGGAGTTTGAGGTTGCTGTGAGCTAGGCTGACGCCACGGCACTCTAGCCTGGGCAACAGAGCAAGACTCTATCTCAAAAAAAAAAAAAAGAACTTCACTTAGCTTTGCTTGTGGAACACAAATGGACAAATGGACTAAGATCTATAAAAGAACAAAACACAAAATCATTAATCAGGTTTTAAAAAATATATTTCTAGGATCACTTTAAAGCAATTGTTTATTAAAGAAGGCATCTACTCTCTAATATTTACTCCTGCTTCTTAATAAGTGAAGCACATCCTTAATCATTAGATTTGTTTTCACAAGTAGTGCGTGGAAACAGAGCTTAGAAATAGGCAGGATTTGGCTCTTTCAATCAAAAACAAGTACCCTTCCCCAGGTCATGATAGAAGACATCAAAGATCATTGTGAGGACAGAGTGCTAGCCCAGGTTGGAGGAGGTGAGAAGGGGCTGGTGAAGGAAGTGGAGTGGAACTTGAAGCTAGAACAGGCTGTGTTTTGGTGACAGGGCTGAGGACCACTCCTGGCAGAAGCATCAGTGTGCTCCAAGCAGTCTGATGAGGCAGGGCCTGGGGTGGGACGGAGAGGCAGCTGGCACGGGCAGAGCAGAGAGCCTAGGTAAGGTGGGATGGTGTGGCAAGGCCATGGGATTTTGGACTTTCTCTTCTGGATGAAAGAAAGCTTCTGGAGGTTTTCACGAATTGATTACTTTTATGTAAACAAATGATGATCATGCTGAGAAAGGCAAAAACTTCATTCTGGGCCCTAGTGACTAAAGTAGCTAATCATTGTTTCTCTAGTGCCCATTGTTTTGTCTTGATTTAATTCTTATTCCACTTTCTGAGTGGTCTATTTCAGTCTTTATCCCACTCTCAAGCCCTTGTGCAAGGAGGGAATTAGTATAGAAAGCTAATCTAATCCTTCCTAAGGAACAAAATCACAGGTCTCTGAAAACAGATAAGCTTGCAGCTATACTTCACATCAACGCTTAAACTATGTACTATCTATCTAAATCTCTGGCTTTCAAAGCAAGTTCAATCTTGTTTCTCTCAAGGAGTGTTATGGACTGAATTATGCTCCCCAAGAATTCCTATGTTAGGCCCTAGTATCTCAGACAGGGAGATGGGGCCTTCAAAGAAGGTGACTGAGTTAAAACAATACCACTGCGGTGGGCCCTAATCCAATCTGACAGGTGTCCTTATATCACAGGAAGAGGGAATCTAGATATACACAAGAGACTCCAAGCATGTGTGCACACAGAGAAGAGGACACAGTGAGAAGACAGCCATATGTCTCCTAGAGGATTCTGGCCTCTCCAGCCTCCACAGCTTACTGTCCCCAAGAAGACCTCTGAAGGAAATAGACATGTCTACCTAGGAAGGAAGGACTCAGGTGCTTTTTTCTGATTCCTGAAGCCTGCAGCAGTCCCGGAGCTGTGCTGAGCACCACTGAGTATTCTGCCATATAAGAGCTCCACCGCACTCCCTCTTGTCTTTCAGACACTCCCCTTAAGCTCACCCTGTTCTTTTCCCTCCACACTCCCAAACCCTTTGTTGAGTCATGAAAACATCTAAGCAAATTGTGATGTCCTTAGAGCCACCTGTAGTATCCTTGCATAACCCCTCATAAGGTAATATCCTGCCTCCAGAACTGCCCAGCAAGTTTCCAGGTAACGGAAGATCCTGCAGGAATAGCGGGGTTCTCACTCCCAGGGAGAGAACAGACAGAGCAGGCATGGAGTGATGGGTGCAGTCCGAGGGAGAGGACCTCGGAACGGGAACAGACAATACACGGGCTGTATGTGCACGCACAGGTACGTGCATTGCCTGGGAAGGCTGTCAGTATCTATTTGTTAAATAAATATTTATATATTGCACAGAAAAGGGAGAAGTCCGTATTCAAATTATGGCCAAGAGAGAGCCCCGGAGAAAAGCAGGATCACTAAGTGAGGTACTGGAGAACTACAGTCACAGGGAAATATTTCAGCAGGTTTTGATCAAATTCAATCCACACCAGACCAAGCCACCAGTGCCATCTCTGACTCCTCTTGAGGAATGTTTGTCATAATGCATGACATGTTTCCACCAGTGACACGCTCATATTTCTGACATCTGTTTGGAAATTCTGCTCATTCTCTGCAGATGCCCTAACACCGAGAGCACTGTTATACAACTTGTAGGCATTCTAGAAACGCTTACAAATTGACAGACTGACACTTAACAGTGGGCTATGTGAGTTTTAAAAACATGCTTATCTGTTCTCCAAAAATGCTGTTATCTCTACATACACCATGGACTTCTTCTTTTGTGAAATATTTCAAATGTATGGAAAAGAACAGCGTAATGTAGCCAACACCTACATTTAACAAGTATTAACATTTTGCCCTATTTGCTCCAACATTTACTGAGAAATAAAACATTGCCAATTGAATAGAAACTCCCTTTTTGCTCCTTCCAGGTTGCATTCTCCTCTCTCTGCCCTCCCCAGAGGTGGCCACTGAAGTTGTGTGTATCCTTCTTGTCCATGTTTTTACATTTTTACTATATATGTACTCATAAATAATACATATTGTTTTGCTTACTTTTAAATTTTACCAAAAGTGGTATTATCACTTTTGTTCCCTTGATCTTCTCTTCCTCCCTTGGACTTTTCTGGAAAAAAAAAAAACAACACAACAACGCTCTCTGTTTACTCGGCAATAGCACGCAAGCAAATGACATTGACTAGAAGAAAACACGCAAGTATGGTGAAGGAGCTCTCCTTAAATTCATGCCCACTGGCCTCAGGAAGGTCTTTAGTGCTGCCCTACGATGCTGCTTCACTTCTTAGTCGATTCACTCTCTTTTATAGACAATTATTTCATGACTTCTTCTCTTTCCTCAAACTTCCAACACTTCCCATTCCCTCACTTTTAGCTCAAGATCTTGCTTCTTATTGAACAGAGAAGCAATCTAAAAAGTAGGACCAACCCCTACATACGTTCCGAATTCTCTGCTTTCCCTTCTGTTACTATGGATAAACTGTCAGTGCTCCCCTGTGAAGCCAGTACTTCCCCTTTGTCCCCAGATCCCATTCCTTCTCACCTCCTCGAGGATATTGTTCCTGTACTGGCTCGTTTCCATCAACATGCACACAGTCTGCATACTTCCTATCTTGAAAAAACATAACCCCTTAATATATGCCTCCCTCAACCACCATCCCATTTTCCTCCCTCCCTCTACAGAAAAGCTCCTTGAAAACAACATCTTCCCCACTTGCTCTTCTCCTATTCTTTCTTGACACTACTCCACCCAGGCTTTCATCACCACCACTCCCCTGAAATGCTCGTCAAGGTCACGGATGACCTTCACTTTGCTAAATTCAATGATAAGTGCTCAGTCTTCATCTTCCTGAGCCTCTCAGCAGCATCTGACATATCACTCCCTCCTTCTTGAAATACCTTCTTTTTGGTTCTCTTCAAATCTCACTGAATGTTCCTTTTAAGTCTCTTTCACTGGTCCCTTCTCTTCCTTCCCAACTCTAAATTTGTAGGACCCCATGGCTCAGTCCTAAGACCTTTCCTCTGTGAGCACTAACTCACCAGGTGATGGCATCCCCCCGCCCCGTGGTTTCAGACACCGCCTTTACACTGACCACTCTCAAACTGATATCTCACCCTCTTGCCTGAACTCTGGGCTCATGTACTACTCAGCCGCCTACTTAATGTCTGCTAAGCGTCTCTAAGGCAACATGTTTAAAACCACTCTTCATGCTCTCCCCTGAGCCTGTTCCTCCCACAGAGTTCACCAACTTGTTTAAAGGCGCCATCGCAGTCTCCACACCTGATGTCTCCCCTTGTCTCTCACATGCCACGTCAGCAAATGGTATCTTCTCTACCTTCAGAGTATTTCAGAACACTTTGAACAACATTCACTTCTTACCACCTCCACCACGACCACCCCTTGCCTGGGTGACTGAAATGGCCTTCTAATGGGGCTCCCTGCCCGCTTTGTGCTCACACCTCTCCAATCTACCTTCTGCACGGTAGCTAGAGTAATCCACACTGCTAGTCGTATTCTGTCACTCCTTAGCTCAAATCCTCCAGTGCTCTCCCCTGCCCTTCAGACGTCCTCGCTGTGGCCTTCGAGACCCTGTATACCCTGTCCCCTACTTCCTCTTTTACTTCATCTTCTGTCATCTCTTCTCCCCGACCCCAGCCACACCAGCCTTCTTGTTCTTCAAAGACAGAGTACACTCCTGCTTCAGAGCCATTGCTCAGACCGGTCCTTTGCCTGAACATTTCTTCGCCTGGATATCCCCATGCCAAACCCCTCAGCTCCTCAGCTCTCTCCTCGGGTGTCATCTCTCAGAACAGCCTTCTCCCACCACCTTGTACGAAACAGCAGCCCCACCCCACAACCACTCCCCTTCCACTCACCCTGCTTTATTTTTCCCCATGGCACTTATCATCACCTTACATATTACTATACATTTATTTATTTATTGTGAATGCAAACCATCGTAAGAGCAGGGACTTTGTTTTATTCACTGCTGTATTCTCAATACTAAGCCAGTGCCTGGTATGTAATAGCAGCTTAATAAATATTTGTTGAATGAATGAACAATTGAACAAATTATTTTTCCAAAAAGTTTTAGTTTTGCATTTTTAATATTTAGCTCTTCATTCAACTTCAATTTATTTTTGTATATGATTTGAAGTAGGGAGATAATTTATTTTTATGGGGAAACCCAATCATCCCATTGCTATTTATTGACTAGTCCTTCTCTCTCTTTCTTCCTTCCTTTCTTTCTTTTTCCTTTTTTTTTGTTTTTTTGAGAGAGGGTCTCTGTTGCCCAGGCCAGAGTGCAGTGATACCATCATAGTTCGCTGCAACCTCAAACTCCTGGGCTCAAGTCCTCTTCCTACCTCAGCCTCCTGAGTAGCTGGGACTACAGCATGTGCCACCATGCCTGGCTAATTTTTCTATTTTTTGTAGAGATGGGGTCTCACTATGTCACCCAGGTTGGTCTTGAACTCCTGGCCCCAAAGTGTTTCTCGCCTTGGCCTCCCAAAGTGCTAGGATTACAGGCATGAGTCACTGAACCCAGCCCCTTCCTTTCCTTTAATGGCCCTTATAAACATTATAATGGCACTTCTGTCATTTCCCAAATTTTTATTTTGTGACGGTCTGTTTCTGGGCTCTCTATTCCAGTCTATTGTCTATTTGTCCATCCCTGTTCCAATAACACAGTATTTCATTTACCACAACATTGTAATAAGTCTTGATATATGATAAGGCAAGTGCCCTCATCTTATTTTTCTTTGTCAACATTGTATTTGTTATTTTCAAAGTTTCACCCTTCCATATGAGTGCCATTATTTAAAAAAAACCAAAAAACTATTGAATGTTGAGCAGAGTTGCATTGAGTTTAGCTGTTAAAGTGGGGACAAACGACCATCTGTATGCTGTTGAGCCTTCTTACATATGGTGTATCTTTCCACTTACTCCGATCTCCATTTTGCTCTTCAAAAATATTTCAATGTATTTCTCCATAAAGATATTGAAAAAATATGTTATTTTTATTCCTATATATTTTAATCTATCCTGTGAATGGTCTCTTTTTTAAATCTTTTTAACTCGTACTGTGTTAAAAAGTATGGCAACAGTATTAACTGAGGACTTATTCGTTTTAATGTCTTTCAGTAGATTCCATGCATCAGCAAATATTGAGTTTTTCTCTTCTTTATGAATTCTAATAGCTTACTTCCTTTTCTTATTGCATTGATTAGAATCTCCAGTACAGTGTTGAATAGTAGGGCTACTGCAGCCGTACTTGTCTTATTCCTGACTTCAGGGGGGATATAACGAGGATTCACCATTAAATGGTATTTATTGTAGGTGTTTGGTAGGATTTTATATTGAGTTAAGAAAATTCCCTTCTTGCCCTAGTTTAAAAGTTGGTTTCTCTTTATCATGAATAGGTTTTTAATTTTATAGGAGAAATTTTTGCATCTGTCTGTTGAGATGCTCCTTTAGTCTGTTGAACTGGATTATAATGGTTAATTTCCTTTTAGTGAGCATTCCTCATATTCTTCAGGTAAACCCTACATGGCCGTGATTTATTTTATATATAGATGACTACATATATATACGACTACAACAACTTCATGA
This sequence comes from Lemur catta, assembly GCF_020740605.2. Lineage (NCBI taxonomy): Eukaryota > Metazoa > Chordata > Mammalia > Primates > Lemuridae > Lemur > Lemur catta. The sequence goes on from NC_059128.1 coordinate 65,355,133, forward strand.
GTTTTGGATCTATGTTCATCAATGAGATTAATCTATAATTGTCCTTAAACTGGTTTGGAATTGATTATTTTAAAAATGAGATAGGGAGGGTTCAGCTTCCACTTATGATGTGAAGACAAAGCCACAAAAGGAATTGCTCCTTCGCTAGCAAAGGAAAAATATAAATAATCTACAAAATCAGAACTTTCTTTAGTCCATCAGAGAGTTGAGGCAACCACATCAACTGAGTTCCAATGAGCGACAACAAGACCCTTGGAAGAAAGACGGAATACATGAACTATTTCACTTTTGTCAAAGCATGGAAGGAAGAGATGACTGCCATAAAAGTGGGAAGAAAAAAGTAACTAAAATTTTAATGAATTCTTAAAGGACAGGGTGAGCTATCATGGCAGTTTAGAACAGGGTTTCTCAGCTTTGGCACTATTGACATTTTGTGCTGGATCATTATTTGTTCTGAAAGGCTGTTCCGCACATTGTAAGATATTTAGCAGCATTCCTGGCCTCTGCCTACTAGACTCCAGTAGCACCCCCCTCTCAGTTGTGACAACCAAAAATCTCCAGACATTACCAAATGTCACTTGCTGGGGCAAAATCGCCCTTGCCTGAGGACTGCTTGGTTAGAGTAGCGGAAACACAGATGCAGGGGAGTCTGCTTTCATTCACAAGCTCTCTCCCATGGGCCTTCACCGAGAGCTAATGAGAAAGACAGGGGGCAGAGAGAACCCCAAATTAAAAAGCACAAATCTTCAGATTAGATTCAAAACATGACCCAATATATTGTCTACTAGAAATTCACTTTACAAAGAGATAATAGGATAAAAGCTAAATGATGGAAAAAGATTTATCATGCAAACACTAATCAAAAGAAACACGGGAGTGTTATATTAGTGTCAAACAGAGCAGACTTCAGAAAAAGAGGAAGATTATGTAATAGAAAAAGGATCCAATTATCAAAAAGATGTAACTATCCTAAATGTGTATACATCTGAAAACAGAGCTTCAAAATAGATGAGTAAAAACTGACAGGATTGGAAGGAGAAATAGGAAAAATTTGTATTTATAGTTAAAGACTTCAACACTCCTCTCTCAGTAATTGACATAAGTAAACAGAAAATCAATGAGAATATGGAAGATCTGAACAACCCTACTTGACCTAATTGACATTTATAGCACACTCCTCTCAACAGGAGCAGAATACATGTGTTTTCTCAAGTACACATGGAACATTCATCATGGTGGATCATATCTTGGGCCATAAAACAAATCCCAACAAATTTAAAATCATACAAGTGTGTTCTTTGGCCTCAACAGGATTAAACTGGAAGTAAACAATAAAGATATTTGGAAAATCCCAAAATATCTGAAAATTAACCAATACACTGCTAAGTAGCCATGCATCAAAAAAGAAATCACAAGGAAAATTAGAAAATACTCTAATTGAATGAAAATGAAATACAATGTATCGAAATTTGTAGGATGCAAATGAGTTGGGACGTTCTCTCTCGCTCTCCTCCAAAACACTTTGTATAAAAAAAAGATGATCCATTACTGTTTGGTAAAAAGCATCTAGTTCTAGTGCTTTTATTGAGAGGGGACAAAAAGGCAGAGTTTGACTATTAATTCAGTTTCTTTAATGATTTTTTATTTTCTGAAGTTTTCTTGGTGCCAGGCTGTTTATTCTCCCACTGATCAGGTTGCTCCGACATCTGCTCTTTTAAGAAGGGAGGGTGGCAAGGGACAGAGGACCTCACACTGGATTGCAGACCCACACAGTGGGCACAGCAGTACTCAGCAAGCCTCTGTATGGATGACGGGAGGGTCAGGGGACTCCTACCTTCTCTTGATGACTCAGCCATGCAAGTGCTCACTTTTCCAATAAAGCCTACTCCTTAACCTATCTCGTATGACGTGGAATTCATCCACAGCCCTGACACGCAATAGGTGGGGACCAAGAATGAATACACCTCACCAAATATTATTTGTGTATTCTGTCTTTACTAGTCATTTTTAAAAAACCAGCTTTTATTTTTGCTGATCATCCCTATTGGTTTTTTTTCCTATGGAGATGGGAGGATGGTAATGGTGGTTTGGTTTGGTGGTGGTGGTGTTTATTGGTTGGTTGGTTTTCAGCCTCCCTCCCACTCCTCTCCATCAATCTGTCATGTCTCCTCACCAGTGGCAATCAATGTTACCAGTTTTTTATGTATCCTTCCAGAAGGACTTTGTGCAGGTATAAGCAAATATATACATATATACATGCATTTATAAATGGTACTTATGGAGTATCATTGCCACTTACAGAGTTCCCTTGCCACCCTCACTTCTTAAAAGAACAAATGTCAGAGCAACCTGATCAGTGGGAGAATAAACAGTTTCTTTAACACCTTTTTATTAAAAGAGCAACATACATATATATGTATCTTGGGGGTCATTATGAATCGTTTTCTTTCTGAATACCAAGAGATCATTTTGCTAACTGTCTGGGGTACATGCACCCCAGTTTGGATACCACTTGTTAAGAGATTTTATCTTACTGTCAAAAAAACATAAAATATATTAACAAGGAATTTGCTGCCAATTCTTAATTATATTTACCAAAATATTTTACAAAATTCAGTAATTACCATTGTTGCTTCCTACATCTTGCCTCTCAGTTTGCCTTCATTCAGGAATTTAGTCTTCTAGATTTTCCAGTAGTCATATGTTGAGTCTTTCGGTCTATTTCCTTTTCTATTTTTATTTATTGTCTCTCTGTGCTGCAGAATATTCTGCACTCTCTTCCCATTCATTTATTCTCTCTTTGACTTTAAATTTGCAAGTGTTTGTTCTTTTTCTAATTCTACTTCTAATATAGCTGTATAAGTTAGTGATTCAAAACTACTCTGTTTTGAATCCTTGTTCCACCAATGACTACCTGTGAGAACTCGGGCACATTATTTCACCTCAGTTTCCTCATTTGTATATGACTGATAATAATAGTACCCACTTCGTGGGACCAACGTTCTGATTAAATGAAATCATAGGTTTAATAAGTTGAAAGCATCTAGATTGGCTCCTGGCACTCATTAAGTGCCCAATAAACTTAGCTATTTTAATTTCTAATTTTGCAGAACTAAAGCCAGAAAATGTAGCTGAGTCTCAATCTCTCTCTCTCTCTCTCCCTCTCTCTCTCTCTCTCTCTCTCGTCTCTCTCATAGAAATTTTTACTCACATTTTGTCTGTGGCTTGATATTAGAAAAAATTCTGTGGGAATATTCCTCATATTTGCTTTGCAGAATGAAGAGCTGCAAACAAAGCCAAGACCAACTCTCTCTCTAATGACTAGAAAAACTGGATAGAATATTTTTAAGGTATTTGAAAGCATCAGAAAGCTATCAAAAGCTAGTAGGTTCAAATCCTGGGGATCAATAGGAGAATGAATAAATAAAATGTAGAATATATACATAAAATGAAAAATTTTACAGTATTAAAATGGAGTAACTAGATCCATATATATTGACATGGATAAATCCAAAAGCATTTGGTGAAAAGTATAATATGCAAAATAGTGTATGCAATGTGATATTAATTATGTAAAACACTACACATATATACTATGTACTTTCTATGAATACAAATAGTTGAATAAAAATTTTGTAGGTATAGAAGGAAAACTGCTAAATTCATGAGCATAGCTAACATGTTTCAAGGCAGAGGGACTAGAGAGTAGAAGCGTTTGCAAAAGGGATTTTAGCTGTACCTATGACATTCTAAAAATTGTTTTAAACAATTTTTAAAAGACTAAATTGAACTTAGAATAAAACAGCTAATTACAGTACACTTAGCTAATATAAAAATGAACTGCTATTAGAAGCAGAAAAGAGCACTGGCACACTGTGAACTGGAGGGCTGGGCCAGGTGCTCCACAGTCCTGTCTGCTGTCAGGAATGGGACCATCAGAACTGCAGGTCACTTGTTCAGCTCAGTTACATAGGTGAGGGCTTACTATGTGCCTCACTGTGTGTGTATCCAGGGCTTTGGGTTCATCATCTCATTTAGTTCTCACAGCAGCCTTTTGAGTTAGGTACTATTATTACTATCTTTTGACAGATGAAAAATCTGAAGCTCAGTGAGGGTGAATGATTTTCCAAGTCCCAAGTTTGCAAGCAGTGGAGTTATGATTTGAACCCAGGCACATCTGACCCCAGAACTCAGACTCCTGACCACTCTGTTGCAGTATGTGTTTGCTAATAGGCTGAAGTAAAATGTCCACATAGTTATTATGAAATTAAAATCCAATCAAAAGCAATAGCTATGGTAAGGGTATGTGGGATATTTATTCATTAATATGACTATGTCCTTAAACCCAGAAAGATAAAACTTGCAGAAGCCTGCCTTCTGAGATTTAAACCAGTAAAAATAAATATTTAATGGTTGAGAGTAGCAATCTAAAAAATTCACCTTAGGGAACAGATCAAAGTACAGAGAGATGAGTCAATGCCAAACTTCAATCAAGATGTCTGGAGTGAAGTCACAAGAAGGCATAATTGCTAAGAGTGATTTGGATTTTAAAATGTTTATATTCTTTGATGCAGCAATTCTACTTTTTGGAAGCTATGCTAGGAGCACAATACTAACTACTTAAAGAGTTTTGTTCATAAATATTTTCACCATAAAATGATTTATCATAGTAAAAGTGAAAATCAATCTAATTATGCAACACTAGTAAAATAGTCAGGAAAATGCAACTCTCCTATGATGGAAATTATGAGAGAGAGAGACACACAATGAGTTTGCTATTGTTAAACAGTGTTATGTGTAAAATAGCAACATGCAAATTGCATGAAGAACTCCAATCAATGTTCTGTATGGAGACAGAGTTACGCCCCTGCTACAAATACATAGAGATGCTAAATAATATATAACATTTAAAATTATATAGTTGGCCGGGCACAGTGGCTCACGCCTGTAATCCTAGCACTCTGGGAGGCAAAGGCAGGCAGATTGCCTGAGCTCAGGAGTTTGAGACCAGCCTGAGCAAGAGTGAGACCTCATCTCTACTAAAAATAGAAAAAAAATTAGCCAGGTGTGGCGGTGCACACCTATAGTCCCAGCTAGTAGGGAAACTGAGGCAGAAGGATCACTTGAGCCCAGGAATTTGAGGTTGCAGTGAGCTATGGTGACACCACTGCCCTCTACCCAGGGAGGACAGAGTGAGACTCTGTCTCAAAAACAAAAAATTAAAATAAAATAAAATTATATAGTTGAGAAAGGAAATAAATGAAATTAATAAAAGGAAATTTTATTATAAAATAATAGGACTATAATAAATAGTAGGAAATTCTCAAGTTCCAGAAAGAAATATGGAACCCAAAGCCAGTGTGGTAAGAGTGAGATGAAACTAGAGCAGTCAGTGGAATGTTGGACTGGAGATAGGCCCTTCAGGTCTAGGGACTGGGATTTTAATAACCCCATGGGGTAGAAATGAGGCCTCAGGTCCACAAAAGGCAGGGACCTTGTCTTGACCTGATTCCCTGTAAAATAGAGGAACCCAGACTGATGACAACTCTGCCACCTACAACATGTGGCTTTCAGGACTGATGTGGTCACTTCCATCCCAGTCAGCCAGTAGGGGGACGAAAGCATGGAGAAGCACCTGTGGGAGCTTTTCATGAGCCAAGACTGGAAGCACCGTCCATCATTTCTGCTCTCATTCCATTGTTTAGAACTCTGTCACACGGACACATCTACTAATAACTTCAGGGGAGACTACTGCTTAGCGCCTAGAAAAGAATCAGCGGGTTTTGGTGAACAGTTAAGTGTCTTTGCCACAAAAGCTCACACTCAACTCTTTCAGCTCTCAACTCGAACTCCTATGAAGGACGCAAGAAGTTCACCCCGGCTGGTCCGGGCCCCCTCTCTGATCTGATCTCATCTCCTGCCACACTCTCTCTCACTCACCGCGCCCAGTCTCACAGCCTTCTCTCAGTCCCTGAATCCGGCCAAGCCCTTGCGTCTGTTCTTCCTTCTACCTGGACCACTCCTCTCACCAGATCATTTAGGTTTCTGCTCCCGTGTCACCTCCTCAGAGACCTTTTCTTGACCATCCTACGTAATGTTGTCCCCGCCTCCCAGACACCTTTACCATAGAATCCCTCATCGAAGAAGGCCTGGTGGCCAGACATGCCCAGACATGAACTGGATCCCAGCAGGAATTAGGCTCAAGCAGGGTACTCCTCACTGTCCGCCATCAATCCCACAGCACATGCACAGGGAGCCCTATTTCTAGTGATCAGTGTAATGTTGTCCCCACCTCCCAGACATTGCCCTGTTGGGAAATGATGACTGAGAGTTTCAGAATTGAAGGAAAACACCAGATCTCAAGCAACGTAATTAAAGACAAATCCACATTTCTTCTAGAGACATCATAGTGCAATTACAGAACATCAAAGAGAAAGAATGACTTGAAAGAACTTCAGAAGTATTACTTCAGCAAGAAAGAATATGAACCCTAAGAGAGGAATAGGCTGCAAGAAGCAGTAGTGGCCAGGAGACCAATAAAACATGTTGGCAAATCTAATAGTCAATGGACAATAAATCATAACTATTGAGAGGTTAAAAGCATGGAGGAACTAAAACACCAGACAGCTATAGCATGGAAGCAAGGAGGGAAGAATGCAAGGGAAATTAAGACATTCCATTTAATGGAGGAGAAGGATCATCATTTTAATTAACTTCTGACTTTGATAGAAAAATAGTTAGGTATGCATGTTTTAAAAAAGTTTCATCTAGCCACAAAGAAGATCGAAATAGAATGTATTGCTTCTAAATCAATAGACAAACCAAGAAAGCTTCATTAATCCAACAGAAAGCAAGAAAGAGGAAAAGAAAAAAAGAAGCAGAGAAGAAAACCTTGGTAAAGTGGTAATAAGCCCAAACATATCAGAAATTGCAAAAAAATGCAAACTCACCTATTTAAAAAGAGGGTATCTTGGATCAGATTTTTCTTTAATCCAGCCAGATGCTGCTTAGAAGAGACACGCCTTAAACTAAGTGATCCAGAAGGGCTGAAAGCAGGAAGCAGAAAGCTCATTTATTCTGTGGTTTCCCTTCATGACTTCCATGGGCCTGACTCCTTGCGGTGAAATCCCACGTCTCCAGTCCCGGTAGCCACAGGTTGTCAGTGATAAGCGCACTGGGAGAGGATGTCAAGGCAGCAAATGTGAGCCACCCACGGAGTGCTGTGAGTCGGGTCAGAAGTGCTTTCTTCTCTGACCAGAGAGACTTGAACGGCCCTGCTGAGGGAAGGCAATTGATGATGGCCTGTGAAGAAAACGTCAATCACTGGTGAAAATCCATCGCCAGCGTGGTGGGAAACAATTTAACAGGGCAGTTGGGAAGTGAGCTTTGGCTCATCTGGGCTTGAGCCTCCTCCCTAGTTTTACGAACAAACTTAGCAAGTTATTTATCCTCTCTGGGCCCGTTTCTTCATCCACAGAGTAAAGATAGCGATGCTACCTCTCCAGGTGTAGGGGGAAGCTAACTTAGATGACAGCACCTAGACCTGGTACGTGTCTGGAAAATAGCAGCTGTTATTAATTGCTAAGATAAAAACCTGCGACGCCACAGCATTGCCCCTCCCAGAGGGCAGTAAGAACCTGAGGGGCCACCTCAGCCTTGGGCCTGGGCCTCAACCTTCATGGTCCAGAAATGAATTCACGCAACCCAAAATTACAAGAAACTGATATGCAAATCCAAACATAATTTATTTGTCTTAAGTCAGGATAAATGTCAGGTAAGACGGTTTCTTCCCAGACCCAAAAAGAAAGTTTCCTTTCTCCTGCTCCTTCTTTCTCCTGGGGTATCAAGTCCATAGTGGTGAAAAGAAAAAAAAAGTCCATAGTGGTGGCAGAACCACTGAATTCATGGATTTCTTGAAGGTCCTCTGTATGGGGTAAAGTGTATCCTCTGTATCTTTGCTTTTGGTGTCTTCTCTTGTCCTCCATGAAGGCCACCCTGTGTTAGGATTCATTTCTCCTATGACAGGAAGATGGACACCCTACGCCCCAGTGGGAGTGCACGCCACCCCACCGTGTTCTCATGTCTTCACACTGATTGCTGCAGATGGGGCTCGTTGTGCGTGTGCTGTGGGGGTGGAGGGATCAGTGAGGAGTACCCCTGCTTGAGCCTAATTCGTGCAAGGATTCAGTCCATGTCTGCGCGTCTTGGCCACCCAGGGCCTGCTTTTGTGAGGGATTTTATGGTAAGGGCACAAAAGAGCACTGGCACTGGCCGGGGGGAAATTAAGAACACAGAACAGGGTCTGTTTGTAAGATTCATCCTCTGGTCCAGACTCACAGCAAAGACAGTAATAGCACTATTATCGCTGTGACCTCTGGGGGACACGGGGGCAGACTTCACTGTGTACTTGTACCCAGCAATCAAGTCCCACACTTAAAACCTTGGGGGGATTCTCTCCCATTGAATAGGAGTCCATGAAACACAGTTTACATTGACAGCTGAGAGGACAAGCAGGATGACAGCAATTGGTGTGGTGGCCAGCTCCAAGATAGCCCCAGGGGTCCCTGCCTCTTGGTATTCACACTCTTGTTCCCTCCCACATTGTACACACATTGATCTGTGTGACCAATAGCATGTGGCAGGTGTGATGGCACGTCACTTCCAAGGCTAAGTCATCAAAGACATCATGGCTTCTTCCTTGCTCTCTTGGAGAGAGGCAGTTGCCATGTCTTGAGCAGCCCTCTGAAGAAGCCTACTTGGTGAGGGACTGAGATCTCCTGACAGCAGCCAGAGAGAAGCTGTGTGCATGAGCCATCATGGAGCCAGATCCTCCAGCCCCAGTCAAGCCTTCAGATGACTGCTGTCCTACAACCTCATGACCAACCTTGAACCAGAACCACCCAGCTAAGCCAGTCTTAGATTCCTGACCCTCAGAAATTGTAAGAGATAATAAACATTGTTGTCATAAGTCACGGTAGCAATAGATTAATAAAATAATGTTCTTCTAGCACAATTATAAACAAATGGAGTTTAATAAAGTAAATCCTACTATATAAATATAGATAAAACTTTAACTGTGTGTAATGAAAGTAAATGTTTAATAATACTAAAATACATTCAATATCATGGTGGGGAAAAGTGTATTATCCAAGAGATATATTGGGAGGATTTATGAGATTTCTTCGGAGAACACTGTTAATTTCTTACTCCCTTACCTCCAGGGAGAGGGTAGGAAGCTACTTTCCAACATAAGCTTATTGAGAGGGAGCTTCCAGGGCACACTGAGAGAGCCACTTGTGTGTTCTCTGCAGCTGGGGAAGGGGGATCCTAGACTCCTGCCTAACTCGGGCCAGAGAGAGCTGACACTGCCTATGGCCACAGGACAGACAACCTGCATTTGAGGGTTTGTTGGAGGGTTGAGGGTTTTCCGTGGAACAAATGCTTGCCACTCAGCAGAGGGGAAGCCAGGCTGGAGCTATTTTAAGTTCTTCCCAAGAAGCCCACATGAAGAGTGAATGGGCTCCAATTGCTGGTGTACTGTAGACCACCATACTAGGGCTGGGGGCAGGGTAGCGGGCTGGCAGAGAAACAGAGAAACAGTACTATTGTCACAGAGCATGTCGGGTTCTGGTGAACTCAAGAAAGCATCATGAGAGAGTCTGTTTTAGACATCTGCCAGGCTCAGACAGCAAGCCAAGTAAGAACTGTCCTGTCCTCTATCTCTCTTCAAGCCTGGGCAGAGAGGAGGTGAGTGGAGGAGGAGCAGAAACCACTGCAACCTCCCTTCTAGGCCACAAACTCTCACCACCAGCCCCGTCTGGGAGGAGGGGGAGGAGGAGTAGGAGATACGGAAGGTGGGGGAAGGGGAGAGGGAAGGGGAGGAGGAGAATTCTTACCTATGAATGAAGTGTGAAGTGTTGATTATGTTCTTGGTTAGGCATTTCCTTAAATTTTTTATTATGAAAGTTTTTGAGCATATAGGAAGGTATCTATCCATCACATAGATTTAATGACTGTTAATGTTTTGCATATTTGCTTCATCTTGTTTTTGCTTAGGTGTTTGGGGTATATTGAAGACATGGGACATTTCTCATTTCTTGATACTTTAGACTGTGTCTTCAGAGAACAGGGATGTTTGCATGCCACAGCAACACTGTGGGCTTAATGGCAACTCCCTGGAGTCCCCTGGTACCTGATATATGTGTGGTTTCCCTGTCTCCAAGGTACCTTTTCATATATATGGTTGGTTTGTTCAGGCCCAGAAAGATAAAATGGATGCTTAACTTCTGAATTGAGGCTGTTATTTGTGACTTAAAGCAACTTAGGACTGTTCCCAAAGAAGGAGAAGAAGAGTTCCATTCAGGAGTGGAGGGATTTTATTCCTGCTGAATAGGTCTGAAAGAGATGGCAAAAAACAAAGGTGAAATATGTATTTTCATAATTTAAAAAAGAGAAGTTTATGTTTTGTAAGGTGACAGACACTGCTGGAAAGATGCTCTAATAAGTTTATTCATGTCTTTATAACGTAGATATTTAAAAACTGCAAAGGACCCTCACACACTGCTTATATGCATGCAAATCAGTACAGACTCTACCCAGGGTGCTGTGGCTGTGTCTATCAAAATTTTTAAAGCATACACTCTCTGATACAACAATCCACTCCATTGGAATTTATTCAGTACATATCTTTGCCAGTGAAATGACTTAGGAAAAGGGTATGTCTTGCAGCATGGTCTGTAATAGCAGAAGACTGGAAATGATCTTAAAAGGCCATTGGTGAGGGACTCGTTAAATATGTGGTATATGTTTTTATTATATGGTATGTATATATATTAAATATATTCTGTATTCTGTATGTGGTGTTTTAGTCAGCTCAGGCTGCCATAACAAAATACCACAGACTGGGTGGCTTAAACAAAAGACATTCATTTCTCACAGCTCTGGAGACTGGCAAGTCCAAGGTCAAGGTGCCTGATGATTGGGTTCCTGACGAGGGTTCGCTTCCTGGCTTGCAGACTGCCACCTTCTGGCTGTGTCCTCACACGGCAGATAGAGAGCGCTTTCTGGTGTCTCCCCTTACAAGGTGTTTCCTCTAATAAGCCTTATCCCAGGCTTCACCCTTGTGACCTCATTTAACATTAATGACTTCCTTACTCCAAATACAGGCACTTTGGGTGTTAGGACTTCAACATATAAATTGAGGGGCAGGTGGGGGAGACACAATTCAAATACAATAGGAATGCAATAGAATACTCTAAGCTAGCAGAAAGAATGAGGCTATGTGTACAGATAGACTGTGAAATGCAAAACAGCAAAGTGCAGGACAAGGTGCTGAGTCCGTGAGCTGGGTCCCCACCATTTGCCTTCCTTATCCACTCTCTACCCTTCCCCATCTGCTCTCTGCCTGACAGTGACCTCTGTAAACTACATCAACAGACTCTCTTGTTCTCTGGCCCACGTTGACTTCAGCCCAGCAGGTGCTGAGCAAAAGGTCAGGGGGAGGGAGGAGAGCGAGGGCAGGTATATGTGGCCCTGCTTCCTCCCCAGGGTGCCCTCAGCTGACTGTGCTGCTCACACTAAGCCACGGCGCCTTCTCACTCATCGCTGGCCCTGTGCTCTTCCTGCAAGCTGCCCACACCTTTGCAAACAGTCCACTTATTAAACGCTACTCAAATGACACACTTTATGTGTGCCATCTGCTTTCTGTCAGGACTCTGGCTGATACAGTATGCTAACACTTGTGTTTAAAACAAAACAAAACAAAACAAAACAGCTGGTGAGTATGTGCAGAGGGTGGAGTACAAGCACTTATTTATGCTTAGAATGTCTCTGGAAAACTGCACAAGAAACTGGTAACAGCGGTTGCCTTGAGGGAAGGAAACTGGGTGGCTGGGAGTCGGGGGAAAGAGAAAGTAGAAATTTATGTTAACTGTACCTTTTGTTCCTTTTGAAATCTGTACGTTATGCATGTATTACTTATTCAAAATTAAGTTTTAATTTAATTCTTTCAAAAATAATAAAAAATAAAGACTGCAGAGGGACTTGGTGCCAGAAGGCTTCACAGGCAGCTGTCCCAGCAGCACCCCGGTCCCTCTCTCCCTAGGAGCAGCTGCCTTCCCTGGCAGACACTATGAGTTGCCAACTAAACAAAAAAAATAAACAAACAAAGGCGTAATTAACAGCCTTCTTCCACTCTACACTAAATAAAAAAGAGGTGCAACATTTTGAAAAAAGAATTGGTACATTAACTCTTAGACCAGTTTCTGATTCTCTTGGGTGGACAAGAGGTCCACACTAACTAAAGGCAGTAATTTCACAGCCACCAGCAGCATGTGCATTGACCACACCTTTGTCCCTTCTTGGACAGAGGTCAGAGTCACAGTGACCAGGATAGAGCCTGCTCAGGGTTTTCACTTAGGCTCACCCTCTAATCCCTCTCTGAAATCCTCACCATCCTTGGGACTCAAAAGCAGCTGTGGCCTGGTTGAGCCACAGTGACCCAGCAGGGGGTCTGGCTTGGCGACCACACGGGAAGACCGCGTGCACCTCCTCTGGGCTCGGGTCTTTCTCCTGCTCTTCAACATGGCCGACCCATTATTGAGCAATGGCTCTATTTTTATCATGCTCATTATACTGCAGTGCTCTTCATTTTCATCTCATTATTGTTGGCGGGGTCATCCAGCGGCTTTGTTGCCCGGGAGACAGGGAGGAAGGCTGCACACTCAGCTCTCTTCCCCAGCCTCCGCTAATCCATCATCTGACAACACACGATCGGGCTTCTCTCTTCTGGTTGTAGAGACCAGAGCCGGTCGGTCCTTCCGGCTCTTCCTCCTCCCAGAAGTGTCTGGTTTAATCACAGTTTCCTGCGTCAACCCTTCCCCGCTTAAACAGAAAGAGATAAACATATCTATATTTTATAGACAGATGTATAATTGATAGAGAAACAGAACATCCATACAAATCTTTTATGTGACTCTTTCAGGGAAGAATGATGTCTAGAGGTGTCTGACAGCAGCATTGGAAGCAGATAGAATACAATCACTCCCGCCCTAAAGAACACACGCTGCTGCCGCCTCCCCAGCTCATGTGGCGTGAGGGCTGCAGCTAGAACAGAAGTTCCCAGGACACATTTGCATAAAGGCCCTCCACACTTTTGCCCCAGACTCCAGTGCAGCAACTGGAAAGTGGTTAGGGTCTGTCTCAAGGAGGTAGCCACAGCAAGGGAGTGGACAGGGCACTACTGTTGAGGGGAACTGGCACCCACTGCCTCCATCCGAGGGTCCTACCCCTCCCGCCTCAGATCCTGCTCTCTGGCCCCATGGCAGAGACACAGGGCCCCAAGTCCCAAGCCCTCCCACTGTGTGCCTTTCCTCATGTGGTATCTCTGCTGGAACCACTCCTCATCCTGTGAACCCCAGACCTCCAGTGTTGCCTCTTTGGTGACACTTCCTGGGCCTCTATCCTATACCCATCCATACCCGTCTTACAAAGCGAAACCTGCTTTCCTCTGTAGTCCTGTAGCACTTTGTTCCTGGGATTGTTATAGCTGGCTGTCCCCCGTCTCACTCTCCCATTGCTTCTGCGTCATCACTTTGCTGGGTACCTAATGCACAGAGCCTAGCTCAGTTGGGAAGTACTGAATCCAGAACGGTAATTAGAGATGATTATGTAAAGCACTGTCTGAGTCAGTCTGGGCTGCTATAACAAAATACCATGGACTGGGTGGCTTACACAACAAATACTTATTCTCACAGTTCTAGAAGCTGGAAGTCCAAGACGAGGGTGCCAGCTTGGTTGGGTTCTTGGTGAGAGCCGTCTTCCTGGTGCACAAACTGCTGCCTTCTTGTGTGTCCTCAGATGGTGAAGAGAGCTCTGGTCCCTTTGTCTCCTTGCAGGGATTACCCATCATGCCCGCTCCACCCTCATGACCTCATCTGAGCCTAATCACCTTCCAAAGGCCCCCCACCTCAAATACCATCACACTGGGCTTCAACATGTGAATTCAGGTGGACACAAACAGTCCAGAGCAAGCATCTAACCCAACTGGTGATTTGCTTTGTGCCAGGCACTGGCTGAGAACTTCACGGCACTATCTCCCTCAATCTTCACCACAACCCAAGAGGTAGGTGATGTCGCTTCTCCTCCGGCTGAGGAAACTGCAGCTGGAGGCAGAAAAGTAACTTACTCAAGGCCATGTGGCTGGAAACTGATAGCAACTGGACTTGAATCCAAGTCTGTCTGACCTCACAGCACTTATTTATTTCTTAAACTTTTTAAATTTGAAAATAATACCTGCTTATGATAAGGAATAAAAAGAATCTAAACTCTATTAAAGGATCAAAAGTAAGGTCCCTGATACCTAGATCAACAACTCCTCTCCCAGAAACAACCACTGTTACCAACTCCCTTTTTCCTTCTAAAATTAGTCTATGCATACACTCCTCTGCTTTTACTACACACACTCCATGTACTTTTCTGCAACTTGCTCTTTCTTTCACTTAACATATCTTGGAGATTGCTCCATTATCAGTAGCTACAAGCCTACCCCCGTTCTTTTTAACAGAGGCAGAGTATTCAAAATGGATATAACTTACTTTGTCATCTCTGGCGATGGGCATTTACATGATTTCCTGTCTTTCGTAATTACACCTGGGGCTAAAAAGTGTGCCTTGTCCATAAGTCTTGACACAAGTTACATTACATTACAGTTAAATCTTTGGTCCTTCTGGAGCTTTTGGCATAGTAGATGAGGTACAGATCCAGTAAGTATGTGCTTTTGGCCCGCATACTGTACTGTGGACAAGTATCTTACCTGGCACATAGTCAGCGCTTGTAAATGATTACTAGTAACAAAAGCAAGAGTGATCATCACAGCAGCTTCCACTGTAGCACGTCCTCAGGGCGTGTTTGTCGAATATATAACTATGCAGTCGATCTGCAGCATTGCGGGGCTACCTGGAAGTCTTCTAACCCTGAATGACTAGGCCTGAATAGTCACATACCTGTCAGAATGAATGAGTTTGCAAAACTGTCCTGAGAGTAAGGTTTGAACTGGGAAGGAGAAAAGGACATCACATGAATACAGTGCCAGGATGCAGCCAAAGCATGATGACCAGGATGGAGGAGCTTCTGAAGACGAACTGCTGGTGATTTGGTTAAAGCATTCCTCGTGGGCAGTCCAGAGGTACTGCTGGCTGCACAATAGCCAGTAGATGCGGGCTGGTAGGGCTGGCTGCGGGCTGGAGGGAACAGAGGCATGTACCGCGTTGGGGAGAGATGATGTGCAAGGAGGCAGGGGCTATGGTGAGCAGTAGGAGGCTCATGTTCTGTGCCTGGTGGATAGAAGATGAAACATATCATGAGAGAGAAGTGGGATCCAGCTGAGGGGCCATGTCCCATCAACTGGAAGGATGGCCTGCGGGAGCTGCTCTCTTACCCAGATGGGCTGAGGTGCAGACCCTCCCCACCCCAGCTGGGGATCACTGAGAGCGGATGAATAGCTCTGGGGTGGGATTGGGTGATGTGGCACTTTCACTCCCCAGGAAACTGGTTCGCACAGTGCAGGTCCTTCAGGAACTTTTGTGTAATAAATGAGGTACAGATGCCATAAGCACATGCTCTCGGCAGACCACCATACTCTACTGAGAGCAGGTGGAGGCTGCTCCTCAGCCCCGGAGTTGATGGGAACAAACCAAGGCTGGGTGGAGGTTGGGGTGTCCACAGAAAATAACTGAGCAGTAGGGTGTATCCCCGTACTCTGTGTGAGGACTTGGTGTTAAGACATCATAACAGCAGCTAGTATCTACCATACACCAGGCCCAGATGTTAGTTCATTTCATTCTCACAATAGCCCTACAAGTTTATCCCCATTTTACACATGAGAAAACTAAGTCACAGAGAGGCTGACTCCCCAGAACTGGAGTCATAAAACTTGTGCCTATTATCAAAATTTGATTATCAGTTTATCTCTGAGGGATTCACTTACAGATTACTGGCTGTCCCCTAAGATGTGGTCTCCACAAGGATAGCCCCCAGCAGAGTGATCAATAGGCCATGTCTGTGGCTTTCCTAAGCCACTCAACCCCTTCCAGGAGCAAGCAGATCTCAGTACCGCTCTGCTCCTTCCTGGTCCTCCTGGGTGAGGGCTGCAGTGGAGACACAAGCTGCTTCTCTGCATAACACAACTGCAGAGTGGTGGGAGTAAGAGTACTGGATGGGGAGTCAGGAAGGGGATGGCTGGAAAGGTGAGAGCCCAGGAGAAAGGAAGGTGATGGACAAGGCTCCTGACCCACCTCTGCAAAGGAACCAGATCCACCTGTGCCAGGCAGGCTGCAGCGGGAGTCAGCAAACACCGTGGACAAGCAGTGAGGGATGGCAGGCCTCTGGCCTCTTACCACGAAGTCCACAGATTAGGTAAACCGGGGTTTCCCAATACGGGTATCAGGACTTGCTTCTGCTTCAACTTGGCAGCAAGTCCTTGATTCTACTGTCCTGGGAGGGGTGGAAAGATTTCTGCAGAAAAGCACCTGCTTAGTTTTGGCCCATCTCCGAGGGGTGTGCTGCTTCCTCCTGCTGGCCCCATTCCCCATCCTGGTCTAGACAGATACATCCTGCTGCAGCTTTGCCATGTCTCCAGGCACCTATCAGCTGGCCTGGCCAGGGTCAAGCAAAACATAAATTCAGAAAAGAATGAAGCCAACTGCCTCCAGCAGCCCAAGACCTCGCCCTCGCCAGCTCCAGGCCCCACCCCAACCCCCAACCCTGGCTCACTGCTCAGAGAGAGGGAGGGAGTCCCCCTGCACCAACTGCACCTGTGAGAATCACAATGTCCCTGGCTGTAGTATGAGGGGTGCTTTGGAGCTGTCCCTCCAACCCTTGCAGGTTGTCATGGTGCCTGCTGTCCAAACTCTCTATTGGCAGAGCAGTAGATTGTCTCCATGGCAATAAAACAGATCTGTGGAGAAAGGATGCTTGGCCTTGGAAATGGACTAATGGGAACACCCCTGGGAAATAAACCTCCCCTAGCAGGGAGCGGGTCAGAAGACAGTCTCCTCCTGCAGACGCAGTTCCTTAGCCACTGCACTGGCCCAGGAAGCCCAGCTTTCTGACGCTTAGTACCATTATCCCTACCAATGCTCTGGCCATAGAGGATGCCAACTCCAGATTCCTGGCTGCACCTAGTAAAAATTGCCAGTCAGGAAAGTACAGTTAAGACGCCAAACACCTGCCCTTTCAGTGCTCTGCGGCAGGCGCCCCTGCACACCTGCTTCTCGGGGTGTTCCCCTCCCACTCCTGGCTGCAGAGCCTGGCTTCTCTCCCCCTCCTCCCTGATAATGTACAAGCTGATACAGCTGAAAACAACGCCCCCGCACCCACAAAACTTGTGTGTTTTGTAGGACCTTGGATAACAAAACAAACAGGTCTCTACTGTTGCCCAACAGTCCCTAGCAGATATTTCTTTGCCCCATGTATGTGTATTTCTCTCGTACCTTTTATACCATGAATCTTGGCTTTTGCACAATTCGCTCACAGTATAGCAGGGAGGTCGCTAGGGTTCTTTGAAACCCCAAGTCCCTTGCTAATCCAACACTTGCACATCTGGAATCAGGCTGAGCTAGGTCAAGAGAGATTGCCTTTCCTACTTTTGCCTCCCAGGCAGAAACCATTTCCCTACCTACCTCAGGCTCCCAGCAACCTCTTATCTGTCCCTATCAACACTTGCTTCAAAGAAGGATCTGAAATCCATTCACACTTCAGTGTGACTAATAATAGATTAAAGTGCATTCTCCCCTGGGGACATCAGACATTAAATTGTAAAAAACAAGTTCCTACATGGAATTTCAGGCACCAGTTCAAGGATCAGTGCTACAAGAGTAGAGTTTGGACTTTACTCTTAGAAAGAGAAAGAAGTGATACGGGTCCTCTTTTTTCTGAAGCATTTCTTTACACTTGCTGACTCCCTTGGATGATAAAGGGAGTTTGTTTTGTTTCAGTTCCTATTTCTAAAGCCTAGAAATGTGATTTCTTATAAAATTCTGCTACACCAAAGCTAGGTGTGGTGCACCATGAGGGGACTTTGCCTTCACTGCCCAATGTCACTGCTTCCTTGCCAGCAGCCAGGCCTGCGCACGGGCCTTGGGGTGATCACCAGCCCACGTGAGGAGCACAGCCCGCAGTGGGCAATGGCACCCCCAGCCTGCCTCCCCGTCTTTACCTCCTCTTAGTGACCTTGGGTCTCTCCTGGGACGTCTCACATACTAAAACCAAATCAAAAAGGTCTTTATGAGATATACCAGCTTTGCTTATTTCCCTGAGTAGTTGTCTTTGCTTGAATTCCTCCAAAAGAGAGCCTAAGACAGGTAAATCCTTTGTGACGTGGCCTTGGAGGGCGGGAGTGAGGGAGTGGGCAGAGAAACCCAGGTCAGCAAGGAGAGCCCTGCAAGGTGCAGTGTGGGGGTCGGGGTCGCTGCTGTGGGGAGCAGGGATGGGTTCCACTGGCCCTACTGAGAAACAGGCAGACTTTCTTCCACACATAGACGGGGAACTGTGCTCTGCCCCTCGCTGCATTAACCCCGTGCTTCCGCACTCCCTTTTACACGCCCAAGCAGGCTTGTGGGGAGTCAGACAAGCCCAGGGGCAGAAAGTGAAAGCTTTGCAGTGTGTGTTTGAGGTGAGTCCGAGCTCCCCAGGAACTGTCCACCTGGACTGTGGCTGACGTCTGAGGGGGAGTGAGGGGATGCGGCCAAGGTCCTGACCCTTTCTGGACTCTAGGTTCTCCACAGGTAAAATGGGGATAAATGTCAGGTTTCAGTCTGAAATGTCAGTTCCTGATGCGCTCATGGTCAAAGAATGACCAGACACACCACAGTAAGGCAAGTGTGAACATGAGGTTTATTGAGAGAAAGATAGGATTACAGAGCAAGAGCAAGATACATGTTTACAGAGCGTGCTACATACGCCACGGATGACGACCAGACCCATTGTTACAGGAGGAAAAAAGCAAAAAGAAGGGGCCACAAAGAGACTGGTTATGGTCTCAGTCTTGTTTTATAGTGCCTGGATTGGGATCTCCCTGTGGCTCAGACATCACCGTGGAACCACTTTGATTGGACAGTTGGGAGTTGCATGACCTGAGTCTTAACTACGCATGTGGGTTGTTCTAGTTAAATTTCTGGACTCTGTGGTACCTCTGCTGCTTGGCCGGTGGGCTAGAGAGTCCCCTGCATTCTTTTACAGCTAGTGTGCTGAGTTATGATTGACAGATTCATAGGGTATTCTGTCCTCTCCCAGGTATGGCAGTCACTCGGGATAGGATTGGGGGGAGCAGGACAAAGATGGGGGCCTGAGGCTCACCCCTGTCCTTCTTCCCAAGTGGGGCAATTGCACCAAGGCAACAGCACCCACTTTCGTCCCTAGGAAACCTGGAATCCCTCTCTGTCTACCTAACATAAGAATAGCCCTCCCTTACAGAGCTGCTGTGACTACAAATGAGAGCATTTCTGAGAAGTACTTAGCACAGTCCCTGACCCTGAGTAAAGGCTCAATAAACAGCAGCTGCTATTCCTTTGCTGTGACTGGAGATGCAGGGAGCACCTGGGCTGAGCATAAGGCTCTGAGAGTCCCCAACCCCCACCCTGCCCCAGTCTTCAGCAGGACCCAGACTGGGTAGGACTGAAATCATGCAGGAGATGGCTCCTGAGGAAGCAACCTGAGTTCTAGATCTAGGAAACTCTGTTCTTTAGAAACTATCCCATCTCAGATATGTTGTTATAGCAACCCAAACAGACTAAGGCACTGCCCATTATCATAAAAGCTGCAACTTCTACATCACCATGATACTCGGATCTATAAGTGAAGGGAGAATCAAAAGCAACCAATATGCCTCTCTGCAAATAAAATTTTAGCAACTGCATGAAATCACCACCAGCAACCAAGACCTTTCTTCCTTCACCTTTGCTGATTGAAAAATTGTTCACACACTATCCTGAGTCACCTTTATAATTTCACTGACTGAGAAAGTTCATGGCATTGCTCTGGAGTTCCAGGTTCAATAAATATTGTGTGGCTAGATGGATGGAAGAAAGGACAAACAATGGTAATAACGATAAATGAGATGCACAGCTAATAATAATAACAATTATGCACATCTGCTCACACAGGCGTAGACTGTCTTTGGTAACAACAGTGACTGCCTCTATGAAGTGGAACTGGAGTCTAGAGTTCAGGGGTAGAAGGGAGACTTACCTTTCACTTTTTACCCTTTTGAAATACTTAAATTTGTTGCCATGTTCATTTTAAATGTTTTTTTTTAAATAAATGTACATTCTGTCAAGACCCTTCAGCCAAAGACCACCAGGAACACAACTGCTGTCAAATAAAATCAGATTTACTGTGTCGCTGCAATGAGGGGGAACAGACAGCACGGGGGACTGTGGCATCTCAGTAAGAGAATGTCAGGAAGGACTTACAGGATTTGGCGTGTGTTAGATTTTGAGGAAGATTCAAAGAAGCAAGGCTTAGCTCTTGACGGGATATTGTCAAGAAGCAGGGGTAATTCTCTGATTAGAATCTTAATCACAAGTGTCTTAAGAATTCAAGCCTAGAAACAGAGAAGAAAGGAGCAGAGTTCCAGGTGCCATTGATGGAGCAGCAGTCACTCTCGTCATGCAGGAAGGCAGGGGGATGTTTGGTCATTTTTGTAGTTTGGACAATAAATTTTTTTGTCTGTGTTCAGACATGATTACGGAGTGATCTTGTTTTTGTCTTTATCCATCAAGTTAACAGAGTGACCTTGTCTGAGGTGGGTATTTCCTGAAATTGTTGTGTTCAACAGAACAGCCTCATCTAGCTGTGAGGCCGGGCCAGCTCCTGTCAACACCAAGGCCCGGCTGCCAGGGCTGCTCTTCTCTTTTTCAGTGCCCTTCAAACTGAAGAGCACAGGTATTAACTCAATTAGTTGCTTTTACTATACTGTCCGAATGGTATGGAAATTGGCCCGATTTTTTTTAAATTATTGATTCAACTCCCAGTAAAGATCACTTCAGCAACTTTTTGAGACACTAAAGCCCTTTAATATATTCTAAAACCGCAGCAGGCAGGAGCCATGAGGATGGGCCCACTGGTGGCGGGCATGTAATGGGGATTGGCCAGGCTCTCTGACCACCCATCAGCACAACAGTGAAGTCACTTGGGCCCCGGCAGAGGTTAATGCCAGCTCTGCCGTCCTGTCCTCAAGGACTGCTCCTATTCAAATCCAGAAGCTCCTGTCCTGGGTTGGCGGAGTGGGTGGGTGGGGGGACTTCTTACAGGATTATCAATGCAAGAGATCAACAGAAAAGGGGGTTTTCTCATGGAAAAGCCCACACTGGGGATCAAGGAACCTCATTTCTGGACCATTTCTCCCACCAGCCACAACATTGCCAAGTCTCTCACCC
This sequence comes from Lemur catta, assembly GCF_020740605.2. Classification (NCBI taxonomy): domain Eukaryota; kingdom Metazoa; phylum Chordata; class Mammalia; order Primates; family Lemuridae; genus Lemur; species Lemur catta. The sequence continues at coordinate 65,376,567 of NC_059128.1, forward strand.
CTCCATGGGCCTCAGTTTCCTCACCTGTAAGATGGCAGAGGAGAGGAGAGGTGGGGGTGAGCTAGACCTTTTGCACGATCTTTTCTAGTTCTCTCTTCCTTGATTCTAGGGGGCAGCTGCTTCGCAGGCAGGTGCCGGGCAGGTTTCACCCTCTTCTGGAAAAGATTAGAGAGCAGGTGCACTGGAGAGAAACCAGTAAATTTGGCAGGAAAAACACAACCTCTGTGACGGGCACGTGGGCTTGTATCTTATGAATCCTCAGGCAGCTACACCTGCCCACACCTGCATCAATTCTTAATCAACAAGTAAAGCAAGGCCAGAGGAGAATTGATCTCCCTGAAAGGTTTGGCATGAAGTTAGCTGATAAACTTCAGGAGGATGGGGAAGAGAATAAAGCACTTTGAAGAGAATTCTGGAAACGGCTTTAACTGATGCAGGATGTTTTGCAGTTGGAGGTTGGACGGTGCTATGGTCTGAATGTGTCCCCCAAAATCTGTATGTTGAGACTTAATCTCTAATGTGATGGTATTAAGAGGTGGATCCCTCACAGATGAGAGTAGGTCTCTTATAAAAGGGCTTGAAGGAGAGAGTTTACTCTCTTCTGCTCTTCCACCATGTAAGGACACAGCAACAAGGCACCATCTTGGAAGGACAGAGCAGCCCTCACCAGACACTGAATGCTGGTGCCTTGATCTTGGATTTCTATACCTCAGAACTGTGAGAAATGCATTTCTGTTGTTTGTAAATTACCCACTTTGTGGTATTTTGTTATAGCAGTAGGAACAAACTAAGACAGAGGGTGATGATTTCTTTTGTTTGGCATCCCATACTCCCTCCCTTTGCCTGTTGAAAGAAACCCTTCAAATGTGGCCAGCTGTGCTCTCAGTAAGCTGTTTAGTTGGCCAGGAGAACTATTTGCTTTAGAGGGAAGGACAGTTAATCTTCGTGGTAAATTCTAACCGAGGACATTGAAGACCCAACATGCCTGGTGCTCTGGGCAGGGTTACTGCTGAGGTTTCCAGCCATTCACCCCCAGGCTCTGCACCTCAGTCTCACAGCTGGGGTGCTGCAGGTCACCAGGACCCACCAGCATCTTTTGTCAATTGTCTCCAGCAACTGGGTCACCTGGAATGGAACAAAAGGAGGCCCTGCATTCTTCCTCCTCCCAGGTCCTCACATTCTAAAATTGTCCTGATATTTACTTAGGGAAAACTAAAGGAATTTTAAAATTAAGTATATGAATTTTATGGTATTAATTGTTGCATTTAAATAATTCTATTTTGAAACAAATAGAACATTCAGTTGTTGAAAGACTCTAGCTCTTTTTATGTGTGATTAGTTAATTAAGAGTTTTCTCTCTGATCCTCTGTTCCTTTCTCTCCTTCCCATCCTTTTAATCCTCTGGCTTCTTGTGGTAACCCCCAGGGACAGCCATGGGGACTGTTCAAACCATTAATGGGAGATTTGAGGTCAGGCAGCTTGAAAGCCTCCAGTTAAAAGTTCGGAACACCATCCTTTGAGGGAAGTGGACTAATTGTCATTTTGTGCAGAGGAGAGATTCTCTTTCTCCCTGGAGCCTCACAGGAGTCACGGTTGAGTGGTGTGTCTCTTAAATGTGTTTGAGCCCATGAGCTGCTACTTCCTAGAGGCCTTGTAGCAAACACACTGGGCTCCCCGACTCACGCCTCTTGCCCTCACGCTGATTTCAGGCGTGGCTGGGGTGGGCCGGTTCCTCTGGGCCTCAGTTCATTGCCTGTGGACAGCATCTTCCTCTGTGGCTGGAAGTTGGGGGGCTGATGACCCCAGGGCAACCCTTGGTGGACCAGAGATGAGGATCCACAGATAAATGCTCCCCCTGCCATCCTTAGGAGGGACACCACACTCCTCTTGGGAGATCCCAGGGACAAAGACTTGCTGCAGGGCAGAGCTCCCTCCGTCGTGTCCTGGCAGTGGCTCTCCCTGCCTCCCTACTCACTCTCACCACAAATGCCTTGCTCCTTGCCTCAGCCTCTGCTTTCAAGAGAAACCAAACCAAGACAGAATTGCCAGAGGAGAGAACCAGGCTGATAGAGTCCTGGCCGCCACTTTGTTATGGAGGGTGATTGAGAGACAGACTCACATTCAAATCCCAGCCTTGCCACTTATGATCTGTAGATGCAGGGACAAATTAACTTTTCTGTGGTGGGTTGCAATTAGAAAACATCAAATGCTCATAAGATGCTTAGCAAAGGGAGTCACTTGCTCACCGGGATTCATAAGAATACCCCCTGCATAGGGGACAGAGCTTTTAGCCTTTGAGGACTAAAGGGATGGGAACTCTAACCTTAAGTTCAGGGCACACAAAACAGTCCAGCCCTGCACAGCTCCTTCCAGTTCCTGAACCCGCCTCGACACAGTGTCCCTGCCCTGCAAACAGCAAGTGTGAGGGAACACTTGTGGCCTGTGGCCTTCATTCTGAACCCTAGGTTGTGACCACTCCTTTCCTCCATTTCCATTCTATTCCCAATCTTTCATTCATTCCATCAATCAACCAGTGCTCACCCCACTGTGTAATGGCCCAAGCGGGCCATTTGCTTTAGAAGGAAGGATGGCTTATCTTCTTGGTCAAATCTGACCCAGGATGTTGACTGGTGAAGTCAGAGGTGAACAAACACAGCCTTGGGAGTGCACCCATTTTGTCCTGACCTTACCCCGCAGAACTGAGCCTCATGAGACCTCACATCCTAGTCTTCAGCCCAGCTACACCGCCTTGGGCCACCCTGGGACCACCCCTCTTGCTCCCCTGCAGCATCAGGACCCTCATCCTGGCACTGCCTCCAAGCTCCCTCCTGCCAGGTGAGCCCAGCCCCATAAGGGGAACCTGGGCAGGGACAGTCGGGGATATCCAGTGCAGGAGTGAGGACCCTCCACCACAGTGGTCTGGAAAAAACAAGAACAACCCAGGTGAGGGTCTGGAACTGGCACCACCTTATGCTCCCGTAGGGGCCACAACGTCCAAACGAGCTTGGATAACCTGGGGGTCAGTGGCAGTCACAAGATGGGGAAACCCTAGGCTGGAATGCCATCACACCAGTTTACCATAATCCTAATCGAAGGCCATCCCTGCATTGAATCCCCATTGCCCTGAGACTTTTTTCCAGATCTTTCTTAAGGGATCAGAGATGAGGGTGTTAACCTGAAATGTACAAACAGGCCACACAGTGCTGTCAAAGCTGAGTTTGATGTTCGGAGTTTGACCCATCCAGAGGCTCTGCACCTCCCACACCTGAGCAGCTGCAAACTCACCAGTCCCACTCTTGGCCTTTTGTCACTAACAGCACCCATTTCCTCCTCCTTCCCAGCACACAGTGGCTGAGCCAGCAGAGCCCTCTGACCTGCCAGGCTTGGCTATTTTCTGTTTTGTTTTTCACTTATTAGCCTAGTTGAAAGAGTCTCAGTGTCGCCCAAGGGCTGCTGGGAACCACGTAAATACCAGGGAAGTACACATGTGCTGTTTCCACAACCCACAGCCCCTGGGCTAGAAACCTGGCTGGGAAAGACGATGGGGGAAAGAAACAGGGAGGCTGAAATGGTCCCAGTCCTCATCCTCACCCAACCCAGTCAGGCCGTGAGACCCGGTGCTCTGTCCACGTGTGTGGCCGCACGGCAACACAGAGGAGTCGGGTCAGAGCACAAGGGCCCTTCTCTGCCCCACTCCCCTCCCAGCCAGGGGTGCCTCCTCACCCCACAGGGCTCTGGGCAGCTTGGGCTCAGGACAGGTTTTTCAACAGAGGAAAAGGGCAAGAGTCATAGATTAAGTGCAACCCCCCCCCCATGCCCACAAGCCTCCTATCATACCCTTTATCTTTTTTCTTCTGTACCTACTGACACACTATATGTTTTTAAATATGTTTGTTATCTAGTATAGTCTCTCCCCACTAGAATGTAAGCTCTGCAGGGCAAATATCTTTGTTTTGCTCACTGCAATATCCCAAATTCCTGGAATAATGCCTGGTATGGAGTGGTACTCAATAAATATATGGAGTAAATGAATACATTCTGCCTCATTTATCCATGAGTGTTTTACCTGCTGTTTTTCCACCACACGGAAGGAACTTGACAGAGGTTAGGGTCTAATTTATATTTGTATTCTCCAGGGTGGCTAGCACAATGCCTGGCTCATAGTAGGGGCAATAAATGGTCTAGTAATTAAATTATTCTCACGAGGACCCATCCCCGGAGGTCTGCAGGGGAGGCGCTGGTGAGGGGCTTCAGTGAGACACAGGCCAGTGGTCATGTCGGAAGTGTGGTCTAGTTCCTCCCTCTGCACTGGTCAGGACAACACTGGCATATGACAAGAGAGGTATCCACGGGCCACGGATGACTCGAAGGCCACTGTTTCTCCTCAGCTGGGCCTTGGACATGGACGCACAGAAGGATGGTGGCCCCGAATGTGACTCAGGACAACTAACAGGGCCTTTTCTATAGGAGCTGCACCTTGGCCTATCCCAGGAGAGGAACTTGAGCACTGACTACTCACTTCTCCCTGGAATTATACACAAGATTTGGTGTAACTATTTTTTCTTCAGGTTCTCAAAGACCTGTGTGGCTCAGAAAAAAAAAAAAAAAAAAAAAAAAACATTAAGAAGTATGAGCCTGGAGAACCCCTGGAAGAAGCCAGAGCTTTCCACCACCGCCCACGGAGCCCGGCTCAGCTTCCAGCGGGCCGGGCTCAGAGAACGGAGCACACCCAAAACCTGCCGTAAAGCACCGCACTTGCGCCTCACCACGACGGTTTGCAACCGCTCTGAGCAGCAGAGGAGGCAGCTGGTGGGAGAGTCCTCCCCGCAGCCGTGCTGCCCATGGGCCCCACCCTTGCCAGGCACTTGCAGACTTGCAGATAAATTTGAGTTTATTTTAGGAAAGAAATGTTTAAAGCACAAATTACAGAGAGAAGGAGCTGGAATCTTTCAGGTGCCTGAGCCTCTTCTCCTTTCCCTCAAGGTTCCTTCAAAGCACCAGCCCCATAAAATCTTTAAGCTCCGCGGCCCACACTGAGAGTCCCACACGCTGCTTGGATCAGCTGAATCTATAATAGTCATGCCGAGGAGTCCTGAAGATGCAATCACTGAAGGGTTTTTCTTCTTCCTCAAGCCTAGCACAAGCAAGCCCCTAGATTGCTAGTCGGGTAGAGCTGCAGACTCTTGTCTCCAGACGCAAATGATCTAGCTTCTGGGCGCAGAGCCACAACTGCACGGCCATCCCCACCCACTCATAGACGAGGGGAGAAGCCGGCCACCACGATGTTCTCCCCGGAGATGTAGCTGGCCTCTGGAGAGCACAGGAAGGACACGAGTCCTGCACAGTCCTCGGGCTGCCCAATCCTGGGTGGGAGAGGGCACAGCGTCAGTCTTCTTGTACTCTGATTCTGCTGCTCTGGGGCTCACAGGCCACAAGTGGGAGTGGGTTCCATGGCAGTGGGGAGGATGGACACAGGGGGCTACTTGCACCCTCCAGGGCCATGTGGACCCCAGACCTCAGCAGAAAGAATGGCCAGTAGACAAAGAGGGGTCTGCTTTTGAGATAGACACAGCCACCCCTCCCCAGCCGTACTCAGACCACCAAAGCTCCAAACCCCACTTGCCTCTGCAGTCGCAAGTTTTCCTTGAAGCTTTTCCATAAAGCCTTGTTCTTGTGTATCTGGGCAAAGGAAAGAGATGAAAAGGTCAGTGCTGCTAAAATAAGGATATAGGGGCAGAGCCCCAAGGTGGCCACCTGGCAGAACACCCAGGGCAGGTTTGCCCTTCTCAGGAGAAGCAGCATCTTCTCGGGGTGGATGGACTGGACGATGGCTGAGTTCAGAAGACAGTGAGGACCTCAGCCATAAGCATGCTGACCTGAGGCCCCAGTCACCTCTTCATCCCTTAGTCTCTAGGGAGGGGGGACACACCCCAGTCCTCACCACTTTGCTAAAGTCAGTCTCAATAACTCCTGGAACCAGGCAGTTCACCCGGATGTCCCTGGGGGCCAGCTCCAACGCCAGCGTCCTGGTGAGGCCCAGCAGGGCTGTTTTGCTTACATTGTAGGCGCCCAGTTCCTGGGAAGGATGGAGAGAGTGACTGGATGTGGGGGCAGGTGGAAGCATCAGCTAGGTTTCTCACCTGCAGGGGGCCCCTCCTGTCCAAGCCCAGAGCCCAGATGCACTCTCCCCAGCCATGTCTGAGAACAGGAGCTGGATACAAGGGACCCAGCAGCCACATGGGGACAAACCTCAGCCCAGGGCATGAGAAGTAAGGTGGGGGTCTGTCGTGGGCATTGTCCTTGTGGGGTTCTGGGGAACAGAGCACAGTTGCCCCTGACCCTATACCACCCAGGAGCACAAGGCCCAAGCACTTACCACATGTGGCATATAAGCTGCAATGGAAGAGATCAGGATGACAGCACCCCTCCTGAGAGGAGACAGACGCAGAGGAGAGATGAAGCTAACATCTTACTACCGATGGAGGTGCTGCAACGCAGTCACTAAATACTGCAAACCTCACAGCAGCAACACAGGTCCTATTATCCCCATTTCACAGCTGAGGAAACTGAGGCTCAGAGAGGTTTGGTAGCAGCCACTGAGTGGCAGAGCTGTGGTTCCAGCCCTATTTCTCATAAATAGGATGTCCATACTCATAACCCTTCCACTGCCCTTCCTCTCTAGCCAGGTGCATGAAGAAGAGGGCAGGTTGGGCTTGGTGAAGAGGCACCAGGGGTTGGTGGTGGATGCCCCTCAGTGGGAAGCCTCTAAGGAGCAGATGGGCAGAGGAGACAGAAGTGATGGTCAGGAACCTTCCTTCTGCCCGAGACAGCCCCCAGCCTGTCCCTAAAAGGGTATGTCTGTAGGGATCACAGTCAGATTTGCAGGATGTGGAACAGAGGCAGGATCCCTGGAGACCAAGGTGCAGGGAATGAGGAGGAGTCTGGGATGGGCTTCTTCCTATGGGGAGAAATGGGGTGAACTGCATTACGCTTTTAAGATGGTGAGACCAGAGAGTAGGGAAGTGAGAATGACCAGGCCACAAGCTTAAGGAGCTAAATCACAGCCTTGGCCCAAACCTGGTGATGTCAAGGCCAAGGAGAGCATGCATGGGCCCCTGGCACATCACCCTCCTCCAGCAGCCACCGGTATTAGAAACAGCAGCCACACAAAGTGTGAGGCAGCACAGAGGGAGATGGGGGGATGTGAAGGACCCAGAGAGACTCCTTCTGTCCCCACCCCTCTGGCTGTGCCCAGCTCTACTCCTGTGCCCTGGGCCCCCCAAATCCCACCAGTCCCCACCCCCATGCTGTGGCACCTATTCTCCATGTGGGGCAGCAGCTGGCTCAGGAGCAGGGCTGGGGCCTTCAGGTTCACATCCAGGATCTGAAATCAGAGCAGAAGCACCAAGAGGGTAGAGAGACATGGTCAACCCAGAGCCTCTTCTCCTAAGATGCTTGGAGTCCTATAATTCATGCAGCAGACCCAAATGTGTGCACCTGTGAGACACTAATCCCCGCTTCTGACTGGGGCAAAAGGTGTTTCCAACTTGCTAACGGCTTCATAGGCAGGCAGGCTAAGTCACAGACCTGTGGGCAGAGCCCTGAAAATGTAGATTGTTCAGGATGGGAGGATGGAAGAAAATACCCAAACCTTTTAAAGAAACTGGACTGTACTTTGCTTGTGCAGAAAGAAGCTGTAAGCAGAGGCCTCTGGAAAAAGACTAAAGGCAGAGCAGATGGAGGAGGAGCAGGTGCTGTAAGCAAGGGAGATTTCTAGAAGAGTAACCTTTGTCTCTCTCTGCTTTCACTTGTTTATGCTCTTGCCTCCTCCCAGTAGAATTTAAGGCATACTCACAATGCGTCAGGATAAAACAAATTGAATACATATTATGTGTGAAGAAATGAGAATAGGAAAGGTAGGTGTTGAAAAATAAGAAAAAGCATGAGTGAGGTTGGTGCCTACAGTTCACAGCATGTGGTAAAGACTGGGCACAATTCTATTATTTGTTCACAAAAACACGGGCTGTGAGGGCCTACACACACACACCAGTTTATTGCAGGCTTGGCTCTGAGCTCCCCTGCGGCCAGTACAAAGAGGGAGACACAACAGAGAATTGCCATTCTGGGAGTGAGGTGCCTCTGCTGCGTGAGACTAAAGTCTGGATCTGGGCTCAGCCACACGGATCCTGACATTCTGTCTGGTTGGTGTGGGGATGGGGGAGAAGTAAGAAAGGAACTGGCACGGAAAGATGCAGAGACTGAGCCCAGGAGCTAGGGCAGAGTGCCAGGCAGGACTCACGGGGCACCAGGGACCCCTCCTGTGGGACACTGTCTTGGTGGAAATCCACCGTGTCCTGCATCTCTAGGGAATGAAGCTGTACATCTGTTACCGAACAGGACTGCCAACTGTTTTTCCCACTCCTTCATCCCACGCCCACTCAGTACCTTGGATGAGGGCAAGGGAAAGTCTTCAACTAAGTGCTACAGCCCATTTGATGGCAGGTTGCCAGCGTCGGGGATGACCCTCATGACAGCAAAGAGTGGCTCAGATGTCTGAAGGGGGGGCCCCCATGAGGTCCCCAATAAGAATGAATTGAGGGTTATGCTAGCCCTAAGGGCTTCCTGGTCAAAATAGAGCCCCACCGGCCCACAGGATGTCTGTCCAAAGCTCCATGTGCATCAGGCTGAGTGAGGGGCTGAGACAAGGCCCCTCCTAGACTCAGGGACCAAACCTGAGCCGAGGGAAAGGTGAGACTCCCTCCCTTGCTGAAGAAAACTGCTCCATTAGAAAAGGAGGGAGAGTAACTCTACATGCCAATAAGTCCTGAGTAGAGGACAATCTGTGAGCCTGAAAGAGGGTACATGCTGGAGAGTCCTGGGTAAGGAGGAAGGTGGAGGAGATGGTTGTGGTGGTAGCTTAGAGGTTTCCCAACCAGCTGGAGAGAATGGACGTCCGCCTGGGGAAGGCCTCAAAACTTGCCTAAGAATAAGAGGAGTGGTAAGGAATTCCCCTCACAGGACACGTACTGAAAATTGCGTTCAGCTAAGAGCAGACCATCTAGTAAATTCTAAACTCATTTTGCGGCAATTTCACCTCCAAGGTGGTGGCAGATGTGATTGGGGCACAAGCCATCAATGATTTCTGTCCAGCAGTGCAGAATTGCTCACTGAATGCGGAGTCCTTGGAGAACAGGGGGTCATTGGAGAAAGTGAGGTCAAGTTGTCAGCATGTGCCCCCAGCTCCGGGAGGGAAGATTTCAAACGGTTCTGAGAAAAAGAGTCATGATCCCATGAACCAAGACACTAAAAGGGAAAATGACTCAGGAGGGTTAGGAGACTGTCGGCAATAAAATCCCAGCTATAAAATCACAAATGATGCTTTGGAGGCATTAAGAGGGTAGCTAAAGAGCCTGGGGAGGCCGCTGAGCAGTGGATGCAGGGAGCTCAGATTTCAGGTCATTTCCAAGGATGGAGCGAAGGGCACCCAGCCAAGGGCAGACAGGAAGGAGGGCGGCCTGGAGACGATGCTGGCAAATGAGAGCCCAGAAGCTGGGGAGGGCAGGATGCACTAAGGCCGGCGGGCAGGAAACGCTTTGGTCAGTGCTTAGGGCAAAGGGGAGAATGCTAATGACGGCAGAAAGAAAAAGACTGTCGGAGCGAATAGGGAACAAAACATGGGAGGGAATGGAACAGAAGTCATAGGAGAACAACGAAGCCCAAGATGGACTTCAAGGCATTTTACAAGACCTCTCCTGGACTCTTGTGGACAAGATGGCAGAATCACCAAGTGGACTGCAGAGGGCTGGCATGCCTGCGCCCATGGAATGCCGATGGCTGGATCTGGCCCTGACAGCAGGTTCACCTGAGGGACGGTGAGGAGCCCTAATCTAGTGAAGGTAGAGTCTCAGCTGCCGGTACAGGTCCTCAAAGAGGAGCACAACTACCAATATGTGCCCCCACAAAAGGATGTAGAAAATATAAATTCTTGACTCTTGTAGAGAGACTCTTACTGTATGTTCACAGCTGTGTCCCCAGAGGCTGGAGCAGTGCCTGGCACAGAGCAATAAATATTTGCTGAATGAATAAATGCAAAAGAGAGGGGAAGAGAAAAGAAAGCAGAAAGAATGTAGGAGCCAGATCTAAAAACCAACAAGCTGGAAAGTAGGATCAGGGCACATTCTAGGGAACAAGCGGTCAGGTCTTCTGTCCCGGGCTTGCCTCCACAGTCATGTCTGGAGGGGAGACGAGAGTCTTAATGGGGACGGGGGTGCTGGAGCCAAGCACAGGGCTGCCATTGGCCCTCAGCTGCCTCCCTGGGGTGGCCTCTCACCTTGTCCCAGACCTGCTCACTGGCCCCCAGGGTGCTCCCCACCGGAGGGTTGACACCTGCATTGCACACCAGGAAGTCGACACTCCCACAGTGCTCCACGGCCTGCAGAGAGAGGGGCTTGGGTGAGTGAGGAGATGGACTGAGGAGGCCTCACCCTCCCAGAGCAGCCCAGGTGCATGGGGCATTTAGGCAAAGTTTGCAGGTCAGTTGCCACCTCAACCAGGAATGGTTACAAGGCTCCTGTGGAAACCAAATTCTCACGAAGGAAAGTGTCCTGGCTGGCCCAAGGTCAGTCTACTGTGCCAAGGCCCTGGGGAGGAAGGTCTTCTCCGAGAATCCCTCTGGGGGCTTCCCCATCCCCTTAGACTCCTCCTCAACCGTGGTTCTCCCGGGTGTAGGGTGGGATGGGGGGTCCTCTCATGAACAGGCCACTCCTGAGGGCCCTTATGAACAGTGAGGTTTCCTCAGTCAGCCTGGCAGCAGGCATGGTTTCAGGGTGTGTCCTAGACGCCAAGTCCCCATCCCCGTCCCTGCCCCTCCCAGGGCTGAGCAGTGAAGGAAAGGTTCTGCAAGCTTTCCTCTCTGTGTCCTTTCACCCCCACCCCTCACCTTGGCCACCAGCCGCTCCCGGTCCTCCGCCTTCCCCACGTGGCACACGGTGCCCGTCACACTCAGCCCCTCCCCCTGCAGCGCGGCCACAGCCCGGTCCACGTTCTGCTGCTTCCGGCTGCTGACCACCACGTGGGCCCCGTCCTGGGCCAGGCGCCGGGCGATGGCCAAGCCGATCCTGCAGGCAGCGATACAGAGCACAGGTCAGCCTCAGCCCTGCTACCATTCTTCCTCTACCCAGCCCTGGAAATTACCAAAGTAGGATGGGTCCTGCTCTTCGGCACTGCGTCCTATGGAAGCCAGGTCCCTGTGAGGGGTCAGGGCCCATGGGGCAATCAGGGCACTCACCCATCAGTGGACCCAGTGACCACGGCTACCCGGTTGGCCAGGACGCCCTTCTGGGCTATCCCACTGCTGGCCATCCTCACCGAGAGCCCAGTGCAGGGATGAAACAGGCCCCAGTGGACCCAGGCCGCTGCTCGGAGCATGGTGGTGCCTAGGCAGCTTCCTGCTGAATCAGCCCTGGGGGGAAGGATCAGTTTCACTAGTCACTGAGCCGTCAGTGAGCATGAAGGTAATCTACCCGCCTCCCTCCCCAGACAGACAAGGCCCGCAGTATAGAGGGGCAGAGCAGTATAGAGGGGCAGAGCGTCAGGCTGTCAGGGTGAATTTTAAACATCTGAGCCTCAGGTCAGGAAACCAATCCATGAAAACATCCTAATTATAAAACTGGGGAAATTACTCACAAATTAAAAATGTGAGAGAGATACTCAACATTTAGTAGACAAGGATAATTTTTTCATTCATTCCATAAACAAGCATTGAGCACCTGCAATGTGTCAGGCGCTGGGCAGGAGACGCTGGGACACCTTAGTGAACCACAGACCAGCCCTGGACCCCCACCATGGAGCTTCCCAGTCAAGTGAGGATGCAGGCACCCACAAATAATTACACCAGTTATTAATTTTAATTAGCTGCTTCTAGTTGAAAAGTAAAATCAACAGAAACTTTCATTCACTGCAGAATGGAGGGTAAGTAAACCACTTATGCCATCCAAAGCAGTTTGGCATTGTGTGGAGAAGTGAAAATACAGACCTTTGACCTGCAGAGAGACCTTACAGCCTGCAGAAGGAAGGTCATGTGTGCACCAAGAGACAGTACACACATGTTCACAGCAACATTCTTTGTCATAGTATGTTCCAAAACAGAAACAAGTCCACATGCCCAATAATGGTGTAATGGATAAAGTATGTTGCATTTATATAATGGAGTACTATAGAATAATGAGCATTAGTGAACTGAACAACGTAAATGAATCTAAAAAAGTTATAGTCAAATGAAAGAAGCCAGACACGGAAGAATACATATTATGTGATTCCACATGTTTCAAAAACAGGCAAAACAACTCTATCTTGTTTAAGAATGCAAAGGGGTAATAAAGCTACAGAGAAATGCAGGGCAATGATTACCACAAAAGTCAGGAGTGTGAGTATTTCTTGGAGGGAAAGGGGGCTATGATTAGAGGGGGGCAAACCAAAGAGCTTCTGGGGTGCTGGCAGTGTTGTTTTATGAGCAAGTGATGGTTACGTGGCATTCATGGAGATTTTTATATACACACATATGTAATGTATACACATACTTTTAATGTATGTGTTATATTTCACAATGAAAAGTTTAAAAGTAAAGATTACCTGCTCATGGTAAATTTTAAAATTCAAGCAGGTCAAAACTAGTGCAAAAATTAAAACTCCCAATTACCTTCTCAGAAGCAACTTTGCCAGTGTTTCAAATACTTTCTCAGAGACACTCTATGCAAAGGACTTTGTTTTAAACAACAAACTTTCTGATTATAAACATTCAGTTTACAAAGGGTTTCTGGGGAGTATCGTAACCAGGAAGCTGAGGGTCAGGAATGAGGAGGCCGCCAAAACCACTGTGAGCCCCTTCGGAGCAGGCTTCACTTCTCCCTCTTGGGCCCAGAGCCCTGCCCAGGGCAGGAAACGCAGGGAGTGCTCAGCAAGGTCAGTCAAACGCCCACGGGACTGGGAAAGTCATGGCTAGGGAAGCTGCAAATAAATAGGACCTGCGAGATTGAGGAGGGGCAGCAGCAGGATATATGCTCCTGTCTAGGGGGACAGACTGAGGAGGGTGTGCACGTCCAGGGTGTTTTGGGGACAGCAGGAACACTGTGTGCTTGGAGAACAGAGGATGGGGACTCATGCCTGAGAAAGCCCACTGGGCTCTGAATGGCTCCGCCAGGCCCGCACTGAAGTGAAGGAAGGAAGGCGTATGGAGCTGGGCCAGGCAAAGCAGCCTGGGCCAGGCTGCGGTGTGCAGACGCATTCCCTCAGGAGGCCCCCAGAAGGGAAGGCTGTGCCCCTGCAGCTATGCGCAGGTGTGAAGGGAGGATGAGGATCTGGCATGGGAGACTCAGGTATGAAGACATTTCACCATGAACTGGAATGATGCCAGAGATGTTTGTCCAGGAGACCTTCTTTCCCCTGTCCCCAAATTCCCCAGCTCCACACCAGTGTTGGCCCAGAGGCTCCTGCCTCCCCCAGTATGAGATTCCCACTGGCTTGCCATCCCCTCCTCTTTTAGGAATCTGCTCTGCCTCCTGCTGAGGGAGGTGGGGAGGGATTGGAGCAAGCGGTTGGCAAGGGCACTCAGGGACTTGGGGATGCGCTTTTCATGCAGGACAGTGCCAGGAAGAGGCAGAGAAGCAGGCTTTGGCAGCTCTGGGCCAAGGGGCTGACAGACGTGAACTTTCAGGAGGCTGTGTCGCTGGATGACTGTCTACAGACCCTCGTCAGTTTCAGACCTGCTCTGGCCACTCCATCACCGAGGGACTCCTAGTTACTAAGCAACCCCTGCCTTACCTACTGCATCTCCCTTCGTTCCTTAGCAACACTTGCATAACCCAGATCCCTTGAGTTAGGGGTCGGGAGCTATAAATTATAAGTGAATGGGTGCTGCTCAGGAATTGTGGACAAAATTTAGATTAAATATCAGTCTGTACTCAGTGTCATAATGAAGGTGACCAAAAGTTCTGCTGTGGGAGGAAAGCCTTGGTTTCCAATTTATATCTCTTGTGATATGTTACTTGCACAAACACTCTGCAGGTGCTGGGCCTCCTCCCTTTTTCCCCCAGCTGCTTTCACCGTGTTTGCTCTCACTGATTCGCTCACACGCTGTCTCCTTCCTGCAAGGTCATATTTGCTGCCTTACATTTTGAGGGGATGAGGGGGTTTCAGCTCCTGATTGGTCTACCTTTCCTAAACAGGACACCAAATTCTAAACTCTGTTATGCCCTCCTGGGGGACTCCTCTCCCCCACCCCACCCCGCAGCTGCGAGCACAGATTAACCCCCTTTCGAAGGTGAGAGGAATCTGGTCTTGTCTGGGAGGGCAACAGGAAAAAGAAGACTCACCTTTTGTCGGAACAGGACACCCCCTGCTGGAAGGCCAGAGTTACAGCACTTCTGAGAAGTGTTCCCTTCTCTGCAAGCCTGTGGCTGTCCCCTTTATAGCTTACAGCAGTTCTCACTGAGCCTGGTTTGTCTGAACTTGCCTCAAGGTGGTTTGCAGGAAAGCTGACCTCTTGCAAGATAAAGCAGCTCTGACCTGTTGCAGGTAAACAACCTGCAGAACTGAGGTAGGTCTCTTCTGTTTCCCTTGCTTCCTCTTCCCGTGCAAAGCGCCTCTTTTTGGGGGAGGGGGAGAGTAAGCAGCTTTCAAGGCCTCCAGCTCATCCTCCCCCCCCCACTCACTCATGCTCCACCTTGAAGCAGTCGGCTGGGCCAGCTGGAGCAGAATTGCCCTCAGTTCCTGGGAGCTTAGTGTGGCCCCTGAGTCTGGCACTGCCCGCTCCAATGCCCCTTCCCAAGCCAACTAATTCAGATATGGAGGTGGGGGAGCCAAATGGACATACCCTCAACCTAGTCCCAGCTTGGAGGTGGATGACATTCAGCACAGGGTCCAAAGAGAGAATAGAAGGGAAAAGAAAAAGGAAAGAAAACAAAGATTAGGGGAGAGAGAATGAGAGACATGAAATAGTTAGAAACACTGAAAATCAGAAAAGAGAGATTAAGGAGATGTCAGCAGAAGCTGTGTGACCTTGGGCAAGTCTGTTCCCTCTCTGGCCTCTGTCTGTGCCTTGGTACAATCAGCGGCTGACTTGGGTGGTCCTAAGGCCTCCCATAACCCCAAGAGCTTTGCTATGAGAATCAAAGAAGAAATAAAGGCCGGGCTGCAAATGTAGAGCCAGGGCGAGAAACACCGGCACAAAGTAAGGAGTGAAGGTGGGTGGTTCCAGTTGCCATTGACCCCAAAGCGAGGCAGGGAGGCAGTGAAGCAGCCTTGGCCTGGACCACACCATCCCTTACCTGGCTGTGCTCTGTCTCTCCGGAGCCCAGGTCGGGAGCCCCTCTGTTGTGGAGCCTGCGGCTGAGTGTGAGGATGTAAGTGGCAGTCTGGGTTTCAGGCACTGCTGATTCTTTCTGAAAAACTCAAGGATTCCTGGAATTCATGTCAGAATACAGAAAGGTGGGGGAAAGGGTGTGAGAAGAGGCCTCACCCACAGCTGAAAAAGAAGCATGCGGGGAGGGCCGGACTTGCTGTCTGAGTAATGCGCTACAGAATGCTGCACGTACCATGCACTAAAGACCCATTCCTGGCAGGCTGACTATCCCCAAAGTTGCTCTCCCACAATGGAAACAGACAGACCCATGGGTCTCCAGCCCCCAACTCAAGCAAGCTCTAGACCCCACACTGTGGAAGTGGGCTGGGGGAGGAAAGACAGCAGCTACAGGCCCAGCTGGCTGGGGAGGCAGAGCTGGAGCCAAGGCTGCAAAGACATTTCCACCACCACCAGGAGGAGACCACAGGCCTCAGTCCCACAGTCAGCTGAGCAGCTTCTCCCCCCAGGTCAGGCCTCTGGCACTATCCAGGACTAATGGCTGTAGAGCTCCAGGTGACCCTGTACCACCCAGGTTGTCATCTGGACCCAAATATTTCATGAGCACCTACTTCATGCCAGGCACTGTATCAAGTACTACAAACACAAGAATAATGAAGGCATAGTCCCTTCCTTCAATAAGCTTACAAAAATAAATGAAAATAAGCTTACCATCTAATGGAGGACTCGAATAAGTGCAATGTTACATCAAAAGGGAAGCAGGCCCTGAGGAAAGCATGATAAAAACCACAGTGAGCTCACTATGGTACACTTCAGAGGAGGTACCTGCGCAGTTGGATAAACAGTTCTGGAGCTCAGGAGAGAAAAATAACAGTAAGGAGAATGATTTGGGATTTATAGGTCATAGGTAGAAGCAGCCTCATAAAGTGTATGAGAGCTCCCAGCAGAGAAGAGAGCCAGGATGGGAACTGGGGTGGCCAGCTTCTAATGGGGCCGTGACCCCTGCCAGCAGGCACTCGTACTCGCACATCAGACCGGAGTTGGCAGAGGTAATGGTCTGTCACTTCTGAGATTAGTGTAAGGCTGGTGGCAGGTACCCCTCCCCTCCCTAATGGAAAAATGAAGAAGTCCCTCCTATCCTTCAATACCCGCCCCAAAGCTGAAACAAAGAAATTCCTCACTCCTTGCACCAACATCTCCTGGCTGAGGAAGCTCCCACCCCCAGTCCTAAGAACCCATATAAACCCACTCAGACTTCTGGGCGGCGCGGCCTCTCTGGTACCACTCCGTGGGTCCCCTGAGGCTCGCCCGGGTCCCTCTCTCTCAGGGACTCGTTACCCCCACCCTGGAGGGAGCGCTCCAATAAAGCCTCTTTACTTATCCCTTTCTACTCTGCTCGTCTTTCTTTCTCTGGCACCGGCTACTTCAAAGAAACCTTACAATTAGGTTATATTTAATAAAAACCTGCGTGTTCGTTCTGTCTTGGGCTCTCTCCTATCACTCCTGGCTGCCATGTTGGGAGCACCCTGATGCCAGGACCCAGGTGGCCAGGAGCCGGGTCCTCCAGCCAGCAGCCAGCGAGGAACTAAGGACTGCTCACTCAACCGTGTGACAGAGCTTGGAAAAAAATCTCTCAGCTCTAGGCAAGTCTTAAGACAATTGCAGCCCAGCTGACAGCTTAACCACCGCCTCATCAGAAATTCCAAGCGAGGACCACCCAGCTACACTGCTCTTGGACCCCTGACTCTCAGACACCATGAGATAGTACATTTTCAAGCTGCTAAGCTTTAGGGTAATTTGTTATGCAGCAATAGACAGCTAATATATAACCTATCGAAGAGACAGAGCAGAAAATCCTAAAATATGAGCCATTTTAAGAATAAAGCAGCCATAATTAAAACAGTATTGTATTAATACATGTACAAGCAAATCCAAGGAATAGAAGGGAATGTCTGGAAACAGACCCAAACACACCTGGGAATTTAATATATGATAAAGGTGGCATTCAGACTAGTGAGAAAAAAAGATTTATCAATAAATGATGTTGAGACAACTGTGTAGCTCTCTGAGGAAAAAGAAATGAAATTAGATCTGTGCCTTTCACACAATACACCAAAACAAATGTCAGATGGATCAAAGATCTAAATATTTTTTTAAGAACACATAAAACCTACAATAATTCTTTTATTTCTACATGGAAAAAATTACATAAGCAAAGTCAAAGGAAAAGGACAATTTATATAAAGTTCTAGGATAGACAAAACTAGGCTATAGTGATAGAAATCAAATCAGTGGTTGTCTGAGTACAGGGGCACAAGGAAGCTTTCTAGGGTGATGGGAATGTTCTGTATCTTGATAGAGTTGATTTCTAAAAGGAAAAAAACAGACAAACTGAGGGCAAACCGGTAGATCTGATGTTTTAAAAAAGCCAGATCTTTCCATGAGAATTGATGGCCCTGGATCCTGAGCTGCCCCCAACCCCTTCCTTCTCCAGTGGTGACCCCTCCCCAGCCTCCCCTAAGCCTAGACACTCAAGGCTGATTTCCTACGGCCGCAGGGACCATCTTCACAGAGGTGATCTCTACATGAAATACAGTATCACCAGACGGAAGCATCCTCCAATCTTTGTCTCTGGGATGGGTTTGTTGGTTGGTTAACTAGTTGGCTGATTGGTTGGTTGGTAGGTTAGTTGGCTTACAAATTGAGATGAAAAATCGAGAGAGATTTCCCTATGGGTAAACTCTGAAAGGGAGAAGAAAAGAAGGAACAAACTAAGAAAAGACGGGGGAGAAAAGCTAAGAAGCAAAAAAACCTAAAGGTTTATACATTTGAAGAAGTATGGACCATAGTGAAATTTTATAAGACAAAAATGGGGAAAATAAGAAATAGGGAAGATGGTATATGTACATCTCCCTGAGGGGGAAGAAAAGAGTATGGAAAAGAAAGTTCTTGCAATGACCTTTTACCATCTCAAAAGAAACCCCGCTTAGTAACCATGGCCTTTGATAGCCATGGAGTAATGTAGAAAGACCTGGTTGGAGCCCAGAAACAGGGAAGTTACCAACCTTATAGTGCCTACAGCAGAGTTACACAAGCCTAACTCCAAAGGCTACATTTTGTGGAAGACATATGTGCATTTAAGCACAAAAACAAAAACTCCCATTGCAACATTTATAACCTCCCTCCAACTCATCCGCCACCCCCATATCATAACATCTCACTAACTTGACAAGCAATAAGACATTTTTTAGGAGAGAAATTAGCTTGCCAACGTGACTTTGCCCCCAGTATCCTCCTCTCAGCTTCTTGTCTTATCCTCTGGTGAGCTCTGGCTCACAAAGGTGGCACACAACATGCTCCTATGAGCATCAGCAAGTGGCCAATGGATCTGGGTACAAAAACGTCCTTCCTCATATCCCATTTATGAGGTTTCCAGACTCGCAAAAAAAATAATGTATAGGACATCCAGTTAAATTTTAATCTGAGATACACAACTAATCTTTTAGGATAAATATGTCCCAAATATTACATACTTAAAAATATATTCATGGTTTATTTGAAATTCAGACTGGGTATCCTGTATTTTTTCTAGCAACCATACCCCTTTGCCCTAGTGACAATTCTCTAGAGAGCAGTGACGACAAGCTTATTAATTGATCTGAAAAAATATCAAAAATTGTATAAATTTTGCACATCACCCAGAAGAAAAGTGAAGACAAAACATCCTTTATAAAATAGATTTAAATGACACCAGTAATACATGAGTACATTCTCCTTGTAACCATTTTAAAAATACAGATAAAGCAAAAGTTCTTCATCATTAAGCCACCAGATCCCTGTACCCTTCCCAAAAGTAAACACAGTTAATAGTGTGTTCTTCTAGAATTTTTCTTTGCATTTGGATACATATATGTAAGTATAGAATATGTAGATCTGTTTTGTATGTTTGTATGTATTATACTGTAAACACATTGTTCTACAACTTGTTACATGTCCGTGTATATCTACCTCATTGTTTTTTTAAAGCTGTATCATATTCCACAGAATACATAGTGCCCTAGTTTATCAGTTCTCAAAGTGTGGGCTGGGAACCCCTTGGGGAACCCTTTCAGGGGTTCTATGAGGTCAAAATTATTTTTATAATAATCGTAGGACATTATCTGTGTTTTGCACCCTCACACTCTCACAAACATACAGTAGAGTTTTCCAGAGGCTACTTGGCATGTAATGACACCATTGCTCTGACAGCTATGAAATGTGTTTGTGTATATTCTCATGTTTTCCAAATGTTTCTAAAGAAGTAGATTTAAAGTATAAATATATGCATTTTTAGAGATTAACTCAATTTCTTCTCAGGTTTTTATCATGTTCTTCCTAGCTATCTTCAGTTATTCCTGCTATTATCTCCATTCTATCTTCTCATAAATTGTTATTTTGGAATTCTGAAGTTTTCCTTGTACCCATCTGGAATCACAAGAAACAAGTACATTTTATCTTGTTTTCAATAACATTTTTAAATGCTTTTTTAAAAACTTTAGGAATTTTATACTGTTGTCTAAAATTGTTAAATTTAATATTTTACTCTAACACATAAGACCCTTTATTTATAATACATTTATTCTTATATTCAAGGATTTATCATTGGCTTAAGACAGATAGATTAGAAAATTTGTTTTCTCAACCCACAGCTGCACCATCCATGGCTAAAAACACTGACAAAAGATGAAATTGACATATCAGAGAGTTCTCTGACTAGCTGAAGGGAAGGATATACTCCAAAAAACTGTGCAAAAACTAAGAAACAAAATATGAAGTCTATATTTCCCTTATCTATATGTATATTAATAGTTTAAATTATTATGGTATGCAGCAGCACATTTTGAATAGTATTATAGCATTACATAAGCTGCAGCATCATTCTGAGACCAATTTATTATTCAGAGTTTAGACAGAAAAGAATTGACTATTTTAAATGTAGATCTGATGAGCTCTCTGAAAGGCAAAAATTTTAGCTTTTCAAACTAGAAATAAAAAAGTTACTGAAGCATCTTACAGGGTCAGTTATTGTATTGATTAGCTGGAAAAGCCCACACAATGGCTGAGAGATATTACCAATAAAGCCTGTACGTTGACATCACTGAATGCTTGCTGGATGAAAAGTCAGTGAAAGAAGGCCTGGGCACTGCCACTTCACAACAATACAGAAACTCACCAAAATTAAAGATGTAGCTGCAGACATGAAGGCTGAGTTCATCTCTTGTCTGAAGAATTGCACATTTGCCCCAACAGAGGAACTTGCTGTTTTCTTATATTCATCCAGTATCAGTGCCAACAAATCTTCTTAAAGATCTTTTATGTCAATACTTGGCAACAAACACAAGTGGTAGTTAAATTCTCAGTGTTGACAAACATGTTTGACTCTCGTGGTTTCTCCTGGAACAATGGTTTTGATATTTCCACCGACAACACAAAAGCAATGGTGGGAAAAACTGCTGGTGCTTAGCACAAGTCAAGTCAACGGCACCAAACTGTCCAGGTAGTCATTCTCTTCTTAGCTGCCACACGCCTGCGGTGAGGGGGGGAAAAGCCAGTTTCACTTCAGATTGTTTTCTCACATCTTGATCCTTGAGAACACATCTTTTCAACATTCTTTGTGAAGAAACGGAAAGTATACATAAAACGCTTCAGTACTGTATACTGAAGAACGATGGTTATCTGAAGAAAAAGCATTTGCGCAGTCGTTTGAGGTATGATCTGAATTGTCTGCTTTTCTTTCTTTTTTTTGCCCACTGAAGCAATGGGAGTAGTTTATTATTCTTTTTAAAAATTCAAAATATTAATTGTATTTTCATGACAAGATATCTTCTGGAATGGTGGGGTACATTTTTTTATTTCAGCTTATTATGGGGGTACAAAAGTTCAGGTTATGTATATTGCCCATGCCCCCCCAACCCCTCAAGTCAGAGCTTCAAGCATGTCCATTCCCCAGACAGTGCGTATCGAACTCATTATGTAGGTATACACCCATCCCCTCCCCCCACCCCTCACATCTGTCCAACATCCAATTGGTGTTATTCCCAAATGTGCACTTAGGTGATGATCAGGGAAACCAATTTGCTGGTGAGTACATGTGGTGCTTATTTTTCCATTCTTGGGATACTTCACTTAATAGAATGGGTGCAACACTATTTTTACTGCAAAGAATGACTGACAGACAAACTGTGATGATTCAGGTTTGGATATTTGGCAGACATTTTCTCAAAAATAAACAGAGACTGGCACTTCAAGGAAATTAGTTGACAATATTTGCTGCCAATGATAAAATTTGAACTTTCCAACAAAGATTAGAACTGTGAAAAATTTGTATCTGCCATCATGAGCTTGACAACTGCCTGACACTATGAAATTTTTCCAGTGAGATCAATCTTGATAATAATCAGTATGAGTTTTGGATATTGTACAATGGAATATGTTACTATGTGGGAAATCTGCATATCTCGGTGAAGCAAAATTTTCCACATGACTGATGCAATATATTATAAAATCATGGGCACATAAAATATCCACTCAAAATACAAGATAGACCGATGGAAATTTAAGGTAACAGTATAAAAAATGCATTGAATTGTCTTCAGATTCCACATTGCAACTCACCTTTAGGAAACTACCATTTGTCAAGTTTTCATGTAGTATCAAAGAAGAATATTCATAATTATCTGAAAAAATTAATGCTCTTTTCCAACTGCATATCTGTGCAAGGCCAGACAGATATTCTCTATACACTTCCATCAAAACAGCATATTGCAACAGATTAAATTCAGAAGTAGGTATAGAGTCCTGCTGTCTTCTATTAATTCAGATATTAAAGAGATTTCTAAAGTGTGCGACAGTGCCACTCTTCTCACTAACAGTTTTTGTTTTAGACAATACAGATTTTTTATTTAAAATATTATTTATATGACAACATAATAGTTTTTTTCCTTGTATTTATAGTTGACATGTAATAATTGTACATATTTATGGGATACAGAGTGATATTTCCATACATGTATAAAATATGTAATGATTGAATCAGGGTAATTAGCATATCCATCATTATTTTTAATGAATAAATAGTTTTAAATAATTTTTTTATTTTCTCAATATTAATTTCTATTATAGTAAATATTGACAGATATAACTCACATAAACAAAAGCTATTTGGAGTCCTCAATAATTTTGAAGAATATATAGGGCCTTAAGACCAAAAAGTTTGAAAACCCTCTGCTATTTTATTTAACTGTGCTCCTATTGATGGGCATTTAGATTGTTTGCCTTTTTTTGCTATAAACAATGCTGTAATGAGGATCTTGTACATTTCTTTTTGTGTACAATATAAGAAAATCTGTTTAATTAAGGGAAAACATTCTAAAACAGTGGTGATTAGTGGTTATCATCTAGTGACTCTGATTCATGCCTAAGGGAAAAGGGCAGGGTAACAGTGCCTGACCCTGGAAGTACCTGGGTTTGTCATTGTCAATAGAAAGTGTTGTCAGAAAGGCTGAGCCCACTGTGACAAGGCCTGCAGAATCAGACACGGTAGCGTTGGCACAGGAAAACAGAAGGCAGCGTTGACAGAATGAGAACATTGAGACTCTGTCTCCTGAGATGAGGAACTTGTCAGTTTCCTCATCTGTCAAATGCAGGTGATGATACCACCAGGAGAGCTGAAGTGGCTTGCACCTGTGAAGCACCTGGCAGCATGCCTAGAACATACCAGGCACTGAGCAGATGGTAACGCCCATCCCCTCTTCTTTTTCCATCTATGACATGGCTGGCCTCAATACTTCTGGCCACCCCATGCCAGAGCCGGGAGAAGGCCCAGACCCAAACTCACTTCTGTGCCCTCCCCTGGCCTTCACACCCCATCGGCTGCAGGGGTTGGTGGGATGAGGCAGTGTGTTGCCCCACAAAAGATCAGAGAAGGGAATCTGGTGCCATTGCCCTCAAACTCCCTGGACCCATTTTGGGGGACTTCCATTTTCACTAAGGCTTTAACCAATTTCCCAGCCTAAACCCACTCACCTGATGCCTTTCCACCTTCAGCCTCCTAGATCTGCAATCTGAGGGGCAGAGCAGTAGGCTTACAATTGCCCCGGGGGCAGCCAGGGCTGGCGAGGCCACCCCACGCACAGCACAGAGAGCCAGGCCCTTGGACAGATCTTCCCCCAGCTGCCCATCATCACCCATTCCTTCCCTGAGGAAGATAACTCAGAGAGCAGGTTCCCATACAGCCACCTGCCCATGGGCAAAATCTCCAACTTCCTCCTCCAGGAGACTCCACCATGACCACGGGTCTGTCCGTTCCTATCTACCCAGCAGGCCTCACCAGCTGAGTACATCTCAGGCTCCTGGAAATTACGGGTCAATTATTGGAAAGATTGATGTCATGTCCTCCAAGGCCACCTACCAAGAACATTCAGGAGCCTTTTCCTCCATCCTCTTCTTTCCTGAGGATATAATTCACCCTGTCAGTCCTAGCTACTGGTTCAACAAACAGTTGTTGAGTCATAAATTATTTTTCTAAGAATCAATAAGGTATTCATTTCACATATGGTACACAGAACGTCCCCGTCCCCGGGGCTCTCCTCCAGCCCCTGTTTTCCCCGCCCCCCACTCCCTACTGCTGTCTCCCAGGGCCCTAGAACCAGGTGTGTTGATTAAGTCAACCTCTCCCTAAACCTCATGGGTTACACAAAAACTAACTCAAAATGGAACGCAGACTTAAAGGTAAAACATAAAACATAGAAGAAAACATAGGAGAATCATCCTTAGCCTGTTAATATGGTAAATTGCATAGATCGATTTTTGAATATTGAATGAGCCTTGCATCCCTGGTTGGTCATGATGTATACTGATTTTTATGTAGTGCTGAATTCTATGTGCTAATATTTTGTTCAGAGTTTTTGTGTCTATATTAATAAGGAATATTGGATCATAGTTTTCTCTTTTTTCTTTTTCTTTCTTTCTTTTTTTTTTTTTTTGTACCGTCTTTGTTTGGTTTTAATATCAGGGTAGTACTAGCTTTATAAAATGAATTGGGAAGTTTCTGTCCTCTTCCATTTTCTGGAAGAGATTATACAGAACTGGGCAGATCCATGTAGTATATTCCAGAGGGGACAAGTGTTCGTTTGTTTGTTTCTTTGTTTAACAACGGCTAAGGATTATCTTGGAGAGGGGAACCACTTATCTATTATAATATAAAGTTCAATTCTACCCTATTTGTTTTTACACATCTATGATACTAGTATAGCTTTACTATGTGTCAGAAACTATTCTAAGCACTTTGTAGATATTAATTCTTTTAATCTTCATACAACCATTTGAGGTAGGTACTACGATCATCCCTATTTTACAGATGAGAAAACCGAGGCCCAGAGAGACAAAGTAACTGTCACGTGGTCACATAGCTAATAAACGGCAGAGTTGAGATTTAAGCCCAGGCATCTGCTCTCTTAACCACGGTGCAGTTCTGTGCATGGGAATGTTAGGGTGGAAAGCCTAGTAGGTGCTCACGCTGAGGGTGGAGAAAGATTTCTCATGCCAAGATTAATATATAAAAGTAAAAAAGTTTATTTTATACTTTAGAAGGACAGAGAGAATGAGATAGACGAAAGAGAAGGGGAGAGAGAGAGACATGGCGAGACACTTTCTCCCAAAGAGAGAGAAAGGGATGGCAGCAGTGAGGCCAAGTTGCTTGGTGATTTTATGGGGACAAAGAGAAAAGAAGTGATTGTTGTGGGGTCACTAGCAGGCAGCTGCCAGATGTCAGTTGTCTGTCTTTCTTGTTTTCTCTGTTCCTGGAGATTTGGTTATCTCTGCAATGTAGTCGGGCTTATACAGGGGATGTGATTTTGCCCCTGAGATATGGTTATGCGAAGGAAAGTAAGGCCTGACACTTGTCCCCCTGATGTCAGTCCAGGAGCTCCTCAGGAACACCTTGAGGCTATGGAAACAAGTTCTAAAGGCAGTTTCTGGTGAATGCAAAGAGAAAGATTTATGTTTCCTTTCTGTTGGTTGGGATCCTTTCAGATGTTTGTGAAAACAGAGTCCCTGCAGAGTGCTGCTGGATAGGGAGAGACAGAGAGAGAGCTCGTAGAATTGATCTTTAGCTGTTATTAGACAATTGTGGGATTAGTTACTTTCCTGTTATTTCAGCAAGGCTGCCCTTTCAGGGGTCATTATTGTTATATTCATACTTTAGATAAGGAAACTGAAGCTCAGAGAGCTTAAGTGATTTTCCCAACCAAACATAGCCAAAGGAATTCTTTTTTTAATTAATTTGTTTGTTTACTTATTTTTGAGACAAGGTCTTGCTCTGTTGCCCAGGCTGGTCTCAAACTCCTGGGCTCAAGGTATCCTCCTACCTCAGCCTCGTGAGTAGCTGGGACAACAGGTGCACACCACGTGCCTGGCCCAAAGTAGAATTCTTGTTTCCCACCCCCCTGTTTCTCCACACCGCCTCATCTCAGGAAGGAGTTCCAGCTAAAAATTTGAGAGTTGCCCTTGAACTTTCTCTTCACCTTACCTCCTACATCCAATCCATCAGACAGTCCTGTTGATTCTACCTCCAAAACATGCATCAACTTTTCCACTTCTCTCCATGTCTACTGTCCTCTCCCATCTATACTATTATTGCAGTGGCCTCTTAACTGACCCCATCATTCCACTCTTAAACACTTAGAAGCCATTTTCCCGCCATCCACAGCCAGAATTATCTTTTTTAACATAAATCTCCTCTGCTTAAAACCCTGCAATGGCTTGCCATTGTACTATGAATCAAATCCCTACTTTTTCCTCAACTTACAAAGCCCCTTGGAGTCTGGCCACAAGCGTCTCTGAGACTACCTCCAGCACTCTCCCCTTTCCCGCAAGCTCCAGCCCAGCCCCTCCGCTCAGGCTGCCTTCGCAGCCTCTGTCATTCCTGTCCCTGAAAGCTCTTTCCACAAACACTTCACGGCTTCTCAATGTCACCTCGTAAAGACTTTCCCCGACTACCTGGTACAAGGTGGACACTCAGCAACGCTCTTTCCTCCTTTCTCTTTCATTTTCTTCAAGGCACTTGTTGCTGCCTAGTATTTTTCTTGTTTGCTTGGTTGTTCTCTCCCCTACTAGAATGTAAACTCTGCAAGCTGATACTAACAACATAACACATCCTCCCTCTTGTTTAGTGCCAGGCACTGTTCTAACTCGTTTAATCTTCCCAATTCTAAAATGCTGCACTCTGAACATCTCCATGTTTCAGAGGATAAAACTGAGGAACAGAGAGGCAGAGTAGCTTGCCCATGGTCACACGGCTTGTCATCAGTCGAGCTGAGATGCAAGCCCAGGCAGTCTGGCTGTGGAGTTTGTGCTCTTAACCCTCATGCTTTCTGGCCGTGGGAGTGGGGCCCTTCTTTGTATTGTTCTCTGCCATGTTTCCAACACCTGTAAACAGTGCCTGGCAGAGAGGAAGTACCAATAAATATTTGTCGAATAAGCAAATGAATGTTGCATAACTGGCATGGGTGAAGAAAGACAGAGATTAGAACAGAGATTAGGACAGAGATTAGGCAGAGATTAGGACAGAAAGAAGAAGTTTATTTACTTTTCTCTGGGGAGGGGGAAAAAGGGGAATGGCTGGCCCAGGGGGTTGTAAAAACAGCAGAGTACAGTTGAGAAACTGCTGCATCCTGCTCCTTCCTTTCTTCTTGGAGGCAGGTAGATAACAAAAACTGTGAGGATCTCAAAGTCCAAGAGTGGGCTCTTGGATAAAGCCTGCCTTTGAACCAGATTGGTCTGACTCTAAACTCATACTCTCTAGAGTATGGGAATTGTGGGATTTCAAGTTTCAACTCAGAAATTAATTGAAGCTTGTCCTTTACTCTAAAGATGTTTACAGTAGGCTAGGTGCGGTGGCTCACGCCTGTAGTCCTAGCACTCTGGAAGATTGAGGCAGGAAGATCTCTTGAGCTCAGTTCTGGCTGAGACTAGCCTGAGCAAGAGCCAGACCCACTCCTCCTCCCCTCCCATCTCTACAAAAAATAGAAAACATTAGGCAGGCATGGTGGTGCACACCTGTAGTCCCAGCTACTCAGGAGATTGAGGCAGGAGGGTGGCTTGAGCCCAGTTTGAGGTTGCAGTGAGCTACAATAATGCCATTGCACTGTAGCCTGGGCAACAGTGAGACTCTGTTTCAACAAAAAGAAAAAAAACAGATGTTTACAATCTTGTGGGGAATGCATATGTAAATAAGTATAAGTGAAAGGGGTGGCCTTGCAAAAATAACAGGAAAATACCTAATCCCACAATTTCCCTGTGATGAGACGCAGTAATCACCATGGCTCTGTGAGCCGCAGTGAAGCCATCTCGTGTACAGGCTCCCTGCTGCTGTGTGATTCACGAGCCCGTGACCTATGAGCTGAGAAAATATACATGGAAAACAGGAAAAAATAAAGTGACTGACTTGTAATTGATTGTTTAAAATCACTAGGTGTGTACAGTTAAATTTTGCTATGCTTGAGAAATGTTCCTTGACTTAACTGATGCTATTTGCTTCTGTGAACTCGCTTGCACTTGCATATAGAGTGTAATCAAAACAGGTGGGCTGGGGCTGGTCCCAGGCCCCCTGGTAATGGAATTTGTTGCAAAACTGGCTCCACCTTGTATACTCAGACTCACATAAGACCACGATGTAGAATAGTATAAACACCCTTCCTCTTTTCTGGGTAAGTGCTACTCTCTGTGCCGCCGCCTTTGGCGGTGCAGAGGGTAGTCGTGGGCCAGCTAATAAAGACTCCTAATTTGGCTCAATTTGGCTTTCAAGTGGTCATTTTCTCGAGTCTCAGACCATAACATTCCCTAGTAAATTAAAGATCAATCCTATGAGTTCTCTCACTAACAAGCACCCTGCAGGAGTTCTGTTTTGCACAACTTTTGAAGAGAGCTGAATAGATGGAAAAGAGATGTAAATCTCTCTTTCAAAATTGTTTTTTGAGTATCTGCTTTCTTTACAGTCTAAAGAGCTCCTGAGTGAACAGCAGGGTGCGAGCTCCAGGCCTCAGTCATATCTCCTGGACAGAGTCACATCTCCTGCGATAATCCCTTCTCCAAGGAAAGGCAGGAGAGCCAACCTTGGACTTTGACATCCCTGCAGTTTTTGTTATCTACCTGCCTCCAAGAAGAAAGGAAGGAGTGGATGCTGCAGTTTCTAACTGTACCCTGCTGTTTTTACAACCCCCTGGGCCAGCACATTCTTCCTTTTTTTTTTTTTTTTTAAGACATAATCTCACTCTGTTGCAGTCCTGGAAAGAGTGCCATGGTGTCAGGCTAGCTCACAGCAACCTCTAACTCCCGGGCTCAAGCCATCCTCCTGCCTGAGCCTCCCAAGTAGCTGAGACTACAAGCATGCACCACCACACCCAGCTACTGTTTTCTATTTTTAGTTGCCTAGCTAATTTTTTCTGTTTTTAGTTGCTTGGCTAATTTTTTTCTAATTTTAGTAGAGACAGGGTCTCGCTCTTGCTCAGGCTGGTCTCAAACTCCTGACCTCAAGCGATCCTCCCACCTCAGCCTCCCAGAGTGCTAGGATTACAAGGTGTGAGCCACTGCACTTCAGTGACCGGAGCTGGAGCAGCTATCTCTGACCTAAGGAGGAAGCCACGTATGGAGGATGGTGGACAGCAATGTCAAAGCAGTCTGGGTCTCTGGTGACTACGAAGACACCATGTGAGGATTGCTACAATCTTGTCTAAGCTGCACTTACATAAGTGTCCTAGGCTGAGTTGCCAGAAGCAGATCTGAGATAAGGCTTTGTGTGCAAGTGATTTATTAAACAAATGGTCCCAGGAGAAACCGTCAGGGAGTGTGGGAAGCAGGACAGGGAAAGGAGGAGGATAACAGGGGTACGCTCTTGGCAAAGTCCCAGCCTCAGCCTGACCCCTAAGGGCAGTTCTGGAGTGTGAATTACACCTCAGAGTTTGCCCTTGTAAAGAGAAAACCAAAATCTCAGGGCAACCTGCCCCCCATAACTCCTTATGCAGAAGAGAAGATGAGGGCCTCAGGCACCTGTGGAGAACTGGCCTCACAGTTGAGTCATTAAGGGAATTACTTGCTGAGCTCCTATAAACAAGGACATGAAAATTGTAATTATGTCCAGCACCTAAAACAAAAGCCCATTTGATTCCACAGTAATAATGAATTACAAATTTATCTTTACAGGTAACAAAACTGGAGCCACAGAATCATTCTTCCACCTACCTGGGGACAGCTACATACCTGATGCTTCCTCCCTTGCCTTCTTCCCTTCTGACATTCTCCTATGTCACGTAAAATGCAGATTTCCTGGGCCTCTCAAGAATGTAACCACTTTGCCTCATTGGCTCCCCCCTTTTTGCGTCTCTCTGTGTGCCTTTAAAATGCTGAAGGTTCCAACTTGCCCTTCTGGAAAAAACAGCCACAGCTTGTCTGTGGTTCATGTTTTTCCCAAGCACTTCCTCAACTTTGGCTTACTAAATCTCCACTGATTGAGATTTTTTCCTCTGTCACTTATTTATCGTCTGCCAGGGACGTGGGCTATCATACTTTCTCACCAGTTGAGCTAACAGTTGTCCCAGGCTTTCTGCCGGGATAGAAGCTGTGGGAGAAGAGAAACAGGTCAAGGGGCTCTGGTGCAACCTCCCCACTGGGTTTTTGGTCACTCAGAACCGAACCTAATCCTAACAAGTACCAAAGGCATTCCTGGCACAGGGTGACCGTACATAAAGTGCACAGAACTTGGGGGAACAAGAGGATATATGAAAGAATTGGTAAAGAAGAGTATAGGAAAGGACGTGTGGGGGTGAAAGGAAATGTCCCAGTCACCCTGAAAGGTGTGATGAAAGATCAACTCACAATAAAGCAGATTGGTAAGAGAAAGAGGTTTGTTTACCCTGAGCAAGGGGAGAATCACAGAGTGATTACCCAATATCCCAATGAGGTCCAGAAGTTTATATACCCTCATTTTAAAGGGGAGGAGAGATAAGGAATATAGGAATTCTGTTTAGGGACAATAAATGGTTACTAGGGAGGATGGATAGATACTTGAGAGAATGAATGGATGAAGGGAAACCAATTGACTTGTAAATGATTCTCTTTGGAAATTAAATTAACCTGAGAGACAGGTATATATTTAAAATGGTTGCATTTTCTTTCTTTCCTTTTTTTTTTTTTTTTTTTTGAGACAGAGTCTCACTCTGTTGCCCAGGCTAGAGTGCCGTGGCGTCAGCCTCGCTCACAGCAACCTCAAACTCCCAGGCTCAAGCAATCCTCCTGCCTCAGCCTCCTGAGTAGCTGGGACTACAGGCATGTGCCACCATGCCCGGCTGATTTTTTCTATATATTTTTAGTTGTCCATAATTTCTTTCTATTTTTAGTAGAGACGGGTTCTCACTCTTGCTCAGGCTGGTAAAATGGTTGCATTCTTGATCTTCTTTCCTGTAATATATTGAGATAACAGGGAGGAGAAGGGATTGTTCTTTTGATGGGTCTGGTTTTTTATGAAGAAAGAGGGAAAGCCCCCTCCGAGGCCTGTTGATCTCTAATTCAAAATGCTCTTTATACCAAGCAGTTATATTCTGGGGTGAAATTTGTTGAGCTCCTTCAAAAGAAATGGGAAACAACGTTGGAAAATCAAATTGTTGTCATTGGGATTGTATGGAAAGCTTTAAATGCCTGGCTAATTCTTAGACAGAGGGGAGCCAGGAGGAGTTTTGAACCTGATAGTTCAGAAGATTAATCTAGCAACTATGTGTAGGATGAATCGAAATAAAACTTGTGCGGGTAACACCCATTAAAAGGCCATGTCTGTAGTCCAGGCAAGAGATAATGGCAGCACAAGCCCAGGTGGTGATGCTAGAAGGGAAAGGGGAGAACCTCTGCAAAGTCTTGCAGAGAAAGACCTGGTCTTTCTAAGCGCTTTGGTGTGGTGGGCAGGAGATAGGGAGGATCCAAACATGAAGTTGCAGCTGGTTTCTAGCCTGTGTGATTGGGAGAATGGTGGTCGCACCAACAGAGATGGGCCACAGAGGAGAAGGAACAAGCTTGGAAGGAAATATGAATTCCACCTATTGGACTTAGTAGTTTTGAGATGCAGAGAATGCTTCTAAGTGGAGCTGCCAAGCAGGCAGTCAGAAACACAGGACTGAGAGGAGAGCAAGCATGGAGCTGTGCATTTGGGCGTTGTCTACTGAGATGTGATTGTTGAACCCATGGATGTGGATGGTGGGATTGCTAAGGCGGGGAGCACACAGACAGAAGAGGAAAAGGCCAAAGCGACAGGCTCAGACGTTGTGCTGGCATCTGTCTGTTGTCTCTCAGCACCACAGCCACCCTACTCCGTGGCGCGGGGCTGTAGCTCTGCCAAGGGCCTCCCCAGACTCGCTCCTGCCAGCGGGCTCCCTATTCACTCCTGCTCCAGAGGGGCATAGGGCCATGGCTGGAAGAATGTCGGGTGACAGAAGGGACTTCCCTCCTGTTTCCAGCTCCTTGTCGATGTCCCTCCAAGAGGGCTCTAGCCCTGGAGCCACCAAACTTTTTTTGTAAAAAGCTGGGTAGTAAGTAGTTTAGGCTTTGCAGGCCATGTGATCTCTGTCATCTTAGCATGAGAGCAGCCACGAACAATATATAAATGAACAAGCATGACTGTGCTACAGTAAAATTTCATTGACGGACACAGGTGTTTGAATGTTTCATATCATGGGACATAAGATATTTCTTCTATTTCATTTTTTCAGCCATTTAAAAAATGTGGAAAACATTGTTAGCTCGTGGGCAGTGGGGAAACAGGTGGCAGTGGATTTGGGCAGTGGGCCGTGGCTCGCCCTGTGCTGGCCGCCTCACTCTTCAGCACTCCCGGCAGCCGCTGAACTACACCTCGTGGTGACACCAGTGCCCCAGAGGCCCACGCACTGTCCCCTGCGGCCCCATTCAGCGGTGTGAGCGCACACTGTGCCAGGCTGCTCTTCCAAGCCTGGAGGCTCTGGTGGCACCGCCTCTTCTGTTCGTTCCCCCAGCCCTCGGGGTGCAGCTGCTCCCTGTAGTTAGCAAGTCGGTCCCTGCAGCATCTCTGTTTGCTCTTCCAACCCTCCAACGTGGGAGTAACCAAGCCCTGTACACATTCCCTCTGTCTGAAATGTCTTGCATGGGATCATTTTCCTGCCGGGACCCAGAATGATACAGAAATCCTTCCATGTCAGGGGTAAAAGAGGAAAGGAGGCCCAAAAGGAGAAGTCAGAGAAGGAGGGGGCAAATTAGGACCGTGCGGGCCCTGAAAGGAAAACAGACTCGGGGAGAAGGGTATGGTAAGAAGCAGTCGCTGCTGTTGAGAGGTGAGGAGGATCACTGGGGAGAGGATGATGATTTGAGAACCAGAAGGCATCCTCAAGGGATGCTGGGAGCCTAGGGGCGAGCTGGAGGCAGACACAGCCTCCTCTTGTGAGAGTTTGTGAGGGGCAGGGTCTGACGTGGTGCCTGGGCCCCTCACTCTTGCAGGAGAGCAGAGTGGAGAGGGAGCTGCCCAGGTCAGGACTGTCAACCCTCCCTTCATCCCAGTAACCCTCCCCACACTGCATACTCCCAGCCCTGCCTCTGATGACAGAACACACCTGGGAACCGGCCCAGTCTCCCTGCTCCTGCAGATATCCTCGTGATAGACTCAGCCCTCATGGGTAGGAAGCACAGGTGAACTACATCAGCCCTTGCAGAGTATGACGGCCAAGGACACCCCTGCAAGAGCTGTCTTGTGGGTGCAGAGCACTGTGGGTGTTTTAAGTCTTCATGTCTTACTAATCCAGCCAGCAAATATTCATTCACCACCTCCTGTGTACCAGGCACTACTCTAGGTGCTGGTCACATAGAAGTAAGTTAAAAGAAATCTGTGCCTTCAAGGAGTTGACATTCTTGTGCAGGAGACAGGTAATAAACAAGTAGATATAAAATTGCAGGTGCTAAGAAAGCTCTTAAAAAATGCAGCAAGGTGAGGGGGACCAGGGATGCAGGATGGGGTGGTGTTTCATATGGGCCAAATCAGGAAGGCCTCTCTGAAGAGGCAGCAGGTGAGCAGAGACCCGAAGGAAGTGAAGAAGTCAAGAATGTCCCAGGCCGTGGGAAAAACCAAGGCAGAGTCAGGAGGTAGGAGTATGTTTGGCAGAGTTCAAGGAGCAGCCAGGAGGCCAGTATAGCTAGGGCGACAGACTAAAGGAGAGGGAGGAACTAAGTCAGAGAGCATCAGGCTCTGAGGTCATGATGAGACTTCAGCTATTACTCTCAGTACAGGCTTTCAGCAGAGAAGTGATACATATGATTCTCACTGTATAAGGTTTACTGTGACTACTATGGGGAGAAGAGACTCAAAATGACCCCTTTATTCTTAGACCAATGTTGCTCTCCTAAAAATAGGGATAAAAAGTCAAATCCCTCAACTACAGGCTGGTGCTCAACTGGTTGAGTATAAGAATAATAGAGAAAAAGCTGTGGGTCAGAGTTGGCCACGACCTCAGCATGAGTTAGTAGAGTCATGCCATGGGGAAACCCCCAAAACAAGACAGTTCTGGAATATGTGGATACAGACCTCTGACACAAGACTTGGACACTGACTTTGTGCACGTTTGGCACAGATGAGCTCCGCGCCACGCCGTATGTTTGCAATGCTTCCCGTCTGTCCTGCAGCCCAGGCCACACACGGGCCTGTTTCCCTCCACAAGTGCTTCCTCCCAGTGTTTTTCCTTCTGTTCTGGCTGGGTCTTTCATGCTGTCATTTGTTCAGCAACTACCATGTATAAAACTTTATGAGAAGTGCTGTGTGAGAATCTCTGATGAGTGCTTGAAGCTCAAACCCTTTGCTAATTGTTTCTAGAAAGCTATGTCTGCTGTTGGCACAAATCTTTCTTAGTCCTCTATCCTCTAACTGTGGCTTTTCTTCACCTCTCACAACTGCACTCTTGGTGAATTTCTCTATTTATGAAGCTCTGTGGAATATATGCCCTATCAGACAAAGGTCTTCTCCATAGTCAGGAATCACTGGATCCCAGATTGGGTCAGGACTGACAGCCTAGGCTCTGTCTGTAGCCAAGTGAAGACAGTCAGGGTTAGAGTTGGCAGAATTGTGTAGGGAGTCAGTGTGTCATCTTTAATTCCTCACCTCTGAGCAGAGCCCTTTTTCCTAGCAAGCGAAGGCCCTGCGTGAATCAGTGCAAGGCCAAAGCTTGAAGTATCCAGAGCCAATTCCTGTCCCCTTTCCTGGCAGGTAATGGGCAAGAGAATCCCTGCATGGCCTTGCATCCAGAAGTAATGAAACCTTGAAGCAGGAGATGTTGGGCGGCTGAGCCAGGGCGGGGGCATTTGAGCCACTTCCCACCCTGAGAGAAGGTGGAACAGACACCCTCTCCCTCTTTCCCAGCTTGGAGATCCAGCCATGAGGATTCCACGGGGTCTCCAGCCCGGCCCTCAGCTTCCCGCTCCAGAGTCGGAGGCAGAGTGGCGGGAACTGCAAGTGACCAGCCAAATGCTCTGAGAGGCCACAGTGGCTGCAGGTTGAGGCTCTGGGCCCAGGCACTTTGGCAGAGAGCCACATGGTAGCTCCACAACCTCCAACTACCTGGAGCTGGAGCAAAGCGAGGGAGGGAGGCCCGGTCAAGAACTCCTGGGACAGTCCTGGAATCATATTTTCAGGTACTTTCCTATGTGGTGCAGTTTAAATCTCTTAACAACGTATAAGGTAAGAAGACACCCATTTTAACAGGTGAGAAAGCTGAGTCTCAGAGAGGTTGCCCAACTTTCCCAAAGACACACAAGCTACAACCTGGCAGGGCCTGCCTGACACCACAGCCTGCTCAGATGCATGGGGAAGAGCCCTGGCAGCCTCCCCCGGGGCACCAGCGGCCTGCGAGGAACCAGTGGATAAACTCAGACCTCACACCAAAGTCGTGTCTGCAGAGAGAGGCAACTGCGGTCTGGAGAAGTTGGGTTATTGGCCTAAAAAAACACAAATTTCACCCTTGCTTCAGGGGCCCCAGGCCTGCTGACCTTCCCTCCCTAAGGCCCACCAGATCCAAAACCCACTTGACATTGATGTCTAGTTAGCAGGAATGTGTTCCAAAGGGAGAGTGGTCCAGCCGTGCGGGGCTTCCAGAGGCCTCTTTCCCCAAACTGCTGGTGCTTCCAGGCCTCTTTGCCCCCCATCTCCCCTCCTTTCTGACCTGACTCCCTGTGCCAGAGCCCAGCCTAAGGAGCAGTTCCTCACGTAAGCTAAAATAAAACCGTAAGCACCGCAGCCAACTAGACAGACCCCCTGTTGGCCAAGAGGACCCCAGGAAAAGCTTAAGGCTGAGTTGCGGGCCATGAGGAGAAGGGAGATCAGA
Source organism: Lemur catta (assembly GCF_020740605.2). NCBI lineage: Eukaryota > Metazoa > Chordata > Mammalia > Primates > Lemuridae > Lemur > Lemur catta. The sequence goes on from NC_059128.1 coordinate 65,412,336, forward strand.
CACACCTAGTTATGTTCTGTCCCTTTTGGAGTTATTCTTTGTAACAATAAGACACAAAATCATTAATAGGTCTAAGGCCATGTAAAACAAGGATTAAACCACACCTGTGGGTCATCAATTTACTGAACACATCACTTGAGTCTGGGTATCTGTCCGGTAGCTTGTCTCTGATTAACAGACTTCTTTATCTTAACCTAAAACATTCCAAGCCTTTAGATGAAGCTTCATTTCTTTAACCAATTACAAATCAAAGAATCTTTAAACCCACCTGTGACCCGTAAGTCCCCCTGCTTTGAGATGTCCTGGCTTTTCAGGCCAAACCAACATACGCCTTCCATGTATTGATTCATGACTTTACATGTAATCCCTGTCTCTGTGAAATGTATAAAACCAAACTGTAACCCAACCACAGGGAGATCAGTTGCTCAAGGCTTCTTGGGCATGGCTCTCAGGTCATGGTGGGATATATGCAGCTCAGAATAAACCTCTATAAATTGTTTTATAGAGTTTGGGTTCTTTTATCCATTGGCATGTAGCTCCAACCGCAGTTCTGCAGAGCCCTTGCACCCCATCTCCCCTCTGCCTGCCTGCTTCATCCCTGCCCAGTGAGGTGATTTGGGTAGAGTACCTTGAGCTTTGAATTTCAGAACAAATTGAGAAAACCAAGTCTCTAGCACTTGGGCCCTGGTGACCCAATGAGGCCTGGGGGTCAGGGAGCTCACAGCTCCAGGGTCATGTGACAGCCTTTAGCTTTTTATTCACCATGATCAGGCTTTGCTTAGCACCTGAACAGGGCCCTGCCCTCTAGGTCCTGGAGTGGGATGGGGGAAGCACAACCACAGATAACACAATGTCAGAAACTCCCGGCAGTAGGGACTGAATCCAGTGGATTCCAGAGGACTCCTAGTTCTACTCGGAAAGCACTCCACCAGACCAGTGAGACTGTCATGGGAAAGGGGGAGCTTGAGGGGAAGCTCATGGAGACAAGAGCTCAGAAGTATAACAGAGGGAATGGCCTGAAAAATGGCAAAAATGTTTCCTGTCACTTTAAAACCTCACTCTTTTTGAGAACTAAAACCTGCATCCCTCTCTCAGGCCAGCAATCGGGAGGGGCAGGGGAATACCCTTCGTTCTTTGTACTACAACAGAACTGCGTGGGTGGGCAGAGTCCTGGGTGAAGGTCAAGGATTGTCTTTAGCAGAAATGCCACAGAGATGGGACAATTAGAATCATCAACTGTAGTTGAACAGCAATTGTCTGAAGCTGAGAACCCACCCTTTAAAAGCTCTGTATTTCTGCTTATTATGAAGACAATGGCATTTTTAGACAGTAGACTCCATCCTCCTCATTTGCTGGCAAATTCATAAACTCCTTTTTCCTTCACCACTTGTCCTCTTCTTCTGATGCGGCCTCAAAGACAAGTGCCAAGCTTTCGGTAACAGAAGTCACACTGAACTAAGGGCTAGGACCAGAGTGTCTGGCATGTCATCAGTCAACGTGAAAACTGTCAGGAGTCTTTCCAAAGCTGTTCAGGGGTCTCCTGAGCAGGGTTTGGGGCCCATCCCACCGCTGCCAACCCTTCACCCATCCTTCCTGTCCACAGCGTGAGGTCACCACTGTCACTGATGTCTGAAGGCCAGAAGTAGAAATAAGATACTTGGCCTTCTAACATGCTTAATCTAATGCTTGATTTATTAAAGATAAAACAGTGACCTTTTGCAGTGAGAGCCCTTCTAGGCACTGGCGCTGCTGGATGTGGTGTCTGGGTCCCAGCATTCATGCTATGCCTACATATGCTTTCTGCTATGGAACAGGGTCACACTGCCCCCTCAGTCCAGCCTTGGCTCTGGCAGGGAGGGGGGCTGGGATCATCACTAAATATTAGTGCAATTAAAATGACCTTACTCTCCTCTTACTGTAGCTTATCAGCAAGGGGTCACGGTAGTGTTTGAAGGTGAAGGGAAGCCCCCTTCCTGGATGGGATTATGACCTTAGACATGTACCCAGGAGGAGTGAATGCCCATAGTCATACTGAACATATTCGGGACTGCTCTTGCCCCAGCATAAGCAGGGTGTTGACCAAGCAGGAAGAGACCTGTCAAGATACCAATGAGCAGGAGGTCAGTACAAGAGAGTTCTTGCCATCGATGTCGGGACCCAGGAGTCCTGGGTCAGTCATTATATGGCATGAAGCCACAGGGTCAGATCCAGAGGCACAAAGGAACCCCAAGATCATAGAAAGACCAGCAGCCACACTGCCTTGAAGCCAAGCTAGCAAACTACTGCTGTGGGTGCCTCCCACCCACTAGGTAGAATCCAGGGCAGAAGAGAGAGTGGAATGGTGTTAGGAAGATATTCCTGACAAGGTGATGGAGTATCTTAGCTTGTTTGGGCTGCTATAACAAAGTATCACAGACTGGATGGCTTACAAATAACAAAAATTTATTTCTCAAAGTTCTGGTTGCTGGAAGTCCAAGATCAAGTTGCCAGGAGATTCCATGACTGGTGAGGGTCCACTTCCTGGTTCAGAGATGGTGTCTTCTCACTGTGTCCTCACGTGGTAGAAGGGGCAAGGCAGCTCTCTGGGCCCTCTCTTATAAGGACGCTAATTCCATTTACAGTGATTGTGCCCTTATCACCTAATCCCCTCCTAAGTGTCCCACCTCCTAATACCATCACATTGAGAATTAGGTTTTAACATATGAATTTGAGGAGGACACAGTTATTCAGACCATAGCACAGAGCCTCAAGGAAAAAGAGCTGGGAGAGTCAGTCAAGTCTCTCCAAGAGGGGAGAAAAGAAAGCTAGGGATGTGACTAGGGTCAGGAGGGTGAAGCTGGCTGCCTGCTTTACCCAGTTCACCTCCCACCAAGGACAGGGCTTGGGGGACTCTCCACGGAAAAGTCCATAATGAGACAGCATGTTCAGTGGTTAAAAAACCACAGCCTTTAGAGACAAAAGAACCGCTCTATGGACATGACTCTACACTTCATAGCTGTATGACCTAGGGCGGTGGTTCTCAAAGTGTGGTCCTTGATCTAGCACCATCAGTCTCACTTGGGAACTTGTTACAAATGCAAATTCTTGGGCCTCACCCCAAACTATGGAATCACACTCTGGGGTGAGGTCCCACACATCTTTTGAACAAGCTCTGTAGGTGATTCTGTTGTATGCTAAAGTTTGAGAACCACTAATTTAAGACATAGTTATCAACCTCTCTAACGCACAGCATCCTCATCTGTAAAATGGAGATAATAATAGTACTTATCTCACAGGTTTATTATAAGGATTAAATAAGATACTACCAGTACAGAACTTAGCGCAGGGCTTAGTACACAGTAAGGCTTCAGTGAATGTCCTTTATTATTACTATTACCTCCCACCTAATCTGCAAAAAAGAAAAAAAGTCCAAGGCCTAGTGGTGCCCTTTTCCTGGGACACCTGGTCAGTGTCATGTGTCAAGCACCCATAACACTGACACAAAGACACAGGTGTACCTCCCACTCACAGCAGGCACTCACCATGTAGTGAAGGAAGGAGAGCTGAGAGCCACTGGGAGGTGTCCTGGTTGAGGTCCCAGCTCCAGAGCTACCAGCTGTGCGAAGCAAGACTTGACCTGCCAGGTATGAAGCCTCCTTTGTATCTCCCACACAACAGAACAGGGGACATACTGGCTGCTCAGTCCCCACTGAAGAGTGAAATCAACCTCAACTTCCCCATGTCCACATTATGATCAGCCTGTACCTCCATCTATTTCAGGGTTGTTATAAAGCTACGTAATCAAAGAACGGATTGGAAAGGTCCATGTGCTTATTATGCAAACAGAGACTTTGCTAGGGAAGTGTGGGGATGCAGACTAACCTGATGGTGTGAATACCCTTACCCTTTAGCAAGGGCAAATTCTGGTCAAGGGTTGCTGGAATATAAACAGCAGGAACTGAGTTCATGGTTGCCATGTCTGGAAGAAGGCATCACACATGGCAAAGGCAGGAAAGGGGTGGGGCACCTGTTGGTCCCATGGGGCAGAAGGAGAAACTTCTTTTTCTATAACAATGGATTTCACAGATACTAAAATCTCCAGCATTTATTCTTGGCACACACCATTCTAAACAGTTGTTCCCATTTTTATTCAAAGATGTCAATTTTCAATTTTTTTTCCAATTTTTCTATTTTCATCAGATAAAGTCAACTATATGTTAATCTGTCCTTAACACCTGCTAATTTTCTGTTTAATAAAGAAGTTCTGTAAGAAGTGACAGTTGCAGTTGCAAGAGGTAAAATTCCACCCTGGAAAAGAAGATGGGTGAACCACTGAGTCCAGAGTAGGCAGCAGAAACCAATTTCTGGTTCCAAAATAGTGGCATAGGAGCAAGCTGGCTTCACTTCCCCCCAACAGAAAACCAATAACAAATATGCAGTGCCGACAATATCACCAGCAATATTCCAGAACTCAAATATGAGGATGAGACAGTTCTGGGGCCACAGAGAAGTGAAAAAACTCTGAGCAGATGGTAAGAGAATCAGACTTCCACATCTGCAACACCTCACCCCAATCTGCCCAGCAGCAAGCATGCAGAAAATTTCCCTCAAACTTATGGTTTCTATACTGAAAAAAGTGAGATTGAGGTAAACAACCAGTTTCCCCACCATCTTGGGTTCCCTGAAAGGAGACCTGTCCCTGCCTCCACCCAAGGGAAGGATCTGGAGTGCCTGGAGGGAGAAATATCCCTGAGGACAGCCAGACAAAAAGGGTGAAGGTGAGACTATAATCCCCAGTCCTGAAAACTTTGTTCTGTCACTTAGCCAAAGGACACACCAAACCAGAGTGGCTTTTCAGCTGCACCACACTGTAGGAGGTTCTTTCCACAAGTCCCCTGGGCACAAACCCCTAGCCAGCCTTCCCACACTACCAGGATATCCCCTTTGGAAACTCTCCCATTTTGGACAATCAGCCCTCTGACTGGCTACTACAACTAAGGCAAACCTGGGCTTAAGGTGCGGTGCCATCTAGTGCTGAAAAGGAGGCAGCAACCTAGCAGGGGAAAAAAGGAAGGAAATCCATAGGTAAATTACAAAAAAAGCTCTAAGCAAACTATCCAATAAAAACCAAAACAAGCCAGACAGAGAAGACTAGAATAAATAATTAATGCTTCAGTGCAAAGACATAGATGTACATCCACAAGAAACAACAGCAAACAGGAAACCATGACCTCCTCAAATGATGGCCAAATCAAGGAGCCAGTAACTGACTGTAATAAGACAGTGATATGTGAACTCTCTAATCAAGAATTCAAAGTAACAGTTTTAAGGAAACAGTGATTTCCAAGATAACAAGGATAAGATATTCAGAAATTTATCAGAGAAATTTAGCAAAGAGGTTGAAATAATGAAAAATAAAGCAGACAGAAATCTTGGAACTAAGAAATACATTTGCTGAACTGAAAACTTTGATAGAGATTCTCAGTGGCACCAAGCAGAGGAAAGAATCAGTGAGCTCAAAGATAGGCTATTTGAAATTACATAGTCAGAGGAGAAAAAAGAAATAAGAATGAAAAGGAGCAAAGACCACCTACTAAATATGAAAAATTACCTTAAAAGACCAAATCTAAGAATTACTAGTGGGCCAGGCACAGTACTGGGTTTACACCTATAATCCTAGTACTTTGGGCAGCTGAGATGGGAGGATCACTTGAGGCCAGGAGTTTGAGACCAGCCTGTGCAACACAGTGAGATCTCATCTCTACAAAAAATATTTTTTTAATTAACCAGGCATGATGGTGAAAGCCTATTGTCCCAACTACTTGGGAGGCTGAGCCAGGAGGATTGCTTGAGCCCAACAATACAAAGTTACAGTGAGCTATGATCATGCCACTGTCCTCCAACTTGGGCAATAGATTGAGACCCTATCTTAAAAAAAAAAAAAGAAAGAAAGAAAGAAAAGAAAGAGAAAAGAATAAAAGAATTATTGGTGTTCAAAATAGAGTTGATCTAGAGATGAGCACAATAAAAGCCCCAACTTAGGCATTTACAAGGTACACACATAAAAATTTTTACTCCTTTAATATTTTGAAATTTAAAGAAATTTTTAAAAATTTTTTAAAAAGAGAGTTGAGCAAAAGCAGGGGATAGAAAGCTTAGTCAAAGAAATAAAAACAGAAAACTTTCCAAAAGAGATAAATATTCAGGTATAGGAAGGTCAGAAACCCCAAGGCATATAATAATCAAACTCTCAAAAATCAAGGACAAAGAGAGGATCCTAAAAGCAGCAAGATAAAAGAATCAAATAACATATAAAGTACCTCCAATTCATCTGGCAACAGACTTCTCAATGGGAACCACATAAGCCAAGAAGAAGTGGGGTGACATTTTCAAAGTGCTAAAAGAAAAAAAAAACCTGCTAATCAAGAATATTGTATCCAGGAAAACTACCCTTAAACTATGAAGGAGAGAGAAAGTCTTTCTCAAACAAAAGCTGTAAGAATTCATATCACCAGATCCATCTTACAAAAGAATGCTAGAGAGAGTTCTTCAATATGAAAGAAAAAAATACTAACACGCAAAAAGAAAACATTTGAAGGTATAAGACCCACTGGCAAAGTTAAGTACATGGACCAACCCAGAATAATCCAATACTGTAATTGTGATGTGCAATCCACTCATAACTCTAGTATAAAACCCAAAAGACAAATCTATCAAAAACAATAATACCTAGAGCAATCTGTTAAGAGATAGACAATACAAAAAAATGTAAATTGAGACAACATAAAGTCAAAAGTGGGGGAGATTTTTTTAAAGAGATTGCTGTCACAGAGGCCAGAGTGCAGTGGTATAATCATAGCTCACTTTAGCCTTGTACTTCTGGGCTAAAGCAATTCTCCCACTTCAGCCTCTCAAGTAGCTAGGACTACAGGTGCATGCCACCGGGCTCAGCTAATTTTTTAAAATTTTTGTAGAGACAGGGTTTTGCTATGTTGCTTAGGCTGGTCTCAAAATCCTGGCCTCAAGCAATCCTCCCACCTCAATCTCCCAAAGTGCTGGTGTTACAGGCATGAGCCACCATGCCCAGTTTATAAGTTGTCATCTCTTTAAAATAACTTGTTATATCTAGAATATATTTTTTGTAAGCTTCATGGTAATCACAATACAAAAACCTATAATAGATTCACTAAAAATAAAAAGCAATGAATTAAAGCATACTACCAGAGAACATTACTTAACCACAAAGGAATACAGTGAGAAAAAAAGGAATAGAGGAGTTGTAGAACAACCAGAAAACAAGCAACAAAATGGCAGTAGTAAGTCCTTACTTACCAATAATAACACTGAATGTAATTAGACTCAATTCTTCAATTAAAAGGCTTAGAGTAGCTGAACAGATAAAGAAATAAGACCCAACTATATGTTGCCTGTAAGAAACCCACTTCACCTCTAAAGACACAGATAGAGTAAAAGTGAAGGTGTGGAAAAAGATAGTCCATGCAAATGGAAACCAAACCCAAGTAGGAGTAGCTATACTTTATATCAGACAAAATAGATTACAAATCAAAGACTGAAAAAAGAGACAAACGAGGTCACTATATAATGATAAAGAGGTCAATTCAGCAAGAGGATATAACAATCATAAATATCTACATACCCAACACCAGAACTCCCAAATATATAAAAAAATATTTCTGGGAGGGTGAGGTGAGAGGATCACATGAGGTCAGGAGTTCCTGAGCAAAAAGAACAAAGCTCAAGGCATCAGACTAACTGACTTTAAAATATACTGCAAAGCTATAGTAACTAAATCAGCAACGATACTAGCATAAAAACAGACACACAGACCAGTGGAACAGCATAGAGAATCCACATATAAATCCACACATTTACAACAAACAAATTTTTGCCGAAGGCACCAAGAACATATGATAGGGAAAGGACAGTCTTCTCAATAAATGGTACTGGGAAAATTGGATAACTATATGCAGAAGAATGAAACTAGGCCCCTATCTCTCACCATGTACAAAAATCAAATAAAAATAGATTAAAGACTTAAACATAAGACCTGACACTATGAAACTACTTGAAGAAAATGTTGGGAAAATGATCCTGAACATCAGTCTGGGCAAAGATTTTTTTGTGCAAGACCTCCAAAGCACAGGCAACCAAAGCAAAAATAGACAAATGAGATCATATCAATCTGAAAAGCATCTGCACAGCAAACAGTCAACTAAGTGAAGAGGCAACCCACAGAATGGGAGAAAATATTTGCAAACTATCCATCTGACATGGGATTAATAACTAAAACATTTAAGGAACTCAACTTAATAGAAAAAAACAAGTAATCTGATAAATAAATGAATAGATACTTCTCAAAAGATGACATACAAATGGCCAACAGGTATATGAAAAAATGCTCAACATCACTAATCATCAGGGAAATGCAAATAAGAACTACAATGAGATAACATCCTTACCCCAGTTAAAATGGCTTTTATCAAAAAGACAGAGAAGAATGAATGCTGGTGAGGATGTGGAGAAAGGGTAACTCTCGTACACTGTCAGTGAGAATTTAAATTAGTACAGCCACTGTGGAAAAGAGTATGGAGGATCCTCAAAAAACTAAAAATAGAACTTTCATATGATTCAGCAGTTCCACCACTGAGTATACATCCCAAAGAAAGAAAATCAATATATCAAAGAGATATCTGCATTCCCATGTTTATTGCAGCACTTTCACAATAGCCAAAATATGGAATCAACTTAAGTGCCCATCAATGGAAGAATGGATAAAGAAAATGTGGTATATCTATCTATCTATCTACCTATCTACAGAGAGATAGATATACACAATTTTTGGAATATTATTCAGCCACAAAAAGAATAAAATTCTGTTATTTGCAGCAACATGGATGGAACTGGACTCCATGAGAGCCCAGGAGGTTATTAGAGTATTGCCCACCTCCCCTTCCCTGTCTCCATCCCACCCCGAGGAACATTCAAGCTCTTTTCTCAACTCCACTGGATGATGAGGAAGGCCCAACCCCTTAGCTTGACTCCCCAGACCACCCCTGTTTCCAACACCAAGCTGCTCTCTTTACAGCCACCTAGGAAGCAAGTGAGCTTATGAGGGAGAAGCGGGTACCAGAAGATGCTGGACTCCGAGGGACATGAATCTCACCAAAGCATTGTCCTCTCCCTACAGGGGGAACAAAGGACCTGCATGCCCCATTTGCCCAACTTCAGAGGGCTCACAGTCCCTATGGCCCATCCTTGGGTCCCTCAGTTCATGGATCTCAAGTTAAAAATCCCTGCACCGTAGTGAACGCAGTCCCACAGAGATGTGTAGACAACAAGTTCTCAAAAATCCAGTGTGGTTTCTGCCAGACAGTTTCCTCTTTCAGCTAGCCAAACCTGGGAGCAGTGAGAGGCGGGGACAGTCAGGCAGGAAAGGACAGCCATGCAGAACATTCTGGAATCAAGATTTGACAAGCAGAGGGGAGATGTGTGTCCACCCAGCAGCAGCCAGACAGAAGAAATGCAGTGTCAGGCTGCTGACCATTCTTACCCTCTCCCACCAGCAGCATCTCCGGCCCCATCCTGACCCCTGGTGGCTGCCCATGAGATAAGGCGGGAGATCTTCCCAAGCTCCGCCCTGCTCTAGAGGCTGAGGGAAGCTTGGGGGTCCCAGTACAGCTGGAAATCTCCACCTTCACCCCACCGGCCTCAGCTGGGGTCCGTAGGAGGAACCAGCATGTTTCCTAGGGCTCCTTCAGGAGGATTTGCTCCACTGGAATCACCAGATGCCTTCTCAATATAAGCCTGGCAATCAATCAAATAAATGTATACCGTATAAAGAAAGCACTTTTCACCTGTCAAGTTGGCCAAGTGTGTGTGTGTATCTGTATCTGTGTGTGTGTACATGTGTGTGTGTTACGACTAATGGTTAATGCAGGTCAGGGTGCAATAAGACCAGCACTGTCATGCACAATTGGTGAGAATATAAATTTGTACAACCTTTCTAGAAGTGATTCTGGTAAAATAAAGCCAAAATCTTAAAGTGTGTTTCTGTACTGTGACCCAGTAATTCTACTATTAAGAATTCAGGCCAGGCATGGCGGCTAAGGCCGGTAATCCTAGCATTCTGGGAGGCTGAGGTCGGAGTATGGCTTGAGGTCAGTAATTCGAGACCAGCCTGACCAAGAGTGAGATCCCTTCTCTACAAAAATAGAAAAAATTAGCCGGACATGGTGGCACAGGCCTATAGTCCCAGCTACTCAAAAGGCTGAGGCAAGAGGATCGCTTGAGCCCAGGAGTTTGAGGTTGCAGTGAGCTATGATGACACCACTGCACCCTAACCAGTGCGACAGGGCAAGATTCTGTCTCAAAAAAAAAAAAAAAAAAAAAAAAAGAATTCAACTTCAACAAATCAATAGACTGATACAACATCACATGACACCTGGAATTTGAAATAAATGAGAGAGGAGGAAACAAGATAAGCCAAAAGTGATCATTGCTGAAACTGGGTGATGGTATATGGGGGTTATCTTATTTTGCCTACTTTGGTATATGTTTGAAATTTTTCATGATAAAACATTCTTAAAGAAGGCATCAGAAATACAAAAATTTACATATAAACATGTTAATTTTTTATAGCAAAAAAAGTACAAATAATATAAAAGTGCTCTACTAGAATAGTTAAAAACAGTATTGTACATCCAAACAGTGGAATATTATATAGCCATTAAAAATTCAGGTATGTATTAATGACATGGAAAAATGCTTACAATGTAAAGCCAAGTAAATAAGTAGGATATAAAATTGTATATGCAGCATTTAACTAATTATGTTAGATAAAATGCATAGAAAAGAAGACTATATGAAAATACACTAAAGTGTTATACAGTAAGACTATGGGTGATTTTAATTTTTATTCTCAATATTGTGCTGTATTTTCCTAATTCTATAATGAGTATGTTTTAGTTTTATAAACAGGATCCCCCAAATTGCATTTGTTAAGGCATACTAATTTGGAAGCCTGATATATATTGAGCTCCAAGGGCTGCCATATATAACGTGGGCAACATTAAGCAAATTAATTAGCTTCTGGGTCCCAGATTCTGCACCTATAAAACTGGCATAATACCAACCTATTTTTCAAGCCACCATTTACTGAGCATTTACCATGTACTGGGCACTATTTCAAATGGTTTTCCCTCCATATATTATCACACATAATATTCGTACTTAACAATTCTTACACAATAGTTTCAATCCTCACAATAGAGTATGGAGTAGGTTATGATATTCCCATTTTAGAGATATACAAACTGCAGCTCAGAAAAGTTGGGTAATATGCTCAGGTTTACCCGACTAGCAGGTGGTAGAGTCAGGATCGAGACATGGGTCTGTTCATTTTTGGAAGCCTATCTCTTGGCCTTTAGCCTGGACTGCTCACAGTTACAGCTTTGTGATGAGGATTGAATGAGGTAATACAAATGGGGTGCCAAGCACAAAACCTGGCTCCAATCACAGAGCTGCTCCATTTAACATTAGTCTCCTTTTCTATGACACCTGAATGTTGGTAAATTGAGGCAAAACAAACCATTGCACTCTCTGAAAATAAAAATGATCCTGCCCTGAAAGAGGGGATCATAGGACCTGTAGGGACAGACCAGAAAGGGGCGGGGAGGCTGGCTCATTCTGGGATATATAGGAGGCTGGGACTGTGCATCCCATACGTTCCAGGGTACTTCTGGTGGAGATTTCCTCAGGGCTTCATTGGACCCTGCACTTTTATTTGCAGCTCAGAATACAGTGTAGAGTCACCCTACTAACAAGGCATCATGCCCCAACTTCTGCTTACCCCTGCCACTCTTTCACCCCAAAGAACAGGGCACAGGTATTCCGGGACCATAGATTGGTTTTCTTTCCTTGTTTCCCCCTTTCTTGGAGAAAAGGGGAATCTTAGGGGCTGAGTGGGACAAGGCACTGTGTGGAGAAGGAAAGCTGAATATCTAGGGGACAGTGATGCAGCTGGGCGTGCCCCACAACTCCCTTCTGGATTCACCTTAAATGCCTCTTTCCCTGGGGACCCAGCTGAAGTTGGATTCCATCCCTATTCCCTATTCCCACCACACAAACTTGTCATGGCAATAACCACACTAGAATTGCTAGCTAGTTGTCTATCTTCTGTACTAGATAGGAAACTCCATGAGGCCAGGCACCTTGGTGTTCCCCACTGTATCTCTAGCACCCTGGCAATGCATCTGGTATACAATTAACTATATAGATGTTTGATGAATGGAGAAAGAAATGAGTGAATGAACCATCAATGGTCACATCTCAAGTGGACCCATACCTGCCCTGCTCTGTGCTAAGCACTTAGAGGATGTAGTCCCTGCCCTGGAGGCTTAAAATTTACATGTTTCCCCAACTTCTTATATACTTTTAGGAAAACACAGTGCAAGGGAATTCCTTGTTTATTCCAAACCTCATGCTCTCTATTTTAGCAAAGGACTCAGAATTGAGCCCCCGGGTCTAAGGGAGCTTCCCCGGTACATGGAATCCCGGGAGGAACTACAGGACTCAAATGGTCTAATCCTGGCTCTGCCAGCTCTGCTGTGGGATCTCTGGTGAGTGACTTCCCCCTCTGGGCTTCAGTTCTCTTCTCTCTAAAATGGGGGTGAGAGCTGGGGTGAGGGGTGGTGGAACAGGCCTTGAATGAAAATAACAGCAATTGGTAAATTTGGGTATTTACGCTGTTGTGTATAACTGGACACAGTGTTCTCCTTCCTAAATGCTTCAGGACAGGAATAGAACTAGAGGCAGAGTCTGAGCAAACTGAGGCGGAGGGAAGACAGTGTGTGCCCTCCTCTGCCTGTAAACAGTAGGACCTAGGATGTGCCGCCCCTCTCGCAAGTGGACAGGATGGGGTGGTGGCCTGGAGGACACCTTGTCACAATAAGGGCCCCACCCAAACATGTCTACGTGTCTTTGCCTCTAGGTTTGCAAAAGAAACAACTCCAAAGCCCTGGGATCTTTCTGGCATCACCAAATATGGTCCCCCTGCTCCCCATTCAAATACACTCCTCACCTTTCAGCGGGACAGCCCAGGGAGAAATAGTTGGGGGGGGGCGGTGAAGGGGGTGAGGCCTGGCTTACAGGCAGGACCCCGTTTCAAGCTTCTTCAGAAAGTACAAGAGGGTGAGCCTCCTGGTCCCCTCCAGCACTTTCTTAGGGAGCTCAGTGGACTCAGTGGACACAGGCATGCATGCCCAAAGGCTTCTGGCTTCACTCCAAGCAGCTGGCAGGTTCATCCTTCTCCCCAGGGCCCCACAAATACCACTTCCGGCCCTCCTGCCTCTATCTGGGCTCTTCCTGCCTGGATTTCTATACCCACGCCTGCCCTTCCCTCTGCAGAGCTTTCTCCCTCCCTTCACAATCCTTATTTCACTCTCTGTCTCCATATCTATTTCTTTCCCCCTCCTTTCCTCCTCCCCTGCTTCTCTCCTCCTCGCCATCCATCCCCAGCTCCAGAATGGGTCTCCCTCCTGTCCTCCTTCTCCCGCCTCCTTAGCTCTCACCCCTGCACCTCTTTCTTTGTATTCCTCTCGCCCTCTCTCGGCCTCGCCCGCATCTCTCCTCCCCCGCCCTGCTTCGGCCTCCCCCTGCCTCCCCATCTTCAGCTCAGTCTCCTCCCCCTCGCTCCTCTCCTCTCCCCTCCCCTCTGCCTCGCCCCACTCCCTGCCTGCATGCCAGGGTTTCTTTCCACCCTGGGGGTCTCTGTGCCTCTCCTCCCCTCTGCCTTCCTCCTCCCTCACCGCAGGGTTAGCGAACATCCATCCTCTTCTGCCCGGGCATTCCTCCCAGACCCCCACTATCGCCCCTGTCTCTTCTTCTTCATCGTATCTCCTCTACCCACCCTCTCCTCTCCTCTTTTCTCCCTGCCCCTTTAAATCTGCCTGGCCCTGCCTCCCCCGTGATGCTGGGATGGAGCAAACATTGATTTGTGCTGGGATGGAATCGGAATTTTGATTTATTTTTCCTCTCCCAACCATAAGAAGAAAAAAATAATAAAAACACCCCCTCTTGATAGCCCCCTCCCTCTTCCCATCCAGCTCCCAGCTCCTCTTCCCTATCTCCATCCAAAGCAGATTTTTTTCCCTACACTATTCCCATCTCCCCCCACCCCTGCCACTACCTCGCCGCCCCCCCCACCCTGCTCCTCCAGCTGGGGAGAGAGGGGACTCTCTCCCGGCTCCCCCACCTTTCTTCTCTGGGTTGGAGCAGTCTCTCCGGAAGGGGAGGGGGCTTGGCTTGTCCGGGTGAGGTGGGAGTGGAGGTATCCTGTCATGGATGCAGTGTCTGGGAGGCAGCCTGAGCCCCAGCCCACATGGTGAGTAACCTGCCCCCTCCCTCTGCCTGTCTGCCCATCCCCACCCTGGCCTTTCCCCTGCAGAGCCTCCCCCATGCCCATCCTTTGCCCCCTGAGAAACTGTCAGCCCCCCTTGGTCCGATCTCACCCCTACATTTTCTAGCCCTCCCCCTTTGCCAGGGAAGCCAAAGAACCGGGGCAGAGAGATCCTGACAGCAGCCAGGGAAGCGGGTGGCCTACGACTCTGCCCAGCCCCCTCTCGGGACCCCCCCCCCCAAATTGCCATCCACACTGGACACTTTGGGGTCCTAGGTTGAAGAAGTGGGACTCTAGCTTGGGCTTGGGCTTGGGGTCCCAAGTCCTGGGAGGGGCCCTCTCCAAGAAGGGAGGAATGGGAAAGCCCCCGTGCCCCCAAAGCTTGGGAGCTGCTGGAAGGAGCTGCCGAAGGAGGGGGGAAGTTGGGGGGCGGTGCTGATGCCCCAGAGCCACCGGGCCAGGGAGCGGCGGGCAAAGAGGAGGGGCCTCACTCACCACTTGCCCCCCCCTTTCTCCGCAGCCACTCAGGATGAGGGTCCGGCCCTGCCTGCCCGCGCTGGGGCCCCCCCGCCCGGCCCCGGTCTAACTGCCCCCGCCTCCAGGCCTCGCCCGGCTCTCAGGCCCCCAGCCGGCTCTCCAGCCCCAGGATGCGCTGAGCCGCCGGGGGGCTGAGGCCGCGCCAACTACATGCATGTCCCCCGGGGGCAAGTTCGACTTTGACGACGGGGGCTGCTACGTGGGGGGCTGGGAGGCGGGGCGGGCACATGGCTACGGCGTGTGCACAGGGCCCGGCGCCCAGGGCGAGTATAGCGGCTGCTGGGCGCACGGCTTCGAGTCACTGGGCGTCTTCACGGGGCCCGGCGGACACAGCTACCAGGGCCACTGGCAGCAGGGCAAGCGCGAAGGGCTGGGCGTGGAGCGCAAGAGCCGCTGGACGTACCGCGGCGAGTGGCTGGGCGGGCTGAAGGGGCGCAGCGGCGTGTGGGAGAGCGTGTCCGGCCTGCGCTACGCCGGGCTCTGGAAGGACGGCTTCCAGGACGGCTACGGCACCGAGACCTACTCCGACGGAGGTGCGGGGCCCGGCCTACTACTGTCTGTCTGCTCGTCCGCGTGCGCCTTCCCCAGCCGTATACCCCCACGCCCTGCTGTTCCCCCATACGCCTTCCCCATCCATATGCGCCCCCTGAGCCATCCTTCTCTCCCGCACACCCCCGTCCCTCCCCCATGCCGTTCCCCATCGATATGACCCCAGCCCCCACCTTTCTCCCCTTTCTGCCCTCGTGCCTTCCTCATTTGTCTCTCTCCTGGCGGTTTCTCCCTCACCCCTTCCCTGTCTGCCTGTCCCTCACACCTTCCCTCTCTACCTGCCTGTCCCTAACACTTCTGCTCTGTCCGCCCCAGTCAGCTTGCCCCTAAGAGTCCTGTTTGCCTATTATATACATCCCCGTCAGCCTGTCCTTCGCACACGCCAGCTGCCCCTCCCCTTTGCCCTATGTACCCACACTGCCAAAATCCACGGATGGCTCCTGCTACCTGCCTGTCTTCACTCTGCTCTTCCACACCTCCTTCTGACCCAGCGTGGCCTGTCCCCAGCTCCTGGTACCCTTCCCCGACCTCCGCGCTGTCTCTACCCCTCCCACTTGACACTTGGGCTTACAGGGGCGCTTGAGACTTGGGGTGCAAGGAACCCAGCGGCGGGTTCTGACTCTTTCTCCCACCTCTACCCCGCCCGCAGGCACCTACCAGGGCCAGTGGCAGGCCGGGAAGCGCCACGGCTACGGGGTGCGCCAGAGTGTGCCCTACCATCAGGCGGCGCTGCTGCGCTCACCCCGCCGCACCTCCCTGGACTCGGGCCACAGCGACCCCCCGACGCCGCCCCCGCCCTTGCCCCTGCCGGGCGACGAGGGAGGCAGCCCGGCCTCGGGCTCCCGGGGCGGCTTCGTGCTGGCCGGGCCCGGGGACGCCGACGGCGCGTCCTCCCGAAAGCGCACCCCGGCGGCCGGCGGATTTTTCCGCCGCTCGCTGCTGCTCAGCGGGCTCCGGGCGGGCGGGCGCCGCAGCTCCCTGGGCAGCAAGCGGGGCTCCCTGCGCAGCGAGGTGAGCAGCGAGGTGGGCAGCACCGGACCCCCGGGCTCCGAGGCCAGCGGGCCCCCGGTCCCAGCGCCGCCCGCCCTCATCGAGGGCTCGGCCACAGAGGTGTACGCGGGCGAGTGGCGCGCCGACCGGCGCAGCGGCTACGGTGTGAGCCAGCGCTCCAACGGGCTGCGCTACGAGGGAGAGTGGCTGGGCAACCGGCGGCACGGCTACGGGCGCACCACCCGCCCCGACGGCTCCCGCGAGGAGGGCAAGTACAAGCGCAACAGGCTGGTGCACGGCGGGCGGGTCCGCAGTCTCCTGCCTCTGGCCCTTCGGCGGGGCAAAGTCAAAGAGAAGGTGGACAGGGCTGTCGAGGGCGCCCGTCGAGCCGTGAGCGCTGCCCGCCAGCGCCAGGAGATCGCCGCTGCCAGGTGAGTGTCCAGTGCAGAAGCCAAAACTGGGCTAAGAGGAGAGGGTGCGCTGGAGACTGGGAAGGAGGGGATCCCTAAGGGAGGACAGGGACTCAAGGCCTAGGGCCTGAGGGTGAGAAGAGCAGGCCTAACGACAGGCAGTTGTATCCCTGGGTATTTGAGGCGTTTATATCTGAGGTCACAGGTGGATGTGGGTGCGACTCTGTGGGTGGCTGGGTATTTGAGGGAGGTGGTATAAGACCATAAATGTGTCTCACTGTCTTTGGTGTGGAGATATTTATCCATGGAATCATTGTTGTATGTGGGAGTAGCAATGGCTGCTTTGTGCAAGGGAAGAAACCTCTTGGAACTCAAACATGTCACTAGTCTTCCTCCTCTTGCAGCTGATCCAGCTTCCAGGCCTCAGTCTGGGAGCATGAGCCCTGGGTGGAACAGGGACTGTCCCTTCCTAACCACATTCCAGCCTGACACCATTTCAGCCTTGGGCCTTGGGGAGGTCCAGTTTGTACAGCTGCCCTACCTGCCTGAAAAGATAGTCTCTCCCAGCTTTGCCTCCTCTGCCTTCTTTTACCCAACTGATAAAGGTTTGAGGACAGGCCTGTAAATGAAATTTTCTATATCAGATTACATTTTCATGTATCACGAACCATGATGTCTAATATAATCTAAGCCAAATATGTAATTTAAAATCTAGTAACCACATTAAAAAATAAAAAGAAGCAGGTGAGATCAATTTTAATAATATATTTTTATTTAAACTAATATATCCAAAATGTTATCATTTCAACCTGTAATCAATATAAAATTATTGAGACTTTTACATTCCTTTTGAACTAAGTCTTTGAATTCTGGTGTGTATTTTACACTTACAGCACATCATTTCAATTTGGACTAGCCACATTTCAAGCAAGTGCTTAGTAGCCACATATGGCTTCTGACTACTGAATTAGATCTAAAGGAAGCCAAAAATCCACTTGTAATGAGATACATAGGTCCCTGATTTATACAACTCATACATTTAAATTTTTATATATTGGATATTCTTCAAAAGGGTTGGGGGCATAGTTGAGGGATTTTGTTTAAATTTGAGATTTTTTCCAGAGGATCAGAAATCACGAATATGTCCAAATATGCTTCAATGAGTTTGTGTAATGGGTGACAGGGTGTGTGTACATGTGTGTTTGTGTATGTGTGTGAATATGAACACATCAAATCCAGAGTAGATGCTTGAGCCAGAGAATGTGCATCTGTAGATTTGTCTGAGTGTCTCGATGTTAGAGTGCAGGGCCTTAAGCCAGGGAAGGGGGAGGGCAGAGCACCAGGGAACATTTTAGACAAGATAGGGTGGAGGCATGTGCAGGAAAAACTGATCTCAGTAACTAGAGGATCAGGCAGTAGGAGGAGGTTGGTTGGTCTCCCCAGCAACAGGCCTGGCAACTCTGATTGGCTGCCAGCTGCCATGGAAACAGCAGAGCCTCAGCAGCAGGTGCCTCTGCCAGGTAGCCTGAGCCTGGCCTGATGCCTGAGCACAGACTAAGTCCACTACATAGGACTTGATGATAGAAACCCTTCATATACAAAAACACAGGCTCTCGTCAATGCATCAGTTTCATGGCTGCCAAGAGAATGCAATACAACCCAATGCTGTGATCCTCCCACACTGCCCCAAACCCTGAGACCAGCTCAGTTGCAGATCAGGGCTAGTCATATGAAGTCTAAATACCCTAAGACAGAACAGGGTTATTTGAGATCCCTCCAAGCAGGCTCTAAGGTCCTTGACCCTCCAGGTTTGAGAGGAGGAGGGTGACCATATCTCCCAAAGTACATAAAGTAAGAGGTGGACCTAAGACTACAGTGGACATTGTCACCCTCTTCCCCACTCTCATACACAGACTGCCTTCCTAAGCCAGGTAAAACAGGCCTGTGGCCAAAGAAAGTCATGGGTCTTGATCCATTCACATGGATCAGAAGTAAGCACATCTGATTACCTCTACCTCTGCTCCTTTGGGTCCCACCTTCAGCCAGTATTACAGAACTAATTGAAAGGTTGCAAGGCATGTACCATTAACAGTGGAGGGTGAAAGGGAAGAGAAAATTAAGGAAGCATCTGACATCAGAGAGAGAACTGAGAAACAACAATGGGGAAAGGACTGATGATGCATCAAGTTTACCTGTACCTAAGGAGCAGGACAGGAGGGATATTGTGGAAGGGAGACTAAGAGCTTGCCCAGAAGGTATAATCACAGTGGTGAGAGAGCACGCATGTTAGCAGGGAGAGGGAGCAGCATCGTAGCAGAAAGAAGAGACCTACCTTATTCCAGTTCTAGAGCTCAGAAAAGCATGAGGTGGGGCAAGGGGGCAGTGGCAGTGACCGAGCGGGGAGAACAATGTGATAACAGAAGAGGCCGAAGGAAAGCAAGATGGGAAATTCTCACGTCGGGAGGAGGTAGGATTCAATAATAATGAGGGTTGGCAATGGAAAGGAAAAGGAAGGCAGAGGCTCCTAACAGCAGGGTGAGAGGGGTTGATAACAGGAGTATGTATTAACTGCAAAGAGGGTGGTGGGCATAGCTTGTAAGCACCAAGCAGGACTACAGTGGATGTGCTAAGAGAATGAGGTCTCAACTGTCACTGGAAGGGAGCAGGACAGGAATGGAATAACAGAGTTCCAGGAGGGCCTGGAAGAAGGAAGTGTTACTACAGGACATAACGGTAGAAGGGTGTGAGAGGAGGAGGAGGGTGTGACAACGGCAAACACCACCCAGGTCCAGGAGGGGAAACCAAAGGAGAGCTGCCCTGGCCTGCCAGGGAGGGGAGCAGCTGGCAGAGCGTGAGGAAGGGTGAGGACTCCAGAGGTGAGTTCAGATCAGGAGGAGGTACTATGGTGGGGACATGAGCAAACAGGCTAGAGCGTTTGAGCAGGGACTAATTTGAAGTGGGAGAAGGTCTGCTAAGTCCCTGTGCCCGGATCCAACAGGGCAGCAGACGCGCTCCTAAAGGCAGTGGCAGCCAGCAGTGTCGCTGAGAAGGCTGTGGAGGCAGCACGAATGGCCAAACTGATAGCCCAGGACCTGCAACCCATGCTAGAGGCCCCAGGTGAGGCATGGGCAGCCTAGGGGAGGGGGCAAGCCCACTAGGGGGCTAGAGAGGCTCAGGTGTGGGGAAGGAGGATGGGAAGCCCTGCAAGGGAACTGGGAGGAAAGCCAAGGTACAAGCGGCCACAGGGATGGTTGTCTGGGGAACTGGACTGGGAATTTATGAAGTAGGGTAATGGAGGGTTTCGGGTCTGGCAGTGAGAGGCTATGAGCCTAAGGATACCAAAATTCTGGGAAGTCCCCAGTCAGGGGAATAACACTGCAGCCACTCCAGCCCGAGGCCAGTTAGGCCCCTCTGATTCTTAGCTATCCCTGCCCAGGCCGCAGACCCAGGCAAGACTCAGAAGGTTCTGACACAGAGCCCTTGGATGAGGACAGCCCTGGGGTGTACGAGAATGGACTGACCCCTTCAGAGGGATCCCCCGAACTGCCCAGCAGTCCTGCCTCATCCCGCCAACCTTGGCGACCACCTGCCTGCCGGAGCCCACTGCCTCCTGGAGGGGACCGGGGTCCCTTCTCCAGCCCCAAAGCTTGGCCTGAGGAGTGGGGGGGCCCAGGTGAGCAGGCAGAGGAACTAGCTGGCTATGAGGCTGAGGATGAGGCTGGGATGCAGGGGCCAGGGCCCAGAGACGGTTCCCCACTCCTCGGAGCTTGCAGCGACAGTTCAGGAAGTCTTCGAGAGGAGGAAGGGGAAGATGAAGAACCCTTGCCCCAGCTGAGGGCCTCAGGAGGCTCAGAGCCTGAGCCAGTCACCATGCTGGTCCTGAAGGGCCCATCTTCGAGGGGTCCTGATGCTGGGTGCCTGACAGAAGAGCTCGAGGAGCCTGCTGCAACCGAGAGGCCTGCCCAGCCGGTGAGACATCTCTGCCCCCACTGTGCGCCCTCTTCTCCTCAAAGCCTTGCCTCCCACCCTTCCGGACCTCTGTCTGATCCCCTGAGGGGCTTTGATTTTGACTCAGCTTCCTCTGCCTGGCCAGTCTTGGACCATATCCCACCTGAAAAAAATAGAAAGCTTTCAAGCTGGAAAGAACCTTAGACACCTTTAACTCCAACTCCTCATTTGACAGATAGGGGAACTGAGGCCCAGAGCACTTAAAGTAACTTGCCCAAGGTTACAAACTAATAATTAACGGTAGAGCCAGAACATTTTTCCCTGTTCTCCTTCCATATCATTTCCAGCTCCCGGTTTCCTACTCCACCCCCCACCCCACCTCCACACTTTCTCTCTTTGGTGCCCAGAAATAAAAAAGGAAAAGATTGTTCCCTCCCTACCCTGACTCTCCCTCCCTCTCCTGGGAAGAAGGGAAATAGGGAAGAAGCAGAAAACTGAGAGAGGCGGAGTTTCCCCAGAACCCTCTACTCTGATTGGACTCTAGGCCTTCTCCTGTTTCCTAGCAACCACATCCTCACCCCTTCATCCCTCTGCCTTACTGCAGTACTGGCTGCTGCTGCCAATGTCTGCTACTAAGGCCAGGCACCTTCTGCCTGGGCCACATGATATGCCGGTGGGAGGGAAGCAGAGGGAGGAGGGAGGAAGGGCTGTTCCTGCCTTGAAGATGCCAGAGGAAAGGTGGGGCCCTGCCTGGGAGACGAAGGGTGTTTTGCAATTGAAAACAAAGGTTGGAGATCCCTTCCCCTCCTCTGGTCTCTGCAGGGAGGTGCCTGGGACCCCCCTCAGCTTTGCCACCTCAGCCAGGGCAGGAAAGTGGGGGACCTGGTCTGAGGACTAAGCTTGCCTCCCCCTCTATCTTTCTAGGGAGCTGCCAACCCCCTGGTGGTGGGAGCCGTGGCCCTCCTGGACCTCAGCCTGGCGTTCCTGTTCTCCCAGCTCCTCACCTGAGGCTACTTCCTGGCCTAGTTCTGGCTTTGGTTGCCTGCCTTTTCACCCCTTTGCCCTGACTTTTTCTCTTTTCCTCTTTCTGGTTGTGTTTTCTCTTCTCTTCTCCCTTTCCTTTCTTTTCTGCCCCCTTTATTTTTGTCTCTTGCTTTTTCTTTCCCTCTCTTCTTTCAGATTATCTCATTTATTCTGAATCTGTCTCTGTCTTCCTCACTCCCTTCCCTACCCCAACCCCTTCTTTCTCTAGATTGTTTACATATGAAGGGCTTTTCTCTCTCAGAGTTGCTCTCTTCTCTGAGACACACAAATCTAAGACAGACCATTGCCCCATGCCCACCCCACCTTTTCTTTAGACCTAAACTTCACTGAGGGTGGGGGTTTGGTGTCCTGAGGAGACTCCTGGAAGCTGAATGGAGAGGAGGAAGAAAATGAAGAAGGGGTACCTGAGTGCTGGACAAGGCACTGGCTGAGCTGCTGTGTCTCCCTGGCCTGACGGACCTAGTGTCCCTCTGAGGCCTAGTGAAAAAGCTACAGGAGGTACAGCCTCCACCTCTTTCCTTGGAGGATATTATTTCACCTCCAGGCAGGTTCTGAGCTAAGGTTCTGGCCTAACTGTCCTTTCCCTGAGGCAGATAGGGGAAGTGAAAAGTAGAGTAACTCCCTAGCATTTCCCTCTTTCTTTCCTCATCAGCAAGCCCCTCCTCCAACCCTCTTTGGTGGCATGCCATGCCAAGAGCAGTGTGTAAAGGAACAAAAAATATCCAATGCAGTCAAGTCCTTCCCAGACTTTGCCGCTGACCTCTCTCACCCTTCTGTCTCCCCCTAGTAGTTTATTTGGTTGGTCTGGACTCACTTGTGGCCTTTGATTAAATTCCTAAGGGGCCTGAAGAAGACATTGCTACTTAGAGGCACTTGAGCAAGGATCCCACCCCATGCCCCAACTCTGGCAGTCGTGGTGGGGGAGGCACTTCTTGGGGATGGAACCAGACAAGGTAACAGGAGCTCATAAGGAAGCAGAAGCTGTGACAAGTTTAGTAGTCTCAAAATGGGTTATATCCCTTCCCCCATCACATCAGAATCTTGTGAAATGGGAAGACCACAGGAGGTGACCAAAAGAAGCTGATCTCTCACAGGCTGTCCAGGCAGGGCAGGGGTGGGAGTCAGACCTGGGTGAGAGGTGGGTGGAAGGCCCTGTTTGAGGTTGTGGCTGATCCCTGGTACTAGCTTTTCCCCTGGGGGCAGGAAGCCCTAGGAAGAGGGGACTGTAGGGTCCCCAGGGGATCTTTCCTCCCTCTCCTGCATGAGGCAGAGGCAAGCTGCCTGCCAACCCCCTCCCTCAAGGAATGGCCTTGCCTGGGAATGCCCACCACATACCTTCTTTTTTTCTAGTCAAACTCTGTTTACTCCTTGGCCTGCCTCCCTCCTTCCTCCCCTCTCAACCTTTACTTCTGATTTCTATTTCATGGAATTTGGGATTGAAGTTAAACTACAACAGTGCCGCCAACACCAAGTCTTGCAGGAAAAAAAATACAAAGAAATTTAACAAAAAAATATATTAATAAAAAAGTTCAAAAAAGGGGGGGGATTGTCATCTCCTTTGGGGTGCGATGGCTTCAAATCCAAGCTCTTTGGGTGCTGAGGATGTACAAGGAGGCCTCTTGGGGGACCCCCGGGCGTAGCATACAATCTTGCCGCCCCAGTGCGATAAGAGCTCCTTCCCCTAAACACTAAAGCTTGAGGTCAGAGGATTCAAGGAGGCTCAGCAGGTCGGCCCAGGAAGGGCGGGGTCCTGTGGTGGAGGCGGGGAGAGGGAAGACGAGACGGAGCACCAATCCCCGCTCCGCCCTGTACCAGGAAGCGCTAGGGGGGAAGGAGCAGAGTTGACACAAGCCAGGTGAGGCTGGCGTAGTGGGGTGGGGAGGCCGAAGCTGTGTGACATGGTGGGGCGGGGGGCAACGGGGAGGAATCCCACGGAAGAAATAGGGCTGGGCCGTACAAGGTAAAGGAATGACTGAGCAAGGGATGGGATACCAGCTGGGGGGAGGAGGGGGAAAAGAGGCGGAGCTCTCGCGCATGCTCAATAGGAAGAGACGAAGCGTGGAGCCAGAACGCATGCGTAGTGGGGATCTTCTTGGGCTGTGAGATGGGGGTGGAATTGGAGACCCACGTGGGGGAAAGGCAAACATGGGCTCACTTTAGGGTAGCTGTGGGCCCTGGGCGCTTAGGGTCTTGGCACAGGACGAGCCTGGGCAGAAAGGCCAGGTATACCTGCCCGGAGAGTGTTAAAGCCCTCTCCACTCCCGGGCTCTGCCCCCCAGGATGGTGGCGCCTTCGCTAAAGCTTCAGGATCTAATCGAAGAGATTCGCGGCGCCAAGACTCAGGCTCAGGAGCGGGAGGTGATCCAGAAGGAGTGTGCCCACATCCGGGCCTCCTTCCGTGAGGGGGACCCTCTGCACAGACACCGCCAGCTGGCCAAACTGCTCTACGTCCACATGTTGGGCTACCCCGCCCACTTTGGACAGGTACTGGCCGGGGATACCTACCTCCTGAGTTTGATAAGGAAGGCTGGGGGAGGGGGGCAGGGTCTCGGACCCCCTCACCTGTTTGTGCCCCGATTTTTTTCATTCTACAGTTTCTGAACCCTCTGCATCCACCGCAGACCTCTTTCCCCATTAGTCATCTACTGGCCTGAACCCTTCATTCTCAGGCCAGTCCCATTCAGGGCACCTCCTCCTCCCCCCACTCCTGTTCAACTCCTTATTCCTTGAAACTACCTACGAATGCCTGAATCTCCTAAGCTTCTCTTGTTGAAGGGAGGGTGATGAGATATGATGCTTCACAAGTTAATCTGGTGTTTAAGAGGAAGATGGAACAGGGATGTTAGTGTCTCCAGTTTCACCCTGCCCCTTCCTGGTCTGCTCCCTTCCCTGTAGATGGAGTGCCTGAAACTGATCGCCTCCCCCAGATTCACAGACAAGAGGGTGGGCTACCTGGGGGCCATGCTTCTATTGGATGAGAGGCAGGATGCCCACCTGCTCGTTACCAACAGCATCAAGAAGTGAGAGGGTTCTGGGAGTAACATGGAATCAGGGAGATGGGAGAGTGGGGAAATCCCAGGGGGCTGCCTGTTGTAGGCACTGGGAAGGACTGGTTTTCTCAGAGGCTCAACTGACTGTCCTCCCAACCCTGCAGTGACCTGAGCCAGGGGATTCAGCCAGTACAAGGCCTGGCCCTGTGTACTCTGAGCACCATGGGCTCTGCTGAGATGTGCCAGGACCTGGCCACGGAGGTGGAAAAACTGCTCCTGCAGCCCAGCCCCTACGTGCGCAAGAAGGTGAGATGGCAGGATGCTAGGCACTTGCTTCTCCAGAAACTGTCCCCTATCTACGATGCAGTACAGGTTGGGGGAGTCCATCCCAGCAGACACCTGTCTGAGGCCCCTAACCTCTGCAGGCTATTCTGACTGCAGTGCACATAATCCGGAAGGTTCCTGAGCTCTCCAACATCTTCCTCCCATCCTGTGCCCAGCTGCTTCATGAGCGCCACCACGGTAAGGAACACCATGGGGCTCCCTGTCCTCTTCTTCAGCTCTGGCTATGGACAGAAGTAAAAATTAGGACAGGAACACCAGCTCATAGGAGAAGAATAGCATGCACACACAAATACACATGCAGTAGTCTCTCCCTTGCCCCTGGCCCACAATTCACTTCACCCCCACCCTGACCCCAGGCGTCCTGCTGGGCACCATCACGTTGATCACGGAGCTCTGCGAACGAAGCCCTGCAGCCCTCAGGCACTTTCGAAAGGTGGGCTGGTGAAGGGCAAGCCCTGGGCCTGGAAAAGAAGGGCAGTGGGGAAAGAATGGGACTTAAGATGGACAAGATCAGGAAGAATGCCCAGACAAGGTTCTGCCCTTCCTCCAGGTGGTACCCCAGCTGGTGCAGAAGCTCCGGACTCTGGTGACAACGGGATACTCCACAGAACACAGCATATCTGGAGTCAGCGACCCCTTCCTGCAGGTGGGCCTAACTTTTGCTGCTGTATCCCTGGAACATTGAGGGCTTAGCAGTAAGACCATGGCCAGTGGTCACCTCCCAGAGGACACTTTGGCTCAGTGTCCTGGGCAGGAGGGTGGCAGGCACAGGATTGCCCAGGCCATCTCAGGACCAGTAGGGGGAGAGGAAATGTCTGTAGGTCAGAGAATACAGTTTGGTAACAATTTTTTAAAAGGCTGCCCTAAAATCCCCCAGCCTCACATACCTCTGATCCCCTCCCAGGGCCCAGGGGACCTGTGGAGGTGAGAGGGAGAGGTGGGGAGGCTCTAGGGATCTAGTCCAACCCCTCACAATGCTCTCATATTGGATTTTTTCCCCTCAGCCCCACGACTCTTTATCCAATGAACCCCTCCACCTTTCAACCTTTAACCCAATCTCAGGTCCAGATACTTCGTCTGCTTCGGATTTTGGGCCGGAACCACGAGGAGAGCAGTGAGGCCATGAATGACTTGCTGGCCCAGGTTGGGGGCTGGGGAGGGGACACGGGATAGGCGTGTTGCTCTGTGACCCCACCACCCCGGGCATCCCTCACATAACCACTCATCGCACAGTAGCCATACAATCGCCTCTGTCTCCTACAGCCAGTGAACTCCATGAAGGTGGCACACGGTCTGTCTTAGTGCTATCGCTCCAGTGCCCGGGCTGGCCCTGGCACTTAGTAGGGGTTCAGAGAACATTGTTGGATGGCTGAGGGATGGACACATTGACATAGTGGAGACCTTCAAGAGACCTAAGGAGAAGACAGAGCCCTGAGCAGATGCGTCTCCTCTCCCATCCACTCAGGTGGCCACTAACACAGACACCAGCCGGAACGCGGGCAATGCGGTCCTGTTTGAGACAGTGCTTACTATCATGGACATCCACTCTGCAGCTGGCCTACGGGTATCGTCTCCTATGCCTCTCCCACTGTGGCCCCACCCACCACCCCCCACCTAGGCAGACAGGTTCTGCTCACAGGTTTCCCTCCCGTACCCCCACCATTCTGCACCATGTGGTTCCACTTCTGAATGAGCAGGTTGCTCCTTCCCTGACTGTCCCCAACCTCTGCCTCTCATAGGTTCTAGCTATCAACATTCTTGGCCGGTTCCTGCTCAACAGTGACAAAAACATTAGGTAATAGTCCCAGGTGTCTGGCTAGGTTGTGCCTCTGAGCCCCAGACCCTCTGCCCTCCTTCCTCCAGAGCCTCCTGAACACTTGCCTCTTACCCTTATACCCAGAGCAGGAGAGGGGGTAGAGGCTGATGGCCATGGCGTGATAGGGCCTCTCCCACCCTGATCAGGTACGTAGCCCTGATGTCATTGCTGCGGCTGGTGCAGTCTGATCACAACGCTGTGCAGCGGCATCGGCCCACTGTGGTGGATTGTCTACAGGAAACTGATGCCTCCCTTAGCCGGTGAGCAGAGATGGAGGGGACCAGAGGGCAGGGCTGAAGGCCCAGTGCCTGGTGGCCCAGACTGAGCCAGCTCAGAGCAGCTGGAGTAAGGGGACTAAGGGAACAGGTGCCTGGGGAAGGGGAGGGCCTAAGGCATGGATCAGGGTGACTTGAGCTACCTCTGTAAACACCTGTCTTTCTCCTGCCAGGAGGGCCCTGGAACTAAGCCTGGCTCTGGTGAATAGCTCCAATGTGAGAGCCATGACTCGGGAGCTGCAGGCGTTTCTGGAGTCCTGCCCCTCTGATCTACGGGCTGATTGTGCCTCAGGCATCCTGCTGGCTGCAGAGAGGTGAGGTGTCCAGGAGGCAGAGAGGGTGGAACCCAGGGAGGGTCAGTGCCAGGACTGATGAGCCATTATTCCCTTTAGGTTTGCTCCAACCAAGCGGTGGCACATGGATACCATCCTGCACGTACTGACAACGGTGAGACAGGGGCTGGTCAGAGAGCTGAGCAGGAGCAGTCAGGGTTCACCACACTGACTTGGCCACGTTCACCCCCTCCAGGCAGGCACCTATGTGCGGGATGATGCAGTGGCCAACCTGACCCAGCTGATTGCGGGGGCTCAGGAGCTACATGCCTACTCTGTGCGCCGCCTCTACAGTGCCCTGGCAGAGGACATTTCCCAGGTACCATTCCCACCTACCAAGGCCCAGGACTGCCCAGCCACTTCCTAGACCTTCCTGGGCCACCTCTTCCCTAAACCACATTTCTGACTACTTTCCCCTCAAGGTTACAGCCATCTACTTAGTGCAGGAAACATTCAGGACAGAGTTCTGTTTTAAGTTAGAAGACCTGGGCTTCTGTCCCAACTCTGCCACCTACTGGCGCAGATAACTAATTTAAACTTTATGTTCGAAGTACTCAGCTTTCTACCCCGCCTACCTCCCAGAGCCGTCTTGAGGATTAAATGAGATAAAAGCTCTTTCTGTGTATTGGGTTTTATTATTACCTTGAAGGCTGAGTATCTCCAGCCAGTATCTATGGCCCCCTTTTCCATATTAAGTAGGGTGGGCAGAAACCATCCACCCCTTCTTGAAGGGAGGACCCCTCTCACAACTCCATCCTGTGTGGTTAGGCCATGTAGTTCTGACGCTTGGCCACCAGAGGGCAGCGGGAGCCCAGGCACTGGTACAGAGCCAGGTAACAAACTTCCCTTTCCCAACCCCTCCAGTCCGCCTGGTCTCTGCACTGTCTTAAAGAGATGTCTCAGAGTCTGGAAGTGAGGAGGGGACCCCAGACACGGGCCCAGCAGTGTTTCCTATCCCACACAGCAACCGCTGGTACAGGTGGCAGCCTGGTGCATCGGGGAATACGGGGACCTCCTGCTGGAGGGAAACTGTGAGGATACTGAACCCCTTCAGGTGAGAGCTGCATTGGGGGTACACTGGGGAGGGACTCATCAGAGGAGGCAGGACTGGCTCCGGGGTCACTACCTGTGTCCATGCCTGAAGGTGGAAGAAGAGGAGGTGTTAGCACTGCTGGAAAGGGTACTGCAGTCCCACATGTCCCTGCCAGCCACTCGAGGATATGCCCTCACAGCCCTCATGAAGCTGAGCACCCGGCTCCGTGGCGACAACAAGTATGTAGGGGTCCCAGCCTCTTGAGAGATATTCTTTCGCTGCGCCCACCAGTTTGAGCGTCTCTTTAGGAATTCATATCCCTAACCAACCCCCTAGACAACTCAGTCCTTAGCTTCTTGCTTTTGAGCCAGATCTCGGGTATCTCCCTGCTTGTGTGGGGCCTTTCCCTTCTCTGCCACATCCTGGAGTGGAAGGGCAAGGCAAACTGCCATTGCCACTCACACCCTGCACTGTGGGCCAGCCGTATCCGCCAGGTGGTGTCTATCTACGGGAGCTGCCTAGACGTGGAGCTGCAGCAGCGGGCTGTGGAGTATAATGCACTCTTCCGGAAGTATGACCACATGAGGTGCGTCCGGCATTCTGCTGCAGTGTAGGACCCAAACCCCTGCCCTCTCAAATGCCCTTTTCTAGATACAAGGGTCTCATCCTCACCTGTGTCCCTCATCCATGGTGCGAGCCTCCCACCCACTGTTCATTGAAATGAAGCTGGCTTCTAATCCTCCTTGGTCATCTGAAAACCAGCAACAGCATGCCATCTTAGGAAACCAGAAGGGCACTTCTGACCCACCATGTGCCCGGCTCTCCATACCCTTAGCCCTCATCCCACATGCCTCTTGTGAAAGACACAGGGACCAAACAGAGGGACACACTTGCATTCCATCCTCTCAGGGCTGCCATCCTTGAAAAAATGCCTCTTGTGGAACGAGGTGGCCCTCAGGTTGATGAAGAAGCAAAGGAAAGCAAAGCAGCACCCAAGCTTTCAGAAGCAGCCCCTGTGCCCGCAGAGCCCCAGGTGAGGAAACTGGAAGCCCTGGGTAAGAGGAATTGCCTGGGCTTCCATACCCAGCCCTGACCCTTGCACCCTTTCTCCCAGGCCTCAAAGCTCCTGGATCTGCTAAATCTCTTAGATGGCCCTTCTGAGGATGCCCGGCATCCTCCCCCTCTGGATCCCTCCCCAGGAGGTGCCTTAGTACAACTCCTTGACCTTCCCTGTGCACCACCACCCCCTGGTAAGCCTCAGCAAAGGGGAGAGAAGGTGGATGGAAATGTGACACTGCTTTTTCTGAGCCAAAGACTGAGGCTCATACACCCTTTTCCCTCCTCTATGCTCATCCCACCCCAATCTCAGTAGGTGAAAGTGAAAGTGTTGATTCAATAACGCCAGTCCCTTCCTGGCCACCCTTCAATGTCTTCCTTTTGTTGCAGACTTCTTCCCCCACCCTTCTCATGCCACTTCCCTACTACCCACTGCACTGGCCCCTCAGCTCCTCACACCCTCCCACCCTTGACATTTCATGTTCTTTTTTACATCAAATGTTCTTCCCCTGGCCCACTAAACGACCAGCTCATTCTCCCTCTTCAGGCTTCAGCTAAAATGTCACATGCCTTCCCTACCACTCCTACTTAAGTTAGCTCTTCCCAGTTATTCTGGCATAATGTGTTTCCTTCATGGCACCTATTACAGCCTGGGAATATCTTGTTTTCTTTTTTATTGTTTCTCTCCCCGCACTAGACTATAAATTCCAACCTCATCTTCTTGTCCACCAAATCCCTAGTATCTTCAGCAGTGCAGGGCCAGTAGGTGCTCACTCAATTTTTGTTGAATGAATGAATGAACATGTTATCTTGAGCCTGCACACTGAGCTGCCTCTCTCTCCCTACTTTAGCTCCCATCCCAAATCTCAAAGTGTTTGAGCGTGAGGGAGTACAGCTGAATCTGTCTTTCATTCGACCCCCTGGAACTCCTGCTTTGCTCTTAATCACTGTCACCGTCACCAACTCCTCGGGGGGTGATGTCACCCACTTCATCTGCCAGGCTGCGGTGCCCAAGGTTTGTAAAGATCAGGGTTTAGAGGTGGCCTGGGTACTCCAGGAGAAAAGGCCACTAAGTAGAAGAGGTGGGTGGGAGAGAATGAGATGGAAGGGAATGAGACAAGCACTTAGGGAGTTATGAGAAGAGGGTCTGCAACCACTGGGTGTGGAGGGGTTGTCTGAACCCAGCCAGCTGCCCAAACCTCCTGTGTTCAGAGTTTCCAGCTGCAGCTACAGGCCCCCAGTGGGGACACAGTTCCAGCTCAGGGTGGCCTTCCCATCACCCAGCTCTTTAGAATCCTCAATCCTAACAAGGTAAGCTTCAGGAGCACACCACCCCCCAGAATAAGACCCAGGGACGGCAGAAGCCCCGAGTACTAATCCTGGTCTCTACTTTCCTATTCCTAGACCCCCTTGCGGCTAAAGCTGCGCCTCACCTACAACCACTTTGGCCAGCCCGTGCAGGAGATCTTTGAGGTGAACAACTTGCCTGTGGAAACATGGCAGTAACTGTCTCCATTCACAGCCTAAAATCCTCCTGTATTCCAAACCCCAAGGGGTCCCAGCCACTTGGAACGTAAACCTGAGGGCTACCAGCAGGTGGAGCTCTGGCCCTGCATTTGCCACTGCAAAAACTGTGGGAGCCTGCCCCCCCCCCCCACAAATAATGAAAGCCCAATAAAGCCTGAGGGAGAATGAAAGCCATATTTGGGTATATTTGAAGTAGAAAACGTGTATGAATAACAGCCAGGGAAGAGCCTCTTACACAGGAAGTATGATTCTTCCCCTGAGCGTAGAGAACCTATCTCAACAAGAAGGGTTTTCTTTCTACCATTCCATGTTGGGGAGCAAATTTGCCCTTAAACTTCCACAGAAGACACTCTACCCTCTGTACCAGAACTAGGCACAGTGGCAAAATCTAATCAGAATTTCTAGATTTCTAACAGGAATTCCTAACCATTTCCCCAACTTGCTGCTACTCCCCACACCCCAAGGCAGGGAAATCCCTGCTGCCTCCCCTCATCTCTAACTCAGCTGTAAGGCGGTTTAGGAGCCGCTGGCAGAATCAATGGCATCGACCAAGGGAGGGGGGGTGGCAAGGGATTTTCCTGTGCTTAACTACTGATCACGGCTAAGTGGAAATCCTATAAACACGAGCGGAAATCAATGGAGGCTGCTTAGCGGCCAGGGGAGAGGGGCGGCCCACAGATTGCATCTGACGGATGAGAGAAAGGAAGCAGCCAGGGAGGGCTCAAGGAAGGGTAGCTTAGAGTAGGGTGAAGGAACAGGCAGAGCTGGAGAGAGAGGAGTCACTGTGAGAAGGGAAGCCAAGGGAAGAGGCACAGTGAGCCCAGGAGTGGATCCTGTGAGACCCAGAGTTCTCCTCCCCTTCTAGGAAGTGACACCCTTAGCCCAGGCTGCTGTCAGGATGTTTAGTCCCCTGTGGCCTCTCTCTGGCTGGAGCTGTTCACTTCTAGCAGGCGCTGATAGACTTGAGGCCGGAAGCGCTGTAGGTACACGATCAGCTTGGCAGGTGCTGTCTCCTGTGTTGGCACACCTACAGGCAAAAAGACAATGAGGAGAGAAGCAGACAGAGCCACTAACGCTTTGATTCTGCTCCCTGCCCACTCAGCCTGGACCCCAAAGTTGTTTTCAAGGCAGCACTGGATTCTGAATACCATCCACCCAGCTTCTATAAC
The DNA here is from genome assembly GCF_020740605.2 of Lemur catta. Classification (NCBI taxonomy): domain Eukaryota; kingdom Metazoa; phylum Chordata; class Mammalia; order Primates; family Lemuridae; genus Lemur; species Lemur catta. Next base: position 65,444,752 of record NC_059128.1, read on the forward strand.
CCACCAGCCCACTCCCTTACTGGCAAGCAGAAGAGGGACCGAGAAGAGCCACTTCAGGCAGGAGTGGCTACAAGGGAACCATGCCTGGGAACAGAAAAACAAATCTGCCAAAGTTTACCCCACTGTCTCACATAAATACAATGTTCTTGTCTTTTACTAAAAATCAACAGGACAAATTAAAAGAGGATCTAGGTAGCTGTAAAAACAAAAAGAAGTTTAGGAAGGAAGGGTCAAAGCAGAGGACTGATAAATGGAACTGAAGGAGACCTGGCTAGAGGTATGAGAACTAAATGAGACAGCATGACTAAGATAAAGGCACATGGAAAGATTAAATTCAGATTAGATAGCTACTATAAAAGAGGAAACCAGATTTGATAGAACTGGGTCCTCTAGAAAATTTCTAAAATAATTCCTGTTACAAAGAATCAAGAGACCCTCTCCCACTAATATGGTCCAGTGGGTGCCTCCAGAAAAGGAAACTGGACAGCAGGGAAAGCACAAAAGGGCTTGTCTCCCTCACCAAGCATGTTTCTGAGCCTGTGGATCTTCTCTAGGGCAGTTGGTACTTCAGCCTCCTCATGCACCAGGGCCTCTATCTCACCCACAGCGTAGCCAAAGTCAGCTGTATCCAGGTCCACCCTGAGCGGCTGCTCCTCTTCATCAGCTCCCAAGAGCACCAGCTTCCAGGCACTCCGGTTAGTCACAAAACTAGCTACTTCCTGCAGCCCTAGTGGGCCCAGCACAGCAGCCACACCCCCAGCCCCCAGGCCCTCAGTCTCCAGCACCTCACAGAGCTGGGCCACAATTGCAGATTCAGCTGTGAGTTCCATATACTGAGTGTGGGGTCCTAAGACATCTGCTGCTCCACGACATTTGAGCTCCCATCCATTATCCTCTCGTTGTCGCAGCCAGTGGTCAGCCCGCATGAGACTCAGCTCAGGGGTGTCATAGTAGGTGTCTCGGAAGATGACCCGGTGCTCCAGGGTGCCCCCCAACTCCTGGAGCCGCTCCTCTGTGCCAGGCCCTGGAATGAACTTTATTTCCACCTCAATCAAGCCCTGGGCCATGCCACCTGCAATTGGTTGATCAACAAGCATTCGCTGAGCTCCCAAGGGTTCAAGGCCTGGCGCTCAGCCCTGCGGGCGTGGTTGGGGCGTGAGAGGGACGCTCAGTACAGACCCCCGTCCCTGTAAGAACTTAGGGCACATAGTCTCAGAACTCTGCTAGGGCTACAACCCTTTCGCTCTGCCTCGGTGATAAAATACCCCGCCTGTGATGTTTTAAGGCTCTGACAGTGAGAAGTCTCCAGTAAAGTCCCTCCCACTGCTGATAATGTCCTCAACCCAAAGGGCTCCCGAGAAAGCAGGCCGTGCATCGCGTGTCCTTTCAACGTCCCCTCGCTACACCTTGCTACCCAAGAAAGCCAGTGGCTCACTGCCCGGGATGAGCTGCCCTCTCCCGCCACGGCACCCGTCAGCAGAGCCTCGGGTCTCACCTCAAAGCCCGAGGGTCTCCCTCTCGCGGGACCCGGAAATGGGGGAAGGGAGCCCACGCCACACTCGCGAGGAATGCCGGGAGTAGTTCCTGACCCCGGACCTCGGCCCGGCTCTCCGCGCGCCCGGCTGGTCCCAGAATCAGCGGCCATATTAGGCCCGTTGTGGTGCCGAGCACACGCCGGAGCCCGAGAGACCTGCTAGGTTATGGGGGGCCGCGACCCACGCGGTGGGCAGGAGAGCGAGGCCGTTCCCTAGCGCTCTGCTCTTCATCCCCGACCTCTCGCGGCTCCCAGGGGTTGGCCGGGTCTCAGGTCTCGGGCTGAGCCCGGCACCTTGGGGTACGGGTGCATGATGGGAGTTGTAGTTCCAGAGGGAGACTTAGCCTTCTCTCCCCATCCGTCGCTATGGTGACAGGAAAGCTGCAATTGGTGCCTTCGGGACTCTACCTCAAGCTGAACTGGGGCTGCAGGGCGGTGGGGAGAGTGGAGTGCAACGAGCTCAGGCCGTCCCATCTCCAAACCCTCTCCCAACGTAGGCAGATGGGCCCGGAATGCAAGCCACTCAGACACTGTCCAGCAGATATCTAATGGATTATTATGTCAGCCCACTAAGTGCAGGCCAGTGGCAATGGGCTGGGGGCGGCAGGGGCTGTAATTAAGTCCAATTTAGCTACTCTGGACTTTTATAGTCGATCTAATATATCTCGGTATGACTGTTCAGGGTAAGGGTGAGTGGGAAACTTTCTGTCAGAGGAGGAAATGATATTTTGGATGAGAAATAAAGATGCCATGGAATTTTAACAGTTGGAGACCCAGCTAGAGACAGGAACGGCATAAGCAAAGGCCCAGAAACTGGAGAGCATCTGGCCAGTTTTTAAGTAGAAGATAAGGCTAAGAAATGCAATTGAGGGGCAGGATGGAAAAGGCCTTCAGTGCCAAACTGAGGAATTTGTCAAAGTTTCCAGTGGTCCCTGAGCAGATTTTGTCAGGAGTAGGAGAAATACTCATGTTCATTTAAAATACAGGAAGACATGAGGTTGGCCCTTTGACTGCTTTGGGAGACAAAATAGTGAAGCTTCCTTCCTCTTACTCCTTCTGAGGACTATGATTATCTGGAGACTTTAACTGTACGTCTGACTCTCTGGGTGAGGCAGCTTGCTGAGAAACAGAGGCTCTTGTTGATTCCTGGGCTCCTTCCTATTATGGGTGAGAAGTGCCAAGTTCTTGACACCTGCCCTCTCCCCAGTATGTTTCTAGAAACTGTGACCAGTGGGAAGTATGGTGGGGAGGACACTGGTTTAAAGACATGGCATCTTGAACTTGGGATGTCTTGGGTATACCCCTCCCCTTACTCAATACCAAGCATATTGGTTAGGGAGGGAAGGAACCCCAGGCTCTAAATCCTCTCACTGGCCTGCTTTTCATCCATCCTTTGCTTTTCAGTTTTCTTGATCCAGGAAGATCTAATATTTTCCTTGTGTTGTAAGGTCCAGTCCAGTGGGGCGGGGGTAGAAGCTTAATGGACTGGAAAGACCAGACTTTGGAGCCAGATGGACCTGAGATTGACTCCTAGCTTCAGTTTCTAGATGTTTGGCCTTGGGCAAAGCTACTCCACTTCCCTAAGCCGCTGCTTTTTCATTGGGAAAAGCACTGCCTCACAATTACCTTTGAGGATTCAATAACAAACTGTCACATAGTACAAACTCAAGCTGTTAGTTTCCTTCTCCTTTTTTTCTTGTGAATTTCAGGGTTTTGTTGTCCTTGTTAAGAGAAGTAGGCTGTAGCAGCTAGTGTGGACTCTGGAGCGAGACCGTCAAGGTCTGAATCCTGCTACTATCACTTATTGGCTATTTGACCTTGGGCCATTTACTTGTTTGCGCCTTGGTTTCCTTAACTGTAAAATGGCACTAATAATAGTATCTACCCAATAGGGATGAGAGAAGTAAATAAGTTAATATATGTAAAAGTGCTTGGAACAGCCCCTGTACACTCAGTAAATCTTAGGAATTATTGTTATTAGAATATAGGAGCACTTATAAGCTGATAAACTGAAGATGATGAGGAGCCAGAACCTCCCCTCCCCCTACCCAACTCAGGGGACCCTATGACTGTATGGAGGAGACAGAAGCTCTCAGAGACGTCAGAGTAATTGCTGTGGAAGAGAAGGTTCTAGTATCCAAACGGAAGGGAGGAGTAATAATAGGTCAGGAAGAAGGTAGTGAAAAAAGAGAGATGGGCCTCAGGCGGCTCTGGGAAGCTGGTAGAAGCCAGGGCTTGCTCTAGAGCTGATTTAAAACAAAACAACAACAAAACACATGTATGACTTCTGTAATCAGGATGAAGAGGAGGAGACGGGAAATAGTTTAAAGTGAACTGCCCTCTCTGCAGGCACCCGCTTGGACCTAGTGCCAGAGTAGGAAACAGCCGGGTAAGGCTGGCCAGCCTGCCCTGGAACCCCAGGCCCGGCCCTGGGTCCGGCTAGGCGGGCTGACAGCGCTGGCGGGCCGGAGGGCGGGGGCGGACAGACTACAACTCCCGGCATGCGCCGCGGCGGGCGGGCCGCTGCACCTGCTCAGTGGGGCCGCCCCGGGCGCCTGGGTATTGATTATTCCATTGTGTGGGACGCCTCGGCTCCAGCCAGTGAATGAGGCGGAGGAGTGAGGGCGAGGAGGAGGAGGAGGAGGAGGAGGGCGAGGAGGAGGAGGAGGTGGAGGCAGGGAGCGAGCGAGTGCCCAGGGTGAATCAATGGAAACCCCCTCACGAAGCCGGGAAAACACTTCAGCCGCAGCCAAATAGCATTGATTATTTTCCTTCACTTCCCTCACCGCCGTGAATTTATTTATTTATTTTTTCCATCTCCGTCCCTGACGCCCCGGAGCGAGCGCTGGAGGGAGGGAGGAGGAGGGGGAAAAAAAGGAATCAACACATCGGAGAAGTCCCTTCCAAGAGCCGCCCCCTCCCCTCCCCGCCTCGCGCTGCTCGGCGGCCGCGGTTCGACTCCCGTCCCTGCTTCCAGCTGAGGTGTAAGTGCATCGATTTCCGATGCTGCTGGGTTGGTTTTTTTTCTCCTCTCCCTCTCTCTCTTCTTCCCTTCCTTGCTCTTTGGAAGCTCGAGACGGAGGGGAGAGGAGGCGCTCGGAGACTGCCGCTGGAGGGGACGGAGAGGGACGGGAAGGGGCTGGGGGAGGGGAGACGGACAGACTGACGGACAGACAGACCGAGAACCCAGGGAGAAGGGGGGAAGGGGTGTGGGAGGAAGAGGGCGTGCAAGCGGGGATGAGGGAGAGAGAGAGACGCAGGGGTGGAGGGAGAGACCGGGAAGGAAAGGCAGGGGCCCGCCGGACAGACGGAGGGTAACGAAAGCCTAGACGGACCGCGCGGAGCCGTGCGGGGAGCGGGGGTCCCGGAGGGAAGGGGAGGCCTGGTGAGTGCGAGAGCTCGGAGCTGTCAGCCTGGAGGGGCCCGGGACTCGGCGGCCCCCCGCCGGCGGCGGGATGGGGAGAACTGCGGCCGGCTGGCTGACGGATGGGCTAGCGCGCTGGGGCGTGGGGTGGGAGGGGACGTGGATACCCTTAGTCTTCAATCCTCGTTCGTTTTCTCTGAAGTTGAGCTTTTTTTTTTTTTTTTGGAAAGGTGCGAGTAGGTGAGGGGAGGCACACAGCCCCCATTCAAGGTGAAGCTTGCTAGTCCTGACCCCCGCCCGCATCCGCTCTTGTCTGCCCCTCTCCCTGAGTAGCCCCATCATTTTCCAGCACTGGACCACGCTTCTCGCTGCGCCTGTAGCCCCTCTGGTCTCTGTCCATGTGTCTCTGCCTCTTGGTTTTGCCATTCTTCATCTCATCTCCGCACCTCATCCATCTCTTGGTCTGTGTGTCGCTGTCTCTGCTTATGACCCTTCCTATCCGAGTGATCCTCTCCCTGTGTGTCCCTGTCACTGTGTGTCACACCTTGGCTGCCCAACTGTTCTGCCCGTCTAGGACTCCATGTCCTCTCCTTCAGGGTCTGTTCGGATATCTCTGGCCTTTTCAGGCCACTTTGGAGTTTGCTGATCAGTCATGACTGTGGTGGTCATGGTCAAAGAGATGGAAGAGTAGGGGGATGGAGCAGATGTGTCTCCCCTCAAAGACTCCGGTGCCCTTTCAGTGTGGCCAGGACAGCCTCCTCTTCCACCTTCACCAGGGAAGCTTTGGAACTTCCTAACATTGTTGACTGTTCCCTTTGCCATGTGCCTGTCTCCCCCATCAGAACGTTACCTCCTGGTCTCCTGTGTATCATCTGTCTTTCCAGGAGCTTCCCATCGCAAAACCTCTTCCCTGCTGACTTAATTTTCCTCCCTTCCCCCACTTTACCATTGTATATTTTTTCATCTCCCCATTTTGTTTCACCCCCTTTTTTCCATCCATTTCCAATGATCTCTCTTGCTTATTCTCCACCTTTGTTCCCATAATCTGCCCTCTTCCTACCTTTTCTCCTTGGTCACCCTGAGTTTCTTTTATCCCTTATCCTCTTACCCAGCATTTTAACCCCAGCAGCAGAAGGTACCAGCAAGCAACGGGCTGAGAGAGGTGGGGGGTATAGTTTGTGAAGACACATAAACAGGCCAAGAAATCAATTTAATGGGCTTCCAGGGGCTTATAACCCCTTCATCAATCAGTGCCATTATGTCAGTTAACCGTCAACTTTGATTTTGTAAGGGGACATTCTCTAGGACTCTAAGCTCCACCCTGCCTGGTTGGCCCCATCCTTCAGTTATTCTAGATATCTGTGGCTTTTTCTTCACTTTTTAGTTCATCTTCTTCCTGGGCCCTTGCTATTACCATATTTGGATTCAGCACCATTCTTTACAAGGCAGTTTTTATTAGTGTGATAGAAGCTGTCTTATCAAGGGGCCAGGTTAATTCAGCCTAAAGAATAGTAAAGGTGGATAAAGGATCTGGAGAGTTTACCTTGGTTTTAAGCCCATCATTGTTTTTCCCGACCTCAGGAGCTTGGAAGGGTAAAAGGAGGAGGTAGATATGGGCAGAAGATGGAAGATTTCAGAGGTGAACAGAATTACAGAAAGGAAGGGGAGGTCGGTGCAATAAACACATGGGGTAGAGAAATGTATGACGGGAGGGACTTGCAAAGGAAGGAAGGAAAATCTATGCAAAATGGGGGGGCAGGGGAGGAACTGAGGGGTGATTAATGGGAAATTGGGAAAATGAAATAAAGCATGAGTTAATAGCTATACAGAAGGAAAGAGGAAGAGAAATGATAGAATATTCCTAAAGAGGAGGTCAACAGAAATAGCACTATGAAATGAATACAGTGTTAAAGCGGGGGAAGGGAGGAACTGACGAAGAATGAGTTGGTAAAAGAGTATGGTACAAAGGAGGTAAATGGATGGCAAACGGAGGAGTGCTGAGGCAGATCAGAGCTGCACAGAGCTTGGTGGGGGAAAGAGGAGAGGATGAGGTATCAAAGGAAACAAATGCCTCTGGTGTGAGGAGGACACAGCCACATCGTGACTGATGCAAAGAGAGTGTGAGGGGGGCGATGGGAACAGGAAGGGATTGGAAAAAAAGCATAGCAGAAATACCACTGGGTGAAGCCCTCAAAGAGAGAGAAAGCCCAGGGATATCTGGGAAAGAGAGAGGGAGAGAGAACCTTACAAACATTCATTCCACTGGCATAATCACTCACTACCCTACCACAGGCTTTTGCATTTCATTCCCAAGCCAGGAGAACACAAGCAAGGAGATGAAAAAGTAGAATTCCCATTTACTTCAGCTGACAGGAACTTGAATCTTCCTAGCCCCCTGAGAACCAAAAGACCTCAAGCCTCTGATGTCATAAATTGCTGGTGTTGCCTTGGCAACCTGACAGGGTTCCTCCCTCCATGATGTCAGAGGCAGCTGCTTTTACCTTGAAACCCGTACAGGAACAACTTGCTGCTTTGCTGGGGGAGCTGTATCATGTGTGGGGCCAGGCCCTGAGTCAAATCTGTAGGATTCCTGGCTCTGGTAGTTTGACCTTGCCTCCCTGGAGCTGTTCTCAGCTCAGAACAACAGTTGTCACAGAAAACTCTTGTTTGTGAGTGCCTGAGGTTCACTAGAGCCTGACAGGAGCAAGAGGAAGGGGCCCCGGCTGACCAGGGTATAGAGGTTGGGGCATAGAGGTCGGGATGGGAAGACTGAAAGGCAGGCAGAGAAGGGAGAGAACTGGAAACAGCAGTTCCAGAACATGAAAGGAGAGGCTTTGTGAGCAGGGAGGAGAGCTGTTGAAAATGTAAGATGAACCTGGCTTTGGATTTAGGAATGGAAGCTAGAGCTGGAAATGCAGAGGGGAGGGGATCAGAGCTGTGTGAATGTATAAACTGACACAGGGATAGGTAGAAAAGAGAAGGGTTCTGAAATGCCAGAGGGCACAGTGGATTTAGGCTGTAGAAGGGGGAATAAAAGGGACACTGAGTGAGTACCTCAGTCTAAGCTGTCTGGCGAGAGACTCAGGGTTAGTCACGGAAGCCCTGTGAGTGGGGGGCCTGCATCTGTCTAGTTTCCAATTATTTCCCAGCACCTAGCACAGTGTCTATCACATAGAAAAGCCTTAATAAATATCTATCAATCAAATGTTGAATTGATAGGGAGAAGCTAGGGAAAAGAGTTGCCCACCTAACTCTCACCACCTGCCCCCACCCCCAAGTATGTATAAATGAGCAAATTGGGAAATCAGAAACTGGAGGGAATGGCCGGACAGGAGTTAACCAATGACAGAGAGATCTGAGGCACAGAGAGGAGAGACTGAGTTAGGGGCACACTTGCAGACAGCCAGTGTGACTATGCGGGCTGATGTGGGGAGTCTTTGTAGATATAATTGGAGGATAACATCAATGAACAGTCCTAGGAGCCCAAGAGGAAGATGCGGAGGAGGGTAGAAAGGAGGTGGTTTCCAGAAAAGGTTGAGAGTTGTATCCAAAGAGAGAGTCAGCAAATCTGAATTGGAAGTAGCATCCTCACCCCATTCCCAATCATGAAACCACAATTGAATTGGTCATACCCATATATACACAATGGCCACAAAGAGTTCATAAATCAATACCAGACCCATTCTAAACACCTGTCCTAGCCCAGGTAGGACACAAGGAGGTCAGCATTGGCCACGTGGGCCAAAAGGCAGAAGGAGGCAGAGGTTACTGCTGCCCAGACCTTGATGTAAAGGACCCTGTGAGGAATGGCCTTGACGTTTGACTGCCCACTGTGGAGAGTCCAGAGGTATCTAGGAGAAGAGGGGGAGGCAAGAGATGCAGAGCTCACCACAGCTCTCAGTGAAATCTGCAGAGACAGAGGTCTAAATGCACAGACGCCATAGGGGAGAAAGAGGCACCCAGTCAGGGCGTATAGCCTGTTAATGTGGTGAAGAGCCCAAAAGCCCCTGAATGTGTTGAGAAATCTAGCAAAGATGGGAAGAAAAAGAACAGGGAGCTGGGAGCCCTGGGGGAGAGTCTGGCTATAATAAAGGCCAGGGCAGCTGGCGGGTGGGCGGGGGCCTGATCGGAGGACAGTGGTGGCTGTATGCATTGTCAGCCGCCACCACGGACTTGGGCAGCTCATATTTTGCAGTAGGCGACAGGCTGTCGACACAGCGGTCCTTTACCTCACCGTTAGAAACTCATTTCATTGATTTTTCCATCTTTCTTCTTGGGCTCCTCATACTAAGCTCAGTCATCCCACCACCCACTTTCCTAGAGCCCCTTGCCTCTCTGGGGAAAGCCCCAGGGAACTGCCTGCCCATCCCTCCTCCACCCCAGGCTGGTGAGGCAGGGTGACAGATTCAGAGGTGACTTCCAGCCCCCTGACGTAATCTCAGTGGCTCTCAGTGGCCCCCTCGTGAAGGAACTAGTCCAGAGACCAGGGCCCCCATGTGCAGTTGTTTAGGGGGCCCCCGCCACCCATGCTCATCACCAAGCTATACCCTGGTGGGGGGCTGCATACACCTGGAGGAAGTCATCTTTTTCTGATTACTACTGAGACAGCTCAGTACCCCTCAACTTATTTTTTCTTCCAAAAGTCAAATGAGAGAACAAGAGCCCTCTTCTGTGTTTGGACAAGAATATGGGATTACATCAAAGGTAAAGTTCAGGCCGAGAATTCCCAGTAGAGCCACCCACTGAAACGTTGCATGCCTGTGCAATTAGGCCACACCTGGCTCAGGGTGTGCAAGAGCGCTCTGTGGAGAGAGGAGGTGGGTGCATGTAGGGTCTGGTCCTGTGGAACAAGCTGGTGTGCAGTCAGTGGGACAGGATGGGTGTGGGCCAGGCATTTTTACATCATGTGTGGACATTTCCCTAGTGCCTCCTCCAGTCACAGCTAACTACCCTGGGCCTCTCCCTTTGGGGCTGGGCTTGGGCTAGAGGTCAAGAGTCAATTGCCAGTCATTTGGCTCCTCAGTGAAGGAGGGCAGAGGGTGGGATGGGAGTGTTAGACAGTGTTTCCCCAAGGACCGGATGGGGTAAACGCCATTTGCATCCTCAAATTTTTCATTCCTTGTTTTGTTGGCTATCCAATCCCCCTCTATCCCCTCGCCTCAGCCCCAGGCCCCGTGCCTCTGTCCTCCTTTTCCTGGCCAGGACTGTAGCCTCGATTTTGCTACTCCCCTTGACCCATGGGCCTCTCGCCTCCATCACAGTTGTCTGCATTTCTCCCTTCGTTCTGTATCACTGGCCTGCTTGGGCCATGGATGCTTTTCTTCCTCCAGCTTCTTCAGGCTGTGTGGTTTCCACGAACCTAGAGATAAATCCTTGTGTTTTAGAGAAAGAAGTGCACTTGAGATTAGAAGAGAGAAGAGCAGGGAAGGACAAGAAAGGTTCAGGACAGATTGGGCAGGGAGGAGTGGGGAGAAAAAGAGAGTATGACAGAGATAGAGGAGCCTAAGGTAAAAAACATGTGACTTCCAGATGGGAGAGCACCAGAGAGATGGCCGCAATTTAAATGAAAAAGACAGGAGGGCGGTTGGCTGTAAGGACTAAGAATGAAATTGGAGAGAAAACAGGGAGCCTGACCCCCCGCAGGGAAATGAAGACAGCTGAGGAGGAGGGAGGATGAGGGGTTGTGTGCGATGACGACGTAAAGCTGAAAAGCCAGGCTGTGGTCTCAGCCTCCGTGTCAGTCCTGAGTTCAAGCCGTGCTGGATTTGACCCTTGTGGGAGGAACTGAAGTGGCAAATTAACGACGATAATGAAGTCACTGCTCCTTGTTTGTCTTTGCTGGTTTCCCCTTGAGATTTGTCCTTTGGCCAGACAGGGCAATGTGGGGGAGGGGAGGGAAAGCAGCAGTGAAGGGCGGGGGAGGGGTGTGGAAAAGAGGATGGAGAAATGGCAATGTGGAGGACAAATCGACCAGGAGAGAGAAAAGGGAGGGTGCTAAGTGAAGGGAAGAGGAACCCAAGAACACAGGAGAGGAGAGGGAGACATGAAAAGAGAAGGGAAAGGGGAAGAGGGGAGAGGTGCGGAAAGACGATAGAGAAAAGAACAATGGGGAACAGGAGAGGGAAACCTGGAAGGAGCAGCAGAAGAGAAAGGAGGGAGAAGGAGAGGTGGAATGGAGAAATGGCGAGCCAGAGGGAAAGAACGTGGCCAGGGCTGCAAAAGCTGCAGCTGGCGGGGCCAGTAGGCGGGGCCTCATCTCCATCTCTAATAGCTGTGAAATGAGGTTAGCTCCATTAGAGGCGGCAGGAGTGTAACAAGATCACACTCATTAGGGCTGGGCCATCCCAGTAATTACCACCACCCCAAACACTCCCGCGCCAGCAGGGCCACCAAGCACATACAGGCACACAGCAACACACCCGCATAGGACACCCCGTTGCTGAATGAGAAGCCCAGGGCCCACACATGTGTAACTGGAGGGCCTAGGGGAAATCCAGCCAGGGGCCAAGAATGAGCACCTTCACTAACCCTAAAGAGGTCTGAGACAGGGCTAAACCCAGGCTACCAGTTACCCTAACACAATCAAAAAGCAATAAACATGCACATACTCCCCAACTCAAGAATAATGCATGTGGATGAATAATCATCATTTCCATTTATTGATCACATCCAAAGTGTCAATCTCAATAATGATCACCTCAGTGGATACAACTCCACGAGGTACTAATCCCCATCTATATGAAGAAACTGAATTGAGGCTGGCTTAAAACAACTCACCTAAGGTCGTTTATGTATTAAGGAATAGAACTAGAATTTGATTCCAGGTCTGTTTAATTCTAAAGGCTGTTCTGTAAAATTTTGTAGAGATGGGGGTCTCACCATGTTGCCCACACTGGTCTCAAACTCCCGGGGCTCAAGCAATCCTCCTGCCTCAGCCTCACAAAGTGCTAGGATTACAGGTGTGAGCCACCATGCCCGGCCTCCAGACTGCTTGTTTGATGAAGTTCATATGCTAATATGGATACACATGTGTAGACTTTCACATTTAAGAGACACCACAAATGAGTACACATATCATCATTCAAATAATACTACCTGCCATATCTATCTCCCCCTTCTCTCTCTCTCCATACACATACACAGAATGGTCAGTGCCCCTGCATAGGCTGCTGTGTGGATGGCGCCCCCTGGAGTTTCGTAAAGCAGTGGTCCTTTTCTGGCCTTTTCTGCCTGTTAGTTTCTTACGCTAAGAAACTAACAGGCAGACAGCCCTCTCTCTAGCAACTTTAAACTCAGAGAAGAGCAGGATGGCACATATGCTCAAAGTGACAGGCATAAGGGCAGAATAACATACTCAAACTCAAAGGCCTCATTCAAAATGCATACCAGTCAGAGTTCAGAATTAACCTAAGAGCAAAAGCAGAGGGGTGTGTGGGGGCGGGCAGGCTACCTGAGTTCTAATCTCAATGATTCTACTTCTTTCTAACTGGGAGACCTTAAAAATAACCTGTCTAAAGTCTGTTTCCATGTAAAATGGAAATGAATAGCTCTATCTATTACATCAGATTGTAGCAGAAGATTAGGTGATGTGATATTTGCCAGGGGCTTAGCACAGTGGCTGCCACGTGGTAAACATTTAAAGATGTTGGCTATTATTTTATTATTACAATTAGTTGTTGTTGTTGTAACAGTATTTAAATTGAGTCATTAAATCACACAGATTCTCTTTTATAGAGGTCCCTCATGCCAGGATCCTGATTCTGAATTCAAGGGCACAACTCCCTGTCTTTTCAGTACTGAGTGCTCACACAGAAAAGGGTTCTGTGCTGGCTTCATGTGGTTGTCTAAGCCTGAAGTATGTAGTATATGAGAACCACATCCAGCAGAATTTGAGTCTGTCCAGTGCACTATAAGATCAACAGATCAGTGCAGCAGAGCAGCTTCATACTGCTGTCCTAACACATCTAACACTGAGGGAGATGGCTGGGCAACAGGCTCCTCTCCTGGACACCCACCCCCACGAGTAGCAGACACTGCAGCACACCGCAACAAATCCATGAAAACATGGACAGGTGTGATTTCTGTCTATAGCTTCCCTTTTCACACCTTACCCAATCCCTAATCCCTCATGCCCACCTGCCCAGTTTGAGTTTGGTGCCAGAGCTGGGAGGTGGAAGAGATTCAATATTTACATATGCAAATCCAGATCCAGCTTCATTCCCTCCTCACTTGCCTACCTCTCCCTCTTTCCCTCCCTTCTTCCTCCCTCCTCACTCATGTCTACCTTAGCTGTCTCTTTACCTTTTATGACACTCCTTTTCCCACGTCTATCTCATTCCCTGCCATACTGGTTTTCTGTCTCTCTTTTGGACAAAACTTATCTTGCACAAAGTAAGCACTCCCTAAATATTTATAGAAGGGGGGAAGGGAGAGGCCTAGGAGAGATAGAATATAAAATAAATGGAGGAACAGGATTACTGGGGTTTTTTTGGTTTGGTTTTCTTCTTAAATATAGAAGGTAAGATTTAGAGACAGAGAAAATGATAGTTCTAAATGCAGGGATGACTTGGAAAGGGTATTTAGGACAGAGAGAGAGAGAAAAGAAATGCAGGGACAGGCTAGAATAGTTTTGATCCAGGTATTAGCTACTTCTGTACCCTGTCCAAGTGTAAGCCTGGGCAAAGCTTCCACTCTTTGCTCTGGGGTACTGACAGGTATCTCTAAGCCCAGCAATCAAGAGGGCCAAGTAGTAAGTGAACTCTGCTGCTGGGTAGACTAGATTTAAATCCTGTCTACCTAAGATTCTTCCCTCAGAAAGGGTAGAGAGTAGATAATGAGTCTTGGTCAAGACTGCTGGACTGCCTGCAAAAGCCTCTGCATGTGGTTGGGTTTGGAGAAAAGGAGAGAAGGGGTTTTGTTTTCTGGTTTTTGCAGGCGAGTTGAGGAGGTGAAGCAGAGGAAAGTTGTGAGCCTCTGTGAAAACACCTTGCTCTGCTCTATGGAAGGAGACAGCCGAGAGAGAAGGAAAAGAACTACCCTCACTGAACACCCAGTCTATGCACTTTACACATTACCTATTCTGATCTTCACAACTGGGTAAGGAAGGTATCATTATTCCCATTTTTCTAGACAAGGAGACTGAGATTCCATGAGTAACTTCCCAAGGTTGCACAGCTAGTAAGTGGTGGAGCCAGGAATGAATCTGGCTCTGCATGGATCCAAAGCCATGTTCTTCTACTGTCTTGAAAAAAATAAAGCTTATCTAGTTAAGATTTTATTTGCTGTTTATACTAAACAATTCCCCTTGTTAAGGGCACACACACTTCATCTTTACTCCTTCTCTTCTCTCCATGGCTGCCTCCTCTTGGAAGCAACAGGTTGAGACAAAAAGGGGAGAAAGACCAGAGCAGAGTGAGTGTGGAAGAGAGCAATGCCTTAGGCAAGAATTTCAGAGAGAGGAAAGAAAAAAGTAAAGGTCCTAAAATTGGCTCCGAGTAAGGAAAAGTGGGTAGACCAAACAATTAGAAAAGTGAAAGGCAAAAATGTTTAGAAGGCTCTGATGTGGAAATCATTGTATGCAAATTTTAAGCAAACTTGATGGTGTCCTGCCAGACTGCTGCACTGCCTGTGAAAGACTTTGCCATGTGGTTGGGTTTGGAGAAAAGGAGAGGGGGTTTTGTTTTTTGGTTTTTGGAGGGGAGTTGAGGAGGAGAAAGCCAGTCTGTCCCCCATCAGGCCTACACCCTCCTTGATGATGTTTCCTCTGTAACCACTAGGGAGCAGTCGTGTTTCTTTTCCTCTCCTGGTGGGCCAGAGGTGGGAAGGGGGCTGTACCAAGGGGAATCCTGGTCTTGCTTTCCCCTGGAACCCCCTCTAAGTTGTACCGGTCAGTACCACCCAGCCTGAACCCACACCCTGGCTACCCTTCAGTGAGGGGCAGATTCCTCAGACTTCATGTTTTTGGTCCTTCCTTTGCCCTTGTCCGTTTGGCTCTTGTAAGTCTCGGCTTCTTAAGTCTCACTGTGTCTCCCCTGTCTTGCTTGGTCTCAGAGCCTAACTTTTCAGCTTTCCACTTCTTTTTCTGCAACTTCACACCTGAGCCTTCCTGTCTGTCTCATAACCTCTCCCCATCTCTGTAGCTTTCTGGGTCCTAGTATGTGTCTTGCAGCCTCCTGGCTTCCTGGTGTCTTCCCTTTCTAAGTATTGTATTATCTGCCCACCTCCCATGGAGGAATATTTGCAGTTCAGTAGTTAAGACTCTGTATCTTGTATGTCTATGGGGCAATGACTCTCTAGCTGAGTTTTGAAGGTAGCACTTCCATCCTTCCCTTCTTATCCTGAGGAATGACCAGAGACCCAGGTCTGGAAGGAGAAAGAGGGCAATACCAATAGGGGGAAAAAATCTCTTCTGTTTCTCTACAGCTTTCTCTCCGTCTTCCCCCTCCTCCCGCCCTCCCTCTAGTGAGGAAAGGACGCATTAGGGAGGGAGGAAAGAATGAAGGGACAGCAGGGAGCTTTGGAGACTGAGGGCCATTTTGAAGCTAGAAGACTCATCTCACGGGATGACTACACCCTCAGAACTGTCCACCCTCCCTTGGCTCCAGGCCTCCCTCCTCCCATCCCCCTCGGTGGCAGCAGCCTTGTAATTTAAAGCTCTCTCTGTCGCCTCTAATGTGATCCTCTCGTTTTATTGACTCTCTCTGCCGTCTGTGGCGCCCCTTCACATCAATCTCCTCTCTAATCACACCACCACCACTGCCTGCTCTGTCTCCCCTACCCCTCTCCTCCACAGAGGCCCCCAGCCCTCACCTCTACCCAGGTCTTTCCTTTTGACTGTGCCCCACCTCCACACCATACCAGATCAACCCTCTTCCTCCTTCCCTCCTCCAGAAGCAAGAATGTCAGGGCCTTTGAGCGGTCTCCTTGTCCCTTTACCCACATCTGAGATGTGTCCAAGGGCAATGCCCTTAAGGAAAGCAGGGAACTAAAGGGAGGAATGGCAATGGGCCTGAGGATGAACAAGAATCTTGACCTGGGGGAGGCACGTGGGGGATGATTTTTAGGTCTGTTGTATGTTTCCGCAAAGTCTCTAGTTCAAGGTGGGAAGGGCAAAAAAAGGGACCTAGAGATTCTGAGAGGGAAGGAAGTTAAGATGGAGGAGGGACATGGAAGGAGGAAGAAAGTGAAAAACTAATTGCTGCAGCTAAAGGTTTGTAATAAATAGTGGGTGATGGGAGAAGCACCGAGAAGAAAGGGGGAGGGGGAATTGGTGGCAGTGGATGGGGGGGGGTGGAAATGCACTGAGGCAGAGATAAATTTGCAATTGAAATTCTTTCCTGAAGAGGAGGAGGGTTAGGTTGGGTGGTGGGGAAGAGATTTGCAATTTTAAACAGCTGCTGACCTACCCTCGGCCAAGCTGAGTCTCACCCACAAGCTAGCCAAAAGCGAAGCTCCTTTGCTTTCTATCTAGGAATCAGCTGTGTCTTTTTCCAGTCCTGGGAAGCAGATGCTTTGGAGAGAGCATCTCGGAGTTACTGCAGGATGTGGGGCTTAGGTCTGCCTAGCCCACCTGAACTGTGATCTAGAGTTGCAGGTCAGGAGCCAGGAAGGAGCAAGTCAAAGTAGGCAGGTGGGTTCTACTGCTTAGGCCAGCTGGGAGAGAGCACCCGCCAGTGTTCTGCCCTGAGCCAGGGCCCAGAATAGGCCTCTCTTGGCCGGATTCATTCCTTCCCACCAGGTGGGGTAAAGGGTGGTGGGGCCCACCCTGTGGGAATGACAGTGAAATGTCAGACCCACACAAACCAGCACGCATACCTCCTCTCCCTCACCAAGGATTCCGTTGGAGGAATACCTTTCTCCCATAATATTAGGGCTTCTGCTTTCTGGTTATCTAGGAACCAACCCCCGCTCAGTCCAATTCCTTCACTTCCCGTTTGGTTCTCTAACTCCCCCACCTCTCCATCACCTCCACGCCTTTTCCAGGTGCTGATTTGCATTTTCATTAGCATGCTAATCCAGCCCCAATCGGAGCTCCCTAATGGCTCCGACTTCACGCCTGGCTAGACCCCCTAGAGGAGGAGGGAAGCAGGAATGGGACCTACAGGCTGTGTGGGGCCAGACTAAGGACCCATTTCAGACCTAGGAATCTGGGAGTGAGGGTTAGAGGTGGCTCAAGGAAAGAGAGACCACACCCTCACCCCTTCCCTGAAGCACTCTGGCCTGGGCACTAAGTTTAATCATTAGAGATCTGCTGATACGGACAGGTGGAGACTATGTAGATGGGCCACTGGGACCTTGGGAGGAGTATGGAATGGGGAGGCATGGGAATGTGGTGAGTTAGAGGCGGGGATCCCAGGAAACAAAAGGATGATAGCCTTGGTGCTTCTAGTCAGTTGGAGGATGCCTGGAAGTCCTGATTTCTACACCTTTGGAGGCTCATTTGGCCTTTATTTTGTCTGAGGGACAGTCCAGCTGGATGGAGGAGTCAGGCCACAGCTGTGCACTATACTTAGTGCTTGGCCAGTCCTCTAGTTTGCCCTCTTTGGAGCTGTGTCACCATCAGTAGCTTACTTAACCTGTTTCTTGGCTGCCTTATCTATAAAATAAGATTGCCGTGAGATGAAATGAGGTGATTGATGTAAAGCATTTAGCATACTGCCAGGACCATAGTAGATGTACCTTAATAGCTATTAGTAATATTATTACTATTACTTATTTTTTGTTTATCTCTTTGGGGAGGAGGAGGCAACATGTAAGCTGTTGTCTTTCAACTGACCAGGGAAGGTCCCATCTATTCCACATGTGACCACAGATGGATCTGGAAGGCATCTGAGAGCAACATGGTACCTCATGCCAGGGGAAATCAGTTAATGCCTATCTCTGGCAAGAAGACCTTGATTAGGGAATTTACCTCTTCAGGGCACAGAAAATCTGAGGGTCTTTCCAGTGTTCTGCCATTCCAAAGACATCTATTAACTGTGAGGCAGGCAAGTTCTACGTGCTAAGGACAGAGCCATCAAGCAGACCGTAGCCCCCACTCTGGCTGTGGGTGGTGGGAAAACAGATTGTAGGGGGCAGCGTTGGAAGATGAGAGGCCAGCGTGGAGTGGGTTGCATTAGTTCAGGAAAGAGATGATAATGGCTTGGGCCACCCTGGTGCCAGTGAAGAAGAAAAGTGGAGGGATTTGACACGTGTTAGAGGTTGTTGCTGAACTGGATAAGGGGAGGACAAGATAAAACTTCTGGGTTTTCAGCCTAAGCAACTGGATAAATGGTACCAACGTTTGAGGTAGGAAAGATAGAAAGGAGCAGGAGGTCCAGAGGACAAATAAAGAGTTCTGATTTTGGACATGTTAAGTTTTAAAGCCTATTAGACACTAAGTGAAGCCTCTGGTTGGCAAACGGGTGAGTCTGATGTTCATGGAGGAGGATGGGACTACAGTATCCAGAGATTCAGCTGCCTGGCAGGGGTCCCTGCAGCCTCACAGCACTGTTCTCTTGGTGTTTCCCTGCAGGGTACTGGCCGTCACGCTGAAATGAACCCCCAGCACTCTTCCGTCTACCATGGCCACCCTTAACTTAGCCTCCACCGCTGGCAACACCCCCTCCCCTGGGCACAATGCCCCGTCCCCTCCTCCAGACACCTCCTCCTCCAGCACCCCCTCTGATCCTGTCACCAAAGATCCCCCTGCTGCCCCCTCCCCCTCTGAGAGCATGAGGCCCTCAGAGCCAGGGGGACAGCCCCTAGAGTCGGGCTGTGGCCTTGTCCCACCAAAGGAGATTGGGGAACCCCAAGAAGGGCCTGGCTGTGGTCGCTTCCCACCAAAGGGCCTGGGGGTAGAGAAGGACAAGGAGCAGAAGGAGGAAGGACTCCCTCCTGTGGACCTAAGCAACCACCTATTCTTCACAGCTGGCGGTGAGGCCTACCTAGTGGCCAAGCTGTCTCTGCCAGGCGGCAGTGAACTCCTGCTACCAAAGGGCTTCCCCTGGGGCGAGGCAGGCATCAAGGAAGAGCCCAGCCTGCCCCTCCTTGCCCACCCACCCCCTGCACACCTCACTGTCCTTCATATCCAACATGGCTTTGACCTAATCCAAGGCTTTAGCTCTTCTGACCAAATTCTGTCCCATGATACCTCAGCGCCGTCTCCGGCTGCCTGTGAGGGAAGGGATGGAGCCTTCTGGAGCTACCAGCTGGCTGCAAACCCACCCGGAGATCCCAAAGATGGCCCTATGGGGAACAGTGGGGGAGACCACATGGCACTCTTCTGGCTCTGCCTTCTGTGCCGCCTGGGTTTTAGCAGGCCCCAGGCCTTTATGGGTCACACACAGTCTCATGGGGTGAAGCTAACCCCTGCCCAACACCAGGGCTTGCCAAGCAGCCCAGCCGTGCTCCAGGAAGGGGATGAGGGCTGCATGGCCCTCATAAGCTTTCTGGAACCAAAATACCCTGCTCACACCCCTTTTGAAATACCCCTTAACAACGGCAGCACACTGAACACAGAGGCGAACGTAGCCCAGACAGAGGATGGCCCCCCTGAGGCAGAAGTCCACACCCTTGTCCTTCCTGCTGAAGAAGTCATGGCCCTCAACCCATTCTCCCCATCCACAACCCCAGCCACCTGGGACCCCAGCCCAACCCAAGCCAAAGAATCGCCAGTAGCAGCAGGCGAGGCAGGGCCAGATTGGTTCCCCGAAGGGCAAGAAGAGGATGGAGGGATCTGCCCCCCACTCAACCAAAGCTCACCCACCTCCAAGGAAGGGGCCAGTCTCCCCGCCCCAGTAGGCTCCCCTGAAGACCCCAATGACCCACCCCAGCCCTACCGCCTGGCTGACGACTACACCCCAGCCCCTGCAGCCTTCCAAGGGCTCAGCCTGTCCAGCCACATGTCCCTGCTACATTCGCGCAACTCCTGCAAGACACTCAAGTGTCCCAAGTGCAACTGGCACTACAAGTACCAGCAGACCCTGGATGTGCACATGCGAGAGAAACACCCTGAGAGCAATAGTCACTGCAGCTACTGCAGTGCTGGGGGGGCCCACCCCCGCCTCGCTCGTGGAGAGAGCTACAACTGTGGCTACAAGCCCTACCGCTGCGACGTCTGCAACTACTCCACCACCACCAAGGGAAACCTCAGCATCCACATGCAGTCCGACAAGCACCTGGCCAACCTGCAGGGCTTCCAGGCAGGCCCCAGTGGGCAGGGAAGTCCCCCAGAGGCATCACTCCCACCCTCCGCGGGGGACAAAGAGCCCAAGACCAAATCATCCTGGCAGTGCAAGGTGTGCAGCTATGAGACAAACATCTCCCGCAACCTACGCATCCATATGACCTCTGAGAAGCACATGCAGAATGTCCTAATGCTGCACCAGGGGCTGCCACTGGGCCTGCCACCTGGGCTGATGGGGCCAGGCCCTCCTCCACCACCAGGGACTGCCCCCACCAACCCCCCTGAACTCTTCCAGTACTTTGGTCCCCAGGCCCTAGGGCAGCCTCAGACTCCCTTGTCTGGCCCTGGGCTGAGGCCAGACAAGCCTTTGGAAGCCCAGCTGCTTCTCAATGGTTTCCACCACCTTGGAGCACCTGCCCGCAAATTCCCCACACCTGGTAAGCTCGCTGAACCCTGCTCCTCTTCCCCCTTCTCTCCTCCCCAGGGCCACACTGTATTCCCTGCTTTCTCCCAAAGGCCAACTCCCTACTTAGGTAACCATAAGTCCCCTCTGAGCACTGTCCCACTCATTAACTCACCCCTCCATATAGCAAACTGACCCTGCCCCATTTCTTCCTTGGACCACTAATCTGTTTCTGTCCCCTAGCCCCTGGCAGCCTCTCCCCTGATGCCCACCTGCCTCCAAGTCAGCTCCTGGGCTCATCTGATGGCATGCCCACCTCGCCACCCCCAGATGACAGCCCATCCCTGAGGGTATTCCGCTGCCTAGTGTGCCAGGCCTTCAGCACAGACAGCCTGGAGCTACTGCTATACCACTGCAGTGTAGGCCGAAGCCTCCCGGAAGCTGAATGGAAGGAGGTGGCGGGTGACACCCACCGCTGCAAGCTCTGCTGCTACAGCACCCAGCTCAAGGCCAACTTCCAACTCCACCTCAAGACTGATAAACATGCTCAGAAGTACCAGCTGGCAGCCCACCTGCGAGAGGGTGGTGGGGCCATGGGCACCCCCTCCCCGGTGCCCCTGGGAGAGGGGGCCCCTTATGGGTCTGCCTCCCCACTGCACCTGCGCTGCAACATCTGTGACTTTGAGTCCAACAGCAAGGAGAAGATGCAGCTGCACGCCAGGGGTGCAGCCCATGAAGAAAACAGCCAGATCTATAAGGTGAGGCTGAGAAGGGCCAGGGCAGGGAAGAGGAGAAGGGGATGAGGATGGAAGGAGGAGATGCAGAGCAGGGAAGTGATGGGAAAACCCAGGGTTACAGAAATGGAGAAAAAGGGAAGTATGCACCAGGGTAACAAAGAGTTTGGACAGACATGGAGAAAGAGACCAAAGGATAGAGGACTCTGATGAAATGAAACAAAGACTTTATTCAGCTCTTCTGGTGTTGGGGCTGGAGGGAGCGGTCTGGGTCAGCTCAGTCCATCATGTCACCAGAAGTTCAAGAGGATGGAACCAGATTCCATTCATATACTGGGAGGGAGTCCAGGAGTGGTAGAAGGAAGAGAAGACTGGGGAAAACAAGCAGTAATACTCAGGGGGCTCTAGTGATACTAGGAGGGAAAAGGGGGGCTCGAAGGGGTGGAAGGAGTGGGTAGGGAGGAGGGTGCTGCTAGTCAGGCTCCCTTGGGGGAAGCAAAGAAGTCCCCTGAGATCTGGAGGTGTCCCTTCTGAGCCTGAGCCAGCTTCTTGCCATGGTTCTAGTTTCTGCTGGAAATGGAGGGAGCAGAGGCAGGGGCAGAGCTGGGGCTGTACCACTGCCTGCTGTGTGCTTGGGAGACACCCTCCCGCTTGGCTGTGCTGCAACACCTGCGTGCACCTGCCCACCGCGATGCCCAGGCCCAGAGGCGTCTGCAGCTGCTACAGAGTGGCCCAGCAGCTGAGGAAGGACTCTCAGCTCTCCAGAACATCCTGAGCTTCAGCCATGGGCAGCTCCGGACTCCCGGTGAGGAAAAGGGGACTGGAGAATAAGGACTGGGCAGGGGGGCCAGCAGGGTGCGGGGAGCGGGGGGCTGAGGAGAAAGGGATACAAGGAGGGAGAATGGGTCTGTGGGCCATCAGTAGCAAGTGGGAAGAAGATATGAAGGGATAAGACAGGCCCAGTGGGGGCTGCTGAGCGAGGAGGGGAAGAGAAGGGCAGGGATTTTGCTGGGTGGAGAACAGAAAACAGGAAGGGAGGTGAGGAGGAATCACCCAGTGATTCTGAGCAGTGACTAGTGTCCTAACACTGGATGTGGGGGGTGGCAGACTGGAGCTGGTCAGGAAGGAGAGAGGAGGTGGAAAAAAAAGAATGGAACCTGCTTTCATGCTGGGCCAGGACTTGTTAGAAGGAGATGGGAGCTGTGGGCATAGTCCAAAGGCAGCAGGGATGGGAAGAAACCTCTGACAAGCTTCCCAGCCTCTTCCTGTCTCTTAGGAAGTCTTCAGCCCTAAGGCTGGGCTTAGAGTCTCCCTTAGGCAGCCAAGGCTGTACCAGCAGAGGCTGGGAACCGCCAGCCAGGTGCCCTTGATCCAGAGGGTACAGGAGAAGAGCCTGGAAGGGGCTGTCGGAGGTGGGCATGGGTGTTGAGCTGTGGAGGGCCAGCAGTGGGCAAGGGCGAGGGCACGGGCAGCAGGAGCCAGGAATAGGCAGCATTGACTGGTGCTAATTGAATTGCCAATATGCTGGCTGGAGTTAAGTGCTGGAGGGGCCCAGATCAATAGCTAACGATCCTGGCGCAGGGCTGAATGGAGTTAAGGAACTTTAACACTTTAATTAGGCTGCCACCGAAAATAAATTCCTACACATCTGTCAATTCTTACTTGAGTGGTAATCTCCTCTCCCAGCTAGACCTGCCACCTCCTGCTCACCGCAGCAGCCGCTTCCATTCAACCTTAGCTGCTTTCCTCAGTGCCCCTTCCACACTTCTGGGGCTTCCCACTTCCTGGGTCAGTCAAGACAGGGAGCCAAGTGTGGTCCTGTTCTGTTGCCTATTGCTGGACTTGCACAAGATGACTCTCAGACCCTACCAGTTCTAATAGTGTAGCTTTTTCCTTCACCCTCTGTGTGTCTTTTTGGTGGCTTTTCATCCTCTCCTGCCTGTTGATTCATCCATTTTCTCCTTCATTGCCTGGCTGCTTGTCCTGCTTCCTCTGCCCTATGTCCTCCCTTCCCTTACCTCTTTAAGCTGACACTCCCCCATCCTACACAGGGAAGGCTCCTGTCACCCCCTTAGCTGAGCCACCCAACCCTGAGAAAGAACTCCAGAACAAGACAGAACAGTTGGGTGAGTTGTTCATCCAGTCCATTTTCCCTCCCTTCTCCCAAGTCTTCACACATTCTGAGAGCCCCTGGGACCTTGCAGTGATCCAGGAGCCCAGCAATGCCTCCTGTGCTGGAGGAGCAAAACTGACCACAGAAAAGCCTCATCAGGGGGGGCAGGAGGCTGAGCCACAGAAGGCTGGGTGCTTCCACCCTCTTCAGGGACCTAAACTTGGCCATTCTGCTAACCTGGAGGTGGCCCCTGCCAAGCCTCACCTGTCTACTGAGTTTCCTGCCCTTTCTCCCTTTCCCTAGACCCCAACCCCCTACCCTGGAAGCTCTCTGCAACAAACCATCTTAAGGGCTAGGGGTCTGTGACAGGAAGAGGGAGGGCTGTCAGAATCCCTTAATGTCCTCTCCTTTCATCCTCAGCTTCTGAAGAGGCAGAGAACAAGACCAGCCATTCCAGAGACAGTGCCAACCAGACCACGGTCAGAACTGGGGTAACTGGGAAGTGCTGATGTGGGGGTCTGGCTTTCCTGAGATCTGCTCCTATTCTAAAGGCAGACCTCATTTTGTCATGCTTGTGACTTATTTCATTCAGAATAGCACATTTAGGAAATCCCACCCAGATCCAGTTACAGCTGGCCCCAAAGGGTGGAACATAGAGGGACATGAGAGGAAGGGATGGCAGGAACTTGAGGGAAAGGTGAAGAGAGGAACTATACTGAGAGTAGGAAATACTGGAGGCAGGTAGAGAAAGGAAGAGAGGAAAGAAGTGAAGAAATGAAAAGAGAAAGGCAAAAGCAACAAACCAGCTGCTGCCCAGCTCTTCACTGCTCAGTTAGGAGCAGAAAGACAGCTAGACACAGACGTTCATATCCGACAGAAAGCCCTGAGCCTGGACAGAACTGTCCTGGCACCCTTTTCTTGAGGGCGGAGGCACCAACCCAATGATTCGCCCTGACAGCATGTCCCACAAATCTTTAAATCCCCAGGACTCAAACCTAAGCAGGACCCAGAAGTAGTTGAGCTCTGTGGCCTGAAAGTGTTGATTCTGAGGGAATTCCTAGCCTCTGGTCTTGAGATGCCATCCTGTGCCCCACAGCTCTCCAGACTAGACTGCAATATGCAAACTGCAGCCATGCTTTATGTCCTCAGCTTCTCTTCTTCCTAACTCCTGTTCCCTCCAACAGACCTATTCCACATGTCTGCACCAAGGGCTGGGTGCATTAAGATGAGCACCTGGGTCCCCTTCCTTTGTGGCCATCCCTCCCCGACACAGGCCTGGACCAATGGCACAGGCAACAGGACAGGAAGTAAGCTGTGGAGACAAGCCTGATCTGAAGCAGCAGGCAAAATGCAGGCTGGACAGGTCAGGCAGTCAGGTGACAGCAGGCCTCTTGCAGCCCCACCCCTCTGGAGGTGTGGGCGAGAATGCACTGAGAATGCTGAGAGGGCCGGGCCAGAATTTTCCTGGGCCACTGGGGGAGCTGTGGTGTTTGTTTATGCTGAGGAGAAGAAAGGATGGAAAAGAAAGTGGGAACTGCTGAGCCCAAGGGGGCATGGGCTGGCTTCTGAGTAGACAGGCAGTGCCCCTCTTCAGGAGACAGTTAAGAGGTAGAGTGGACAGGGACAAGGGAGCCTCTGGGTCCAGAAAGTGCCCAGAGGAAATGGAGCCATTTCACAGAGAAGACACAGGCAAGATGGGGGTGGGTAAGAAAAGAAAACTAAACCCAAGTGGGGGGCAGGTACAGGGCCACCTGTCAGCTGTAGAAAATTGAGTAGGGCAGCAGACTCTGGGAAAGACACACCAAGAAAAGGTAGAGAGAGGCCAGGATGGAGGGAGAAGGCCAGACAAGGAGGGAATGCAAGGTAGTGGCCCAGGCTAGGACTTTTTGCCAATCCAAGGGAAACAAGGGAGGAGCCAGCTTTTAGGACTTGAGGCTGGACCCTGGGTCTCCTGTGATGGTTTTTTATCCAGCTTGCTCCTCCTAAATTGGGAATGGAGGCCAGTGCTGCATTCAGGAATCCAAACCCTTCCCTAACACCTACCTCCTCCACCATCCATATGTGCCCCACAGGTATACTGCTGTCCATACTGCAGCTTCCTGAGCCCGGAATCTGACCAGGTGAGGGCTCATACACTCTCCCAGCATGCAGTGCAGCCCAAGTACAGGTGTCCACTGTGCCAAGAGCAGCTGGTGGGCCGGCCTGCCCTGCACTTCCACCTTAGCCACCTTCACAACGTGGTGCCTGAGTGTGTTGAGAAGCTGCTGCTTGTGGTGAGTACAGGCTAGGTGAGGATGGTCCAGTGTGGCCCTGTCAGGGCTGTACAGGAGGGGAGGAGGAGGCAGGGGTATCCAGGCAGGTGTCTGTGTTGGGGGGTGGTTGCTGATGAAGAAAGTAGCATTTCACAGATTTGAAGCTGGATTTTAGAGTTGGAGGGGTCCTCAGAACTGAGCTTGTCTAGCTGCCTCTACTCACAGATGAGGAAACTAAGCGTTTTTTCACTTCCATGAAGTCCTGAGAAGTTGTTGAACAACAGGCACGGGCCTGCCAGGACCAGGTGCCTCAGGGAAAGCTGACTTTTGACCTGGGGCAAGAGGGAGCCAGATAGGAGAGGCAGCAGCCCAGGCTCTCTCGTCTGTGGGAAAAGCAGTAATTAGGTGGGAGGTTTGTCCAGAGAGAAGGCTGATCTGTGGAAGGGAGCTCAGCACAGGTGCAGCGCAGAGGAATCGGGGTAGCACAGGTGGTGGGGAAGCCACCAGGATCTCTCCCATCACAGGCCACAACTGTAGAGATGACCTTTACGACCAAAGTGCTGCCTGGACCCACACTCAGCCCTCTGGAGGATGGCCCAGAAGCCCCCACTCCCGGGCCAGAGCGTGTACCCAGCAGAGACCAGCCATCAGGTAAGGAAGGGGACAGCAAACCTCCCAAGGTGGCAGGAAAGAGAACCCCGGCTCCATGGACCAAGAAGGTCTGAAGATAACTGAGGCCAGGGTCAGTTGCCCTGGATATTGAGGGGGTGGGGTCTGCTCATTGTACCCTTTTCTGTCTCCTCTAGAAGGCCCTAACCTGACTCCAGAAGCCAGTCCAGATCCTCTTCCCGGGCCTCCCCTGGCCTCAGCTGAGGCCCCAGACAAGGCCTCAGGAAGCCCTGGTCAACCCCCTTCTCCAGCCCCATCTCCAGTCCCTCAGCCTGATGCCCAAGCTGAAGAGGTGGCTCCTCCAACCACCATGGCTGAAGAGGAAGAGGGGACTGCTGGGGAGCCCCGCTCTGCAGAGCCAGCTCCAGCTGATTCTCGCCACCCTCTGACCTATCGGAAGACCACCAACTTTGCCCTGGACAAGTTTCTCGACCCTGCCCGGCCCTATAAGTGCACTGTGTGTAAGGAGTCCTTCACCCAGAAGAATATCCTCTTGGTTCATTACAATTCTGTCTCCCACCTTCACAAGATGAAGAAGGCTGCCATTGATCCCTCTGCCCCTGCCCGAGGGGAAGCTGGTGCCCCACCTACCGCCACTGCTGCCACCGACAAGCCCTTTAAGTGCACGGTCTGCCGAGTCTCCTACAACCAGAGCTCTACCCTGGAGATCCACATGCGGTCAGTTCTACATCAGACTCGCTCTCGGGGAGCCAAGACTGATGCCAAGACTGAGGGGCCAGAGCGCAGCCAAGAAGAGTCCAAAGAAGGCGAGACTGAGGGGGACGTGGGCACTGAGAAGAAGGGTCCCGACCCCAGTGGCTTCATATCTGGATTGCCCTTCCTGTCCCCTCCGCCCCCTCCCTTGGACCTGCACCGATTCCCTGCCCCCCTCTTCACCCCACCAGTCCTGCCCCCCTTCCCTCTGGTGCCCGAATCACTGCTTAAGCTCCAGCAGCAGCAGCTGCTCCTGCCCTTCTACCTCCATGACCTCAAGGTGGGGCCCAAGCTGGCGCTGGCTGGGCCTGCGCCCATGCTGTCCCTGCCAGCTGCCACCCCTCCTCCCCCACCCCCACCCCCCAAGGCTGAGCTGGCTGAGCCGGAGTGGGAGCAGCCCCCCATGGCCAAAGAGGGGAATGAGGCAGGGCCCTCCTCACCCCCCCACCCATTGCCCAATGAGGCTGCCCGCACTGCAGCCAAAGCCCTTCTAGAAAACTTCGGCTTTGAGCTGGTGATCCAGTACAATGAAGGGAAGCAGGCTGTGCCCCCTCCCCCAACCCCACCTCCACCCGAGGCCCTGGGAGGTGGGGACAAGCTGGCCTGTGGGGCCTGTGGGAAACTCTTCTCCAATATGCTTATCCTCAAGACACACGAGGAGCACGTCCACCGCCGCTTTCTGCCCTTTGAGGCCCTGAGCCGTTACGCTGCTCAGTTTCGTAAAAGCTATGATAGCCTGTACCCACCCCCTGCAGAGCCCCCCAAACCTCCTGATGGGTCTGTGGATTCATCTGCTCCCCAGTTGGGTCCACCCTTCTTGGTCCCAGATCCTGAGGCAGGGGGGACCCGTGCTCCTGAAGAGCGAAGCAGGGCAGGAGGATGCTGGCCAGCAGAGGAGGAAGGTTCCAGAGGGAATCTTCCTCCCCTAGTGCCTGCAGGCCGACGGTTCTCCAGAACCAAGTTCACAGAGTTCCAGACCCAAGCCCTGCAGTCTTTCTTTGAGACCAGTGCCTACCCCAAGGACGGAGAGGTGGAGCGGCTCGCAAGTCTCTTGGGTCTGGCAAGCCGTGTGGTGGTAGTGTGGTTCCAGAATGCCCGCCAGAAAGCGCGCAAAAATGCCTGTGAGGGTGGCCCTGTGCCAATAGGAGGCAGTACTGGCGGAGCCTCAGGCTGCAGGCGTTGCCACGCCAGTTTCTCCTGTGTTTTTGAGTTGGTGCGGCACCTCAAGAAGTGCTATGATGACCAGACCCCTGAAGAGGAGGAGGAAGAGGCAGAGAGAGGGGAAGAGGAGGAAGAGGCAGAAGAAGACGTAGAGGAGGAACAGGGCCTCGAACCCCCAGCAGGGCCTGAGGGTCCATCACCAGAACCTCCAGAAGGGGAGGAACTAAGCCAGGCAGAGGCAATGAAGCCAGGAGGCAAAGAGGCTGAAGAGAACCCTCCTCCCTCACCTCCTCCAGCTCACACCTGTGACCAGTGTGCCATCTCTTTCCCCAGCCAGGACCTCCTGACCAATCACCGCCGACTACATTTCCTGCCATCTGTGCAGCCCAGCGCTCCCCCGCAACTCCTAGATCTGCCCTTGCTGGTGTTTGGGGAGCGAAATCCCCTGGTGGCAGGCACCCTACCAGTGCCAGGGCCACCTCTCAAACGGAAACATGAGGATGGCAGCTTGTCCCCCACAGGCAGTGAAGCAGGGGGAGGAGGGGAGGGCGAGCCCCCCAGGGACAAGCGCCTGCGCACCACCATCCTGCCCGAGCAGCTAGAGATCCTATACCGTTGGTACATGCAGGACTCCAACCCAACGCGCAAGATGCTCGACTGCATCTCCGAGGAGGTGGGGCTCAAAAAGCGAGTGGTACAGGTCTGGTTCCAGAACACCAGGGCCCGGGAGAGGAAAGGCCAGTTTCGAAGCACCCCTGGGGGTGTGTCCAGTCCGGCAGTCAAACCCCCTGTCACACCCACCCCTGCATCTTTCCCCAAGTTCAACCTCTTCTTGGGCAAGGTAGATGATGGGATGGGGAGGGAGGCCCTAAAGAGGGAAGCACCTGCCTTTCCCTACCCCACAGTCACCTCTGCTGCTGGGACCCTGCCTTTCCTACCAGCTGGGAAAGAGGCCACTACCCCAACACCAGAGCCACCTCTACCGCTCCTACCTCCCCCTCCACCCAGTGAGGACGAGGGCCCAGAGGAACCATCTAAAGCTTCTCCAGAGAGTGAGGCTTGCAGTCCGTCTGCAGGAGATCTGAGTGATTCATCTGCTTCTAGCCTAGCTGAACCAGAGTCCCCTGGGGCTGCAGGGACCAGTGGTGGACCAGGAGGTGGGACTGGGGTTCCAGATGGAATGGGGCAGCGGCGCTACAGGACCCAGATGAGCAGCCTGCAGCTAAAGATCATGAAAGCATGCTATGAAGCCTACCGCACGCCCACCATGCAGGAGTGTGAGGTGCTGGGGGAGGAGATTGGGTTGCCCAAGAGGGTCATCCAGGTCTGGTTCCAGAATGCTCGTGCCAAGGAAAAGAAGGCCAAACTGCAGGGGGCAGCCGTTGGGGGCACTGGGGGCAGCAGTGAGGGCCCCTTGGCAGCCCAGCGCACCGACTGCCCCTATTGTGATGTCAAGTATGATTTCTATGTCTCCTGCCGAGGCCATCTCTTTTCCCGCCAGCACCTGGCCAAGCTCAAGGAGGCGGTCCGGGCCCAGCTGAAGAATGAAACCAAGTGCTACGACTTGGCTCCAGCACCAGAGGCACCCCCGGCTCCCAAGGCCCCACCTGCTACCACACCTGCCTCTGTGCCCCTTGGGTCTGCCCCAGCCCTGCCTCGCCTGGCCCCAGTCCTCTTGTCTGGCCCATCTCTGGCCCAGCCCCCACTGGGCAGCTTAGCTCCTTTCAATTCAGGTGAGTGGGGAGGATAGAGGAGTTGTACTTCAGAGAATGTCTCCCTCTAATGACATTCCCTTCCTTTCCCTTCTTGACTCTTCCCATGTCCAGTCTCCTGTGGCCTTCCTTTGCTTCAGGTTCTTGGGGGAAGGGAGGGAGGGAAGGGGCACAGCAGCAGGGTGGTCACCTACAGCAGGAAGGATGATGGGGCAGGAGGTGCTAACCCTTTCTCACTCCTTTCATCTTCCCAGGCCCTGCAGCCTCCTCAGGCCTCCTTGGCCTCGCCACTTCGGTTCTGCCTACTACCACGGTGGTCCAGACTGCTGGCCCAGGCCGCCCCTTACCTCAGAGACCTGTGCCCGACCAAACCAACACCTCCACTGCAGGCACCACTGACCCTGTCCTGGGCACCCCTACTGAGCCCTCAGGAGACTCGGTCTCTGGTGAGCGAAAGCCGGTTGCAGCCCCCATCAACTCCTCCAATGATGCCCTCAAGAACCTCAAAGCATTGAAGGCCACAGTCCCAGCCTTGTTGGGGGGCCAATTCCTGCCCTTCCCATTGCCCCCTGCAGGGGGGGCAGCACCGCCAGCTGTCTTTGGCCCCCAATTACAGGGGGCCTACTTCCAACAGCTCTATGGCATGAAGAAGGGGCTCTTTCCCATGAACCCCGTGATACCTCAGACCCTCATTGGGCTGCTCCCCAATGCCCTCCTCCAGCCACCACCCCAGCCCCCCGAACCCACAGCCACAGCACCTCCAAAGCCTCCTGAACTGCCCGCCCCAGGGGAGGGGGAGGCTGGTGAGGCCGATGAGCTGCTGACAGGCAGCACTGGCATCTCCACCGTGGATGTGACCCACCGCTACCTGTGCCGCCAGTGCAAGATGGCATTTGACGGGGAGGCCCCGGCTACTGCCCACCAGAGATCCTTCTGCTTCTTTGGGCGGGGCTCTGGGGGCTCCATGCCCCCTCCACTGCGGGTGCCCATCTGCACCTACCACTGCTTGGCATGCGAGGTGTTGCTGAGTGGGCGTGAGGCCCTGGCCTCCCACCTGCGCTCCTCGGCCCACAGGCGCAAGGCAGCCCCGCCCCCAGGGGGCCCACCCATCACCGTCACCAACACTGCCACTGCCGCCACGGCTGCTGTGGCTTTTGCCAAAGAGGAAGCAAGATTACCTCACACGGACACCAACCCAAAAACTACTACTACCTCTACACTTCTAGCTTTATAAACAGATAAACCAAGATGGGGAGAGGGGAGGGCCTTAGGGCTCCCTCTTTTACCCCAAGGGGTATTTGGGGGGAGCTCAAATCCCTCACCCCAACCCTCGGCTCTGCCCACCTCATGAGAACCTTTCGGTTCCCACCCTCAGTGGGCTTCACACACCCCACCGCCAGCAGAGTCCTGCCTCCTCCCCACCCCTACAGACACACTCTGATCCTCATCCTCAGCTCCTTGCAGATGTAGCCCTTGCCCCTATGTCTTCACAGAGACACACACCCATCTTGGCATCCTGATTATTCACATGTCTGTGCGCTGCACACAAAATCTATCCTTGGCTCCACCTGCCTTTTCCTCACTGAATTCCGCCCCCCCAATAAACACACATACACATGCACACACACACACACGTTATCCCATGATGTTCCACTGACTGAGAAAACACCAAAAAAAAAAAAAAAAGAAGAAGAAGAAGAAGAAAGGAAAAAGAAAACCCAAGGCAAAGATGGGGAAGAAAAATAAACTGCCACTCCCCCTTGTGCTACCCCCTGTATAGAGCGCCATGCCGCTCACAAACTCTTTCCAAATACCCAGCTGGCTCCCAAGGTTGGAGCCCTGGTGGGCAGGGAGCCCATAAAACTCTAACCAAACTGGAGGTTGGCGGGGGAAAAGAGCTCCCAGCTCACTCTGCTCACCCTCTCCCTCCTAACCCTCTCCTCGCTGAAGCGGGAGCCCCTGCGGCCTGGACTCTTGGGGGAAGCCGCCGCCAGGAACCCCTCTGCCAGCCCCCACCCTGCACCCTGGGAACTGCAGTAACTTATTCTCAAAGGCTTTAAACACAGAGATCCTCTCAGCAGCCGTGGGCCCGCCCCTTGTCCTAGCCCTGCCATGTGGGGGTCCAGCCTCCAGGGACCGGCGCTGTCCACCAACGGCAAATCCAAAGTTCTTTTAAAAAACTGAAACACACACACAACCAAAAAAAAAAAAAAAATGAGAGCGAGAGAGCGCGCGTGCACATGCGCATGAAAGAGAGAATTGGAGAGACCAGAGGAATTAACTAAAGAAAAACATAAACTTGGAAAATACAGGAAAAAAAAAAGAAAACTCTCCCATTAAAGAAGTGTTTTTTCCTGTTTGTGTCACCCCCACCCCCATTTTAAGGGTTTCTTTATACCACCTCATCTTGGGAAGGTCAAATGGCTGTAACTCCTTGCCACGGGTCTGGTTATCCTCACAGGAGTGAGAGCAGTGCAGCCTTCCCCTGCCCATGCCCTGTCTCACAGGTGGGAGCTGGTGATGAGGAGAAGAGCCTGTACTGTGGGACAGGACAGGTAATATCCCCTTATTCCCAACTGTGACTTAGAAAAATCAGTGTCACCAAAAGTATCTTGGCAGTCCCAGGAAGAAAGGGGAGGCAGTTTGGTTTCTGAATCAAAGGTATGCTTCCCTTTTGCCTACCACTCTTTCCTCTCCTTTACTTCTTTCACAAAGCCCTCCTGCTTTCCTCCCTAGTGGCTGCCTTGGCTGGTCCCTTGTTCCCATCTGTGTCCTCCAGCCCAGCTCAGCCAGCTCCTCCATTAAGCAGCAGCTGATGGAGGCATCCCCAAAGGAGTCAGGACCCATCCGTGAAGCTTATGGCGGTCTAGAGCTGATGTTAGCTGAGGGGATGGGTAGGCAAAGAGGTGACTGAAGCATAAGGAAATCTATGATAGGGTGATATCACCAAGGGAACCAACAGAAGAGGAATGACCTAGAAGAAGGTTCCCCATCCCTAACCTAATTGTTTCTATAACCATCAAGTGGTAATTCTGACAACCCCAAAGTCCAGCAAAGTGGCATGGGGTAGAGAAGTGGGTATTTTATTTTAGCAAAGAAAAGCTTACAACACTTCCCATGTTCTCCAGATAGTTTATCCTACTGCCCTTGTCCCTAAGACCTCTCCTCTTACAAGGTATTTTCCTTCCATTCTCTCTCCACCATTAGGCTTCTTCTGCCACCATTATCCATTTCATATTAACACACAAATTCATCCAGCCCTGGGACATGGGTTTTCCCATCTGTCCATCACACCACTCTCTGTTCAGTGGCTTGTGTGCAGAAAAAATGGGAGGGGAGAGAAAATTCAGCTTGGTCCCTCATATATTCTGTAAGTCTCACTTCCTGTCCCATTCACTTCTAGAATTAAAAACTCCAACTCAAGCAATTTGGGGGTGGGGTGAAGTTAGTTATTCTGATGATACCCAAAATGCCAGTTACAAATGTAGGCAACAGAAGAGAAGGTGACCCACTGCAGTCCAGCACTTGCTGCCACCTTTCTTTCCCTGCTTCTGACATCTCTCTTGCCCCCCTCTCTTCTTGTCTTTTTCTCTCTCCTGTTAAAATTCTGTGTATAAAACTATTATTTTAGCAGCATGTGTATGAGGAAAGAGGCCTTTTCACTCTGTGCTTTCTGGAAATGTGACTTGCGTACAAAAGTTGAAAACAAACAAAAAAAAAATTAGAACAAAAATGAGAAAAAAAGGCAACGTTTTAAAGAAAACCTTGACAAACATCTGGCACAGGATGATTAGAGGTGTCACGTCATGCATCTTAGGATTTACAACCAGGGTAGGTTGGCTTTAGTCCGAACTGTTAATATTTTCACCAAGAGTTAATATATCCAGAAATCCTTCCTCTTCTTGCATGCCAACATACTCTCTTTCGCTCAAACCCCCTGGCCTGGAGACACCACATTCACAATAGTAAAAGGAGCTGATTCTGAGCAACTGTACTTACCTGGAACCCTGGAATTTTGGGGGCAAAAGAGCCTGGCTGACTCTGCTGACTTAGGTCAATCAACATGCTACTTGAGGGTCCATCATTCCATGTTCCCAGTGGCTGGAAGCATTCCTCCCCAGCCCCTTTCTCATACTAGAAGTCCTTAGTTGTAGCATTCCAGTTCCAGAGAGTGACACATGGTGGCCATTCTGGTGGACAGAAGGCTGAGTCAGCACAACCTATGCAGAATGTTAGAGGTGAACGCCAAGTCACCAGGATTGAATCATGTTGCTTCTCCTGTGGAACAGACTCAACTCAAGCACACAGCACAGCAATACCTATTTTACAGTACCTACTGACACCCAACCCTAAAGTGAGCCTGAATTGATGGAAGACTGATAAGATTGGTCTTCCATGGCTTAGGACAAAATCCTAGTGTTTCTAACATACACAGGTCCCTGAAGAAGCACCCAAATTGAGGCCTACATGACTTACGGCCAGGGTTGGAACCGGGAAGCAGGAGGTGGAAGCAATCTTGGCTGTCTGCTCTAAACCAGTCTGTGTGAGGATGGCTTAAGGTACCCAATCCTCAACTAGGAACAAAAATAAAATGTGCTGGAAGAGTATGGGAAAATCTGAAGTGTAAGTGGCCAAATGAGAGTGTGCAGTAGGACCACAAAAAGAAATATTTTCCTACCCTGCCCCTCTAGCCCTGGAGTGTACTTACAGAAGCATGTATGTAAACCAAGAAAGCCAGTTATTCTAGGCATAATAGCACCCACCTGTTTAATTCATTCTATTTGTTCCTTAAGCACTTTCAGGGCTTATAGACCAGATCACTGATTCCCCATATCTCCACCATCCTGATCCATTTTAAGACACACTTGTTCATCTAGTCATTTATCCCTGTAAAGATAGTCACATCTGAAATACAGAACTCTGTATAACTGCACCAACGAAACAAGCAAGCCAACCTGGGAAACAGCAGAAGACCCCAGCAGCAGAGAGGGCTACAGGGACACACACAAATGCCAGCAAGGATGAGGCCACATGGGCATAGTATAGGTACAAAGGGACATACCCCAAAACACATGACCTTCCTTCCTATAAGTAGAAACACTCTCTAATACATGCAAATTTTCCTCACACAGAAGTAGGTAGAGAAAGCTTATAAACAGAGAAAAGAGGAAAATGTAACCAGTATTACAAAGAATGACCAAATGTTGAATATTAACCCATGGGGAAAGGACCTTAAATTCCTCTGGACACCAGGAAGGGGAGAGGTAGAAGGTGAATGTGAAGAAAACTTTTGGGGAGACTCCTATGATAAACGGGGCTAAGACTCTGTGTTACCGGAAGGCCAGGTATTGGGGAACATTTCCCTCAGAAGCAACTAGTCAGAAACTTGTAAGCCATGAGGGTGTCATTTCTAGAGGATTGAGTTGGGAAGAAATGCCCCAATACCAAGGAAGCTCTTGCTACAAGAAAGGCGGAAGACCCAGCCTCAGGGTCTACAGGATTATAGCGTGGATATATTACGAAAAGATCAGATGAAAAAAAATTCAAGAAGGGACATTTACAGAAGACCTAGACCATAGCCCATCAGTTGGGGGAGAAATGGGAAGTAACCATGAGGGAAAGCCCCTCCTGAGACTGCACTTACAGGGAGAACATAAAATTGGGTGACTCAACTGTGTGACCACCCACTGATATAGAGGACCCAAACAGCCCTTCAAAGAGCATAGACAAGGGTTAAATGTCATTATTCCCTGTCAGTAGTCTGGGCCTGCTATTTCTTACAGTTCCCCAGCCAGGGAGAGATATCTGGCTAGAAACTAGTGGAGACGCAGGCTGAGTGATTAAAGGTGGACCAGAAGGAAGCTGAACCTGTCCAAGGAGAAGGGGAAAGGTGATGCAGCTCCTGGGTTGACTCGTAACCCTGCCCAACAGTGTACACATTCTCACACAAACAATGGCTAAAACCCAGGTACCAGTGATTAGCAGGGGCTCAGCACTGCCCGTATCCACTGTCCCTTCCTGGTACCAAACCCTGCACCATGTCTTCTTAACTAGACTTGAAAATGCTCATTTCTGGACATCCCCACCAAGTGCCCAAGCGACAGCACCATCTGCAATTCGCTGAGTATCGGCAGCAGGCTGGGCCCTGTGCTCTGCTGACCCCTGCTTCCATTGCCCAGGACCCAGGGCTGCCTCCAGGAAGAAGTGGGACTAGACCCATCCTGTACCTGGCTACAAAATCCATACAAACCTGTCAGGACCACAGAGAATAAGCTCTTGGCAATGCTCCTAACCTACTGGTTCTCAATGGTGAGGTTTCAGAATCTAGGGGTGAAGGGAAGAGTGACTTTTGAAAGTGTTCCCCAAGGAATTCTTCTGTGATAACCACTGTGATGAGGATCATTGTTCTAACAAGTTACATTTGCCTGATTTGACCTCACAATCTCCTTTTTCTTCTACTGTCCTCACCTAAAACACACATATGCACATCCTACAACAAATGTGTCCCCAGTGTGACAGCACAAAGACATGAGTGTGGCTGAGGAAGAGGAGAGATGCAAAAGGCAAGGGAAATCCAAACTAGATCACCGCCCTACATACAAGGTGACTACCATCCCTCAGAACAGTGTTTCTCAAAGTTTTGTCCACCTGCAACAGGAGTGCTTATTTCAAATGCATATTCCTGGACCACGTCAAACCAACTGAATCAGAAACTCCTGAAGTAATTCCGTGCTCTCTGGAGTTTGAGAATCACTGGCCTAGAGAGCTCAGCCCATATCCATCTGTGACCTGCCCCCATCA
This sequence comes from Lemur catta, assembly GCF_020740605.2. Classification (NCBI taxonomy): domain Eukaryota; kingdom Metazoa; phylum Chordata; class Mammalia; order Primates; family Lemuridae; genus Lemur; species Lemur catta. The sequence goes on from NC_059128.1 coordinate 65,481,375, forward strand.
CTCCAGCACCCAAGGACCAACCCTGCTGCACCAGGAGCTACCACACAGTGGCCCGTCATCGCCTCAGATTTGTCTTCTTTCTTATGCCGACACCACCCCCATCCCTGATGTCCAACATACTAGAAATCTGATGGTGTCTTCTGCTTATGCTGCTGTTCTTGAACAGGAGAAAAGATATAAACATTGTCCACTCACCTCCTTGGCTCAGTGCCTCCTTGCTCTCTCCACTGTGGAAACTACTCTGCTTCTTCTGAGGCTGCCATCTACTTCCAGAGATGCTGAAATCAGAGCTCCCCAGGCCCGAGCAGCTTGGCCCAGCATGGGCTTTACTTCCCTCTGGGCAGGGCCTACCTCCCAGAGCCACCCAGCTTCCGCCTCAACATTACCCAGAGCCAAATCTTCCACCTGAAGATCTTGTCGGTCACTGACCTACAGCCTCTGGCTACCAAGGATACAGGGAAAGACGAACCTACTAGAAGTCCTTTCAGATGGGGGTCTGAGGTCCAGTTCTGTGGGAGCCACACTGTGTCACCACAGATGCTACCAATTCTCCTCCTAGGGGCCTGCCCCTCTACCAGGGCTCATTGCCGGTCCTCAGTCTCCCTTTCTGGGGTGGATTTCAAAGATATGGAAATTTATCCAACTCTAATTGGGGTACCATGGAGAAATACCTAAACACAAAATCTCTTTGAACAGTCTTTCTGGAAGGACAAGTACCAGATGCCTTTATCTTCCTAACGCCTGCCTACCTCTCTAGGCCTAGAGCACCTCTCTATCTCTCTAGGACTGTTCTTGAATACGAGCCTTTAACAAGGAAGAAAGAACCAGTTCACCTCAACCACAGCTCAGCCAATCACAAGGCACAAGGCAGAATGAAATACATATAGGTACAAACCACCCCACCACCCAACAGCAAGGCCTGAGGGTCTCTCCTTCCTACTTCTTCCCTTCCTATCTCTTCTGGTACCATCTTGGAAACAACATAGCTGGCATGCTTTTGTCCAGGCTCTTTTTGCCCTCCTAGGATTTTTTTCTGTCCTTGATGCCCAAAGAGGTATATAATCCACAGGTCTTGGGTATGTCTGTCCTCTGTGCTCCAGCTTCCCTTTGCATGGCTGCTCAAACACTGAGTGTGGTGCCATCTAAATCCCTGTCTTGGGGCAGTGGGGGTGGGAGGTGGGTATCTAATTAGGAGGAAGGCAGAGTTGGGGTTGGCCAGAGAGTGCTGACTCAGCCCAGCTGTTAAGGGCATCCTTTCATGCCACTTCCCAGCACAGAGCTCCACCCAGTGCCTGGCACTGCTATATGCATGGCCTCTTTCTCTCACTGCCGCCAAGTGGCGTCATGAGCATGTTTGGTGGCTTTGGGTTTGCCGCAGTGCCAGGATCTGAGGCACTCTACATGTGCTAGTGTAGCACTGCCAAGCGTGGCAGCATCCAGTTGGTTGGGTGCCAAGCAGTAGGACCCAGGTGGTGATGGAGAGATGAAAGAAGGGTGAGTGAAGGGAGGGGGAGGAGAGGAAGGCACCAGGGAGAAAAACCAGACACCTCACTTGTTAGAGTGGGATCCCCAGAAAGGTGCCCTTCCCATTCCAGAGCCCCGCTCAGCAGGCCAGCCCCTCCCTCCTACCACTGCTGCAATAGTGGCATATACAGACCAGGCAAGGGGATATGGCCATCTTCAGCAGAAAACTGGCTGGGGGCCAGGCAAGACTGCCAGCGCTCTCCATCCTTCTTCCTCCGGGTCTTGGCAATGGCGCGCTTCCTCCTTTGTGTCCTCACGCCGCTCTCTCTCTGTCAGTTGCTCCGCTCCCCATGCCTAAGAGGAAATGGGAAGGGGGTCCTGGCAGAAAAAAGTCTGTACTCCCAAACAACATCCCCGCAAACATCTCACCTCCTCCCTTCTCACTCCTGGCACAGCAGCCCTCGCAACCAGATTGGTGAGAGGCACCGTCACCCTTCCCTATTCCACACAATGCCAGAGCCTGTGCCAGGCGCCATGGGCAGTGCCAGTGCCCTCGCTGTCTCCTTCAGGGCTCTAACAAAGGGCCAGATTGCCAGCCCCAACAAGTTCTCCCTGGGTAGGGGTGGCACAATCCCTACTCCCTGGTTTGTAGACTCTTTCTTGGCACTTCCCTGGCTACTCTTTCCACCACGGTACTTTCCTAGGCTGGAAGAGCACTAACCACCTCATAGTCCAACCATTTCTCAGAGCTAAGCTTCTAAGGGGACAGCAACACCAGCAACACATTCCTGCCCCTCCTCCCTGCCTCCTGGGTCCTCCATTCCCCATTGCCCCAGTGCTGAGCACCAGCCTGACAGATGTGATGCCAACAGCTCCCGGGTACCGAGCCTTCCTCCCAGAGCACGGGGACTCCTGCCGCTGCCCCCCTCCATTCGCCTTCTCCTATCTCCGTGGGCACAAGGGGTGGCAGCTGCAGTGCCAATGCCTGTAAGCAGGCAGCATGAAGCAACTCATGCACCCTCTTCTCCCCTCCCAGGCCCCAAACCTCTCCCTTCTTTCTTCCACTCCATCCCTCTGTCCTCTGGTTGGACACTAGATTGGCAACCGCAATGCCAACCCCCACCCATGCCCAGGAGGCTCACATACAGCACGCACTTATGCGTACATGTACATGCGCGCGCGCACACACACACATACACACACACGGCCCCATGAGTGCCAGGCAGCGGTGGCAGACACACAGCAATGCACGGTGACTGGTACCCGAGGAGGCAGCCGGATTCAGCACCTGATCCAGCACCCATTTGGGATTGGGTGGGTAGGCGGGCGGGCGGAGGGGTGATGGAGGCAGACGATGGCCCTAGGTTGGCAGCCGATGGAGCTGGGAGAATGGAGGGAACAGATGCTCTTTGCCCAGCCTCCCTCCCTCTCTCTCCCCGAGATCAGTGCCAAGCTGGGGGGATGGGGAGAGGGGAGGATGGGGGAAGGGTGGCATTTGGAGAGCTGGCAGGCGGAGGGAGCTGGGTCCGCCCAGGCTGGGCAGTGCCGGCACTGGCTGCCGACTCTCCACTCTGCCATCTGTCTCGCTTCTCTCCCCACCCCCTTTTCTCTCTCTTTCTCTCCCCTTCATCTACAGCAAACCGAAAAGAAGAAAACAGGGTCCTCATTCTGCCCACCCCCAACCTCTGCCAGACCCCCCTCTTCTCCTCCCCACAACTCACCACTCCATACCACCACCAAGCCATCTGTGCTCTCTCCTCCTGGCTCAGTCACCTTCTTTCACTCGCCTTCGCCCTCACACCAAAACGGGTGCAATTTTTAAAATATATATACGCATATATATTTTTAAAAGCAACTTAAAAGAAAAACTATTTTCTTTGGGAATGTCCTATCCTTCTGAGTCTGGGTCCTCGGTGCCAATATTTATGGCAGGCAGAGGGAGGGGACCCTGTCCTCAGCTGGTGCCCATGAATCCCATGCCAGGGAGGAGGGGTGGCTGGGGTGGGGTGGGGGTGGGGTGGGGTATCGGGAGAGCTCTCTTCTCTCTGCGCCTGTGGTTGTTTCTTTTTTTTCCTGCTCTTCTACTTCCGGAGCAGATTCAAATAGATCTAGAGCCTTCCCCACCCCCAGCCCCACAGCCCCAGTTCCCAGGGCCCCTGTGCCCTTCTCTCCCTGCTTTTGATTTGATTCCTCGATCACCCTATCCTTTTTGTATGTGTGTGTGTATGTGTGCGTGCGCGCAAATGTGTTTGCATCCATGGCGGTGGGCACCGTGCCAGCCACCGCACAGCCATCTGCGATGCCTTCTGCAGCCTCCGCTATTTCTCCCTGCCACCTCCAGCCCCCAATCCCCTGCACCCCAGTTCCCCATCCCCCAGTCCCCAATCATTAATTAGCTACTGAATTAATTAAATCGAGAATGCTAATTAACATTCCTACAGGGCAGGCTGCCAGGCTTGGGGGGGCAGAGGGAGTGTGAAGAGAAGTAGAGATTGGGCTGGGGGAGGAGGAAGGAGAGCCTGTTTGCTTAGAAGAACAGTGGGGATACAGAGAGAACCCAAAAGAAGGATGAAGGAGGAAGAGGGCAGAGTGGCACTGGACAGGCCGGGTCAGGGGGAGGAGACCAGGCATGGAAAATGGGATGTAAAACTGTCTGGGGTCCAACTGAGTGCAGCCTAGCCTTCCCGCCCAAATAAGACACAGCCAGTTCCTTGTTCCCATGCTCACCTCTGCCTCGCCCAGCTCAAGGTTCAGAGTTCCAGCCCAGCCAGGAAAAGTATATATTCCTAGCACAGGGAACTCTGGCAGCTTTCTTTCTTTCTCTTACAGAAAAACAACCCCAAACCAGAAAGTCAACTGCTACTATCTGTCAATCCTGCCATACTGACCCTTGGACTATGTCACTAAGAGAAGGCTCTGGGCTCGGAGGGGACCATAATGACTTGCCCTGTCTACCTCTCTGTCAAGGTAAGGGGTATTCTATGAGCATCTGATGCAGGGAGACATCAGGGATAGATTTGGGGGACCGTGAGGGGTGTCAATTCAATTAGAATTAGCAGAGAATCTCTGGCACTGCCTGCAATGCTGCCTTAGGAAGACCATGACAAAACATTGCCTGCTGTTGGGGTTCCAAAGTAGGAAAAGTAAGCACTTCTACCCAACTCAAAGATCCAGAACTTAGGAAAAAGTAAGGGCCATCTAACTTTGAGTTGCTGGGGTTTTTGGGGAGTGTGTGTGTGTGTGTGTGTGTGTGTGTGTGTGTGTGTGTGTGTATGTATGTGTGTGTGTGTCAGGGTCTCACTCTGTCGCCCAGGCTGGAGTACAGTGGCGTGATCATAGCTCACTGTAACCTCGAACTCCTGGCTCAAGCAATCCTTCCGCCTCAGCCTCCTTAGTAACTGGGACTACAGGCATGCGCCACCATTATTTTAAGAGACGGGATCTCGTTATGTTACCCAGGCTTGTCTTAAACTCCTGGCCTCAAGTGATCCTCCTGCCTTGGCCCCCTCAAGTAGTGGGATTACAGGTGTGGACTACCACAACCAGCCAAGTTGTTTTTAAAGAAAGAGAAAGATGCCAGTACAGTGAAACTTCTTTCTGGGGGTGCTCTATGAAACCCTAATCTGGTGAGATGCTCCTCAAAAGAACAGACCACCCCTCCATCAAATTAATTTTGGAAATACTGTATATTCCCACATTGCAGATTCACAGTGCATACTGGTATGTTAAAGGCTCTGAGAATCCTGTAAAAATATAAACTGTTGATCATGTTTAACCCACTATTCTCAAACTCATTGGCCATAGAATCCCTACTTGTAAATTTCTTTCGTTTAATTAATTTTATTCCCACAGAAGAAGTATTCCACTTTAGGGAAAGCTCTTATAAGTGACCAGGATGGTTCTGGCCTGGAAGCTGGCAAATGGATAAGCTGGCTCCAGGTCAGCAGGATCCTAACAGTCCATAAACAAAGGGACAGCAATGAGGCTCTGTGTTGTGAATGTAATGCAGTAAAGTACCCAGCCAGCTCATGGTGGAGAAACCATATCACTCTTTGGAATCACAGACCCATACTTTCAGAGCTGGAAAGAGCCCTGAGCAGCCATTAAATCTAATTCCTTAGTTTTACAGTAAAAGTAACTGAGACTCAATAAGGTGAAGTGATTTGTCCAAGGTCACAAAGCCACAAAGTGACCACACTGACATTTGGACCAAGATCTCCTGACCTCTAGCCTAGCACTGTTTCTCCATTTTCTGTTGTTAACATTGCAGGACAAGGCCAGCATGGGATAGGTCAGTTACACACAGCTCTTATAGAGCCTCCTCCTCTGCTGACCAAGGTCTGGGCCTGGTCTTCCCTAGCCCTGCCCTTTGCCTTCACCCCACCTTTAGAACCCTGCAGCACCTACCTGCCCCAGGAGAGTCTATTCTATCTCCCTGTGGGGGTGGGAGATGGGGATAGGAGTTTGTGTTTTACCAAATCTTCCCCAAATGTTCCTGATATCCTGGATTCAGAACTTCAATTCTAAGCCATCTCTGCCCTCTCTTCTAGGACACCACTCCTGATTTACCACTGCTATCAACCCAAAGCTTCTACTCCCATCACCTGCTCAATCCCATTCTGGTCCAAAAACTCCCAATGTCTCCTGGGACATCTCCTGTTGCAGTCTTAACAACTTTCCCTTTTCCTGTTCTCACTTTGGCATCTGGAGTCTCTGAGGTCACCTGACATCTCCATCAGAATGCTCAAGAGGATAGACTGTCTTAAACCTGCAGGGACATGTGATTCACTAGAGTAAGGAGACCCTGGAGCCAGTCTCCCTGAGCTTCTCAGCATCTGCCTGCATGATGGCTCAACCTCCCTCCTGCCACAATGTGACCCCACCTTTTCTTGCATGGCCCTTTGTGGAGCTGGAGAACAATGGTGATAGGTGGAGATCAGCTCATTTTAAAGGACACTACCAAACTGTTTTTGCTTTCTGGGTCCTATTGTGTGGGCCTGCCCTACTTCACACACACCCTCCACAACTTAACAAGAGTGAAGACTCTTCAGACTCATCACGAGATTAATTTACATACTATTTAAAATACAGAATAGCTTTGAAATACAAAATTCTCATTCGGCAATGAGATCTATATTCACATTTCCAGGTGATGGGGTCTCTTCAAGCTCTCAAAGTCTATGAATGCACCATCTGACCCCATTTCCTCCTTCCTTTGCCAAAGCCTCCTGTAGAAGCCCCATGTTCCTAATAGCCCTGGACCGACAGAGCCACTTCAGAATGTGACCAACTGTCCACCTGCTGAGTACTCCTCTAGCTGAGGAACAACAGATACATGGGGGACAAAGTGGAGTCACTTGCCCAAGACAGAGCAAGAGGCAAAACCTAATTGTTCTCACAGGACACATTTTTCAAAGAAAGCATTTCAGGGCTGCTTTTATCAGTGAGTGACATTTTTGCTAAATCACCCCCTCTCAGGGGTCAGTGAGGTCCATCTTGCCAGGCTCATGGATTCCAACCTGGTTCACTTTCCCTTCTAGAGCCTGTTTTATCTCTCCAACACCCAGGCACTGAGCTGTTGTCAGAAGCAGAGGCACTCCAGAGCTGCGATATAAATGATGATTATTACATTATCAAATAACATTGCCAAGCCTGGCCAGCTCCCTACAACAGTGGCAGCAGAGGCAAGCTACAAAATTCAATATTGATAAACTGTGTATTGTCTTCTGGAACCATCACTCTGCCTGACAGCCACTCTCCAGGCCTCCTACCATTAGCAGCAAAGAAGGGGGAGAGACTGGTTTGTGATGGCCCCTGGAGGCTGAGGAGGCTAGGCAGAGGGAAAACCAGAGAAGGTCAGCGAACCTTGAGGAAGACGAAAAATCCTCAACATCCACCACTTCTCCAGCAGCCCCAACCTGAACCAGCCTACTTCAACCAGAAATGCTCCCCCACTGGGGCTTCCACACTAGCTGTCCTCTGTGCCCAGAATGCATTCCCAGCTAACTGCATGGCCAGCTCCCTGGCCACCTCCTGCTCCTTGCTCAGCAAGGCCTCTCCTGACCACTCTATTTAATACTGCAGTTTGTCCCCCACACGGCCCCTTTACTCTGCTTTACTTCTTCCTTTTTCCATTGCACTTATCACCTTCTAACATACTACATAATTTATTTATTATGTTTATTGTTTTTTTCTGTTTCTCACCTCTGGCATGTAAGCTCCACAAGGGTAGGGATCTTTGCTTTGTTCACTGATGTATCCAAGCACCAGTAACAGTGCCTGACACAGAGGAGGTACTCAATAAATATTTGCTGAATGAATGAAGATAAAAGTAGAATGGTATAAGTTTTGGTCAGACTTATCTGATTAATTCCATCATTTGGGGCTGGGAACAGGGAAAGATGGGCCATCATTTCAGTGTTCTCCATCTTCTGGCAAGATGGCTGGTGAACGTGCCACATCCTCCTCTGTCTCCACTGCAGCCTCAAGAATGTGCCAGTCAGGAGACTCGGATGTTTCAATGGTGTGACTTCTGCTGAACTCCAAGCACTTTCCCAACTTGCACTCAATGAAGTTGCTTGGCCCACTCCACAAACTTCAGTCTCCTACTCCAGGCCACACCAGACTAAAAAACCAACCTCTAGAGCCATGGTTCTTCAACTTGAGTAAGCATAAGAATCACTGAGAAGCTGGTGATTCTCACAGACTCTGATTCAATAGGACAGAGGAAGGACCCAGAAATATGCATTTTAACAACCCCCACCCCCAAGGTGTTTGCGATAACAAGTAATATTTGGGCCACACCTTGAGGAACTTTGGTATGGATAGATAGCTAGGCAATTTATCATTAAGGGAGTCCAACTGCTATTTCTTCTCAATGTATCTAACTCCAGTATGTGGCTCTGCCCAGGATTAAGACCAGAAGAAGTGGACCTAAGAGTGGGCTTATCCAGCATAAGTCAGGGGAGTGGCCTGCGCCTGCACCCCGCTAGATGCTTCCAACTGCCAGGTACAACAGACTCTTGTCCAGACAGGTGCTAATGGACAAAACTGAAAGAGACCCAACATTCCAACTACTGAGGGTACTGTTCCTCAAGGCAACTGTTCCTTTCCAGGAGGGGTGACTGTTAAGCAGATGTTTCCAAAGGGATGACACAATGAGCATCCATCAGACCTCAGCCCAGAGGCTCCTGCATTCTCTGAGAGGCCTGGGAGGATGGAAACAAGCCAGAGACAAGCAGGGTTATTGTGGCTGTCCCAGAGCCCTAGGAACAGCAAGAGGGCTCTCGGAGCCTAGGGGCGAAGGCACTCAGGAGGATGATGCAGACAAGGATAGGGAACACCCTGTCAGGTCTTCTTTCACCTTTGTTCTCTTTCTTCTTTGGCTCCTCCACTCTTTAGGAACTTGCTAGAGGCAAGCATTATTCCTGCCCATCCCACAGAGAGCGAAGACTGGCTCACTCAGATGTCACATAGCTAGGTCAGACCCCAGGACTAGGGATTGAAAAGGAGCCCTGGGTTCCCTCTACTTCCACTAGGTTAAGTTCGTAACTTTTACCTGGAAGTCTCCAAAGATCAACTTTATTTCCTTCAACAATAACAATAATAATAGTGAGCAACTTTTACTCAGCATTTCCTTTACATCAGGTGCCATATTAACTCATCTAATTTACCAGCACTGTGAAATGGGGACAATTATTATAGCCATTTTACAGATGAAGAGGCTGAAGTAAGGAGAGGTTAACCAGTGAGAGGAACAGCTGAGATTCTAACCTGGCAGACTGAGCTAAAGAGTCCATTCTTAAAAAAAAAAAAATTTAATTCACTTATTTAATTGAAAAATAAAAATTTCGGCTGGGCGAGGGGGTTCACGCCTGTAATCCTAGCACTTCGGGAGGCCAAGGCGAGAGGATCACCCGAGGTCAGGAGTTCGAGACCAGCCTGAGCAAGAGCGAGACCCCGTCTCTACTAAAAAAAATAGAAAGAAATTATCTAGACAGCTAAAAATATATATAGAAAAAAATTAGCTGGGCATGGTGGTGCATGCCTATGGTCCCAGCTACTTGGGAGGCTGACGCAGGAGGATTGCTTGAGCCCAGGAGTTTGAGGTTGCTGTGAGCTAGGCTGACGCCATGGCACTCTAGCTCAGGCAACAGAGTGAGACTCTGTCTCAAACAAAACAAAAAAAAAAAGAAAGAAAAATTTTTATGCATTTATTGTGTACAATATGTTTTGAAATATGTACACATTGTGGAAGAGCCTCAATTGAGCTAATTAATATATGTATTACCTCATATACTTATTTTTTATGGTGAGTCTTTCTCAAGTAAAGGCATAGCCCACTCTTTTAACTACATTGCTTACTCACTGATTCTGGGCCTAGAGATGGCATGTTAGTTGCTCCAAGTAATAGATCCAAAACTAGGTCTAAGTCTCCCAAATTCCAGGACAGTTCTGGGACTGGAGGCCCCCACCCCCCCACCATAGAATCAAGAGCAGGAAAGAATTTTATGAAGTCAGTAGGGTTCACATACCCCCTCAGAAAAATTTTAAGCTGTCTAGGTAAGCTGGTCTCTTAGTATCCTATTCTATAAGCTCTGAACCTGGAATACTTCTATTCCAGGGGGTCTCAAATTTATATATTTCACTATCATTCAACATACAACTAATGAGCACCTACTCAATGCCAGGAACTGTGCTAGGCCTGCAAAAGAGCAATGGAACTACAAGCAGATTATTGCTGTGCAGCAGAAAGTATAAGGTTGGCACTTAGGAGTCACCCAATAAATGCTAACACATACTCATCTCCTTCCTTCCTTTATAAGCTTTAAAAACTTTAAGTCTATGATCTCAAGTGGTCAGCCCAGAGAGATCTCAACCTAGAGGGAAACAGTGAAGCCCAGCTTTGGAGCAGTGCCTTACCAAGGGTCACACAGAAAATCAGCTGCAAAGCCAAAGAACGCAGAGCTGCTAAGTCTTAGTCCAGGGTTTTGTTATCTACAGCACATAAATGTCTCCAATCATTTTATAAGTAATCCCTTTTTCATTAATCTTTATATTTTGCATATTTTTGAATTTTTAATATAGTAACCTTATTAGTAACTGGACCAATCTACAGAGAATTCCCTTTAGGAAACCTGAGCCCTCAGAATCCTCTTGGATTCCCCAACACAACAGACCCTATGATCAAGCACAAAAGCAAAGGAACCCAAGAGTCCTATGTTCCCAGATCTTTTCTTCCAAATATTATTTACTATTAGCTTTATCACTGACCTAGAAGCTGAACCCAGCTAAGCAGACTTCCAAGATTCTTTCACTTGGTGAAAGCATGTGAAGAGTGTCCCTACCCCCAGGTGTGACCCAACAACTCTATCAAGGCTTCTGCTCCAATAAACTCCCCTCAAGAGAGAGGAGTATCTCTACCATTGATTGTACCAGATTTCCATATGACCCTGAGTCTGCAGACAGCTAAAGTACAGGTCCCCCACCATGACCACAGAGGCCTGCACCGAGGACCCCAAATCTCTCTGACATGTCTAATGGATTCACTCAGTTGATCTTACATAGTACCTTACACAAATGGTCCACTCCAGAGCATATCCTATATTATAATCACTGTTTTTTGTTTTGTTTTGTTTTTTGAGACAGAGTCTCACTTTGTTGCCCAGGCTAGAGTGAGTGCCGTGGTGTCAGCCTAGCTCACAGCAACCTCAAACTCCTGGGCTTAAGTGATCCTACTGCCTCAGCCTCCCGAGTAGCTGGGACGACAGGCATGCACCACCATGCCCGGCTATTTTTCCTATATATATTTTTAGTTGGCCAGATAATTTCTTTCTATTTTTTTAGTAGAGACAGGGTCTCGCTCAGGCTGGTCTCGAACTCCTGACCTCGAGCGATCCACCGGCCTCGGCCTCCCAGAGTGCTAGGATTACAGGCATGAGCCACCGCGCCTGGCCCCGGTTTTTTTTTTTTTTTTGAGACAGAGCCTCACTCTGTTGCCTGGGCTAGAATGCCGTGGCATCAGCCTAGCTCACAGCAACCTTAAACTCCTGGACTCAAGCAATCCTTCTGTTTCAGCCTCCCAAGTAGCTGGGACTATAGGCATGCACCACCATGCCTGGCTAATATTTTCTATGTATATTTTAGTTGTCCAGCTAATTTCTTTCTATATATTTTTTCAGTAGAGACGGGGTCTCGCTCTTACTCACGCTGGTCTTGAACTCCTGAGCTCAAATGATCCGCCTGCCTCAGCCTCCCAGAGTGCTAGGATTACAGGCGTGAGCCACCGTGCCTGGCCTGTAATGACTATTTGAACATGCCCAATTCTCTTCCAAATTGTGAACTGTTCTGGGAGAGGGATCTGATCTTGTCTTAGCTCAGCACCTTGCACAATGCCTAATACAAAAAGCAGTGTTCAGAAAGAGTTAGTGCATGCCTAGCAAATGCTACCTATTGCAGATACCATGCTGCCCAAATTACCCAAGCCTAGAGTCATTCTCTTAGGGCCTTCTGCAGACAGATGTGCTACTCTTACCTATTAATAGTTTAAAGCATTATGTCACCTGGGAAGGAAACAATGAACAAACACATTAGCATTGATCAGCTGATATGATTTATTCACTGTCTCCTAACAAAATAAGGCCTTTTGGGAATGGGAGTAGGAAAACATAAAATATGATTAAGAAAAACAGGTAAAGTTCCAGCTCTCAGGGTGCCACAGTGAAGAGGGATCTGACAGCTATAGGGGTTAACAGAGGACTTGACAGTCCCCCGAAGTTAGCTCTTTATAAAAGGAGAGTAGGTAAGTGTTGTCAACTCAATCCATCCAGGACAATCTCTGCACTGAATTTAGCGATAAGGGAGCCAAGTATTCCCAGAGACGCCTGCTTTTGCTGAGGCAAGACTCAGCCTTGGATCTTCTAGTTTCACCTCCTCCTCCCTTCCCTCTGCAGATTGCAGAAAGAAATCCCAAAGACCAACAAGCTATTTTCCTCCTTCAGCAGTTCCTGGTTAGGAGGAAACAGAGTTGGCCAATAGGATACTGGCTCAAATCAGCTTCACCCACTTGGAAGTCCCAGCTAACCAGAGCCTGTGAGCACAGTAGGAGATAAGGATGAGTGGAGGAGCTCAAAGTACATTCCTCACTGCTTACTGCCAGAGCTGGATCCAGGATCACTGGTGCACTGCCAGCCTGGCAAGACTTTTTGATAAGCTGTTAGTTAAGTCCAATTGAATACTTCTTCCTATCCTGTACCTCTGTAAGCTTCCTGTCTCAATTACCTCCCTGTACACAAAGAAAGACAAAGAAGGATGCATGTGTGTGTGTATGTGTGTGTGTGTGTGTGTGTGTGTGTGTGTGTGTCTGTCTGTCTGTCTGTCTGTGTGTGTTGGGGGAGGGGGCATGAGGGTAGTGGCACATTTTTGCTTTTTTTCCCCTAGAGGGAGGGTCTTGCTCCGTCTCCCAGGCTGGAGTGCGGTGGCATGATCATGGCTCACTGCAGCCTCAAACTCCTGCCTCAACCTTCTGAATAGCTGGGACTACATGCTTTTTTTCTTTTCAAAATAAAGAATAAATTTTTTAAAAGACTGCATTGAGGTGTGGTGGAAAGGAAAGTGGACCAGAAGTCAAGATACCTAGATCTCCAGCCTGCCTCAGCTACTCACAAGGTCTGTGACCTCAGGCTGGCTACTGCACTTCCCTGAACCAGTTTCCTCACCCAAATGAGGGTGCTGGCGCAGTGATAACTGCATATACTGGGCACTTTGAGAAATGCTTTATACTTATTTCTATTCCTTATAAAAATCCTTTGAAGTAGTTATTATCTTCATTTTGCAAATGAAGAAACAGAAGCTCACAGATAATAGGTGATTTGCCAAAAGCTATGCAGCTAGCAAGTGGTTGAGTTTCAAGGTCAGTTTTTTCAGATCCCAAATGCATTAAGCCATATGCCATTGTAAATGACCTCCAAATTCCCTTTCAGCTCTAATGCTCTGGACTTTCTTGAACGATCTCTCAATGCCAGTTTTTCTTCATTGATCTGTTCAAAGCATCAAGATCTAGAAGCAAAACTGCCCAACTTGCACTTTCTATGGCCATAGAGGCAAACACTTCCAATTATTCAAGGATCCTAGATCCCTGGGACTGGAAGAGGCCTCTTACCCCTTCCACACATTTATTCTTCCATTACTCACACACGAAAAAAGTCAAGGAAGGCCTTCAAGATCAGAAAGCTTCCTGAATTCACCTACCTCCTTTATTTTTTCTATAATAACTATTAAGGCAACTGAACTTGTTAATGTAGCAAAGTGTTTATTACTTCTTGTTTTAAGAACTAAGTGTTTATTTATTCCTATGTGTGTGATCCAAAAGTCAGTAGGGCTTAAAGTTGACTGTACTCTTCGTCATCAAGGCAAGCCCATTTTCACTGTGCACTAGCCAGTGCTGCCCCTACGACCCAGAGGCTTCTGCTGAACTGGTGAGCGTACACATGCACTCTGATCCTATCCTTTAGTGGCTTCCACTCCAAGGCAGCCTGACTCGCACATTCTCAACAAATCACAAATAGGGCAAAATAGTTGTTAACAAACAAAGAAAGTGTTAAAATAGAAAATAAGGTCCATAAACATTGCTTAGTATTAAGAAAAAAAAAAAAAGAAAGAAAGAAAAGAAGCACTTTGTTAAAAAAAAAAAAGCATTATGTAATTCTTCATCAAAAAGCTTGCTGTTGGAAAAGGAAAAAAAAAATCTTCAATTTGCCTCCCCTTGTGCCAATAGGTAATGAAGAGAAGTCATTCTAACTCAAAGCATTAGAGTAATACCTAAACCATTCCAGGTATAGTAGTCACTACAAAAGGGAAATGCAGACAGGCACAAGGATCTTCCAGAAAAGACACAAGATTTAGACACTTAGACCCTTAATTAAAAAAAAAAAAAAGGCTATGTATCTCAGAGAACAAGCCTAGACAGAGGTCAGAAATAATAGGCGAAAAGTTACCCTAGAGTTTAATCAAAAGAGATCTGTCAATATTTGGCTTTTTCTGCAAGAGACCATCCAATAGAAGCAATTAACATAAAGCAAATTCAGGTGAGGAGCCACAGTTTGTCCGGTGCTGGCAAGGGAAATGGTACTCTCATACATTACTAGTAGAAATATAAACTGGTTTAGCCTTCTTGGAGGGCAACTTTCGTCTCCATTAACATTTAAAACTTCTGTCCAGCAATTCTACTTCTAGGCATTTATTGGAGAAATAATTCAACATTTTTTTTTTTTTTTTTGGGACAGTATCGCTCTGTTGCCCAGGCTAGAGTGAGTGCTGTGGCGTCAGCCTAGCTCACAGCAACCTCAAACTCCTGGGCTTAAGCGATCCTACTGCCTCAGCCTCCCCAGTAGCTGGGACTACAGGCATGCGCCACCATGCCCGGCTAATTTTTTCTATATATATATTTTAGTTGGCCAGATAATTTCTTTCTATTTTTTTTTTTTTAGTAGAGACGGGGTCTCGCTCTTGCTGAGGCTGGTCTCGAACTCCTGACCTCAAGCGATCCACCCGCCTCAGCCTCCCAGAGTGCTAGGATTACAGGCGTGAGCCACTGCGCCCAGCCTCAACATTCTTGATAATAGCATTGTTTACAGTAATTCCCATCATTAAGGAAACAGTTACATGAACTATAGACATTAGTTCTTTAGAAGAACACTAGATCTTTGGGCAGAGACATGGAAAAGGTACAGTATCAGGACATTTTCAAGGTATCATGTTAGGAGAAAAAAGTTACAAAACCTCCTGTATAGTATCCTCCCATTTATGTAAAAATAACCACCACAAAACACTCACAAAACCATATAGTATCCTACACATACATAAATGTAAAGAAAAGGGTCCAGAAAGATACACACCAATTTGATAACAGTGATTACAAGAATTTGGGGAGTAAGGATCAAAGAGGTCTTCCCTTATCTATATTATTTGAAATTTGTTTAGGAATGTATTCACATATAGTGAATAATCACAAATAAAATTTAAAATGAACTAAGATATAAAGGTTACCTTTATATATGAAATGAAAGATTTTTAAGATGTTATCCAGCTGTGAGCTAGGCTGACGCCACAGCACTCTAGTCCGGGCAACAGAGTGAGACTCTATCTCAAAAAAAAAAAACAAAAAAAAGATGTTATCCAACATCAGGCATAGTATAATTTCACAGTTAGGGGCAGGGGAAGGGTGAAGATGAACATTAGACTAGAATAAGAGGTGTGAGTTCAGATCTTCACTCTGCCACTGACTGGTCCTGTGATCACTGGCAAGCTGCTTCATCTCTCCAAAGCCTTGATTTAAGAATTATATAGCTGGTTCATGGGGAGCTATGAGGTTTAAGTGAGAATGTATAAAGCACTTTCCACAGAACTAGCTATAGATAAGCACTCAATATTTGTATTACTAATAATAAATTCTGTATCAAAAATTGGATCCCTGAGATCATTTCAAAGAGAATCTATATGACATTTGATTATGATTTAGTCTTTATATTAATCATTATTCTTTTTCAAATTACTAACTCTGTGAATTTCAGTCATTAAATTTTAGAGCTGGAAAGAACCCCAAGAATTCATCTAACCTAGTGGTTCCCAAATCCACTGTATGACAGAATTAGCTAGAAAGCTTTTGAGGGGAGGGGGGAATATTCCAAGTCTCCAATTCAGACAGGATTAGAAATTCTGGTAGGTGGGATCAAATGATCTCTCTCTTTTTAAAAAAACTTTCTATACCTACACATGTACTCACACATGCATAGAACACCCTTAGGAAGGGGAAATGAGAGACAAAGGTAAAAGGAAACTTCACCGTATTCTCTTTTGTAGTGTTTAAATTTTGTACCTATTCAAAAAATAAATCCTCAAAAAATTAAATAATAAAAATAAGCGAAACTAATGCAGGTGAATCTAATGCAATCAATTTACAGACCAGAACAGGGGCTTTCATGCTTTGCCCCAGAAATTCCACTTTAGAAAACTGCAGAGATTTATGTATAAAGATGGGGGTGTCCCTCATAGAAGGAAAAGAAAAAAAAAGACCAAACAACAGGCCAGGCACGGTGTCTCACACCTATAATCCTAGCACTCTGGGAGGCCAAGGCCCGTGGATCATTTGAGCTCAGGAGTTCGACACCAGCCTGAGCAAGAGACCCTGTCTGTACTAAAAAAAATAGAAAGAAATTATCTGGACAACTAAAAATATAGGAAAAATTAGCTGGGCATGGTGGCGCATGCCTGTAGTCCCAGCTACTCGGGAGGCTGAGGCAGAAGGATCGCTTGAGCCCAGGAGTTTGAGGTTGCTGTGAGCCAGGCTGACGCCACGGCACTCACTCTAGCCTGGGCAACAAAGTGACACTCTGTCTCAAAAAAAAAAACCAAACAACAACAAAAAACCTAGAAACACTCTAAATGCCTAACAAATGAGAAATGATTTTACAAATTACAGTACATCCACAATAGAATAGTACATGTTCCTTAAGTATGTTTTTAATCTGATTTTTTAATAGCATAGGAAAATATGACACATTAAGTGAACAAAACAATATAAATGTATATAAATTGCCTAATCATAATTTGGAGTGGGAAGATGGTGGGAAATGTCGGGGGGAAAAGTGAGAGGAAATACAGTACATAAGCACAGGCCTGTGCCCTTTTCTCTCCACTCTCCACTGCATCTCATCAGGCCTGCCCCCCTCGAAGAACTGGCTTCAAATCCCATTTAGAAGCCTAAGGAATACTGTCCTATTTAGTTGCCTATCTTACTTATCACATAATTGTATCTTACTCACCATCACACTTTTTGCAACTTTAAAAAAATAAGAGCTTCTTTCAGAGAACAAATATTTGCCACAACTAGCAATGTCACAGGCTCTAAAGCAAGGTTCTACCTTGACATATGGGTATATGTTAATCCACAAATTTACTAAGTAGTTGCGAATGTGCAAGGCTTTAGGCCAGTGCTGTTTGTACCTCACTTTAAAGATCTGGGTTTCTGCCCTGAAAGAGCTACCCTTTCTGTGGACAGGTAAGAAAGAATAAGTAACAATGTCAGATGATACAAAAGAAATACAGGCAACAAGCACTACGGGAGTTCACATCTGTGTGCATATGTACACTCAGAGTGAGTTACTACACTTTGTTCTGCACAGCATTCCCTCACCTCTGAACTGGAATATAAACCCCGTAGATGTAGTAGCTCTATCTCATTCCTTATTTTTGTATCTAACCCTAATGCCTAACGTGTCTGGTGGATAGTAGGTGCTTAATAAATTAATGATACTCTATGTCTGCATAATTAACATGCAAATATTTTTGAGTGAATTATTACAGCAGTAATGGTGGGCAATGCCATCTAATTAAGTGAATGGTGGTTAGGGGAATATAAGATAGTACTTGCCCCTGGTGCATCTCAGACTGAAAAAGGTTTGAGTAGCTGCCATCAGGAGGTTCTGCTAACCTGCTGGACACCTCCCAGACTTCAGTTCTTGGTGGGAGGGTCAGGCAGGGGGTAGTTTAGATATAATCTAAATATGGTTTTCTTTGCTTTTCAGAGGACAAAAGCAATGACAAGCAAGCTGTTCCTCCTTTTTTCAGGTTGGGCCACAGGAGTGACCTTAGCAGAGTCCTTTGTGCCAGCCATACATTTGTTGATCCACACCCCCATCTTCCCTTCTCCTGGCCCCATGTAGAACTCCAGTTGTTCTCCTCTCTCTCTACCCCTCAGTCAAGGACAGAAGCCATGCTAGCCATCAGACAACCATTATTTGAAGTCCCAGCTAGGAATCAGTGCTCTAAACCTCCCAGGAAAACAATGATCTGACTTGAAGAGAAGGTTCATCCCTAGTAAGCTGATAGGACCACAAAGAGCAAACTCAAAAGTTCACCCTAGAGCAAAGAAGAAAGAGAACAGAGATTGAATCCTGAATTTTCCCATCCTGGATTTTTCTTGGTTCTCTAACGACATAGTACACACTACAGGATTAGTATTTGTTTATCTAGAAAAAAACCTTCAACTTACCTCACCTGGCCTTGGGCAAACTTTAACCACTCCCAACAGCTAAGAATTTACCTCCTAAAGAGATCCTTCAGTAGAGCAATCCACTGCCTTGCAACAAGGAAGTTCTCCTTCATTTCTAACCTAAAGTACTCCTATTAAAATTGAAATTTATTTCTTTAGAAGATATTTAAGGCAGCAAATTAGCATCCTCTGTGTCATTATTTTTCAGGTTATCCATGCATGCTAATGTTTGAGATTCACAGCTCTACCTCCTAACCTTTAGAGGCTTCAAGACACTTTCATTTCTCCAGTGCTAATAATTCAAATTATTTTCCTTTTTAATAGGTTCCATGTTTTCCCTTCTCTGTCTTTTCATACCTCTTTCAGGTTTCTTTCCACTCTTAGATTGTTCCTTCCTCCTTTATTCTCCTTCCCCCTACTTTCCCATTCCTAAATCTCCTCTCCTTAATGGACAGAAGCCTTGCTTTACCACCCCCCATTTTTCTGACCTGGCATTCTTCCCTGTAGGAATGTTAATTAGCATGCGGGATTTAATTAATTCAGCAGCTAATTAAAAATGAGAGAGGAAGAGTGGGAGAGAAGGAGGGCGGGACAGACAGAGCCCGCTTCAGTGCAGAAGGCACTGCAGATGGTTCTGGGTTGGCTGGCACCATGCCACCGCCCTCCAAACCCCCCCAACCGCACGCACAGTGAGGGGGGAGGGGCAAAAGTGAGGGGCATAGGCTGGCAGAGTCTCTAGACAGACTCATTCAGTCCTGCCGCTGCTTTGTGCTGGGGAGAGACAGAGGGAGAAAACAAGAGAAAGCGAGGGAGAGACATGGACAGACCCACACTCAGGAGCCAAAGAATGAGGCATTTGCACCGGTAACTCCTCTCCTCTTCAACACTGGAAGAAGCCAAGAGGAGAGCTTATTCATCCCAAGAGACAGTCAGCATCTTGGGGTTCCCTGGCTCCTAAGGACCACTGAGGACAAGATGGGAAAATATAGCCACTGATCTTCTGGAGAAAAAAGGATAGCTTACTCTGGCAACCAGGGACCTCCTGGGCTGCCATTCTTCCTATACCATGCTGCTTCCTCAGCATGAGCAGGCAATGAGGAAGACAGCTATTGAAAATGAAAGACGGGATGGGATGGGGGGAGGAGTGGGCACAGATGGGCAAGAGGAAGCAAATGGACAAGAAGGAGATTTAAATGAAGAGGAATGAAGGGTGTACACAAAGGGAAAGGAGAAGTAGGGGAAGGCAAAGAAGAAATAAATAATGGAGAAGGAAGAGGAGGAAGTGAGGGGCAGAGACATGCTTTGTTTGCCAAGATGGAGAAAGAGGGATGAAGAGGGATGGAATGTCTGTGCAGAGGACTTCCACACACTGATCCCCCCCAGCCCAGGCCAGGCACAGGGGAATGGCAGCACTGCAGGCAGAGGGCAGGAGCAGATCCTTCTGAGGGTCAACCAAGCTGCCGGAGACAGGGAACCCATTCTGCAGGATCTTCCTAAATACTGGATATTTCTGCCAAGCCAGGAATTTATCAAAGGCAATGGAGAAAAGCTTCCAAATGAATGGAAAAGGAGGCTAGAATGACAGGAGGCTGCAAAATCCGATTCCAGGAGCTCCAGCAGGGAGATGGGTGAGGAATGGGATTTTTAGCAGCACCAAGCTGGCTTTCTAAGGGCGTCATCTGATACTCTGAGGGGAAATACATCCTTTAGGGCATTGATTTGAGAATGTGAGGGATGAGAAAGAGAGAAAAAAGGCTTAGTGTCAGAAAGCACCCCTTTTGTAGCAGGTATCTAGGAAGCTTCAGGGCTTAAAGCCTTAAGAAGGACTACCTAAGGAGCGCAAGAAGGAAGTCTGCCATCAGCGACAAATTATATAAGACTCGACTGAAGGAAAGTGAGGAGGGCGTGAAGCCGGATGAAGGTTTTCTGGTGTTAACTGCCATAGAACTGAATGCAGTGACAGAGAAGGGTCATTGTAGCTAAGAGACAGGGTTTTCCTGGCTAGGAATTCGGATTTGATCTCTTTACCACCTAGGGCTTCCTGTAAGAGCCAGCAGTGAGTACATCAAAATTGGGAGAAGGGAAGCAGAAACTCAGGGACTTTTTATTCTGCAGAGCCCACCATGGCGCTAAACCCAAGGCTGATGATAGGTGAAACAAAGCAGTTCTCAGGGTAAGTTGCTATAGGCTCAAAGTGAAAACATATGAATGCTTTCTAAGCCTATTTTCTCTTTTAATTAACAATAAAAATTATAGACAATGGTTTTACACTGGAGACAAATGCTGTAAGACTTAGAGTTACCAGTGTTAGTGGGAAGGAGGAGGTGGTCCACATAGTGTTTTTTTTTTTTATTTAAGTGATCCTGGAACTGAAGGGTTTGCTACAAATGAGCAGCAAGGAGACTGGAGATTCCAGGGTTCCAGCATTCACCACCAAGTGCCACCCACCCCCAACGTATTTCTGAAGGGGAAGAAGACTTAGGAGAAGGAATATACTAGTCAGCGGTAAGGTCAAATTAAATCTGGAATGGGAATTCATCCCCTACTTTGGCACTCTCGAGGCCCCTCTGGTAGGCTGGCCTGTGTAGGGCCTATGGGAAAGCTGGCCCCGGTCCCCACCCAGCCAGCTTGGCCCACACCCTGGCTCTCCCACTGCCGGTGCTCTCCCTCGGCAGGCCAATTCAAACTGGCTTAGACACAAAACCTGGCCGTGTTGCTGGCTTCAAGGCTGTCAGTAACTCTGGGAATGAAATGGGGGCATTGGTTTCCAAGGGGTAGTAAAGGAAAAGTCAGACCTAGATGTCAGAGATATAGGTTCTAATGCCAGCTCTAATGATTTATTTGTGCAGTCTTAAATCACTTCTTCCTATAGGGCCTGTAAGTGGAAGAAAACAAAACTCAAATAATTTTAGCTACAGCACTGTAAGTATCTGAGAAGAAATAGTTAAAACTTAGTTTATTACTATTCTAAAGGATACTAAAGCTGAAAAGTCTCTACCGTTCATTGCAACAAATTTTTATTAGCCTTGCTTTTAAAAGAAGGATCTAAGCAGGGATCACTGTCTATGTTACATGAGACCACAATCCTAACTAGAGTCCCTTGACTAGAATAAGAGATATTTCTAAGAAAGGCGATAGGAAAATCAGTTGAGGAAACAAAAAGGCCACTGGCCTCTGCCTCCACCAACATACATACACACCTTAGGGAGACAGGAGAGGCAGGCAAGAGACAGGTCTCCACAGGCACCTCCAAGGCTCAGATAATAAGGTGAGGGGTGTGGTGTTCTAGTCCCTACTTTTCCCTGTGGCTCTTGCAAACTGCCTCTCTCCATAGTTCAGGAGTCAGCCTTGACTCACAGATGCTAGGGAAACGGAGGCCAGCCATTCAAGTAAGGAAGATCTCCTCCCACCAAGGAATCAAGAAAAGAGGCCATACTGTCCATATTGTAGACCATCCCTAGGACACACACAAAGCAAAGACACAGCACTATCCAGGGATTTACCAGGATGCTATTAATTTATAAAGAATAATCTAATACAAGAAAAATTAGCCATCCTAGAAATTGGATAATTTTGCAATCATCAATACTGCTAAATTAGCTGAGGGTTCTATGGTACTAGTCACACAATGAAAGGTTTCCAAATAAAGCAGCAAGGTGAGGCAGGAGTTGGGGTAATGTTCTGATGAGCTTGGGCTGTATTCTGGAAAGGCTAAACAATCAAGGGAGCTGTGGGCTGAGTGGGGCAACCGCGTAAATTCAGCTGAGATAAAGGGGAGACACGGAATGACAGAAAGAGGAAGCTGACTACAAAGTCGAGCTGAGGTCCTGCAGCCAGAATTGTGCTCAGCAGTGATCAGAAAGCCAGGGTGCCTGTCACGTAAGTGTCATAGCTGCCCTGGCAAGGACCTTCTGAGGATAACAAAAACATCAATAATAGGATACCTCCCAAGAAACCACAGAACAGGTTTTAGAGCATGGTTTTCCTCCAGTTTTCAAAAATTACAGAGCAATAAAAGTATAGGTATCCTTAGCAATCTAACCCAAAAGTTTTTGGATGAAGCCCTTATTACCTGAATTCTTGCTACTCCCTAACTCCCATTTTCCCAGCATGTGGAACCACAAATTCTGTAGACGCAGATAACACAGGATCCCTTGGAAGCTGAACTCTCACTATCCAAATCCAGGTACTGAATAGATGTGGACAGCAAACAATATCCTCTCTCTCTCATCTCCATCCGTTTCCCTTGCAGAGACTTGTCATTCTCTCTACCTAGTCTTCAGTACTGACCCTTCAGTTCTTCTCACCCCATTCTCTTCTAAACCACTCTCATCTACAGCCCTCTTTCATTGGGGGAGTCATCTGTAAGATGCCAAGGGTAGACGAGATAAAGAAAAAGAAACAGGTAAAGAAGAGTGTAGATTTCAGATAGGGAAGTGAGATGGAGATCCTGCAGACAGACAGAGAGAAAGACAGAGAGACACAGAGAGAGAGAAAGCAAGAGAGCTGGAGTGGGGGAGGGGAAGAAGATGGCACTGCGGAAAAAAGAGCGCCACAAAATTAATTTGAGGAAGGGAACAGTAGAGGAGACGTCAGTGGAATAACAATCAGGCAGCAGAGGGCTAGGGAAAGAGGGAGGGCGACGGGGGTGGGGAGGGATGGTGTTGGGGAGGAGGGCCTTGCCTGCAGAGCAACAGCAGCACCACCTATGGGTATGGTGAAGGGTTACAGACAGCAACAAAAGAGACCCCTGCCTGGGCCTGGCAGTCTGGGGTGCAGGTGGGGAGGGAGAAGCACGGCCTCTGCCCTTCAAACCTCTCAGTTACACAACACCCAGGCTAAAAGAATAAATTGTATATGGCTCTCCTGGGAAGACAAGGACTTAACAAGGTAAGGGAGGGAAGACAGAGAACTCCTGGCTTTTTCCATTGCAAAGGGCTCTTCCCTTCAGAATTCAAGCAGTAGGAAGGAGAAGGGTATGAAAAAGGAGGAAAGCCAGGTACTCAAAGGAATGTGAGCGCCTGCTTCGTCTTTCATCAGCTGGAGAAAGGATTTTTATCTTTATTTCTAAGTGATTTTTTTCCCCACTAGATGTGGGAGATCACAGCTCCCTCCCTGGGGCAATGAATGCCCCTCACTCAGCTGCTTCCTCCCAGCATTGCCTCAAAAACTCCCAACCACCATTAGAAACCCCCAGGGAGCCACCAAGCTCTGAGAAGGAAAGGAAAGGAAGGGTCCCCCCCACCAGCCAAACAGACCAAGTGAGGGAGGACAGGGTGGGGAGCATAAAAGAGAGAATGCAAAAGCTCTGCAGAGGGAGGGGAGAGGGAAATGTGATCAGTAGTATTTGTTGTGCTTCCAGGGAGGAAGGATCCGTCACATTTTTAATAATAATAAATACATGAAGACAGATTTGCCAGCACTGCTCTGGCTCCTTGGGAAGTGTGGGGGAGGGGAGCCAATGCAGTTGCAGCACAGACCAATATCTCCCCCTCCCCTTCCCTCCCCCATTAGATAGGCTCAGTATTGCAGCAGCTACCCCTCCCCCTCTAACCGCAGTCCTCCCCTTCACAGCCCACCCTTTCCATGGTTCCTTCACACAGCTCTGCCCCTCACTCCCCCCAACTCCCTCTAATCCTGCTGTATCCTTTCAGCTCTGGTCCTCATTTAACACTGCCTCTATGTAGCTTGAAGAAGCCCTAGTACCCACATCTTGGATCTGCTCCCCCAATCCTGACGGTCCACTCTTTTCTGCCGTGCCTTTCACTAGCTAATAGCAATCTCCCCCCATACAACACTTCCACAGAAAGAATCCAGCACATTTCAGCATTTTGTGGATTCCACCAAAAGGGACTGCTTTTCTCCCCATTTGTATCTCAATGTGACCTGCTTTCTCATGTCCCTCCTTAAATATAATGGCCACCAAATGTGCTTGTGTTTAGGGGGTGTCAGGGCCTCAGGACTCGGTGACTACTGCCACCTATTGACCCAAATTTGTTCAAGATAGACCTTTAATACACTTCTTACACAGTGACACTCTGTTATTTCAAAAGCATCAACAGCTTAAACATGCAAAGGCATGGCTCTTGGGGCTTCTCTGAGACCCTCTGAACAATAAGATCAAAGACATACAAAAGCAAGACTGGGCAGAGAGCCAGAGCAATGATGCTTTTCCCCACACAGAGGCAGAAAAAGAAGCCCGAGGAATAAAAAAGCAATTTTAAGTCTCCTCAACGGTCTCTAAGCAAAGGAGAGTAGGGGAAAGAGTTTTCTTCAAGGATTGGTAAAAATCTTGTGCATAATAATGAATGATGTTACCGGTGGAGCAGGAGGCCGGATTCCACTCGTATGCCTCCATCAAGTTGGCCAAATTGTTGCCATGAATCTGGGGTTTACAGACCTAATAGATTCCAAGGAGGATGGGGGACATTCAGGAGTGTGGAAATAATGTGGAAAGCTAGAACTCTCCATGGTGCTGAAAACAGATACACTGTAATCAGGTCATCTCATCCTCATAAACAAAACATATCTTTTCTAATAAGGTATCCATGAAGACTGTTGTGAACTCCTGACAGATATTTCCCCGAGCCTTCACAAAATCCTAACAAAACAAAGTGTTTGAGGCAAAAACAGGCCTTGGTCAAACTCTCTTCCCTACCTCCTAAGATGAAAAACCTAAGGCAGAGACGCTAAACTACTTGTACAGAATAAAGCTGGGACTCTCTTACCATCACATGATAAAACTGAACAGGCATGTGCACTAACGCCAGGCTGACTTAGTGAACACCAGAAATAAGTTGTTGTTAGCACTGCACAGAGGAAATCTGACATTCATGTGGTCTTAAAGATCAGAGAACTAAATCTACATAAGAATAAGGTAAAGAAGAAAAATGAACAGAATAGCCATAGAGAAATCCTAAAATTCTTAGTTCCCTTGCTCTGCTACCCTAACAGTGGTTCTCGAACTATGTTCTGAGGAATTCTAAAGGTTCCTTGGAGCATCTCAGGAATCCTAGGGAAAGGGGGTCATAAGAACATGGAACTTCAGGACCCCTCAATTCCCACTTCAATCAAAGTAACCCCACTTATGCCTGTTTTTTTTTTTTTTTTTTTTTTTTTTTGAGACAGAGTCTCACTTTGTTGCCCGGGCTAGAGTGAGTGCCGTGGCGTCAGCCTAGCTCACAGCAACCTCAAACTCCTGGGCTTAAGCGATCCTACTGCCTAAGCCTCCCGAGTAGCTGGGACTACAGGCATGAGCCACCATGCCCGGCTAATTTTTTTGTATATATATTTTTAGTTGGCCAGATAATTTCTTTCTATTTTTAGTAGAGACGGGGTCTCACTCTTGCTCAGGCTGGTCTCGAACTCCTGACCTCGAGCGATCCACCCGCCTCGGCCTCCCAGAGCTAGGATTACAGGCGTGAGCCACCGCGCCCGGCCAATGCCTGTTTTAAATATTGAGAATCCATGTAAAATTCTGTCAAACAATACACTCTACACAGTGTTTGATGACTCTAGTACAAATATTCTCAAAAATAA
The DNA here is from genome assembly GCF_020740605.2 of Lemur catta. Classification (NCBI taxonomy): domain Eukaryota; kingdom Metazoa; phylum Chordata; class Mammalia; order Primates; family Lemuridae; genus Lemur; species Lemur catta. The sequence continues at coordinate 65,507,428 of NC_059128.1, forward strand.
TCCAACTTTTTGTTAGAAATCTCTTTCAAATGATGCCTAAAAGGCAGGGAAAGCAAGATGCCCTGGGATTAAAGACTTAATTGTATTAATGTAAGATCCACAAAGGCATGGATTTGCCTGCTCTGTTCACTGCTATGCCACCAAGAGGCCAGAATAGTGGAACTGTGGTTTCTTTAAAGGTAAGGCCTATAACAGAAATGGGGCAGCAGGAATGGGGGAACTAGTGGTTATAAATTACCTACAAATATTAAAAAAAAAATACCCCTGACGATTTTCACAAACCGCAGGACACTTGAAATCCTCCACCATCAGCATTCCCCAAGCACTGGTTCTACGACTTACTAGCTATTTGACCTTGGACAAATTGCTTACCCATAGCTTCCTCACTAAGAAAATGGAAATGTCATAAATTTTGTAAAGGAGTAACACTTCCTTTTCCCTGACAGTTCTCATAATCCAAAAGTCTTAATAAATTATAAACAAATGCAGCAGTCCTAACAAGCAAATGTGGTGGTCCTAACCAAAGCATTTTTGAGCTGAACCACGCGTAAAGTTAGTTCAGCCAGAAAGGGAAAAAAATTTCTACATCTGTTCTTGTGGCTCTTTGGAGATTTACTTGAGGAAACAGAAGTATGAGGGTCCAGGGCATGTTAGGCTCCCTCAGATCTACCAGGGACTAAAAGTTAGAGGTACCAGAAGTAAGCCCATCTTGATGTCATTCACGGAAGCTCTAGGCTCTTTGACTTGGGAGAGAATCTCAGAGGTTCAGTCTAATATATTCATTTTCAAGCTGAGGAAAATTAAAGACCAGAGATATTAAGTGATTTGCCCAAAATCAGAGTTAGCAGAAGGCATCCAGAGGTCCAGTCTCCCAACTACTTTCTACCAGGCTGCAGTTGACTGAAAAGAGACACCTGCCCCAATCAGGCAGACTAAAATAAATCCAAATTCATAGATTCAGAATCAACAAGGTTTTAGTGATACAATGACCCAAACTATATTCCTGTCTGTGACACTGCCCAGGAATGCTAGACACTAAAATCAGATGTTTTGTGAGACTCAAAGCCTTTTAAAAAAACTCCAATGGGCAAGGTGGGCATGGTGGCATGAGCCTATAATCCTCACAACCTGGGAGGCTGAGGTGGGAGGATCACTTGAGCCTAGGAGTTTGAAGCTGCAGTGAGCTATGATCACATCCATGAACAGCCAGCCACTGCACTCCAGCCTGGGAAACACAGCAAGACCCTCTCTCTTAAAAACAACAACAAAAACTCCAACAGATTAACTCTGCACTCAATGTCTCTTTCCTTTTATCCCGCATTTCACTTGCTGTATTATCCAAAGCCTGCGAGATCTCTCACCAACAAGAGCTTTTTCACTGGACAGAATTACAATATCTCAGATATGTAACACCCACCAGTCTCCTGACTTGGGTTTGGCTGATATTTCTGTGAGATTTTCATTGTTTTGGCTGTCAAGCTATGAATTTTCTGTCCACCTGTTTGTTGGTATTCTTTTGAATGCTCTTCATAAAGGGCTGGCCCTTGCTGTCTCTGGTAAACCAAGATCTTAGTTGAAGGAGGGTCAAAGAGGCTGAAAAACACAAGACCATACACAAGACCCTTCACTCTAGCCTTCTCATTCACTCTACTATTCTCCACAAACTCACTCAGTAACTGACCAAAAATCAGTCCTATGTTCGTGCTATTTTAGAAAGAAAAAACATTCAGACAAGTGGAGACAAGAATAACTCTTGTTGATGTGGAAAGGTTCTATCTTGCTTTCGATTATAGTCAAGCTCCAAAGGTTTCCTGAGCCACTAATGCCACCTGGTGGCCAGACCAAATACATTAATAAAACCTAAAATCCATGTATTTGGGATAACTATATTGCATTGTAACATATCATACAGGAAGTTGGGGCAATGTAGGTTGGAAGAGTTGATTATACTATTCTAAAAAATGTTGAGAATATTTTTTATAAAATAACCAATTTCTAGTTTCTCGGAAAAATATATTATCAAAGAAAACTATATAAAGCCAAACTTTTCACACTTAAAACATCTCATCTTTTCCTCTTCACCCACTCACCAAAAACACCCCACATCCGGCGATTCCAGTCATACAATACATGTGCAAAAGGGGCTTTAATTTGTTAAGTAAAATCAATTTTATTAGTAAGGATCTTTCCACATGTCCAAAGCAAACAATTAATGAATTCCAAGGAAAAACCTACATACAATGAAATTAGAAGTATCCCAGGATGACAGAAAATATATATAAATATGTACACCCATAATCACCGCCGCCTCCGAAAACCTGAAAGGAAGGGAAACCAAGAATGAGGCAAAGGAGACAGTTGGAAAAGCTGAAGGGACAGGAAAAAGGGACTCTAGAGAGAAGGGCTCAACAGAGGAGGGTGTCCTAAGCAGTACTCTCTACCTTCCCAGGACATAAGACTAGAAGAATGAAACGGAAATGGAATAATGGTCCCTTCAAGTGACACTTTCATAGTTCTAGTTAATGAAGCCTTAACAGGAGCTGTGGGACCTCACAGATGGATTCCAGCGATCCCTTGTGTCAATGATGCTGATTTCCAGCTTAGGCAAGAAAAACAAAGGCCCACCTACGGAGATTATTTATTGCCCAGTACGGAAGCAATACTATAAGGGTTGGTGAGACCCAGGATGGCAAATCTTGAGTCCCAAGTCATATTCCCCACCTTGCACTTGATCACCGAAGTCCTAGCAGTTCACTCACCTTTTTTCTTCCGACCTTTCTTAGGTATCTTCTTCCGCTTCTTAATAGGATTCTGATCCTGCAGACAGATGGAAAAAGGAAGGAAAGGTAGTGTGCTTCCTAAATGTCAGCTCAGCATCCCTTCCCATGCTCCTCACAGTAATAAGCCCCACATACATTGGCTGCAAGCATAAAGGTTACCTCCTACTACTGTATCTCAATCTCACCTCATCAAGATGAGCAGTCCCTCCTGTCAAAGCACTGATGTCACTGAAGTGCGTGAGGGAATGAAGTTGTGAGCTCATGGCATTTGCTCGTTTCCGCCGTCCTTTCTCTCGTTTACTGACACTCAAACGCACCATCATGCTCTCCTCGTAGTTAATCCTGCCAGAGAAAACACACTGTTTATAGCAGGCTCAGACCACAGAGATGGAAAGCTCCAGCCCAGAACCTGGGCCCAGGTATTTATTCATCCCTTGTTCAGAGAATTCTCAAGAAGTTTCATAGCAGATGAACACTGTATTTAGTAACAATTTACTGAATGCTCAATAAGCTCCCTCAATGAAATGGTCTCTGTGCTAAAACTTCCCTCATCCCAGAGATAAACCCATGGCACATCCATAGTACTATTTAATATTTAAAAAATTACACCAAAAAATTTTAAATTTAAGCTCTATACACAAGATTACCTAAATGAGCCCTTTCATGCAAATCCATCAACTATAGACTGCATCTGAGCAAAGTTGATGAACATATTCAAGTTACAATTCCTTTTCTACTTTCCTTCCCTGAACTTACTTAGCACTCTCAATGCCATCATAAAAACCTGCCTTTATTGCCCTCTACACAAAAGTGGGAACTGTAACAGTGAAATACAGAATTTTAAAGTCCCACTATGTGAAACTGTATCTATTCCTCTTTGTACAGCTTTTCCTTCAGCCTAAACAGTTGGGAAAAACAAAACATTTTTATCAGTTCCTACTCTGTACTTCAAGCTCCTAACTCACAGAACTATCATCTCACCTTTTTTTATTCTACTTTCTATATAACATTGGTTCTCTTGGTAGCAAGCTTAATCACATTCAACCAAAGCACGAGCACTCCACAGCACAGAAATAATTTCTAATTGCAAGAGTTCAGACCTGTGTTGGTCCTCCTGACTCTGACGAGTAACATGAGGATGCCGAGCATCACGGATTTCCTCCGGTGCATCTGAGTACTGCTCCTTAAGTTCACGAATGACAGAGCTACTCAATGCCCGTCTTTTGGCTCGTTCTAGACGCTTCTTCTCCCGCTCAGCTTCTGTTTCATCTATATGATAAAATCAGCAGGTGTTATCCCAGAACAGAGAAAAGGAGAAGAAAAACAATTCATGTTGATGAAGCAGCAGCCACAATTCATACCATAATGTACTGGAACCAGGCGTGGTGGAACATATTTCTTAGATATTCCTTTTACAGATTTCTTCCCTAAAGCCTCAGACTGGCCATCCTCTGCTTCATTGTCTTCCTCATCCTCAGAGCTCAACTACAAAAGGAACATAATCTCCACAAACTTAGGAAGCATTAGTCAGACATGGGAGAAGAAAACCCAAAGCTGGAGTACCCTGGGAAGGTGGGAATATAAATAAAAGAGAGACAAGGGAATCTCATACTCAGCATTCTGAGGCACAAGTTGGAAAATCAAGTCATAAGAGAATCCCAGGAGATCTAGGATCACCACAAAGCCCATTCTAGTCCCCTCAGGAAAAATCAGGAGGCTAATGGAACCCTTACCTTGCTCATCATGTTCCTGGGATGAGGCTTGAAACGAAGTGGATCATTCTCACCTGAAATAAAACACCCAGGAGATTGTATAAAATTTGGAACTTTATGATGGTCCCCACAACATTATGATGGTCCCTTCACTTACTAAGGCTGCCTGTCACTGCAGTCTTGATCAATTTGTCAATTTGATACTTCAGTTTTTGGTCCAATGGACGAAGCTTTTCCAAAACCTACAATGTGGTAGTTAAATGTGATTACATCACCTTCCCAAATCAAACATACACAAGAGTCCCTACATTAAGGCACCAGATAAGGCACAAAATAGAGCAAATGAAGAGAAAAATTCTTTTTTTGTTTGACTTCCTTACTTTAACAAGAGAATACCCACTTAAAGGAGAGCTACCATGTGACGGCCTTGGAGTTGAAGATTTAGAAACCTGTTGGGCATGGTGGCACACACCTGCAGTTCCAGCTACTTGGGAGGCTAAGGTAGGTGGATCACTTGAGCCCAGGAGTCCGAGACCACCCTGGGCAACATAGTGAGACCCTCATCTCAAAAGAAAAAAACTTTAGAAACTAAAACTCCAACATGCCAGATGCTTCATACCGTGCGAATCTCCACCAGTCTCAAAACTGCAGCATGTCCCTTAAGAGACCCTCCTGAGGCTTTGTCCAGGATAAGGTGGCTCAAATCCATAAGGTACATGAGCAGCAGCTGATCTTTCACTTCCAAGAAGCTGAGACCCTGAGGTGAACAAAACAGTAAGAGATGCAGATTTGGTTCTAGCCAAAGAATCAGGAAGAAGTCTTGGACAAATAGGATGTTTTTTCAAGTTTTCCTCAATCAGTTCATATAAAGTATCTGGAGTAGTCTCAAGAAGTAGCTATGTCTAAGATGGCCAATGGAGAAAATTATGCTAACACAAGAAGCAAAACTCAGAGAATTAATGGAAGACAATAAGAACAAGAAAAACCTATAAAATATATCCCCAAAAGACGATAGCAGGGTTTCTCAATCTCTGAGCTACTGACATTAGAGGCCAGAAAATTCTTTGTTGTGGAGGGCTGTCCTGGGCATTGGAGGTTTTCAGCACCATCCTTGGCCTCTACCCACTGATGCCCCCTCCCAAGCTAAGAATCAAAATGTCTCCACACATCACCAAACTTTAAATTAATTTAATCAAAATAATTACTGATTTTTATCCCCACACAATGGACTTACATGATACAGGTAAAAACAATGACTTATACATACTGATATGAAATGAAAACCAAGTCAATACAAGTTGTAGAAGGTGCATATAATATGGTTCCAATTGTGGGGGGCATGGGAATATGATGCACACATTTTTATATGCATAGAAAAATGTCTGGAAGCAGGAAAGGCAAACCTGTACCAAAAAAGAAAGAATGAAAAAATGTCTGGAAGATAACACACAATTAAGTGCTATCCCTATGAAGTGAGATGAAGAAATGGAGTACCTGTATTGTGAAAGGTGTTTTTCCAACAAGCATATACTACTCTTATAATTAAAAAAAAAAAAAAAAAAAACTCAAAAAAAATATATCCCAGTGGTTATCTCAGAGTAGTGATTGTACTGGTTTCACTTTCTTCTTTGTGCTTTTATGTATCTTCCAAACTTTCCAAGATTAAAAAATGTATTACATTTATGAGCAGAAAATCAAGCAAATGCTATACATTTATTTTTTTAAACAAAAGAAAGTAACACATGTACCCCCTGACTTAAGGTATAGTCATTAAATAAAACAAATGAGTATTGTGACTGCATAAAATCAAACTGACAAAGTCCACAGCACTGGGAAAATCTATTTCAGAGAGGTTAAATACTTTGGCCAAGATTACACAGTAATAGGAATATAGCTGGAATTCAAACTCAGTCTGAATTTAACACCTAAGCCCTGGGTATCTTTAAACCAACACACTAAGCTCTTGAGAGCAACACTAGTGTGGTATGGAAGGAAAGTAAAGGATTTAAACTCAGACAAATTAAGTTCTGAATTAGGCATTTAATAGTCAAATATTGGGCAAGTCACTCAACCTTGTGACTTCAGTCTCCTTATCTGTAAAATATGTATAATACTCCTTTCCTTCCACAAAGAATAATTATGAGGATTAAATAAGATAATGTGGAAGCACTTTGTAACCAGTAAAGCACCTACTAAAAGTCTTCAGTCATAAAAGATAAGTCGATAAATGTCTGTTCAATGAATAAACAAATACATAGCGAACTAAGAAACATGCTGGCAGCCTATCTGTCTCAAAAAAGTATTGAAATGGATCAAATAATGGTACCCAGGACAAAGACAGTAAGAATTTGAGAAGTAGTTTCTTCTGACATGCTTGGGCATTGTCAAGTTCAAACTGGGTTATAAACGTATGAGAGGAAAAAAAGATTTAAAAATAAGAAAAAATAAAAATAGACAATAAAAACAAAAGTGAATGATGACAAAGAAAAGGCAAGAAGAGAATATATTAAAAATGCTATTAGTTATCTTTCTAAATGCACAAATCTGCCGTAACTCCCATGCTTAAAAATCTTTCAGTGATTCTTATAATAATTTCCATACTTTTGCTTACTTATGGAATATTTTGCTTAAGTAATATCTTACAACACAAGCTCAATACATAAAACAGATAATACCAAAGTTTTCCAGTTCAAGCAGGAATAAGAGGTCTAGAGTCTCCCTTCTACATTGCTCCACACCAATGATCTCTGAGAAGGTTCTTCCAGACCCTAATTTGAAAACTTCAATTTTAAGATGCATACTGTTTTCATATTTTAACATCTCTGAAATCAAGTTGCATCTTTCAATCGATGGTTTCTTAGCATTATGTCTTAGATGAAGAGGCAACATGTTTTCTCAGTACATAAATTAATGTTATGCCACAATTAGTAGAGTCTTAGATTACATGAAATATGACAGTAACTCCTCAGTTGGCCTACAATGCTCCTCACAGAATGACTACTTTTCCAGTCTTATTTCCTACATGTAACACAAAATGTACGTCCAACTACAAAAATGACTTATCCCCTTTCCCACGATGTCACCATACTTTTAGGTCTTTGTGCTTTGGCACATGCTGTTTCTTTCTGGCCTTCTGACTCCTATTTGTTACTCAAAATTCTATTATCTCCTCTGAGAAGTTTTCCCTGACTACTTCTGCTCCTCTGGCAGTTAATTCATCTCTCCCTTCAGCCAGCACATCGTTCCTCATGACCCGGTAAGTGATCGCTACTAATTATATCTATTACTTTGATCTGTCTTCCCCACTAAACTCCAGCACAGAAACTGCATCTCATTTATCTCTGAAGCTCTAATACTTACAACATATAAGACACAATAAATCTACAATGGAAGAACGAGTGAGAACGTGAAGTTAGGAGATGCTCACACTGTAAGTACATCTTACCTTCTCCGTAGGATAGGCTCCCGCTTGAACCTTTTTTGTCAGTGCTTGCACTTGTGCAGTTACAGCCATCACCTGAAATTAGCCCAAATAAAACAGCTGTTTAGACTATAGCAAGTCAAGTCGGTGAACTGTGAAGGCTAAAAGCTGAACAATGCCACCTAAGAGTTATATGATACATTGAAGTACAGTACTCTCTTTTCAGTTCTGGGAAAGTAGCAGAGAGATGGCACTTCAAAAGGCAGAAAAAACTTCCCACTTCTTACTAGAATTAAAGAAGAAACTACCTTTACCAAACGATGGGCAGGAGAAGAGGACTGGGACAGTGTTGATAGGAGGACTGTAACTTTACCTGTACTGGTTGAACTTACAATGCATAGAACTACAGACAGTCCCTGACTTAGAAAAGTTAGACTTATGACTTTACAGCTTTCAGAGAGTTTGAAAGCAAAACACATTTGGTAGAAACCTTACTTCTCATGATGCTAGGCAGTGGCAGCAAGCCAAAGCTCCCAGTCAGCCATTTTTGACTTTTGATATCTTCAATTTACAGTGAGTTTATGAGGATGTAACCCCATAATAAGTCGAGGAGCACCTGTATATAAACGTGTATTAGCTGGGCACCCAAAGGGCAAATCATGTCACCTTTGGCAGCATCGGTTTCCCTAGCTCTAAGAATAAAGGAAAATGATTCAGATGATTTCTTTTTAGAGTTTTCTATATTCCCTGCAGAAATCAATTACTTTGAATTCTGGCCTGAAAGGCTTTTCATTAAGTCATTTCACTCTTATAGTATTTCATAGCATTTATATATCTGCCCCCAAATCATCAAAGTTTGAAGGTGAGGCACACAAAGTCAAAACCAATCCGTGACTAATCTATTCCAAAGGGCTGACACTACTCACCTGCTCCTGGAGGTTTTTCAAAAGTGTCACAGCATTTGGCAGGTCTGACTCCAGCACATCCTAAACAAAGGAGAGAAAAAATAGAGAAAAGTCATTATTTCCTCAGGGTTGAAAGGACGCAAAGTCTGCGGTGGGAAACTCCCCTTTCCTTCAGACACCCCAGACTCGGGGCCTTCTCACCCCAGTGCACATGCAGACTCGCCTCAAAGCCAGCCCCTGTGGTTACTGGGGAGGAGCGGTAACTCCCGGCCTGTCTCCCTACTGTTGCTTTTACCCCGCTGTGTCATCACCACTCTTCCTTCGTGCCAATAGTTTGCCTCGAGCCGCTAACGGGAAAGGAAATGTTCACAATAGCTACGCGAAGGAGACTCCAAGCTACACTCACCGGCGCCGCCATCTTCGCAAGGCCCGCTCCTTCCGGGGCCGTACTTCCTTAGCGCCAACGCTGACTTGATAGACAACCGCCGCTTGCAAATCTAAGCCAATAGGAGCAGGGCTTCTCCCACTTCCGCCCTGAACAGGATGGACGAGAGGAGGAGTCTGATCTGGCCAATGGAATAAAGGAACTGGCTAAATTCGTCAGCTTCAGAGGGCGCTCTAATAGCGTAAAGGAGAGCTTGGAAAGAAGCATATGATTGGTAGATTGAGTAGACTGATTGAAGCTTAACTAGTAAAAGATGAGCAAATGATTGATTGAAAGTTAGAAGGGCCAATGGAACAAAGCAGTTAGCAGAGCGACCTGAGAGCGCATTGGCTACCGGATGCCGCAGTGCCCAGTGTCTTTTTCACTGCGTTTTCCTTGTAGTGCCCGAACCCGCCACTAGGTGGCGGGCCTGGGCTTCGCTCTGAGGTGCCCACGTTGCGCAGCTGACATTGCCGGCTGCTCCTCCGCCGAGGGCCGCTCGAGGTTCCACACAGACGCCATGGTCCTTAGATCGATTCTGTAACAGTACTCCTTGTGTGACCATGGACAAGTTACTCAGTCTCTGATCCTTTTTCATCTGTAAATAAGAGAGTTGGGCCAGAGAAGCCCAGAGCCGGGCTTTAGAACTCGACTATAAGGACTCCTGCCCTCTTCGTGCGCACCGGAGGGCGCCTACCAGTTTGGGGACAAGAAAGGGAATACGTTTTGCAAATGAGGAAACAGTTCATATTTAAATGACTTGGCCGTGGTCACACGGGTCCGCTGCAGAACTTGATACAAACGCAGGCTGTGCATGTTTCACTATGCCCCGCCTCATCATTTCTCAATACTTTAAAATATGCCACCTCCCTCTGGCTTCTCTCAGGCTGGTGAAGTAAGCTGGATGGGTATTAATTGTTCCCATCATCTGCCTTAAGAAATAAAGCACCGAAAGGGCAAATGATGGTCTTGAATTTTTACCTGCAACGGCCGAGCTGACCTGGGACTGGAAAGTAGACCCCTAATGTGAAGCTGTCTTACAGAGTTAAGGAAAAAATAACCCCCGTATCTTGGCAGCTGAGGTGGAAGAATCCAGGTTTCTAAGTCTTACTGGACTCAAGAAGAAGAAAGGAGAGGGTGTCCACTACCTACTCCTCTGACATTTATTTGCTACTTCAGGCCCAGCACTGGAAGCTCAGGATGCTGTAACAGCATGCTTAGTCAATGTTTATCAGGATTTGTACTGTGAAAAGTTTCTATTTCAACATAAATTCTCATACCTATCTAGTTAGATCACAAATAAGTCTTTCCTTTTCTTGGAACTTGGAATCTAGTTTGTTCATATGGATTATTATATCAGTGAGAAAACACATCACACTGCCTTGTTTCGATTTTGATGGATAAAATACTTGTCAACTGTAAGGGCAGAAAGGTGCGATACCTTTCCTCACCCATTGAAAGAGTCAGGGCAAACACTCATATAACAATAGAGAGATTAACAAGAGAAAAGCATAACAAATTTACTTAATCAAAGTTTTATGTGATAAAGGAACCTTCAAAAATGAAGACCCAAGGACGGAGGAAAGACTATCCATTTTTATGCTTAGGTTGAGTGAAAAATGGACAACATCTAGAAATGTGATCGGACAAAAAGGGTATGATCTGGTAGTAATAGACTGAGGGGACAACCCAGCAAGGCCTGTCTGTTCAGATTTTTCTTGGCCTCTCTGTGTAGCAATCCTTCCTCCCAGATACAGGGCAGGACCCCTCTGGAATGAAAGTAGTAGGTCTTATGACCTACTATCAGATGAGGTAGGTTAGAAAATTTCTTTATGGCCATCTCTTACACAGAAAGGCTGGGGAAGGTTAGAGTAATATTTCTAGGTTTTATGGTTGGTTTGGGGGAGAGGGGTTCTAGTTTCTATGACCTGCCTTGGGGGAGAAAGAAGGGCAAGAGACAGGAGGGCAGGAGAAGGTCAGAGAGGGACTTTGCTTTTGAGGCTGCTTCTAAGGTCTTCTAATCTCTATTTTGTTCAAAGTACTCAGTATGCCAAAGTGTCATACTTTGGGGTATCATTTTCTGAGCCCCAACACAACCATTCCTTTTGTTATAAAATCTTGGAGTTAACAGTCCAATAAATCTTTGTAAAACTCTTTTTGACTCAATCAACCAACAAGCATTGGCAAAGAATATAAGATCATTACATTTATTGTCTTCTATTTCTTTCAACAGTTCCATAAACTGGCAATAATTCATAATATTTGCAAGTATGTACTGAGCAAATTTTTAAACAGCTTTATTGAAATTTAATATATGTACCATACAATACACCAAAGGATACAATTTGTGGTTTTCAGTATATTCACAGAGTTGTACAAATATCACCGTAATCAATTTTAGAGCATTTACCGCTCCAGAGAAACCAGTACCCATTGGTAGTCACTTGCCCTTTTTCCCCATCACCCCCACCCCCAGCTCTAGACATCTACTTTGTGTTTCTATAGATTTTCCTATTCTGGATATATTATTCATATGGAATTATGTAATATGTAGTCTTTTGTGACTGGCTGCTTTCACTTAGCATAATGTTTTCAAACTTTATCCATACTGTAGCATATATCAGTACTTTATTCCTTTTTACTGTTGAATAATATTTCATTGTAAGGGTATACCACATTTTATTTATCCATTCATCAATTGCTGCACATTTGGGTTGTTTCTGGCTATTATGAATAATGCTGCTATGAACATCTGTATACAAGTTTTCATGGGGATATATGTTTTCATTTGTTTTGTGTATATATGCCTAGGAGTGGAGTTGCTGGGTTGTATGGTAATTTGATGTTTACCCATTTGAGGCACTGCCAGACTATATTCCAAAGGGCTACATCATTTTACATTTCTACCAGCAATAAAAGGGTTCCAATTTTTCCACATCCTTTTCAATACTTGTTATAATCTGTCTTCTTAATTATAGCCACCCTAGTGAATATGAAGGTATTGTCTTGTTTTGATTTTGATGCATTTCCCTAATGGCTAATGATGTTGAACATCTTTTCATATGCTTATAGGTCATTTGCATATCTTTGAAGAAATGTCTATTCAGATCATTTGGCTTTTTTTTTTTTTTTGAGACAGAGTCTCACTCTGTTGCCAGGGCTAGAGTGCCATGGCATCAACTTAGCTCACAGCAACCTCAAACTCCTGGGCTCAAGCAATTCTCCTGCCTCAGCCTCCCGAGTAGCTGGGACTACAGGCATGCACCACCATGCCTGGCTAATTTTTTGTGTATATTTTTAGTTGTCCAGCTAATTTCTTTCTATTTTTTTTAGTAGAGATGGGATCTTGCTCTTGCTCAGGGTGGTCTCGAACTCTTGACCTCAAGCTATCCTCCCACCTCAGCCTCCCAGAGTGCTAGGATTACAGGCGTGAGCCACCGAGCCCGGCTGGCATTTTTAATTGAGTTATTTGGCTTTTAATTATTGCTTGTAAGAGTTCTTTTCATATTCTAGATACAAGCTGCTTATTAGCTATATGATTTGCAAATATTTTCTCATTCTGTGGGTTGTCTTTTCACATGCTTGATGTCATTGTTTGAAGCACAGAAGTTTTTAATTGATGAAGTCCAATTTCTCTGCTTTTTCTTTGGTTGCTTGTGCTTTAGGTGTCATATCTAAGAAACTGTTACATAATACAAGTTCATGAAGATTTATGTTTATGTTTTCTCCTAAGAGTTTAGCTGTTACATTTAGCTCTTTGATCCATTTTGAGTTAATTTTTGTGCGTGGTGTGATGTAGGGGTCCACCTTCATTCCTTTGCATCTGGATATCCAATTGTCCCAGCAACAATTGTTGAAAAGACTATCCTTTCCCCCATTGAATTGTCTTGGCACCCTTGTTAAAAATCAATTGACCATAAATGTATGAGTTTATTTCTGGACTTTCAATTCTATTCCATTAATCTATATGTCTATCTTTATGCCAGTACAACACTAACTTGATTACTATACCTTTGTAATAAATTTTGAGATTAGGATGTGTAAGTTCTCCAATTTTGTTCTTTTTCAAGATTATTTGGCTATTCTGGGTCCCTTACATTTCCATATGAATTTTAGGATCAGCTTGTCAATTTCTGCCCAAAAAAGCTGGCTGGAATTTTGATAGATATTACAGTGAATCTATAGATCAATTTGGAGAGTATTTCCATGTTAATTATACTGAGCCTTCGAATTCAGGAATATGAGCTGTCTTTCCATTTATTTAGGTCTTCTTTAATTTCTTTCAACAATATTTTGCAATTTTTAGGATATAAGCTTTGCATTTCTTTTGTTAAAGTTATTTTTAAGATTTTCAAATTATTTTTCATGTCATATTAGGTTCCTATGCTGCTTTTACAAATTACAATGAACTTGATGACTTAAAACAACAGAAATTCATTCTGTCACCATTCTGGAGGCCAGAAGTCCAAAATCAGTTTCACTGGTCTGAAATCAAGATGTCAGCAGGGCCACACTCCATCTGGAGGTTCTAGGGGAGAATTTGTTCCTTGCCTCTTCCAAGCTGGTGGCTGTCTGCATTCCTTGACTTGTGGCCATGTCACTCCAATCTCTGCCTCCTTGGTCAAATTGCCTCCTCTTCTGTATTGTCAAATCTTCTCTGCCTCTTTTTTATGAGGAGGCTTGTGGTTGGATTTAGGGCCCACCTGGATAATCCAGAATAATCTCCCACCTTAAACGCCTTATTTAATCACATCTACAAAGACCCCCCCCCCCTTTTTAAAATAAGGTAACAGTTACAGGTTCTAAGGATTAGAATCTGGTATCTTTAGATGGCCTTATTCAGCCTACTACAAATCCTATTGTAAATGGAATTGTGTTTTAATTTCATATTTTGACTGTTCATTGCTGATATATCAAAATCCAATTGATTTTTGTATATTGCATTTTGTACTACGCAACCTTACTGAACTCGTTTATTAATTCTAATCATGTTTTAGTGGATTCATTAGAATTTTCTATATATAAGATCATGTCATTTTACAAATATAGTTTTACTTCTTCCTTCCCAATCTGGATGCCTTTCATTTCATTGTCTTGCCTAATTATCCTGACTCCAATACCATGTTGAATAGAAGTGGCAAAAGTGAACAACCTGATTTCCTATTCCTGATCTTAGGGGGAAAGCATTAAGTCTTAGACCATTAAATATTATGTTAGCTGTGCGGTTTCAACAAATGCCCTTTATCAGGCTGAAGAAGTTTCCTTCTGTTCCTAGTTTGCTGAATGTTTTTATCCTGAAAGAGTGTTGGATTTTGTCAAATGCTTTTTCTGTGTCAGTTGAAATAATCATGTGACTTTTATTCTTGATTCTGTTGATATAGTATTTTACATTAATTGATTTTCATATCAGCCTTGCATTCTTGGGATAAGTCCTAGTGTAATCCTTTTTATATGTTGTGGATATAGTGTTATATTTGTTGAGGATCTTTGCATCTATATTTATAAGAAATATTGCTCTTTATTTTTCTTTTCTTATGATACTTTTGTCTAGTTTGTTATCAGGATAATATTGGCCTCATAAAATGAGTTGGGAAGTGCTGAAAAATTTTTAATAACTATATCCATGAATTTTTCATACAATCTGTTTCAGAAAACTGAACACAAATATTTTAAATATGTGTCATGTGGAAGAATAAAGCAATAAGGGACACATAAGTCTCTTGTGATTCTTTTTAGACAGGGTCTCCCTCTGTCACCCAGGGTGGAGTACAGTGGCATAATCACAGCTCACGGCAGCCTCCAACTCCTGGGCCCAAGTGATCCTCCTGCCTCAGCTTCCCAAGTAGCTAGGACTGCAGGCATGTGCCACCATGCCCAAATAATTTTTAAAAAATTTTTCATGGAGACGGAGTCTCTACGTTGCCAGGGCTGGTCCCAAACTCCTGGCCTTAAGTGATCATCCCACCTCGACCTCCCAAAGTGCTGGGATTACAGGCATGTGCCACAAGTCAAACTTTTAACCTGACATAGCTGGAGAGCCATTCATTTTGATTTTGAGGGGAGCAACAAATTGACAACATTTCTTAAATTTAGAAGTCACTTGAGACAAAAAAAAGTGAAAAGTGTTAATTGGGCAGTGTCTCTTATATTGTATGACTCATTTAAAACTAAAGAAAGTTACTTGCAATTTCTGAAATTTTTGAAACATCTGAAGTTTGATATTGTTAGAAATGCTTCAATTCTATTGGGAACTGTTTGGTGGCTTAAATAAATTTCTTTTTTAATACAAAAATCTTTTTTTTTAGCTTTTTTCTCATAACTTTCTGACAAAATTTCCATAACTGAAGTAATAGATTCTTTTACCATACCTAAAAATAGTTTTCTTTTTTGTGTAAGAATCTAAACCATTTTATAGCTGAATAAAGTTACAAGCTCAGATTCTGTTAAAAAAGTTCTTTTTAAATTTTGGACATTTAATTTTGATTTCAAGAGACTAATTTTATTAATTCCTCTTGACTATTAAGTGGAAACTTCTTGTCAAGTTCACTATGCATTTGTTGAAAATGTCTCTGAATATTGTCCATTTTATTATCTTAAAATTTTCTTATACAACAAACAACTCCTTTATTTTTTCCATTTTGCTTTGCTGCTGCAAGTAGCTATTGCCAGGTGCAGTGGCTCATGCCTATAATCCTAGCACCTTGGGAGGCCGAGGTGGGAAGATCATTTGAGGTCAGGAGTTCGAGACCAGCCTGAGCAAAACTGAGACACCACCCCACCCCACCCCCCCAACCCCCCCACCCCCGACCTGTCTCTACTAAAAATAGAAAAATATTAGCTGGGCAACTAAAAATAGAAAGAAAAAATTAGCCGAGTGTGATGGTGCACACCTGTAGTCCCGGCTACTCAGGAGGCTGAGGCAGGAGAATCGCTTGAGCCCAGGGTTTTGAGGTTGCTGTGAACTAGGCTGATGCCATGGCACTCTAGCACTCTAGCCCAGGCAACAGAGTGAGACTGTATCTCAAAACAAAAAAAAAAAAGCAAAAAAACATAGCTATTGCCATCCATGGTGAATTTTATAATGTATTTTTCCCTTTACTACTCTTGTGGTAGTACTAAAAATTCTGAATCTCCATGGAATTCTGCATCCCACCAATTTTGATAAGTTGTATTTTCATTCATTTAGTCCAAAATATTTTTTAACTTGTTTTGAGACTTATTCTCTAACCCATGTGTTATTTAAAAGTGTGTTGTTTGATCTCCAAATATTTTGAGATTTTCCAGTTATCTTTTTGTTATTCATTCCTAGTTTAATTCCACTGTGGTCTGACAACATACTTTGTGTGATGCCTGTTCTTTTAAATTTGTCCAGGTGTGTTTTATGGACCAGAATGTGGTCTATCTTGATGAATGTTCCATGTGAGTTTGAGTAGAATGTGTACTCTGCTGTCATTGAATGAAGTATTCCACAGATGTCAATTAGATCAATCAATTAGGTTGATGGCTGTTCAGTTCAACTGTATTCTTGCTGATTTTCTGCCTGCTGGATCTGTCATTTACTGACATTGGGGTGTTGAAAGTCTTTAACTATAACAGTGAATTCATCTATTTCTCCTTGCAGTTCTATCAGTTTTTGCCTCACGTATTTTGACTCTCTCTTGTTGGGTGAACACACATTAAAGATTGTTATATATTCTTGGAAAATTGACCCTGTTATCATTATGTAATGCCCCTCTTTATTCCTGATAATTTTCCTTGCTCTGAAATTTTCTTTGTCTAAAATTAATACAGCTACAACAGTTGATATTTCTTTTGGTCAGTGTTAGCCAGGTATATCTTTCTTTATCCTTTTACTTCTAATATATCTGTCTTTATATTTAAAGTGAGTTTCTTGTAGATAGTATATAGTAGGGTTTTGTTTTTTTATCCATTCTGACAATCTGTCTTTTAGTTCATGTACAGGTAGTCCTCAGGTTACCGATGACCCGACTTACGGCTTTCTGTACATACAAACAGGCTCCCAAGGCTACCCATAAAGATAATTTATGGTGAAATAATTAAATTAATAATTTGGGAACTAGTTTCTTTCATGCATATAAACAAAATCTCATGGCGTAAGCGGTTCATTGGCACAACATCTTTAGGCTAGTGGCTAGTCTCATTGTTTATACGGTCACTTACACACAGCATCACTTTTTTCTTAACTTTTTTATTTGATTTTGTAAGTCTGTGTTTACGCTTATGACCATGCCTCCAAAGCAAAAGTCCACTGCAAGTCCAGGTGAGCCTGCAGTGAAGAGAAAGGTGATTACAATGGAAACAAAAGTAGAAATAATAAAGCATTCAGAGAAAGGCCAGACACAATCACTCGTTGGGAAAGCATTAGGCTTCCATCACTCAACTATCAGAACAATTATGAAGGGTAAAGTGAGAATAATGGAACATGTGAAAGGCAGTGCTCCAGTGAAAGCTTCAGTTATTACTAAGCAGCATAGTGGATTAATTATTGAAATAGAAAGATTATTATTGATTTGGTTAGAAGATCAAAATAAGCTTAATATTCCTATTAGCCTAGCACTGGTGCAACATTAGGGGAATGTTAACCTTGAATATTCTTTT
This sequence comes from Lemur catta, assembly GCF_020740605.2. Classification (NCBI taxonomy): domain Eukaryota; kingdom Metazoa; phylum Chordata; class Mammalia; order Primates; family Lemuridae; genus Lemur; species Lemur catta. Next base: position 65,525,289 of record NC_059128.1, read on the forward strand.
TTGAAGTTTCTCCTGTCTCCTATCTAAATTGTTTGCATAAGTTTGTTTTTATGGTCTGTTTGTTTGAATTCAAAGAAAGAGGGCAATAGTTTCTGTAACTTATTATTACAGAATGGGGTATTATTATTACCACATATGAGCCATTATAGTACTGTTGCTACTATTATTATTATTACCATATATGCACTGTTCATCAAGTATCCGAGTTACATACAAATCCGACCTAAAGACTTTCTCAGGAACGTATCTCGTCTGTAACCCAGGGACCTCCTGTATTTAGATCATTTCACATTTAAAGTGATATGTTTGAATTATATCTACCATGTCTCTGTTTTGTATTCACTGTGCTTATTCTTTGTGTTTGTTTTTTGTGACAGGGTCTCACTCTGTCACCCAGGTTGGAGTGCAGTGGTGTCATCATAGCTCATTGCAACCTCAAACTCCTGGTCTCAAGCAATCCTACTGCCTCAGCCTCCTACAGGCACTCGCCACCATGCCCAGCTAATTTTTCTATTTTTCTCGCTCTTGCTCAGGCTGGTCTCCAACTCCTGACTCAAGCAATCCTCCTGCCTCAGCCTCCCAGAGCATTAAGATTACAGGTGTGAGCCATCATGCCCAGCCCATTCTTTGTTAAAAAATGTTCCCTCTCTTTCTGCTTTCTCTGGTTTTAATTGAGCATTTTATATGATTCCATTTTTCTCTTCACTCTTAGCAAATCTAAAGGAAAATTGTTTCTCTACTCACAGCATTTCTGACACCAAATATGTGGGTTTTCCACACTAGGCAATTTCTAATTCTCTTCAGATACCAACCAAGTATGCTACAATTTAATCCAATTCTGACACTATCTGGAGTTAGCACAAATTCCACTGGTGAAGGGCTGAGTCCCACAAAACTGCCCCCAAAGTTCAGACATCAGGTGCAAGTAATGGACCCCAGGTTACCCACATTTCTGTCTGACTTGGCTACAAATTCAGGGTTCTCCTCACCCCCTCCTCAGGTTCAATAATTTGTTATAATGGCTCACAGAACTCAAGGAAACATTTTACTTACTTTCATCAGTTTATTATAAAGGATGTCGTAAAGGATACAAATGAATACCTGAAGAGGTACATAGGGCAAGGTCTGAGTACAGGAGCTTCTGTCCCCATGTAGTTGGGGTGCATGATCCTCCAGCACAAGGATGTGTTCACCAACCTTGAAGCTTTCTGAACCCATCATTTAAAGTTTTTATGGAGATCCCATTACGCAGGCATAATTGATTAAATCCTTGCCCCTTGTGATTAATTTTCTCAATCTTCAGCCCCTCTTCCCTCTCTGGAAGTCGGGGTTGAGGGGCTGAAACTTCCAATCTGTTTTAGTCCATTCCTGCTGCTATAACAAAAATACCATAGACTGAGTAATTTTAAATAATATAAATTTATTTCTCAAGTTCTGGAGGCTAGAAAATCCAAGATCAAGGTGTTGGCAGATTTGGTGTCTGGTAAGGGCTTGCTCTCTGCTTCCAACAAGGTGCCTTGTTGCTGCATCTTCTAAAGGTAAAAAACGCTGTGTCTTCACATGGTGGAAGAACAGAAGGGCAAAAGGGATGAACTCTCTCCCTGGGGCCCTTTTATAAGGGCCCTAATCCTATCCACAAGCAGTAGACCTCATGGCCTAATCACCTCCCAAGTGCCCCAGTTCTTTTTTTTTTTCTTTTCCTTTTTTTTCTTTTGAGACAGCTTCTTATTGTCTTGCTGTCACCCAGTCTCAAGTGCAGTGGCACAATCATAGCTCACTGCAGCCTGGAGCTCCTGGCCTCAAGCAATCCTCCCCTCTCAGCCTCCCAAGTAGCTGGAACTACAGGCACACACTACCACACCTGGCTAACTTATTTTTTATTTTTTGTAGAATCAGGGTCTCGCTATATTGCCCAGGCTAGTCTTGATCTTCTAGCCTTAAGGGATCCTCCAGCCTCAGCCTCCCAAAGGGCTAGAATTACAAGCGTGAGCCACTGCACCCAGCCCCCAGCTCTTAATCCCTTAATCCTTTAATCCTTAGAGGTTAAATTCCAACATATGGATTTTGGAGGGACACATACATTCAGACCGTAGCACAACCCTCTAATCACATGGTTGGTTCCTCTGGCAACCAGCCGCCATCCTCCAAGAGTCACTTTATTAGCATACGATCAGGTATGGTTCAAAAGGGCTTACACTGTGAATAACAAAAGACACTCCCATCACCTCTATCACTCAGAAAAGTCCCAAGGTCCCAAAAGCTCTGTGCCAGGAACCAAGAAAAAACCAAACACTAATTTATTGTAGTACATTAGGAGCTCTGTGTCAGAAACCAGGGATGAAGACCAAAATTATATTTCTTATTATATCACTATATCACAATATCAATTATACTTCCCTTAAGAGATAAATCTAATCCCTGAGAAGTAAACAGGAGCCAGAAAAAATAAGAGGGTTACCAAGACAGGGCCTCTGGCAGAGGGATTTAGGGCTGTTACCAGACTGCGGCACAGGGTGGGGCCCAAGTCTTAGGAACAAGATAGAAGCTGCATTTCTAAAACTAGGGCACAGCAGCAAGGACAACCTGATGCTGGGACTCCAAGTGTGGGCCAGAGCCTGTCCTATCCCTCTTCCTGGGGCCTGATCTGGGGCCAGGGACTGGGGCAGCACTGGCCCTGCAGGTGCGATGGGGCTGGGGGAGAGTGAGGATCTGGGGCTGGGAGCTGGGCCACTGCTCCTCTTCCTCCCCAGGGCCCCCAGCACTGCCCAGAGAGGGGAGGCCTTGCTAAGGCTCACCAGTATCCCTACTCCCTGCACTTCCCTTTCTCACCCTTCACTCTCTTGATTTTGAGCCCTCCTCCCACCCTTGGTCCTCCGCATGCAAACTCCCTGTTTTCAAGACAAGATGGTTCTGTATCTTAGGAACCTATTGACCGAGCTCTGAGCTCTGTCAGGATCCATAATAATTGCCTTCTATTTTTCTTTCTTTTTTTCCATCCTGCCTTATTCACTTTGATTGGCCGGGGAATAGGGTGAGTCTCTGAGAAGTGGTAAAAACTAGAGGAATGAGTATTGGCTCAGTGTGGGGTCTGCAGCGGGGAGGAGGAAGCCCACGGGAGCAGCACAGAGCAGCTCAGAGCAGAGAGTGGGGTATTTCAGGTGCTTCTGGTCTCCTGCTTTCACACCAGGAATCCAGCCATCCAGGCCGCACCAGCTGTCAGCCCAAGGGCTGCATCAGAGTCATCAACTATATTAGGATCTTAGTCAGAACTTTTGATTGACTTTTGGCTAGAGGCCACTTTAGAACTTTCACAACAAAGGACAGGTACAAATGTGACCTTCAGGAAAAGCTACAGAGTTTAAAACAGAAAAGCAACCAGATCAATTTCTGAGTATAAAAAATGCCACATTTCAGAACTGGCTTTGCAAAAATAATTATTAGGCACCATTATGTCAACATTACTGTTGTGGGAAAAAAAAGTCTTTTTCACCAGCAGAGACAGGTAATAACCTCTCTGCCATATTAGCCTAATTTCCCATGACCTGAGAGCCCATCATATACCTTCTGTCACTCCTGCCCCCAGACAGAGCCTCTCTGTCCAAGTGACACCCTCTCCCAAGAGGAGGGATGTCCAGGGATAAAGAAAGGCTAAGGTAGAAAGGAGGTATTCGTCGACACCCTCCTACTTAACTTTCCTTGGCCATTTTGATCATTTTTTAAAATTCATTTTGATTCATTTTCGAGGGCTGATTACAGTTTAGTCTCTAAAGATGCTGGTAATCATCCAAATACAAGTCACTTGAAAAAGGACCCCTGGAATCATCCATGACTTGAGAAGCCTCCAAAAACTATAAGCATTTCATTTTTGTGCATCCCAATTAAAAAAATCCCAAGGTGTATTTTATACACATACATAAAAGTTTCCAAATGGATACACCCCACCTGTTAACCTTTGGGGTTACCTTTGGGGATGGGATTGCAAATAGTGGAAGGGGCTTCTTCACTTCTTTTGCCTTATAGAAGATTTGTTGCTTGAATTTTTAAAGTAATGAGCATTACTTTTATGATGGGGAGAAAGGAAAGAAGAAAGGAAGGAGAAAGCAAGTTGGAAGAGAGAAGGAAAGACAAAGAGAGAAAGAAAGAAAGCTACCTCCACCCTCCTCCACCCTCTCCCTGAATAAGGTCCAGGGAATCTCATCTATGTCCCTTATCCTGCAGGAGCCGCTGGAACCCTCACAGGCACAGAGGGCAGCAGCTGTTCACCCTCTTTGGTGCATTATTCATCCTGTATTTATTTTATTTAGATTTGTCAGAGTCAAAAGAGCTCAAAATAAAAATACACATAACTTTTGGCCATTTTAAATATCAAAACATTGAACGATATTTAGGGAGACTAGAGGCAAGAGGGAGGCCACAGGGAAAACATAAAGCAACAACGTGGATAAGAAAGAAACAGCAGTTTCGAGTAAAAAGCAACAAATACCAGTCTGCTGAAAAAACCCGTCTGCTCCTCCTTGTTTGAGTTTATGACAACCTTGTTCTCCAGACGTCTGGCCAGAAAATTAGACACAGAAGCTATTGTCCCCTGGATTCTCCTATTGCCTCAGAATGCTCACAGCATTGGCCGGCAGCTGTGGACGTGGTTCCTCAAAACCCACAGCCAAGCTCACCTTCCCCAGAACCCCTTCCTCTCTGCCTGCCCTCTGGTGACAGCGATTCTGTGTTCCCGTGTTCCGTGCTCAAGTTTTCAGTTATTTTGCACGTGTTAACTGTTGTCACTCTGGACTTGGTTATCATGTTGGTGGTGTGTCTAGTTTATTGATCCGAAAACCTTTGAGCACAAAGGCCTTTGGCGTGCCCCTTCACCCCCTCTGTGTCCAGGTAGTGCCTCATCCACAGAGGGGGTCCTATGACCTTTCCTGACCTTCCTGCCACCTCTCCACGCTCTTCTCCAGTGACATTGCCCAGAAGCCAGAAGGACCATGGTTAGCAAATGACCACGCAGGCACGTCTGTCTAATTCTAGCCAAGGGCACGGGGGAAAGGACAGAGCCCAGGGACCTGTGGCCTCTTCTCTGAGGGGACGCTGGGCTAATAATAGGAGGGGAGATTAGGAAGGGATTTGAACTGCATTGTTATCTCACAGGAATGGCGTTTGAGGGCCTTTTTCCCAAGCTCTTCCCAGAGCAGCTCCACCCCCCCACCCCTGTGTGGCTGTGGAAGTACCCACTGCCTTTTCCACCTCTCTCGTTCTGTCCCCCTCCATTCCCCTCCTCAATTCCTCATCCCTTTCCTCTCTGTCTTCTGGTCTCCTGCACCTATTTTCCCTATTCCTCTGCCTGGATCGGCTTCCTTCCACCACATCCTACGAGGCCTGTCCATGTACCCTTCGTCTCTGCCTGTGGCCCTTCAGGGCCTTCTGTCCCACTCCCTCCCTTCCCAGCAGCCTCACTGTCTTCAGCTTCAGAAGCCAGGTTTCCTTTCCAGACTTGTGACCTCTGTCTCCCCACTAACACATTTGGGCCAGTTTTGTGTCCTCCTCTGAGTCTTGCTCTGCCTCTGTCCCTGTGGACAAGCACAGGTGGGCAACAGGTTGAGGTGGGCTGATGGCCGCCACAAGCCCAACAACTAGCAGTCAGCACTGTCTGACACCAGGCACAGCGACACCTCTGAGAACAAGACCCACCTCCCGGAGCCCAGCCGCAGCTATTCTTAGGAACCCAGCACCACAAAAGGGCCTTTTGCTTTGTTTCACACCACCCCCAGGGATCTGCTCCTGGCAGCCAAGGCTGTAATCTCAGAGACAGGGGCCCAGGCACGGGAGGCCCGGCTGGAACCTGTGCCCCCTACTCTGCTCCTCAGAAGCATGAGGCTCTGCCCTTGGACAAGGTCACCTCCCTCCATGACACACAGACACACAGCTCTGCCACTCTTTCTGCGGTCTTGGCCTTTTCACTCCACTGCCTTTGTTCCCACGGCTGGACCTCAGCTCGGCCAGCCCCACTCCTCTGGCTACTCTGCCATTTCTCTGCATACCTCCCCGTCTGCCCCTCTCTCAGCCTCCTCATGGACCCCTGCCCTGACTTTTCCCCACTCCCAACAAACCAACAGCTGTACCATCCTGCTTCTTTCCCACTCTCCCTGCTCAGAAAGCTTCAGCTCCTTTAATCCAGTAAACTGAAAGCGCTTTGAAAAATGCCCTTCTTTCCTTGCTGCAGGGAGGCAAACTAAGACCCCCACATCTGTCCCTTCAGACGTTGAGCCTGAGCAGCTCTCAGCCACTCATCTGGTCCGCAGACTGAGGACAGTCTGGCACTCCAGCTGCTGGCTGCCCCGAAAAGCTCCCTTCGGGGCAAGCAGCAGCCAGCCCCCCGGATCCTCTCTTCCAAGCCTGATTTTGAGAGTCTCAGACCCAGGGCAGTCACTCACCAGCCTCTCCCATGGCCAGAGGACCTGTGTAATGTGTGTATCTGTTTGTTTACTTACTTGGTTTCTGATTCTTATGGAGAACTTTGGGGCATGTGTAGCAAAAACCTGGAATGAAAGCTCTGCACTGAGCCCAGGCATGCACACCCAGCTGCAGGGATGCTGCACGCCCCGCAGCACGGAAACAGCAGAGCAGGGCCGGCTCTCCACCCTCCTCTTGCACCAGCAAGAGCCCTGCTCCAAGAGACTAGGAAGTTATCCCAGACCCAGGTTGTGGGTTGAGACCGGGAGAGGCACCTGTACCTTCACACGAGGAGCGTTATCTTTCTAGGTAAAATAAAAATACTGAGGCAAAAGTAAGCAGAAGACACTAAGCTACCAGGCACTACTTAGGTTTCCAGATCACTTGATAGGGCTCCTCCTGCCCTGCAGCCTGCTTTAGTCCTGCCACATGGAGATCAGGAGGCTGAGACCATTCTCAGGCAGTCAGAGAAGGCCCAGGGATGAGAGCCACCGCTGGGGAAACCTCTGCTCTGAGCTCCCTGCCTGCGTATCTGGAGGGGAGGAGCCAGCCGAGTCTCACATTTGCAAGCCCACCCAATGGCGGCCAGTACCCCACCTCTCCAGGTATTCCTAAACTGCCCCCTAGGCTTCCAAAAAGAGAGATGGGAATAAGAAAACAGAACCAGAAAATGTAAAAGGGAATGGGGAACAAAACAGAGCGTCTTTTATCACCCACTCTTCACGTGTTCAGGACTGCCCTATCTTAAAAACAAAACAAACCGTGCTACTTGGCCATTTTCCTCTTTAGCTGCTATCTAATCTCATTCATTTCACTGCCAAACTCCTCAAATGCATGGTGTACACCCACTGCTTCCACTTCCTGTCCACTCATCCTTTTCTTAATTAACTCACTGTAGCCTGGCTCTGCCCTGTGACTCGGCAGAAGCTGTTTGCTACAAGATAACCCAAGTTCTCTTCTCTTCCTGACACCCTTTCTTTGGCATCCGACACTACCAGCCACCTGCTCCTCTTGAAATACTTCTTTTGGCTTCTAGGAAATTGCCCTTTTCTTGTTCCCCTGGGCTCTCTTTCAATCTCCTTCTCCATTCTCTGTGGGCTTCTCTTCCTCCTCCCATCTTTTCACTGTGGGTATCTCCCTGGGCCTTTCCTCTTCTCTCCAGTGGCTTCTCCCACATCCCCTGGGCAATCAGCTCTTTTTCTCCAGTTTTGCCCACTGGGCCCATGATTCCACCTTTCTACAGGAACGCAAAACATCTTCCATCGGTCACCCCACTGTTACCTCCAACTCCCCCAAACCAAACATTTTGTCTTTTCTCCTGCTTGTTCCCTTTTGCCACTATTCCCATCCTTGCCAACATCCTGCAGGCATGACTTCCTTCCTCGTTTCCTGTACCCAGTCTGTCAGCAAGATGTTTTATTCCTCCTTCAGAAATGCCTTCCAGCCTTGCCTTTCCTCTTCATATCTGCTGGACCTGCTCTCCTGCCGACCTTGATTGCTCCTATAATCTCCTCTCTGGTCTCCTTGCCTCCAGCCTCGTCTTCCTCAAAGCATTCAACAGTAGCCCGTCTAGGCCCCTCACACTCTGCTCTCAAGACATCACAACGACTGCCCTAGAACTTTAGCTCCTCATTGCTTCCAGGACATTGTCCATTTTGCTGGTCTGGGAAACATGGCAGAGTCGGTAGAGAATACTTTGGAGCGAGATAGACCTGGGTCTGAATCCCAGTGCACACTTGCTGCTTGACCTTGAGCAAACAGGTTAGCCTCTCTGAACCCCATTGCTCATCCATAACATGCAAATTTAGTGACAGGCAACTGTGAGCATTAAGTGAGATCATGTGTGTAAAACACCGTGCTCGGTACCCAGCACAGGGAGGCACTTAACACTTAGATAGCCCTTTCCCCTTTTTTCCTTCCACCTATGTCTCCAGACCCCCCACAGCATAGTCTGAGTCCTCACCAACTCACTGTACCACTCCCCCTCCGTGCCTTTGGTCATGATGCGGCTCTCGCTGCTTAGAACACATCCTGATTCCCAGGAGTTCTCAAAGCCGTAGCCTCCCTTCAAGCCCCAGTTCCACGTCCCCACCTTGAAACCTTTGACTGTTCCAGCCCACACTGAGCAAAAGCTTCTCGGCTCTTGGGCTCTTCCGGGTCTAGATCACACTGTTTAGTCGCAGCCGTCTCCCATGGTTCCCAGTGTGTTACCTTCCGCTCCCCTAGCTGCTGAGAGTGCCTTGAGTCAGAGCCCCCACAGAGCCTGGCATGTGGCAGGGGTCAGTGAGGCATCTGACTGGCTAATTGGGACCCAGCTGCACTGGGCTGGGGACTGGAACTGAGGCCTCCTGGCGAGTTCGTCACACACCAGTGCTCTGATTAGAACTGGCTACAGAAGGTAGCTCAGGCTCTGCCGCTGGTGCTTGTGCAGAGATGTACGCGCACGCACAGACATGCATGTGTGTAGGCAAGTGTGCTGGGTGCACTCCCCTGCATTTATGATGGCGGTAGAAGAGGGGAGACAGGCAGTGGTCCCAGGGAGGACTGCTTAAGGAAATGGGGCCTCTGACAAGAGTAATCAGCGACAGAATGCCCTCTCCCCTCGGGAGCAGCCACTCATTACTCAGCCTCCTCAGTGAGCCACCTCCTTCCACTCCTCCTAGGTCCCATGGTCACCACAGCCTGTGCTAAGCCAGGCCTGGCAGCCCCAGGAGACTGCCCCAGGGATATCTGTGAACAGAGCAGAGGGCCTCATGGAGGAGCAGGGTCCTGTGGTTTGTCCCCAACTGGAGCCCAGCACAGAGAGAGCAGTGTGCAGGGCTTCAGGTCTGGGTGCCAAAGTACCCAGCGAGTGACTCCAGGATGCTGTTTTTCAGTCTGCTGAATTATTTCATATCACAATATCCTAGCCACTCTCCTCCCAGAGGTTTTTAGCCCCTCTGCATCCCAAGACCAGTCTGGCTTCAGCCAGGGGTAGTTGGGACTGCTGAAGCACCCCTGGTCGGTCTGAGAACCTTGGCCTCCTTGGTTCTTGTATGGACAAAGAGACCACAGGACTGCAAGATGCCTGGTCACCTTGGCCCAGACCATCCCTCGAACCAAGTGGACTTAGCGGGGATGAGGGAGGGGAGGAGACAAAGAACCTCTGTAGCAGGGTACCTGGCCCTACTGTGTATAGTCTGGCTTCCTCAGGTCTGTGTTCCTAACATAAATGCTTCTGCTTAGTGAGGGCCCACAGTGTGTCTGGTGTGTGCTAGACCCTTCACCTGTGCGATCCCTGATGATCTTAATAGCCCTGGAAAGTAAATGTGACTATCCCCATGTTATAGATCAGCAGTCCCCAAACTTTTTGGCACCAGAGGCCAGTTTCATGGAAGATAATTTTTCCACCAACCAGGGAGGGGAGACGGTTTTGGGATGATTCAAGTGCATTACATTTATTGTGCAGACAAACCTCCCTGCTAATGATAATCTGTATTTGCAGCTGCTCCCCAGAGCTAGCATCACCACCTCAGCTCCACCTCAGATCATCAGGCATTAGATTCTCATAAGGAGCGTGCAGTCTAGATCCCTCACATGCAGAGTTTACAGTAGAGTTCTCACTCCTATGAGAATCTCCTTCTGTGATCTGACAGGGGCAGAGCTTCCACAGCCCTGCGAGCGATGGGGAGCAGCTATAAATACAGAGGAAGCTTCGCTTGCTCACCTGCCGCTCACTTCCTGCTGTGAGGCCTAGTTCCTAACAGGCCACAGACTGGTACTGATCCACAGCCCTGGGGGTTGGGACCTCAGTTACAGATGACAAAACTAGTTATGTCACTGACCTAGACCACACAGCTAGAAAAATAAAATAACTAGGTTTCAAAGTGGACCTTTGTGGCTGGGCGCGGTGGCTCACGCCTGTAATCCTAGCCCTCTGGGAGGCCGAAGAGGGCAGATTGTTTGAGCTCAGGCGTTCGAGACCAGCCTGAGCAAGACCAAGACCCCGTCTCTACTAAAAATAGAAAGAAATTATATGGACAGCTAAAAATATATATAGAAAAAATTAGCTGGGCATGGTGGCACATGCCTGTAGTCCCAGCTACTTGGGAGGCTGAGGCAGGAGGATCACTTGAGCCCAGGAGTTTGAGGTTGCTGTGAGCTAGGCTGATGCCACGGCACTCACTCTAGCCAGGGCAACAGAGCGAGACTGAGTCTCAAAAAGAAAAAAAAGTGGACCTTTGTGACTGACTCCAAAGCTCGCCAGACTGCCACCCTCATGCCCTCTGAGGCCTCTAGCTGTGGGATCCAGACTGGCCACTTTCCACAAAGCCTCCCTTTTGGTGAGTTGTGCCCCTCCAAACGCTCCCTGAAGGCAAGACGTACCCTCCCAAACCACCCTAAACTGAACTGGGCCAGCCCCAAACCCGCCCCCTCCAGTCTTTCCAGCTGTCCATCGTCTGTCAGAAAGCAGAGACTACCGGGGCTCGGGGCTCGGGGGAAGAAATGCAGAGGTACAAAAAATTTTGGAGCCAGCAGAAAGACAAAAGAATGACAAGAAGGAGCAGCTGTTTGCAAAGGGAAACTTGAGACAGGCGCAGGGCTCAGCTCTCTAATCCCAGGCTCGTGTGGAGCCAGGGCAGGGGCCCCCCAAGGTCAGGGATTCTAGGGGCAGGCGGATGGGAGAGTCGACCGCCACTCCTGGGTGGGTCCCCCCTCCTGTGTGCACACACACCTGGTGCCTCATTCCTACTTCTGGGCCAAGTCTCCTGCCTCTTTCCGCCCCTATTCTGCTGCCTTGCCTTTGGGTTTTGGGGGCATCTTTCCAGTTTTCCTCTTTCCATGCCGATGTCTCCACTAATTCGCCCTAGTGTTCCCCCCGCCCCCATTCCTGGTAGTAATTTTAGCAACTTTTCCTCTGAACTACCGCTGGCATGTTCACAGCAAATGGCCCCTGTTTGGGCCTGACACTTGATCAGGGTGGTGACAGAGCCCAGACAAAGCAGGAGCGATGCCGGGGAGGCGAGGACAGAGGGACAGATCACCTTCCTTCCACTCCAGGCCTTATTTGGTCTACCTTGCTGAAGCTGCCCCCCCTCCAGCTCTTTTTATTTATAGCATTTTGCTCTGCTCTCCTTTGTCTTGTCTGCTGTCACCCTGTAGTACACTCTGCACAGTCCCCACCCACTGCCACGTGGTGGGGCCCCGGGCCCCTCACTCTCCCCACTGGGAATGTGTGTGTTTGCAAAGCTTAGGCCTGAATTCCACTTCTACAAACAGTTGAGTAGAGCTACCCAGAGGAGGGATCTTTCTTTTGGTCACAGTTCTATCCTTGTTGACCAGAACAATGCCTGGCACATAGTAGGCACTGCGCAAATACTCGTCGAATGAAAGAATCAGCAAAGCTGCTCAGTCTGCAGACAGCACACACAGCAGGAAGAGAACCATGGTGGAGCCGAGAGCAAGGGCTGGAAGGGCTGGGGACCATGGGGATCTTTAAGGACAGCAGGCCCTCCCATCTGTCTGAGCCGTGGGGCGAGAGCCCCGTTAGGGAGGCAAGTTCTGCTCTGCAGCAGGGTGCGGAGAACAGTAACACCAAAACACCAACAGGCCGGAGCCCACCAAACCTGAAAGGAGGGCAACAAAGTGGGATTGGCTTTACGAAATGTGGAAAAGCTTCCCAGCTCCACGGCCAAGGTGGCTGGACCATAGTGAAGACACTGGCTTTGAAATGGCTCAAATGTGTCCCGAGCATCCTTTGTGCATGCGGATCGCCTGCATCTGTGCCCGAGCCCTAGGGAATCAGGAGGGGTGACGGTTTAGTGCTTGGAAAGCTGGAAGTGGTGGATGAAAGAGTTTTTGCCCTTCATCACCCTTCCCTGAGGTTTCACCAATGGGGCTGGTTCCTCAGCGCCTGGCAGGCCTGGCCGGGCCGCCTCAGCAACTGTATACCTCAGCACGGCAGAGCAGCTGCTGCTTCAGATGCGGCCCCTGCAGGTCGAGGTCTACCCCCCACTTGCCACCCCGCCACACACACAGCCGCTCAATGTTCTCAGACTGTGCCTTGGTTGCTAAGCAGCCCCCACAGAGGCCCCCTTCTGGATTTTCCCTTCCCTGCTATGCCCACCCCACCTTCAAAATGTACCTGCCCTGCACCCCATCCCCCAGGCCTGCTTCTCTCCTTCCAAGCTGACAGCTAATCAGATGGACTAATCCGCATGCGCTGAAGTGCGCTGTGCTTGGAAGGAGGGGGGATTTCAAACCAAAGCCCGCAGTGGTTGCCTGGACACGGAGCCAGTCATGCTTGCACTCTCCGTTGCTGAATGTGGCATCAGCTATGTTCTGCGCTCCTGGGCTGGGCCCCAGCTTCCTCTCCCTGCTCCTCTGCAGCTGCTCCCAGGGCCTGCAAAGGGGAAGATTTTTCCTGTCCTGCCCTTCTGCCCCACTCGCCAGAACACCAGTCGCCTCCAGGTCTGGGAAGAGGTCAACCCACCAGACGCTAGTGGGCCAGGCAACAGCTGTCTTGGTTAGGGGTCTCCTTCTAGCTCAGAGCAGCTGTGTTATCTATAGCTCTGAGAAGGTCTGGCCCTGGGCCAAGGCATTTAGTACCTGCATTTAAGAAAATGAGTCAGACAAAAAGCTCCAAACTAGGACCCTTGGGTGGCCAGGTCCTGCCCTCTGCACACAGTGGGTCTGGAGTCCCAGCCCTCCTTCCCAGTCTCCCTCAACAGGCCAGGCTGCAACCCCATCTGCTGATGTTTCCTGCCTTGAGTCTTGCTGCTCTGATTAGCTGTATGACCTTAAAGAATGCGCTGTCCCTCTCCATAAAATGAAGGGCTGGCTCTGAGGCTCAGTGACCTCAACACATTGCCCGCTGGTCCAGGGAAATCAGTGCCTGAGCCAGAGTCCCCATCTCGAAGCTCCCTGGGCATTGTTATTGCCATTTGGCTAGGAAATCTCCTTCCAGCTGTCCCAATCTAGCCCCCTCCCTGGGGCCGTGCCCCCAACTCTTTCCTACCCCTCTCTGCTGCTGACACTCACCCCTTCCCATCTCACAGTCGGATACAGGACTCAGGACAGGGGAGCGGGAGGACACTGCGGAAATGGGGCTAGGTCAGCAGAGGGGGCACAGCACCCGAGGGGCTACAGTGTCAAGGGCCAGGAGTGCCCTGCGGGAGAGCCAGGGTCCTGCCTGCCGGAGTCATGGTGGTTATGGTCAGTCTCCTACCAGCTATGGAATGTGAGGCCTGGCCTGGGAGATATTTTTGCTGCACTTTGAGCCACCCCGCCCCCTGGAACTCAGACCCTGCACACTCCATGCCATAACAATGACGACCACTTCCAATTGTTTCCTAGCTGGAGGGGGGAGGGGAGAACTGTTTGGGAAGAGGGGGGAGCCTGGGGGAAATACTTCTAGTGACAACAGCCCTTTCTAAATCCGGCTAGGGACTGGGTGCAGGTGGGGGTGGGGTCGCCCTGCTGCCCCATATATACAGCCCCTGAGACAAGGTCTGGCTCCACAGCTCTCTCCTGCTCCCTGTGTCTTTCTTTGCTGTTCTCAGGTAGGAGTGGGAGACGGATAATGGGGCTCCAGGTTTAGGAAGGGGTTCCTCTAGGAACAGCAAGCTTCATGCAGGGCTTCACGCAGAGTACTAGGTCCAGTTATTGAGCACACTTGTGCAGGTCTAAACGTGCGTATGTGCCACGGGAGTGTGGGGCTTACGTATTACCTCACTGGCTAAGATATAGAAATATCGAGAGGGAGACGTGTGTTTATGATCATGCCTGAGAACAAGCAGGTCCATTTATGCGGAGGGAGAAAAAGATGGTGGAAAATGATTACATAGGAAGTGTGTCTGTTTACAAGCTAGTTCTGTGAGGCCTGGAATGTACAGCTACCCCTGTCCACGCACGTGGAGGTGCTTGTCTGTGCATCCAGGAGTCATGGCTGTCAACAGCGTGTGCACACCCTACAGGAGGAACTCACAGGCACATGGGCACGCGTGTTCCAGGGCCTTGCACACTGAAGAATACGCAGCCATGTGAGCCTATTTACACTGTGCGCATACTCAAATGTGCACATCTGTTGTTGAGGCATGTATGGCACCCTGGGGGCGTGCTGTGGTACAGGCAGGAAGACTTTGTATGAGATGTGTACATGAACAGCAGGCATGCGTATTCACTGAGGGTGTGCAGCGTGTTTGGCTGTGTGACGGGCTTGTCTATGAGAGGAGGCCCACAGTGTCTCCTCTCAGAGAAGGTCCACAAAGTCTGATAATAAAATGGAAGACGGGATGGAAAACAACTGGCTTGAGAGTCTTGAGTCTTGGCTTCCAGTCTTGGCTCTACCACTTATTGTTATATGCCCTTAGACAGGCAAGCTGTTTCACCTGGATTTCCTAACCTGTCGAATGGGTGAGGACTGAGTAAGAGGATGTGCATCGAGGTGCTTTGCAGACTGGAAAGCGCTGACCATTAGTTGTTTCTTAGGGGGCTCGAAGAAAGGTCTCATTAGATGGGTGCAGGCAGGAGTGAGGAGGATTAGGGCTCAGAGTCGAGTTGACTCCAGGAAACTGTTAGAACCAGTCCTTGGGGCAAAAAGGGAATTGTGTTTGAAAAGTGAGAAGGAGGATGGGACCAGAGAAGCTGACCACAACTTCCACCTTGTTTTCAGGTCTGGGGGAAGATGGGTGCTGAAGGACAGAGCTGGGAGAAGCAGGGCATGGGACTGGCCAGGTTGGGTGGCAGCCTGCCCTGACACAGCCTCTTCCCTCTCTCCAGGTCCCTGTAGGCCTGGGCTCCTTTCCTCATCCGTAGACACGCTTGAGAAGCCAAGGTAAGACAGCTAACGCTAGAGCATGGGGGAGTCTGGGAAGACTGGGCACGACAGCCCCAAGCCAGACTGTGGAGCTCTACTTTCTGCCCTGCCCTGGGGAGAATATCTTGGCCACCAGGAGCTCCTTTCCCATGACTAGTGAGGGGACCCAGGGACAGATGAGGGTCACACATCAATATGGTCAAATTCCTATTCCTATTCCTACGAGAAGCCCAGGACACTCTGCTCTTCCTGGGAGAGTCCTAGCCTGGACAAAGGTTAGTTGCCCTTCTACTCTGGCAGTTTGCTAGGCTGCTCTTCTGCTTAAGGGGTAAGCTCAAAGAACAAGGGACTCGCTGGGGACTCCTCTTGACTCCTGAGCATGGTGCTAGGTTTTGGGGCTCCCACCGAAGGGGAGAGCCCAGGGAGGGGGCGTGGGGAATGGGCTGATGGCAGGGCAGCCAGCTTCTCTCGCTCACTACAGGCACCGCCATGGGGGATGCGGAGATGGCCGTGTTTGGGGAGGCCGCTCCCTACCTGCGTAAGTCAGAGAAGGAGCGGCTCGAAGCTCAGACCAGGCCTTTTGACCTCAAGAAGGATGTCTTTGTGCCTGATGACAAAGAGGAGTTCGTCAAGGCCAAGATTATGTCTCGAGAGGGTGGCAAAATCACAGCCGAGACTGAGCATGGCAAGGTGGGTCGAAGGGCTGATGTGAGAGGCCACCCTGGCCACCCCCACCCCTGGGTGGACAGAGAGAGGTGTGCTCAGGCTCTGCCCTGCACAGACCTGAGGCTGGTGAGGGTCTTCCCTTTGGGTAGGGATCCAGACCCTTCCAAGAGCCTCTCATTCCCAACATCCAATCTGCCTTCTCTGAGGGATCCTGGTTCTTTTTCTCTTTAACATGATTGTCCTTTAATTTGCCCAACTCCTATCCCTCTTGAGGGAGGAGGGAAAGCACAGGCTCACAGGCTGGCGGGGGGCCTGTGTGGGGCTGTTGCAGACGGTGACCGTGAAGGAGGACCAGGTGATGCAGCAGAACCCACCCAAGTTCGACAAGATCGAGGACATGGCCATGCTGACCTTCCTACACGAACCTGCGGTGCTCTACAACCTCAAGGAGCGCTACGCGGCCTGGATGATCTACGTGAGTGCGGCACCTGGCCATCCGGCCCATGCACATCTGCTCCAGGGGCTGAGAGTGTCCGTTCTTTGTGTCCAGGCCTTGTTGCACTCTATCCTTGTCCCTACATCCTTGGTTCCATTCTCACACCTGCAGCTGGCATTACTCAGATTGAGTGCGTTCCGAGGTTTTCCTTTCTCTTCTTCCTTTCCTAGGGTCTTCCTCTAACTCTGAAAGTCTCCCCCCCACTCCCCTTCATCATGGCAACTCTCTCCTCCTTTTCTCCCCCCAGACCTACTCAGGCCTGTTCTGTGTCACCGTCAACCCCTACAAGTGGCTGCCGGTGTACACTGCTGAGGTGGTGGCCGCCTACCGGGGCAAGAAGAGGAGTGAGGCCCCACCCCACATCTTCTCCATCTCCGACAACGCTTATCAGTACATGCTGACGGGTGAGAGGCCCAGGGAAGGGTCTCCCTGAAGGAACTGGGAGAGGCTGGAGAGTGAGGGAGGAGGAGGCAAGAACGCCTTGGGAGCCTCCTGTGCAGCTCCTGACTTTGCCTCCCATTTTCTCCTCACAGACAGAGAAAACCAGTCCATCCTGATCACGTGAGTGTAGCTCCTGCCCTGCTCCCTGCCAGAGTCTCCCTGGCCCAGCCCCCAGCCCCAGCAGGGACCCCAGAGCCCCATGCACAGACCCGCAGCCCTCCTTCCTGTCCCTGTCTGCCCATCCCCTCTTTCTTCTCTGACCTTCACCCTGACCCTTCTCTTTGTTCCCCGCCTTCCTTCCTGCTTTCCACCTCCTTTTATTTCTCCTCTCCCATCTCCCTCACCCCATCTCCTCCAACACATCATTCCTTTATCCATAAGCCCGTTAATCACCGTGTCTTCTTCAAATCTTCATTTTCTTGCATCTTTTCCTTCAGAAGCCTTTCCTGTTTTTCCAGCCGCACCCACTCTTTTCCAAGCAGCCCAGGCCCCCCTCCTCCGATTGACCTGGCCCAGGTCTCTCCTGACTCGAGGCTTGTTGGTCTCAAGCAGTGGTGGTCACTGCCTAATGAGCCCCTGACTGTTCCCACAGCGGAGAATCCGGAGCAGGGAAGACGGTCAACACCAAGAGAGTCATCCAGTACTTTGCTGTCATCGCTGCCATTGGGGATCGCAGCAAGAAGGACCAGAGCCCAGGCAAGGTAGGCCTGCTGTCCTGCGTGGGCCTGCTCGGCAGAAAGGGAGGGCAAGTCCTCGCTCACCTGCCATCCTTCTTGACCTCCGCAGGGCACCCTGGAGGACCAGATCATCCAGGCCAACCCCGCTCTGGAGGCCTTCGGCAATGCCAAGACCGTCCGGAATGACAACTCCTCCCGCTTCGTGAGTGGTCCCTGATCTTGGGCTTGGGACTTGGGCTGGTCCAAGCATGGCCCCAAATAGGAGACTTCCCCCAACTCATCACTACACTCTTCCATCTCTCCAGGGGAAATTCATTCGAATTCATTTTGGGGCGACTGGAAAGCTGGCGTCTGCAGACATAGAGACCTGTGAGTGTCATGAATCTGCTGGGGCTCAGCCGAGCTCACCCTTGTTCTCAACCATCTGGTCTCAACCACTGTCCCCCTTCCTTCCCCTCCCCCCTCTGTTTTTCTCTTCTTTTTCTGTCTCTGTCTCTGTGTGTCTCTGTCTCTAGGTCCGTACATTTGTCTCTGAGACTCCCTCTGGCTCTTTCTCCACCTCTGTCTCTACATGTCTGTGTGTCTTTCTCTGGGATTTAGCTCTGAGACTATTTCTCTTTCTGGGTCTCTGTCTGCATCCCATCTCTGTGTGTCGTGTACCAGTCTCTCTCTCTCTATCTCTATCTCATCCTCTCTCTGCCTTTCGCTTGCTGCATTTATCATTCATTTTCCTCTGTTTCCTTGTACCTAAATCCAAACCTTTTCCTTTCTTTTCTTCTCCCTGCCTATTCACAGACCTTCTGGAAAAATCCAGAGTTATTTTCCAGCTGAAAGCAGAAAGAGATTATCACATTTTCTACCAAATCCTGTCTAACAAAAAGCCTGAGCTACTGGGTGAGTCAGAGCTACTGACTGAGACCAACTATCTCCATGGCAACCTGGTCCCCTCTGCCTGCAGCTGGATTCTGCTGGCATGCCCTGGGCTGTGTGGCACTGCTGGATCCGGTTCTGTGGGATGTGGGGCCAAGTCAAGCCCTGTCCTGTGCTCTCCATCATGTCGTGTGCTGTGGTGGGCCGTCCCCATGAAACCCAGGGGCTGTGTCACAGCCTAACCACGTGTTCTCCCCTAGACATGCTGCTGATCACCAACAACCCCTATGATTATGCCTTCATCTCGCAAGGAGAGACCACAGTGGCCTCCATTGATGATGCTGAGGAGCTCATGGCCACTGATGTGAGTGTGTGAGGACCCAGTGGGGGGGGAAGGATTGGCAGTGAGGAGCCAGTGGGACCAGTTCACCACCCCAGGAGCAGAGCTAAGACACTGGCCGTCTGTTGTTCATAGCTGTGTGGCCCTCCCAAGGCCAGAATGTGCCCCGTCACCAGGGCATGCTGGGGTATGGGTGAGGTAAGACAGCACTGGCCAGCATTTGGTGTTCGATCAAACCATAAAGGGCAGAAAACCCTGGAGAGAGACACACAAGCCAGGAATCAAGGCACCACCAAGGGAGGAGGGAAGGAAGAGTCACGAAACAGTCACAGGGCTGGGGCAGGCTGTCAGGTGAGAGCAGGCATGGAAGGTGTAGAGGCCAGGCAGGGAAGCAAGAGTAGTGTCTGGAAACATGAGTGGGTAACCCAGAACCGCTGTGACCCCTGACAGCAGGGCTGAGGCAGTCTGAGCTCCTCAGATGCTCTTGCATCTCCCATCTTTGCTCTGGAGCTCTCCACTGGGGATGGGAGTCTCAGAGCCCACCGGGATTAAGGGGGCAAGTTCTCACTGCAACTTACAAGGGATCTCCTTTACCCATCACCCTTCTTTTTCTGGGATCCACCCAAATGGGACCTGCCTACAGAATGCCTTTGATGTGCTGGGCTTCACTCCAGAGGAGAAGAACTCCATGTACAAGCTGACGGGCGCCATCATGCACTTTGGAAACATGAAATTCAAACAGAAGCAACGGGAGGAGCAGGCGGAGCCAGATGGCACCGAAGGTGGGAGGCAGGGATGCTGGGGACAGCTGTCAGTCACTGAGGGCCACACTTGCAGAGCAGGCATCTATTTACCATCTTTGCTGCCTCCCCTTTCCTTGCAGAGGCTGATAAGTCTGCCTACCTCATGGGGCTGAACTCAGCCGACCTGCTCAAAGGTCTGTGCCACCCTCGGGTGAAAGTGGGCAACGAGTATGTCACCAAGGGGCAGAATGTCCAGCAGGTGAGTCATCTTCAGAAGATAAATGGGCAGGGTAGGGAGCCTGGCATGGCAGGGTGAGAGCTTCTGAATTCACTCTTCCAATGAGCCTACTCAATATGGGTGTCTCCCCTACCTTGCAGGTGGCATATGCCACTGGTGCACTGGCCAAGGCAGTGTACGAGAAGATGTTCAACTGGATGGTGATGCGCATCAACGCCACCCTGGAGACCAAGCAGCCACGCCAGTACTTCATAGGAGTCCTGGACATCGCTGGCTTTGAGATCTTCGACGTGAGTCAGGGGAGCCCTGGGAGTGGGCAGAACATCACTCACTCATTCGCACCCTCAACTGCCATTGCTGAGTGCCAGCCAGGGGTTAGCATGGGAAGGTGGTGGGGACTGTGTGGGATGGCAGAGGCAGTCATTGTCCCTGTCTCCAGGGGAAGCTCTCCTCGCTGCCCTGACCTGGGAGGGGACCAGCTGCACCCCAGCTGGGCTCGGGCACAGTGCATGGGCTCAGCCCTGGGCTGACCCCAGTGGCCACTCAGACACCCACCTACCTGCCTGCTCCCACCCCTCACTCCCCTGCAGTTCAACAGCTTTGAGCAGCTCTGCATCAACTTCACCAACGAGAAGCTGCAGCAGTTCTTCAACCACCACATGTTCGTGCTGGAGCAGGAGGAGTACAAGAAGGAGGGCATCGAGTGGGAGTTCATCGACTTCGGCATGGACCTGCAGGCCTGCATCGACCTCATCGAGAAGGTGCCACCTCTGCCCCACCAGTCTCCATCCACACCCCACATGAACATCCCAGACAAAATAGCAGCTCCTCTCCCTTCTGGCGAGTATGACTTGTATAACAGACATGGGGCTAAAGACTCCTGAGCCCCATGTTATGCTGAGCACCCAGCACAGGGTAGCACCAGGGACAGCTGAGTTCTCAGGGGTTTGAAAGTAGACACATGGGTGATGGGCACCTGCAGGATGACCTCCAACCTGGTCTATATGTATCCAAGGAGCAGCAAGTGTGAGGGTGGTGTGAGGGATCCCACAAGTGCACCTATTTTCAACCCCATCATCTCAGGAATATGGGTGAGGGAGCAGCACATAAAGCACCAATAGCAGTCACGTTCCCAGACTTTTACAAAAGCCCCTCTGGCATCAAAGTCCTCCACCTTAAGAAGACTTGAACAGGTGCCAGTCAGTACATAACTGCACTCAGAGCTGAGCCTAATACCTTAATACCCAAAGGGGCACCCCCATGAGTAAATACTGACCGTAGAACAGAATCCATCTCCACCTGTTGAAACACACTCAGTGATGCTCTCCCCTCCCCCCTCAGCCCATGGGCATCATGTCCATCCTGGAGGAGGAGTGCATGTTCCCCAAGGCCACCGACATGACCTTCAAGGCCAAACTCTTTGACAACCACCTGGGCAAGTCCGCCAACTTCCAGAAGCCACGAAATATCAAGGGGAGGCCAGAAGCCCACTTCTCCCTGATCCACTACGCCGGCGTCGTAGACTACAATATCCTGGGCTGGCTGCAGAAGAACAAGGACCCTCTCAATGAGACGGTGGTGGGCTTGTACCAGAAGTCCTCCCTCAAGCTGCTGAGCACCCTGTTTGCCAACTATGCTGGGGCCGACGCACGTAAGTAGAGACTGGGGCCCAGGGGACTAAGGAGCAGGGATTCTGCCAGGGCTCTGGGTCAGGGTAATTGCTACCCCCGTCACTTCCATGTCAACATGTTCCCTGAGGTTTACAGACTTAATGGGATGGAATTGAGTGGAGAAACTGAGGTAGCCACGTTGAAGACCCTTGTCTGGGAGCCAAAGGCCAGTGAGGTGTGAAGATAGGCCATGCTTCTGCACCCCGGGCCCTCATCGCCGTACATGCCCACTGATGCTCCTTTTGTTGACTCTTCCCACAGCTGTCGAAAAGGGCAAAGGCAAGGCCAAGAAAGGCTCATCCTTTCAGACTGTGTCAGCTCTGCACAGGGTGAGCGTGTGACCCCAGCCCAGTGTGGCTCCCCTTCCGCCCTGGGCCCCAACCCCCAGCCAGCCTGGGTCTTCCCCGCTTTGTTCATCCCCTACGCTTCCCACCCCGTCTCCCTGGCACATTCGTGATCCTTCTCACTCTGTCTTCTCTCCCTTCATCTCTTGGCCATTCTCTTACTCACTTTCCATCTCACCTCCCTTCTCCTTTCCTTTCTGCCTCCATCCTCTCCCCTCACCATGTCTCCCCCGCCTGCCATTCCTCATCTCTGCCCTTTGCCTTCTCTCCATCTCTCTTCCCTTCCTCTTCTCCTCTCCTTTTCCTGCTTCTCTTTCTTTCACTTTCTTTACTTTTCCCTCTTGCTTTTTTGGCCACAGGAGAATCTGAACAAGCTGATGACCAACTTGCGCTCCACCCATCCCCACTTCGTGCGTTGCATCATCCCCAACGAGACAAAGTCTCCAGGTGCGCCCACAGGCTCAGGCCAGCCCGCCACTGGACACACACGTGTACTGAGAAGGGACAGGCCTTCTAAGTCCTCTCCTAACCTACCACCATGGTGGTTTGCAAAGCACATTCTTCTCCTGTCCCCCACGGGATCTCCCAGGCCACCTCCCTCCCAGTGCTACCTTACACTTGCAATGTGCAACTCATGGTAACATGTAAGGTACTTTGATGGACATTATCTTATCAGTGACTTACAACCTCCAATGAGGCATATAGGGATTGTTTATCCATTTTTGGCTGATAAGAAGACAGAGGCTCAGGGACATGGGTTCAAGGCCTGGCCCTATTCTTGATCAGTTTAGTGACCTCAGGAAAGTCCCTTAACCCCTGTGGGTTTAGTTTACTCATCTAGAAAATGGGACATATCTTCCTGTCTACCACCACCTATGGTAATATGTATAAACTATATAAAATAAGGAATGTGAAAGTCTTCTGGTTACTTTTAAAAGTGCGGCAAGAAAAAAAAAATGAAAGAGAGGATTATTATTAACTGATCTGCTAAGGTTACAGGCTATTCGGTGGCAGAGCCAGGATCAGATCCTAGAACTTTTGGCTACTGGCCCAGTGCTCTCCTCACAGACCCCTCCCTTTCCCTCCCGCCGCAGGGGTGATGGACAACCCCCTGGTCATGCACCAGCTGCGCTGCAACGGCGTGCTGGAGGGCATCCGCATCTGCAGGAAGGGCTTCCCCAACCGCATCCTCTACGGGGACTTCCGGCAGAGGTGGGTATGGGGCTTCCCCAGAGCTCAGGGAACAGGAGCAGCTGGGCTGCCGTGAAGGGAAAGGGCGTCTGCCGGTGGCCCTGGCATTCTGCGGGCAGGGATCAGTGCAGAGCGTGGGTGACTCCGGCACTTCGCTCCCCAGGTATCGCATCCTGAACCCAGCGGCCATCCCCGAAGGGCAGTTCATTGACAGCAGGAAGGGGGCAGAGAAGCTGCTGGGCTCCCTGGATATTGACCACAACCAGTACAAGTTCGGCCACACCAAGGTGAGCACAGGAAGCAGACAAATCAGTTAGAGGAAGACATCTCTTGTCCCTTGACTCCTCACCTCATGACTCCTTTCCTTTCACCAGTCAGCTTGGCAACATCTCTGCCCCGCCTCCCCGTGCTACCCCTCCCAGTGGGACATCCAGCACCACTCCTGTCACCCCAGCTCCCGCTACTGTGCACCTCCTCCCTCCAAGCCTGTCCTAGTAGTCACCCTTCCCACCATGCCCCGCCCCACCCCTGCCTAGCAGCCCAGGCCCAGCGCACACTTCCCTGCAGGTGTTCTTCAAGGCGGGGCTGCTGGGGCTACTGGAGGAGATGCGGGATGAGAGACTGAGCCGCATCATCACGCGCATCCAGGCTCAGTCCCGGGGTGTGCTCTCCAGAATGGAGTACAAGAAGATGGTGGAACGCAGGTGAGAGAGCACCGAAGGAGGTTTCCCACCTCCCTTAGGCCCAGGCTGGTTCAGGGGCAGGGTCAGGAGAAAGAGCTCACTGGGTTTTCAAACAAAGAGACCTGTGGGAGGGGCTTATATGGACACAGGGTGGCCTCAGAGAGGGTAGGGTGGGTGAAGGAAGGGGGCATTACCAAGGTTTCAGGAGCTTGGGTGGGAAGGAGGCAGAAGGGGACTCATACCACTCCTTTGGCTGGGCCCCCACAGAGACTCCCTGCTGGTAATCCAGTGGAACATTCGGGCCTTCATGGGGGTCAAGAATTGGCCCTGGATGAAGCTCTACTTCAAGATCAAGCCGCTGCTGAAGAGTGCAGAGACGGAGAAGGAGATGGCCACCATGAAGGAGGAGTTTGCGCGCCTCAAAGAGGCTCTGGAGAAGTCTGAGGCTCGCCGCAAGGAGCTGGAGGAGAAGATGGTGTCCCTGCTGCAGGAGAAGAATGACCTGCAGCTCCAAGTGCAAGCGGTGAGTCTCCTGGAGCCATAGTTAGCTCTTCTACCCTGCTCTGCCTTCGCCTCCTGGACGCTGCCCCTCACCTCGCAGGAGCTCACCATCTTGTTCCCCCATAGTGAGAGGATTCTGGGATCAGCACCTCCACAGGCCTCCAAAGAGGTCCCTCAGGAGGAGGAAAGGGAATGAGGAAAAGAGCTAACTTTTAAAAGCACAGGCTTTCCACCTGAATTCAACCTAGATCCACAGCTTAATAACCTTGTGACCTTGGGCAAACCACTCAGCCTCTTTGAGCCTCAACTTCCTCATCTCTAAACAGGGAATAAAGCTGCTCATCTCATTGGGTTGTCAATACATAAAATGCTGGGCACCAGAAAAATACAGGTCTCTCCTTCCATGGAAGAGACTAGAGGAAGAGGACCAGATAAAGACCTCTCTGCTCCTCTCCCCAGTGCTCCCACGTTACACTGCCCTGAAACACTTCCCCTCCCCATCCTCGAGGTTCTCAACTGGGAGATATCCTAGAGCTTCCCTTCTATTTGGGGGATGCTTCCCCTCCCTCCCTCCACCTGCAAGGATGAGGACCCTGCCCACTGGACAGCCTCTCTTCTGTGCCTTGCCCCCAGGAACAAGACAACCTGGCTGATGCTGAGGAGCGCTGCGACCAGCTGATCAAGAACAAGATCCAGCTGGAAGCCAAGGTGAAGGAGATGAACGAGAGGCTGGAGGACGAAGAGGAGATGAACGCCGAGCTCACTGCCAAGAAGCGCAAGCTGGAAGATGAGTGCTCTGAGCTAAAAAGGGACATTGATGACCTGGAGCTGACACTGGCCAAGGTGGAGAAGGAGAAGCACGCAACAGAGAACAAGGTGAGGGCAGCTCCCTCTGGCTCCAGCCCAGGTCTCCCCAGGATTCCCAGACCAGAGTGTGGTCCTGGTCCTTGACATGAAGGTCTCCAGGATGATGACCTCTGACCCTAAAGGGGCTGGGGTTCTTGGTCACAGGTGAAGAACCTGACAGAGGAGATGGCTGGGCTGGACGAGATCATCGCCAAGCTGACCAAGGAGAAAAAGGCTCTGCAGGAGGCCCACCAGCAGGCCCTGGATGACCTTCAGGCTGAGGAGGACAAAGTCAACACCCTGACCAAGGCCAAAGTCAAGCTGGAGCAGCAAGTGGACGATGTAAGTAGATTGAGAGTGGTAGGGCCTAGATATACCAGGTCCATCTGCGCTCAGAGGTATGTGTGTGTGTATTGGGACGGCGGGTAGGGTTTGAAGGTGTTCAAGTTCTGATATCTTTCTAGAAGGGAGCTGAAGAATGAAAGGGGGGAGAGTGATTAATTCTGAAATATATATCTGATCTCACAGATAGGATCAATAATAGAGATGGGCTTTCTTCTTTAACTTATGTTCAAGTCCATATATCTCTGCCTTCGATCACAGGATTTAGAGGGTTCTCTCAAAAGAACATGAAACATTTCTTTGGAAATTTTATGAGGCTTCTCAAAGAGGATCTTTGAACTTCTGATATTTTAGGCAGGATCTGGTCCTGACTGATCATTGTTCCATCAGATGTACATATCTCTATTGACTCGCTTATCACTCTGTATTGTAATGTTTTAAGTATCTGCCTCAGCTGTAAGACTATTAGTACAAGCTCCTTTTAAACAAGAACTTGAGTTTATTCAATTTTGTATCTGCTGTGCCTAGCACACAGCCTGGTGCCCAATATGTGCTTATGGGATGCTGAATGAATGAATGTAGATTTGGGGTTTCATTCCACAATCATTCATTCTTTTATTTATCAAATATTTATGAGCATACCCTACATGCTATTCATTCTCACAGTACCCTGATAACATTTGGCCCACTCTGGGGAAGATTTTCCCCGACCCTGGAGTAACTAAGCTACAAAATCACCAAGTCAGGGTGCTTTGCCTCATGGGCCTGGCTTGTCCCTCTCTCTGTCAGCTGGAGGGATCCCTGGAGCAGGAGAAGAAGGTGCGCATGGACCTGGAGCGAGCCAAGAGGAAGCTGGAGGGTGACCTGAAGCTGACCCAGGAGAGCATCATGGACCTGGAGAATGACAAGCAGCAGCTGGATGAGCGGCTGAAAAAGTACTGAGTTCCCTTCCCTGCTGCCCTTCCTCCTCCCCAGACCAGCAGCCTGTTCTGCCTACAGGCTGACCCAAGACATCTATCCTCAGAGACAATGACCTCATACAGCCTCCATAAATGGATGCTCAAGCCATTGGGAAGAGGCCTTCGGCGTGAGGGCTTTCCTCCCTCAGACCCAGACATCAGGGCCAGGTGGTCCTCCCTGGCAAAGCCTAACTTGGATCCCTCAAGCCCTTTCTTTCCGTTGGGCACTCAGTGGGAATGGAAATAACAGCTTGCCCCCTTTATACACAACTCTTTGGAGACCAGTTGCTGCACATGGAGGAAGGCTCCACACAAAAACCTGTCAGGAAAGTCCCTTTGGGAGGGTTCACACAGAGAGCACAGAGGGCCACAAAGAAACAGATCTGCCCTCATGTTCAAGAAGTGGAGAGAGATGGGTGCAGTGGCTCATACCTGTAATCCCAGCACTTTAGGAAGCTGAGGCGGGAGGCTCGCTTGAGGCCAAGAATTTGAGATTAGCCTGGACAGCATAGCGAGATCCCATCTCTCAAAAAAGTTTTTAAAAATTAGCCAGGCATGGTGGCATGCACCTGTAGTCCTAGCTACTCAGGAGGATCCCTTGAGCCCAGGAGTTTGAGGCTGCAGTGAGCTATGATCGCACCACTGTACTCCAGCCTGGGCAATAGAGCCAGACCCTGTCTTTAAAATAATAATAATAAAAGAAGAAGTGGAGGGTCAGGGCCTTTTCTTTGTTTTGATTAACCTGTGGTTCCAATTCTTAGTGCAAGTCCTTCCAAAATGTATAGACCTACCTTCCAGACTTGGTAAACAGTGAGGTTGTAGGACATATTTTGATAATTGAGGACCTTAGGGTACTTCAGGGTCAGAACCTTGAAAGGCTCTGAAACTCATCATAGTCTACATCCTCATCCAGCTTGTTTTCTCACAAGAATCTTCACACTTCCCCAGGCTCAGAATGGGCTGAGTGAATGAACAAATATATGGTCCCATTTGATTCTCAAACCACCTTTTAAGGATGATATCTTTGGCCTTACTTTACCAAAGAGGAAATTAAGACTCAGGAAGGTTAGTCGAGTTGTCCAGCAATAGTGACAAAATTAAAGACCATCATAGCTAAAGGGACCTTTGAAACAATCTAGTCCAATCCCTTCGTTTTACAGATGAGAAAATGAAGACCAAAGATGGGAACAGATCCCAGGTCCCATCACTCAGCCTACAATGCTCCTCCCATTACATTCTTGCTGGACTTCAATCCTACAGCCGGTGTTACACCTCCAGGGATCCTACATCATCCCTGGAAGCTATTTTCCTGATGAAATCCTACTCTTATTTGTTTCATGACCATTTCCATCCATTGGTGGAAACTTAACCCTCCCAGGGCTCCGCTGGTCTCCCTTGCCTCACCCTGCCTCTCTCCCTCCCCACAGGAAGGACTTTGAGCTGAACGCTCTCAATGCAAGGATTGAGGATGAGCAGGCCCTGGGCAGCCAGCTACAGAAGAAGCTCAAAGAGCTTCAGGTGAGGTCTGGGATACCCAAGCTGGGCCTTGGAGTCCCTGGGCTGGTTCTCAGCTTCCCCTGCCCCCGCCCAGGGTGTCCTGTCCACATTACAGGAGCTGACTGTGTGTCCATGAAGAGAGACACACAGTTACCATAGTATCGCTATGGACACACCCAAGGGTGACCGGGTGATCCAAGGATGGCATAGGAAGAAATCCTGAAAAGGTCACAGTGTGGAGGGCAGAAATCCTGTCTTCCTATCTCAGCTCTACTTTAGCTGGGAACCATGGGGAGCCCACTCCGGATCTCTGGGTTTCCATGTCCTCCCTGTTACCTGGAGGCTTTTAAAGTCCTTTCAGCTCTGATGGTGTGACTTCAGCTCTTACTTCTAGAGGAAACATTGTGTTAGGTCTTTAGTTGTCCGGTCAGACCAACATGGCTCTCTTACTTTAAACTTTTCTTATTTTTTGTCACTAAATTGCTTAAAATATTCTTAGAACATAGATCTCTTTGTATCTCTTTAAGAGCAAGCTTTAACAACTTTCCTTCCAAGAAAGAGAACGTATACCATATTGTTCTGGCCTAAAGGAAGGCTAACTCAGCTGTTAATCTTCCCCAAATCCTGTTATTTCCACCTCTCCACTGGTAGGACTAAACTGACCCTGCGTTCCAGGCAAGCCAGAAGCCTTTTAGAGCCCTGGGGTGGGGGCTCTGGTGGAGGGGTCCAGGCGGTGGGTCCGAGCCCTCTGTGTCTGGCCCAGGCACGCATCGAGGAGCTGGAGGAGGAGCTGGAAGCCGAGCGCACCGCCAGGGCCAAGGTGGAGAAGCTGCGCTCAGACCTGTCCCGGGAGCTGGAGGAGATCAGCGAGCGGCTGGAGGAGGCCGGCGGGGCCACGTCCGTGCAGATCGAGATGAACAAGAAGCGCGAGGCCGAGTTCCAGAAGATGCGGCGGGACCTGGAGGAGGCCACGCTGCAGCACGAGGCCACGGCCGCGGCCCTGCGCAAGAAGCACGCGGACAGTGTGGCCGAGCTGGGCGAGCAGATCGACAACCTGCAGCGGGTGAAGCAGAAGCTGGAGAAGGAGAAGAGCGAGTTCAAGCTGGAGCTGGACGACGTCACCTCCAACATGGAGCAGATCATCAAGGCCAAGGTGGGCGCTGCTCAGCCTCCCCTCCTCCAACCCCCTCCACTCGCCTCCGCTTTCTCTCCAGGTCTCCTCTTTTCCTTGGTGGTTCATTTTCCCACTTCCCTTGCCCTGGTCCTCTGATCCCCTCCTTCCTTCCACACCTTCCCTCTTGTTTCTCCTTTCATCGTACCCCTTATACCCCCTCCAGTACCCCCTACAGGCATCATCTAACTCTCCTTCCTCTCTCAGGCTAACCTGGAGAAGATGTGCCGGACCCTGGAAGACCAGATGAATGAGCACCGGAGCAAGGCTGAGGAGACCCAGCGATCCGTCAATGACCTCACCAGCCAGCGGGCCAAGCTGCAAACCGAGAACGGTGAGCCTAGAGCTGGTCTCCCTGGCTCCTGAGCTACCCCAGCGTTGGGTGCATGTGCGTACACGCACACACACACACACACACACACACACACACACACACACACACACACGGTCTCTCCAGAGAAAGGGGGCCCAAGGGGAGGGAGGGCGTCAGGGCAGAAGGAGCCGCTGACCTTCCAGAGCTGAGCGTGCCTTGGTGCCTCCCCAGGTGAGCTGTCCCGGCAGCTGGATGAGAAGGAGGCGCTGATCTCGCAGCTGACCCGAGGCAAGCTCACCTACACCCAGCAGCTGGAGGACCTCAAGAGGCAGCTCGAGGAGGAGGTTAAGGTGAGGCCTGGACTTGAGCCACCGGGCCCAAGCAAGGAGCACACCGACTGGCCTTGCATCCACATCAATTCCTTTCCCCAGGATGAAGTTTGCTATCTCTCCATTATTCTCCAAAAATTCCAAAAAGAAATAATGCCCCAAACCCCACCACCTGCCTCCTAGATCTGTTCCCCAGGCTGAGGCCCTCTGCCTTCCTGCTGCCGGCCCCGGGTGGGAGACAGGGGTGAGGAGGAGGAGAGGAAATACACTGGGGAGGTGTGATATGGCCTTGCCTGGGCACGGGCACGGGATGTAGAGACAGCACAAATGGGTTCTGGAATTAGCAGAGCAATCTGAAAACTGGAGAAAGAAATTAAAGTGGACCCTGTTCCAAGCACTTTGCTGGGCTCGTGAAAAGGGGAAAGAATGAGTTTTTAAAAACACTGGGGCTCGGCCGGGTGCGGTGGCTCACACCTGTAATCCTAGCACTCTGGGAGGCCGAGGCGGGTAGATCACTCAAGGTCAGGAGTTCAAGACCAGCCTGAGCAAGAGTGAGACCCCCGTCTCTACTAAAACTAGAAAGAAATTATCTGGCCAACTAAAAATATATACAGAAAAAATTAGCCGGGCATGGTGGCGCATGCCTGTAGTCCCAGCTACTCGGGAGGCTGAGGCAGGAGGATTGCTTAAGCCCAGGAGTTTGAGGTTGTTGTGAGCTAGGCTGACGCCACGGCACTCACTCTAGCCCGGGGAACAGAGCGAGACTCTGTCTCAAAAAAAAAACAAAACAAAACACTAGGGCTCAATACTAACCTCTCTGAGCCTCAGAGGGCTCGGGGTTGATGCTCCCCGCCCCATAAAATGGTGATGATGATGATAATGCCTGCTGCCGGTGAGGAGCTCAAGGCCAAGGGCATAAAACGTTGTGTAAACAGTTTAGCACTGTACCGGCATTCTCTGTTGTGGGTATTCAGTAAACCGTTCCAGGTCTACTGGGGGCTTGGACACAGATGAGGCCAAGGGAGGCTGCTCAGACTGGGGTGAGAAGAAAGCAAGGGCTAGGGGTGCCTTGTGAGAAGGCTGAGCAAGCTCCCCGTGCCCGCCTCCCCCCAGGCGAAGAACGCCCTGGCCCACGCACTGCAGTCGGCCCGGCATGACTGTGACCTGCTGCGGGAGCAGTACGAGGAGGAGACGGAGGCCAAGGCCGAGCTGCAGCGCGTCCTGTCCAAGGCCAACTCGGAGGTGGCCCAGTGGAGGACCAAGTACGAGACGGATGCCATCCAGCGGACTGAGGAGCTGGAGGAGGCCAAGTGAGTTCTGGACAGCCCGCCTTCTGGCCAAGGCCCTTTGCAGGCAGGACCCGGCCCAGCCCTGTCCTTAGCAGATCTCACACAGGGCACGCTCAGCTAGTGTGTGACCACACAGGGGACTCAGCCACAGCCCCCCCTCCTTCTCCTCTCAGGGAAGCTTTTTGCTCGAATTATGTTTCTCATTCGAATATAAGACGAACAAAAGGTTTGTCTGAGGGCAGAGTGCTCTCACCTGGGGCAGGGTGCTATGTGGCAGGGAAGGTGATGGGAGGGCTGCAGAAGCCCCAGCCTCCTCCATGTCTGCAGCTGAGAGGCCGGCCCAGGGTCGGAGGGTGCTGGGGGCTTGACACCCTGCCACGGAGATAATCTGCCGCTGTTCTCAGCCCTGGGGCCTGTCCTCAGCTTCTCGAACACTTCTGAGTTTTCAAGGATTGTCTTCTGGAAGGCTCATGTTGTTTCCTCTTGTCCACATCCACACCCCCCTCCTTCCCCACCCTCCCCCACCTGCCCTGGCAGGAAGAAGCTGGCGCAGCGGCTCCAGGACGCCGAGGAGGCCGTGGAGGCCGTCAACGCCAAGTGCTCGTCGCTGGAGAAGACCAAGCACCGGCTGCAGAACGAGATCGAGGACCTGATGGTGGACGTGGAGCGCTCCAACGCCGCCGCTGCAGCCCTGGACAAGAAGCAGAGGAACTTTGACAAGGTGGGCTGTGGGGGGGCCACAGCCAGTGTGCGGGGCTGGTGGGGGACCTCAGTGTGAGGCCAGAGCCATCCTGCTTGGAGACGAGGGAGGAGGCCTGAGCCCCGGGGGCACGGGGTGGCCTGGGACATCCCCGGGTGGTGGGGCTGAGGCTGGGGGCTGGGGGTTGCTGCACAGTGAGCCTCATCCCTGTGCCCGTCCCCGGGCAGATCCTGGCCGAGTGGAAGCAGAAGTACGAAGAGTCGCAGTCAGAGCTGGAGTCCTCGCAGAAGGAGGCGCGCTCCCTCAGCACTGAGCTCTTCAAGCTCAAGAACGCCTATGAGGAGTCCCTGGAGCACCTGGAGACCTTCAAGCGGGAGAACAAGAACCTACAGGGTACGCAGGGTGCACTGGTGTCAGCATCCCCATGTGGTGCCATGCAGGAGTTCCAAGAGATGTCTGGGGAGAGGCATGCCCCCTGCCCCACTGGACCACACAAGCCCCCAGCTGAGTCACTCTGTCCCCCACACAGAGGAGATCTCCGACCTGACTGAGCAGTTGGGTTCTAGTGGAAAGACCATCCATGAGCTGGAGAAGGTCCGCAAACAGCTGGAGGCTGAGAAGCTGGAGCTGCAGTCCGCCCTGGAGGAAGCCGAGGTGTGTGTGTGCAGAGTGTGGCGGGGACAGGGGTGGAGGGAAGCTGAGCTCCAGGCCTGTGGTCCCTATTCTCCTCTTGCCTTCATCAGTTCTGTTCACTGTCCCATCCCCAGAGCTTAGGCCAGAACCTGGCACATGGTAGACACTCAAAAAAATATATGTGGAATGAATGAATGACAGGTCACTCAACTCCTTTCATATAAACATTTCTCCTGGTACATGGTAGAGCAGTTACCACCTGTGCCTGCCTCTTTGTGTTTTTCTTACACTCTGTGACTGATTGCCTCTGTTTCCTTGGCAACACCTTCTTTTCATTCTCCTCTTTGTCTTCACAGCTTGCTCTCCCTCCTGAGAGCCTGAATCACCTTTTCTTAGGCTTTTTAAATTTCTCTTTCAAATTCTCTTATCTTCTTCCTCCTTCTGCTTCTTTGAGTAAACAACTTACACAACTCTTGAACTCACTTCATATCTATAATTTGTTGTCAGACACTTGCCCCTGCCCTGTGCCCTGACTGTCTGCCCTGACCTCCTCTCCCTACCCCTCCAGGCCTCCCTGGAGCATGAGGAGGGCAAGATCCTCCGGGCCCAGCTGGAGTTCAACCAGATCAAGGCAGAGATCGAGCGCAAGCTGGCAGAGAAGGATGAGGAGATGGAGCAGGCCAAGCGCAACCACCTGCGGGTGGTGGACTCGCTGCAGACCTCCCTGGACGCGGAGACGCGAAGCCGCAACGAGGCCCTGCGGGTGAAGAAGAAGATGGAAGGCGACCTCAATGAGATGGAGATCCAGCTCAGCCATGCCAACCGCATGGCTGCCGAGGCCCAGAAGCAAGTCAAGAGCCTCCAGAGCTTGCTGAAGGTACACGGAGACCTTGAAAGCAGGCGGTCACCTCACCCAGAGGGGACTGGCCCCATGTGGCCTAGTGAAGTGGTGGTGTCCCATTGCAGGTGCCAGAGCCCTCTGCCCCTGGGTCATTGCAGAGACCTGTGAGGGCCCCTCCTGAGCCACCACAATGGGCTCTCCACTGAGGCCACTTCCACCTAACAGCCTTGGGAAGGGCAGCGAGGCCAGCTCCCTACCTCATGCCCCTTCTCCTGGTCCTCAGGACACCCAGATCCAGCTGGATGATGCGGTCCGTGCCAACGACGACCTGAAGGAGAACATCGCCATCGTGGAGCGGCGCAACAACCTGCTGCAGGCTGAGCTGGAGGAGCTGCGTGCCGTGGTGGAGCAGACGGAGCGGTCTCGGAAGCTGGCTGAGCAGGAGCTGATCGAGACCAGTGAGCGGGTGCAGCTGCTGCACTCCCAGGTGAGAGGCTCCCTGCACATTCCTGGAGGGAACAGGGGCTTGTAGGACTCAGCAGGTGAGGTTTGGAAACCACACATGGATGCTCAGTGCTTTTCCTGCTCTGCCCACCCACCAACCCAGAACACCAGCCTCATCAACCAGAAGAAGAAGATGGATGCAGACCTGTCCCAGCTCCAGACAGAAGTGGAGGAGGCCGTGCAGGAGTGCAGGAATGCTGAGGAGAAGGCCAAGAAGGCCATCACAGATGTGAGTGACCACCCAACCTGCCCGCTCTAGGACAGTGTCTCCCTGGGCTGGGCAGTGAGCGTATGAGGACCTGACCAGACCATGTGCAACCTTTGCCCTGCGCACAGGCCGCCATGATGGCGGAGGAGCTGAAGAAGGAGCAGGACACAAGCGCCCACCTGGAGCGCATGAAGAAGAACATGGAGCAGACCATTAAGGACCTGCAGCACCGGCTGGATGAGGCCGAGCAGATCGCCCTCAAGGGCGGCAAGAAGCAGCTGCAGAAGCTGGAGGCGCGGGTGCGGGAGCTGGAGAATGAGCTGGAGGTGGAGCAGAAGCGCAATGCGGAGTCAGTCAAGGGCATGAGGAAGAGCGAGCGGCGCATCAAGGAGCTGACCTACCAGGTGTGGTGGGTGGGTGGCTCCAGCATGGCCCTCACATCATGGCCTGAAGCCACAGTGATGACCAGCAAGGGGATTTAGGGATTTGCCCTTAGTCTTTTCTGGGGTGAGGGTGGGAGTGCAGCTCCGTTCTACCCTGCCTAGCCCTGTCCCACTCTGAGTGTCCCTCGACTCAGGGGTCAGTCTCTGAGCCTCATGGCCTGGGAGCTCCACCTCAACATCCACCCTCAGTCTGTCCTCTGGGGACACACCCGGAGTTCCAGAAAGGACTCACCCAGCACAGAGCACCAGAAAGCAAATAGGTAGACACCCAAAGTACATCAAAGCCATTCCAACAAGTCTCACAACTTTTCAATAACACAGGGCAGTGTAAAATCTAGCTTTCCATGGTGCATTCTAGAATCAGACTCTCAATTAGAATTCGTTTCTGTTCCAATCCAGGATGTCACCATCCTTGTAAGCACACTTTGTCCTTAACCTAGATTAAGTTCATGTCATCTCCATCACAGCCCAGGAAATTCCATCACACTCATAGCCCTAAAGCCACTCCCAGCCCATGCTGGGCTCCAGAGCAGGGGGGTTTATCCTCCATTAGGTCCCAGGAGCCTCAGGGGCCTGCTCCCTAGAGCAACACACACACACAATTTTGTGTGTAATTTCAGGCATCCCATCAGCTCCTCCAACTCTTTCATGATATACATCATTTAAAATGCTCACACTTTTTTGGTAAGAAATTATGAGGAGAATTCAAGTGTTGGTGAGGATCAGAAAGTAGAACTGGTTCAGGATATTAGATTCAAGTAAAGAAGACAAGAGAAGGTGGGAGGGTGGCGAGATGCTACCTCGTAAACTGTGCCATCTTCACATCTGCCCATCCCTTGACTCCCAGACGGAAGAGGACAGGAAGAACCTGCTGCGGCTGCAGGACCTGGTGGACAAGCTGCAGCTGAAGGTCAAGGCCTACAAGCGCCAGGCCGAGGAGGCGGTGAGTAACCCTGCTGGGCACTAGGCCTAGAGGGGGGACGTAGGGGAGCTGGTCACTCAGGCTGGGAGGCTGAGCACCCAGGCCCCTCTCACCTCATCCTCCCACCCCACAGGAGGAGCAGGCCAACACCAACCTGTCCAAGTTCCGCAAGGTGCAGCACGAGCTGGATGAGGCGGAGGAGCGGGCGGACATCGCCGAGTCCCAGGTCAACAAGCTGCGGGCCAAGAGCCGCGATATCGGCACCAAGGTGGGTCCCTCCCCTGGGCTCTGCTGGTCACCCCCACAGCAGCACACCTGCTCTATTGGCCTCAGACAGAGCACCCTCACACCTGGGTGCCTCCTTTTCATTTATCCCCCACAATTGAACCACAGAGCCCCCAAGGCCAAGGTAATTCTGTTCTCTGATTTCTGAGGTTCTTCCAGCTTGTGTTCAATAATTCTGGGAATCCCAGCCCTAGGGTGGTCAGCAACCCTAGAAGACCCTGATTTATGACACCCAGTATATCCCAATTTCCCCGCAACTGCTAGTTTCCACTTCCCTTTCAGCCAATTTTGGTCTACAACCTTGTAGCTGAAGCCTGAAATGGGCCTCCCAGAGGGCCCTCTTGTCCTCACCCAGGCAGCTTCCCTCTGGCCAACCCCACAGCCCTACCCTCCAGAACGTGCCCCTGCACACCAATCCCTGGAACCACACCTGCCGCTCCCATGGGGCTTCCACCAGCCCGCACAGCAGGCCTCTGCCCCGCCAGGGGTCTCACCCCTGCCCAACGCCCACCTCTCCAGAGCTAATTGAACTTTGTTTCCTTTCAAAAGGGCTTGAATGAGGAATAGCTTTGCCACATCTTGATCTGCCCAGCCCTGAGGGTGCCAACGAAGCTCCCGGTCCTGGAGCCTATGTAGCAGCCCCCAGGAAGGAAGCAGAATAAAGCAATTTTCCTTGAAGCCAAGATCCTGCCTCCAGACTCTTCTTCGCTGCCCGCCAACCTTGGCAGCCAGGGGGTGGGGCCCAGGGGCGGAAGAGGGGGGCATCCAGGGGAGGAGGGGCAGCCTCAAAAGAGCCTGTGGTGAGACTCCACACTCTCCCTGGAGCAGCACTGGACTCCCCTTTACCACCTCCAGCCAAATGCAGCAGAGAGGTGACACCTGTCCTCCCAGCCCCCTCCCTGGCCCCGAGACCCTCAGGGTTAAAGGAGATTTAGAGAAACCCCTGAGGCTCGCCTAGCTCCCCCTGAGCCCATCTACTATGGACATACACCCCAGCTCTGATCAACACTGCCCCCCCACTGCTGATAACACGAGGGCTGGGCCATGGGGAGGAGGGTAAGGGTGTGCTGAGCAGTGCCCCTTCTGGGCCCTAGAGGTGTGACCCACTGGGCAGGTGAGGTAATAGCCCCCTAAGCCCAGTCCCGGGCAAGTCTCTGAGAGCACGCAAAGACTCACAGCTATAACCCACACACCCTTCCAGATACAGCCACCCCAGAGGCCAGCGCACCCCCTCCCACCACAGCCGGGAGAAATGCATCCTCAGCCCATCTTCTTGTCTTCTTCATCTCCTGGGGCCCAGCGTCCTCAGTCCAGAGGGCCCCCTTCTCCCTCACTTCTTCCCATTGCAATTTCCATGACCAAGAGCTTTCTCCTCTGGGCTTGCTGGAAGACGGGGTTCTCTTGGCTCATTTATGGGAAGCCATCTTGAGGGAGTGCAGGCAGATGAAAGACTGGGGAAGGTCATATGCAAGCAGGACTCTGGGGAGGGAAGGGGAGAGGACAGGTCCCTGGAGGGCTGGAAGGTAGAGGAAGGGGCAAGCCCCTCCAATCAAGCAAGCCCAGCCCCTTAGAAATGCTGCCACGGCTGGGCTGCTTACAGCAGGCCTGGGACTGTGGACTGTAGAGGGCAGGGGCTTGGGAGGCAGTGGAAGCTGGGAAGCCCTGGCTCAGCCGTGGACTGGATCTGCCCCCAGCCCACCACACAGCCCCACTCGGAGCCCAGCTCCTGCTCCATGCCTGGCTCCGAGCTCCAAGCTCTGAGTGCAGCAGGCAGAGCAGAGGTTGTGCCAGGAAGGACAGGGATACCAGGACTGGAGAATAGCAGGTCGGGGAGAGGAGAGGAAGGGAATAAGGAAGGAAAAAGGAAAAGCCTGGGATGGGGTGGTGGCAGTGGAGACAGAGATCAAGAAACCAGGGGACAGGGTGACCAGAGAAAACAGACAAGGAGAAAAGATACAGGAAATGAGGAGGCCCCAGAAAGATCCACCGGCTCTCCCTCTGTTCTCCTTGCACCTGCTCCATTCTCCCTCCCTAGGACGATTCCTTTTCCTAGGAGCAGACTTGGAAAGCAACGAAGAGATAAATAGAAAAAGGAAAGAACACATTTGAAAAGGGA
Source organism: Lemur catta (assembly GCF_020740605.2). Taxonomy (NCBI): domain Eukaryota; kingdom Metazoa; phylum Chordata; class Mammalia; order Primates; family Lemuridae; genus Lemur; species Lemur catta. Next base: position 65,562,791 of record NC_059128.1, read on the forward strand.
GATGCGAGGAGAACCCCATGGCATCCAAGCAGCCAGAGCAAGAAGGTCCCCCGCGAGAAGGGCCAGGGCCTGGAGAGCCGAGCCTGGGGAGGGGAGGGGGCTAGCAGGGATGGGGAGGGGAGGAAAGGAAAGGGCACCTGGGACGGAGAAGCTTGAGGAGCTGAGGGATCCTGGGCGAAGGAAAGCATCCTGGTCGCCTTCAGACGCAAGGAAGACCAGGGAAGCCACAGAGCAGGAGACTGGAGGGATGGACGAGGAGCCGGAGCCGGGAGCTAGGCGTGGAGGCAGAGAAGAGCCAGGGGGAGAGCGAGCGAGAAGAGGCGGCATGGAGAAGGCAGAGCCGAGCACCAGACCCCGAGCTGGACAGAGACCTGGGCGGGAAGAATCAGAAGCAGGTCTGACTTCCAGATGGGGAAGCAGGCAGAGGGAAAGGAAATTCAGGCGCAGACACGGGCGGGCGAGACATGGCAGGAGAGAGGCAGCTGTGCTAAGGAGGCCAGCCCTGCCTCCCCAGCCCCTCACCTGCACCCAGCCCCTCCATCCGTGCCCTCACGTCCCAGGACTTGCAGTAGAATGAGGAGCTGTTTGGGAGGCAGCTGGGGGAGGACAGAGAGCAGTAGGTGAGTGCCAGGGGAGAAAAGGGGCCTAGGGAAGCAAGAGGAGGGCCAAGCAGACAGACAGGGCAGGGCCTGGGACCAAGCTAACCTCTTCCTTCCTCCTCCTTCCCTAGGAGACAGGGAACTGCCCGCTCACCCGTCACCCTCCACCCACCCACTCCCCCCTCCCCTGCCACCTATACCAAGTCTGGCCTGCTCAGGGCACAGGGTTCCCTGAGGACAAAGCCTGGTCTTTGTCACCTGGACCTGACCCAGCCTGACCTGTTGTTCTTAGCCCTTGTCAAGTCCCCAGGGTGATGGGAACCATGCAGTGACGCACTGAGCCATGGGCTTATCCCCCAGCTTGCACTCTGGGGCCTCGAGTGACCTACAGCTGGGGACAGGTGGCCTGCATCCCCTGGGGGCAACAACTTGGCATAAGCCCTTGTAGGAGAGGGGAATGCGGGGTGGACTCAGGCCTCACCAAGGACACTGAATAGAGGTTACCAGTACCCTGGAGAGAGATAAGTGTTCCTGAGCCCGGTAATGGGGCAGTGGAGTGTCCCAGGGAGCTGGGGACCTTGGGGGGAAGCCACATCTTTTGTGGAAAGTGCTCCTCCCCAGAGAAGCTGACCCCTGCCATCCTGCCCACCTCCACAGCCTAGAGCTATATTGAGAGGTGACAGTAGATGGGGTGGGAGGAGGAGCCGGGAGCATGTTCCTGGGCGTGAGGGTGTGGGGGAGAGCCAGAGCAGGGGAGTGAGTCTGGCTTTGTTTCCTGAACACAATGTCCACTTAGTCATAACAGGCACGGCCTGCTGAAGACCTGACACCTACGGCCTCTGAGAGGTGGCAGCAATGTAGGATGGGAGGGTACCCTGGGGGCCGGGGGCGCTTGAGGACACCCACAAAGAAGGGCATGTGAGTATGAGCCCAGGAGGGTTGGGAGGGGCACCAGAGTTCTACCTGGGGAGGGGGGAAGACTGCAGAGCCCCGCCCCCACCCCCATGGACTGTGGAGCCGGGGCCCAGCTGGTGTAAATCCCCAGGCCTGCCAGGCGCCCCAGCCATCCTCAGCGGCACCTGCACCCTCTGGCAGCCTGGAGAGACAGAAGGGAGCAGCCCCCCAGCCCACCCCTCCTCCCTCAGGCCCTGGGATTAACGCCTTCTGCCTCTGCCCACCCCCGTCCCACACCAGGAGCTGAAGGTGGCAGCAGAGGGTAAAGGCCCATGTGTGCAAATGTGGGTGTGCAAATGTGTAGGTGAATCAGTGTGCATAAAGGCAAGTAGGGGACACCCGCGAGCTCAAGTGCGTAAGTGTGAAAAGTCTGCATACGTGTGGCTGAAAATGGGCAGGGACATGTGGCCGGTCAGTGTGTATGTGAGGGCACCGACCTGAGGCGGTGTGGGAGAACCCCTTCCGTTGTCTGAGGGGTTGGATGACCGCCACTGTTTCGGAAGCACCGGGGAAAGGGTGGGGACTCCACATGTGTCCCCAAACCAGAGTAGCCTCAAGTCCTTGGGAGGACGCCTGCCTGGAGACTCAGGGAATAGGAGACCAGGCCTGGCACTTATGCAGACTGAGAGCAGGACTGAAGTTCTTTTCCTAACAAAGGGAAACTGAGTCTCAGAGCTGAACAGTAGATCCCCTTCCTGGGCAACCTGGCTCCAGCTCCCAGTCCCAAGCACCCTCAGACTCCAGGTCTGACAGTGTAGGGAGATACCCCCAGCCCGGGGCTGTGTGAGGACAGGTCAGGGTGGAAGGGAGAAGGCGGGGAACAGGGAAGGGGAGCCGTGGTTGGGAGGCAGGGGACAGGCATTTGGCCTGCAGGAAAAGGTGACCCTCGCCCCATGCGCTCAACTCACCCTTCAGGTTAAAAATAACTGAGGTAAGGGCCATGGTGGGACGGGGGAGGTGGAGTGAGAAGGTTCTGTCTTCCCACTATCTGTGCATCGGCCCTTTGGAGGGGAGGAATGTGCCCAAGGACTAAAAAAAGGCCCCGGAGCCAGAGAGGCTGGGACGACAGACCTTTCATGGGCAAATCTGGGGGCCCTGCTGTCCTCCTGTCACCTCCAGAGCCAAGGGATCAAGCGGGGAGGAGCCAGGAGAGGAGAGAGGTGGGAGGGAGGGTCCCTCGGGAAGGACTCCAAATTTAGGCAGGGCGTGGGGGAAGTGGGGTATAAAGGAGCTGGAGCTTTGGGGACAGACAGAGGCTGCTCCGACCCAGGTAAGGGGGCTTTGGGGTGGCATGCTCTGTGGCCAGTCTGCAGAGCCACACTTCAAGGAACCCGGCCTTCACTGAGAGTGGGGTGCAGGTCAGTCGGAGGCCCAAGGGTCCTGCTAGAACGGCCTTTCTCTGGCCCCGGGAATATTCCCACTGACAGAGGGAGGTGCCACTGGGAAACACTGGAAATCTCTTTTCTTCTTGGACTCTCCGTTTCTTTCCCTGCGCCATTCTGTGTCTTCTACGTGCTGTCTCCATCTTCTCCCTCCTTTGGATGGCTGCCGTCCCTTTCTCCTGGCTTTATTTTGCCTCTTGGTCTTTGACAATACCTGTCCTCTCATGCTACTTTGTCTCTCTCTCTCCCTGGCCCTTCCCTCTAGGCTGTGTTCTAATCCCCCTGCCTGTCTCTGCTCCTAACTCTGTTTCCACACCCCGTGCCTCATCCTTCTGCTAACACAGCACCGTTGCTTTTCTGCCTCTCTGCGTCTCTCCCTGACCCCCTGCCTTGGTCTGTCCTGCCCGCGGCCTTCTGGGCTCAGCCTTGTTGTTCTCCATGGCGCTGTCTATTCTCCCTGCCAGGCTGCGCCTCTGGGGCTCCTTGCTCCACCCCTGGTCCAGATTCTTCAGGATTCTCCGTGAGGAGATAACCAGGTGAGAACCGCTCCAGCTTTCTCTGCAGAGGGCAGGGCATGCTTCTCCCAGGAGCCAGGTTGCTGGACCAGAGGCTGCTGTCCCTCCCCTGAGCACTCAGCGCCTCGCCTTAGCAAAGCCCAGCCAGCGTGGCCGCATGCAAACCCCTCACAGAGATCCTCCTTCAGCATCGCCCAGGGGCAGGGGAGGCAGAACCCCGAGGAGGGGAGAATGCACTCAGGCTGGTGCCTCCCGCAGGGCGGTGGGAGGAGACCGCAGGACCTGTGGGAGGAGGAGGACAGGGAGAGGGGATGCAGAGCCTGGGCCCACCTCAGGAGTGACAGAGCCCTCCTGTCTCTGTCCCAGAGGAGCGACACGATGACCGACGCCCAGATGGCTGACTTTGGGGCGGCAGCCCAGTACCTCCGCAAGTCAGAGAAGGAGCGTCTGGAGGCCCAGACCCGGCCCTTTGACATCCGCACTGAGTGCTTCGTGCCTGACGACAAGGAAGAGTTTGTTAGAGCCAAGATTGTGTCCCGGGAGGGGGGCAAGGTCACTGCTGAAACTGAAAATGGCAAGGTGTGTGGGGCACAGTGGCAGGGCAGGAGGAGGGAGGGTTTGGGGGGGAGGTTTGGGGAGGGGCAGCTTGCAGTGGGAGCCGAGAGGCCTGGAGAAAAGCCAAGGCCACTGCGAAGGCCAGGACGTGCTCCGTCGAGCCCAGGGCCTGATCCTTCTCAGATGGGCCTGAGCAGGTGCAACAGGTGCCACTCAGGGATGTGCGCCCCTTGCCAGAGAGGATGCTGAGGGAGGACCTCAGCTGTTTTCCTCTTCAGAGGAGTGTTGTCGATAAAGAGGGTACAGACATGCATTAAATGAAGCTCCCCTTCTTGCACTGTATCCTCTCTCTCTTTGCCTCAGTTTCCTCCAGGGGTCCACTCGCTCAAATTCCCTTCACCCAAACCAAGAGCAAACTCTTACACCTAGATGAACACCAAGGGCAGAAACATTGGAGCTCAGTGCCCAGTCCCGGGGCTGGTGAGGCACTCAGAAGCCCCTGGTCCCTGGCTCCCTCACACCAGCCCTGAGAATTGCCACTGGTCACCAGCCGCTCAGAGCTGTGTGCCTCACAGACCCATGTGGAATAACAGGCCACGATCCACTGGGGCTCTGACTCTGATCCCAGCTCTGCCACCAGCTAGTCACCGTGCGGGCAACTCATTCAGTCATTTAGAGCCACAGCTTCCTCCACCATTCAAAGTGCTGGGATGCCTGCTGGCAGGGTCTAATGAGTTCAGGGCATGGCACACTGACCAATGCCAGTCAAGCCCCACTGACAGTGGCCGATAGGAAGCGTAGGGGAGATGGGTGAGCTGCTTTTGCAGTAGGGGTGAAGGTTTGCCCTGAGCCATTGACGTCCTGCGGCACTGCCCCCAGCAGACTGCGTAAGGCATGTGTGCACAGCTCCGAGAGCCGCTGGTCCCCAGGTCTGCCCTTAGACACCTGAAACACAAGGGTGAAGGGTGATGATCATGGGCACAGGGTCTGGGGACCTGACAAGAGAAAGGGACCTAGGACAGTCTCTAGGATGGGAGTGACAGTGGGCAGGTAAATTACCCGGGGAGAGTGTCCAGGGGGAGCTATGGGGTGGGGCTGGGGCACTGGTCAGGGAAGAGTAGGGGAGCAAGGCCAAGTCACAGCCTGTGGCCTGGGTGGAGGTCAGTGGGCAAGGCTGGCAAGTGCAGCTGGCAAGGGTCAAGGTGGGAGTATGCTCCCCCCATCCTCCTGCCCATGCGCCCTCTTTAGACGGTGACCGTGAAGGAGGACCAGGTGTTGCAGCAGAACCCACCCAAGTTTGACAAGATCGAGGACATGGCCATGCTGACCTTCCTCCATGAGCCTGCGGTGCTCTACAACCTCAAGGAGCGCTACGCGGCCTGGATGATCTACGTGAGTGGCTCCTACACACAGCACGGATTCGTGTCCTGGATGGAGGTCAAAGTAGTGCAGGGGCACTCTCCCGAGGAGAGGGGTGGGCAGTCTCCCAAGGGACCCAGATCCCATCTCCCACCTCCTCGCCCCTGGTCAGCTGCAGGAAGGGAAGAGCCAGCTGGAGTGACCAGGGATGCCCCTGCCTGCCACCACTGCCCACCCCCGGCTCTCCCCACCAACCTCCTTGTCTTCTCCTCCAGACCTATTCGGGCCTGTTCTGCGTCACCGTCAACCCCTACAAGTGGCTGCCGGTATACAACGCCGAGGTGGTGGCCGCCTACCGGGGCAAGAAGAGGAGTGAGGCCCCACCCCACATCTTCTCCATCTCTGACAACGCTTATCAGTACATGCTGACGGGTGAGCTCGGCGGCCCCTGACCTGTGGCCCTCAACCCCGACACCCACCAGCCCCTCAGCCCTGACCCATCGCCTCTCCTCTTTTCCCTTCCAGATCGGGAGAACCAGTCCATCCTCATCACGTGAGCAAGCGCCAACCATACACAGAGGGGCGTGGGCTGGGGGCACCCAGGCTGACACCTGCGGTGCAGGTGGGGAGGAGAGGTGCAGGGCTCTCATTAGAGGAGTGCCAGAGTGGTGACTGGTGACAGGCAAATCCTGTCGGGTGCTGGGCTCTGGTGGCCGGGCTTAAGGGGAGCGAGCAGTGCTGAGCTCTATGTAGAGACCAGAAGGAACCCTGAGTTCTGATTGGTCCCTGTGGCCCCCAGTGGAGAATCTGGGGCAGGGAAGACTGTGAACACCAAGCGTGTCATCCAGTACTTTGCCAGCATCGCAGCCATAGGAGACCGAGGCAAGAAGGACAACGCCAGTGCAAACAAGGTGCCACAGGCTCCACGGGGGTGGGGAGTGGGCGTGGTGGACAGGCTGACCCAGGTTACCCTGACCCTGTCCTCCCTGGTGGAGCAGTGGGGACACAGGGCTCCAGAGGGTCAGCGCAGTGTGGAAGACTGTCCTGGCAGGAGACACACACCCTGAGGTCTGTGCATGGCCTTTGGAGCCATAGACCCACCAGTAGTTCGTCCAGCCCCAGTCCCAGCCCCAGGGCCAGAGCAGCCTCCTTGCCATCCCACCACTGCCTGGAGGCGGACGGAGCTGAACCCTCCGCTCTGCTCCCTTTGCAGGGCACCTTGGAGGACCAGATCATCCAGGCCAACCCCGCTCTGGAGGCCTTCGGCAACGCCAAGACCGTCCGGAACGACAACTCCTCCCGTTTTGTGAGTGCCTCTGCACTGCCCACTGGCTGCATCCAGCCTTGGCAGGAAAAGCGGGTGCTGTTCTGCTGTGTCCAGTTGATTGTACTGAATCTAGTCTAGGGATATAAACAAATGTGTGTGCACGTGCATGCACACGCACACACTCACGCTCCAAACCCTCCCAACTCAGCCTGGCTCCCTGAGTTCTGGGAATCCCAGGAAAGAGACCCAGAGTCACCACAGCTGTTCCACAGCCAAGTAACAGCTGATCTGGGTCATAGTTTAGATTTTTCTTATGAATATTTCCAAAGCTCTTGCACACTGGAAGTGGGAAGAGAGCATAGGCTCTGGAGCCAAAGGCCTGATTTCCGCTTGCTCAGCAAGTCCCCACAGCTCTCGGAGCCCAGTTCCTTAGCTGTGGAACAGCGGTGCTGGTATCCACTTGCACATCTCGGGAGGAGTGCGTGCCAGTAGAGGCACGAGGAGGAAGCGTTCTGTGTGTGTTAGCCTGGCCCGGCTTCCATCCAGAGATCCTGGGTGAGACGTGGGGCTGGGCATCCTTTTCCCCATTTCACTGATAGGCAACTGAAACACAAACAGGTGGTTTGTATTTCCAGAACCATCCAGGGCATTGTGGGCTGAGTCGAGAGCCAAGATTCCATTCTGTCCCTTCTCTCACTGTCCCATCTGCCCCCAGGGGAAATTCATCAGGATTCACTTTGGAGCCACTGGAAAGCTGGCTTCTGCAGACATAGAGACCTGTGAGTACCCGCAGGGGCCGTTGTTGGGGGGGCCCTCTCTCATCTTTCCCTCTGTCTCCTGTCTTTGTCCACTTTGGCCTCTTGGCTTTAGTACCCTTTTTCTTTCAATCACGTCTTCTCCCCTGGCTCTCTCCATGGTGCTGTGGGAGCGCCCCCCACCATCTCCACCCTTTTGCTGGCTCTATTCTCTTTCCTTCCTCATCTGCCTTCCCCCCTCCCCCCACCTCAGATCTGCTGGAGAAGTCCCGGGTGATCTTCCAGCTGAAGGCTGAGAGGAACTACCACATCTTCTACCAGATCCTGTCCAACAAGAAGCCAGAGCTGCTGGGTGAGCCCAGCCTGCCCACCCTCCCCGCCGCCCTCCCCACAGCCTCCCTGTGTGCACGGCAGGGCCCTCCCCCTCCTCACTCTACCCGCCTCCCTGCTCACCCTTCTCCCCCTCCTCCCTTCCCCTTCCTCCTCCCTCTGTCTTCCCACCTTCTCCCTCCCTTGTTAGCTGGGCCAGCTCTCCCTTCCCCGCCTGCCTCTGCTCTCACCCCCCATGCACCTCACTCCTCCACTCCTCCTTCCACTCTTCCCTTGGCACGCGCCTTCCCTCATCACCCACCTGTCCTCCCCCACCATCCTCCCTCTCCCTTTTCATGGGGGGCCTCCGGTCCTCCCTCCCAGGCCCTGCTTCCACTCTCTCACTTTCCTTGGGCCTTCTCCTTGGTCCTCACTGACTTTCTTCTTCTCCATCCTGCCCTCTCCACCTCATTTCTCCCGGCCCCATCCCCTCCCGGCCCTCTCTGTCCCTTCCTTGCCCTCTTCCCGCCCCCTGGCCCCTGCCCTGCCCCTCGCTTGGCACAGACATGCTGCTGGTCACCAACAACCCCTACGACTATGCCTTCGTGTCCCAGGGAGAGGTGTCCGTGGCCTCCATCGATGACTCTGAGGAGCTCATGGCCACCGATGTGAGTGAGGAGACTGCTGCGGCCACACAAGGGCCCCTGGGGGTGCCAGGGCCACTGCTGCAACCCCCTCTTTGCTTTCTGCTGTGTCCCAGAGTGCCTTCGACGTGCTGGGCTTCACTCCAGAGGAGAAAGCCAGCGTCTACAAGCTGACGGGCGCCATCATGCACTACGGAAACATGAAGTTCAAGCAGAAGCAGCGGGAGGAGCAGGCGGAGCCAGACGGCACCGAAGGTGCGAGGGGCAGGCGGGCAGCGCTGGAGAGGCCCCGGGTGCTGGGCTTCCCACGCTGCGGCCTACAGTGGTACCTTTCAACAGTTCTTAAGGAATTAGGTTGACAACAAGGCTGTTTTTACCACAGTGGAGAAAGTGGAAGGAAACCAGGAGAAACATGAGAAGCAGGTGGTCAGAGAGTGGTGGCTTTTTCCAGGGGCAGGCTCTGCTCCATCCCATATGGTCCTGTCCCCAGGCTTCCTCTTCAGTTAGAACCCAGCTGGGCTGGCTCCCAGAGGACCTGAGGTGTGTGGAGTAGAGGGGTGGGGAGGGACAGAGATGTGGGAGAGGTGGACAGACAGGGAGTCCTCCCACAGTCCCACGGACTTCTCCACCTCAGCTGCACTAACCACAAGTGAGTTCGGGGCTTTTCCTCCTGTGCCCAAGACACACCCAGCCCCAGGAGGCACAGCCCAAGCTCTGCACATCGCCATCATTAGTGTGGGGTGTTTGCCTGCCCAGCCCTTGGGTGAGCCCCTCACAGGCTCATGCCACGTTCTATTTGGGAGGCAGCAGGCCAGGGGTCAGGACACAGCTCAGGGCATTGGTGTGTCACCCCCTCTGGGCTCAGTTTCCTCCTCAGTCCTCTGGAGGCTGCTGTGAGACTCTTTGGAGAAGGAGACGTGGAGACGTGAAGTGTGTTAGACAGATGCCCGGGAACTTTCCTCTTGGCCCACCTTCACAGACCCTTTCTCCAAGTCTGTCCAGATCAAAATGTCAGCTGGGTTTCACGAAAGCATGTCAACAGTTATCACAAAATTCTTGAAATTACACGAAATAAATCCCCTCTAAATAGAGAAATCCACATGTTGGATGGCACAACGGGATGGCTGGGAGTGGGGGATGGGTGCTGAACAACACACTCGTTGGGAGCCTTGATTTCCCAGCCAGTCAAATTGGTCAACATGTGAACTAAGAGCAGAGCACGCCCAGTCTGGGGCTAGATACTGGGGTGGAGAACACAGGAAACAGGGAACAGAGGACACCTGCCTCCATCAGCCACATCCCTGCCCTGGAGGGGCAAGGGCTGTAGTGAACGTAGGACCCAGTGCCTGTGAAAGGCCTAGCCCAGAGACGGGACAGAGAGACAGAGCTGGGAGGAGATGAGTGTGGCTGGAGGCCGTGGGCTAGACAAAGGGGCCTGGGCTCCTGCCTGACTCAGCACACGCTGGCTGTGTGACCATGGGCAAGCCTGTGCTCTTTCAGACCTCCACTTCCTCCTCTTTAAGGGAAGGAGGGTCAATTAAAGCGCTCACTCACCCCTTTCCCTCTCATTCAGATGCTGACAAGTCTGCCTACCTCATGGGGCTGAACTCAGCCGACCTGCTCAAGGGTCTGTGCCACCCTCGGGTGAAAGTGGGCAATGAGTACGTCACCAAGGGGCAGAGTGTGCAGCAGGTGTACTACTCCATCGGGGCACTGGCCAAGGCAGTGTACGAGAAGATGTTCAACTGGATGGTGACGCGCATCAACGCCACCCTGGAGACCAGGCAGCCACGCCAGTACTTCATAGGAGTCCTGGACATCGCTGGCTTTGAGATCTTCGACGTGAGTCAGGGGAGCCCTGGGAGTGGGCAGAACATCACTCACTCATTCGCACCCTCAACTGCCATTGCTGAGTGCCAGCCAGGGGTTAGCATGGGAAGGTGGTGGGGACTGTGTGGGATGGCAGAGGCAGTCATTGTCCCTGTCTCCAGGGGAAGCTCTCCTCGCTGCCCTGACCTGGGAGGGGACCAGCTGCACCCCAGCTGGGCTCGGGCACAGTGCATGGGCTCAGCCCTGGGCCGACCCCAGTGGCCACTCAGACACCCACCTACCTGCCTGCTCCCACCCCTCACTCCCCTGCAGTTCAACAGCTTTGAGCAGCTCTGCATCAACTTCACCAACGAGAAGCTGCAGCAGTTCTTCAACCACCACATGTTCGTGCTGGAGCAGGAGGAGTACAAGAAGGAGGGCATCGAGTGGGAGTTCATCGACTTCGGCATGGACCTGCAGGCCTGCATCGACCTCATCGAGAAGGTGCCACCTCTGCCCCACTGCCTGTGTCCTCCACCTCTGCCATCCCAGACAAGGAGGCAACCCCAGCCACTATACACCCAAAACACTAGAGTTCCCGGGATCCCAAGCCTCTCTCCAGGCTCAGCTTCTACTCACAGGGAAGTCATGGCAGGCATAGGACGAGCGCCTTCCTTCTTTCCCCAGGACCTTGCCCCTGTATGGTGGTCACCTCTCAGTGTCTTAAGAGTGAGATATAGTGAAGGAGAGGACCCTTGGCCCCTTGACATCCCATGAGAAGAAGCATCATTCATGGAAAGATCCTAGGCTAAGACTAGAGATGTTTGGCTTCCTCTCATCTTGCTGTGTGTTGAGAAATAAGCCAGTCTCCAGCCCCGCCTGTCTATAGGTGTTTCTTGGGAGGGACAGGGGCACTGGTGGCAGGCTCCCCCGTGCCAGGGCAGAGCTGCTCTCAGTGTGCCTTCGCTCTGCGAACACAGCACAGACCCTCACCCCACCCTAGCCACTGCCTTCAGAAATTGGGAGCTTCCGCACTGGCTCTGAGTCATTATCCCAAGATTCTTAACCCGGATTCTCATCTTTCAGAGGCCTCAGAATCACCTAAAACTGTGCAGGAGAAAAGCATACATGTGGGCTTGTTCATGTGTATGCATATATGTGTACATGCGTTGTTCTGGAGAGTCAGTCTTTGGCTTCATCAAATTCTCAAAAGGATTCCTGCCCCAAGAAAAGTCAAGAACCACCACAGTTTCTGAACTGCAGATTATTGTATAGAATCTGGGTCCTTCTAAGCATCCTTTGGAAAATTGCTACCAGAGTCACACAGATAGGCAGCTGGCCTGCCCCTGCAGTCTGGTGCCTCTGACACATCCGTCCCTGCCCTGGTGTCTCTGGGACAGAGAGCCATTGGGAGGAAGGGGCTGTGTTGTGAGGCTGTGGGGGCCTCAAGGGGTGATTAGGAGTGCATAGCTCTTTGTTGGGTCCACTGGGGCAGAAAGAGGCCAGACCTGAATGTAATTGGATTGAGGTTGATTTCAGGAAGATGGGCTTCCTATCTGGGCTTAAGAGGTACCAGCGCGGCCAGCAGTACTGGGCTGTAGAGTCTTTTGTCTGTCAGGGTGTGGGACTCTGGGAGCCTGGGAGTGCACTCAGTGACTCTGTCTCTACCTCTCACCCTGCCCTCAGCCCATGGGCATCATGTCCATCCTGGAGGAGGAGTGCATGTTCCCCAAGGCCACCGACATGACCTTCAAGGCCAAGCTGTATGACAACCACCTGGGCAAGTCCAGCAACTTCCAGAAGCCACGAAATATCAAGGGGAAGCCGGAAGCCCACTTCTCCTTGGTGCACTATGCTGGCACTGTGGACTACAACATCCTGGGCTGGCTGGAAAAGAACAAGGACCCTCTCAACGAGACGGTGGTGGGCTTGTACCAGAAGTCCTCCCTCAAGCTCATGGCCACGCTCTTCTCGACCTATGCTTCTGCCGATAGTGGTAAGGGGGCAGCCCCTACACTGGGCCAGGGGACTTCTGGAGGCACGAGGGGTCAGGGTCCTGCTGCTTCAAAGCACGTGACTCCAGAAGCAGAGGGAGCCCGGGAGCCAGCCCACAGCAGTCCCTCTGTACCTGCCACTTTCCACCTTGTGTTGCGGATGGTGGTGTTTCCTCAAGACTGTGAGCAACTGGAGGTCGGTGAGAGTGGCGCCCGCCCCACCGGAGCGTGCCCAGCGTGGAGCAGTGCATGCAGGAGTCCTCAGTAAATGTGAAGAGGACCACTGAACAAATGAGCCTCCAATCCAGAGAAGGAAGAGAAGGGTGTGGGTTAAAATGAAGAGGATAAAGTATGAGGAGAAAAGTAGAAAGGGGAAAGATATAAGAATGAAAGGTGAGGCCGGAAGAGGGAGGGATGGGGCACTAGCGTTATTTCAGTGCCTGCTCCACGGCAGGCATTGGTGAGCTGCCTCACATCTTGATCTTATCTAATGCTCTTTACAACTTCTATTAGTGCTGTCATCCTCATGGAAAACTGAGACTGACTTGGAGAATAGCTTGCCTGAAGTCACACAGCTACTGAGCAGCGGAGCCCTGCCTCTGCCTGAAGGCTTCTCTGCTTTCAAGCTCTTGGTCATTGTTCCTTCTCTTGTTTTTAGCGGATAGCGGTAAAAGCAAAGGAGGCAAGAAAAAGGGCTCATCCTTCCAGACAGTGTCAGCTCTCCACCGGGTAAGCAGGGCCCAGAGCAGCCAGGGCACCTGTGGGGCAGGCCTGGCTCGGGCCTCTTGGCTGCACCGCCGTGTCCTGATGCTCGGAGTCTGGGGAGGAAAGAGGCCAGAGCTATGTGGGGCTTTCTGGTATGTAGCTTCCACACAAACCTGAACTCACATCATAAACTATGTGTCAAGCCCCTGGCCCTTTGATTGTTCTGGTGACAGGGTGGCTGGGACCCAGGGCTCAGGGACCTAAGGGATGGTCCTTGTGGCCCCTAACTCCCCACCTTCATCCACTCCCAGGAGAACCTGAACAAGCTGATGACCAACCTGAGGACCACCCATCCTCACTTTGTGCGCTGCATCATCCCCAACGAGCGGAAGGCTCCAGGTGAGCCAGGGGGAAGGCCACAGTCTGGGGAGGATGCCTGGCATCACTTGCCCTAAGGCCGACTGCTGCCCTCCCCTCTCGCCGCAGGGGTGATGGACAACCCCCTGGTCATGCACCAGCTGCGCTGCAACGGCGTGCTGGAGGGCATCCGCATCTGCAGGAAGGGCTTCCCCAACCGCATCCTCTACGGGGACTTCCGGCAGAGGTGGGTATGGGGCTTCCCCAGAGCTCAGGGAACAGGAGCAGCTGGGCTGCCGTGAAGGGAAAGGGCGTCTGCCGGTGGCCCTGGCATTCTGCGGGCAGGGATCAGTGCAGAGCGTGGGTGACTCCGGCACTTCGCTCCCCAGGTATCGCATCCTGAACCCAGCGGCCATCCCCGAAGGGCAGTTCATTGACAGCAGGAAGGGGGCAGAGAAGCTGCTGGGCTCCCTGGATATTGACCACAACCAGTACAAGTTCGGCCACACCAAGGTGAGCACAGGAAGCAGACAAATCAGTTAGAGGAAGACATCTCTTGTCCCTTGACTCCTCACCTCATGACTCCTTTCCTTTCACCAGTCAGCTTGGCAACATCTCTGCCCCGCCTCCCCGTGCTACCCCTCCCAGTGGGACATCCAGCACCACTCCTGTCACCCCAGCTCCCGCTGCTGTGCACCTCCTCCCTCCAAGCCTGTCCTAGTAGTCACCCTTCCCACCATGCCCCGCCCCACCCCTGCCTAGCAGCCCAGGCCCAGCGCACACTTCCCTGCAGGTGTTCTTCAAGGCGGGGCTGCTGGGGCTACTGGAGGAGATGCGGGATGAGAGACTGAGCCGCATCATCACGCGCATCCAGGCCCAGTCTCGGGGCCAGCTCATGCGCATCGAGTTCAAGAAGATCGTGGAACGCAGGTGAGGCAGGAGGGAAGGGAGAGTTGCTGCAGAGATGTGAGAGCAAACAAGCAGCACCAACTACTGAGAGTCAGAAGACCTGGCTCCAGATCCAGGCTCCACCACTGACTAGCTGGCCTGGGCAAGTTACTTTGCCACTCTGGATCCATTTTGAACTCTTTTTTAAAAAAATAAAAAAGAAAATTCCCTATAGGAGAATACAAGTTAAGACTCCAATGAGATACCATTTAAAAAAACACTAGATTGACAAAAATTAAGAGGTCTGACCACACTTGCTTACAAGTGTGTAAATTAGTGCAACCTCTTTAAAAAACAATTTATCATTATCTGTTAAAGTTGAACAACTGTATACTTTTCAGTTTTGCCCCTGAGTGCATTCCCACAGAGAAACTCCTACATGTGTGCACCTTGAAATGAAAAAGAATCTTCATAGCAGTGTTGGTCATAATAGCAAAGATCTGGAAACAACCCAAATTTCCATTCACAGGAGAACAGATAAATAGTATTATAGTCATTCAGTGGAATATTACACAGCAATGAAAAAGAGTGAACCACAGCTCCTATGTCTGAACCTTAAAAGCATATTGTTGAGTGAACAAAAGCAAATCACAGAAGGATACATACAATATGATGCAATTTTCATAAACTTCAGAGTATAATAATTAAAACCACCAATACATTTTTAAAGATACATACATATACGGTTAAAGTTTTTTATTCAAAAAAGTAAAGAAAGGAAAAACAAGATTCAGAGTAGTGGCTGCTTCCAGTGGGGGGACCAGGGAAGGGTCCAGGGAGGAGCCACAGGTAGATCCAATGACTGGTGCTTTTGTTTGGGGTGGTAAGTTCATGGATAGCCATTTTGTTTTCATGCTTCATAAAGTACATATATATTATAGATATTCCTATATGTAAAACACTACATAATTTTTAACATAGTGAGGTTCTTATGAGAATAGAAACACTGAACATGGTAAACAGTCTATAACTGGTAGCTTCCATTACTACTAACACCCCAGTAGGGAAGATATAAACATTCCTTTCATTGGTTAATTAATAAATACCTATTGAACAACTCCATGTTCAGTGTAGTGATATTGGGGGTGGGAGTATATGCAAGGAGTAAGGTTACAAGACGGGACTCCTAGTGCCTACAAACTTGCTTAGATGGGGGAAGCCAAGTGCAGTTGGGCCCATGATTGTGAAGTGCTCTAACATAGTGTCCCTCCCTGCCACCATGTTTCCTTGTCAGGGATGCCCTGCTGGTAATCCAGTGGAACATTCGGGCCTTCATGGGGGTCAAGAATTGGCCCTGGATGAAGCTCTACTTCAAGATCAAGCCATTGCTAAAGAGTGCAGAGACAGAGAAGGAGATGGCCAACATGAAAGAGGAATTCGGGCGCATTAAAGAGTCGCTGGAGAAGTCTGAGGCTCGCCGCAAGGAGCTGGAGGAGAAAATGGTGTCCCTGCTGCAGGAGAAGAACGACCTGCAGCTCCAAGTGCAGGCGGTGAGGCCATGTGATTATTTCTTCAGCTCTCCCCTCCCCTCCCCTAGATTATAGTCCTTCATAATCAGGGACTGAGTGTCTAGGAGCGCCCACTCTCTTTAAGATGCTGAGTCTCTCCTCTCTTTAATCATCAGCTTCCTCCGTGTCCTCTTCTTCCAGGAACAAGACAACCTGGCTGATGCTGAGGAGCGCTGCGACCAGCTGATCAAGAACAAGATCCAGCTGGAGGCCAAGGTGAAGGAGATGAACGAGAGGCTGGAGGACGAAGAGGAGATGAACGCCGAGCTCACTGCCAAGAAGCGCAAGCTGGAAGATGAGTGCTCTGAGCTCAAAAAGGACATTGATGACCTGGAGCTGACACTGGCCAAGGTGGAGAAGGAGAAGCACGCAACAGAGAACAAGGTGAGGGCAGCTCCCTCTGGCTCCAGCCCAGGTCTCCCCAGGACTCCCAGACCAGAGTGTGGTCCTGGTCCTTGACATGAAGGTCTCCAGGATGATGACCTCTGACCCTAAAGGGGGTGGGGTTCTTGGTCACAGGTGAAGAACCTGACAGAGGAGATGGCTGGGCTGGACGAGATCATCGCCAAGCTGACCAAGGAGAAGAAAGCTCTGCAAGAGGCCCACCAGCAGGCCCTGGATGACCTTCAGGCTGAAGAGGACAAGGTCAACAGCCTGACCAAGTCTAAGGTCAAGCTGGAGCAGCAGTTGGATGATGTGAGTAGTAGGAACCATGCTTCCTCTCTCAAGGTTTTGCAGGCAACACCATTGGTCCTGGTCTCTAGAACTAACTTTTACGGCCCCTGGAGCTTTTTTGCTCTCTTCAGTTTCTCACTAGGCTGTGTTCCTGAATCATTTACAGTCGCAGGATTTCTCTGCTGGTTTGACTTCCAATCCCACTGGACTTCGAGTTAAGAAGGCAGCAGAAGAGCGTGCACTGTGGATTCCATGTTTTCTACACTTCACTCATTTTCTTCTCTCCGTCAGCTGGAAGGGTCCCTGGAACAGGAGAAGAAAGTGCGCATGGACCTGGAGCGAGCAAAGAGGAAGCTGGAGGGTGACCTGAAGCTGACCCAGGAGAGCATCATGGACCTGGAGAATGACAAGCTGCAGCTGGAAGAAAAGCTCAAGAAGTAGGAGCCCATGGTGGCCGGGAGAGGCTAATGAAGGTGTCTGGCCTGGTGGAAAGAGCACCGGGTGCTGTGCCCCCAGTGGCCACGGTTGCCTTGGGCATATTGGGAATGAGGGAACCACAGCCCTCCCCCTTCACTCTCTGGGCCAGGGGGAGGGAGCTGGCTCTGGCATGCTAAGGCAAAAGAAGAGAATGTGCCCAGAGGAAGAAGGACCACCTGTCACCCACAACCCCCACCCTTCTCCTCCAGGAAGGAGTTTGACATTAATCAGCAGAACAGTAAGATTGAAGATGAGCAGGCACTGGCCCTTCAGCTGCAGAAGAAACTAAAGGAAAACCAGGTAACTTTCTTCCCAGAGCAGCCAAGGGGGAACTCAGTGGCCGTGAGGTGGCTGAGGCTATGGAGCTGCTCAGGGTTCTGGAGAGTATCTGGAACTCCATGCATTCCCATAGACCCAACCACCCCCGATTCACAGGCTCCCGGGAACAACAGCCTTCCCCTAGTAGAGCAAGAATGTGTTATTTTAGCAAAACTATTTGGGGGGGGGTAATCATACCCACTAGAAGGGCTTCTCTTCCTGAGACATGCTCTGCCTCATGGACTTTCTGCTCTGGGACAAATGATGGGGCTCCATTCTCCTCTAACCCTCCCTTTGGTAATTCTCCTCTCTGTATAGTGGTGACCACTCATGGATCACCTTCCTATGGGCTGCTCTGTTCATGTCCTTCCTGGTACTAACCCCAGCCACTCACCCGGGCTAAGTCCCCATAGGGCACCCACGATGGGAATCAACTCCTACAACCTCGAGCAAGTCACTTACTCTCCCCAATCCTCAGATTCCCTTCTCATCTGTAAAATGGGACTGACAATACCTGCCTTACAGGACCAGAGGCAATAATGTATATGAAACCACTTTGTCAACTAGAAAATTCTATATAAATGTCATTTAGGTATACTCCCCCAATTCCTTCTCATTCCCTCTGCAGGACAACATTAAATGAACAGCCACAGTCTCTCTTACAATTAGTGTACCTCAAACTCTAACTGCTTTTAGTCTCAGGTTTGTCATAGGAGCCCTGGAAGTAAGGCAATTACTCTCACCCCCATTTTATAGCTGCAGAAGCTACATGGGCAGATCTGGACATAGTGACCCCAAGGGTAACAAGCATTCAGCTACTGAGGCAGAACTTTGTCCTCTCATTTTCTGGTCATACTGTAGCCAGTAAAAGAGCTAGTCTCCCCTCAGTACTTGGAGCCCATGGCTCAGGCTGCTGGTAACATGTGAACACAGTTCTACTCCTCTGGGGCTGCCGAGGGCCTGCCGTCAGTAATAATTTGACCTCCTGTCTTCTTGGATGCCCCCTCTGGGTTTTAGCTAGACTATTGGGTTATCCCAAGGTTCTTCTACCCTAGATCTGGGCAACTTCTCTGGCCTCTTGGACTCAGAACCACAGTACTGTTATCTTTACCAGGTCTTGGCAATGGGCTGTGGCTCCTCCCTCTTCCAGCTGAAGGTGGCATACAAGTCCCACCTTCTCCATCCTGGGAGCAGAGGCATGGTGGCCCTCTCTGTCCAGCTGCCAGGACCACCCAGGCACTGTCCGTTAAAGCTGTCTGTAACCCCAGATGAAAGGAGTCCCACCAATCCTCCCCTTTGCTCTTGGCTAGCCAGACAACAGATCAAAATGGTAGATGAGACATTTTCCCAATTTAGTTAAGACCAAGGTTAAGGCCAGAAATATGAGATAGAAGCATGATAAAGAAGAGAGCACCCTGCTAGCACTCACCTGCAAGAGAGCAATAAAGCTGAAACTCAGTCCTGGGCCTAAATAAGGCAAGCCCTGGAGAATGAAGAATGTGGTTGATTGAACTTTGTGGTTAACTTGGAAAATTACAAAAGAATTGATTGTTTCAAGGCATATTGTTGCAAATATTTTTAAAATACAAGCACCTACTTTCCTGTCTTATGGATAGCAGAGCAGAGCCTAGTGAATCTGTGCACACTTAGAGATTCATGATTGCGCAGGATCTCAGGATCCTCCTGTGGACCCAGATTCTCAGGATTCAGGGCTGCAGATGCTCAGACTGGGTCTGGGAAGCCCTCAGGAAATTCCTTGAAAGTTTGGCTTCTACCAAATTCCTACTGATGGCCTGTGCATTAGAGAATGTTTAGCAGCATCCCTGGCCTGTACCCATGAGATACCAGTAGCAACCCCCCCCCCCACCAAGTCATGACTATCAAAAATATCTCCAGACTTTGCCAACTGTTCCCTGGGCTGTAGAATTGACCCTAGTTGAGAACCACTGCTCAAGAGAGACCTGAGTCCTTGGGAGCCTTTTAGAGCCCTGGGGTGGGGGCTCTGGTGGAGGGGTCCAGGCGGTGGGTCCGAGCCCTCTGTGTCTGGCCCAGGCACGCATCGAGGAGCTGGAGGAGGAGCTGGAAGCC
The DNA here is from genome assembly GCF_020740605.2 of Lemur catta. Taxonomy (NCBI): domain Eukaryota; kingdom Metazoa; phylum Chordata; class Mammalia; order Primates; family Lemuridae; genus Lemur; species Lemur catta. The sequence goes on from NC_059128.1 coordinate 65,582,009, forward strand.
GAGCGTACCGCCAGGGCCAAGGTGGAGAAGCTGCGCTCAGACCTGTCCCGGGAGCTGGAGGAGATCAGCGAGCGGCTGGAGGAGGCCGGCGGGGCCACGTCCGTGCAGATCGAGATGAACAAGAAGCGCGAGGCCGAGTTCCAGAAGATGCGGCGGGACCTGGAGGAGGCCACGCTGCAGCACGAGGCCACGGCCGCGGCCCTGCGCAAGAAGCACGCGGACAGTGTGGCCGAGCTGGGCGAGCAGATCGACAACCTGCAGCGGGTGAAGCAGAAGCTGGAGAAGGAGAAGAGCGAGTTCAAGCTGGAGCTGGACGACGTCACCTCCAACATGGAGCAGATCATCAAGGCCAAGGTGGGCGCTGCTCAGCCTTACCTCACCTTCTTCCTCCAGACAGCTGTGCTGTCCTTCCACCTTCTCTCTCTACCTGCCATCTCCCTTGTCCTTCTCACTGCCTTCATCAGCCCTTGGTCTCGCTTCCTCTCTACACTGCCCACTCCTCACCCTCACTCACATTTGTCTCCAAATCCCTCCTCAGATTGTGCCCTCCTGCCCTGCCCCATCACCGTCCTGCCCTCTATGCCCTCCACACCTCAGCCCCTCTCTTCCTTCCTCTGGTCCACACCTCCCCTCCCACACTCACCCTTCCGTGTCCCTTGCTGCCTGAAGGCAAACCTGGAGAAGATGTCTCGGACGCTGGAGGACCAGGCCAACGAGTACCGCATGAAGCTGGATGAGGCTCAACGCTCCCTCAATGACTTCACCACCCAGCAAGCCAAGCTGCAGACCGAGAACGGTGGGTGCCCTCAACCTGCCTGCCCTGACTGTCTGGAGTAGGGCATTACTTGCCCCTTCCAGGGCCCACAAGCCCCTCATTCCACCTCCAGGAGAGCTGGCCCGGCAACTGGAGGAGAAGGAGGCGCTGATCTCCCAGCTGACCCGAGGGAAGCTGTCCTACACCCAGCAGCTAGAGGACCTCAAGAGGCAGCTGGAGGAGGAGGGCAAGGTGAGGCCACCATGGGCAGCAGGCCAGGCTCGAGGGCAGCCCCAGAACAGTTAACCTCCATGGCAGCCTAGAGCTGGAGAGAGGCCACTAACGGAAGACCTTCTAATCTAGTTTCTTCTACCCTGCAGCTAAGCCACACCAAAAAGTCATTTAATGCCTCTTCCCTTATTTGTAAGCGGGGGGAGTGGGCAAACTGGGAAGTTACTCAAAGATGCTGAGATGCCATCAGCCCTCACGCTGTGTGAGGCTGGGCTTGGTTGAAGTAAATAGATGTGAGAAGGATCCAGAGAATGGAGGGGGCAGGGATTCCCTCCTACCTTCTGGTGCCCGCCTCCCCCCAGGCGAAGAACGCCCTGGCCCACGCACTGCAGTCGGCCCGGCATGACTGTGACCTGCTGCGGGAGCAGTACGAGGAGGAGACGGAGGCCAAGGCCGAGCTGCAGCGCGTCCTGTCCAAGGCCAACTCGGAGGTGGCCCAGTGGAGGACCAAGTACGAGACGGATGCCATCCAGCGGACTGAGGAGCTCGAGGAGGCCAAGTGAGCTCCAGACAGGCCCATCCTGATCCTCAGAGAGGAAGGAGAGAGAGGACCTAGGGTGGGGACAGGCAGAGTTGTCATGGGAAGGAGGTGGGAGAGACTTGGTGGCCACAGAAGTGGTGAAAGAAAGCCTGGATCCTGCACTCTGTGAACCCTTTCTGGCCCTGACCCACTTCCTATGACGGGCGAGCTTTTGGCCCGGGTTATACCTGATGCTCACGTATAAGACGAGCAAAAAGCTTGTTGGTCAGAGGAGCTACCGTCGATCAGCCTGGTGTGGAGGAGCAGGGGACACTGACACCCAGATGCCACCGCATGTAGGGAGGATGCCTGGGCAACCGGTGCTGGGGGACTCTGTTCTAGGACCGGTCGCGGTGGCTCCCTCAAGGCTGGGCTTCCGGCATGCCAAGGAGCTGTGGGCAGGGGGTGCTTCCTCCTCGTTGGCAGTCGGTGGAGGGAAGGTCGACCCAAGGCCCCACTGCTGCCAAGTAGAGTCACACACACACCCCACCTGCCCTGGCAGGAAGAAGCTGGCGCAGCGGCTCCAGGACGCCGAGGAGGCCGTGGAGGCCGTCAACGCCAAGTGCTCGTCGCTGGAGAAGACCAAGCACCGGCTGCAGAACGAGATCGAGGACCTGATGGTGGACGTGGAGCGCTCCAACGCCGCCGCTGCAGCCCTGGACAAGAAGCAGAGGAACTTTGACAAGGTGGGCTGTGGGGGGGCCACAGCCAGTGTGCGGGGCTGGTGGGGGACCTCAGTGTGAGGCCAGAGCCATCCTGCTTGGAGACGAGGGAGGAGGCCTGAGCCCCGGGGGCACGGGGTGGCCTGGGACATCCCCGGGTGGTGGGGCTGAGGCTGGGGGCTGGGGGTTGCTGCACAGTGAGCCTCATCCCTGTGCCCGTCCCCGGGCAGATCCTGGCCGAGTGGAAGCAGAAGTACGAAGAGTCGCAGTCAGAGCTGGAGTCCTCGCAGAAGGAGGCGCGCTCCCTCAGCACTGAGCTCTTCAAGCTCAAGAACGCCTATGAGGAGTCCCTGGAGCACCTGGAGACCTTCAAGCGGGAGAACAAGAACCTTCAGGGTGCGCTGGGGGCCTGAGAGGCTGGGGAGGGGCTGGTGGCAGGGAGGCCCATGTTGGGACAGGCTTTGAGCTTCTGGCCCTCTGATCCCCAGAGGAAATCTCGGACCTGACCGAGCAGCTGGGAGAAGGAGGAAAGAATGTGCACGAGCTGGAGAAGGTCCGTAAGCAGCTGGAGGCAGAGAAGCTAGAGCTGCAGTCAGCCCTGGAGGAGGCCGAGGTGAGAGCCTGGTGCTCCCTGCTCCTCCAAAGTCTGCCACTGTCTCTCACCCCTCCCTCACCTGGGCATGGTCCCCACCCCAAGACAAAATCTATTAGTTCTGTATTCTTTGTCATCCAAGGTCATCTACCCACTACCCATGACTACCTCCAAAGCCAAGGTCTGCAAAAAGGAAAATGTCACAGTCTGATCATAGGCCAGAAGGCTTTTGTTCCCCCACCAGGTTTTCAAAGTTGGAATCTGGCCCTTATAATAACTCCTCAGACAATGGGTAGGAGCGTGGCCTCCAGAGTCAAACAGACTTGAGTTTCAAACTCAGCTTGCGGACCTCTGATGTGTCACTGGGCAAGATCCTTCAACTCTCTCTGCCTCAGTTTTATCATCTGTGAAATGGGATTTATTTTACATACCTCATAAGATTTTATGCATGATTATTATGAAGATTAAATGAGGTAACACACTTAAGCATTTAATACATGTTAGCTATTGCTATTATTCATTTTTAAGCACCTGGGCATAGCTCTGAGTTTTTTAGCTTCTAAATTTTCTCACTGAAGGGTGAGAGGCCTGGGAAACAAACATAAAATTTTGAATTTGTGGTTATAAAATTCTTTCCTTTTTCTATAATGTTTTAGATGAGTCAAGAACTCAGGCAATGTTAGTGCTAGACGGTCCAAACACTCCTTGACAAAGGAAGCCCAGAGAGTCTGGCACTGCCTCCCCTACAGCACCTTGGTGGGCATGGGGTGCAGGTCCCACCTCCCCATTTCTTCCCACCTCTTTTTCTCAGGGCTATGGTCCTGGCTGACACCCTGCATCCTCCCAGCCTCCCTCCTACACCCTGTCCTGTGCCCTGTCTGCCCTGACCCCCTCTCCCCACCCCTCCAGGCCTCCCTGGAGCATGAGGAGGGCAAGATCCTCCGGGCCCAGCTGGAGTTCAACCAGATCAAGGCAGAGATCGAGCGCAAGCTGGCAGAGAAGGATGAGGAGATGGAGCAGGCCAAGCGCAACCACCTGCGGGTGGTGGACTCGCTGCAGACCTCCCTGGACGCGGAGACGCGAAGCCGCAACGAGGCCCTGCGGGTGAAGAAGAAGATGGAAGGCGACCTCAATGAGATGGAGATCCAGCTCAGCCATGCCAACCGCATGGCTGCCGAGGCCCAGAAGCAAGTCAAGAGCCTCCAGAGCTTGCTGAAGGTACACGGAGACCTTGAAAGCAGGCGGTCACCTCACCCAGAGGGGACTGGCCCCATGTGGCCTAGTGAAGTGGTGGTGTCCCGTTGCAGGTGCCAGAGCCCTCTGCCCCTGGGTCATTGCAGAGACCTGTGAGGGCCCCTCCTGAGCCACCGCAATGGGCTCTCCACTGAGGCCACTTCCACCTAACAGCCTTGGGAAGGGCAGCGAGGCCAGCTCCCTACCTCATGCCCCTTCTCCTGGTCCTCAGGACACCCAGATCCAGCTGGATGATGCGGTCCGTGCCAATGACGACCTGAAGGAGAACATCGCCATCGTGGAGCGGCGCAACAACCTGCTGCAGGCTGAGCTGGAGGAGCTGCGTGCCGTGGTGGAGCAGACGGAGCGGTCTCGGAAGCTGGCTGAGCAGGAGCTGATCGAGACCAGTGAGCGGGTGCAGCTGCTGCACTCCCAGGTGAGGGGCCCTGGGGATGCCATGTGGAAACCTGCTCAGTGTCAGAGCCCAGGACATTTGTAAAAACCAGATGTTCTAAGTGAGCATGTCTATCCAGGGTTACAAATCATATCATCTCTTGGGCCAACTCTCATCTGTTAGTAGTGGCTGCCAGAACCACTGTCTTGAGAAAGAGGTCTAGACTTAAAAGCTAAGAGTGACATGATTGATTGGTGATGCCTGCCAACGCCACAAATCTGGGAGAAATAGAAAGCATGCTGTTATTTGATATCCTTGATCTAAAAGGCTACCTCCAGCTTGCTCTGTAAAGATGAGAGTTTGGGAGTTTAAAGAAGCATAACTGTATTTCTTGCAAACCAAACTCTGGATAGAACACCATTTTTCTGCAATCCCATCCATAGTACTTTCAGTTTTACTCTGCAATGAGTTTTTGTGCCCACCTATTGTAGTGCCTGGTGGAGTTTTGTTCTGTAATCCAGTATGTATGGGAATGACATCATCCTCTGACCTTGTCCCCTCTTCCTTACCCCACCACATTCTTGTTATACCTAAAGTCATTTCCAGAATATTGTCCTAATAAAAACGTTTCCATTTTCCTTGGAATATTGCCATGCTCTGACATAAACCATGTTACTAAAGAGCTCAGGAGTAGAAGTGTAGACCTTTTGCTATTTGAAGTCTTTTGTCAGAGCTGAGTAATTGTAGACCTAATATCCAGAACATATCCATTTCATAGGAAAAGGGAAAGCAGGTGCAAAACAAGGAATATCCTAAAAGCAGTGCTTGTTATTTTAAAAAAATGACCACCTTTCGTTCCCTCTGGATAAAGGTGTGGAATCAAATAACAAAGCACAGTATATATGTGATGGCTTTCTCTCCCCATGTCTAGAACACCAGCCTCATCAACCAGAAGAAGAAGATGGAGTCAGATCTGACCCAGCTCCAGTCAGAGGTGGAGGAGGCCGTGCAGGAGTGCAGGAACGCTGAGGAGAAGGCCAAGAAGGCCATCACGGATGTGAGTGACCACCCACCCCTCCCCTAAAGACACAAATGAGGCCCTGCGTCCGGGCAAGGCCACTGTGCTGTGACACCAAGTTGACTTCGCAGTTCTGTAGGTTTGAGGGCCTGAGGGAAGAAACACACAGATGGAAGAGAGGAGACCTTTCGGGGAAAGAGGCCAGGGTGGGCCCTTGTTCCGTGATACTTCTGCCCTGTGCACAGGCCGCCATGATGGCAGAGGAGCTGAAGAAGGAGCAGGACACGAGCGCCCACCTGGAGCGCATGAAGAAGAACATGGAGCAGACCATTAAGGACCTGCAGCACCGGCTGGATGAGGCCGAGCAGATCGCCCTCAAGGGCGGCAAGAAGCAGCTGCAGAAGCTGGAGGCGCGGGTGCGGGAGCTGGAGAGCGAGCTGGAAGCGGAGCAGAAGCGCAACGTGGAGTCGGTCAAGGGCATGAGGAAGAGCGAGCGGCGCATCAAGGAGCTGACCTACCAGGTGCAGCTTCTCTGGCCCCACACAGGGCCCTGCTGCACCACCTTCCAGGAATGCCCCGAAGCCCTCCTGCCACCTGCTCCTTGAGATGCTATCTGTAGATTAATCTTTCCCATTCTCTGCAGTCGCTTTGGCTTGAGTCCATACATTTTTCTAGCAAATGGAGAATCTACTTCTACTTCCTGAGAGCTCTTTTAACCGGCCTTTCTCCAGGCTTTTTAATAACTCCAAGTGCTACCATGAAAGCTTCAGAACAGTCCAAAGAGTCTTTTCACCTTCTACCAGCCTGACAGGGAGGGACACTGTGGCACTTTAGGGGTAAGAGTCAGTTGATGGGAAAAGACTGAGATATTTTCCATGGAACGTCTGCCAGAATGTTCTCAGACCTCCATCAGCATAGCTCAGAGCTTTTGCCCTTGGCTTATTATTTTTAGTGTGCCTGGGAAGGAAAGACAGAGGAGATAAAGTCATCAGTGCATTTGACAGATGGACACCAGAGGCACAGGAAAGAAATTGCGGATGTAGAACCCCATGTTTATTGCAGACAAAAAGTGGAAATGGCATCCTAGCACATGCAATGATTTGGAGACAGGAATGATCGAGTAACATCAGAGCCAGTGATCCTCCTGCCTGAATTCTGGCCCAGTACGATATGTTAGAATACTGAGCTATAATAGATTAGGATAATCTGGATTATGACAATACCCCCTTCTTTCTGCATTCCTCATTATTCCTCTCCTGGTCACTCCAGAACCACTGGCCAAGAGCACGTATTTTGCTCCAGGTTGGAGTTTCTCCACCAGATTGGAGCTGGAACAGACCTGGTGCCTCCACATTCCACTGGGATCTGGGCCCCTCTCCCCGCTCCCAGCCTTACAACAGAAGCCCTCATTGCTTCCTGGATCCCTGACTGAGAACCTTGCCTTGCCCCTTTGACCTATAAGTAGAGTCAGAAATGGAATCTTCCCCACCACCTCTTTGACCTGAGCCATTGGAGGGAGCGGCAGCCAGGTGTGGGGAGAAGAGTGGAACCATGGGGGAGGGAAAGGTGACTGCACTTGCTCCTCTCCCAAAACTGGTTTCTTCCACCCGTCCACCCCAGACGGAGGAAGATAAGAAGAACCTGCTGCGGCTGCAGGAGCTGGTGGACAAGCTGCAGCTGAAAGTCAAGGCCTACAAGCGCCAGGCTGAGGAGGCGGTGAGTTCTCTTTCATAAACATGCCCACTATGTGTGAAAACCAATGAGTGTCCCCCACAGCAGGGCCTGGACAAAGGGTTTGCTATAAATGTTAATTCTCAAGCATTTATTATACTCATCTGGTGTGCTCAAAGCTGTGTCAGGCACTCTGAGTTAACACACCTGTCCACGAGCTGCTTATAATTCATACACCATCAGCCCAAGAGGAGGCAGTGTAGATGCGAATGCAGGCCATGCAGCAGCCAGGGCTGAAGGCCAGAAGGTGGCCTGGACGGGGACCCGACTCCTCCTGGAAGGCACAGGGCAGTGGGGAAAACATCTGGGTGGACATGAGGTGTTGACGAGCACGCCTACACAGGAACCCGGGGTTGGGAGTGTCTCTGTGAGTCATGGTGGGGCAGGTGCAGTGAGACTGGATTCTGAGGGGGCCCAGACCAGGCAGCACGGGATTCATCTTGGCAGTGGATGGCCGGGAAGGATTCCAAGTGCTGGACAAGTTTGAGGAGGGTGCCAGGTGCAGGCTGCCCTTGGGAAGGCTGTTACAGGACCACGGGTGAGGAGCAAGTGGCTCAGGGACAGAGAGCTGGACCCCACCCTCACAGCCCCTCTCCCCTCACCCTCCCATCCTCCCACCCCACAGGAGGAGCAGGCCAACACCAACCTGTCCAAGTTCCGCAAGGTGCAGCACGAGCTGGATGAGGCGGAGGAGCGGGCGGACATTGCCGAGTCCCAGGTCAACAAGCTGCGGGCCAAGAGCCGCGATATCGGCGCCAAGGTGGGTCCCTCCCCTGGGCTCTGCTGGTCACCCCCACGTCAGCATGCCCCCTAGCATGAGTGCCCCTCAGGGTGGGCACTCCTTGTTCTATATGTGGGGGGACCCCCCCAAGGGTCCCACAGCACCCGTAACCTGGGAATCCACCCTCCTGCTCAAACCAGCCCCCTCTCCAAAAAGCCCCAGTCCTACCTCCTAAGCCACAAGCACCCCTAACATGGGACCCCAAGATCCCCAGAACCCTAAACTCTCCCTCCAAAGGCATCTCCCTGGGGGCCCTCGGGATTCCTCCCCACACTCTTCCTCCCTCGTGCGAGCTGTCCGCTCACACATCTTATTCCCTTCTCAGCAAAAAATGCACGACGAGGAGTGACGCCGCCTCCGAAACCTCACCCTTGGTAACATATAATAAATATGAATGCCAGCCTCTGCCTGAGCCACTCTGTCCTTCCTGCCAGCTGTCCATCCTGGGGCAGGAGTGTTGGTGGCCCGAGAAGAGAGAGGCCCCAGAGCCTGTGTCAGATGCAGCAGCTGGAACACCCCACATCTGTAGAGAAGGAAAACCAAGGCCCAGGGAAGTGAAGGGTCCTGCCTGAGGTGGCACAGCCATGGGTCCCAGTTCTGCTCAGTTAACCACACAAGGGAGGAGGGGGAGAAATTTCAAAAGTGGAGAAAACAAAGGCACTAAAATGGTGAGCCAGTTCTAGATCATGGGAGGTAGAATTTTGTTGCTAAAGCTGAAGCCAACCTCCCACCTCTCAGGCTGTAGAGGTTATAGGTGTCCTTGGATACCCACCCTTTCCAAAACGAATTTCCCACTGATGCCTGGAGGGGCTTGGAGCTGGCTGGGGACTGCGATATGGGGAAAGGAGATGAGAGAGATCTCCCGCTAATCAACGCCCTCCCTGTCATCCCCCAGGGGTCTGACCCCAGCCTCTGTGAGTCAGCCCCTTATCATGAGGGCAGCCTGAGACTCTGGGGCCGGCTGACACTGAGCCCAAACCAGTGTGCGGTGAGGACCAACCCTGGGCATTGCTTGTCCCATTTTGGCTCTCACACTCGCAGACAAGCACAGGTCTGTGTACAGGTACACACCACACGCTGCATTTCTGCTCTCTCTGAGCTCCTACCAGGGATGGTCTGGCCCACGACACACAGCCACTCAGGGGACAGGCCTGGTCCTGACCCCATTCTGGTCTGACCCCACTCCCCACTGGCCCTTGCAGTCAGACTCATCCCTTCACCTGGCACCCCATTGCCCCGATTCCCCAAGCTTTGTCCACCCCCCACCCCCCCCCAAGGTCAGTCAACTAATCTTGAGAATAGATTGTGCCTAAGGCCCTGAGGACTGTGAGTGGACATCAGAGAAACACAAAATCTGGCTTGTTCTAGCCAAGCAGGGGCTTCCAGCCCTGATGGGGAGCCAGGACACAAGGACAGGAAGACAGGAAGCAGGAAGCAGGAGGCAAGAAAAGTCAGACCAAGAGAGGAGAGGCCACCACCACGGGCAGCAGAGCACCACCACCAGAGTTCCAGACCTAGGGTTCAGGCAGGACTTGGGAGCTGGGGCCTGCCACTGGGAGGAGCACCCCAGAAGAAGAAGGATTGTGTTTCAGGGCAGGAGCACGTCCGCATTAGAGAGAGGAGACAGCAGGTCAGCTTGGATGGAGCTGCTGAGCCAGGCCAGGCTGGGCCACTCAGGCTCGGCAGGGTGTCCTGGCTGCACTGGACTGTCATGGGCCCCATAGGGCTGATGCCCGGGCTGCAGCAGTGCCCGCTTCAAACTCCCCTGGAGCTGAGCCCTTCCGTAGCATTCATCGTGGAGAGCCCTTCACCAGCTTGTCTCTCTTCCAGTCTGTGAGTGCTCAAGAACAGGCCCACCTGTAACCTCTGAACCCCTGGTGCCCAGCACAGGGTCTGTGCACGGGAGGCCCTCAGGATATGTGTGCTGAGGAGCTGGCAAGCTAGGAAGGTGCGTCCTCCAGTAGAGGGAGCTGCCGATGAGGCTGGCCAATTTTTTCTAGTTACGAGGGCACTCACTACAATATCCAGAGCACCTGTTCAGGTGTCAGGAGAGCTGGATTCTAGCCCTAGCTCTGTCACAAATAAGAGAGTCACTTCCCCTGGCTGGACCTCAGGGCATTGAGCCAGCTGATGTCTAAGAGCTTTTCCAGAGTCAACATTTTGTTCTCGAACTTCTGGTCTCAAGCAAACCTCCCACCTTGTCCTCCCAAAATGCTAGGATTACAGGTGTGAACCACCACGCCTGGCTGCTCTTTCCCTGTAACCTGCAGGCCATGTCCTCCCCACACCACAAGAGGGGGCTCTACACACGCCCCAGGCGAGGACTTCTCCTTGGGCCCCCTAACCTGTGTGACCAGGTATGGCGGGTGGGCACTCACATCAAGAAGGCTTGTGCCTCCTCAGATACAGAACTCCGGGTGCCCAGCTACCAGGCACACCACAAAGTGGCCTCACGCACGGCGTGGTAGCGTGGAAGTTCTGTGTTGGAGGGTGCCTTCCGCTTCTTCATGCTAGCCCCCACCTCCCCACTGCTCAGACCCGGTCCCAGAGGGAGCCCACGACCTGCTCCAGCAACATTTTCCTGAATACTTCTTGGCATCTTGATCTGCCTAAGTTTTGGAGAAGAAAAAGGCTCACCAGTAGGATTTGAATCTTTTAATCTGGGCATGACTTAGGGGCCCAGCTTTCTCCCCCTATCCCGTAAGTCCCCTCCTCTGGCCGGAGCTTCAGCAGGAGGCAGATCCAGAGCACCAGGCTCCACAGACAGGGCCCCAGTGACTTCTCAGGCCAGACATCTCTGTAGGCCTGGGTGGGGGACGGTGGGGAGGGGACTAGTGAATCCAAAGGAGATGTGTCTGGGCTCCACAGTCTCCTTTGGCTGAGCCTGGGATACAGGTAGCCCCCGAGTCACTGCTGGTCCCCTGTGAAGATGGAGCCAGGCAGGGAAGCCATGTCAGGATGAGTTAGCTAGTGGGAGGGGGGCGGGGACATCTCCTCTCCTCACAGCACAGGCACTCACCCTGGGTGGCCCTGGGCGCCATCTCGGTCCGGTAGATCTTGAAGGCATCATAGGCAAACACTGAAACCAGGATGATGCCAAAAACCTGTGGGAGTAGGAGCGGGGATGGCATAACAGAGGCTACTGAGCCATTGGATTAAGGGAGAAGGAGGTGGGTGGTATGGGTGAGATGCAACCAAAGCCTGGGCTCTGGCTTTGGCTGTTGACACAGTGTGTAAGCACCAGCCAGAGGTCCTGAGGGGCTGAAGAGCCCTGCAGGGCTGAACTCACAAAAGCAGCAATGGCAGCTCCATCCCGGGAGGTCACGGCTGCAAAGGAGACCACCAGGAAAATGATGATGGCGCTGACACAGCGGAGGAAGTCCTGGGGGCCAGGGGTGCAGGGTTAAAGGGACCTCAGAAGGCAGGGGCGCATCACCCTGAGGTCTCACAGGCTAGTCAGCAGCCTGACCCTCAGGCATTCTGAACTCCTACGGGAGGATATCCCCGGACACAACAGAAAGCACTTTGGAGAGAGAGCGAGCTCATACTGCCACCCAGGGAACGGAAGCAGATGAATGGAGAGCAACCAGGACGAGAAGCCAGGGGCTGGGGTGGGCTGAGCAGGCACAGTGGCTGGAGCCCAGGAGCAGAGGCTGGAGCACACCAGCCAGGAGGCCTGGGCCAGGGCTGGGGCTGCACCTTTGGTGAGTTGGGGGAGCAAATCTAAGGGCTGTGTCCTTATTGTCAGTAACCCCATAGCTGTGAAACCAATGTGGGGCAAAGCCCAGCTGGGTGTGGAAACTGAGGAAAGCTGGGAGAGGAAAGGAAAACTCAGCATTCAGAGAAGGAAGGGACCAAAGCAGGCTGGGAGTCAGGGTTCCTCACCAGACAGGGCCAGTTAAGCCGGTCGAAGCGCTGGTAGTACTGGGTGGCGTAGAGGAAGAGGAAGGCGAGCGTGATGAAGAACTCCAGCAGCGCTGCGGCCATGTAGGCAGAGATAGAGGCCGTGAAGCAGATGAAGATGATGAAGGTCAGGGCCTGCAGGACCAAGCATGTGGAGCTTGCCAGGGAGGGGACACAGACGTGTGCCAGGCCTTTGCCTTCCCCTCCTTGAGAGCTGCCCCAGACTGGCACCCACCACCCGTCCTGAGAGAGGGGAAGGAAGAGCTCTGGCATGTCTCCCCATCCCTGGTGTCAGGAGCCACCATTGCAGAGTATTTGACCATCAGGGGCATTCCCCAGCCTCCCACTGTGCCTCCGAGGCATCCCAGCAACCCCAGCAGTCTGGCCAAGCTGCACGGCAGCGGGGGGCACTATTCGAGGGCGTCTCCCAGGAGCACAGAGTACAATGTGAATGCCAGCCCCTGGCCACAGGGCCTGCCCCCAGGAGGCACCCCCTGCCCATAATGCTTCCCACTCCCAGACGCCTAAAACTCCTCTGACAAGGATCAGAGCTTTGACTCCACACCCAGAGAAAAGGCTCAGAAGGCAGATGCTGCACAGTGGACTCTGGGGGTCCCTTCAGCTCTGGCGCTATAGGATGGCATATATGCAGAGGCCTTAACTTTGCACTGGGGTCTTGCTAAGTGACCAGGGAAGAGCCTTTCCTGAGAATAGATGTCCATGGGCAGCAGGCAACAGATCAAGCGCAGCTGCAGGAATTCTGTGCTTTTTGATAGTTGGACTTCTTGGACATGGCAAAAAGTGGCCATCTTAGAGGCCAGGGAAAGACAGGCTGGTGTTACCCCTGTCCCATCCCTATGTCGCACACTCCCTCCTTGTCCCCGAAAGCTGTCCTTTTATCTAGTCTAACCTCAGTCTTTCCTGCTGCAGCTGAAATCTGCCTTAACTGCCTCCGGATGGAGAGGCAGCAAGAAGGAAGAACAGTAGACAAGGAAGGGGCAGCTGGGAACAGGAGAGGTGTCCCCAAAGCTTGGGGAGAGGGACTGCTGAGAGGTGAGCCAGGGATGGGGAGACAGAAGCACCAGGTCGGGGAGGCAGCTGTTACCAGCTCGGTTTCCAGCAGGATGCCTTTGAGGGAGGAGAGGAAGGTCTTGTCCACGGCGAAGCCCCGGAGCTCTGCAGCCGCCCCCTCCTCAGGGGGCCGGTCCCGTCGATCCCAAGCACTGAGCATCTCCGTGGGGCCCACCACACGGCCCCCCACTGCCACCAGCCCAGGAAGGGAAACAGAAACCTGGCAGGATGGGGAAACAGACAGGAGCGAGAGGGCACTTCAAGAAACCTGAAAGTGAAGCAGGGAGGCCTGCCTGCCTGTGGTCGCTGGGGGGGCCTTCACCCAGCTGCACCCAGAGCCCTCTGCTGCCGCTGCTCGGCCCCCAGGAGGCACGTGGGGTGGGGAAGCGGGGAGGAGGGGCTAACCCCTCCCCTCACTCGGAGCCCAACCCCATCTGGAGAAGGGGAGAAAGAAGGGGGAAAGGCCGAGAACAGAAACCAGGAGGAGCTGGGAGGTGAGCCGAGGAACTGGGGCAGGACTGGGAGCCCCCAGAGCCCTAAGCCTGAAGAAGTTTGTGTCCCTCCCCGCTAACCTTAACCCTCTTCCTTGGCCAGTCCTTTCTCCCCTTTCCCTTTGGGGAGGATGGGAGCTGGAGCCTGGCCCAGGCAGCACCCCCAGGACCAAGCTGCAGCAGCCAGGACCAGAGGACAAAGACGGATTGTTGGGGGGACAAGGGGGCGCTGTGTGCCCGCAGCAGTGCCTCAATGGGCCTCTGTCTCTCCAGCATGCCAGGAGCTGGCCTGGCCCCCACCCTGGTGTTCGGGGTGGGCCAGGGAGCCAGAGAGGGGAGGGAATGGGAGGCACAGCGGAAACTCCGGAGGGCAGAGAGAGCTGGCAGGGTGGGCGGAAGGTGAGGGCTGACAGTGGGAAGCAGAAGGGACAGGCTGGGAGACCACAAGATGTTCCGGCACCATGGACGCCAGGGACAGGTTAGGCATTTTTAAATACAGATATTTATTTGGATAAATCACTCCATGTTCAATAATAGCTTCTTCCTCAGAATTATCCATGTCAGAAGACTAGTAACTATACCAGAACGTGCCCAAAGTAGATGCTCGCTGAGTGTCTGATGAATGAATGAACAAATGAATGAACAAATAAAATGGAGGGCTCTGCACGGGCAAAGAGAAAATATCAAAAAAGTGCTTGTGCTGGGCCAGGGCATGGGGAGGAAAAGATATAGGAGTGGTGGCCTCAAGAAATGGGCAGAGTTTTGAAAACCTTCCCTGAGAGGAAATGCCAAGACACCAGCTTCCAGCAGCCCCAAGCAGCAGCTGCTGCCTTTAAAAAATGTTTCCAAAAAATATAAAAGTGCGGTTGCCTCCAAAGCCCCCCATCCTGTTCCACTTTCCAGCTGCTCCAGGTGGCACTTTGCAGGGGCAGAGTATTCGAGTGTCCTGGTGCACCGTGGCAGGGGCTGGCACACCTGGCTCCAGTCTTCCTAACAGGGGACCAGCCTCAGGCGGGCACAACTAGGCCATCACACGAGGCCGCACACACACACAAGCCAAGGAGACGCGGGTAGAGCCTGCGCTCCAGGCAGTAGCCGCTGTGGGCCTCCTGCGCCCTGCGGCACGGCCGCCGGTAGAAGACGGTCTGGTTGTGGTACAGCAGCTCCGAGTTGCCCAGGGGATCCATGTGGGAGCCCGTCTGGAGGCTGACGCAGTGTGGGCACAGGCAACGGGCGTGGTACAGGTCCTGGGGGAACCGGTTCAAGTCCCTGTCCAACCTGTGGAGGTGGCACTTGTCAGGCCCTGCAGGGATAGGCCAGAAGCAGAGAGGGCCGGGTGGGTGGGGTGGGGAGGCCAGAGGAGGCTGGGGGGCCTGGCTTCTTTGTCTCAGCTCTGGCAGCCACTTGCTGTGTAACTTTGAACAAGTCACCTCCCCACCTCTGGATTGATTTTTCCCCAACTGCAAATGAGGGTAGGGTGCAGAAGAGTGACTTTCCAACTGAACCTGGGACCTTTAGGAAGGCAGGGAAGAGGAGCAGGCTCCTGCCTTAGCTTCCAGCAGACCAGCAGTGCTTCTGTCTGATACAGACACTGGGCTCTAGCATGAGGTTTCTTGTTGTAATTATGAAGCTTAGATGGTTTTACTGTCATTATTATTATTTTGCAAAAGTAAAAACTACTCTGACATCTAAGTGTAAAAGAGTATGAAGTGAAAACTAACAGTCTCTCCCACCAGTTGCACTCCCCAGAGGGAGCCATCATCAACCATTTCCTGCACATCCTTCCAAACGCTGTCCCAGTACAGTTATACGCACACTAGAGAGTGCATGGGTGGCCAGGCGCACTGGCTCACACCGGTAATCCCAGCGCCTTGGAAGGGCCTGGCAGAAAGATCACAACAGAGTGAGAACCCCATCTCTATGTTCTAAAAAATTTTTTTTTAATAAATAAATTATAAGAGTGCACAAGAAGACTTCTTTACTTATTCTGAAAGGATTGCATGGCCAAAAAAAAAAAAAGAAAAGAAAAGAAAAAGACTTGAAATCCTCTGAAAAGTAGACCTTCCAAAGATCTGGGACTGCAGTAGTCTAGCAGGAAACAGCCCGCAGGTTATAGAACCATTCCGCATACGGACAAGCCTTGGCACGCGGGGCTTCAGCTAGCACAGCATTTCCCAAAGTGGGTTCCCTAATAAATTCCCCGCAAGAAAGGGGTTGGGTGGTCAAATGAGTTTCGGAAACACTCAGTTTAACTGTTTCTTTTCTACAGACTTTTTGCAGACTGGAATGTATGGAAGGCATTCTGAATCTCCAAGGAGTAGGGGCTGCAGCAGCCTTTCTCAAACTTACTTGACATCATCACTTTGCCTGAGGAGCAGCTTGTGGGATGAGGGTTGCACAGAACACACTTTGAGGAAACCCAACTGAGTGGCTGTCAGGAATTCATAGCCTCCCACCAAGGGGTCTGGATCAAAGCTGAGTCAACCATCTCAACCGTCCCCTTAAGAGGTTCCCACACCATTGGATTTGGCCCAGTAACCAGTCAGCCTTCTGAGACCACTCCAGAGCATTGTGACCTGTAGTGTCTACCCCTAGATCTAACCTCAGTTAAAGCCGACACCCTCCCCGCTCCACTGAACTTCTCTATCCCCAAAGCCAAGGCTAAGACTTATGGGGAGTGGGAATGCAGACACCTGGTGAGAACACAGGACAGAAGAAGAAAAATGTTTGAGACCCCTAAGGCCCTAGAATTGAGGGTTTTACTCCTTAGAATATTTGTAACCCATCCATGGCCCAGGGCAATACCACTTGATATTGGGATGCTTCATGCCTGTATCATGCCATTATTCTCTGATATTTTTGTTAGAAAAGCATGGGCCATTATAGGGATTTTTAAAAAAGAAAAGGAGAGAAACCACATAAGTATGGACTTTTACATACATTATATCACTTGATCTGCACATTAGCCTATGGGATATTATAGAGTTTTACAAATGACAAAAAAAAAGAAAGCTGGAGCTTCAAAAACTTGAGTAATTGGCTCAAGGTCACCCAATGAGAGTCAGAGCTAGGACTCAAATCCAGGCCTTGTCTAACTCCCAAACATTTATGGCCTCTTTGAGATCAAAAAGGGAAGGGAGGCTGGAATTGGATGGAACTCCCTGGTCCCTCACACATACTCTGACCAGCAGACATAGGGGAGCTCCTGCAGGCATTTGGGAGGGGACAGCAGACTCACTCATATCTCCAGGGGGAGATGGCTCTGCTGTTGAGGGGTCCATCTTCGCTGGACCTGCAGGATTCTGGGTGGGAGGCGAGGCTAGCTGGTTCTGGGGGAGTCATGAGCACAGTGCTCCACTTCAGCCATTCCTCAGTGGAGTCCTGCCCTTTCCTGGGGCAGCAGCTGGGCCGATGGCTGCAGTCCTTCTGGAATCCTTCATGGGAACCAAGAGTGTGGGTTCCCATGACCATTGCCAAGAATGCAGCCACCTGTAGGAAAAGGCCAGTGAGAGACCTGCTCCCACCTAATCCAGGTCCCCTTCCCACCCAAACCCAGCCCCAGCTGCTTTCTGAGATGCTGGTTTCCAGCTCCACCTGGCTTCCAGCCCCAAACTCAGGAACCTGGCCTCCCTCCACCCTCAGCAACATCTCTGCTCCTTTCTCTCTCAGCAGGCGCTCTGCTCTGCCCACCCTTTGTGCACTCACCTGGTACATGCTGATGCTGCTCACTCAGCCACAGGTGTGGAACCAACCAGCAGCCCTTCTGGAAGCAGGCTGACTGGAGCAGGTTAGGAGTCCTGGTTTTATTTTCAGCTAACCTGTTTTGTTTATTCAAATTTATTTCCACTATCTTTTGGAGGGAGTGACTTGAGATTTAAGAAAAACAAAAAACAAAACTGAAAGTACTCACCGTCAAATTGGTACTAATTGATAAACACTTATATGCACATATGGAAGTAACATTCACTGGGTGTCGGGCAGGTGGGAAGGGGATGGGTATATTCACACCTAATGGGTGCAGTGTGCACTGTTTGGGGGATGGGAACACTTGTAGCTTTGACTTGGGCAGGACAAAGGCAATATATGTAATCTAAACATTTGTGCCCCCGTAATATTCTGAAATAAAAAAACGAAAAACCCTGAAAGTATTTCCAAAAGCTGCTTAAAATGCAGTGAGCATCATTATAAGCCTGATAGCTGATTGGATAAACTTTGCTCTTTGCACTTTTCCAGTGTGGGGTCAAAGCAATAGTGTTCCGCTATTCTGTGTTCTTGCGAACTGCCATTATGGGAATTTCCCTGGCTGGTTTGGTACTCAAAATTAGGCAATATCTTCTGGCCTGGAGGCCTCATTTCCATGACCTCTGCTGCTCCCACCCAGGGTCTGGTCTCCACGATTTTCCTTCTTCTCAGATGTCCTCCTGATCACCCACCTTGGTGAGCACTTCCCTCTCTCTTGGTCTCCTTGGACCCCCATCCCCTTTTGTTCTCTGACCTCTTCCCCAACTTCGATGACACCAACTCCCATGATGCCCATCATCTGTAACTTCCCCCCCATTGTCCCTTCCCCACTCTCCCACTTCCCCTTGCCCTCTCCAGTCGCTGCCCCCAGCCCCATCCCCACACTCTCCCTGACCTCCTCCTTGGGATATGGAGGCAGCCCTCACCCCACAGGACTGCCAGGAAGGCCCTAGTTCCATGAGTTTGTTGGCCAGATGGGCAAGGTCTGATGGAAGAACCTGTGGGTGACTGTTCCCATTGCACAAATGAGAAGGTGAAGCAAGGAAGAGGAGGGACACTGTAACAGCCTCACCTAAGACCCAGGGGAGGTCTCAGTTCCAAGGACAAACCTACCCTCAGCCCCGCTCACAGGGCCTTGGGGACATGGTCCATGGCAGACATAGCTGTTGCTCTCATGCCATGGGTGAGTCCACTCAGCCCCAGCACCCCCAGCAACACGGGCCACTGTCAGCCAGGAGGGAGAACACGTGCCCCAGAGAGGCCTGGAGCTAGGCCTGACCTGGAAGACACAGGTCGGCCGGGGTCCAGCCTGCTTGTGGGCAGGGTGCTGAGAGCAGGCCAGAGCTCACACCTCTCCAGGCCTTTCTCTTCCTTCCTGCCTAGCACCCCCTCATTCCCCACCCCTCGTCTCTAGAATGATGCTTCCTGATTTGCATGTGCTTTCCCTTAGAAAATACTCCTGTAGTAACCAAGGACTCAGGAAATAAACAAAGGGAGCCAGGAATAACTTAAACTGTAGAGCAAGAGGTACTCCTTCAAATTTGAAATGCTTTAAGGCAAAGCAGCACCAAAGGAGAAGAGTGATGACGTCAGAGGCCATTCTGGAGAATTGGGAGAAGCTGCTCTGATGAGTCTTAGGAGGGCTGAAACCACAGGGGCTTGGGGGGGGGGTTAGGAGAAGCAGGTGGTGGCTGGGGGAGCAGGGCACTTAGGAAGAGCAATAAGACCACTGTTATCACCCCACTGCCACTGGCCCCCTCTGCCCCGTGTTCCCAGACTTCCTCCCCCTTCCAGATACCACAGGTCTCACCTCCTGTGCATTCACCTGTGCCAGGCATGGTGGTAGGCCCCGGACATTCTTTATCTCATTTTATCCTTACAATAAAACCACGACATGGAAGCTATTATCCCCATATTACCAATGAAGAAACTGAAAGAAACCCAATGAAACTTAGTAACCTGCCCAAGGTCACACAGTTAAAAAGAAGCTAAGCTGGCTTTCCGTTCCAGCCCTGACCAACTCCGAATCTAAGCTCCTGGTACAGAGATGCCACATTATGCCCATCCCCAGCTGGCTATGAATGGAAGGGGAGCTCCCACAGGGGGTGCTTTCCTACTCACCTGGGCTTGGGCTGGAACAGGTCTCACCTGCACCTGCCCAAGGCTACAGGGTATTTGTGGCCACTTAGGCATTCAGCCCTGCTGGCTGGGATTCACTCTCCAGCTTTCTGTTCCCCAGCCTGTGGTCTGGCACATGGCCTCTGGGTGGCTTCTGGTGTTCCTGAGCAACCCCTAACCCCAAGACAGGCTCTTAGGGGGCAGTGCTGCTTTAGAAGAACTGGATGCCTATGGGTCTCCCCATACCAAGGAGAACCGCAGGGCTAAGGAAGCAGTAAACCTTAGCCCAGAGGTCCTATCCTGGCCACTGTCCGGGAGGGGGTGCTCAGAGGAGCTAGAAATGATTCCAGCTACTTGTCTCACTTGCTGACTCTGCAGAAAGGACACAGCTAGACTACCAGGGACATTGCCCTTCAGGAGATGCCTTTGGGGTATCACCTTGAGGCAGAGGGCATGGCCCCCAAACACACAGTCTCCCCCAGGGTTGGCTCAACCCACCCTATGATGCCTGGGCCTGACCGGGGAACCTGTGCTCTGAGCCACGTGCCCCCACCCCACACCCATTTGCTCAGCCACTGCCCTTATCTCGGTACCAGCTCTGTGGGACTCCTTAGGGTGACTCCCTGTCATGATAAACATTTTCCAGAGGGGTTTCCTCTTGGGATGACTTGTTTTGGAACCCCTGAGTCATCTCAGCTTCCAGGGAATCCCAGGAGGTGTGGGGATACGGGGGTGGCAATGGGGAAAACGCAGGAGGCTGGAGCAAAGGAAAGTTTACACACCCCTCACATCAAGGGTCCCCTCCCAGCACGTCCCCATCTGCCTGAGCCTGACTTGGCAGCCAAAGAGGGCTTGCTGGGATTCCTACCCCCATGCCCCTGAGAAAAGAGGTCAGCACCTACCAGGAAAGGGCAGGGAAGATGTGTTGGAATACACCTGCCACCTCGGCTTGGAAAGGCTGTTGGGGCTTGCAGGAAGTTAGAATATGGCTGTCCTGCCCTTTCTCAGGAGGATATTCAAGTCCTTGTCTGCTACTTTGAAGTCTTGGCCCTGCCAGTGACCAGCTCTGGGGTCCTCCCTCCTGTCCTTGGGTGGGTGGGGGTCGGGGGGAACATTGGCCTGGATGGCCACAAAGGTGCCAACCAGATTAGCTACTCTGGACCTTAGCTCCTGAAATAGTGCTGGATCCAAAGGCCTCAGCAGGGTCTATTGAAGCTCACCTGTGCTCACCTTAAGCAAGGCTGGGGCACTGATGTTAAAATGTTGAAATGCTTCTGCATCTGCTCATAAGTAGATGCTGCTCTCAGCTTTGGGACACCCTCCTACCACACTTCCCTATGATCCAGCACCTAAAGGATGAACACCTGGCACAGAGAGAGGCCTCCAGAACATTGCTCCCATTTTCTGATTGGTAGGTGATAATGGTTTAGCTACAAAAATGCTTAGGAGTATAGCCTCAGGAGCATGCCCTCAGGGAGAACCCAGTTTGGCCTGGGAGACACATGAAGAATCAGAGTTAGCAGGACAAAGAGCCCAGCAACCCCCTACACCCAGCCCAGGGCTGGTGTCTCCCTATGGAGCCTTCGGTTTACTCAGCTTTGTCCTATAGTCATCGCTGTCCTTGTTCATTCAGCTGCTCACCACATGTTTGTTGAGCACTTACTATATGCCAGGCACTATTATAAATGCTAGGAATGCAGAGGAGGACAAACCAGATAAGGTAAGCCTCATGAAGCTTATATTTTTGGAGGAGACAGATGATAAACAAAGAAACAAGATAATTTCTGATAATAATAAGTGCTGTGAAGAAAACGAAACAGCGTTATGAGATAGTGGCAGCAGGGAGTTCCAGGGCTGGGGGAAGGGTTTAATGTTGTGAATCAGGGAAGGCCTTTCTGAGGATGCAGTATTTGACATAATGATGACAAGGGTCTGGGCAAAGAGTGGCCTAGGCCGAGGGGGCAGGACATGCAGAGCCCTAGAGGTGGGAAAGAGCATGGCATATTTGAGAAACAGAAAGCACGATGGTGTGGTTGGAAAACAGGGGATAATGGGGAGAGTGGGATGAGATGAGGTGGAAAAGGTAGGCAGGGACCAGATCACACAGGGTCTTACAGGCTACAGTGGAACATCTGCATTTTATTCCAAGGTCAGTGGGAAGGTACTGACTGGATTCAAGCATGAGTTACATGATCTGAGTTTCTCAAAGGCAAGCTCTAGGCTCTATGTCCTTGACATTCTGGTACCCTCTCAGGGCTGGCACCAAATAACAATAATAGTTGCTTTTGTCCAACATGTATACATCACGGGCCAGACACTGTTCTCAGGATGCTCTTAGTCCTCATAACAAGCTGGCACTATAGGTTCCTTTATTACCCCCACTATACAAACAAGGAACCAGAAGCTCCAAGAGTTCGCGTAGCTTGCCAAGGTCACTACCTACTGTTGGAACCAGGATTAGAACCCAGACATTCTGGATGCTTTGGGTCCAAAGTGAGGACTGAAGAATTAGTGAGCACGCAAGAAGTTTTGGGTAGCAGGAGGAACAAGAAGAGGTCCAGGAAGTCTCAAGGTGGGGTGAAGAAGAGACCAGCTGGCTGGATCCTGCAGGGAAGGGGAAAGAATTAGAGAAAAGACTGGGACCTGGGAAGCCAGAAGGAGGGGCTCCTTCTTTTCCACTCCCTGAATATGGCAAGGGCAAACCTTGAGAGCCTGGCTGCCTGAGGCTGCTGCCCACCCAGGATCTCAGTTACCCACCCAGCCTAGATTTTCTTCAACCCTACCTGTAGCCTAGAGCTTTCCCTGGACAAATCAGAATTACCTTAAACTTCTGTTTGTGAAGGAGAGGGCAGAGATGAGGGTATAAGGACAGGGGAAAAGCTTCTCTTGCCCTTAACAAGAAACACTTTCAGCTTTCAGGAAAGCGTAAGTTTGGCTGGGCAGTGACTCACACCTGTAATCCTAGAGCTCTGGGAGGTCAAGGTGAGAGGATCACTTGAGGTCAGGAGTTCGAGACAGCCTGAGCAAGAGCAAGACCCCTTCTCTACAACAAAAAGATAGAGCTGGAGCCTATTGTACTAAGTGAAGTATCACAAGAATGGAAAAACAAGCACTACATGTACTCACCATCAAATTGGTATTAACTATCAACACTTATGTGCACATATAGCAGTAACATTCATCGGGTGTTGGGCAGATGGGAGGAGGGTGGAGGGGATGGGTACATACTCACCTAATGGGAGTGATGCACACTGTCTGGGAGATGGACACACTTGAAGCTCTGACTCAGGTGGGGCAAAGGCAATGTATGTAACCTAAACATTTGTACCCCCATAATATGCTGAATTCAAAAAAAAATTAAATAAATATAAAAGAAAAATTAGCCAGGCATAGCGGTGCATGCCTGTCATCCCAGCTACTCACAAGGCTGAGGAAGGAGAATCTCTTGAACCCAGGAGTTTGAGGTTGCTGTGAGCTATAATGATGCCACTGCACTCTACCCTGGGTGACAGAGTGAGACTCTGTCTCAAAACAATAAAAATAAAAATAAAGTAAAGCATAAGTTAGAGGGAGCCAAGGTAAAGAGGAAAAACCATGGAAGAAGAGTATTGTGCTAGGCATTCTATACACATTTACTCCTCACCAAAGTCACTGTTAGAGATGAGGAACTGAGACTCAGAGATGTTATATAACTGGGCTAAGATCATGCAGCTAATAAACCAGTACTGACTCCTGAGTCTGGCTGGCTCCATTCCATGCCTGGGCATTCCAGAAGCACAGTCTTATTTCCCAGCGGGTTTGTACTCTGCTGTCCCTCATCTAAAATTTATTTCCCCAGGCAGGAAGCCCCACTGCCCATCTCCAAGCCACCATCTTGCTTGGTCTTAGCAGCTTCTTTCCTGCTTAGCCTTTTCTGACCTCCATCTATTTTCCCTAGTGCCAGTCACAGCATTAATCTTTGGGGACAGGGTTCCCTGCTCACCTTCAACTTTGGGCCCCAATTTTTCTTGGCAGTCCCCTGGGCAGAGATCACACAAAGTCACTCCCCTACTTGAATGCCTGCACACCAGACAGCCAGGGCTCCCAGGTCTGGGTTCTGGAGGAGGCTGGAAAGTCTTCCTAATGGTCACCTCTGACCAGACTGGAGCTGGGAAGGGGGAGCTCTCCTTTCAGATGTACCTGGAAACTTAAAAGTTCCTCTACTAGCCTAGGGCAGTCTGAGTCTGTCCAGGATTCCCAGCCCCTTGCCCAGATCTGCACTCCACTGACCGTCAAGTCCGGAGCCAACACCATTCATCCCCATGTTCACCCTAGAATCTCTCCCCATTCTACCCCATAGGCTCACCCCTCCCCTCTGCAGAGCGTTCTTCATAGGTGCCCAAGCAACAGGGTGTGCAAGGAGCTGGGGCAGATGCCCCTGCCCCATTCACTGTCCTAAGAGGTGCCTGGATGTGTCGGCCTGTGGAATGGGGGGCCGGGGGCGGGAATCTGTCCAAGGCCTCAGGTTCACAAAGAGGCTTAAATTAGACTTCTGATCTTACCGACAAATGAGGTTATGCATAGACTCATTCTCCATTTTATGTGTTTGAAGTGTTAATTTGTTAAATGTAAACACTGAAAATACACTACAGCTTTTCAATCCTGTTTGGCATCTTGCTTTTCAAATATCAGGAAGCTCGAAAATGGAAGGCGGCAGGCTTCCCTGAAGCCTGAGAGGCCCTGATGTGTGCCCCAAAAGGAAGATCCAGGAAAGCGGGGTGGCTGGAGGGAGGCAGCACACACTAAGGAGTAATATAGGACACAGGAGGTGTGGGGCCTAAAAGCCCAGTCCTTTCAGATGAAACTTCTGAGGAGCCAGATCCCAGCTCCTGAAAGAGTTCTAGACCTTTTTGTGCCTGCAGTCCCCGCTTCTTCTCCTCACAGCCGCAAAAGTGAGCCAGGCTGCGGATGCCGACAGGCCCAGACTAGCACGGGAGTGTAAGAGGCCGCACAACCGCCCGCCTGCAGCTCTGGGGCCAGACGCTCAGGCTTCAGGTTCTTCCGCCAGGGCCAGAATCCACGTCCAGCGCCAAGCTCCCGGGCTGTCCCCGACAAGAACCGCCGGCCTAACCCTGCCACCCTGCACGGCAGCACCAAGGGGCGGAGAGGCTTCGCTAAGGACCCCAGCAAGGCGGAAGGAGCGCGCTCCCTCCCATGGGAAAGACAGATGTGGGGCTAATGAAAGGGAGGCAGAAAGAGGCGCGGGCCGGCGGGGGAGAGCGGGGGCGTGGCGGGGAGAGGCGAGCCCCCGGGAGGGAGCGGACCAGACCACCGCCAGGGCTGCAGCGGAGTCCGCAGGAAGAAGGCGCGGGAGAGAGGGGCCGGGAGGGGACGCGCGGTTGGTCCCGGAGGGTCGCGAGCTGAAACTCTACACCCGCCTTTGGAAGGATCGTCCCCCTTTCTCCTCCGCCCCTTCTCTTCCCCTCCCTTTTCCCTCCCTCCTTTCTCTTAATCCCCAGGACTGAGACCCGCGCAGGAGAGGAAAGGGCCCGAGGGCAGAAGGAAGGAGCCGCACTGAGAGGGAGCCGGGAGCCCGGGAAAGGGAGAGAAGGGCAGCCGCGAGCCAGGGGGCGAGGCTGGGGGCCAGGCGCGACCCCCGGGGCCTTCCCGGCCCTCTCAGTGCCCCCACCCCCGACCCCGGCGAGTCCTCAGGACCCCGGCCCCTGCTCCTCCGCCTTCTCTTTGCTCCTTTTGCTTTGTGGCCTTTCTCTTCGTTCCCAGAGACACCTGGGAACTGCCCCAAGCTCTGGGGCGCAGAGGGCCCGGCCGAGGCTGCGTGTGAGCGGGGGCGGCCAGGGGGCCGAGGGTGGGAGCGGGAGCTCGTGGCCCCGCGCCCTGGAGCCGAGGGCCGGAAGGGGGCTGGGCCCCTCTGCTGCCTGGGTGCGGGCAGCGCGGTGGGAAGCCCGTCCCGCCTCTTCGAGTCGTGCCCGCGTGCGGGTTGCAGCGGGCCCGGCAGCCGCCGGCGAGGCGGCGTCGCGGCGTCCCCAGACCCCCGGGGCGTGCTGAGAGTGCGGGAGAAGCCGCCTCGCCGCCGCGGGTGCGAGTGTCCCAGCAGAAGCACTCACTCGGGCAACCCGGCCCGACGGCCACGCTCTCGGAGGCCTTTGGTGCCAGCCTGGCCTCCCTTCGCTAACTTGGGCAAGTTTGACGAGAGACAAACGTCTCAGTTCTCGCTCTCCCTCCCTCCCAGCGGGTCCCGCTGCAGCGCCCCGGGCCGCCGCGACCACAGCCCTGAGAGCACCGCTGCCCGGCGCGCTCGGCCGGCGGGGAGGGTTGGCCCCTAAACCCGCTAGTCCAGCCCAACCGCCCCGGCGGCTTCTCCCAGCCCTCGGGGCTCTCCGGGGCGGCCTGGAGAGACGTCGAGCGCAGCCCCAACTCCCGCCTGCTCGCCCGCCTCGGCCCCGGGAGGGAGCTTTGGGCCGGTGCGGGTCCGGGGGCCTCCGCGGCCTGGGGCAAAGCGGGTCCGGGGGTCTGGCCAGCCCGGCGGCCCCCGGGAGGCCGCGGGGACAGTACAGAGCGCGCGCCCTTGGATGCGGTCCCGCAGCGACGCCCCGGCCCGCCCCGCTCCTCCTCCTGCCTGGTCAAGCTGCCTCCCATTTGGGAAGTTTTGTGGGTTTTCTTTCTCCTCCTCCAACCTTGGCGGAGGCCACGACTCAAGCGCCACAGCCGGGGGCGGCCTCCTAGCCTGGAGGCCGCGGACCATGGTTCAGGGCAGCCACCGCTGAAGTCAGCAAAAGCGAGCCTAGCCTGAAGCAGGCTGCACGGGAGGCCAAGGCCATGGCCATTGCCACGTCGGTGAGTCCACCAAGGAGAGGAGACTGCCGGGCAGAAACCTCCACAGCCTGCCTTGCACTCTCCTGTGACTTTTATTTCTGCCCTCTCTTTGTCTCTCGAAGGCCCCTTTCTTCTCACTTTTGTTTCCCTTCTCCCTCGCACTCCTCGGCCCCTGCGGCTTCTGGTTCTGGGTTTGCCCCTCCTCCTCTCCTTCTCCCCCTCCCCAGTCTCCCTTTTCTTTCTAGAGTCTGGTTCTGGGTGGAGGGGAGGAGGCAAGTGTAGCCCGAGTGCCGTCTGCTCTTCTCTGGGCGGGAACAGATGGCCGCTAGTGGTTGGCAGGGGCTTGTGATTGGGAGGCAAGTAAAAGGTTGGGAGGGGGCTGAAAGGACCAAGTGGCTCAAGGAAAATGGGAGAGGCCCAAGGACTCCAGGAGGCCCATCTCTAGAGAGGGGATGGAGGAAAGGGGGAAACAGATCAAAGGAGGGAGATCTGGCTGGGAGAAAGAGAAAATAGAGGGAGGAGGGAAGGTGATGTCAACCAGCCTCAGGCCACTTTCCGGGGATTGGGGACAAAGGGAGGAGACAGCTGGCATGACGAGACAGTGGGAGGAGGCCTCCCAGAGAGCACTGTGGCCCCCTGCCACCCCCATTAAGCCAGCCACTCCCTCACAAGCCAGCTGGGCCTCTGAGGAGGGGTAGCAGGGGCGGCCACACCCGTCATCAGTCAGTCAATCAGCAACTCTGGCCTGGGTTCTTGGAATTGCAGGACCCAGAGGTTTGGCCCCATTGGCCAGAATTCAAACCTAACACAGGGAGGAGCGCTGCACAGCCCCACCTCTGCTTTCTGTCCTGCACTCTGTGCTGTCTGAATCCAGGCAACTCCATCCACTTTCCACCCTTTTGGAGGTCCTGCCTGGGATTTCTAGGGAAAGTGAGCTTGCCACCTGCTTTCTGGTGCTCTCTGAATGGGGACTCTGGGAAAGAGAATTGTGAGATGGGGAAGAGAAGCACAGAGCCACCCAACATCCTCCCATACCCCTTGAGGATGGGTTTGATTTGGGTTCCTGAGACCAAACTCCTTTTAGTTCCTCAATCTGTGGTGCCCCGAAGACCTTAGCTCAGAGCTGGGAAAGAGGGAGGTCCTTTGGAGGTGGAGCACCTCTGGGGTACTCTGACATAGAGATGCTGGCCCAGGAGCCAGCTGCTCAGTTTCCTAGTCCCATAGCTAGATTTTCCCCGTGTATTGGGGTGGGGGGATGTTTATGCTAATAGAGCTCATGAGATCCTAATAATAGCTATTTATTAGCGTTTAGTACACCTGGCCCCGTGCTAAGCTGTGTCATGATTTTTTGATGCAATTATCTCATCCAGCCCTCACAACAACCTTGTGAGGATAGTACTGTTATTATCTGAAAACGGATATTTGGATAGGGATTGGGAATTCTACAAAGGAGGAAATTGAGGCTCAGAAAAGTTAACAATCTGCCCATAGATGCCCAGCTAGAAAGAGATGAAGCCAGGACTCAACCCCAGGTCTTTCTGCCTCTAGAACTGTGCTTTTATCCCCCTGGCTAGATACAAAACACTGATTTATAATTTACAATTAGAAAAGTGTGGTGCTAACCAGGAATTTGTGTCATCTGGTTAGCATATTTTCTTTGCATGGGACAATATCCTTTAAAAGCCAAAATATAATCAGAAAATGTTTGATGGGTTTGGACTCAGGCAAGAGGAGGAGTCTATTTGTTGTTAAAGTCACCCCGCCTGGACAGCCTCACCACCAGAGGGAAACATCAGCCAAGAGGAACATGAGCTCCTGCTGGCTAAACAGGGCATCCTTCTCCCCTGCCCGATGGCAGCCTGCCTGAGATCTTTAGCTTGAGATTTTTTGCCGAAATTAGTAAGTCCACATGGTTACAGGGCCTACCGTGCCCAACTAGCTGCTCTCCAACACTACGTGTAAGCCACCACTGCCTGGGACCCTACCCTACCGGCAGGCCCAATCATTTATAGTTATAACCGAAGCTGAATGTAATCTCACATTTTAAGCGCTTTAAGTTTGATTCTACTAAAGGACATCATGGAGCAAGAGCACTGAGAAGGGCTATAGCAAAGGGTATAAGGAAGCCTTCATATGTGCTTTACTCATCTTTGAGTTATGGACCCTCTCGATTTAACCACTGTTTCTAATTTTAAAAAAAGAAGTAGATTTGAACATTTGTAATTGTGGAGAGGTTGTAGAGTGAGTAATTGAGAGAGTGCACGCTCTGGAATCAAACAGCCTGGGGTTCAAATCATGCTCCACCAGCTGTACCGGCTGTATGTCACTGGGCAAAATACTAACCTCTCTGTTCCAGTTTTCTTTCCAAAATGGGGATAAGGATGGCTTCTGCCTCATAAGCTGCTTGTGAGAATTAAATGAAATGAGATGATTAATGCAAAGATTTGCATGGTGTCTAGACATACCATTTGCATTTGGTACCTGGACTTTATATTACCTGAGCATGTGGTCCTCATTGGAAAAAGCTTAGATGCCCCCACCAGACAGAACTAGAAACAGGCTGATAAATGTTTGCTTTTGGTTGCTCTGCCAACCGCACTCCATGCACACTACACTAGAGCGTGTACACTTTTCTCTTCTCCATGGTAACCTCAGCCTCTTCTGGTAGAACCTTATTTGCTCAGACTGAGAACAAAACAATTGCTTCGTTTCTGTTTTCTTTCTTATTAGGCCTAGGCCTAGGCTGTCTGGACGAGGCTTCTCCCAGTCTCTCCCAAAATGAGGGGTCTCAGCAGCTGCTTAATCTAACCTTTTGCTTGTGAGGGACAATGGCTAGGGAACAGAGGGAAGGTAAAGGAGACTGTACGGGAGACCTTAGCAGGACTTCTTCGTGTGGAGACTGTACGGGAGACCTTAGCAGGACTTCTTCGTGTGCTGTGGAAGAAATTCATTCAACGTGTGTATTAAGGATTCCAAGTCAGACCTCACTGCAGAGGCTAGGAATATGGCAGTTCCTGTCCTCATAGGGCTTACAGCATACGAGAAGAAATAGATAATTAAAAAGTAAATAAACAAATAGTATAAAGTATTATGAAGGAAACAATAGACGGAGACAGACACAGAGAATGGAGCAGGAAGAAGAGTGAAGAAAAGGCCTCTCTGAGGAGGAGACATTTAAGCAGAACTGAAGGATGAAAAATGACCAGTCAGGAGAAGAGCACATTGGGTAAATGACGCAGCAAGTGCCAAGGCCCTGAGGCAGGAAAGAGCTTATTTAGTTCGAGTAATAAAAAAGAAGAGGGAGCATATGGTCAGGCAGAGCTGTGTCAGGAGCTCAGATTTTTAGCTTGAGGGAGATGAGGAGCTCTGAAGGGTTTTGAGCAGGGGTGACATGATCTGATATGTGTGTGAAGACCCCTCTCCCCACCTCCCCCTCACCCACCAGGCCCAGCTGGCCCGGGCACTGTATGACAACACCGCTGAGTCCCCCCAGGAGCTGTCCTTCCGCCGAGGGGATGTTCTACGGGTACTGCAGCGGGAGGGCGCTGGCGGGCTGGACGGCTGGTGCCTCTGCTCCCTGCACGGTCAGCAGGGCATTGTGCCCGCCAACAGAGTGAAGCTCCTTCCTGCTGGCCCAGCACCCAAGCCCAGCCTCTCCCCGGCGCCCCCATCCCAGCCTGGTTCACCATATGCAGCCCCAGATCACGGCAATGAGGACCAGGAGGTGAGAGTGGGAGCCTCCCCAACCCCAAGCCAGGAGAACCCCATTCCTCCCCACCGCCTCCCACCCCGGGCCTGCAGTGAGGTGGGCAGCTAGAACCCTGAGGCCGCAGCTCTTCCCTGACTGTGCTGTGTGAAGCCTGTCTGCCAACCCTTTCTGAGCTGTTTCCCTCTCAGTACAGGGCAGTTTGGAAAGTCTCTAAGCTCCTTGCACTCAGACGTTATCAATTCACTGGCCCCTACTCCTGACCCACCCACCTATCTTGACCCCCCAGGTATATGTGGTGCCACCTCCAGCTCGGCCCTGGCCTACCTCAGGACCTCCGGCTGGACCCTGCCCACCCTCCCCTGACCCCATCTACAAGATCCCCAGAAGCAGTGGGACCCAGCTGGCTGCCCCCGGAGATGTCTTGGAGGTGAGGGCTACAGTTCATGTGTATGTCGGTTGGGGACAAATAGCCCTCAGGGTTCATTGCTGAGTGAAGAGTAACTCACCACTCCTCTCTCCAGGTCTACGATGTGCCCCCAACTGCCCTCCGGGTTCCATCCAGTGGCCCCTACGACTGCCCTGCCTCCTTTTCCCCTCTGGCCCGGGCTGCTCTGCAGTCCCCTGGAGAGGATGAAGCTCCCTACGATGTGCCTCTGGCCCCGAAGCCACCTGCAGAGCTGGAGCCAGATCTGGAGTGGGAAGGGGGCCGGGAACCAGGGCCCCCCCTCTATGCTGCCCCCTCCAACCTGAAACGGGCATCAGCCCTCCTCAACCTGTATGAAGCGCCCGAGGAACTGCTGGCAGATGGGGAGGGCGGGGGCACTGACGAGGGTATCTACGATGTGCCCCTGCTGGGGCCGGAGGCTCCCCCTTCTCCAGAGCCCCCAGGAGCCTCAGTCTCCAATGACCTGGACACCTTGGCCCGGCTTCTGGCCCCATCCCCACACAGGCCCCGGCTGCCCTCAGCTGAGAGCTTGTCCCGCCGCCCTCTGCCTGCCCTGCCTGTCCCTGAGGCCCCCAGCCCTTCTCCAGCTCCCTCTCCTGCCCCAGGCCGTAAGGGCAGCATCCAGGACCGGCCTCTGCCCCCACCGCCACCCCGCCTGCCTGGCTATGGGGGCCCTAAGGTCGAGGGCGATGCAGAGAGCAGGGAGGTGGAAGACGATCCAGCAGGGCTACACAATGAGTATGAGGGCATTCCAGTGGCCGAGGAGTACGACTATGTCCACCTGAAGGTAAGCTCCCCTGGGCAGCCCCACCATAATTCCCCCAGGCGAACTGGGGGAGGAGCGTGGAAGCCTGGGGCACACAAACAGCCACCCCCTCCCCTCCCTTCTGCCCCTTATCCTCTCCCTGGCCCTCCACCCTGCAGCCTGAGACCCCAGTGCTTGGCCACAACACTTGTACCAGTGCCACATTCCGCCCCCAGACCCAGCTTAGGGCCACTAGAGCTCTCAGACCAAGAGTCAAGGGACTGCCGTGTCTGATGACAAGAGCGTCCTTGGGAAGGAAGGGGGACTGGGTACAGAAAGAAAGGCCACATGGGCCTCCCCACCCTGTTCCCCTACCCCTGCTCTGAGACCTGATCTCCTCCTGCAGGGCATGGATAAAGCTCAGGGATCTAGGCCCCTCGATAAGGCTTTTGCAGGGGATCCTGAACTGCTGGAGAAGGGGCTGCCGGCCCAGCAGGTAACCCTGGTTGGGATGGCCTAGAGAAAGGGGCTGGGGAAGGAGGAACAGGAACCTGGGAGAAGGAGCATTCCTAACTGAACCATGGAGGGAAGTAGATTAGGGTGCAGTGAGGCAGCAGGGTCAGAGTATAGAGGAGTTAGAATTCAACAGGAAGGAGCTGGAACTTGAAAGAGGATGTTAGGAATTCAGAAAGAGGGGAAAGAATGTGTTGGAGAGGAGTCAGAAAACCGAGCAGCCAGGGAAGCAGAGTTTCTGGGCTGCAGGTCAGACCTGGGCCGGGTGACTTCTAAGGCTCCTTCCAACTGTGAACTCCTAGATTCCTAAGAGACCTGGCTCCCAATCCCTGCTCTACTACTGAGAAGCCAGGGGCTCTGAAGCCATCAGTTAATCTCTCTGGGCCTCAGGAAAGTGAGGTGGTTTTCTCAACCCTGTCTAGAATGTTCATAACACAATAGCCATCATCTATCGGGTATTTACCAAATACCAGACCCTGTGCTGAGCACACTGCATGCATCAATATTAATTATAGTCATAGTTAATACTCATGCAGTGGTTACAGTGTGCAGTGCACTGTGCTAAGCCCTTTCTATATATTATCTCAATCTTCACTGCAGGCCAGGTGCGGTAGCTCACGCCTGTAATCCCAGCGCTTTGGGAGGCTGAGGCATGGGGATTGCTTGGGGCCAGGAGTTTGTGACCCACCTGGGCAACACAGGCGAGACTGTCTCTACAGGAAATAAGGAAAACTTAGCCAGGTCTGGTGGCACACACCTGTAGTCCCAGCTACTTGAGAGGCTGAGGCAAGAGGGTTGCTTGAGCCTAAGAATTCAAGGGTGCAGGGAGCTATGAACACACTGTTGCACTCCAGCCTGGGCAACAGAGCAAGATCCTGTCTCTTAAATAAATAAATAAATAAATAAACTTTACTGCATCTTCATGAGGTCCATACTAGAACTACACTATCCCATATGGTAGCCACTAGCCACAGGTGGCTGTGGAGCACTCGAGATATGGCTGGATCAAATTGAAATGTGCTGTAAATATAAAAGGTACGCTGGATATTGCAGACTTAGTATGGAGAAAAACTCAAGAATTTTCATATTGATTACATGTTGAAATCAGAAATTTTCTTATATTTGGAGTTAGATAAAACATTTGTTTCTTTTACTTTTCTTAATGTGGCTACTAAAAATTCTAAAATTTCACACGTGGTTTGCATTACATTTATATCGGGCAATGTAGTTCTAGACTCCCTGTTATAGAGATAAGGAAACAGAAGTTCAGAGACTTGAGGTTATTTGAATCCACCTCTATCTGACATCAAGTCTGGGCACTTCACTGCCTCTCTCTCTAAGAATCTAAGTTTTGTGAGGGGCAAAGGTAAGAGCTAAAGGGATCGCCCTTGGGAAGAAAGGAAGGAAGGAAGAACGAAGAGAGAGAAGCGGGGGAAGAACGTGGCACTGATGAGCGCGTTCCCACTGACCACTCTTCTTGCCCCTCAGGAGGCCCTGTCCCCAGGGGAGCCGTTGGTTCTGTCCACCGGAGACCTACAGCTTCTGCACTTCTATGCAGAGCAGTGCCAGAACCACTACTCGGCGCTGCAGGCAGCTATGGCGGCCCTGATGTCCAGCACCCAGACTAACCAACCCCCACGCCTCTTCGTACCCCACGGCAAGAGGGTGGTGGTGGCTGCTCACCGCCTGGTGTTTGTTGGGGACACGCTGGGCCGGCTGGCGGCCTCTGCCCCTTTGCGAGCACAGGTTGGGGCTGCAGGTACAGCGCTGGGCCAGACATTGCGGGCCACTGTGCTGGCTGTCAAGGGGGCCGCCCTGGGCTACCCATCCGGCCCTGCGGCTCAAGAGATGGTGCAGTGTGTCGTGGAACTGGCGGGTCAGGCCCTGAAGTTCACCACCCTGCTCACCAGCCTGGCCCCCTGAGGGGCCCTTGGCACATTTCTGCCCCTCTCCTGCCTGCCAAAGCCCCCTCCAGTCCTTGGGTGGCTGGAGGGCTCTGTTTTAGGGACTAGGAGAGGTGGTGGTATCTTTCCCCTTTCCTGCCCCTTCCTGTCATCTCAGCCTTTCACAGAGGCATCTCCTCCCCCAACCCGCAGCTTTTTGTACGAGCCATTTTGTATAAATTATTTATATTTAATATTATTCCCTGCTTTGTCAGGGGCAGGCATCAGGCCCTCTGGGGCAGGGAGGCACTTGACTCTTCTCCTCCAGCATAGGGTGGCAGTCATTGCACTGCCACCCACCTCTGGAAGCTTGCCTGCCCAGAGAATGAGAGGGGCAGAAACCTGGGGCTACATGGAGCTTCTCTCTGTTTCTTGGCTCTGGAACATCAGTGCCACACTGTTAGCTGAGAGTAAGGGCAGGACGTGGACTGCACAGAACGAGAAGATTTGGGAGAGACCAGGCTGCTCCTCCCCTCCAAAGGCAGGAGAGGGCTGGGCTCAGGTGTGGCCGTGCACCTCAATAAACCCTGTTGTCTGCTTCCCCGACTGCTTCTTGGGAGCCTGGGGGGCGGGCTAACGCCCTTTGGCCATACCTATGGGACACTCGCTGTGAGCAGGATGCCTTTAGGGCTTTGGGGGAGATTTTGCTCCTTTTTTCAACACTATTCAGTGGACAGGTTCTCGGCTCCCATGACACACCAGGCACAGTTCTGAAAGTACACTGTGAACGTACCTTCCTAGTGAAGGTGGTATAGACATAAAAGTCAGTTAAAATAAGTAAATAAAGAAATAAAACAGATTTGACAGTTGCTGGTGATGGAAATCAACAGGGTGATGTGAAGAGATTAACTAGAGGAGGGGAGGCACCAGTGAAGGAGACTTTAGAGAGGAGGGTTGGGAAGTGATATATGAGCTGAAACCAACTTGGAGGCTGACAGAACCAAGGAGAGTCTCAAGATTAGTGTTCCAAGCAGGCAGACACCAACTACTGACCTGAAGGGGCTTCCTCCAAGACTTCATCATCAAGTGATGTCATTAGAGAGATGTCGATGTGGAGAGAGGTTGACCCCATGAGAGCCTCAAAATGTGCTGCCCTGGCCAGCCATGGTAGTTCATGCCTATAATCGTACACTTTGGGAGGCCAAGGTGGGAGGATCACTTGAGGCCAGGAGTTTGAGACCAACCTAAGTGGGACCCTGTCTTTACAAAAAATAGAAAAGTTAGCTGGGCATGGTGGCACATGCCTATATTCCCAGGTGCTCCAGAGGCTAAGACAGGAGGACCCCTTGAGCCCAGGAATTTGAGGTTGCAGTAAGCTATGATGACATCACTGCACTCTAGCCCTGGGGGACAGTGAGACCCTGTCTAAAAAAGAAAAACAAAAATGGCATCCTGGAGAGGCCACCCCAACCAAAGGCCTAGCCCCAGCTTTGCACCGTAGGATAGTTCTAGCCAACTGGAGACTGCTGTTGGCCAGCCTGGCACCCTTTTCCTTAGAGGACCCCAAGAGAGTCTAGCCCCTTACACTCTGCTTCCCAGGCTTCCTGCTGATCATCCTGGACAAACCATCTTTTAGAGGAGCTGAGACAAATGCAAATGTGTTGGAAGTCCATAGTCCTCAGGACTTTAGTGAAATTGATGGGGCCAGGGCTTCGATGAGGGATTACTCCAGCCATTTACAAGGGAAGTAGTCTGAGCCACAGATCCATTGCTTCAGTTCTGCTTTCCCAGGATGTTACCCTGACATGGTGATTGGATTGCAGGCACCCCAAGTTTCAATCACAATCTTAGTCTCTTGGCACCCCTATGCATTTGCCCCTTCCATTTTAGTCTCCTTTCTCACTTCACTCAAAGGAAAACTCATTTCCATATTCTGGGGCCAACAAAATTTACCCCTATGTGTTGAAGGCCATCCCTCATCTTCCAGACAGAATTTCAAGAAGGTAGCATGAAATTAGAGTTTTCAGCTCAAGTCTCAGGTCTGCTATGTACTTGTGTGTCTGTGGGTAAATCATGCCAGTCCCTCAGAGTCCTGGTTTCATCTTTAATATGAGGATGATCATAATGGTCTTACTGGGTTGTTGTGAGGACCTAACCGTATAATGCTTGTGAACAGCCCAGCACCACATAAAATTAAGAGATTATTATATTCCAGGACAAACACAAGGTTGCAGACAAATAAATCCCCAAAGAATATTGGCTATGACAGCACCATAGTAAATCCCAAAGAGGTGCTGAAATGAGTTGGGGGAAGGGAAGCGGTGGGAGGCTGGTTGATGCATTAGAAAAAAGTCTCCTCTATTTGGAAACAAGTTAAAGGTGTGGTTTGGTGGAAAGAAGGGGGAATGATTTCTGGTCTGAGATGCTCCTTTCCAGCCTGTACCTGGGATTAGAGAATAAATTAACTATCAGGTAACAAATCTCTTAGAGAAGTGTGTCTCTAATGTACATACATCTGGGGACCTGGTTAAAATACAGATTATGATTCAAGGGCCTGGGTAAGGCTTAGACTCTGCATTTCTAACAAGTTCTGGGTGATATGGATGCTGCTGGTTCATGAACTATGCAGTGAGTAGCAATTCTAGGGGTTAGGAAAGGTTTCCCTGAGGCAAAGATGTTTGAGCCAAGAGCTGAAAGCATGAGGAAAACTTGATTAACAAGACTTCTAGACAGAGGAACCAGCCTATGCAAAGGCCCTGTGGCACTGGAAAAACTGAAAGGCAGCCAGTGTGGCTGCAGTGCAGAGAATTTGAGGAAAGAAGTGAGGTGGAGCTGCAGAGAGCATGTGGCCAGGCATGCAAAACCAGGTATGAGGTGTCTGGATTATTAATATTCACCTTGACAGTGAGAAGAAGCCATTGAAGGCTGTTAAGCAGGAAACGGACATAATCAGATCTGCATTTTGAAAAGCATTCCATCTGCACTATAAATGACATATGGGGGCCAGGCGCGGTGGCTCACGCCTGTAATCCTAGCATTCTGGGAGTCTGAGGCGGGTGGATCACTCAAGGTCAGGAGTTCGAGACCAGCCTGAGCAATAGCGAGACCCCGTCTCTACTAAAAAAAATAGAAAGAAATTATCTGGCCAACTAAGGTATATATATACAAAAAAATTAGCCGGGCATGGTGGTGCATGTCTGTAGTCCCAGCTACTCGGGAGGCTGAGGCAGGAGGATTGCTTAAGCCCAGGAGTTTGAGGTTGCTGTGAGCTAGGCTGTCGCCACAGCACTCACTCTAGCCCGGGCAACAGAGCAAGACTCTGTCTCAAAACAAACAAACAAACAATAAATAAATAAATAAATAAATGACATATGGGGAGTAGAAACAAAGTGGATACAGAACACCAGTTAGGAGTTAGGGGGCTAATGTAGTCTGTGCAACAGGTAGCTTGACCAACAGTGGTAGAGATGGAGAGAAACAAGATATCTGAGAATATATAGGAAATAAAATGGACTGAATTTTGTAAAAGGATTTGACATGCAGTGAGGAAGAGGGCACTGTAAGTGCTGTCACCTGAACATCTGGCCACAGTTGGATAAGGAGGGTGCTGTTCACTGAAGAAAAAGGCACTAGAAAACAACCAGGTTATATTGAGGGAAGAGCATGAGCTTGGTCGTGAAAGTATTGAGGTCCCTGTGAGTCATCAAAGGTGAGAGGCCTAAGGTCATATAAGAGGTGGCTTCATGGATCTGGGGCTCAGAAGAGAAGTGGGAGCTGGATGTGTCAATCCAGGAATAAGGTTTGTACTGTTGGCATTGGTGGCGATCAAAGCTGTGGGCATGGGTGAGAGCCCAAGGTGGAGACAATAGTGTGAGATGACAGGAGGGACCAGGACCAAGCCTCTGAGGATTGCAGACACTGGATGATTGTATCTGAATGATGCAGCCAGGAATGGTCCTAGCAGCTAGCACTGCCAGAGGTGTCGCCACCAGTATGGACTGCTACATGCAGTGGCCTCACCTGGCTGGACTTCAACCATTGCCCCAAAGACTGGACTGTAACAGCCTGCCGGTGCTCACCACCACCATGGGCCAAAAGAGGAGGATGAGCCTGCAATGGCAAAAAGGGGAGCAGGAGAGGAACAACCAGGGGAGTATGGCACTTAAGAGCCAAGGAAGAAAGTGTTTAGAGGAAGGGTTGGTTGACAGTGCCAAGTGCTATTGAGAAATGGAGATCCAACCGGGATGCGGTGGTGAAACGCAGAGAAGTGGTCCCCTTGTAGAGGACTGAAGCTAGAGCTGAGTACAGTGCCAACCCAGTCTTCCATATGCATAAGCTGTGCTGTAATTGCCATTCACGTGTGTCTCCGCCTCCCCACACTAGTAACTGTCCTTAAGGTGGGTCTTGTGCACCCTGTTATGCCCAAAACCTAGTGCAAGGCCTGGAACATAGTAGATACTTAACAAATTTTACTGATTAATTAATGAGCGCACGGATGAGTGAACGAGTGATGGCGAAGGATTGGAAGCAAAAGAGGAATCTCTGGCATGTGCCTGGGCTAGCTATTATCCTTCAGCTTTTTTTCCTTTTTACCGCAATGGCCCGCAGACCCAGGGAACAGACGACAGAGCCCCCATCCCCTCCCTCCCCTGGGCCCTGGCCCCCCTTCCTCTCTCTGACGAAGAGTCTGGACCGAAGGCTCTGCTGACGTGGGAAGGGGAGGAGAGTCTGGAGGAAGGGGAGGGGAAAGCAGCGCAGAGATCGCAGAGACCAAGGAGGCGCCCGCGGCTGCAGAGCTGCAGAGCGGGGTCTCTACGGGCTCTCTTGAGTCCCGCACCCAGTGCGCAGCTGGGCCAGAGAACCGCGCATCCTTTCGGCGCGGGCCGGAAGGGCCCCTGCGGTCGGCAAGCTGGCTCCCCGGGTGGCCACGGGGACCCCCGAGCCCAATGGCGGGGGCGGCAGCAAAATCGACAGCACTGTAGAGATCACCCCCAGCACCAACGGAGTAAGTGCCCGCGCCCCAGGGGGCTACGCCATCCTCTCCCCGTACCCCCGCCCCCGCCGAGCACCTGGCATTTTCCTCCTGCGCATCCGCCGCCCCTGACTGCCTTCCTAGCCCTCGCTCCCGCCCGCCCCCTCCCCTTGCCTCTGCGGCTTTCCCCGCTTCACCCTTCTCCTCCCCCCCCACCCAGCAGGTCGGGACTCTCGGAGATGCGGTGCCCACGGAGCAGCTGCAGGGTGAGCGGGAGCGCCAGCGGGAGGGGGAGGGCGACGCGGGCGGCGACGGACTGGGCAGCAGCCTGTCGCTGGCCGTGCCCCCAGGCCCCCTCAGCTTTGAGGCGCTGCTCGCCCAGGTGGGGGCGCTGGGCGGCGGCCAGCAGCTGCAGCTCGGCCTCTGCTGCCTGCCCGTGCTCTTCGTGGCGCTGGGTTTGGCCTCCGACCCCATCTTCACGCTGGCGCCCCCACTGCATTGCCACTACGGAGGCTTCCCTCCCAATGCCTCCGGCTGGGAGCAGCCCCCAAATGCCAGCGGCGTCAGCGTCGCCAGCGCGGCCCTAGCAGCCAGCGCCGCCAGCCGCGTCGCCACCACCAGTACGGACCCCTCGTGCAGTGGCTTCGCCCCGCCGGACTTCAACCATTGCCTCAAGGACTGGGACTATAATGGCCTGCCGGTGCTCACCACCAACGCCATTGGCCAGGTGAGGCGACCAGGCGGGCCGCGGGTCCGGGGGCGGGCTGAGGGCGGCGAGGGTGGGGCCTCACGCCCGCTGCACCCTTCTCACATCCCCAGTGGGATCTGGTGTGTGACCTGGGCTGGCAGGTGATCCTGGAGCAGATCCTCTTCATCTTGGGCTTTGCCTCCGGCTACCTGTTCCTGGGTTACCCCGCAGACAGGTGAGGGCTGTTGTGGGGGCAGGGCTGGTAGAAAGGAGGGGGTGCTAGGGAAGCTAGACCAAGCATCTTGGCGTTTGCAAGAGGTCGAAGATGATTCGCTGGACTCTGCAGTCTTCTCTGGACTTCTTCTAGTCAATGACCTACCCCTGTCTCAACTTCACTCCCCATCAAGAAATACTCCTTCCATATCTCTTCTGCACAAGGGAATGACCCCACCTCCCTGGAGTCTTAGCCCCGTTCCCACTGATCAGTTGCCCTTTACCCATGGATCAATGGCCTCATCTCCAGATAGTCTCGTGTCTCACCCCACTGACCAAAAATCCTATCTCCACAGATCAAAAGTCCTATCTCTCTGTGCATTGCCCTCATCACCCTAACCACCTCCCTCACCATCTTCATGGATTGATAGACTCATTTCCACCGACTAGTAGCCCACATGGGCTGTTAGCTCCATCTCAATGGTCTCATTCCTAACAATCTATATGTTAATTCCTAAATATCAACAGCCCATTCCCCCGACCAGTAGTTCAATTTTACAAACAAATCACCCAAGCTCTGACCAGTGGCCCCTCCCCCACAAGTCAGTAACTATCTCCAAAGAGCATTGCCCCCATCCCCAATAACCATAGTCCCATGCCTGCCACCAAAGGACTCCATCCTCATGGGTCAATAGCCCATAGATTAATAGTCCCACCTCATGGATCCTCAGGGCTCTCAGATCCTCTCAAACCAAAATCCCCATTTCCACAAATTAGTGGCCTCACCTCCAAAGATCCATAGTCCATCACCACCAATCAATAACTCTCCCCACAGATCAAAAATTCCATCTCTGATTCTGAACACCATCACCTCTGACCAGGTACTCCAACTCCACTGACCATCCCCACTGATCTATAGTCCCTCCAAATGAATTAGCAGCTCACCTTCCATGGATCAAAGGCATCCTAATGTTCAGTAGTCCAGTTCCTTAAAATCACCCATCTTCACTGCCCAGTAGTCACACACCCCTGTGGGCCAGTGATTGTAAACCCACAGGTCAATAGCCCGTCCCCATGCATCAATGGCCTTACTTCCACAGTCCTACAGAACAATGGCCTCATCCCCAAAGATTAATAATTCAGTCTCCTAAAATCAGGAGTGTTCACCACATTAATCAATAGGTTCATCTTCATGAAAATAATACCCTGCTCCATGGGTCAGTAGCCTCACTCCCTTTCCAATGACCAGTGGCCCCCAATGTTCATCTCCCACAGATCAGTGGTCTTATCCCCAATAATCAATAGCCAAGGATCAATAGACCTGTCCTCACTAACTCGTAGTTAGTGACCATCTTCACTGGCCAATAGTCTCATCTTCCCTGGTCTGTGACCCTGTCCTTACTGATTATCCCCATGGATTAATAGATTCATCCCCACTGATCAATAGGCCTATGGATTAATAGACCCATTCCCATGAATTAGCAGCTCCATCTCCCAGCCAGTGTCCCATCCCCACTGACCATCCTTATGTATTAATAGACCCATGTCCCAATTCCGTGGAACAATGGCCTCATCCCCCAAAATCAATTACTCAGTCCCCTAATATCAATAGCTCCATCTTCACTGACCAGTACTATGCCCATGCACAAGAGGCCAATGGCTTCACCTCCACAGATGAATAGCTCCAACCTCCTATATCCATGACCCCCATCTCCTCTGACCAGTCGGAGTAAGACAAGCTCCACCCCCACTGACCAGTAGCTCTATCCCTAGGGATTAACAGTCCCAAATCCCATCCACTCTGATGGGTGATCTCACATCCACAAATGCCCTAATCTTTGACCAATAGCCCTATCCCCAAGAGTCAATGGTTCCACCCCCAACAGAACCACAGCCTCACCCGGTGCCCAGTAGCCAGACTCACTACCCACAGCCCCCATCTTCTCTAGCCTCTGAGACCCACTCAGCAACTCCTCCAGAGAGTCTGGGTGACCAGAACCCCTCCCCACTTGCCAGGTTTGGCCGGCGTGGGATTGTGCTGCTGACCTTGGGGCTGGTTGGCCCCTGCGGAGTGGGAGGGGCTGCTGCAGGCTCCTCCACAGGCGTCATGGCCCTCCGATTCCTCCTGGGCTTTCTGCTTGCCGGAGTTGACCTGGGTGTCTACCTGATGCGTAAGTGCCATCCTCCCTGAAGTCCCTCCCTTGGGTCTCACACACCTGCCTGTCTGCATCGCCAGGCCAATCCCACTGCCCCCTAGGGTCCCCTTAGTCCCTTCTTCGGCCCCAAATTTCAGCTGCCTAGAATCTCAGCTGTCTTCCTACCCAGGCCTTTGAAGACAGAGGGGTCCTGCTTCTCTCCACGTCTGTTTCCCCAACCACACACACACACACACACACACACACACCATCTTTAAAGCCTTCCTTGCACTGGACTTAATGCTGTCAGGGAATAGCAACTTATTTAGAAAATGAAATCCTGACTAGCTATGTGACCTTGGACAAGGGTTGACATGAAGGTCAAATAAGAGGCCTGCAAACTGGGAATGCTGAACACCCACCAGCGACTCTGACCCTAGAGCCCTCCTAGGTTTGAGCAGGAGAGGAGAGAGGACTGGACAAACCTCTCTGTTCCTTACCACCCAGAGGTTAGTCTGTGGGAAGCAATGGCTGCAGCCTGCACTCAAGGTCTGACCTTCTCTCTGCCCTCCTCCCTCCCTCTCTTCTCTTCTCTTTCATGCCTCCCTCCATCCCTGCTGTATCTCCAGGCCTGGAGCTGTGCGACCCAACCCAGAGGCTTCGGGTGGCCCTGGCAGGGGAGTTGGTGGGGGTGGGGGGACACTTCCTGTTCCTGGGCCTGGCCCTTGTCTCTAAGGACTGGCGATTTCTGCAGCGAATGATCACCGCTCCCTGCATCCTATTCCTGTTTTACGGGTCAGTATTGCCCTTCACCTGTCGTTTGGCAATTCCCATTTCTACCTCCAACCTAGTTCTAGCCCAGAGACCCCTCCTCTTCTCCAACTGCCCCTGGTCCAGGCCTACCCCAGCCCCAACCTCAGAGGTGGGAGTTTCCCCTCCCCGGATCAGGAGAAGGGAGGCCTCACAATGCACCTCCCGCCCCGCCCTCAGCTGGCCTGGTCTGTTTCTGGAGTCCGCTCGGTGGCTGATCGTGAAGCGGCAGATCGAGGAGGCTCAGTCTGTGCTGAGGATCCTGGCTGAACGAAACCGCCCCCACGGGCAGATGCTGGGGGAGGAGGCCCAGGAGGCTCTGCAGGGTAAGAGACAGGGGCCCTGTGAGTGATGCCTCACGTGCACACATGCTGCTGCCCTCCGCATGGTTGTAGCTGTGCCATGTTTTCCCAGGGACCCCACCACCCATGTGGGAGGATCCTGGGTTCCCACCTGTTCCTTCTAACAGTCAGCTCCTCTCTCTCTCCCAAAGACCTGGAGAACACCTGCCCTCTCCCTGCAACATCCTCCTTTTCCTTCGCTTCCCTCCTCAACTACCGCAACATCTGGAAAAATCTGCTTATCCTGGGCTTCACCAAGTGAGCCTGGGTGTCTGAGCTGAGGGCCAGGCCAGTAGCTGGGATGGCGGATGGCTGGGTGGGGAAGGTCCAAGCACCCCTGCAAAAGACGACCAGGGTTGTGGAAGGCTGCAGGTGGGGATTCCGACATTGTTCTTTCCTTCCTCGCCCCTTCTCACAGCTTCATTGCCCATGCCATTCGCCACTGCTACCAGCCTGTGGGAGGAGCAGGGAGCCCATCGGACTTCTACCTGTGTTCCCTGCTAGCCAGCGGCACAGCAGCCCTGGCCTGCGTTTTCTTGGGGGTCACCGTGGA
Organism: Lemur catta; assembly: GCF_020740605.2. Taxonomy (NCBI): domain Eukaryota; kingdom Metazoa; phylum Chordata; class Mammalia; order Primates; family Lemuridae; genus Lemur; species Lemur catta. Next base: position 65,625,129 of record NC_059128.1, read on the forward strand.
CCGCTTTGGCCGCCGGGGCATCCTTCTTCTCTCGATGACTCTCACTAGCATTGCGTCCCTGGTCCTGCTGGGCCTGTGGGATTGTGAGCATCCTCCCTCCCCCACAGCGTGGGCTCGGCAAGGGAACCCTAACAGAGGTGCCTCGGACAGGCTCAGCCATTACTTTTGGCACAGGCCTCCCAAGACAAGACCCAGACCCTGCCCAGATCTTCCACAAGCCCCCACCTGGCCACACACCCTGTCTGTTCTCCCAGTCACTTAGTGAATGCCCAGAACCCACCCAGCTAGAGCCATGCGATCAGAGCCAAGGGGATGACACTGGGGATAGGCCAGGCATGATCTCCCCACCTCCACCCATATCATCCCTCTTGGTCCTCCAGATCTGAACGAGGCTGCCATCACCACTTTCTCTGTCCTTGGGCTCTTCTCCTCCCAAGCTGCTGCCATCCTCAGCACCCTACTTGCTGCTGAAATTATCCCTACCACTGTCCGGTGAGAGCAGGGTGCAGCTGGGGCAGGGCCAGGCCTCTTGGCTCAGTGGGAGGCTGGGCCTGAGGGCTGAGGGAGGGAGGGCTGCTGGAGAAGGGCTGGGCAGGCCCGCAGCTGTGAGCTGAGTGCCTCCTGCATCTCTCCCAGGGGCCGTGGCCTGGGCCTGATTATGGCACTGGGGGCACTTGGGGGGCTGAGTGGCCCGGCCCAGCGCCTCCACATGGGCCACGGAGCCTTCCTGCAGCAAGTGGTGTTGGCGGCCTGTGCCCTCCTCTGCATTCTCAGCATTATGCTTCTGCCGGAGACCAAGCGCAAGCTCCTGCCGGAGGTGCTCCGGGATGGGGAGCTTTGTCGCCGGCCTTCCCTGCTGCGGCAGCCACCCCCTAACCGCTGTGACCACGTCCCGCTGCTTGCCACCCCCAACCCTGCCCTCTGAGCAGCCTCTGAGCACCCTGGCGGGAGGCTGGCCCACACAGAAAGCTAGGTAGGGCCCTGGCGAGGAGGTCGGGAAGGCTGAGTGAGGAAGGCAGGGCTGCCCAGAAGGCTCAGAGGCACCTCACGCCAGCCAAGGAGAGCTCAGAGGGCTGTCCCCACCCCCATCTCCTCCCTGCTGCTTCGTGTTCACTTCCTCAGCAAGAGTCAGGGGACAGGGAGAGAGCTCCACACTGTAACCACTGGGTCTGGGCTCCATCCTGTGCTCAAAGACATCCACCCAGACCTCATTCTTTCTTGCTCTATCATTCTGTTTCAATAAAGACATTTTGAATAAATGAGCATATCACAGCTTGCACTTCCCTCCCTTCTGTTGTCCTTCTGTCCTGGGGGGTGGGGGGGTTCTCAGTGGAAAGCAAGCAAACCAATAACACTCTCCCTTCCCCTCCCTCTGCCCTGCCCCTAAGTGTTAACTCACAACTGTCACCACTTACTGACCGCTTGCTATGCTGCCAGGACTGGGCTAGGCACTTTACACACTTCCCATCATTTAGTCCTCACAACATTGCGAGGTAGGTGTTTGATCAATTATGGTTTTTGTTGTTGGTGGTAAGCAATAAAAACTGACTCTAATGAAAAACCGAAAGGGAATTTATTAGATGTGGGAGCTCACAGAATGGAAGAAACAGAACTAGTCACAAAAGGTCAGGAACCGAGAGGCCTCCTGGTCCAGGGAGCAGGAACCAGTGACATTTTTATCAGGGCTTCTGGATGAATGAACTCCAGTGGGATTCAACCTTTGGGTCAGCCCACTGCAGATTCATTTCCAGAGGGCATGTGACTGGGTAGCTGGAGTAACATGCCTCCCCAACCCCTGTTACTGGCAACTGGGGAGAGGGAAAGCAAAACATCTGCACTGGTGGCAGAAGTGGGACCGCTTGCCCACCCATGGTATTATTACTCTTTTGCGGATGCTCAGAGAGCGTCAGTGACCTGCCGAAGGTTACAAAGCTAATAAGTGACAAAGCTGAGATATGATTAGATCCCGGAGCTACAGCTATTCACCAATGCACACTGTGGCCACCTTCCCAACTCTGAACTTGTGGGCACTTCCTTGGAAGTGAGGAGTCACATCTCTTGGCACCACTGGGAGAAGGCAACCAGAGACTACGACTTCTACCTCAATGTCAGGGCCTACCTGTCAAACCAGTCCTGGCCTGGCTCTACCACTGTGGGCAAATTTCTTAGGTTCCAACTTCCTTCAAGGGTTGCTATAAGGATTAAACAAGATAATGTATTCTAAGTGTCTCGTAAACTACACCACTAGATGGTAAGCTCCTTGAGGGCAGGAAGTGTGTCTTATTCAACTTTGAAATAACAATGCCTGACTCATGGCAGATGCTCAAAAACGTGGTGAGTAATAATTCTTCATTCTTTCAGCAAGTGTTTCCTGTGATGGATTTACAGACCAGAACCATCCTGGATACTTAGAGATAAGCCATCCTTCAAGGAGCTTAAAGTCCATCTAACACTAGGAATATGAATGTGGAGAAAGAGGCCAGTGGTTTGGTGGACCAAGAAGCTGCTTCTTGAAGGGGATGAGAAGTCACTCAGAGAGGCAGGAAGCCCTCAGACAAGGGCCTGCCAGACAGGCACCGGCATCACCTGGTGCTCTTACTCTTGACTCTAGGTAAAGAGCACAGGAAGAGCAAATTCCTGGAGGGAGGAAAAGGTGAGTTTTCCTGAAAGAGTGGTCCTGGAGAAAGGGATTCTTAGGAAACAAAGTCTTAAGGCCAGTTCCCTCCAGAAAAGGGAGGCCTGTTGCCCTCAGCGTCCTGCAGTGCTGGTGTTCCTTTTGCCTTCCCCTCTGCCACTCCATGTCTGAGTCCCAAATCTCTATAAATTAAGCCATGCTACTTGGCTCTCAACAATAATCATGATGTTACCGGAGGACTCATAAGGACCTTCCTCATTTAATTTTCACAGATCTCTGGTATAGGTAGTGTTACTTTTATCCCTGTTTTACTACTGAGGAGATGGAAAATGAGAGAAAGTAAGGGGTTTGTCACTAAGTGGCAGAGCCAGGATTCAAACCCAGGGCTTCTGGCTGTTTCTGTTTATACCTCACTCCCATTCCTTCATGGTTATACCCTCTGCACCACATATTTTGTAGAACAATGTCCATGGGACTGTAACTGACTCCAATGTTGACTTTTTAGCTTTGGATCGTCAATAATAAAACAAGAGAGATCATACTCCACTATCTACCTCCAGAGATTCTGTGAGAACCAACCAGATGGTAGACAAGAAAGTTCTTTTACCTTTTCTAAGAGACCACGTAAAGCCAAAGAGTTATTTGTACGCTAATGCCACTGCCCAGTCCAGTACACTCTGTGAGAAATGTGTCAAAGGAGAATTTCAAGAAACGCACTCTGGATAAGCACTGGAGAAAGGTTTAGGGAAGGAAAGCAAAAACAATTGGAAAGCTAGAGAAGCTCCTGCTGGAGGTAGGCAAAACTAAGCAAGATTCTCTGATTTCAAGCAAACAGGTAAAGGCAAAGAAAATGGAAGCATTCAAGAAGTACCAGTGAAGCCCAGTGGAAGATACGACCTTCATCCTCAGGCAACCCAGAGGCTAGGGAAAAGGGTCAATGTGTGCAGCTGAAACAACTCACATCTTGTCAGCTGCTCTAAAATTCACCATCCATGTGATCTCATTGAATCCTGATCAATAACCCCATGAAAAATGGTCATTAGTTTTTAGGCTTTTACAGATGGGGAGAGAGAGACTTGGAGAGGTAACTTATTCAAAGTATGTGACTGGTAGTTAGAGTAGCCACATTTTGAGAACTGAGAGCCTGCAATCTTATTCCTGCATGCCAGATAGGAAATGTTTCTAAATACCATGAGAGAAAGTATTTCTCATCCATTAATATGAGTTCAGAAGGTATCCCAGGAACTTGAAGGAGATAGTTTTCAGAAAAATAAGAAAAACGACTACTTTTCTTAAGAGATTATACTGATTGAAACATGGATTTTAGTTTAGTTTCACAATTAAGAACCATATGGATTATTGAGGGGAAGATTAAAAGAATACACAGGGTATATTTCTAACCTTAAAAAGTTATATGGGTCAGGCACGGTGGCTCACGCCTGTAATCCTAGCACTCTGGGAGGCCAAGGTGGGAGGATTGCCCAAGGTCAGGAGTTCGAGACCAGCCTGAGCAAGAGCGAGACCCCCGTCTCTACTGAAAATAGAAAGAAATGATCTGGACAGCTAAAAATATAGGCCGGGCGCGGTGGCTCACACCTGTATAGCACTCTGGGAGGCCGAGGCGGGCGGATCATTTGAGCTCAGGAGTTCGAGACCAGCCTGAGCAAGAACGAGACCCCGTCTCTACTAAAAATAAAAAGAAATTAGATGAACAACTAAAAATATATAGAAAAAATTAGCCAGGCATGGTGGTGCATGCCTGTAGTTTCAGCTACTTCGGAGGCTGAGGCAGGAAGATCACTTGAGCCCAGGAGTTTGAGGTTGCTGTGAGCTAGGCTGATGCCACGGCACTCACTCTAGCCCGGGCAACAAAGTGAGACTCTGTCTCAAAAATAAATAAATAAATAAATAAAAATAGAAATATATATAGAAATAAATTAGCCGAGCATGGTGGCACATGCCTGTAGTCCCAGCTACTCAGAAGGCTGAGGCAGAAGGATTGCTTAAGCCCAGGAGTTTGAGGTTGTTGTGAGCTAGGCTGATGCCATGGCAGCCCGGGCAACAGAGCAAGACTCTGTCTCAAAAAAAAAAATTTTTTTAAAAAGTTATATGAAGTGACATAAAGGTCACTTCCATGCCTTCTCATTCAGTCAGCCTAGGTTGGCCACCATGGAGCCACCTGTTAGTGATTAGCCACTGCTGTCTGGTGCAGGCTCAGTCTGGAGAAAGAGGCACACATGGTCCTCACCTGCAAGAGCTCAGTCGGGGTGAAGACTGTGAGGCAAATAATTACAATCCTGTATGGAAAATGCAGAGAAATGTAAAATGTGCCGTGGCAGCCTTGAGGAAGAAAGATGTCTTAGTCTATTTGGGCTGCTATACCAAAATACCATAGACTGGGCGGCTTAAAAACAATAGGAATTAATCTCTTGCAGTTCTGGAGGCTGTGAAGTTCAAAATCAAGGTGTTGGCAGATTTGCTGTCTGGGAAGGACTCACTTTCTGCTTCATAGATGGCACCTCATAGCTGCTTCCTCACATGGTGGAAGGGCACAAGACAGCTTTCTGGGGGCATTTATAAGGGCACAGCCCTCATGATCTAGTTATCTCCCAAAGGCTCCACCTCCTAATACCATCACATGGGCGATTAGGTTTCAACATATGAATTTTGAGGGACACAAACATTCAGGCCATAGCAGGATACCCTCTTTTGGAGGCAGTCAAGAAAAGCTTCTCAGGGCTGGATGCCATGGCTCACGCCTGCAATTCTAGCACTCTGGGAGGCCCAGGCAGGAGGATCACTTGAGGTCAGGAGTCTGAGACCAGCCTGAGCAAGAGCAAGACCCTGTCTCTACTAAAAAAAATAGAAAAATTAGCCAGGTGTGGTGACACATGCCTGCAGACCCAGCTACTCAGGAGGCTGAGGAAGGAGGACTGCTTGAGCCCAGGAGTTTGAGGTTGCAATGAGCTAGGATGATGCCACTGCACTCTAGCCTAGGTGACAGAGTGAGACTCTGTTGGAAGGGAAGGGAAGGGAAGGGAAGGGAAGGGAAGGGAAGGGAAGGGAAGGGAAGGGAAGGCAAGGGAAGGCAAGGCAAGGCAAGGCAAGGCAAAGCAAGGCAAGGGAAGGGAAGGGAAGGCAAGGGAAGGCAAGGCAAGGGAAGGGAAGGGAAGGGAAGGGAAGGCAAGGCAAGGCAAGGCAAGGCAAGGGAAGGGAAGGGAAGGGAAGGGAAGGGAAGGCAAGGGAAGGCAAGGGAAGGGAAGGCAAGGGAAGGGAAGGGAAGGGAAGGCAAGGGAAGGGAAGGGAAGGGAAGGCAAGGCAAGGCAAGGGAAGGGAAGGGAAGGCAAGGGAAGGGAAGGGAAGGGAAGGCAAGGGAAGGCAAGGGAAGGGAAGGGAAGGGAAGGGAAGGGAAGGGAAGGGAAGGGAAGGCAAGGCAAGGCAAGGCAAGGCAAGGCAAGGGAAGGGAAGGGAAGGCAAGGGAAGGGAAGGGAAGGGAAGGCAAGGGAAGGCAAGGGAAGGCAAGGGAAGGGAAGGGAAGGGAAGGGAAGGCAAGGGAAGGCAAGGCAAGGCAAGGCAAGGCAAGGGAAGGGAAGGGAAGGGAAGGCAAGGCAAGGCAAGGCAAGGCAAGGGAAGGGAAGGGAAGGGAAGGGAAGGCAAGGGAAGGGAAGGGAAGGGAAGGCAAGGGAAGGCAAGGGAAGGCAAGGGAAGGCAAGGGAAGGGAAGGCAAGGGAAGGCAAGGCAAGGCAAGGCAAGGCAAGGGAAGGGAAGGGAAGGGAAGGCAAGGCAAGGCAAGGCAAGGCAAGGCAAGGCAAGGCAAGGCAAGGCAAGGGAAGGGAAGGGAAGGGAAGGGAAGGCAAGGGAAGGCAAGGCAAGGCAAGGGAAGGGAAGGGAAGGCAAGGGAAGGGAAGGGAAGGCAAAGGAAGGCAAGGGAAGGCAAGGGAAGGGAAGGGAAGGGAAGGCAAGGGAAGGCAAGGGAAGGCAAAGGAAGGCAAGGGAAGGGAAGGGAAGGGAAGGGAAGGGAAGGGAAGGGAAGGCAAGGCAAGGCAAGGCAAGGGAAGGGAAGGGAAGGCAAGGGAAGGGAAGGCAAAGGAAGAGAAGGGAAGGCAAGGGAAGGCAAGGGAAGGGAAGGCAAGGGAAGGGAAGGCAAGGGAAGGTGAGATGAGAGAAGAAAAGAAAAGTAAAGCTTCTCAGATAATTTGGATTGAAGCTTAAAAGTCCTGAGTTTGCCAGGAGCAGAAAGGAGAAGGAGGAAACAATACAAAGGCATGACAAAATATAGTGTGCTTGGAGAACTGCAAGTGTTTGTTTTAAACATCTATGGAATAAAGACATCTACAAAAAAAAAACCATAACTAACATCATATTCCATGAAAAACTGAAAGCTTTTCCCCTAAGATCAGGAACAAGAGAGGGATATCTGCTTTTGCCACTTTTATTCAACATTGCACTGGAGATTCTAGCCAGGGAAATGAAGATGGAAAATGAAATATAAGACACCCAGAATAGAAAGGAAGAACTAAAACTCTCTGTATTTGCAGATGACATATCACGTATAAAGAGCATCCTAAGGAATCCACCAAAAAAACTATTAAAAATAAATAAGTTCAACAAGGTTGCTGAACTTGCAGGATATAAGATCAATATTAAAAAAAATCAATTGTACTTTTTTAAATATATTTTTTTTCTTTCCCTCCTTTATGAAGCAGTGTAACTGTACTTTTATACAATAGCTATGAACAATCTGAAAATGAAATTAAGAAAGCAATTCCATTTACAATAGCAAAAAACCAAAATATTTAGGAATAAATTAAACAAAACAAATGCAAGATTTGTACACTGAAAACTATGAAACACTGTTGAAAGAAATTAAAGACGTAAATAAATGAAAAGACATTCTGTGTTCGTGGACTGCCATGTTAATGTTGTTAATATGGCAATACTCCCTAAATCGATCTACAGATTCAATGTAATCACTATTAAAATCCCAGCTATCTTTTTTGCAGAAATTGACAAGCTGATTCTAACATTCAAATAGAAATACAAAAGACCCAGAGTAGCCAAACAATCTTGAAAAAAGAACACAGTTGGAGGATTCACGCTTTCAAATTTTCAAAACTTACTACAAAGCTGGCCGGGCGTGGTGGCTCACACCTGTAATCCTAGCACTCTGGGAGGCCGAGGCAGGAGGATTGCTCGAGATCAGGAGTTCGAGACCAGCCTGAGCAAGAGTGAGATCCCATCTCTACTGAAAAATAGAAAGAAATTATCTGGACAACTAAAAATATATAGAAAAAATCAGCTGGGCATGGTGGCACATGCCTGTAGTCCCAGCTACTTGGGAGGCTGAGGCAGAAGGATTGCTTAAGCCCAGAAGTTTGAGGTTGCTGTGAGCTAGGCTGACACCACAGCACTCTAGCCAGGGCAAAAGAGCGAGACTCTGTCTCAAAAAAAAAAGCACCATATGACCCAGCAACTCCACTCCTAAGTATATACCCGAGAGAAATGACAATATATGTTCACACAAAAAACTTACACACAGATGTTTGTAGTAGCACTATTTGAAATAGCCAAAAAGCAGAAATACCCTAAATGTCTATCAGTTGATTATGGATAAACAAAATGTGTTATATCTATATAATGAAATATTATTGAACCATAAAAAGGAATACTGATATATGCTACAACATGGATGAACCCTGAAGACATTATGCTAAGTGAAAGAAGCCAGATACAAAAGGCCACATATTATATGTTTCCATTTATATGAAACAACCAGAATAAGTAAATCCATAGACAGAAAGTAGACTAGTGGTTACCAGGGGCTGGGGTAGGAGGTTAATTGGAAGCTTGTTAATGGGTATGGAATTTCTTTGGGGGATGATGAAAATGCCATAAAATTAGGTACTGGTGATGGTTACTATATATTTACTAGTAATATATACTAAATACCTAAATAGAATATATTAAAAGCCACTAAATTATATACTTAAAAGGCAAATTTTGGCCAGGTATGGTGGCTCATGCCTGTAATCCTAGCACTCTGGGAGGCTGAGGCGGGTGGATCGCTCGAGGTCAGGAGTTCGAGACCAGCCTGAGCAAGAGCGAGACCCCATCTCTACTAAACAATAGAAAGAAATTATTTGGACAACTAAAAATGTATAGAAAAAATTAGCCGGGCATTGTGGTGCATGCCTATAGTCCCAGCTACTCAGGAGGCTGAGGCAGGAGGATTGCTTAAGGCCAGAAGTTTGAGATTGCTGTGAGCTAGGCTGACGTCATGGCACTCTAGCCCAGGCGACAGAGTAAGACTCTGTCTCCAAAAAAAAAAAAGGCAAATTTTATGGTATATTAATTATATCTCAATTTAAAAAAATTAATGGAACTTTTGGTGGGATGCAAATCAGAGATATGGCAAACTGACACCTTTCTTCAGTAAATAAAATTAAAGTTTCCTGTAACAAATTTTGTACACAGCCTCGCCTAATCTCTCTTCCTTAACGATACTTCCCTCCCACTGAACCCCAGTGAGGTTGTGCTCATTCCTGCCCCTCACTTAACAGGGAGCTCATCCAAAGTGATTAACAGAAAACATCTACCAAAAATAACCAAGCTGGACCAGGAGCAACTTCCTTTCCGTGCTTCTTCCTCTAAAACCAGAGGATAATACAGGAAAAATGATGAGAGGCCAGGTAAAGTAGGAAGTCTGACTCCTATAAGGACAGGAACTAGGAGGTCCAAGATAAAGGGAACACTGCTGTTGTTACTGCCTTGTCCAGGACAGGAAAAGCAACCCCAAGATGAATTAACATCTTTTGAGGTAGACACAAAAACACAATCTATGCCTTCAAGGAGCTTACAGTCTATTGGGGAAACAGGAATATAATTATTTTAATTGTAAAACCATAAAGTAAATGCTAAAGAGAAATAGGAACAATTTGTCCCAAGTGCATGGCTGATTAATTCTGACTACGAAATCAGGAAAGGCTTCATGTCTGTGGTACACTTTGAAGGATGTGCATGATTTTGTTAGAGAAGTTGGGATGGGCATAGCAGGCTGGAGGGAAAAGCATGAGCTATAAACAAAAATAAAGTAACTCAACTGGAATGCATAGTACATAGGATTTAGGGCAGGATGTGGCAGGGAAATATAATCAGGATTAAATTGGGAAAGGCCTTAGTTCCACACTTGAGTGTGTACTTTGTATTTATTGGTGGCATCGTAGGAGGATTTCTGGCAAAGTACAGTTTGGAGCTACATACATCTGCCAGGACCCCACTGCAATGACAGGGAGTTGCTCAAGCAGTGAAAGAAATGGAAAGAATTGACAAGATAGAATTGACTGAACACCAAAAATCAAAACCAGAAAAGGGTTAAAAAATGACAGACATCCTCCAAGATCTAAGGATTTATAGGGATCTTTTACAGCTAGCCATTTAGTGCCCCCTAGTGGATAAATGAGACCTTCATATCATTAACATCAAGTCACTTAGGGTGTTTTCATTCTTCCAACAGAATATTGAACAGCCTCTTGTTCATCAGCCTCTGCAGAAGTCTCCACACTGAGACCACCAGGCATTATGTTACCGAGTTAGGAGAAAAGATAGACCTCAAATGCCTAACTAATCCACAACAGGAGGTAGTACAATAAATAACCAAATACTAAAATAAGTGGCGGTCAACACTGATCTGAGAATACAATGTAACTTGAGAGGTGGGTCAAGGCTTCATGGATATGAGTCATTTCTTTAACCTAAGACTTTTGAAGAAAAGAGCATCCAGGTCAGAAGCAATCATGAACAAAAACATCCTGAGAACAGAAGTGAATGGCAAAAAAGAGTATGAAGGGGCTGGGTGCAGCAACTAGCTTGTAGTGCCAACACTTTGGGAGGCCAAGCAGAAAGATCAGTTGAGGCCAGGAGTTTTGAGGTTACAGTGAGCTATGATCACCCCACCACACTCTAGCCTGGGCCACAGAGCTAAAAAAAAAAAAAGTATAAAGAGGTTGAAATATTAAGAAATTCTGTAGGTAATAGTCTATGAAGGCTTTAGCTGGGAGTGACATAGTGTTCAAGAATGTTAAGACCAATCCAACATTAGAATGGGAAACAGAGAAATTGGGTTATTAGATGGCCAAGCAACTACACAGCAAAATTAAAAACACACAGAAACAGTGAGAGCCAGTTGTAAAGTCCTAATTAACAAAATGATCCAAAATGTTAGCTTACCATGTTGTCACTGCAGGTATGGAGAAAACGTAAGGTTTGCAATTGTTCTACATGCCTCGTTTTTGTTTTTGTAGACAGGGTCTCACTGTTGTCCAGACTACGGTGCAGTGGCATGAGCATAGCTCACTGCAACCTAGAACTCCTGGGCTCGATGATCCTCTTCCCTCAGCCTCTCAAGCAGCTAGAACTACAGGTGCACAATACACCTGGCTAATTTTTCTTGTTTTTTGTAGAAATGGTATCTGTTGCTCAGGCCAGTCATGAACTCCTAGCCTCAATCCTCCCGCCTTGGCTTCCCAAATGTTAGGATTATAGGCCTGAGCACTGGGCCTATTTTTGTATTTCTTGAGCCCACGTTGAGGTAGGAAAGACAAGGTTACCCAGACCCAAATCTAGGAATCTAGGGCTGCTGGTGCAAATAGTTCATTTGCACTTAAGTTGTATCAGAAGCACACAGTGGCACTATTACTAGGGCTACCCCTTTACTTTTGCGAGCTCATTTTACTTACCTCTCAAACGTCAATCGGGGTTACATGCTATCCAGAAAAAACCCAGGATCCCCAACTAAACACATAATGTTCCTGCTCATTGTAATTTAACCCCTACTCTTTAATTCACAAGTAGGAACTTCCCCTCCACACCACCAGTATTTCCACAAAGTAGAATTAACACCCATCTGCGATCTAAGAAAATAGCAAGATAAATAATCCTTACACTCAAAAGGCCGAACAATTTTTATTTTTTCAAAAACAACTTTATTCATGACACATATTAAAAAAAAATTCCCTCCCCCTGGAAATGAGCTAAAAAAATAAACAAAATCCACCTCCCACCTCCCTGTTCCCACTTCCTCCCATTCCCTCCAAATAAAAGGGAAAAAAAAGCAAAGGAAAAAAAACAAAACAAAAAACTGAAAAACAAAAACACCCCAAAACCCCCCAAAACAAGGTAGTGCATTTCCCCAAGGGGAAGGGGAATTTACACTGGAGCCGCTGGGAGCGGAACGAAGATCTTCCGGCTACAGAAACCTGCAAAGAAAGACACTCAAAACAGAAAAAGAAACACAAAAGGAAACAAAATAGATCACCAGGCAATCTGGAGGGGCAGGGAGCCGGAAAAGAGGGGTGGGGTGGGTGGTAGACCTGGCAGGACAGGAGCAGGCAGGAGGGGACTGTGAAAGATGGGGAGAAGACGGAGGGAACGAAACAAGCAGAACAGTTTGGTGTCCTTCCAGAGCCCTGGGTAAAAAAAAAGCCCTCCTACCACCCATGCCCACCTACCCTTGAGCAGCCCCCAAGGGGGTGAAGTGGGGCAGGGAAACATGGGAAGCAGCTTGCGCAGTTGAGACGTGTCCATGGCGAATCCCCAGAATGAATGAGCAGCCCCCTGCCCCGCTCCCTGGGCTGGGCCTTCCCCTACTCCCCAAAGCAGGTCCCTCCTCAGCAGTTAGTTATGGGATTCTCCCCCCTTCCACAGTATATCTTTTTTTTTTTTTAAATATTTTTTTTTCCATCAAGGTCATCTTCTGTTTTTCTTTTTTTTTTTTTAATTCTTTTTTTTTTTCCTTCTTTCCTCTTTTTTTCCTCTCTCTCCTCCTAATACACACTTTTTTTAGTAAGGGGAATACCATGATGTCGCTCTAGCCCGGCCCCTGGAAGAAAGAAGGAGAGTTAGGTGTTAACATGATCACTAGAGAGTTCAGTACAAGCCCCTCCCCGTGGGCCCTTGCCCCAGTTACTGTGAAGGGGAGAGGGGAAAAGAAGTTTTCAAGTGTCCTAAAACTGACCCCACAATCCCAGAAATAGCAACACGCCCAGCAAATTTGAGAGTGGGGAGTGTTTAACAGAACACTTTACCAAATAGTAGCAATAAAGTGCATCTGAGATACAGAGGCAAGAGAAAGGACCTCTGTTTGTCCAGTTTTCAGTTCTTCACAGCTCTTAAACCCTAGGCCCTCACCAACAGATCCTCCCTAACTCCTGGGAGCAGACAGGTATGAAAAGCCAAGGTTTACATGCCTAACTTGTCTATTTAAATGCAAAGAGAAAGTAAAGCAAAGCAAAAACATGGGTACCACACTAGACCCAGTGAAAAAGTTAACCTTGCAAGACTGGCTGAAATAAAGAGTAAATATCTCAAAATCCTCCCACATAGCTGCTGCGGAGGATCAACTAGCCTCTGGTATTCTTCCAAGGGAAGTTCAAACTTCAACCTCTCCCTAAGTCTGGGAAAAGTAGCCAATGTCCAAGCGGTGCTTTCACTGCCCTGAGGCCCCGTTCTTCCTGGCTTTCAGTGTAAACACCTTCACTGCCACCAACTCCCAAGAAAAAAAAGGCTGGGGGAGAAAGTATCTTTCACACTAGATAGAGATCCAGCCCTTATCACCAATTCCTGCCTCAGAAAAGATGATAAGACTGGCCTCCTGGTGGGGCCTGCAACTACCTTCCTCACCCTGCACAGGCAGGAGACCAAGTCCCTGGAGACCAAGGGGAGGGGAAGGGAGGGAGGTTCCTCACATCAGGAGAGAAGGAAGTATACAGGGCTCATGGGAGGCGGGGGAGAGGAGCAGCCCATCTATCCTGACCTGTAGACGCGACCCCGGGGCCTGCTGTTAAAACCACTGTAGAATCGAGAGCGGGAACTGTTGTAGTTGGTAGTCCGGGCACGGTAGCGGGCTCGTGGGAAACCCCGGTCTGTTGTGCTGATGCCTGGTCTGTTGGTTCGTTTTGGGATCACCTGAGAGTAAAGGATGTACAATTGAAAGCCTTAAGAGTCAACCTGGAGAGTTCGCCATTAGAACCAGAACAGCAATGGGCACAGGCTTACCTTGATTTGTCTTCCTCTAAATAGGGACTCATCTAAGGCCAGGGAAGTCCTCACTGACTCTTTGTCTGAGAACTCTATATATGCAAACCTAAAAAGAGTAATTGTCACTTTCTCCCTCTGAAGTTGCAAATAGCTCATAGGTCAAATTCAGCTCGCAGGCATGCTTTCGGTACAATATGTTTACATTTTTAATTATTTTAAAAAATTGTTTTAAACAAAAGATTTTAAGAGAAATTTCCAGCTACTCTTTGAATTTTAAAATATGGGACACTTACTTATCTTGTGATAAAAGAAAAACATAAAAAAAAAAAAAATAAGACACACAGGCCCCGCATTTCCATATGGCCTTAACCAGCTGGGACCAAGTAGAAGCAGCCCCTCCCCCCACTTCTAGTTCATAATCCCACCCACACCTAGCCTTCATTTTTGTCACCTGTCTGGCCACTGAAGGCATTTATGTGCAACTCCTAATACATACCTACCATTAATGTGATGATCTTAGAAGACAAGGACCACTTGTTTTAACAGCAACTTACTGCTTAATATAAAATATTTATCTACTTTTAAACTGTGATTTAAATGATCTCAACTTACTCCACTACTTACCCTTTGGGATGGCCACTAAATTTGTCACACAGTATGGTAACACGGTTGACTGAGCCACAACCATGAAAGTGAGCTTCCAGCTCTTCTGCTGTTGCACCGTAGTCCACCTGACAGGAGAGGAGACATTTCACAGGTACTGGGCAAACTCCTGTCTCAACAGGTTCCTAGCCTTTGGTCTGGGCCATCTATACACATCAAGGCAAATCAAATCTGCTTCTCAAAGGAACTGATCCCTACTCCTTCTAACTCCGGAGCCTATATTAATCACTCTAGTACCTTTTACCTTTTCCCAACACTCCCTCCACACCCAAAACCATCATGTATCCTGGAGATGTTCCTTTCAAGACAATTAACAGTTCCCCCCACATGAGAATTTGCCCCAAACCCCTACCAAAGCCCTAGCACATACATTGCCAACGTAGATGGAACGGGCATCAGCCTCCATTTTCTCTTCAATGGACATGATCACTGGGCCAGCTAAGTGGAGAAAAAAAAAAAAAAAAGCAAAAAACAGTTGTTTTACTTAACCCATATATGCACTTCTGGCACCCGCACTATACTATAAGCTCACTAAACGCAAAGATTTTGGTCTGTTCTGTTCCTTGCTTTACCAATTCCCTAGAATAGTACCTGGTACATAGGTGCCTAGTACTAAATATTTCACAAATTAAAAAACAAATACATCCTTAAAAAAATCACAGAGAAATGTGTAGGAATCCCCCTGCCCCCAAATCAAATCCCCACTGAATAGCTTAGGTTGAAATGCCCTGAAGAGCAAACAAAATTAAGTGGGCTGAGACTCGACATTGCTGGATTAAAGGGGAAGCCCCTTGCAGCATTCTTTCTCTTAGGAATCCTAACTAAAAGGTCTCCAACTGAAGGAAAAACTATTAGATTTGAAGGTCAAATGCAAGCTGGCAACCTCCACAAAGAAGGTCAGAGGTAGACTAAGAACAAAGAGCAGCACATATATAACAGGGACAAAGGCAGACACAAGACTACCACCACCGAAACACAGGTTCTGTTTCACAAAGGTCAGGAGAACACACAATGGACTATGACAGCAGCACCTGCCCAGTAACTGCCCAGACAAGCAACTCCAGGGTGCCGAGCATCCATTCCCACATTCTCTGTGTCCCTACAACCCGAGAACCCGGGCTCCGCGTGCAACCGCCAGTTACTCACCATTGCCTGGAGGTGGACTCATATTCATCTGCTTCTCTACCTCGTTCTGTAGCTCCTTTAGCTTCTCAGCTTCTTCCTCCATCTCCCTGACCCGAGCTTTGATGGCTTCCAGCTCCTACAATAAGTGGGGAGGGTATGGAGAAGAGCTTAAGAGGAACCAATGCAGGGGCTGTGCCCTGCTCTCGGTCGACGCGCGGCCCCAGACATGCTCGGCCATTTCTCTCGACCCACGCGAGGGTCGTGATGAAAAGAAAAGCAAGCCACCGTCTCTAGAACACCACTAGGCACCCATGACGCCCGAATCAACCCGACCGGGCCCCTTGTAGTGATCGCGGACCCATCCACGGCCCGGCCCCAGCCACGTTATTCCCCGCCCAACCCCACCCCCCGCCTGCCTCCCGCTTGCTCGAGCTCCGGGCCTCCCGTGACCCGGCCCGCCGGCTGGCGGCCTTCTCGCTCGCCCTCCTTCCCTCACCGGGTCCTCAATGGCGCCGTCCCCCGGGTCGCCCTCGACCAGTCCCGGCTCCTCCTCCTCCTCCTGGCTGCCGGGGGCTCCCGAGCCAGGCCCAGGGCCCGGAGCTCCCGGGGGGGCGCGGGGCCGGGGCGGCTCCTCTTCGGGCTCGGGCTCCGGCTCGGGCTCCAGCAGCAGCTCCCCAGGCTCCAGTTCCTCAGACTCCAGGCCGTTCCCGTAGTCCCCTGCGCCCCCCGGGGCCCCCTCCCCGGCCTCCCCACCGGCCCCGGGCACAAGATGGCGCCGCCGCCCCGGCCCGGAGCCCCGACCGCCCGCAGCCCCCGCTGCTGCTGCCGCCGCCGCCGCCGCCGCCATCGCCGCTCAGACTGGGGCCCGCCGCTCGGCGATTGGAGAACTGCGCCGGCCACGCCGAGGATTCATTAGCTAAGCAGCCTGCCCGTCACCACGAGCTAGAACTCCATTGGGGAATATTACTTGGCAATCAAATAAGACCCCACCTCTAAGGCGGGGATACTGCGCCAAATTCTCAAATCCCGGTAGGGGAAATCTGTCTGTCAATCAACATACGTCCCACCTCCTCTCGAGTCCTTAGGTAACAATACCGCCACGCTGTGACGACATTCCCGCTTCCCCCGGCGTACGGGCGGGCCCACGAAGCATAGGACGCTCTGTGATTGGCCCCTGGCTAGGCGAAGGGAAAGAACCAATCTTCCGTTGGCCTCACCGCACTGGCCCAGTCGCAGATGCCAATTGGCTCGCGAGTTTCGAAGGCTGACACCCTTTTCCCGACAGGTGAACCTTGCCTCTGAACAGACAGCTGGACTTCAAACTAGGGAAACCCGAGGTCACGTGACTAGTCAGTCTTTAGGGGGCCGCCATCTTGATACTACTGCAGGCCAACTAGTGAGCAGTTCCAAGGCAGAGGCGGTTTCTGGAAACTGGTCTCCTGACCAGGAAGGCACCCGTAGATGCGATGTTGCCGGAAATGAAGCATTCGAAGAGGGAGTTCACTTTTCATAATCCAGGTTTTTGGCACCATCATCCACCAGGTCTCCCATAACAGAAAGCAGGGAGGAATCCTCACTTCAGAGCTACCAGGCACGAGTCCTGTCTGTCCTCTCCTCCTGCACAGGCCCTCTTTACAGGATCTCTGCTCCTAGCTACCCAGTTTCAGCCTGTCTATACTCTTGCCTGAACTGTTTGCTACAGACCCCTAAGGGGGTCTCTAGCTTCCAGTGTGACCCCCCCAATGTGCACTACTACCAGACTGGCTCCCCTTTGCTGGTCAAGTAAAGTCTCAAGACCCCTTGTGGTGGCCTTAGACACCCCAGGTTCTGGCTACTTCGCAAATGTTTACTTCCACACTCCTCGTTACAGAGGGTATACCGGCACCTAATCCATGCCTCTACATACACAGACAATTGCAATGCCCAGCATCACCTCCTGCAAAGCCTTCCACTAGCCTCCCCTTCTTTCCCATAACAAGTGGGCCTACCTCCACTGTGCTTTGTGCTGCTTTTCTAACGAGGTTTGTGAGCACCTGCAGATGAGGGGCTGGATCCTGTTTATATTCGCATCTCCACCTCGTGGCAATATGCCTAGCATATAGTATGTGTCCCATTGAATGTTCCTTGACCAAAAGATGCACAGATTGGGAGTGTGGGTGCCACCCTTCATCTTCAGCGCTTTCCCAGCCCCCAAGTCCTCCTTCAGATCCCAGAATTTCTCTGGGTAGGTTCCCACCATGCCTCTGTACTTGGAGATGCCAATGAGACCTAGCCCTGGGAGGCACTGTTGCCACCTTTTAGTAGCAATCCTACACACTTGGAAGAATGGCGGTGCTAAGTCTGCAAGAGGAATTTCTGTAGGCAGACCAAGCTACAGTTTCAAAAGCCAGAATCACCAGGCGCAGTGGCTCACGCCTGTAATCCTAGCACTACTGGGAGGCCGAGGCGGGAGGATCGCTCGAGCTCAGGAGTTCAAGACCAGCCTGAGCAAGAGCGAGAACCCCATCTCTACTAAAAATAGAAAGAAATTAGTTGGATAACTAAAAATATATAGAAAATATTAGCCGGGTATGGTGGCGGATGCCTGTAGTCCCAGCTACTCAGGAGGCTGAGGCAGGAGGATCACTTGAGCCCAGGAGTCTGAGGTTGCTGTGAGCTAGGCTGACGCCACGGCACTCACTCTAGCCTGGGCAACAAAGTGAGACTGTCTCAAAAAAAAAAACAAAAAAACAAAAGCCAGAATCACAAGAGCTCAACCAAAAAGTTAAGCACGATTGGGATAGGGGATCTTGACAAGAGGAGATACCTACTAGCAAACCGAAAAATCAAAGGAAACTCATTATACCCCCTTCTTCCCCTCACCCCCGCGTTTTCTCACAATTTCTTACCTCAGAGGAACTTGGAGCAGAGTCACAGTCGTTTAAAATTTCACTGGAAATTATTTCAGCCATGTCAGCTTCAGTGATCTGGGAGAACTAAAGTTGAGCGCTGAAGATAAACTCTGAATGAGTGTGTTTCCTGGAAGAAAGGTCTTTTATACTGATCTTAACCTAATTAAGATTTGGGTGTCTTGTTGGTACCTAATTTAAATAATCCAATTAAGGAAATGTGACTTTTAAAAAATACCTTTGAATCCTAATTTTATTGAGCACTTGATTTTGTAACAGGCACCACTCCTTATTATCTCATTGAATTCTCACAACCCTATGAAGAAAATATTTCCAAAACCATAACCTTTTTTAGAAAAGAAGAAAAAGGCTTAATGAAGTGAAGTAACTTGCCTAAGTCATTGGGCTAATTAGACTTGAATAGGGAATTCAAACCTAGCTTTCCAAACTCAGATCAAAACTACTGTAAAGTTTGCTTTAATACACAAAAATTATATTATGTATGATCCTGAAAACTGGAAAAAGACTAACTTCTAATAATAGACAAAAGTTTAAGAAAACTATAATTACATCAAATCAAAGATTATTATGTACCTATTAAAAGGTTTACACAGTTTGTGATAAAAATGCAGAAATAATTTTGTTAAGCCAAAGAAGTGGAATGTAAAATTGTATATAAAGTATGATTACAACTATGTATATCTGATCTTTTTCTTTCTTTCTTTTATATTTCTTTTACCCAACTCTTCCCAGCTGTATATATTTGATTGTTCTTTTTTTATTTTTATTTTTTTATTTTATTTTATTTTATTTTTGAGACAGAGTCTCACTCTGTTGCCCGGGCTAGAGTGAGTGCCGTGGTGTCAGCCTAGCTCACAGCAACCTCAAACTCCTGGGCTTAAGCGATCCTACTGCCTCAGCCTCCCGAGTAGCTGGGACTACAGACATGCGCCACCATGCCCGGCTAATTTTTTGTATATAGATTTTTAGTTGGCCATATAATTTCTTTCTATTTTTAGTAGAGACGGGGGGGGGGGGGGGGGGTCTCACTCTTGCTTAGGCTGGTCTCGAACTCCTGACCTCGAGCGATCCACCCGCCTCGGCCTCCCAGAGTGCTAGGATTACAGGCGTGAGCCACCGCACCCGGCCGATTGTTCTTTTTTTAAATGAGCATGGGGGAAAAAAGGAATAAGAACCAGTACAAATTTTCTAGTCTTTGGCAATATATACCAAAAGCTTTTAAAATTTTTAGATTTTTAACCCAGTAATACTATTTCTTATAATCTTTTGTAAAGAAGTAAGCTAAAAAGTGAAAAACATTTGTAATAAAGATGTTTATCAAAGTGAAAAATAGAAACAACCCAGATGTCCAAGTGGGCATTAAAATTACTGTATAGACATAGGTTTAATTTTTATAATCATTATGTCTTTAAAACATTTTAATGACAAGGAAAAGTGCTTGCAATATAATGGTAAGCAGAATTGCGGTAGACAAAATTGTATGTACAGTATGATCATAAAAGCACAGATAAAAGACTGGAAAGAAATATGCTAAAATGTTAATAGTAGTTTTCTCCGGGTAGTAGGATCATGATTAATTTGTTTCTTCATAATTTCTATGTTCTCCTAATAGGCCAAGTAGAGAAATCTAGCAATAAAAGGCAAATGTAAGCATTAAGAAAACTTTTATGTTCTACAAATTCTCCACAGTCACTACAAATTTTTTTTTAAAATCACCCCAACCTTCCCAAGTTTCTCAAAAAAACAAGCACATTTAAAAAGATATTTGAAGGCCGGGCGTGGTGGCTCACACCTGTAATCCTAGCACTCTGGGAGGCTGAGGTGGGAGGATTGCTTGAGGTCAGGAGTTCAAGACCAGCCTGAGCAAGAGTGAGACACCCTCTCTACTAAAAAATAGAAATTAACTGGACAACTAAAAATATATAGAAAAAATTAGCCAGGCATGGTGGTGCATGCCTGTAGTCCCAGCTACTCGGGAGGCTGAGGCAGAAGGATTGCTTGAGCCCAGAAGTTTGAGGTTGCTGTGAGCTAGGCTGATGCCATGGCACTCTAGCCCGGGCAACAGAGTGAGACTCTGTCTCAAAAAAAAAAAAAAAAAAAAGATATTTGAGCTGGGCATGGTGGCTCACTGCTATAATCCCAGCACTTTGGGAGGCCAAGGCATGAGGATTGCTTGAGCCCAGGAGTTCGAGGTTGCAGTGAGCCATGATCACACCATTACACTCCAGCCTGGGTGACAGAGCAAGACTCTGTCTCTTAAAAAGTATACATATATTTGAATGATGGCTTGTAAATTAAGATCCTTCTCTATTGGGCTATAAACTGAAAAAGGCAAGGACACCATCTTAATTATATATGTATTCCCTTTGACTATTACTCTGTGCTCAATAAGTGCTAACTGAATGAATGATCTTATTTAATGTTAATATCTTGCCTGTTGGTGGTGCATAGAGAACAAAGAGATAAATTTTCCTGAGAATGAATTTTTTTTAAATTAGTATGTACTGGTGTGAGATTGACCCATTTTGAGTATGATTCTCTTTAAGTAATAACTTATAAATAGAGGACTATGGAGTTTTGGAAAAACTGAAACTCCAATGATGTTGTGCCCCAGAAGAGGGAAAAATATGTTAATAGAAGGGAATGATCAGTGGAGTTGAGAAAAGAAGTAAGCAGTAAAAATGGGTGAGGGCATCTCTAGTCAGTTCTGCCTAGAAGGAAAAAGTTGTCTCACTAAACAATATAAGTATTTGGCCTCTTGGTAGTTTCATCCCCATTTTTAACTTCTGCTTTTTTTTTTTTTAAGACATTGTCTTGCTCTGTCACCTTGGCTAGAGTGCAGTGGTATTATCTTAGCTCACTGCAACCTCAAACTCCTGGGCTCAAGCAATCCTGCCTCAGCCTCGGGGGAAGCTGGGACTACAGGTGCGCAGACACCATGCATGGGTGTTTTCTTTCTTTGTAGAGATAGTCTTGCTCTTGCTGAGGCTGGTCTCGAACTTCTGACCTCAAGTGATCCTCCCATTTCGGCCTGAGAGTGCTAGGATTACAGGCGTGAGTTACCACACCTGGCCAACTCCTGCTGTGAATTTTTACAGGCTTCAATAATTATCTATGATCTAGAACTACACTGTTTAATATGATAGGCACTAGTCACACGTGGCTATTGAACACTTGAAACATGAGTAGTCCATTTTGAGATGTGCTGAAAGTATTTAATACACACCAAATTTTGAAGACTTAGTAGGAAAAAAAGAATTTGACATAACTCATTAATAACTGTTTAATATTAATAATGTGTTGAAATCATAATTTTTTATATACTGGGCTAAATAAAATATAAAAATTAGTTTTATCTCTTTCTTTTTGCTTTTTTAATGAAGTTGCTAGAAAATGTAAAACTACATATGTGGCTTACGTTATATTCCTATTGGACAGTGCTGATAAAGAACCTTGGAGCCAGCCAGACGTGGTGGCTCACGCCTATAATCCTAGCACTATGGGAGGCCGAGGCGGGAGGATCATTTGACCTCAGGAGTTCGAGACCAGCCTGAGCAAGAGCA
This sequence comes from Lemur catta, assembly GCF_020740605.2. Classification (NCBI taxonomy): domain Eukaryota; kingdom Metazoa; phylum Chordata; class Mammalia; order Primates; family Lemuridae; genus Lemur; species Lemur catta. Next base: position 65,647,058 of record NC_059128.1, read on the forward strand.
AGACCCCATCTCTACTAAAAAAATAGAAATTAGCTGGACAACTAAAAATATATATATATAAAAAATTAGCTGGCCATAGTGGCACATGCCTGTAGTCCCAGCTTTTTGGGAGGCTGAGGCAGGAGGATTGCTTGAGCCTAGGAGTTTGAGGTTGCTGTGAGCTAGGCTGATGCCACGACACTCACTCTAGCCTGAGCAACAGAGTGAGACTCTGTCTCAAAAAAAGGGAAAAAAAAGAACCTTGGAGCCTTTCTCGTTTACTCACCTCTATTTTGGAGCAGACCACAATTATCTTTTAATGTGGTCTGGCCCTGCCTACCTTAACCTTAACTCCCTAGGTCTGCCCTTGCACAGAAGTAGGATGGCCATTTTAATGTGAAGGAGCTCTGTTGGGCTGCTTAATTTCCATTCTGCTTGGTTAACTTTTTAAAAACTTTGTAACTGAAAAACTTATTTTAATATATTGAAATATGTGTTCATTATCAAAAAATCAAAAAATACTGACAGCAAAAAGAATAAAATAAAATCACCCATAAAGTCTACCACCCAGAGATAATCACTAATGATATTTTGGCATATACCCTTCCTGAATTTTCAATATATAGAAGCATCTTTCCATGTCAACAAATATATTTTTCTAATATAATTTTTCATGCCTTCCCTGACCACTCAACTTAAAATTGAAATCCATGTACATATATGTGTGTGTATACACACATCCCCCTTCAATGAATTACTTTCTTCTATAGTATTTATTCATCACCTTCTAACACATTATGAAATGTATTTATTTTTTGTTTGTTTCCCTTACTAATGTCAACAGCACGTGGACAGGGATCTGTGTCTGTTCACTTTATCTCAGTGCCTAGAAGTGTGCTTGGCACACAGATGATGCTTGAGTATTTACTGCATAAATGAATGATTGAATGATAAACAACTACGTAGCATTCTATTATGTTTCCTGGTTGAGTTTTAAAATAATTTATTTCTCTATATCCACATTTAAGGCAGCTTTTAAAGTTTTCAAAGGATCTCCTATTAAGTAAAAGCACAGAATATCTACAATCCATCCATTTGCAAGAAATTATAACTAAATGTTGCCCGACTTTATCAGAAGTGTCATTTGAAGAAATAACATTCATGGAGAACTAACTGCCTGAAGTAAACGTAACCCATCTGTCCCTTTACATAGTCTAAAGTTTATACCTAATTAAACCAAACCATGACAGAGCAGCATATTTGGGCTAAATTGTAATGGGCCTGATAGAATAAGCTTAGGACCTTCTGAATCCCCATTTGGTGTTTTTAGCAGAAACAGTGGTACAAAACTCAACATCATATTTGCTATTAGGTGTCACAGAGGGTAGTGTCCACTATATCACTGTCTTCTCAGAAAAGCCACACTCACAAAAAAATGTTTTGCCCCTCTTGAGTAACTGGTAGGCTTTTATAAATCCTAAGAGGACTGTGAATTTCACTGTGTTTTTCATTTTGCTTTAGCTGCCAAGAAGCACAGAGCTGAATTCATAGCCTAGCTTTAGTATTTGGGAACACTACCTATAGAATGTTTTTCTGTGCATTAATATTCCTTTTGCTGTCATCTGACTGTAATATTTCAATTTTCCCTTTACCTCTATACTTTAAAAATCTACATTTGCCTATTGTTTTGTCTTTTGTATTATAGAAAGATGTTGCAAATGCTTTTTGGAACTAGGCAAATCAATCATCAAATCAATCGCATTGCAGTGGAGATAAATGCGCTAGCTATCATACCTGATGATATTAACAATTTTTTTTTCTTTTTTTTTTTTTTTTTGAGACAGAGTCTCACTCTGTTGCCCGGGCTAGAGTGCCGTGGTGTCAGCCTAGCTCACAGCAACCTCAAACTCCTGGGCTCAAGCAATCTTTCTGCCTCAGCCTACCGAGGAGCTGGGACTACAGGCATGCACCACCATGCCCGGCTAATTTTTTCTATATATATTTTCCAGCTAATTTCTATATATATATATTTTTTTTTTAGTAGAGATGGGGTCTCACTCTTGCTCAGGCTGGTCTCGAACTCCTGAGTTCAAACGATCCGCCCACCTCGGCCTCCCAGAGTGCTAGGATTACAGGCGTGAGCCACCACGCCCGGCCGATATTAACTATTAAGAACATCTAATTCCCTTTCCCCTAGTGCCAAATTCATCAAACCACTCTCTGATTTTAATATGGCTTCCCTCATAGATTTTTGTGTAGGGAGAGAATAGAGAGGCAACACTGGATTCCTCTGAACAATTACAATTCTCACAATTTGACATATAAACCCAAATACCCAATTTATTGCACTGGATTATAGAAAGACTAGGAATTCCCACTTGAAATTTAAAATTAGGATCACTATTCCTGCCAGATATGATTTTGGTGTGGTCCTGGACTAGAGGTACAAAGGGATGGGCTGAATATTCCTGGAGATTCCATCCAATTTAGCAGTTTGCATTAAAATGGCTGAAACCAAATGTCTCAGGGGACCCAGAAAGGAAGCAGGGGCTCCATTTTTGCCAGACCTATTTTAAGTCTGAAGTAGGTAGCAGGGCATCATGGGGAAATGCTCATTACCACACACTTCTGATTAGAAGTTGAACCACAACTGGGAACTTGATCACTATCACACAAAGATTTTTGGTAGGTTTTCTTTTGTTTCTTGTTTGTGGCAGTCTTAAATATCGCATACCATATATATACACCCTCTTGAGGCTTGGGTTGGGTTAGATAGAGTTCTTGGCTTTGGGCATTTGGCCAGGGTGGGAGTAGGGTGAAGAGGATGGGGGAACAACTCTGATATTTTTTTTAATTATCCCAACACTTTCCCAAATCCCTGTTAATCTAATTCTTGCCCTTAACAAGGTCATGAAGAGATAATTAGATCAAGGAATATCCTGACCCCAGGCTATACAGTGTAGAAGTCACAAACCCTGTTCAGTCCTTCTCATTAAACTCTGGGCTTTATTTATTTTTTTAATACGACAATTACATATTACACAAAAATAAAAGTCAAATGAACTTGGTATTTATAAATTATTAAATAAAAATACAGGAATATATATTTATATTTATAGAGCTTCTTCTTTTCTTCTAAACTAACCAAATCTGTTCTGTTGTTTTATGATTTAAAAAAGTAAAATAGTGTATGTATGCCCTAGAATAAGTGGGGAGTGGGAGAGTAGGATTAATAATCTCAGGACTGAGTTGCCCTATTTCCGCTCCTTCCTTGGCCTAAGCAAAGTCCCTATTTGTCCCTTTGGGCTCTGGAGAGCAAGAAACACCCTCTCCACCTATTTCATCTTTGAAAAATGGCAATTATATTTATTTCCCTTATTTTTTTAAAAAATGAAATGGATTTAAAAATTGGGAGCCATACTCAGCCGTCTTGGCCAAGAGCTAATCCCAAGCAACTATATGGCTCTAGAAGAGAGTCCCTAGTTTTCCCTGACAGAAGAGTCTCTGGGGTTTCCATTGCCCCTCAAACTAAGAAGGGTAGGACAGGTCAAAACTACCCACTGTGGTCCCATCCAAGCTATACTTCTGGGAATCCAGACCGAGCCCTTTACCCTTTCAGAAAATAGCCTCTCCTTCCACCCAGGTATGAGGGCCTCAGAGCAAAACATTTTGGTAATTTGGCCATGGTCCCTGCTGCCCCTGTTTGCTAAAGGCCCGCAGGGATGCTAACCGGGATGGCGTCCTGTGGTAGAGGGTACGGTGAAGAGTCTGCCCCAAACCTGAGGGAGCACAGGCTCCAATTTGGAGCTGATGATCTAGTCAGTGGTTTTCCAACTTTTTTTAGCAACAAACCCCTTAATGCAAACAAAATCTTACCCTGAACCCCGATATGTAAGACAGCTACAAGGGGAGCTGTTCTGTTTGAGGGCAAGTCGCCCAGCCCGCTCAGCCCCCCTACCCCCTTCATCTCCCCAAGGACTCCTGAGGCAACCCCTAGGAAACTTTGGGGCTCTGCCAAGCAGTTTGAAAACCACTGGCCTAGTTTGTCCTGAGCAAGTCAGAGACCCCCCACCCCACTGCTTGCCACAGACCAGCTCTGAGTTTCTGGTATCAGCATACTCACAACAGACCAAGTAGCACATGCAGTCAACCACCTCCCCTATAAATACCATTAAAAAGTGCAGCCCTCTCTCAAAAGCAAAAGTCTGGACTAAACCCCTGAGGCCAATTTGGTCCCCCATTCTAGCGAGTACAACTATGTTGCCACATTCTGGGACCAAGTGAAAATCTCCAAGAAGAGTCAACCATGGTCTAGCTACGCTGATCAGTGCTCAGGATCACGGTCAGGGGTCTAGAGCACTGTTTCTGAAAGTCAGCATTGGAGAGCAGCAATTTTAGCACCTTGGAAAGTGCAGCAGTGAGGTCTGGCTCAGGGCATGCAACTGGAGTGAATCATTTCTTCCTTAAAAGAAAAAGCTATAATCTGAATCTGTTCTAGAGGACTGTGAGTTCTAAAGTTATCCTCAGACTCTGAGGTACAGACAAGTAACACCCATGCAAACAGCGTGGTTTCAAAGAAAACAGAAATGCTTCTAGGTCATGGTAGGTACTCTAGAACCCATATTCCTGGCCCCTGATAAAGCAGCACCAAAGCCCACCACACAGAACAGGCCAGTCACGGAGTACCCATCACCCTCACACCCATGGGTTCAGAGCTGGAATGGTCCTCTCAAGGCATCAACAGTCTCACTGAGACACAGTGCAGGACTCAGAGTGTATTCTAGATTGGCATTTACGTCCACCCCCTCAAAACGAAAATTAGGGCCCCAATTTAGAGTTTCAGTTTGGATACAGAGGTCCCAGAGATAGGGTACACTCCAGGCACCATTGTGCCCCAGTGGGAGGGGAGGGTGGCAGGCAAGTCCAGCTACCTAAGCCGCCACCCACCGAGTCTCCACAGCCCTGTCCTTCTGTCAGTGCCCGGGAGGCAGCAGCAAGTGTGAGATGCACAAGGAAGGGGGATGATGAAGGAACAAGGCCAGCTGCAAAACCGTTCTTGTCTCCAAAGTCCTGCTAACGACTTTCTGGCATCAGGGCAAGGGGAGGGAAAATGTGGGGGTGGGGGGAAGGTTGGGAGGAGGGACAGAGAACTGCCCCTTTTTCTTGCCATTGCAAGAAGGAATGTTTTCTCCTTGAGGAATCCTACCACCACCAGGTTAGATTAGACAAGCAGCCCAGCATGCACATGAGCACGCGTGCACATGCACATGTGTGTCCAAGCAGCCCACTGTCACAGCCACCTCTCCCTATCACCTGAGAACCTTGAGTTTCCATTCCAAAGGGATGTGCCTTCTGCGTTCCCCAAATCCCAGTCATCCAGTGGAGACGTAACCCCTTATGAAAGTCCACTTTCCTCAGGGCTGCAAACCAGGCTCCAGGTAGTTTCATGGGCCCACACCTATAGGCATGATCCCTCCCACCTCCCCCCAACCCTGGAATGACTCCATCTCCTGCTCCCCTGACCTTCCCAAAACATTCCCCAGTGTCTCCAGCTCACTCTTCCAATCGCCTGCCTGGCATACTCAGCTCCCTCACACACTACCTTTCCCCCGCCCATCCCTGTTCCATGCCCGCCCATCCATTCACTCCACTTCTTCCAAGGGCAATTCTCTGTTCTGTTCCTGCTCTCCTGGCCCCCAGCCATACCTAGCCCCACCTGGCCCTGGGACTTTCTCACTTGCTAGCGAAAAAGGCCCCTACAGTTACCAGGGCCCCCAGTGCCACAGCCCCCGTCAGCACTGTCCTCACTGATGCCCAGTTCCCCTCCCGCAGACGCCGCGCCTCCTCCAGGGCCCCGTCCCCGTATAGAGCTGTGAACTCCGCCTGTGGGAGAGAAGGGAAGTAGGAGAGAAAGGAGAAAGGGATATCAGGAGAGGAAAGAGTGGAGAGAAGAGGAGAGGAAGAGTTCCAGTTCCATCCACTGCAAGCACTACCCCATCCATACCCAGTCCCTCTCCAGCCAAAGCTCTGCTGGCTGCAAGCCCCTCTGATCCCCTGGGGTGCACCCCCCTCGCCCCAAACTCTGGGTTCATTTGCTTTCTCTGCCTCAAGTGAAACCCATCCTTTCCTTGCTAAAATATTCTGCTCAGAACTGGCATCCTTTGCCAAGGCTTTCCTGACCACCACCCATCCCTGATCCTCCCCACCTTGCATGCCATGTACTCAGGTGTAAAAAGTTCCTGACACCATTTCCCTGCAGGCACTCCTCCAGGACTGTGTATCTGTCCTCTGCTTGGGACAATGAGCCCATCCAGTGATCACTGCATGGCAGCTCTGGAGTGCAGAGTCCAGTGTGATGCCTACAGTGAAGCATCTCTCCGTCTGATTCCACCCAAACAGGGAGACTCAGCTCTCATGCTTCGTTCCCAGCACAGCTGCCCCAGCCTCCAATCACAGCCCGCACCTTCCCCCTGGAGACAGCTTTGCGGAGGGATGTGCAGAGCGGCAACTGAGAAGCTTCTTACCCAGCCCCCGCTGCTGTGGATCCAGTCGGCCAGCCGTGTGTCCAGGTAGGTCACCATCCACTCCTGCACTTGTCCCACCAGTGGCTCCATCTCCTTGTTGACGCTCTCAGCACACAGTGCGGCCCCAAAGACGAAGAAGGCCACAAGGCGGCCCCAGTTGGGGCCCCCTTGGAAAAGTTCATCGGAGACCTGGGTGAAGCGCTGCTGGGCTGAGCCCGGGGTCACATGCAGCTGAGCCGCCAGATCAGAGAAGGTACGCCGGAAGCGGGTCTCAAACTCATCCCCAGCTGCCCGCATGGCTTGGTGCAGCGGGTCAGCTGCTGGGCCCTCCCCGGGGCCAGCTCCACAGACATAACCCTTCTGCCTCAGCTTATAGCCTACAAAATCTGCCACCAGAGCCCGTGTGTCTGGGGCTGAGGCTGGGGTCGCCATCCGGGCGGCTGTAAGAGGCAAGGATGAAAGACTGGCATAAACACATGACTAGTATAGGGACAGAGACACAGAAGGGGCATTTCCGGTTTGTCTAACCCAGTGAGACAGGGAGAGGGGAGGAAATGCTCCAAGACCACTGGGCAGGAAGGATCAAGAACAAGGGAATTAAGCCATGGTGTGGGACCAGGACAAGAGGGGCTGGCCATTAAATTCATGATATGCCAAATTAAACGTAAAACAAGTAGATTTTATGTTTCAAATACTTTAGGTTCTTTTTATAATAAGACAACACCAGCTCTACAACACCCCTACGCACCCCATCCCCACCACAGTCCACACCTTCTTGGCTAGAGGAAGGGGCTTAGGCCCTCCCTAGAAGCAAGATGTAAAGATTTTGGCAGAGGCACAAGATGGGGAGGTGACAGAGACTAAAGAGAAAGGTGGGAGAAGCAAAGGGTTGCCCAGGACAGAGAAAGGAAGGGGTCACTCACTCACCCAGCCTGGATGGCAGCTCTTAGGACCCAGCACTGGTGGCAAGGAGCCCCCAGCTGGGGCCTTTCATCCTCCCGGCCAGCCTGGAGCCCTGGGAAGGGGAGGAGGTGATCAGAACTAAGCAAGAAAGCCCAGGGATCAGGGTCTGCCCTGAGAAGGGCTAGGGTTGCAGCTCTTGGGCCTGGGTCCCTGCCCCCAATGCTCTACCAGCTGTGTGGCCGAATCCATGTTTAATGACTGTCCTCCCGGGAAACCCAGGGCCAAGGGCTTCCTGCCACACCATCTCTACTCCCAGCTCCCCCGAGTGCAGCCCAAAGGCCCAGTTCCTCCCTTACCCCCGACCTCAGCCTGTCTCCAACCCCGCCCGCCTGCCAGGTTAGGGATCTCACGGGTCAGGCCGCTGCCGGGATCCGGGCCGTTTCCTGGTGCAGGAGCTGGGAGGGAGGGAGAGAGGGAGGAAGGGAGGGAAGGAAGGAGGGAGGAGAAAGGGGGGGCAAGAGGGAGGGCCCGGCGCCGGGTGATGATGGGGCCCAGAGATGCGTCCAGAGAGAGGGGCGGGGCTGGGACGCAGGCCTGGGAAGGGCCACAACTCGGGAAGAGAGAGGGCTGCCGAAGGCAAAGCAGGGCTGGACTGAGAGGGCACCATGGCTCCTGAGCCTCGAGGCTGCCCAGAGAAGAGCACTGGGCCTCAGGACATCTAGGAGCAAATTCGGCATTTCTGGAATGTCTCTGATGTTCCATGCACTTGTTGAACTTTTCCAGCTCTGGCCTGTGTGCCTGGAAAAGAGGAGTAGCTCCCATTACACTGGGAACTGTCTGCCAGGTGCCTTACCATTGTGGGACTAACAGACACCACAGGGACACTAAACCTTTCCCATTCTCTTTTCCCTAAGACCTTTAATCCAGTGGCCTCTTTGTGGGCTGGGACTTCAGCCAGACATCAGGGAACCAGGACTTGGATTACAAGCAGTTGTTGCAGGTACTTTTCTTTCTTCTCTTCTTCTTCCAACCCCCCACCCTCCTCTTCCTCCTCCTCTTCTTTTGTAATCAGATTGATTTTATTTTAATTTTTTACCCAACATATGAATTCATTCTCTTTATGAAAAAAATCAAACAATATAGAGGTTCATGGCCTTCAAGTCAGTGACACGTAAAAAAATAAGAGGTACACAGTAATAAAATACAAGTTCTCAAATACACACACACACACACACACACACACACATGCCCAATTGCACCTCCCTCCCCGTAGCTTGCCAATGTTAAGGTTGATGTTTATCTTTCCAGATTACATTCATATCTCTATTATTCATAAATGGCAGTATATTCATACAGGGCAGTTCACAGTCTGACCACAGTGGATGCACATGAGGGCACGCACAGGCATATCTGACTGGGCATGCCCCTGGGCTCTTGGAGCTGGCACTTCCTTCAGCTTTATTGGAGAGAGCCCCAAAGGCCAGAAAGAGGCAACCGAATTCTCCTCCATTCCTGCTGGTTTCCTTTGTTTCTACCTCCAATCCAAGCCTTGGCATTCCCATTTGCCCTTATGGTCACTAGAGAAGCAAGGTTTTCCCTGCAACAATAATAGTAACAGCTAACACGTTTTGAGGACTGACTAGGTGCTAAGTGCTTTCTTTAAGAGTGTACTGAGGTTTGGAGAGGTTAAGTAATTTGCCCAAAGCCATATATTGACAAGAAGCTGGGACTCCCATCTCCTTCTATCTCACCTAAAAGTTTGTCTCAACGTTGACACTCTTGCTTCAAGATCACCTCTTCCAGGGGCCGGGCGCGGTGGCTCACGCCTGTAATCCTAGCCCTCTGGGAGGCCAAGGCAGGTGGATCACTCAAGGTCAGGAGTTCGAGACCAGTCTGAGTGAGACCCCCGTCTCTACTAAAAATAGAAAGAAATTATCTGGCCAATTAAAAATATATATAGCAAAAAAAAAAAAAAAATTAGCCGGGCATGGTGGCACATGCCTGTAGTCCCAGCTACTCGGGAGGCTGAGGCAGTAGGATCACTTAAGCCCAGGAGTGTGAGGTTGCTGTGAGCTAGGCTGACGCCACAGCACTCACTCTAGCCTGGGCAACAAAGTGAGACTCTGTCTCAAAAAAAAAAAAAAGATCACCTCTTCCCTTCAGGTAATCAATGTTGTTCTAACAGTCTGAATCCACACCATTTACAAGTCCACACTCAGTTCTCTCCTCTAGTCTAAACACAGCCTATTCCATTCCTTTATGGTTATATCCTTTCAACCATCCTCATTTCTTCTTTGCCCTTAGGCTGATCATTCCAGCTGCCACCAGCAAGGCTGCCATTTTCTTTAGAGAATAAAGTTCTCTAAAGGCCTTTATTTGCAATCCTTGTTTCTTCTAAGACATTTACTTGAAATAAAAAACATATTTCAAGTAAATGTCTTAGAAGATCCACATATGTTAATATTTCTGTCTGCCCATTTATTTATAAGCTCCTTAAAAGCAGGAACTGGGTTGTACTCACTTTTGTGTCCTCATAGCCTAATAGGCCCTCAGCAAATGTTGACTGAAGCAATCAATCAATGCCTCTGGCCAGTTATTGAGCAGTCCCAGCTAGACGTTTGAAGATTACTACAGTAGCTGTTTAAGAAATAAAGACTGATTTGGAATAAAGGTTCAGTGTCAGTCTGAGTAGCCAGGCAAACAGAGCTGCTGGACCAACACAGCTTATACCTGGTTCGAAGCTATGCACCTCAAGGATCTTCTCAGACCAACACCCCAGAGCCTAGGGATGGCAACTCAGCCTGTGGACAAGGCAACAGGGCCTTTACCAGAAAGCTTGTGGTCATATAGGCTGGTCTTGAACTTCATCTATTTTATTTCAGTGATACATATTTTTTTCTTCTTGGCTTTTTAAAAAACTTTCAGTAGATTTGGGGGGTACAAATGGTTTTTTTGTTACATGGATGAATTGTATAGTGGTGAAATCTGGGCTTTTAGTGTAACGGTCACCCAAATAGTGTACATTGTACCCAATAGGTAATTCAGTGATTCATATTTTACCAGAGCAAGGAAGACTGTTTTAAACTCCTTGACTGTAACATAAATTAATGTATGATTACTTTACAGCCTAAGATATGAAGAGAATATGTCCATGGATTTTATATATATATATATGTTTAAAATAAGAAAATAAAAATGTTGCTTTAAAAATGAGTCCTGGCTAAATAGCATTGCTATGGTTAATACTAGTGTGATGCAAACAAGAATGAATAATAAAATAGTGTTAATATATGTGTCACAGTTTATTTCCTATTTAAGTCACTTGTGATTTTACAATTAAAGTATCCTGATGCTTTAAATTCAGAGATTTCATTTCTGCTCTAAGTGTCCCCATTTTAATACTCTGAAGATGTTAACAATTAGCATTAATGTTTTAATCTTATGTAACCAAGGCGATAAGAGGGTGGACCTCAGTGCTGGACTTGCTGAGGTCCTAATCCCAGCTCCCCAATTATTAACTATGTGACCCTGGGCAAGAGTCCTATCCCCTCTATAGATTTTCTCGTATGTTAAACAGGCATAATAAAACTCCCTATTCCTATGATGGTTGTATTACAAGAGTTAATATTTGTAAAACTCTTACAATGGTACCCAGGACATTGTAAGTGCTATATAAGATCAGTAGGAAGGTTCGAAAAAACTAAAAATACTTTTTTTACTAATGCAGAAAAAAATGAATGGGCAAAAAGCCACCTCTTTGCCCTTCTTGGAAGCTCACAGTCCCAGCTCTAAGAGTTGTTAAGTGCTCATTCATTCAATCATTTGAGGGCCTACCATGTACTAAAACTCACCATGAATCAGACAGCCCTGTCCTCAAAGGGCTTACAGTTGGATTAGAAATCAGAACTCTAACTCACTTTTTGTTTTTGTTGTTTTTTTGAGGCAGGGTCTCACTCTGTCACCTGAGCTAGAGTGCAGTGGCATCATCATAGCTCACTGCAGCCTTTAACTCCTGGGCTCAAGAGATCCTGTTGCCTCAGCCTCCCAAGGAACTGTGACTACAAGCATGCGCCACCCACCTGACTAATTTTTCTATTTTTTCTAGAGATGGGGTCTTGATCTTGCTCAGGCTGGTCTCTAACTCCTGGCCTCAAGCGATTCTCCGGCCTCGGCCTCTCAAAGTGCTAGTACAGGCCTGAGCCACAGCGCCTGGCCTAACCCACTTTTTACAGATAAGAGAGCTGAGGTCCAAAGAAGTTGTTCCTTGCTCGAGGTCATACAGCTAAATAACACCAGACGTGGATCTAGAAGCTAGGTCTTTCCACAATTCTCAGTTCTGGACTCTTTCCAATGGGCAGTGTTCAGCCACCCCCGCCCCCCGTCCCCTGCCCCTTTTAAGTGCCACATCTCACCTTCTCTTTCAAAGACTCCACCCAGCTTTCAAGACCTTTCCTTCTTTGCACCCACCGCGACCCCCTCCCTAATCTGGAGCCTAGGTTTAAGAAAAGAAAACGGTGAGCCCTTTAGATAAAGTCACATGCTGGGTGTTTTGAACCTTCCCCTGCAAGAAAAAGGAAGGTTATTCTTTCCTTCCTGCGTTAACCCTTCCCGTGTCATGCGGGCAAAGTTGAGGACTTTTTGAAAAAAGGCTGAGTGGCCTCAGTCGGGACCCAAGAAGTGGAGTCCCCGCCCCCTGGTGCAGCAGCAAAGACAGATGCGGAGCCACCTGTCACAGGGCTGTGGGCGGGGGCCAGAGCCATGAGGACCGCGGAACCCGAGGGTGAGCGCCGTTGAGCGCACGCTCAGAGCAGACAGCTCGCAGGAGGCAGGATGTGATGGTCTAAAGACCCTAGGAGCTGACCGCCCTAGGGAGGGAAAGTGGTCACGGAGGCGAGGCAGAGCGAACGGAGGTGGAGGATCCTGGAGGTGACAGCAAGGAGAGCACACAAGGGCGAGGGGCTGCTGAAGCGGGCCCTGCGACTTCTGCACCAACGCGAGGCGGGAGGGAGAGAGGAAGGGAGGGCAGTGCGGTGGCGCTTCGGGCTGGCCCCGCCGGTGCGGGGGTACCATGTCCCGCGAGCGGCCCCCCCGCACCGACATCCCTCGCAACCTGAGCTTTATCGCTGCGCTGACAGAGCGCGCCTACTACCGCAGCCAGCGGCCCAGCCTCGAGGAGGAGCCGGAGGAGCAAGGCGAGGGCGGGACGCGGCTCGGGGCCCGATCCCGCGCTCACGCTCCGAGTCGGGGTCGCCGGGCCCGCTCTGCACCCGCTGGAGGCGGCGGGGCCCGGGCGCCCCGCAGCCGTAGTCCGGACACCCGCAAGAGAGTGCGTTTCGCCGACGCACTGGGGCTGGAGCTGGCCGCCGTGCGCCGCTTCCGCCCGGGAGAGCTGCCCCGGGTGCCCCGCCACGTGCAGGTCCAACTGCAGAGGGACGCCCTCCGCCACTTCGCGCCGTGCCAGCCCCGCGCCCGCGGCCTCCAGGTAGGCGGCAGGGGCACGCCCCTTCCGGGGGACCTCCCCCAGCCGGCCGCGGCGGGCGTGGCTTTGTCAAGGAACACCCGTCTCCATCCCCATCCCTGGGTTTGGGCTTGCTCATCCCCCTCGGTGCCCCCATTGGCCTGTGGCTCTGGGGCAGCCCTCCAGCTGCGCCCCCCCTCCGCCGGCCCGGACGCCGGGGTCGGCCTCTGATTGGTCCAGTGCCTCGCTCTGACCCGCTCCCTGCCCCTCCCCCTCTTCGCCCTGTGCTCTCTTCTCCCCCTTCTCTCTTTCCCCCAGGAGGCGCTCGCCGCCCTGGAGCCGGCCAGCGAGCCCGGCTTCGCCGCCCGCTTGCAGGCGCAGCGAATCTGCCTGGAACGCGCCGAGGCGGGCCCGCTGGGCGTGGCCGGGAGCGCGCGCGTGCTGGACCTGGCCTACGAGAAGCGCGTGAGCGTGCGCTGGAGCGCCGACGGCTGGCGCAGCCAACGGGAGGCGCCCGCCGCCTACGCCGGCCCGGCCCCGCCCCCGCCGCGCGCCGACCGCTTCGCCTTCCGCCTGCCGGCGCCGCCCATTGGGGGCGCCCTGCTCTTCGCCCTGCGCTACCGTGTGACGGGTCGCGAGTTCTGGGACAACAACGGCGGCCGTGACTATGCTCTACGTGGGCCCGAGCACCCGGGCAGTGGCGGAGCCCCGGAGTCCCAGGGCTGGATCCACTTTATCTGAGACCAGGCGCCTGCGGCCCACGGCAGAAAAAACCAAAGGCACCCGGGGGCGAGGGGAACCCGATGTGGCGGGGAGGAATGGGAGAAACCAAGATTGGCGGGAAGCCGTCAGAGAGAGTCAAGTCGGGGAGGGCGAGGAGGAGGGGAGAAATCAAAGGGGTGCGCAGGGGGTGGGCGGAATCAACGAAGCTCGGGGACATTGGGGTGGAAAACGCTGGTTGGATGTGAGTGGAAGGAACCCACGGCATAGGGGAGAAAGGGGACCCAAGAGGGCGCTGCAGGGATTAGAAAAAAGCGGAAAAATGCGGAAGATGGTGAGGTTCTCTTAAGTAAGTAGGCCCATCCGGCCTAGACAGTTGAAGGCAAAGGAACCTTTTTGGAATTGAGGAGGTATTATGTGAAGTAGCCCACCCCAGTTGAAGTCATTTTGATTGCTAGCTCATTCCTTCTTCTTACCCGCCTTTGCCACCTCAGGTCCCCCAGTCCTGCCCATCCTAGCTTTAACTCAGCCATAATTGCCTTGCTTAATCCCAGGAGCTTGGCCATTGCCCTGGACCTTGGCATTATGACAGGATTCTCGTCACCCCTGACAGTTCCTAGCTTCAGTCTCCATAGACTGGCTGGCGAGTGATGACAGCAGTCAGAGCTCCTTCCTCCAGCCTCCAGGCAGCCTTAGGGATTAAAATGGAGGTAAAGCAACTCCAGGGCTGTCCTTGTAGCCAAATAATGATGTGCCTAAGCGGTTGGTACACTCAGGGGCTTCCAGAAGAATTCCAGCCTTACCTTTCTGGGGTGCCTTTTAATAACCTCTAAGCACTTTATGGACTGTGTTTGTTAAAGGACGGTGAACCACGAGAATCACTATTCCAATTTTTTCTTTCTGCCTCAGAAGAAAAGGAAGTCACTGACTAGCTGTAAAACTTTGGGCAAGCTACTTCACCTCTTTGTGCCCCTTGGAATATAGTATTCGGTTAGATGATCTCTTAAGGCTCTTTGTTTGACATTTTATGACCTGTGCTTGGCAGAGTGTAGATTAGAAGCCACATTAGTGCTACAGTTGAGAACTCACAGCACCTGAGTGTCCAGTTAGGGCTGAGGATGGGTCCTCTAGTTTTTGGCACAGATGTTCCAGGGCCCAGGAAACATCCCATAAGCAGCCTGCAGCCCCAGGATATTCCAGAGCCTCTTCCAAACCACAGTTCAAACTCTGCCCTTTTTTGCTTTTGCTCCCACAGACTTCCACCCTCGGTGCTCTGAGACAACTTTGGGGAAGTGTCTCAGAGTGTTGGGGGAAAATGATGTGTGAGAGCTCCAAAGATGAAAGGAAACAATGTTGAGGGTTCTCTTGGGGATGAAAAATTATGGGTATAAGGAATAGAAATCATTCCAAATCAAGAATCAAAGCAACTTGAATATTAAATGCACCAGAAGATGGCAGTCCGCGCCATGCCCTTAGCAAGTGAAATGGGAAAGCTGGAGTCTTCCACCCATTCACATTCATGCCTGTGTCTCCTCCTGATTAACTGAACTTGGGAATCATTCCTTTGCTGGTTGCTTGTTGTTCCTTTTCTCTCACCCTATTCCTAACCTCTTTGCTTTTCTCTTTCTTTCGTTGTCTTCCCTTCTCATCACTTTTCCTCTTAATATATAGGGTGTTTACCTTCATTTTGTCTGCTTCCATTTGCCTCTCTCTTCATCCTTGATCTCTGCTATTCCTTCTCCCTCCAGAAGGAGTGGAGAACCTCCTTCTTTTTCTCCAAGACCATGGTTGCTCCACCTTCCTCCCTCAGGCTCCTTGATAATCTTCTAGAAGGAAGAAGAAGGAAAAGAAGAAGTTCCTGATGCTACAGATGAACAAAGAGCTCCCAGGTAACCAGCTTCCCAAACCCATTTCTGTTACTGATTTCTCAGAGAAAAATTTCTGGATCCCCCCTTCCTAAGTGAAGGAGGTGGGTCATGCACATGTGCCCACACATGCATTCAGAAGAAAGCATGGGGCTTGTTACCATGCCCCTCCTGTCCACAGCCTTAATCCTTTGAAGATAGAAGGAGAGGAGCCCCCAGGTCATTCCTCAAACAAATGCCCATTTAAACATCATCCTTACCTTGTGAAGAAAACAGGAAGAATTTCATGCATCTTATGGATCACCTTCAGGTCAAAGTTCCAGCAAAGTGAAGAGAGAAATTGTACTGGAAGCCACCAAGCAATACACTGTTTATTCATCAATTATTATAACCAAGGGAGGATAACAGGGAGACCGGGTTGATGCTCAGTGTGTAATAATCTCTTGCCTAATGTGTATGAATTACTGTTGTGTCATATTAACAATAGTGATAGCTCACATTCACTTAACACTTATCTGCTGAAATCTGTCTAGCATGCATGCTCAAGACAACCCTGAGTTGAACATTATCATTATCTCTGTTTTAGAGATGAGGAAACAGGCTCAGAGAAGCTGTTATTTGTTCAAGATCATATAGCTAGTAAATGGCAGAACTAAGACAATGAACCCAGGAAATCTCCCAAGCCTCTGCATAGCCATGATGTTGTATTTTTTCCCCTTTAAAAACAAAATTTAAAATCTTGCAATATATCATTTCCCATAGTTTCTGACTGCTCTGCCTTCTCATCCTCCCAGTCTCCTGAACTGGGGAAGGCAA
This sequence comes from Lemur catta, assembly GCF_020740605.2. Lineage (NCBI taxonomy): Eukaryota > Metazoa > Chordata > Mammalia > Primates > Lemuridae > Lemur > Lemur catta. The sequence continues at coordinate 65,663,323 of NC_059128.1, forward strand.
GGGGGCCCCAGGCTTCATCAGTCCCTTGCGGGAGCTTGCTGTTGTCTCCTGCACCAGTGTCCCAGCTCTGTAGGATCCGCAAGGGACCACCCCACCTGCCTTCTAGAGAACTTGGGAACCTAATAAAACTCTAGGCTTTCCATGCATTGGGATTCTCTCCCAGCCCTAGCCAACCCTCTATACCTGTTGGTGTGCCACCCCCCTCCTCCTTCCTGCACTAGTCTTGAACAGGCAAGTTCTCTAATGTTTCCACTAGAAGGGTCCCCAACTAGGAAAACTGCTGGATGGTCTGTGCTTGTCGGGTCCTCTCTGGGAGCCCTGATGATACTGGGTGGGTAAATGCAAACTCTGACTGGGGGCAGAGAGCTAAGGATAATCCTGTTCCCTGAGCTCTTTCTGTGCAAGAAGTACCATATTCCCATTCTCACCCATATCCCCATTCTCAGCTTTATAGAACAACTCCTGAGTCTTCTGGTTTTTGCCATATTGAGCTGCCCCAGGGCTTGGGGGTAAGCTGATAGTTCCCCCTCAGCCTGGGCTGAGCAGCCTTCTTGCACACACAAATACTGGGTGCCTCTCTCTTTGAACCTGGGCTTACAAACTAGCAGTGCCACCAAGCCTTGTAAAATAGGCAATAAACTAGTATTTCTTGAATGGCTTTTGTGTGCCTGGTCCTTTTGAGATTCTCAGGAGGGATTCTTTGCCCTGATGCTTTTGGTGTGCACTCCTCTCCCATGACAAGCACTGAGATTCTCCCCAGCCCCTGGTTTGTCCTCACCTTGGGCTGAGCAGGTGCAGCACCACCACAAACCCCACCATCTGCAAATCAACCAAGATTAGGCAATATGCCCTTTCCTTCATGCATTGCTCTCTGCAACATTTCCATCCATATTTCTTACAGCCCCAGAAAGCAAAGAAAAGTACACATAGACAACTCCACTCACTGGTTTCTCCCAAATGGTTCAGTCTAATCTGACCCAGGAAACACTAAGAGTTTGGCAGAATCTTTAGGGGTCCTATTATAGGTTAAGCATTTTGGTGTAAACTGTAAACTTCTTCTAAAGGCTGATGACTATATGAATAGGAGCAATTTGGGGTGTAACAGCCATGGACTGAGAAGTGCCGTAAGAGAAAACACTAGCATGGTCAGGGGCTTGGGTCCTTGAGGCAGCACAGCAGGAACTCTTGCTCTTTCCTGTCATCCAGACCTCAGATGTCTTCCTGCACTTACCTGTTCCATAGCCTGCCTTCCTTCTGTTCTTTTTTCTATATGAATGTAGCTCATGCTTTTTCTTTGTTACAAACCCTAAGTCTTCAGTTTTCCAATCTAATTCCCACATCCTCTTACTTCTAACTCCTGTGTTTTTCTGGAGCTCATTTGGATTCTTGCAGTTCACAAGTCCTAGAATCAGAGACCTGAAAAAGCTTGTCTTTAGAGATTATTTGGTCTAGGCTCCTCTACAGATGAGGACACAGGTCCAGAGATGAGAAATGACTCCAGCAGAGTCAGAGAATTTGTGCAGCTTAAGATAGGGCTTAAACCCAGGCCTCTTGGCCACACCCCATTCCCAGACTAAGAAACAGACAGGTCTCTATACAGACCCATGATTTTTCATAGCAAGGGATAACATCAGAAATGTTTCATTTTCTTCTACTAGTTTCCATCCATTCCCTTCCCCATCCAGGCATAAAGAGAAACAAAAGGGACTGATAGTTTTTTCTGTGTCCCCGGCCTTGACACTTCTTTTGTTGATGCTGCCAAAGAGCAGTGACTGCTAAAAAGACCAAATGATCGACCTTTTGAATAGCTAACTTGGGGAGGAAATGAAAGTTTCCTATGTGAATTTCCCCCTAAGCCACTGTTTTCACTAGGTCCTGCCAGAGCCTCCCCAGTTCCTTCATAGTATATCCCTGTGCACTGGACCCCAAACCCACTAGTATGGGGCCTCACTTCAGCTTCCTCATGCAACCACCCTCCCTTGTGTATATAAAACCTCATATTTGAAGTAAAGTTGAAATATAAAAAGAAAGTATGTCATAAGATATCCAGAAGTATTCTTTGTTTTAGGCTGAGGGTGACAAGAGACCCAAAGGCAAGATTCCCTCTTTGACCCCCTCCATTTCTTGATCATCTTATTTCTTAAAAGTCCTATTCGCTTTCTGCTGGAGTCCTCTGGTTATGCAAAAGTTGGGAAGGAAGGCGCTATGGAGGAGTCAGGCAGCCCAGTTATAAGACACTTCAGCAGGACCCTACCGCTATTTTGGGTAGTAGAAGAGTCACCAGGGCTCAGCTCTTCATTACCTGGCATCCAGCATTAATTGCTCGTGCAGTTAAAGGGAACAGCTTGGGGAAAGCCCTGTGTTTCCCCTGGGGTGGGGGACTCCTTCCTTAAGGGGACCATCTGAGTTACATTCTCCTCCTTAAAGCACTGGAGGGAAGAACAAAGCCTTTTCCTTATCAAGGGCAACCCTAAAGCAGAGGACAAGAAATACGGAGAGGGAAAGCAAAGACTTCTGTCTAATCCAGAATGGAGTGATAGAAATAGATAATAAAGGGAAGGGGTCCTTGAAAAAGATTAAGTTCTAGCAGGAGTGCCTCCCACATCACTTGAATGATGAAAAACTAATTACCAGAAAAAATGAGGACGTTCCTAATAGGGAAGCCCTAGACTGAGAATAATCAGATGGCTCCTCATTACATCATAAAGGCCAAGTTATGATGTCACCACAGAGCACCCTCTCTTCAGTATGTGTTGTGGGCAAAGCCAGACATGCTGAAGGGTAGAGTCAGCATGAGGAGCACAAAGAGAGGTAGGTGGGGTTTTCCAAGGGTTCTCTCTATGGCTTATAGCCTAGTGTCTCTGTGGCCCTGAGCTCTGCAGACCTCTCACATCTTGGTGGTAGGTTTGTCTGAACTCTTGCTTTCACATACAAACACCTTCAATGCAGCTTTTGCTATGCCAATCTATCCCAAATCCTCAACACTTGCAGCTCTGACTAATCGGCCTTCTCCCTCCCTCCAGCTCTGGTATTAGGAGACGGCACAGAATGCTGGAGTATCGTTCCCCTAAATGGCACAGAAACGCACCATATCCATTTGGTTGGTCCCAGGTAGACCTAGGTTTTTTCGTACCTGAAGCATACAACTTTTGGAGCCCCTTTTTAGGAAAATAAGTACAAAATTACAAATACAGAATCAGGCACAAAAGTGAATATTTGTTTTGAAATAAGAAGAGATATCAACAAAGTACAATTTTTAAAACGCTGTGAAAAAGTTACCTGCCTGACAAACCTATGTGTTTTTTTCCTACAATATTTTGGTTGCATGCTCTTTGATAGCCTTTTCATATTATGATTATATATGTTTTCTATAAAGAGTAAGAAAGGTAACAGTCTTCTGGCATGATTGATCACATTTTTAAAATTCTTGATAATTTAGAAAAATTTCACCTTCACATCTTGTAAGTGATAATGTCACATAAATTTTTAGGATTTTTGTCAAACTTGGAAAAACCTGTATCAAATTTCTTTATTATATGTGGTATAAGATTTTGGAGTCTTTCAAATTTGCAATGATTAATGTCATAAGCACTTTGAATTGGTGACATTAGTAGTATTCCTGAAAGCTATATATATATTAGTTTGATAAGGCTACTATAACAAAATATCACAGACTGGGTGACTTGAGCAACAGAAATTTAATTTCTCAATTCTGGAAGCTAGAAGTTCAAGATCAAAGTGTCAGGAAAGTTGCTTTCATTCTGAGTCCTCTCTCCTTGGCTTGTAGACAGCCGTCTTCTCCCTATGCCTTCACGTGGTCTTTCCTCTGTTCACACACACATCTGTGTCCAAATTTCCTCTTATAAGGATATCAGGCCGGGCGCGGTGGCTCACGCCTGTGATCCTAGCACTTTGGGAGGCTGAGGCTGGAGGATGGCTCAAGGTCAGGAGTTCGAGACCAGCCTGAACAAGAGGGAGACTCCGTCTCTACTAAAAAAAATAGAAAGAAATGATCTGGACAGCTAAAAATAATAAAAAGGGGAAAAGAGGATATCAGTCATATTGTATTAGAACCCACCCTAGAAACCTGATTTTAACTTATTACCTCTTTAAAGACCTTATCTCCAAATACAGTTATATTCTAAAGTGTACTGGGGGTTAAGACTTTAACATTGAATGTTGGGAGTATGGGGGGACATAGTTCAGTCCATAACACCATACCTACACAGGGATAATTTATTCACAGAATTAACTGCAAACCACATAGGTATACTTTCTAAACCCACACTAAATGTATCCCCAAGTCAACTTCCTTAGCCAATCCCCAAATGTCCATGGCCTCTCCACTGCTACCTGACAAAAGGGGAAATGTGATGGAAAAGTCAGAAAGGAAAGAAACATCAACCTTAACCAGTTACAGTTTAAATATATTTTTTCAAATTTTACAGAAACCTACGATCCAGTTAACTAACACCTTGCTGGGCCTCCTCCACTGCCTTTGAAGCGGTCTGTGCAAGGGAGAGCCCTGAAACTTCAGGGTCCTTAGCTATAGAGTAAATGTGCCTCTGGTCAGCCCTGCTAATTCAGCAATGCAAAGGGAGAGAAAGTTTTCACCGAAGATGGAGCATTAACATTTCTATATTGAGGATGGCATGAGTCTCCATTCTTTAGCACTGGTTCCTCGAAGAGCTCAGAGGGTTATTGTCCTGCTAAAGGTGGGACTCTCCCTTTATATTGTCAGCCTTGACCTCTCCCTCTCACCTTAACTTCCCCTCCCCTGTCCACTCCATCTTCTAAAACTATAGAGGGAAACCCACATGGAAGGAGAAGGCTTCAGCCCATACTCTAGAATTGGAGCAGGAGAGTTTCTTCTCCTTTCCTTGGATTCCCCCTTTTCCTAAATCTGTCTTCATTCTTCCCCCAGTTCCTGACTCTTGGGAATGAGTGCCTTTCTGAGACAAGAAAGGTGACTGAGTCGTCCACCTTTTGTAATTCCAAGCCCAGGATCAGGGACACCCGAAATGACTCACTGAACCCTCCAGGATCAGGTGTTTAGTTCCCACAGACAGTTCTTGCCTGGCTTTCCAGACGAACAAGCATGAATTCTTCCCAGTCAATGCAGTCTCATTAATTGCTTGGATTATGAGGGAATGGCCTCTCTCTCCACTGGCAACTGAGGGCTGCTGCCGCCTAAAATATTTCACTTTTCCCTTCCTTCATTACACACAAACCAATGGGCCATTGTAATGGTCATGATTTAGGAGGTTTATAAAATACCATCAGCCTTAGCTCAAACCCTGAAGGATCAAAAGTTTCTAAGCTTAACGCTGAGTATATATGTCTTTCCATTGTTTACTCCTATGATGTTTTTGCCAGATGTTAGTTTGAAGGATGTTGAGACTGGCTCTTAGGAGTTGAGATTGTTACTAAATGTAATGAGAGAGGGGGGAGACATGGGGAAAATACAAGGCTAGCAACTGAAAATAGGGCTCAGCACTGAAATAGAGATAGTTAAGATGTTTGGCAATCTTGAAAGAGCTCTAGACCTTAGAGTGTAGCAATGAAAAATAAAAAGTAGGAGTTATGATGATTGGTTTGTGGGTATGTAAGGAAAGGGAATGATGAAGTCTGAGAATACAGGGCAAAGTCTAAAATTGTTTTATAAACTATTGTAGCTATATAAGCTACGTGATCCAAATATGCAAGAAGAGACTTTTTCAAAGACCAAAATGAGAAGAGTCATTTCAGAAAGTATTGTGCCCAAATTTTAATTAGAAGATAGAGAATCCTAAATATACAAATTTTGGCCCAGATCCTCACAGTATGTTGGATACTGCTTTGGAGGAAAGTCCATTTTACTGTTATCGTTTTTTTTTTTTTTTTAATTAAAACAATTTTTTTTTTTTAAGGGACAGGGCAGAGGCTATGTTGCCCAGGCTGGCTTCAAACTCCTGGGCTCAAGCGATCCTCCTCCCCACCTACCCCAGCCCCACAGCCTTCATCCCTTTCTTGACAGCGAAAACTAAGGTCCCTGTATTAGGCAGAGCTCCAGGTCCTCTTTACTAGGGCGGGGAGTCTAGTAGGTCCCAACGAGGTGACTGCTCCAGCACTTCGTCTATGAGAACATCTATCTGGTGCCAGTTTGACCCGGGAAGAGGCCAAAGGCGCCGGGCTCCTGAGATCCTCGCCTTCCGGGTGACAAGACTTCTGATCCATCTCGAGAACAAGTTCCCGGTTGCTTTAGGCGCATCGTTACAGCTGACGCTGCTGGTGCCGATTGGGCTCTCGCTTGGGAAGGCGCAGTTTGTATAAGGCTGAGGCGGGGACTCTGAAAAGGTCTTCCTGGAGGGCTTCCTTCAGGAGGAAACAAATGAGTTGCTGGAGGTCCAGACACTTCAGCAAAGTGCTGTGTCTCTCCTTGGGGAATTTCGGAAGGAACAGGGTCCGGCGTACTGCAAAGGTCTGGTGCCAATAGGTCGAGGGTAGTGGGAGGTACCATTCACGGCAACTTGGCCCCGGGGGACATCTTCCCCTGCCCCACGCAGCCAATAGATGACCCCAGCTGAGGCCCACGCAGCCAATAACCGGCTTCGGCCAAGACCCACGCAGCCAATGGCCGGCCCAAAGCGTTTCCCCGGTGCCTGCCTGCCTGCGTCCACCAATCAGGATTCGGGCCACCTTGGCACCGCCCCTGGACGCCCGCCCCACCCATCCGCCCCGCCTCCAACTCGCTCGAGCAGGGCTGGGCTGGCGGGAGCGCTGTCGGGGGCTGGGGGGGCAGTCCTGGTCTCGGCCGCGCGGGTGGGCTCGGAGCAGGCCGCACCGGGCAGCAACCCCACTACCACCCGGAGGCCCCCTGCCCTCTTCCCCCTTTCCCCCCCGGCCCATGGTGCGAGGCTGGGAGCCGCCGCCCGGGCCAGACCGCGGTGAGTGATCCCCAGCCCCTTGGACTTCCCCTCCGTGCCAGTGTACGATCTCCGATCTCCAGAGCCCCATCCCCGCTCTGAGGGGAGGAGAATTCTGGGTTCGAAGTCACCCGGTTCTCTCTCTTTTCTCCTCCGGACTTTTCGGTTCCCTGTTGGAACTGGGGGGAGGGAGGGTGAGTGGCTGTGTAGGGAGGAGGAGGGGAAGGTCGGGTTGGGGCGCCCTTGGCGAGGGGAGGATTGAGATTCGCTTGCCTCCTGGGGCTCATCGCCCCAAGTGCAGCAACTTTTTGTTGCCTGACCCAGTTCAGAGCCTTCTAGTCTGCCTGTGAAATGGAGGATAGGAGAAACGTTTCCTTCCCAGGCCTCCCCCCCCCATCTCTGCCCCACTCCCTTCACTACCTTCTGGCGACCTCAACACACCTACAGAACCTGGCCTTACTTCTGGGGAGTAGTGGCCTTTGGGAACGAAAGGTTTAGAAGAAACTGCCCCTTCTGTCTCCCATACCCCGTCATACTCAGAAAATCAACCAGGAAATTGAGAACCCAAGTCCTCAGAGGTTCCTGGTGTTGCGTCCTAATCTGAGACTTCTAAACTGAAAGAAGACTCAAGCTGAGACCTGTTTGGTAATGTGGGCCCAGATCGGAAGATCTTTTTTATCATGTGAACCTCCTCACCATACATTTGAAGCCCTTTTATATTATGTGATTAGGATAGGTAGACGGCAGTAATTGAAAAAGCCAAAGTTAGGGACTTTAAAAATAACGCATACCTATCTGAAACATTATAATTAAAAGTATGTTCATTTCACCAATCCTTTGGTGTAGTGGTGAGACTTTTTGTGTGTGTAAGTCTGCTGACTGGAGTTCCCAATTGTCTTTCTAGTATTAACTACACAAGGGAGTCTCAAACCTGGCTGCACCCTGAGAACTTTTTAAAACTATGAATGCCTGGGCCCTAGTCCAGATGAATTAAATCAGAATGGGGAGGAGGATGGCCTGATTTTTAAGTTTCCGAGGTAATTCGGAAAGTGTGCAGTCTTAAGATGAGAGCTACTCAAGACACTTGATCATCTATGATTTCCGTTTGGGGTTCTTTAAAATGAAGTGAGAATTTAGACACTTTTGAAGCAATCTAAGTGCAAAATACTTTTTGAGATTTCTCATTCCCACCCCTAAGTCTTTTCCAGTTGTCTTGCCCACACCCAACTCAAAACAGTTTTTGTATACTCTCCTTTGTATCATGTCTCTCCAAAGCATTTGACTTAGTTTTCATAGGGACACTTTTTAATGCAGTAATTTTTCATAGGTTTATGTGACGTTTAATTATATAGATACAGAAAAACCGTGGGATACTCGGGTTTGGAATCACACAAAACTGGCCCAAGCACACAGGACAACTGAATTAAGCAGATGATTTTGGCAAACTAGAGGGTAGCCTACTAACCTCTAGTATCCAGTACACTGTGGGTATGGGTCATGTAATTCAGTGGGTCAATTAAGCCAGGCTCCTGGCCCAGTTGAGCACCCATCCCTTCCGCTCTTTCCAATTAAGATCATGATTACCCTGTCCCATCTAGACTTATTCGAATTCTCAAGTCTTCCGTCCACTCTTTCTGTTCCTTCACATCAAGCTGTTTGTTCATGTTTAAGCAATTACCACCATTACGTTTATAAATTGGGAAGATATAAGGCAGAGGTTCTTAACCTACTTTTTTGGCAGTCAGTAAATCCCGAGTTCATTGTGTAAGTGTGAATGTTTGTGTGTGGGGGGAGAGTCATAACTTTCTGAGGGTCTTTAACTTTTATCTGATTCTCAAAGAGGTTCATGATCCAAAAAGTTAAGAAGCATCTAAGTTGAATATAACTAAAATTCCTTAAGGCCCTTAAAACTGTATCACCAAACACAGGCAGTAGTACTTCAAATTTTTAAATAAAGATTTAAGGAATCAGCAGGATTATATCTAGTCTCCCACTTTAAACATAAACCTAGGTTCAAGCCTAAAGTTCTAAAGTCCTCTTTTTTCTAGGACTGTGTAAACACTGAAACTGGAAGTTTAAGGCAGCCCATTCTCTGCCATCCCCCGAGGGATATGGGAAAGAAGCATGTTATACTGACTATATTTTTATTAGTGACTTTAAGTAGGAGGAGGGCATATCTGGCATATGCTAAATATGGATATATAGGGATACAAATTTAGTAATTATTCAGAATGGATGCTCACCACCATCACTACTACCTCTGCCCTAGGACTCCTTACTTCTCCAGCTTTGATTCCCTTCTTTTTTTACCTAATCCAAAATGGAGACACAAGAACACAAGACACTAGTATCTTCATTACAGTTTTGATTACCACAGGGTTTATCCTACTTGTTACAATTCTCATGAGCCACTCTGGCTGTAGTTCTCTCTAGTTCAGTTCAAAGCCAGATTCTTCCAGGGAAGTACCAGTTATACAGCTGTGCCTTGATTTAAGCCACCATTCTGTTTCAGGAAGTTTTCCATGACTTGTGTTTTGTGTAAGTGAAAACTGGATGTATACAGTACACCAAATATGTCATTTGCAGTTTTGCATGTTACACTGAAATATCAAGCTGATGCTGAGAATCTGAAGGATGTCAAACCATATGAATGAAAGCAAAGTGCTTCCTTGTAGGCTTATAGCTGTGCCTGCCTTATATTTCCATCTGGCAGTCTTCACCCTCATATTGGACTGCTTTATTCCTTATGGTACATTTTCCTCATATATGAAGTGTTATTGTATCTTTATATAACAGGACAAATGAGGTTGAGTAGATGTCAAGTGTTGCCATCATAAAGTATTCTCCAGCGTGGATTTGGTGGTGTTCCTCGTGAACCACAGTTTCTAAATGGTGGTTTAGCACCTGGCCATGCAAGCAGTGCCTCACAGGCCACTCAGCAGTGTACGGGATGAACCTGGGAGGGGAAAGGTGGAATGATCACATTGGAAATTGATGTAGCAATCAAAAAGGGTCCAAATTTTTTATACAATTCTCTGAAAGCAGTGGTTTTCATACATTTTTAAGGCAGCAAAATCCATTCTGAAATTGTATCCAAACCCCAAAATATAAAAAGTATAAAATCATAGCCAGGCATGGTGGCTCATGCTTGTGATAATCCTAGCACTTTGGAAGGCTGAGGCGGGTGGATTGCTTGAGCTTAGGAGTTTGAGACCAGCCTGAGCAAGAGCAAGACCCCGTCTCTACTAAAAACAGAAAAAAAATTAGCTAGACAATTAAAAACAGAAACAAAAAATTAGCCAGGTGTGTGGCTCGCGCCTGTAGTTCCAGCTACTTGGGAGGCTGAGGCAGGAGGATCGCTTGAGCCCAGGAGTTTGAGGTTGCTGTGAGCTAGGCTGACGCCATGGCACTCTAGCCCGGGCAACAGAGTAAGACTCTGTCTCAAAAAAAAAAAAAAAGTATAAAATCATAGATAGCCTGGTTTCTTCCACTGCTAGCTAGAATTACAGCTCCGCAAAACCAGATTGAAAACAGTGACTTTAACACATTAACTGCCACATACGCTAGTTTTGAGCCCGGGGCCTTGTGAAACAATGTAACTCACACATCTCTTTACTTTGGGAGCCACAAGAACTATTTTTCAAGTTGCATAAAACTCATACATAGAAAACAATAAAAAACAAATTTTTCATTAAATTAGAAATGACTGCTTTCGTTTTTAAAGTTTTTATTCTATTTTTGTAATAAAACACTGTGGTCCCAGGGAAACATTTTTTTTTCTAGTGTGGCAGTCAATGTGTTAGCAGGGGTCCCCAACATATGGTGAGTTATATAATTATTTCATCATAGATTACAATGTAATAATAATAGAAATATAGTGCACAATAAATGTAATGCGCTTGAATCATCCCAAAACCATCCCCCCATTCCTGGTCCAAGGAATAACTGTCCTCCATGAAAACGGTCCCTGGTGCCAAAAAGGTTGGGGACTGCTTTTTAAAGGATTCAGTCTTTGCTCTACTTCCCCCATTGTCTAGGAGGAGCATTACCTTATATCAGAATCATTCCATAAAGCTCAAGTAATAATGATTGCTATTTATTGAGCCTTTACTTTGTTCTAGGCATAATGTCAAGTGCATTTTTGCATTTTTTTATTTAGTCAACTTGCTAGGTGGGTGCTTTTCTTTCTGCTAAGGCTTAGAGAAGTTAAATAACTTGCCCAAGGACAAGCAGCATTCTAGAAAGTGGTGGAGCTACAATTAATCTCTAATCTGCCTCAACCAGGACTTCTAACAGCTGCTTTATGCCCTGCCTGTGCATAATACCTAGCACATAGTAGGTGCTTGGTAAAAATATATAACTGTTTACATACACTCAGCACTGTCTCCATTTTTTACACATGAGGAAACTGAGGCTCATATAATTTCAGTCATTTTTGCCTGAGATTCACATAGCTGGTAAGTGGCAGAACTGGGATTCAAACTCACAGGTTGGCCTTACTCAAGAATTCATATTTCTACCCACCATGCTATGCTGCTTCCATTTACCCTTTTAAGGCATTCTTCAAGATGCGTTGCTTTTAGGATCTGCATGGCCTTCCATTTGTTAGGTTTGCTTGTTAAAAGACAATGGTGATGTGCATTAAAATGCTTCTGAATTTCTTTTAATTTTTTTTTTTTTTTGAGACAGGTTCTTGTTCTGTCACCCAGGCTGGAGTGCAGTAGCATAATCATAGCAAACTGCAACCTCTAACTCCTCGGCTCAAGTGATCTTTCACCTCAGCCTCCCATGTAGCTAGGACTACAAGTGCGTGCCACCATGCCTGGCTAATTTTTCTTTTAAGTTTTTGTAGAGATGTGGTTTCATCTGTTGCCCAGGCTGGTCTTGAACTCCCGGCCTCAAGTGATCCTCCAACTCAGCCTCACAAAGTGTTAGGATTACAGGCATGAGCCACTGCACCACTGTGTCCAGCCCACTTCTGAATTTTTTAATCATAGTGTAAAATTCCTGATATTTCATTGCTCTAAATTTATGGATTTGACATTTATTTTCTCAATTCATGTAGTATTTACATATTAATAGAAATCCTATCCTTATCAAATCATTAGTAATATTTATAAACACAGATGGGATTCCCGTAAGAGTTAAGGGTGACAGATGTGTTAAAGGGTCTTTAATGCCCACATAGGGAGCTGAATTAAAATTGTCTACAGAATATTCTGGGAAATAACTTGAACAGGTATTTCAGGGATGGAGCACAGTCAGGGGCTATCCCTGCAGTCCCCACACCCATAACCGTGGAGCAGCGGTGCTGCTGGGTAGCTTGCAGAGCTGGTTACAATTTCTAATGAGCCCATCCACCTGGTCTTGAGAAAGCTGTGCTGAAAAGATAAGAGCAGGAGGCCTTCTGCCCTCTGTGGAGGGGGCTGTTAGTGTCTGAGGGAGCTCTCTGGGCTCCCTGGAGAGAGGCTAGTTGTTGGAAAAGACAAAGGCTGGGGGAGGGAATAACCTTTGTTCCCAGGCAGACTTGGGGGAGGAAACATTCCCTTCTCCGCTTTCACATGACCTAAACCCAGGGGGAGTGAGCCTCATTTATCCCAGATCCTTGACCCATATCTCCCATCCTACTGAGAGAAGGAAAAAATACAGCTATCGGTTTTGTGCTTAGGGTTTAAAGGTACTATCATTCCCCTCCCCCAGCGCTCCACCACCAAGAAGAGAAAGAAAGGGGGTTGGGGGTTGGGCAGAGGACAGTGCTGTCCTACCTTCCAGATATTCACTGGTTGTGTTCCCAACCTATCTCTCCATAATTCTAAAGATAATCATAAATTGTTAAGAGTTAAAGGATTAGTAACAAACTAGGCACAGTGACACATGCCTGTAATCCCAGCTACTTGGGAGGCTGAGGCAGGAGGATCACTTAAGCCCAGGAATTAGAAGTTGCAGTGAGCTATAATGGCACTATTGCACTCCAGCCTGGGTGACAGAGCAAGACCTTGTTGTCTCCAAAAGAAAGAAAATGAAAGAGTAACAGTTCTGAGATGATTGTTCCTCTTGTTTTTGAGGTTGAGTCTTCATTTTTTGATTCTTGTCCCTTGAATTTAGAGGGTGAGAGTTAGGGGACAGCTTCCAGAAGTGAGTTTGAATTGGAATGATAAAGACTATATAAGGATTAGTTTTCCTTCTTAACCTTTAAAGACAGATTTTTTGACTTGGTGACAACACTCACTAGCCATGTGACTTGGAGTAATTTAACTTCTATGAATTTTAGTTTTTTCATACCTAAAACAGGAATGATAGCAGGCTCTGATGACTTCACAAGGTTATGAAAATTAAATGAGGAATTGTTGAAGCACTTTAAAAACAATACAACACAAAACAAAAAGAAATTGGTTTCGGTGTCCAACAGTTACTTTGGTAGAAATTGAATGATGTGCCAAAAGAAGAGCCCCAGTGATTGAGCTGTTTCTCTTCTTATTACAGCTATCTCTGAAGGGCACAAATCAGAAAGCACCATGCCTCCTAATAAGGAGGCCAGCAGTCTTAATAGCTCACCAGCGGGGCTCATCTGCCTCCCTCCAATCTCTGAGGAGCTACAGCTTGTGTGGACCCAAGCAGCCCAGACCAGTGAGCTAGATGGCAATGAACACTTGCTACAAACCTTCAGCTACTTTCCCTATCCCAGCCTAGCAGACATTGCCCTTCTCTGCCTACGTTATGGGCTACAGATGGAGAAAGTCAAGACTTGGTTCATGGCCCAGCGCCTCCGCTGTGGCATTAGCTGGTCATCAGAAGAAATAGAAGAGACTCGAGCCCGAGTGGTCTACCACCGAGACCAACTTCATTTCAAATCCCTTCTATCTTTTACTCACCATGCAGGGCGGCCCCCAGAGGAGGTGCCTCCTTCTCCAATGCCACCTCAAGAACAAGCTGGTCTTGGAATAGGTCCTCTGACTCTTAGTGAGCCTACCCAGATGAAAGGATTGAAGGTAGAGCCTGAGGAGTCCTCTCATTTACCACCACTGCCACTGAGTCACCAGAAAGCAAAGGATCCCCTGATGACAACGGGCAGTGGAGCATTCCCCCAGCAACCAGATTTTTGGCAGGATCATCAAAGCAGTGGCCACTCTAAGGAGCAGGCAGGCAGGGGTCCCAACCAGTCACATGGCATAGGTGCTGCTTCCTGGAACCACTCCAAAGCTGTCCACCAGTCATGTGCTCGGGATAAGCCCCCACCAATCTCATTACTTGCCAGTAGTTGTAAGGAGGAGTCAGCACCTAGTATGACTCCTTCTTCTTCCTCTACCTCTTCTTCCTCTTTCCAGGTACTGGCTAATGGAGCTACTGCCACCTCTAAACCCCTCCAGCCACAAGGCTGTATTCCACAGTCTCTGTCACCCAATGAACAGGCACTACCCCCACAGCTGGAGCCAGCCTGGCCCCAAAGGCTACGGCACAACTCAGTACCAGGTAGGGTTGGCCCTGCAGAGTATTTTTCCTCAGATACCCAGCGCCAGCGAAAGACCAAGCGCAAAACCAAAGAGCAGCTGGCTATCCTCAAATCCTTTTTTTTACAATGTCAATGGGCACGGCGTGAGGATTACCATAAATTGGAACAGATCACGGGTTTACCTCGGCCTGAGATCATTCAGTGGTTTGGTGACACACGCTATGCTTTGAAGCATGGGCAACTAAAATGGTTTCGGGACAACACAGTTCCTGGTGCCCCTGGTTTCCAAGACCCAGCAATTCCCACACCATCACCGTCAACCCGCTCCTTGAATGAATGGGCTGAGACACCACCTCTGCCGATCCCTCCACCCCCACCAGATATACAGCCCTTGGAGAGGTACTGGGCAGCCCACCAACAGCTACGGGAAACTGATATCCCTCAACTCAGTAAGGCATCAAGGCTTAGCACCCAGCAGGTACTGGATTGGTTTGACTCTCGACTACCTGAGCCAGCTGAGGTGGTAGTTTGTCTAGATGAAGAAGAGGAAGAGGAGGAGGAAGAACTGCCAGATGATGAGGAAGAAGAGGAGGAGGAGGAGGAAGATGATGACGATGCTGACGTGATCATACAAGACTGAGTGGGGGGCTAGGGGAGGGGAGATCTATTACTAAAAGATGAACCAACTTATTAACTGTTGAAACAAAGAAACCACATTTTTAAAAATTACCTTATGGCAAAGAACTAAAAAGCTTTGTGTTCTTCAGGGTAGATGATGGGGATATAGTGAGGGTGGACCAGGGAAGATGATGATAGGATGCAAAGTTAAGGCTGGGAGTGGATCAGCAGAAATCCAGGCCTGTAGTCTTAATGTGAAGAGCGCTAAGGATCTGGGCAAACTATGGGCTGGGATGGCTCTTGCTCTCCTCACATCCACTGTTCTTTTCCCTCAGTGTATTACAGAGAGGCCAGACCTTGGCCCCACATCTACAGAAGGAATTGAAAGGAGGAACAAAGAATTCTGATTCACTTGATGATGCCAGTGCATCCCCAATCCCACCATTTTCCCTGGGATATAAGGCTGCCTTGCACCCCTTCTTATCTGAGCACAAGTCTATGCATAATGCAACTTGGAATCTCAATGTGTCCCAGTCTCATCACAAATACTTCCTCTTCCTCATACCAGCTTGACTTTATATATTTCACCTGCTTCATTATTGAACCACACCTGAAGCAAAATGTTTTCATGTCTGCTACTGGGACCACTTTGCCTTGTATTTTTTTTTTTTAATTTTTTTTTTAAATCCCCACACTGTTCACTGTTTGTCTCAGGGTAAATCTTCCCCACAGAGCTTGTGAACAAGTTTTAATAATTAGGTGGAGAATAATTTAGACTGGATATTTATTGGAGGTGGGAATTAGGGGAGATGTCCTTTTAAAAAGTAGAATTATGTTACAGAGGGGTAGAGGAGAGGGAATGGTTTCTCCTGGTCGAAGGGCAGTGGAGGTAGGTTCTAGGCTTGGTTTTACAAACCTGACACTATCACCTGTCCAGCTGACAGAGACTAATTTTTCATCTTTTTGCTGTCAATCTGTGTCCAGAAAAGAGATTTTCCCCTCTCTTTATAGGATCTGTCTTGGGGACAGAGGGACCATGGTCTTTAACTGAATTAATTATTGATGTTTTAGAATGGTTTTCATCAGTTGGGGTCAGATATAAAGCAAATAAATATCATCAATGGGTTAACCATAAAAGCATGGAAGCCCCAAATTGCTAA